>NW_027137550.1:1390833-2781666 GCF_004000055.1 Arthrobotrys flagrans | reverse complement strand
GAAGGGTTTCCCCAACGTAAAAAACCACGGGACCACAAAACTCATTCCCAAAAGTGGGTAAGGGTGGTCGTAGTCGTTCGTCCTCGTACCCAAGGCAAAGGGTGCTAAAACGATAATTAAAATCGAAATATAGCATGTATGCAGGTGTAGTAGTAGTAGTTCGTGTCCAGCGAACATTCTCTGCGCCGGCTGCTGCATCGGCGCTGTTCACGTTCGAGAGCACATACATGTGAACAGCAGTAGCAACAAGCATTGGCTGGATTGAGACTGCTCAATAAGCAAGTATGCACATATTCCCTCGAACACGAGACAAGACAAGGAACTAAGCATTTGCTCGTCTCGTTATAACGATCTATATGCTGGGTCTGAAACATCGCCGTACGTTGCGTTACAGATAACCTTGTTTATTTTGGATCGAAAGTGGGGGGGAAATGTTAACGAGGCAATTGAATTAAAGACCCTTCCAGGTGACCCGAGCGGGTCCTGTTGGACGAGGGTTCATCCAGCACGCTAGATGCACGGATGCATCGATGACGATGCTGGATGCATGCAACAGAGCATTCTAATACTCCTTCGAACACTCCTTCGATTGTGGCAAAACGATTTCGAAACCGGGCTGGGAAAGAGTATCATACGATCTCTTTGTAACACGACCAAAAGCGCGGCCTTTTTTAAACTTTAAACTTGCTTTGGATCATCCATATACCTAGTAAATTATTGTAACTTGATGATCCCAAACTATGCACAAGGTCATTCAGACGAAGGGTTGGATCTGCGCTGCCTGCAGCTTGCTGTAAACCCCACCAGATGATTTATCTCTTCATCTAACCAGCTGATTGCCCGAGTCAATGATTCTGGTTTTTCTCTTGTTAATTGTTAATCAATTATATATTGTTGTTTCCATTTTTATACTACGTGCAGTTGCATCGTGGCGTGATCAATCGGACCTTTGAGAAATTTAACATGTGGATTGCAAACAATGCATCGAGTCTGAAGGAAAGTACCAAATCCTCAAACCGCCAATTTTTGCAATACGACCAGATTGACTCAGGCCCACTCCCTGATTTTCCCAATAGGTGTCTTACAGCATGTGAGCCAAGTGAGACTTGGGAAGGATTAGGCTCGTCAACCCCACACCTGTTCATCCAAGAGGCTGTATTCCATATTTTCTTTTTCTCACGGGTTTTTATCTAAGGTCCCGGAGGCATGGTCGAAGGAGGGTTAGTGACCAGGGTGAACACTACCTTACGAGACAAAAAACGATAATTTCAGGTTTTTCCGCAGAGTCTCGGTGCCGCATTCATAGAAGAAGTCTAGAACCCTCATGCGAACATCTTTTAAGGGTTGAAGGCAGCTTGGCACACCCCAAGAAGGCCCACTTGCTCAGATCTCCCGACCCCATACATAAGCACATAATTTGGAAAGTTAACGCACAGTGCCTGGGGTCGGTAGGTCGAAACCTGGCCTGATGGATATATCAATATCATCATCACTTTCGTCCACGTGCCTATGATTCCAATTTACTATTTCATGGAATCCTAGAATTTTTGCCTCAGGATTGTGTGGATTTTGCGGATGGACGGATTAGTCGGCTGAGCTGAAAACCCGGGTCCCACGCTACGAGATACTGCGACGATTATAGCTTTCGTCGGTCAAAATTGGTCTAAACCATGACGTCGTAGAATTTGAAGTTTGAAGAGAATTGAATCAATGCCGGTTTTCTTTTTGGTTCAGGCGCACTCGAGATGTTTTTGAGCCTTGTGCGGTCTAGAATCCTAAAGTTGGAACATTTGAGGTCGGGCTATTGGATATCCGACTACAACTTGTCAATGAATTCATGAGACCATCATATCTTGTACTCCGTACAAACGAGAAATTTGCGGGGGGCAGCATGTATGTACCCCGATGCTTCACATCCCGCAACACGAATCAAACAAGCAGTTCGTATTCAATAGCTGGTCTCGTACACATTCGGCCGGTAGCACTTGCTGATACAATTATCGCTCGGGAACATCCGGGGAAAACCAACGGCCTTCAAAGCACCTGCTGAGACGACAATTGCTTCAAAAACGACGGAAGATCGTCGCGAGAGGTATCGTAGACTTGATGTTTCTTCGGCAGACGCTGCAATGCAATAGCTAACTAGCCTTAAGGCCTTCCAAGGTTCCCCTCACAATCGGGAACTGTCGTAGCATTGGCATCATAGAACCAGATCCTGCAAACAAACATTAGTTAATAAAGCTATAGGCCAAAAGAAATAAGCTTATCTGCAGGGTCCAGAGGAGATGATGTCATCTAATCTGGATGTGCTCCCACCATAGAGCCTGGGCATCAGGCTTCCTGGGACCCACTTTCTGCAACGTCGGGCGTGCTGATAGGCTAGAGGGTGCAAGCCTATTATCCCTGTTCGCCAAGCAGGAAGCTCTCAGGAACCTGAGAATGAACATGCGCGTATACATTGTCAGCGTATAGAACTGTCCATTGAGATGTTTGTACCGGATGCTATCGCTAAGCCCTGGCCCTCTGGCCCCATTCGACTACGAAAATGCTTTTTTTTTTTTTCTGTTCCCATACGAATCAGATTACAATCTTCCAAACTTTGGTTGATGGAATCCCCGTACAAACGCTAACAGTCATTCCTGAGCAATTACCATTGGACAATAATAACAACAGTGGAGATGAATATGCAAGTATCTGGCCGCGTTGGAGCTCGAGGTGTATCCTGCTCTCGAAGGCGACGCGCTTCTTGTATGACTAGAATCCTCACGGGCTTATACTACCCTAATACTTACTGTATGGTGGAGTATAGTATATATATAATCTCATCGTTTCTTGCTTCCCTTTCCTTCATGATCTTGTCGTCGCCAATAACAATATTTCAGAGTTTTTACATTTTTATTTTTAAATTTTACAGCTATGGTTTAATATTCTGGGGAAGTCAAAGGCCCTTCTTTCCGCAACAACACATAGCCGCTCATGAAGTTGTAGCTGTCACAGGTATAAACCTAAATATTCTCGTTCTACTCTAAGCCATTCCCCCTTCGATAAGAGCAAAGCCAAGATATATATCGTGAAAAAGATCTCGCGTCCAATTTTCTATTCCCTTCTGAGCTGAATCCTCAAAATTAGGACAAAGTACTATGAGTTTTTCTGAACTCGTGAACTCCTTCGGGTACGTAATCTGACTTGCCCTTCTTGACGTAGAGCTGATGGATCCTTATTCGAACTGGGCTTATGTACCGTCCTAACCACACAATACATGTCGGCCAGCTCGAGACATCCATTAGCCTCGAGTCGAACAAAATTGTATTTTAGACTAACATCAGCCTTGAGAAATTATTAGTGCACCTACTTTTAAAGAGACCTCATTAGATCCAAATATTCCAAATAATTTTACAGAATCAGTTTCTTCATCAAGCTACTGCTCTTCTTCTTTACCTTTGGACTACACATTTCAGCATTTGGATCTTTCCACAACTGTAGCTACTGCTCTCGCTCATAGTAGTAACACACAGGGAAATATCTCCTGGGGTCTTCAGCAGTATATTAACAGCCCTATCGCCCCCTGGACTGACAAGATTCTGCTTGTTTCGAGCGCACAAGTACAAGGCGATTCGTCGTTCGGGGTAACACAAACACCTGCAGTTCAATTACAGAAATTTCCAAAGAAGGAATCTTTGTCGTTGTTGTCAATCAGCTCTGGAGAGAATAATTCTGTTATGAGCTATCACAGGGGTTCTGCGGCAGCCATTAGCTATGGCCTGCCGGCATCAGTAGATATGGACTATCGTATGGTCTCTGGTGTCAGGCAGGCCTCTAGTGATGGTAGGGGTTATCATCAGCGGTCTTCTGAGGCTGGTTATACTTACTCCAAGGGCGGCGGTGGCGGCCATAGTAAGTCTTCGAGGCATTCGAAGTCTAGGCCGAATTACGACCATGATGAGGGTGAAGACGACGAAAGCTCTGAGCATCCTAATTACATACCGTCTTCGAATGCTAGGGCGAAATCTAGGGCAACTAGCAGCCCGGACTTTGCTTGCTGGTTTTTTAAACTCGATCCGGTGAAGTACGCTGATTGTATGCATGTTCATGGTCGATCGTCTGATCTCAAGTAAGTGGAAGAAACCATAGTATCAGACATTTTCAAACAATTGCTGATATTTATTTGACTTATAGATACGCCCACCTTAAAAACCATTTTAAAGATGGTGCTATTCCATCCGGATTTGATAAAAACATGAGTTGGGATGAGGTCTGGGCTACCTTGTTTCCTAGGATCCGACCGCCTAACAATAAATGTAAGAACCCTGAAAGCCGGTGTATTTAGTATCTAGATATTAACATATCCATCTTCTTTCTAGATTATGTCATTAACGATATGATATTGAGCGTGCTTGAGTCTGCATCAATCGAGGGTGACGATGTAACCCGTTTCCTCGATACTCTAGGAAACCAAGAGAACAGAGAAGCAGTTCTCAACCGTATCTACAGACTCTCCGAAGACCGTGGAAATCCTCTCGGTTCGGCTCCCATGCCTAGCGGTCGACGAAACAGGCAGAATCTCCAATTAAACGCCTTTGAGCGAACTCCAAGAACTGTAGATAACGGATTCACTCCACCCTCTTCCGCCCCCGACAGCGGCAGTACCACCCCAGCAACTGCATCCCGCTCGTCGCATAGATACACACCCAGCTTCAATTCCTACCACAATCTTGAACTTGGTATTGACAACACCATGGGAGCCGATGCTTACGCCTATCCTGGCGCTGTTGGTGCGCTTCCCCCTGCTGCTGGAGAGATTACGATTTTGGACGAGAACTTTACCACTTGCCTGTGGTTCGGACGAGAACTTTCATGGCCAAGTCCTATTGATTTTACAACCTTCTACCTTTCACATACGTGCACTAAGACTGGACATGAAGTGATCCGCATTCACAGCTTCTCAGAGCTCCAGGAACAGTATACGTGGCACGAAGCTGGACAGGTTGATGGAAATTGCCCTTTTACATTGATTGCTCATAGGACAAGTTAATTAATGTTTAATGTCGGGATGTTCCGGTAGGCTTTGATGATTTACGACAGATGCCGCTTCTGCGTAACCTTTTTTCCCTCTTTCTTTTGGTTTTTTAGTTTCTCTTTTTTCTGCCAGTGTTTATTTTTGATGAATGTACGATATGCATGCATTTCTCCTTTTTATTTTTATTTCCAATCATCTCCACCTTTTTTTTGGGTTTGTGAAACTTCTATAATGTCCAAACCATCGCATTCCATTTGTTCACTGGGAAATTGATTAGCAGGATCCAAGGATCCTAATAATATACCTTTTTGTGTTGAGACTCGATATCCAACAGAGTTCACTAATTTAGCTTGGATCCACAATGTACCCGTCGGGATGTGGCCGTAATCTTTCACTGATCAAGCTTCGAATTAGAACTCGGAAACCTAGCTCACAAAAGCAAGATAAGGCTGCGACTGATTTGAAAACCAACGACTATAATTGGGTAAAGCTAACCAGGGATAGACGCAGCTCTAAACTATCAGTAATCCCAGACCATACGAGTACTGTCTTCGTCTCTTTGCGGGGCCCTCACGTGAACTTTGGTTTGGAGTTTCTTAAGCCGAAGCAAAGCGAGCATCTCATCACATCACATTGCAGCCTACCCGAGACAATGTCCGGAGACAACATTTACCAGAAAAAAAAGGACCTTGCCATTGCCGGAATGTATAACATCGTAACATTTGGGTAATTGGTTTTGGTTTTAGCTCGCTCAAGAGCTCCACAGCCCGTCTGCCGTTTATAATTTTGCGAAAGAAAAGAAAGCTGAAAAGGAAAAAAACGGTTACCGTGTTCCTTGGTAGTTGGGAATTCTGGGGTAAAATTGGAAGACGGTTTTGGGAGACTATATATAAATCCCATTCCCTCCTCGACATTACAACTTTCTTCTTTCTTTCTTTCTCCTTTCTTTCTCCTTATATCGCCAGTTAATTGCTAGCTATTCGATGCATACAACTTAACTTCTATGAAGTAGTATCTATCGCAGAGCCATCAACCATGCTTGCTATCATCCTCTCCAGCCCGCTCTACATCGTAGCGGCGCTGCTGGGCAGTTGCTTCCTCTATGTAAGAACGACAGTCAACATTGACCCAAAACAACCCTCGTATCACGATAATGCGAAGGAAAGGAATATATTTGCTAATAATTAAATAAAAAAATTCCAGTTTTTTGCCCTCGTTTTCTATAATCTCTTCCTACACCCTGCCCGTCACATCCCCGGTCCAATCCTATGCCGTATCACACCACTAGTCTCCCTGTACCACGGTATGACCGGTAAACGTCACTTATGGGTACACTCTCTCCACGAGCAATACGGTACCCATGTCCGTATCACCCCATCCTACATCTCCATAAACTCCTCCACAGCCCTGCACGAAATCTACGGCTACTCCAAACAAATCCGTAAAGCAAGATTTTACACTGCCTTCCCCGCGATCAAATCAAACCCAAATACCCACAGCGGGATTGATAAAATTGCACATGGCCGTAAAAGACGTATTTTATCACAGGCGTTCAGTGAGTCTGCGTTGAAGGGGATGGAGGATTTGATACTTGATCGGATTAGGTTTTTTCAGAAGCAGTTGTTTGATGCGCCGAAGGATGTTGAGGGGGAAAGTAGGGATGAGAAGGGGGTTGTGAAGATGAGGAATATGGCGAATTGGTTTAATTATTTGACTTTTGATGTTCTTGGGTTTTTGTGCTTTGGGAAGTCGTTTGAGCTTTTGGAGGGGACAGGGAATAGACATTTGCCGGAGCTGGTCGATCGAGCTGCCCAAAGGCATTTCCTGGTAAGTCTTTGTTCCTATACCAATTAAATATACTGGACGGATTATTAACATCTATCAAGTGCGGCCTCTGGCTGCCCCTCGACTCCCACCACCTCGACCAAGTCGTAATCCCCAAGATCACACGAGACCGCTGGAACTTCATCATGAAATCTCGCCAACAAGCCACCCTCCGCGCCAAAGAACGTACCGACCTCGGGCACGGCGCCCGCAAGGACTTCTTCTACTACCTTCTCAACGCCGTCGACCCGGAAACCGGTGAAAAACTAACCATGCCCGAACTCTGGAGCGAAAGTAACGTCCTCATGGTCGCCGGTAGCGACACCACATCCACCAGTCTTGCAGCCGCAGTCTTCTGGCTCGTTAGACACCCTAGTGCTCTCAAACGCCTCGAAACCGAAATTAGAGCTGCATTCACTGATATCGAGGAAATTGTCAGTGGTGCGAAGTTGAATGAATGTTCTTATCTTAAAGCCGTTATTGATGAGGCGATGAGACTCTCCCCTGCTGTTCCTGGTGGATTACCCCGAGAAGTCCTTAGCGGCGGATTAACCATCGACGGTAAATTCATCCCCGCCGGCATTGACGTCGGTACTCCCATCTACTCCGTCCACAGACTTCCAGATGCCTACCCCAGATCAGATGACTTCATCCCAGAAAGATGGATCGAAGGTGAAACCGTCCCAAGCATCGGATCTATTACAAAAGCAGATGTGGATAAAGCTAGAAAAGCATTTTGTCCATTTAGTATCGGACCACGTGGGTGTATCGGAAAGGGTTTGGCATTGATGGAGATGAAGATTACATTGGCGAGATTGGTTTGGGAATTTGAGGTTTCGATTCCGGAGGAGCAGAGGTTAAGGAAGGTTGGTGAAGATGTTGAGGGTGGTTGGGAGATGGATGATCACTTTGTTGGGACGAAAAAGGGGCCTGTTGTTCAGTTGAAGAGGAGGGCTATGAGTTCGTAGGGGGGTATCGGTGCTTGATGGGAGCTATAGGAGCTAGAGGGGTTAAGGGATTCGAGATTGTATTCCAATTATGATCTATGATATGTACGATACCACGCAACATTAGCGATGTATTTTTTCCTATGGTCCATTTTTAACAAGGAAAAGTCTTAAAAGGGAGGGTGTGGGATAACTTGCAGCCTTATATCATAGACCGGGTATGACTCAAGCTAACACAGGATCGCAATCATGACAATTAACCACAACCGCGCCGGCGTTTAAGCCAAACGTTTAAGCCTGATAGTAACCGGCATCGGCTGTATAACTCCGGAATGAGATTTTGTGTACTTCAGGATCTAGGTCTTGAGGCTATAATTAACGTTATATTTTTGAAAATAGGATTTCTGAGATAAGTCGATGTAGTAATGCATCAAAATCCAGATACACGAATTAACGAACGTAAGAAGTAAAAGAACATAACATACACCCGTTCTTTCCTTAGACCTTAATCCAAGAGTAGACAGTGCGCAATCTTAAATGGTAGAAGAGAAAAGAAGAAAAGAAGCCTAAGGCCCATACATCAAAATTTAACCACAAAAAAACCACATCCACTAAGATATCAACAATTTTCCAACAAAGTGTGCTTGCTTGCCATAGCGACCAGAAGGAAATTGTGCTAGAGTGTTTCGATATAAAGTTGATATGTATCAATTATCGTTGAAGGTCAAATGTTGAATATTTTTCGCTCTATCGTATACGAGTATGTGTAGTCCCGGGTTTAAGCTGCTACATGCAGAGTTAGTAAACATAACTTATAAAGAAAGTTTCACAGTCTTCTCGCCATGACTAAATCCCACTTTTGGAGAAAAAGAATGTTTTTCCTGTAAGAATTATAATCACAGTATCAGGGCAAACTCACAGGAATTAATCTCCTTGACAGTCTTATCATTCCTAGGCACGCATCGAAACGGGAACCATCCGAACTTATAGAACATGACGAGGAAGGCAATAAGTCCAACCCCGAGGACGCTAAGGAGGGCTCCGAGTTCGACACTATCGAGTTGCATCGTGATCTTTGGTGGAAGTGGAATTGGTGGATTATGGGTTTTGATAGTAAAGAGCTTATGGAAGGTTGTTTTAATTGGAGAGAGAGAATTGAATGTAAAAGGCTAGCTGAAGGAATGGGTATCTGCTGATGATGAGCGAGATCTCGAGATGGATTGTAATTTAGGAGGATATCTTGGGCGTATTTATGTTTTCTTTGGAGATATGCCATCACATTTGCTATAGGCGATGTTTCCGTAATGGGTTTCCGTCCCAGTCAGCGGAACCATCGTTTAGGAACTCCCAGTATCGGAGATCTATCCAGTCGGTTCGAGCCACGGTATGATCCAATGATGACTTTGGTGAGATGATTGTAGCTTGCTAGTTGGAAATGCACAAAATGGTCCCTGCGCGAACGGCTCGCGGTGCGCATATTCGTCACTCCACATTTTCATGGAATCCGTGCCGTCAAACTTGCAATCTAGACATAAGGATGGATATTTTTGGAGTCTCTTTCGGGCCCCTCCGCACGCAGTACCTGATTTTACCCATATATTACTTTTTACGCTATCACAATAGGTAAGGTCTAGACTGGTGGGTATTTAGCTAGTTAGATGATCTGTTCTTCTCACTTCAGGAACACATGATATGGTAATTTGACGACGCCGATATGAATACTGAATTCCCCGAATGAGGATCCAGCGGTGGTACCATTTTTAGAATCCACGGAGTTCAACTTTGATGTTTCAATGATTCGGTTTCAACGGCTCGCCGATTAACACGTGCACGCACGGATAATGTTTTAATACACAATGTGGGTATACATACATACGTAGCTGTAGCAATGGGTCTGTCCAACTGTACAGATAAGCTTCTCAAGCTCATCAACCGGATATCATGTTTTTCTTGGAAGCGGGCCCGAGTTTCAAGTACCGGGTAGGGATTCACAGTTTACCGTGTAACAATCTTAATTCTGGAAGGTAAGGCTAGCCGATATATATCATGCCGTTACATTTTGTTTTCTATGGGACTGTTAAGATTAGAAGCTGGAGGCGAACTTAAAGATCCGATATTGAAAACGACGGGTTCTATGACCACCAGTTCCAAGCTAAGGTAGTCTCGTCTCGATAAAACCAATGTCTATAAATTTAGCAAGAGAAATAACCGGCGTTTGGGAATACGATAGACAAACCCCTTCCTTGTTGAAAGAGTAATCAGAATTTGCTTACACAATATTCTGGTCAGTGGGATGTGATATTCACGCCGCACATGTACAGTTCTGTATGTAGGGCTGGTGTATCTCCCCACAAGAGCTCGCCGAAACGATTGAAGAATCTATCGAGAGCAACGTTGTAGGACATTTACTATATATAGACACAAAAGCTTTGACATTCTGATGATATGTTTGTTTTGACGTTTCAGATGTCCGCCTGCAGGTACGGCATCAATCGAATCATCTGCTGCATTTACCCGGCGCGGAATACGCGAACGAAAAGCACTCTTTGACCACTCGGTACGTGAACTCGTAAAAATATTATGAGAATAGGTAAAGCTAAGTACATACTGTACATACAATAGAAAACTCTTCCGGATCTTTGACTCCCCCCCAAATGCCTCCAAGCACTATCAATACTAACCAAAGACAAAAACATCTCTATCTCAAATGAAATGTCCTTTCGCAGAAAAACTTCGTTCGCGATATGTACTACATCCAATTCAAAAACACGCATATAATAAGAATAGGAGGGGGAGGGGAAGAGAAGGGTTATTCAAAGCGACCAAAAATGAATGACATATCCGCTGGCCCTTAACGAAAGCAAAAGGAACATTATGGCGGCCACTATGAACCCGATAACAATAATGATGAAATCAAGCCCCACGAACACCCCAAAAACGCCCTTGTTGTTCCTTACAGTCTTTGGTCTCCTCTGACGGTTTCTAACTAATCGCCAGAGCTTCCATTTGACCGTTTACAGTAGTCTCGGGCAATGCACCGTTACTCCTCTCGCCGTTCGTCTCGAGCGACTTCCCACTCGCGGCTTTTGCCTTCTTAACGGCGGTGAGATCCGCGCCTAGGGTACCGGGAGTATCTGAGAAGTTTAGAGGTACGGCACCAGTTTCCCCGTTTATTACGTGGTTGACGGGTAGGTGGTCGGGAATGGCGAGTACTGTGCTCCTCTTACGTCCGTTTTCTGATCCGACGGCCACGACTCTTGCGCCAGGTCCGTCGCCACCGACCCATCTAATCGGCCCGATTGTCCATCCACTCTCAGTGGTGTGTTGCATGTCGGATAACAGCTGCTTTGCGTCTTCGTCGAGATTGGGGAGCATGCCGAAGTCGTAGTCTAAATCGCCGCCGTACTTTTTGGGAATGTTTTTCTTTTCGATGTACTTTTCGAGGGTGGGGAGGACATCGTTTGCGGATAGGATGAAGATTTTGGAGACCGTGACGGGGTCGAACCAGCGTTTTACCCAACCCCAGACCTGCAATTGTCGTTAGTTTACATTTGATGTTCTTCAAGGAGGGATGGGTAGGGTGAGGTTTACAGTTGGGAAGAAGCTTGGAGCTCCGATAATCTGCGAAAAAGGATACCCCATTAGTTCTCCTAATTCCCTTTCGCAGCATGTCCGTCCGGTGAGTTTGAACATACGAAGATTCTATCCAATGTCTCTGGATAATGTGCCGTAGCAAGTGTACTAGCATCCTGCATATGGTTCTTAAGATTCCAGAACGTCTTCAACCCAACCCCCGAGATATCCACAATGTTGTTCGTCGAGTCTACCGGCGTTTCTGGGTGCTCTCTCGGCAGAACGCTACACAAAGGAAGGATAAAATGGGTCATAGACTCATAAAGCGCGAAAAGGCGAAGCATTCGGTCGGGTGTTTTCGAACTTCCACCCACTTGCGTGGTTGAGCCTTTGTGAGCTGTAGATTTGGCATAGGCATTCATGGTCTTATCGTTAAGATGGCCGACTTTGAAGAGATACACGGGAATTCCGCGTCGGTCGCGACGGCCGGTCCATTGTGGATACTACGATATCTTCGTCGTCAGTGGTGCTGCTGCTGAATGCGACGGTGGTGCCGATAACTAGGGGAAATGCCACTCACCACCGACCTCGCCTGCTCGTACTCGTTGATATCGATGGTATCGTAAAGTTGCTCGATCTTTGTCTCCTGTCTCCACTTCTCGGTATCGGAAAACTGAGTGACAGCAGAAGGTACATCGAACTTTCGCGCCCGTAGAAATCTCCTATATCAATCGGGCATCCCGTGACGAGCGGACTCGGGTTAGCTTGGGTACACTCAATTTTCTTGTATCTATCGACAAAGCATGGCAGCAAGCCGCCACCATCCGTCGAAAACAAAACCATTTCTCGATGAATAGACATGAATATCAAGAGCACACGTACAGCAGCGTAGTATCATCGTGACTTGCTTGTCCCTTCTCACTCGCTGGCGTATAGAGACCCTTCTCGTGTAATTCTTTGCGAAATTCGAGGGCGGCGCTTTCCTGATCTGACGTCAGATGGCCGAAATGACCTGCCAGCGGATGCTTTTCGCGAGCCTGAAACTCCTTTGCGGTTTCCTGTCGGAAGGATTTTGCACGTTTGTGAGAGGCATTGCTGGCGGCCGAGACGGTCTTTGTTAGAGGCTGATGGCCGTCTTCGTGAGCGGGCGTGGTGTTTGCCATGTTGAATTCGAGCCTCCTCCTCTTGCTATTGTTCTCAGCTGCACTGTCCTAGGTACTTTTGCGCCTGTTTGTTGGGGGAACGGTTAATAAACCGGGACAAGACTCAGCGGAACACCAAAATGCCGGACAAGATTGAGTAATGTGTGAGAGAAAGTGAGAATGAGAGAGAGGGTGAGAGGAGAGAGATTTGTAATTTGTAATTTGGGGAGGTCGCGAAGGATAATATATATATTTCCTTCTAGAGGCCCAGACCCGCCTGGCTGGGATCTTGTCTGTGGTGGAACGGAATGGAATTATCAGTTAAAGATGTTAACATACTGCTTATTATCTCACTGCTATCCTTCTTTGCCTTGCCTTATTAATCTTCTTTCTAATACTCCACGACAAAGCAAGGGCTGTCGTCTGGCTGTAGGCGTCCCGTTCTGACCCGCAGATTCGATTCGCCTCGTTCGATTAGGTTTAAAGACGGTACTTCTACTTCTCCAGACTTCTTACTCTTCATGCATATGCAACTTTAAATATTAATACCTTTCGCACGGCCACTGTACTATGCTGTCTCGAGTCACCTTCGCTGTCGGCGCCGGAACCTTCGGATGCCGCCCAGCACTATCCTTTATCAAGCACTCGAGCTCGTCTTAAGCCTAGTCTTGTTTCTCTTCCTTTCTATTCGATGCAGAGATTGTTCGCGATAGGTGGAGCGGTATATTAATCCCCCCGATCTGACTTTCTGACCGCCTCTATGTTTATATTCTGTCCAAAAATGCAAAGACTACACCCACGGATCTATTTTTTATTTATTTTATAGCTATCTTCCGTAATGTCGACTCAAGTCCACTGACACTGGCTGAATGGTGAACTTTACTAAACTCGATTTAGTTTTGCTCTAAGCTTATATCAGATGTGGCTGTCGGCATTCGGACTTAAACCGTTCTTTTACCCCATTCAGTTTGGTGCACGCTGAGCTTATCACGGCTTGAACTTGAACTTGAATTTGAACTATTTCAATATCCTCAACACGATGAAATTTGAATTCCTGAAAGGATAGCATAATTGAGAAGTCAGACGACCAAATATTCATCTAGTTCTGGGGAAATTCGGGCCTAGTAAATCCCGTTCGATTTTTTAAAAAAATTTATAAGAATCGACTCTGGGAATACAACAAAATTGACGACTTTCCCCTTCGGTACCAGTACTAACTACCGTTTTTTAGCGCTGCGTTAATTGGTAGCACATAGCTAGGTGGCAATATGGTATTCGTCGAGCGGCACTGATAGGGTCTTAACATCAGGGCTAGCTCCCACGAAGGAATTAATCGCGGGGTTAATACAGGGTAGTATCCCCACAATATTCTTCGGCTTTTTACCTTCATAACCCTTGCAGCTGGTAGCACATGTTATGCTTAATTAAGCGCACTTCGGACCTTAATATCATCAGCATCTACAATTACAATTAATTTCGAATATTTCCCCCACAAAACAATGAGGTATATAATAGTAGGCTCAAACTATTACTTGTTCTAAGCTTTATGCCTACGCTTAATCATGCAAAGCATGGGCATATTGATTATATTCGCATTATTAACATAACTTGGCTAGTTGGAGCCCCAACCAGGGCAGATCTGACATTATAACTCCACTCTCGACACGTTATGACCCGTGCGATCATCGACAATCCTGAATTCCAACAAACAATTTAATAAACAAGAAGTAGATTCCTGTGTCAGGCGCCTAGGCATAGCAAATAGAATTTTGGGGCTTAGGGGTATCCACTAGCAAAAAACATTTCCTCTATTGAAGTTGAGCTTTTGAAACGTTTGGTTCGCAATACTCCCTGAAACCCATCTTGGATAATGGTTGGAGTTAATGTTATGCTTTATTACACATCTGAATCGCGACCCGGCGTGATTGCCATGTAGTTGTATATACCTAAACGTATATCACTAAGAGCTAGTACTATAGTACCGCCTAATGATTCTTAACACTGTGCGGCGAAACTGCAACTAAGGCAGTTTGCATTGACACCTTAGGTAGTTTCGGGTTTTCGAGTACCGCCCTGAGCTCTAAACGCTTACGATGTAATCCAACCGACATTAATGATTATTATGCACAGGATTAATAATCCAGTCACAATGTGAATAGCTTAAAACGATATTGAATATACGTATGTATGTATTTACAACTGTGTTGACTAAACCAGGTGTGCACCGGTGCTTTAAAGCTTTGGTTGTTTGAGTCCGAGATCTAGACCAGTGTGCATAGGATTATAATATAGGGAACACCTTATCATGTTGCAACGTTGCTATTAAACACTCCAAAATCGCATACGTATATATGCGTATTATAACGAAAAAAATGTGCAATGGCGACGCTGTCCCACCCAGCTGTGCAGAAGAATAATACTTTGCCCTCGAACTACTCCTAGGGATATATATATATATATATATATAGAGAGAGAGAGAGAGAGAGAGCCTTTTCAATCGGCCATCTTTATAAGCATACGTATTATGCCGTTTAAACAGTTTTGATACAATTATTTCTTGCAAATTTCATTCCGTGTGCTGCTGAGGCCTTGAGAATTGTGGCCTGGAGGGCTCTCTGGGGTCGAGGCTACTTCAACTTATCTCCAACTTTGGGATTCTATAATTTTATTTACCTCCTATCTGGGCACTATGCGTTCCCACTTTATGCCGATCATACACTACCTGAGCTATGTCACTTTCTGACAAAATTGTTGTGTTTTTTGTGTTGCCACTATCAATTAATGAAGGGACTATTCTTCATCTAGCTCTGGATTTGCAAATAATTGATAGTCAGAGAAAGTAAGAGCTTGTCAAGCACGCACGGCGAGTGTTTGAGGCGTAGGGGATGGATATTGAGGATGCCGCTAAAGATAGTATTCACTCCAGATATTGTAATTGGCGAACGGAATTTTCATGCAGGTGTATGGGCCGGATCCGCGGGCGTCATGTCTTAAAGGATCAGCGACTGCGAAGGGGAACTGCGACTTGTAAATATATTAATAAAATACTGGGAATTGTCTTGGGCCTCTGAGTTCCGATAAATATACGTAACGGATGGCATATATACTAATCGCTGTTACAAAATCTTTATAAATTTAATGCTTGGGGCTCATTTACTGCAATAGTTTCGTGAACATTGCAAAGGTGAACAGTTAAGTTCCAAGTTACTAAATATAAGCTTTCATTCATTCGAATAGAATGGATAAAGAACCACAAGAAGGAAGCTGAGCTTTCGATCATATTGTTCGTAAAACATAAACGGATGATATTAGCGAAGGAAGATTTCACAAAATCGCATCAATTTGAATATGGATTAATCAGAGAATATTCTCAACCTGGTCCCCCCGCTAAAAGAATAAAAGTAGCCTGCTTAAGCTGCCCCTAACTATCTGCCTTTTCAACCGAATCTAAATCCGAACCTGCCGGTTTTTGGTTTCTTTGGTGAGCTGACTGGTGACTCGACCGGAGAACTGCTGTCAGGTGTCGTGGGAATACCAGCAGCTGTTTTTAATCTCTGGACCGCCCATTCAAGGCCGGCCAGCTCTGCGAAGTCCATGGCAGTCTTCCCATCCTTATCTTTTATTCTAGTGTCTGCACCTGCGCTCAACAACATATCCAATGCTTCTTTTAAAGGTTCAAGTTCGCCCAGCTCTTTACGCCGCTGACTCACATTTTTCATATATAGAATCAAAGGGGTCCCCCCATTGTTGTCTAGGGCGTTTACATCTAGCTTTTTGGAGTCGATAAGTAGCTTTAAGTGAGTCGCGCACCCCACACCACTTGCAGCGGAGTGCAAGGCTGTGTATCCCATAGAATCCTTGCTCGTGGGTTTCTGTTCGTTCCTATGGTACCAGTCTAGGAGCTTTTTGGTTGTTTCTTCAGTTCCTTTGCACCCTACCGCTATGTGTAACGCGGACTGGTTCATAGCCACTCCACGGACAGCATCGGTAGCTGCTTTTAGCATTGACGTAGGGTTGGAAGTTGCAACCGTCTTCAGCACGGTTGTAAGTTTCGCGCTTTTTACTTCCCTCGCGAATCCCACTTTGTCTATGGCTGTCGTCTTTTCTGGGTCTGTAGTATTATTTCCCAATAGTGTTTCCACTATTTCTTCTAAACCTGGGATAGCTACTGCTTTGTGAAGAGCGGTGATGCCGGAATAGTTGGCAGCGTTTGGGTCGGCGCCAAGGGACTTCGAAGCAGGCTTGCGAAGCAATAGCTTAACCGTATCAACTGAGCCGCTCTGGACGGCATAGTGTAGAGGGGTGTTTCCACCAAGCGTTGTAGGCTGACGGACGTTGGCGCCTTTCTTGATAAGGGCTTCAACCATACGACTCCCAACGTCACTGGGTTTTGAGGAAGCGAAATGCAAGGCGGTACGCCCCGGTCGGATGAACCCCTTTGTTATTGAGTCTACGGATGCACCTTTTTCAAGTAGCCAACAAAGCACCTCCTCGGCTTCGGAGTCTGCGGCTACATGTAGAGCGCACCACCCTTTTAAATCGGGCAGATTAAGCATTTGTTCGCGGACCATAGAGACCGAAGCTATTCCACCGGCAAGCGATTTCAAACCGGGAAGGGAGAAGCCGGACGCTAAAGCGGTTTGAAGTCCACTCGACGAGATTGAGTGCTCTGCAAGCGAAGTCAAATTTAACCTTGCAGCTATAAATAGAGTGCTGAGGCCACTAGATGACCCGGTGTCTAATTCGAATTCCAACTAATTAGTTTTGGGCTGAACAATCAATAGAGAAAGGTCTAATACACCTACATTTCCCTTGTGTGCACCGTACAAGCAAATCGTATCCTTGTACCCAGTTCCGTAGGGCGCTAGAATTTTTGTCAAAAAGATTGTCTATTCCTTGTGCGCTATCTTTTATCTCGTCCTTTCCGCTTTCGCGAAGATGTAACCCGAGGTACCGGATCGAATAGTCAAGGAACTGGTATTTCTCTAGATATTTCTCTACCTCTTTCTCAAGTTTCTTCTTATCAATCATACCATTGTTGTCAACGGGGGGCTTGGGGACAGAAAGCGCCTGGACTTCCTCGAGGTTCAAGTATGCTACACAAGCAGCAGCCATTTGTTTGTGAACACCCACCCTCACTATGCCGGTCACTAGCTTTTGGCTTTGTTGTTGTTGGTTGTTAAGGATGTCATCAATGAACTCCTTAACGGATGGATGAGCTGCGCATATCGTATCGTCCTCTTGTAGCGTAAGAAATGCTTTCATTGGCCCCCCAATAGAGCCGCGAAGAGACACTGGGCTCATGATGTTCTTTTTCATGTCTTTGACTGACTTTGGTTTATTCTCCAGAGCAAATATGGTTAGTGCTTCGTCAATTTTTAATGGGCGTCCCGCAAGGAAGACCCATCCCAAAAGAGTCCGCATCTTTGGGTCAGCGGCCTCGAAAAGCTTTCCGTAAATAGCTTGAACATCAAACGGAATACTTTGCAGCCTCTCTTTGATTGCATTTATATCCCATATCGCGCTGTCCTCTAAAGAGTTCAACGCCAGAGAGAGCCACAAGAACATACCCTCGGACCGACGTGTCAATATCTCCACGACTTCATCACGGAAATCATCTTGTATGCTGGTGTGTATTTTCTGGATGATCCCCATCCTGGATCTAGCTACCTTGGTAATGTCATCTCTGTTTTGCAGAAACAGGTTGATAGCGAATACGTTTTGGTGGCCGGTCAGCATGTCAAAACCGTTCGGCCTCGTGGAGACAATCCAACGCGGAGGCGGGGAATCGGTACAATGTCTCGAGACCAACTCGATAATGTTTTGTATGCTCCGGGCGTCTCGAGGATGGTCGTATTGGCCGTCAATAACCAAATACAACTTAGCAACATCAGGGTGCTTCGCGATGCCCCCAAGAGTTTTGCTAAGAGTTCTGCTGAATCGAACGCATCTGAGTTTAAGATAGGATGCTCGTTACCGTTATCGCTAGAAGCTTGCCAGAAGTCGGGCGAACTTTTATCGATAAGCCCACGGTTTTGCTTGAGGATCTCATACAAGAGAACCCTCAGGATCCATTCGGGCGTCTGACGTTTCGGGCAGAAGCATCCTGCCACGATAGTTTTCTTTGCCCCCTTTGTTCCGTTAACAACTTCCCCGGGTGGAAAGGCCCACTTCTGTTGTTCCTTTATAAGAAAAGAGCAGAGTGTACTCTTGCCGCAGCCGCCGTATCCATGGATCCATAATGGGTAGTTTTCTTGTCCCATTTTCCAATCAGTAAACTTTGATTCGGATAGGATCCATTCACATGTCCCCGGTTCTGGTGGCGTAATGCCAGCTTCGGTGTTTGTATCGCCGTCGATAAGAGCTTCAAGGAACTGTTCATCGGGGTTGGGTGGTGCTCCACCTAGTTTTGAAAGTATATGGTCAGTAAATTTATAGTTATTTACATACTCTCTGACCTACCCATATAAATATTCCCAGTATTTACACCGAACTGCAACCCATTATTGGTATTCTGACCGCCGGCGATGGCAAATCTCCCATGATACTCCTATACCATCAAACTGTTAACATGCTGGCAACTACCTAATAGCATTTATATTACTTGCCATATCCGTTGATGTACCAGTAGCTGAAGTATAAGGTTATAAGCTATCCGCGAGAATAAACTCAAGCAATCGTATGAGGAGCAGTAAACAAAGGACAAAAAGAGGAGAATTATGCTTGATTCTGTATATCCTGATAAAGCTGAGGCCTAGGCTGAGGTAATTTTTGTCTGCTGGGATATCTGCTGGGATTTTATACATCTACACGTCTATGATAATTTCCGGTTTACTAACTTCACAATGATTGCAAAATACAAACCATCATATCCAACTGTTACCTCAGAGCTAGTCTGGCAGGTAAGACGGGTGCCTCTGAGCCAGTACCATCACAGCCTCTCTGTAATGCAGATTCCAACTTAACAGCAAAATTCTGCCTTTTTGGCTGGCCAAAAAACGCACACTCACGGGGTTGCCTAGTTGTCTATACGGTATTCATGGTGCAGCGCTGCAACAAGGATTGTCCTTATATGTGCAGAATCTTCTCGCGTTAAAATCCTCGCATCCTCAGCTCGTTAAAAGTTCTGCAGTCCGAAAGGAATTGTGACGCCCGCCATCCAATCGATTTACTTAGCATCCTCTCCAGGATAGCATCCTCTCCGGGATAGCAACTCGCAGGAAGCGTCCAATCGAGTTGATCAGCCCGCATTTTAGATACATTTCGGATGCCACCCACAGAAAAAAACATGAGGGGTTATTTGTACATACATACCTTCGGCCCGCTTCAAAGTTCTTGCGATTCCCCTGTGGAGCTCCCACACGCACGGACTTCACCAAAACACAAAATTTATTGCTTTCAGACCTGTAAATGCTAGATATAACTGTGTACAAACGTACAATTGTACAGTTCATGTAATAATATTCAGCTTTGTAGATCTTAAATAGTAAAAACTAGGGTTTGGCGAGTATAGAATGGCATTGAAGCCTACGCTGGGACTGTTGTAATCTTAATTAGTCCATTGCGGGGCAAATTTAAAGAGGCTAAATAACTTCGGTGTTACGAGACAAGAATCACCTGCATGCATTAGACGCAGGGATCCACTAACCAACAAAAAGCATGTCTACTTACCAAATTTGGGTTACACAACCCTGCTCTTCGGAATTACTTATTTGGCCTAAGTACTTATTCAGCAAGCCTAGCAAACATTCTACAGTCAATATAAAATGTGACATCATGATGCGGGATCGTTTCACTGAGCATGAATTAAATAAGTACTTAAGTATACAGTCATATATACATGAAGGAATTAGAGCGCCACCTCACATCCACCTCACATATGTCCTCCCCTCCACTTAGTTGTCCAATCTTCTCTTCCATTTCCCCAATCCTTCTATGCAAAACCTGCAGCTGAGCACACTGTAGTGCCAGTTGATGTTGTCCTGTATTGAAAAGGATTCAAAAATATCAAACTAATCATCTTACCTTTAAATTGCATTAGTACTTATAAAAGAAAATTACGTAAATGCATTGTGTAATTTACGATATACTCAGACTCGGAACCATGATGCGTTTCGGTCTCATACTTGCCGCCAGCTTCACTAAACTTTATAAAAATTTATCATATTTTATTCCGTTGGTATATACATGTAGCTCTGAGGCTTTTGTGCCTAGTGCATGCCAACCATTTTTCAAAACACGTAAGTTTTCTATAGTTTCGAGGCCATTCTTCTGTTGTACACGTGTAGATGCTGTAGGTTAACCGCATCAGCGAACGATTTTTCTGATGTCGTCGAGAACGATATTGGCGAGAACTAAGAGTAAAAAAGAAAAAAAATAATATAGTGGTAGCAAGGCTACAGTCGCTGAGCTGCCATAACCTCTAGGTTTGTGTGGCCTCCTCAGTCCCGCAGAAGTCTCTACAAAAAGGTAAACTCTCCGTTCCCGTAGAATCACGATTCACGATTCAAATAATAAAACGCAAGGAAAGTTCTACTGGGGTCCTATTCTTCTCGTACTCTAATACATATTCTCGTGTCATATCAAACGGGATCTTTCTATATTATATCTTTGTTCTCTTTACTATTTCCCACTCCAACGTGATCCATCATGAGCGACGGAGAAAGCATTTCCGCAGAAGACTTTACAGTCGCGATCATATATGCCAAACAGGTAGAGATGACCGCAATAGTGACAATGGCGGACGAGCGGTACGAGGATATTACCCTCCCCCCAAATGACGAGAACGAATACATCCTATGTCGTATCGGAAAACACAAAGTGGTTATCGCCGGTCTCGCAAGGGGCCAACAAGGAAATGTTTCCGTGGCCCCGGTGGTCACCTGGGTCCGGTCTACATTCAAAAACGTTAAAGTTGGATTACTAGTTGGGATCGGTGGAGGTGTACCGCGTCCTCAAGACCAGGATGTACGACTTGGAGATGTAGTTGTCGGTGCACCTGACCAAGGGCCGGCGGTTGTTCAGTACGACCTCGGAAAGCAGTACACCGATGGAACTGAGGTCACTCGAACGCTCAACAAGCCACCGGTTAACTTGCTAAAGGTTGTCGACAAGGTCCAAGATGAGTACTATGATGCACCGGAAGGAGAGGATCTTTTCACAAGGAATATGGAGCTTTTTGCGAAGTTTCCAAGGAAGAGGGATGCCTACAAGTGCCCTAGCGCTCCTGATCAGCTATTCGAGACGGACCATGCAGATGGCTTTTTGTGTAGCTCGAGCTCGCACGAAGGTTTTAAGCAGGTACAACGAGATGAGCGTGAACCAAGCACTATTAAAGTGCACTATGGCACCATTTTGTCTGGTGGGATGGTTATGAAGTCTAGGAAGAAGAGGGATGAGCTCAGTGCGAAGCACTATGACGCGCTTTGCTTCGAAATGGAAGCAGCTGGTGTATCGGACGTCATTCCGTGCCTTGTGATCCGAGGAATCTGTGATTATTCGGATTCGCATAAGAATGATAAATGGCAACATTACGCAGCTGCAACCGCGGCTTGCTATGCCCGGGAGATTTTGCTAGTACTGGCGGAAAGAGTTGAAGACGGCGTTGGTAAAAGGGCAAATACATACAATGGGAGTTTTACGATTTCGGGGGGGAATAACTACAACAATGGGATCCAGCAAGGAGTCGGAGTGAACTCTGGCGCATTCACCTTTTCTCCAGTTTCAACCTACAACTATGGACGGGGTTCCGGCTGAGGCAGCGATTCTTTTAGAGGACTAGTTTCGTATGGTGAGTTGGATCTCCGCTTCAATGCTATCTCGTAAACTAAATATACTACTGCGAACGTATTGCTAATAACCATCTATTACTAGGGCATTAGGCATTCTTAAACCTGGTCCTATTTAAAAGCGAGAAAGGGGCCGGCTCTGGTATGGCTAACAGGGAATTTTCTTTATTATCCTGATAATTTAATTTTTTTTCGTCGAAGTATTTGTTGGTCTGTTAATATAATTTATAAGCAATATATTATATACAAACCCGTATATTTCCATCATTTTTACTCAGGCTGTAAGAATTCTGAATACATTGAAATAAGATCTTCTATAATATAATATTATAACAAGTTGCCTGGGTTTCCGGACAAGCACCCCGCTATATTTCCATAACTAGGCAGATAAGGCGGAAATGGATTCGATTTTAATACGTACCCGAGAATTCCCACATGCACCTATGATAGGATTCTGATATAAATAGATTTAGCTCGTCTCGGACTTAGGTTTTGTCGGGATTTAGATAAAGTCACGCCTGTGGGAGGTACCCGTCATCGTGCCCTCAGAACATCAAATTGACCGTATTCGCAAGGGATATGCCTCATTGAATGATACTTAAATTAGAAGGCTTCTGGGTATCATTTGAACACGAATTGCTGTTTTGCAGCTTGCTATTTAAGTACTTAAATACCTAGGCAGATACCTAATCATTATTCTCCCTCTTAAGTATCTTTGACCTTTCCAAATATTATCCGAAAAATAACAATTCAGCCAAACAGCTGCAACATCGTGACAAAATTATGGACTTCCCTGGGCATGCCTCCAATCTTCATATTCATTGGTAGTACTAAGCTTTTAGAGCGTGGGGTATACCAAACCGGAAATGGACTGGGATAATTATCGATAAGGGCGACGTAACCATTGTGGAACCGCACTTCAACAAGAACTGTTTGCACTATTAAGAATGTGTCTTTCGGGGGGCCCTACCTGCATTTTAGGCCACTTTTATTCCGTTTGGTGCTCACAAAGTGGGGTCTTCGCTAACCAGCTGTGTTGACAGGGGCGGCCTGTACGCATGGCGTGTTACCGATATCATCCCCACTCTGTAGGATTTATGTTTTTATTTTTATATTTTTTTTTAGAAAAGCATAATGGCCATTCGGTGAGCGAAGTCCCTAAGGTGAGCCATTTAAGGTTCCCAAATGCTGTGATGATTAAATTTAGTCTCGGAAACATGGGATGGAGGTATGGTGAGGAGTCCTAGGGGAAACTATATAAGGCGTTGGATTACGCCTTCAGGCTGACGTCAATGCGTCCCAAGTTTTCTGAGCGCAAGCGACAGCCCTAGTTTTGAGGGACCGCCATCCCTTTTTGATTTTTTACGAATATAGATACATATTCTCTTGTACTTTATATTAAAAACTTATCCTAGATTTTAACTTAGAAATGGCGCCTGTGAAGGGTATTTGGACCAAAATCGCCGAGTCGGACCGACTAAAGCGGTCCTCGCAGAATCTTGCCGTTGTCGGGCAACGGGTTTACATTTATGGCGGCGAAGTTACAGCTAGAGTACCGGTCGACAGTGCTCTCGACCTTATAAGTCTCGACGGAAGTACTGGTATGGAGAGTTAGGCTATAATCCTTCTACTTTCTTGCACTTGAGTAACCATTGAAGATCTAACTTGATTTATATGCATGTGCGACATGAATTCTATATGTTGGAAAATGGAACACAGCCACAACATCCACCCTCCCCAACGTCTCTCCGTTCCCCACCCCGCGCATGGGTAGCGCAACCGCCGTCCTAAATGGAGCCCTCTACCTCTTCAGCGGTCGCGGAGGCCTAGCAATGACCCCGATCGAAGAAAACGGTGGTATATGGAAATACACGTCTTCCGCAGGTTGGGAATTCATTCTTCCCAAATACCCATCAACTTCATTCCCACTCGGTCGTAGCTACCATGCAGCCACGGCCAGTCCGGCAGAAGGGTTGATATACATCCACGCTGGATGTCCAGAGTCAGGACGGCTATCTGATCTTTGGAGTTATAATCCCAAAGAAAATGTTTGGATTAAACTCCCGGATGCACCGGGCGCGTCAAGGGGTGGGACTTCAATTTGTTGTTTTCAGGAATCTCAATCTAGGACTACTAGTCTTGCGAGGATGAACGGATACTCCGGAACCGAGGAAATCGGTGGAATTATTGATATATACTACCCACGAACCCGTTCATGGGAAAGGGTGGTTTTTGACCCAAACGGAATCGAAGGTCCGGGTCCCAGAAGCGTTGGAACATTGTTGACGGTGAGGATAGAAGGTAAACAGTACCTTCTCACAATGTTCGGTGAAGGTAAACCCTCGCCTTTAGGACACGCTGGGGCAGGAAGTATGTGGGATGATGCTTGGGTATTTGATACTGAAAAGAAAACGTGGCAGAAGGTTGAGTGGGAAACAGTTGGACCAACTCCGAGAGGATGGTTCACTGCTGACGTCGTCGAGGTTGAGGGGAAGGATGGGGTGGTTCTTCATGGTGGGCTTGGAGAGGATAACGAGAGGCTTGGTGATGTTTGGTTGTTAAAGTTTAACTGATTGGTAGTTGATATTGATAGGGGTCTTGAGGCGGTTTTTTGTGGATGGTTATTAATAGTAATAGTATTGTTATGGGAACGTCGTGTACTGGTAAAGTGTATGGATCCAGGTGCTTAAGTACTTGGATTTCCATAGTTTGTAACCGAAAACGATTGAAATATCCAAGTCAATTGTCTTTCAGCCTCAATCAATGTCTCACGAAAGGCGATATGCGATGTGGAGGCTAATTGGAAATAATTTTCTGCTGGTAGACAATAAGTTGCATCTATGGAAAAGGTATCTTCTAGAATTTCTCGGCAGGTATTGGCAAACCAGTGTGAATATAAGGTTCTTCGGGTTCGACCGAACGCGGAATACCCTTTGGTTCCTGAAAATGGTCATGAATCGGTTCCTAAAAAGTATATCATCAAATTTGTGAACCTAGATTATACCGATCAAATAAGCTTTTGTACCTTGCCTGCATGAATCGTTCATGTGGCTGTGAAGAGGATACTTGGCGATATATAATGTTCTTTGGTGCTTCTGTTGGGGCAAATACATTCTTTGATCAGCGAAATTTAAAATATGATCGAAGTCTGTGCAAATCTTGGCCGTAGTTTAATCTTGGATTCGGGTCAGTTTGCAGTTAGTTGAATTTCGGGGTTTGATATCGTGAGATCTTGAGGTCTTCATAAACATAGTAAGTTAGGTGCCTCGTGTATATCAATTAAAAGCCCTGTGGATTCGGGCTATTCGATGATCCGAAAACCTTGCAATCGGCAATGATACTTGCGAATTCATGTCTGGCAAAGTATTTGAGAGGCGCCCTATACCGCCGTGAGGTAACGGTCGTGTCCATTCGTCCGAGCCAAACGCCTATTTCGAGCGAACGGTGATCATGGTGCCCTGAACGTAAAACATCTTCGAAAGTTAACCGGCCGAGACCGGAGCAGAAGTCGCTAGATCAGTTTATTGGAAGCCTAGTATCATAGGAAGAATAGTCAAAGTTCTTTTATTGTATAGCATATGCAATGTATCGTAAGAGCGATTTCCCTGAACCCGAAACTCCATAGAGCCCCTGCTATAAAAAAATTTATAAAAAAAAAGAGTCAAGTTTTTCAAAGAAAAACGCAATAACCCTCCCAGGTCTAACGAAAGAAGTATCGGCCAACGGGGGCTTGAGCAGAAACGTAGGTATAACAATTGCTGTGCATATGAAAATGGACACAACAAAGGTGAAACTGTTCAAGATGGAAATCAGTAACAACCTGTGTTCTCTGAAGAAAGTAAAAGGGGCTAATAAGAAAAAGAAAGAAAAAAAGGAAAAATAAAAAATAAAACAATATACAAGAAGACGAGGAAAGCAATGTCATCGGAGAATGCTGAAGTCGAATCAAATGAGGTGACCTTGTGGGACCGCCATGAATATTGCAATGAACGGAAGGGTTCCGAGGACAGCAAGCCCAAGGCTCTGAAGCAAAATAATATCCTGAAGGTGACGAACTTGACTATCTTCAACGGGAACAGTCTAGTATAATATTTAGTAACAGGGAAATTCCAACAAGTTAGATGAAGAACTTACATCTCCGAAAACTCGGCGAAGCCAGGCTCTCTTTTTATCACGCTGCATCCATGGAGCGTCATCCCAGCTATCCGGAAGGGCATCGTCGAAGCTGCTGGCGGCCATGCTCTTATCATCCTCGATACCATCGTACTTGATTTCCCAAGGTTCAAGGAGGCGACGATGACCCATAGCCAAAAGAACAAGACAGATTCCCTTCCAAGCACAGACCAAAATGATGACACCGATTGACCAAAGGAGAGCCCCGAAGAGTCGCCATGCTCGTGGAGCCGAACTGAGGGTAAGGAAAAGGCTGACGAGGATAGCGAGGACAAGCCAGCCGGTGCCCAAAGAGTATGCAAAATTCATACGAGGGCTGGTACAGTTGGCAATGACCCAACGAATGAAGTTCGGGTGGGATTGGTGGCGAAGATAATTATCACAGTCGACTTTAAGGTTCATGACGGCAGATGGGTGGGTAGTAAATGACAAAGCGTGCATCGTAGCCTCTCTATCACGACAAGAAATATTGAGCTCTCTGGCACCACCAGGGGCGATGTAACGAGCGATAATACGGGAAATTTCCGCTCGGAAGGGCTGAGCCGGAACTATTTTGTGGTTACACAAATGAAATGAGCGGGCTGTCATAAAGAAAATTCGGCACAAATGTCAAGAACGGGGTAGGCAACTTACATTCCTCGGAAACCAGAGAAGGCTTCTTAGATTTATCGGCAGACATCTTGTTCTTATCGTCGAATAAACTGCCTCGAGAGACGATACTGTTAGATCTGAGAGAAGAGACTGCAGAGCCATCTCCAACAGCTGGAGTAGCATTATTATTGAAAGTCCAGGCAGGAGAGCGCGCTTTCTCTTCAGCGTTTAAAGCATCGAATCTCTTAGTGTAGTCTTCGTGCCAGAGGTAGAATTCAAGGTGCTCAGGGGAGTGTTCAATGTAGCGCAAATAATTGAGAAAATCCGAGATTGAGCATGGCTATATTACGTTGAAGCTTCGTTAGTACCCGTTTGATACCAAGCTGTAGATACTATCAATCAAGTAGATAGAAATGACCTACTGAAGCTGTTTCATTTGCCAGCATCCTGTCCAAGGAGAGACTTTGTGGAATACCAGCAGCAGTGAAATTGGCACCACAGTTACTTTGGATACAGTTCTGGTAGTCAATTTTCTCGGAGGTCTTAAGACCCTTAGCCGGACGTTGGTAAAAGATCCAGCTGAAACTTTGCATGATTGCGCCGGTCATGGATTCTGCAGTTGGTTGGGAGACCATTTTGAAGGAGAGAAACAGCTATCTTGAACCAATATATAATATAAAGGTGATGATACAAGAGAGAAACTAAACGATAGTGTAGAAAACTCGAGGGGTATCTACAATCGACAGTCCCGGCGTGTTGAGGTCTCGGAATACCAACACAGTAGATGTTGTTGCCTTCAAAGCTTCCTTTCAGTTTTAAGTTATTTGGTCATGTGCTCCACCGGTCCTGTTGTATCCTGTACTCATCGGAAAGGGATACCGAGAACAAGAAAAGAGAAAGAAAAAGGAGGAGTCGATATTGTGATTCCGGAGCCTATATTTTATACAAGATCTCTTCACCCCCCGATGAAAAGAACCGACACACTGTACCCTGGCCGAGGAGATAAAAGGCTAACCTGGAGCCAATTCACACATGGCTGTGGAACGGCAGCCCAAAAATGCAATTTGTTTTAAGCTGGGCTGTCACAAAACCTTATTTTTTCTGGCAGGTTTATTTCGTTCGAATCATGGAAGAGCCCAGGATGGCGCATTCTGGTCCACGAAAAGTTTCGTGGCCAACACCTGGCCCTGTCCCGACGCTCCAGGTCGAGATCCCTTCCAAACGAGTTCTGGTAACCAGATGTCCAGCCTGCAGGTGGATTGAGAGGCGCTCAGAAAAATCCACAAGCGGATGTCTCCATGGATTATACCGTGAGGGGACTGAAGGGGCACACCCGTTTTGTCACAGTGGGTTGACCGCAGCGTTCGACAAGGATCCAACAGGTTTTTGTGTTCCCGCTGTCACCATCGCCAACTTTTCTGCACAGCTGCACTGTGCTAAGCGACCCCCCAAAACGTCCCATTTCTTTGTCAGCGAAAAATAATCGATTCTCAACTGCGCGACAGTTTACAGTGGCGTTTGGCTGTTGACAAACTCTATATCTATGACGCCATAATAACAACAAGCCCCGAAAGGTTAAACGTTTGGAGTCAGAAACTAAAATAATTTTGGCTTGGCCTAAGCGGCTCTAACAACGATTCCGGTCTGTCACAATCTTGTCAGCGGGGGAGCTTAAATCCAACAAATCCCAACTCCCAAGTTGAATTGCTACAGGACAGAAGGTTGGAACAATTTAACTGCCATGCTTGCCAACAGAGACAACCTCGGCATTTTTTTAGGAGCCCGTCAGTGAAGCTGCTAGTTCGTCGGGGCTGGATAACTCACAAGCTGGGTTAATCAGGGGGCTTGAACATCGGTCTTCAAACTGGAACATCGGTACCGGCCTGCGCCAACCGATACCCATTGACGGCTCGTGTATCCATGTCTTGATTTTAGTACCCTCGACGGTGTGAGAGTGGATCAAAATTTTCGGGCTCGCTTACTTACATAATATGCGGGCCGAGCATACCGTGGTATATTCCGTCGCACGGATTGCGACTGTAAAACTACACATATGTTTGCAAGGTTACGAATCTACGAGATAAGGGTATCATAATGGTGTGACAAAAGCCTCAAATTGATCTTAATCATACTGATAACAACATAATCTGTGTAGTCTGGCCTGTGCGGACGGCAAAAAAAGAAGAAAGGGTTATGTGTCTCATTTTCAGCCATACAATCGTTCAAGGCTTTTCGCGTCGTTTGGATCCTTTTCTTCACCGTGGAAGATCCACCATCCTGCCAATGGCTGAATAACCGAGCACGCTGGGCCTTCATACAGCTTCCCCTCTGCCTTCAATTGGCGGTTTGAAAGTTCCCATTTCTCATCCCGCTCGACTGTCGGCCTTGACTCAATCGCAACCATTCCGGCTAGCATAACGGTATCTAACCTTGCTCCGTTATCATCTAGTTCGACTGGGACGTAAGCATATCCACCTGTCACATCGCCATCCTCGAGAAAACCGTATACTTCCCCGTCCAAGCTAAGGGGTTCAATCCGTCCGTCCTGACACTCAGTATAGTATTGCAATCTCCCTTTATCGGACCAAAGGCAGAACGCCGTTATCCAACCACCAAGATACCGTGGCCCACTACCACCCCCATATTCACTAACTACCGTTTGCCAGAACTCTTTGAGCTCCGGCGATTCTGGATTCTCGAAACACAGGACGAAACGCTTTAAAATTGGACGAAGTAGCTGCGCGAAAAACGTGGGTTGCTCTCCAAAGGTTTCAAACTTGTCGATCTTCTGCAACAGGGCTTCCCAATCGGCCTTTTCCCCGAGCAGTGTGACACCAGGAAGCCCGCACAAAAGCTGAAACCCGTAAGCGAAATAGCTCTGTAGGGTTGCCATCATGAGAACCGATGAAACAATCCTGTCGTTTTCCTCGGTGGTCGTGAAATGCGGAACTAGCCATGTACGAAGGTTTGGGTCGATAACGTTTTGCTCGATCAATTCCCCCATTTGAACAGCCAGAGCTCCGAAATCGACGGTGTATCGGGTACCCACAGATTTGACCACGAGTTTCTCCTTACCCTCGTGGGTTACAAATTGGGAACGGAGCTCTTCGGCATGCTCGTTGACGTAGATGGAGAACTGTGTCAAGATAGTGATCCATACATCATCCGGACGAATGACGAGGTGGTGGTGGTAGTTGTACGCCCTCATAGCAGCATAGACGAAGGAACTAGATGACGGATGGATCTTTCGGGAGTCTACGAGTTCCTGATTAAACGTTGATTGGAAGACTTCTTTGCATTCGTATGGAACCCCCTTCTGGAGAGGGATCCGGAGGATGTCGGCATGACTGTTTGCTCTCGTATATTTGCATTCCTCTGGCTTGACGGTGGAAGGGTATAGCGTGACAGGCATTTCGAAAGCTTGGTATGGCAGTAGGCGTAACGCTGAAATTAGAAGACGATAGATTGGTTTATGAAATTGGATGAATCCTGGGTATGCGTCCCGTCTAGATCCCCGCGGGATTTGTACCGGTATTTATAAAATACTTATCTATAAGGTAGGCTCGCGCTGAACGATGGCAATCGGACTATCCCAAGGCTGATCGAATATCTTATCGATATCAATGGGCTTGATTGTCAAACATGTTAACAGAGTGCTGGATCCTGTCAGCCTCGAGCTGGCCAAGATCTGGATCAGCGGTATATATGGACATCATGCCAGTTTCGGAGAATACTATGACTTCATATGCATACCTTAGGTCCAGATATGTGTCCAGATATGTGTCCAGATATGTGTCCAGATATAAATCTGTGTCTAGGTATGGATATCCTACGTACAGGCTTCCCCGCACCTTTGGAAATCAGCTCGTCTGCGGTGTGGATATCCTGCGCAGGATGCAGTAATGGCTTAGCACCTTTGGAAATCAGCTCGTCTGCGGTGTGGATATCCCGCGTAGGATGCAGTAATGGCTTAGCACCTTTGGAAATCCTGCAGGTTTAGCCGCTTTTGGGCAACTAGTGTAACTCAGAGAGGCTTGGCATTTTAGTCAGAAGTCTACACCCTGTTGGAATCTGTGTAACCATCCATGCCCTGAACTGTCGGCGCCTACGTTTCTCCGAAGTATTTGCCTCGAGATAATTGTCGATAACTCATGCTTAAGTACTTCTTTAAACAATGGAAGATTTGGCATCAAAGCAGATCGTTCTCTCGGAATGGCAGGCGCTCCTGTGGCAGATAATAACGGTTTTTTTTTTTAGGATGGAAGACCCATTTCAAGCCAGCTTTCGAAGCAATTAATGCAATTAAGATCTCTTTATAAACCATCTTATAATCCAAAAACGACCCCACAACCTGTTGAAGCGCCCCTACGGCACTCAAGAGACCGATATGCCTTAATGTTGGAGCTCCTTATGTTGTGTTGCTGTTGGAATTAACTTTGTGACTGTGTTGGGCCTTAGTGGACTCGCGTCGAGGCCTGGGGGCTAATATTAGCTAATGGCCTGTTCCTAAAATTGGTGACAAAGCACGTACGTGTTTGTCTATCAAATGTTAATGGCGCTCGATTCCCTGTATCCGAATTATCCTGGACCCTTGGCGGTGGCTCTAGAGAAGACGTCTCGAAGGTCATGCTGGCCAGGACCTCAGACTTTTGAGCCTTTTGATCAATCTGATAAGATAAAAATTTGCTCATTCTCGGTTCATCGGTCCAATCATCCCCCGTCGGCCTCGCTAACGGAAACAGTTTGGTGGTTCGATGCGATCCTCTGGCCTGACTAAGAAACGTCCGCTAAACCCTCCGGAGGACAGAGTTGTCAGGCTGCCGCAGGAAGGCCCGTCATGTTGCATGAGAGGCTCTTGTTCGTTTAAATATTCCCTGAATGAAATAGCGTCCGCATCGAGAAATATGACCAGCTTAACGGCTTGAGTGGGAAGTCATACCGGGCTTGAATATAGCGAAGTCTATACCGTCCACCCTGTTAGAGTTTTTTATACGAACGCAAAAAATCGTATTTGTTTGCTTCGCTAGTTACGGTCATTCGGGAGATGAAATCCTGGCCCTGTCAAAAGGCCATCTCGTACGATCGCACCTGGGTGTGCTTTTTTTCATGTAATGCAACCTTTTTGCCTGTTCCGACATATGAAGCATACATGTAACGAGAAGGTTAGGCTTCGGGACCTCGTTACCCGTGTAATCGGGGAGTATTCACGCCGGTGGCGCAATGAAGCTCAAATCTTTCCCAGGGTATATTTTTCAAATTCCCCATACTTTACCGATACGATAATCTTCCATGCAGCCAGAGGGGAAATACAAATATATGGGCCAGGAACGAAGGTGGCTCAAATCTGATAGCATTGTGTATTTATTTCTTGGCTTTGCCCAAGCTAATACTACGACCTACTGAGGAGAAGGTCTTCCGACATTCGAAAACATCTCTTCCTACTCTTCAAGCCATTATCGATTGAATATTCCGACCTAAGTTTCTCGAATTCGTTCTCAATTTTCAGTTTCTGCGAACTGTCGGTCCGGTCCCTCGTCGACTTTTGCGAAGTGAAGAATATCTTCTCGGCCCATTTTTAGGCCGCCGTTCCACCGTTTCTTGGCCATGCAGCCGTCGACAAACACCTCATTAGAGGCAGAGAGCAACACAGATATCTCGTCGAAGAAGATAGAGGCAGGAATGGCGACTCCGCAAACCATCGATGTCAACAACGAAGCAAAAATTATAGGGTCCGATGCATCTACTTCAGTTCCACTGTTGGGTGATGCCAGATTGTACATTATTGGTCTTGGGTATGTCTTTTCGCCATTGTTATCCCCTGAAACCCCCAAAAAGTACCACAAATTTAAAGGGACAGAGTTGACTAAAACCTAGAAATTGGAATTAATAGCATATGGATATCGCTCTTCCTCGCGGCCTTTGAAATCACTGTCGTGGCCACTAGTTTAGTTGATATTACAAGTGAATTCCAAGACTTCAATCGAGCCAGCTGGATAGTAGTTGTTTATCTTTTAACATACAATGGCTTCCTTTTATTATCTTCGAAATTATGCGACATCTTGGGCATTAAGTCGATGTTCCTCGCGGCGAACTTCATATTTGGAGTCTTTTCGGTAGCCTGCGGAGCGTCTCAGAATATGACACAACTGTGAGTGGCTTTTTCATAGAAATCCCACCGATTTCCTGAACTAACCGTTGATGTTTTTAGAATTATCTTCCGAGCCTTCCAGGGCATTGGTGGAGGCGGGATCTATTGTATCTCCTTCATTCTTATGTTGTCTATCATCACCAAGGAGAAGTTGGGGACATTCTCTGGCGGTATTTCCAGCGTTTTTGCCATTTCCAGTATCTGTGGGCCATTGTTGGGCGGTGTCATCACTGAAAAGGCGACATGGAGATGGATCTTCTATCTCAAGTAAGTTCTTTCCTATTGACTACAATCAACTGTAGACGAGCGAGTATCTTACGACTCCTTAGTGGACCGGGTGTTTTCGTAGCCTTCATCATTCTCTATTTCGCCATCCCCGACATCAATCAAGTTAAGGTGAACCGACAGACACTGAGCCGGATTGACTTTGGAGGCGGCTTTTTGTCGGTCGCTTGGTCAATCCTTCTTGTCTATGCCCTCCAAGAGGGCGGAGCCGAGTACCCGTGGAGCCATTCAATCATTCTCGGAACTCTCATTAGCGGTATCGTCGGTTTGCTCATTTTTGCTGGTTACGAATGGTATATCGCAAAGAAGTCCAGTGTTATCGAACCAATATTCCCCCTGAGATTGCTCAAATCGCCAGCATTTACTTACCTCGCATTGTAAGTGTGACAATCCTAGCACTTCAATCTCAGGACTACGTGGATACTAACAATGACCCCCCCCCTTTTCAGAACCACGTTCTGCATCGGTGTTCCAATCTATGTCACTATCATCACCATCCCGCAAAGATATCAAATCGTTAACGGCGTATCACCAATTCGGTCGGGCATTCTACTTCTCCCCATGCTAGTCGTATCTCCCGTTATGTCTCTCGTTCCCGGCCTTGCGCTCAAAAAATACTGGCAATACGTTCCTTACGGGTTTGCCGTCGGGGGTGTGCTCTCTGTTGCTGGAACGGCTGGGCTCGGTGACTTAGGTTACGCCGATAAAATCGAAGCGAAGACTTACGGTTTCCTAGTCTTACTAGGTGCCGGTATGGGTCTTGTCATGCCCATCGGTGTGATGTTAGTCAAATTCATCTGCGATCCTAAAGACGAAGCTGTAGCCCTCGGAGCGCAGAATATGACACGTGTTCTCGGGGGGCTAGTCGGTTTGGCCGTTGGTACCGCGATCCTTCACCGAAAGGTCGAAAACGAGTTGCCCGGAGTTTTGTCCCCCGAGCAGTTGCGCGCGCTGTTAAAGTCACCGCAGATCCTGGCTACATTACAGCCGGAGCAGCTACTCGCCGTCAGGAAAGTTTACGCTAGTTCGTACGACCTGCAGTTCAACATGGCGACCGGGTTTGCGGCTCTTGGGACAATCTTTTCGATTCTCACGACGTACTACATCGTACAGGTCCTGAAGACTATTGATCCGGAAGACTTCTTCGGTACTCTCGGATTACAGAAGAAAGTCGAGGAGAACCAAACTGAGGGTGAGAAGAAAGCGGAGCAGGCGTGAGCAATTCGCAGCCCACGGTAACGAAAGATTAACATAATTTTGCACTTGTGTATATTTACCAACGCTGACGGAGTTTGGGCATTTTGGAAAGCGATAGTACCAGCGGTTATATTTTGGTTTGGCCATTTATAAAATTGTTCACCTTGCATTGCAGCGGTAGATCTCCACTCATTTTCCATTCTGTGTACCTTTTTCTATTTCGATATATTTATCTGTTCCATCTATTTCTCGTATTCATGAGATCTTAGGATTTCGCGTAGACTGCCCCAGGTCGATGGGATGGGATTTCTTTAAGTATTTAATATATCAATGTTCCAGCTGTAGTAAATATACCTCATCCACAGGGAACAAGCTTTCAAAAGTCGGGCGTGTGCATCCGAATCAACATGGCACAATGCAATGTAGGGACACCGATGCGCGGATATCAATAAAACTAGTTTATATGACAAGGGCAATCCCCGATCCTTGCCGTGTGCATTCTCTGATCGCTTGGTGTTTGGGCCAACTTTATACCTGGCTCTTCCCATTACCATGTTGTAGATGTAGCTTCATTGCTGAAATCGTGATAGTGGTAATACCGAGATCCAGCCCCCAAGATTTATAGTCTTAAAACTCGATTTTAAACTCATATTAAAGTGGATTAAAACGTCAGAATGTCATTTGCCAAGACAGAAGTTGTCACTAACTTCAATGCCTCCGCATATCCGAGCTCAGTACCCGCCTGGCTAAATGCCACCGGCAAAATATTCAATCCAACACCACGATTTTCTTGCCGATGCGACGACTTTTACACCATTCCCGCAAACTTCTCGTACCCCAGACCCGGAAGAACTCCAAGGAAGCTCGGATGCATGTCTGCCATTACCCTCATCCATGTTGAAAAGGAGCTTGGGTATCTTGACTTTTTCCTTGAGATCCACCAAACCCGTGTTCTATTGTTTGGAACCGTATTCTGACGCTTTCCTCAATAGGGCAAGAGAAACACTTTAAACCATTTAATTTAGCCAATCAACTCGGTGGATTCTGAATGCCGTGGATTCTCAAGTTCGACGCTATAACGGGATCCACCAATCATGCCTAAACATTATATATCCGGTAGTAAGCTCATCCGCGAGGATTCGAACAGAGCTTCGGCTGAATTGGTCAATTGGCAATGTCCAAGCTTTCTCGGGTCTTGAACCTTTGGCCATGGGAGACAATGGTTAATGGCGGCGATCTTATATAAACCCCAGGTATTTCTTCCCTGGGTGGAAGTCTACCCCAATTTTTCTAAAAACAGTCTTCCCCCAGAAAACCCCGATAAACCTTTTCTTTTCTTGTCAACTTGATACCTGGCTTCGGGTTCTTAAATCCATATTTCTGGAATTCAAGATGTTGTACAAATCGCTTTTGACGCTTACATTGGCGACGACGTCGACATTGGCTAGCAGTTTGAGAAGGGATGTTCATAAGGGGTTTGGAAATGTGGATACCTTGGTTGTATTTGGAGACTCCTACACCGATGAGGGTCGACTGGGATATATGCAAGGTAACGGTGGAGCGCTTCCGCCTGATAACTTTGTACCGTCGCAAGTATGTTGAATCTTATATCCGGTGCTGTGTAACGACGGTCGATATTAATAATACATTTTATACAGGACTCAATCAACGGCGCCGCGAGCGGTGGAAAGATCTGGGCGAGAATCGCTTCTGATTTGAGTGGCCACACCTTGATTAACTATGCTGTCTCCGGTGCCGTCTGTTCGAACAATCTTACTCCAAGATGGCTGTAAGTGAAAGACTCGAAGGCAGATTCAATTGGTCTTCGAAGCATAGATTTCTAACATGACAATATCGTGAACAGCGATGGCATCAACGGAAACTTCCCAGCAGTTAGAGAATACGAAGTCCCACAGTTCAAAAAGGAGCACACGATCACAAGATACAAAGGCCCCGGAAACTTGAACCCTGACAAGGCTGTGTTCGCCATCTGGATCGGAACCAACGATCTTGGAAGCGGCGCGTTACTCACCGATGAACATCTCCCCGGTGTCACCCTCCCCGATTACACGGATTGCGTCGCAGAACAAATCAGGGAGCTATATGACTACGGTGCAAGGAAATTTATCATCTTGAACGTAGCCCCATTAGAAAGAGCCTCTCACTATACACAAAACGGACCAAACGTAAGTTTCACCTCAGATCTGAGCGTATATACCTCTTTTCGTTAATATACGTATCCGAAACTAACATTAAACATCAGCACTACTGGCACGAACGCGACTCATTCCTCGAAGGAAACACCACCGCTATCTCCCAAAAGATGGGAACACACGTCCGCTCCGCCAATCAAATCTTCAAATACCAGATCCCAGCTCTCGCCGACGAACTCCGAGGTTCCAAAGTTGCGTTGTTGGACGCATACGCGATCTTCCAGGAAATATATGCAAACCCGAGTAAATACCTAGACTCGCCAGCTGATACGGTTGGATACGCGAGCAGGTGTGATACATGGGAGGACTGCAATAGCTGGACGAATACCGTTGACCCGAACCCTGATAGGTTTTTGTGGTGGGATGAGTTGCATCCTGGTGTTAAGACTTCGACGGTTGTTGCCCAGGAATTTGTCAAGGCGTTGAGGAAGGAGAGTGATTTTGCTACATACTATTTTTAGGGAGTAGAGTGTGAGAGGTTATCTGTAGGAGTAGTCTGAACGCGAGAGATATCCTAATTAATTATCAGATACCAAGATACCTATCGATTTTCTAGCTGTAGCGAGCCCGTTTGTGCTACCATACAATGTTGTAGTCTTCAACCCAAAGGGTTGAAAAGATGCCCGCGTGTACGGGAATGGCCGGGTTTCCGCATGAAATTTTCAAATCTTGCATGATCTTGCATGAGAGGGATGGCCAATTTTCTTCTGAGATCATTTGATTGGTTCCGTATGTAAAATTCTACTTTTTGACAACGGTAATTGGTTAGAAATCGATGTTTCTACCCGACACTGCGCGAGGTTCCGTTAACCGTTGACTGGTCCTGTCCTCAGCAATCTGCGCGAAAGGCTGTAGGGTTCTATGATATGCGTCGTATGCATGTCGCAGTTGTGCCACAATGCGATATAATAATTATAAGAAAACCGAGTGAAGAACAAATCTTAGTATATTGACAATTTTGAAATTTCTACAGATCTAGTCTATAGGCCGAAAGTCCAATTTTAGTAGTCTTGCCTTTCTTTCGCAATTACGGTAGATCTATAGGTTCTCAAAACGCCAAACCTCAAAAAATACTTTTAAATAATTTATTGAATCGATTTTCTACTCAAGTTGTCGAAGTAGATATCTAGATATCGATCGATAGCTCGATATCCTCCCTTCTCAAAACGCAACGTGAATTCTCGATCAAAACCTATAACGGAGAGAATCCCCAAAAACGTCGATGGGCTCCTACATCCTCTTGGGATCGCATCAAAGCCTTTGCCTTAGACGAAGTGAGCAAAGGAAAGCCTCAAAAGGTATAATTTCGGACCTTGAGCGACAAGATATACCGATTGAGTAAGTATTGGAATAATTATATTAGTTGTAAAGGTATTCAAGATGAAACCAACGAAACTGACGATCGACATCAACTCCCCGAGACCCTATCAACAAAAAAGAGTACTCAAAGAATGGGGTATAAGCGATCGAAATATCCGTAAAAGGGATCGAAAGTATATCTTCGAAATAGAGAAGCATCTTCAGGAACAGGGTTAATATGTTAGGGGAGGGTCGAATAATGATCATGTTCACGAAGAAGTTTCTTCAGAAACACAAATCCAAAATAGCGATATGCCGGACAAGAGTGTTTTCGAGCTGATGATTACAGAACAATCTTCGGCCCATACAATCGAGGAAGCCCGTTCTTCAGATGGCTCCCTCTCCCAGCCGATTTCGGTCAATCTTTCGATCTTCGGGAAGCTAGGAACCACAGCCATGTCAATGATGGAAGCTAATAGAGTCGGGACCAATCTTGGGGCGAATTGTTACTCTCAAACAGTTGCAAATAAAACTCGAGAGAGCGTGCAGCGTAATAACGAGATCCCACTAATACTAGAATCCCTTTGTGAAAGCATTACCCACTCAATCGATGAGACTCGAGCTCTCGTTGTTCAGGCCAGGGACTCGTTAAAGTCTCAAACATTGCAAAATCTACCCGAGTTGATGTCGGTGCCACTTGATGAGCTTTTAACACACCTATTCTCTAAATTCAAATCCATATATAAGAGGACACTCCCCTCATATCATCCAAAGTCTTTAAACTGATGTTAAAATCCATGGCTGGCGAGATACCAACCGGAGCCGCTATCGACATGTAGTATTTTTGGCCGCCGAGACCGTTGGTGTATACCCTGTAGGTCTCCATGTTTGGACGGTATGCCGAGACGAAGAGGGTAACGTTGGTGGAAGGCTGGCGGAGGTGGAGTGCCGGGGCCTGAGCGTCCTCTATCTGGTAGAGGTACCATTGACTGTATCCACAAGCAAGCGGCTGGTACCTAGGTAGGATATTTGAGCTGTGTTCGGGACGGTCGTGATTGGAGCAGCTAGCAAAAACCTTGGTTTCAGTCGTCGTTGGTCAAAGGTAGGGTAAGGGTTTTGATTTTATTTGTTTTGGTTATAGTTGTAGGTTCAGCAAGCCTCGATAATATCGATTTCGCAGAATGAAACTAACTATAGAGGCGTTCCACTGGGAGAGTTTATTGCGAGATCGATATCGATATCGGGATTTAATACAGTACTGACATTTGTCTGTACGTCACCCTCCTGACCGTAGACGCCGTCATAGGAGGTCTTATCCGCCGTAAGATGAGTAACTCCTGACAAGGTTTCCTCCACGGTACTCTCCACACGACGCCTTTCTGGCTCACCACCCGCATCGCAGACCGTAGAAGCGGCAACTGTAGCTGTTTCCGTACAATACGTCGAAATTTCTGTTTCTGTTTCTTCAATATCTGTGATATTAACGGTCAAGATGCGAGTGGAGTCAGGCTTGGTCTTTATTATTGCAGCTGGAGCGTCGTAGCTGAGTAAGTTCGAACAGTAGTTTCCGAGGTTTAGCCTCGCTATTATCTGTACGATTTTCCAGACCCGCGTTGGATTTGGTATTTCGGGACACTTGTTTGGCCGGGTTTGTGAAGGGGATAGGGATTTGCTATCTTCGGAGCTAGCTTCAGAGCTTGTTTCGATGAGCTTGGAGTTTGATTCGTCCTCTGAGCTAGTAATTATGATATCAGGGTTGCTGCTGGACGAGGTAATGACCGTGGCTTGAGGTGGAGACCGTTGTCGGCGTGCTAAGAGCTATCGAGCTACTAGTAGTAGGTCCTGTTGAGGTTTGAAGATTCCCAAGTGGCGATGTAGTTGGCTTTTGCTTAGAAAGTTCAACTCGGCTGAACCCGTCTGGAATGGCTGCCTGCGTGGGCGCCATAAACAACCGAGATACCGAATCTGCCCCGGTAGTCACATACCAATCAAACCGCCTTGCATTCTGACCTCGTTCGAAGAACTCCAGAATTCCTTGATTCAAGCTAAATCTTGAAGTTAGGCCGTCGGAGGATATGTTGTTTTTTGGTCCGTGAATGACTCTATAACACGCATTTGAATTATCTCGTTCGCGCCGAGTTCGGTTTTGTCCTATAAGCCGTAGGAATACTATATCGTTAGAGCCATCTCCACCGGTAAGGTATCCATGTCGGTGCAATATGAACATTGGAGGGACTGCGCGGTCGGGGTCTGGTATGATATCGGATTTGGTGGCCGGTGGCTTTTCTGTTCAAAGTTACGAACATTTATGCACGAATTCCTGGACAACCGTAACCATTCGTGCTTGCCAAGGCATTAAAAATCCCTGCTGGAGAATTTAGGTGTAGGGGAGTATTCACGGAGGATTAATCATATCGCAATTTTGTGGGATGTTCAGCCGTATCGTGTTGGAGAAGTGTTGTTTGCCAAAATGCAACAGTCCCAAAGTGGTTTAGTCACCCCGATTGGGATGTCGGCGACTCAACTTCAGATGAGAACGCTTGCAGGGTCCTTCGCAATTAAATGTCTTGCCGTCGATTGTTAGTGACAGGATATGAGGCCATTCGATATTCGCGATATTGTACTCTGTACTCTGTATGTAACCTGGTTATCGGTGCTGTGCGAACAATTGTCTTGTCTTGGCCGATGCCATGTTTGTCAGCCTTGCGGCGCGAACGTTGACGGGTAGAATGTCAACATCCCGCGATTCGTGTCAAACCAAGGAAATCCAAGCTTTTGCTCAGCTTCTTGGTTCACGGGAACCGGCTCAGTTCTGACGGGATTGGCAACTTGCGAAAAGACCCTGAATTTATGCGAACCAGTTTCGTCTTGAGTCTCAAAATTTCAAGATGGCTTCTATCGAGCACCTCTCATAATTGCCGACGACGACTGCTCCAGCAGCTCTGTGACACCTGGCTGCTGCCCCTTTCGAAGAGTTTGTCCGGCATCTGATCTTTCCCCGCTTGGCACTTTTTTGCAAGGGGACTGCGGGAAAAATCTGGGACTCGTTACGGTCAAATTAAAACAATCGCGTCGAACCAATTGGATTGGAATTCGTGAAGTCTGATTCGAGGTTGTGGCTTGCAGAACTAGTACTGGGCTTCTTTTAAAAACCAAGTTAGCCCCCCGGATTTTTTACTTCGGGGTGGAGATTTCCCTTTGCCTAATACTTGAAGACTGGAAGACTCAGACTCGATTCCTGGAACCAACACTTTCTGCGCGTATTTTGGGGTGTATTTTGTTGGATTCGGGAATACAACACCACGCTTTCTGTAGCATCAAGATATCCCCTGTCTTTGGACGACGTCAAAATTGCACCGACATCATACACGATTGCCCGAATAACACTGCTGCTGTTGGCAAAATAGCATAGCGACGCAGTTTGGTGCGATTTCTTACTCAATGGCCACTCCTGGCGACCTCGAAAACGGGCCTAAGGAGCCTGAAGTCACAGCGTCGGCTCCGACAGTCTCAACAGAGAGTGACCTACCACTACCTCTCGCTCCTCGATCCTCGCAATACCACCATGATCCAGGCGTCTGGAGGAATCCACTTTTCCGTCGGAGAGGCCAGCACGAGACGTTCGCAGGACTTACACCCGAAGAAGCACAGGAAAAACATGAAAGAAGACTTAGGAAGGGTGCTCAGCCCAAGCCTGCTCGGTTTAACCCCGTCAAGGCAACTAAAATTACGATAAAGAGTACTTCGACGTTGAGTTCTTGGAGTAATATTTTGTTTCCGGCTATTCCTGCCGGTATTGCCATGTGGTATACCAGTAGGGATACGCATCCGTTGGCTGTGTTTATCCTGAACTTCATTGCGATGGTGCCGAGCGGCAATCTTTTGGCTTTTGCGAGCGGAGAGTTACAAGCGAAGCTACCAAAGGTAAATACTATTCTCATTACTTTTGAAAGATATAGTTTCTAACCTTCAATATTCCAGACCATTGGAGCCACCCTCGAAATTTTCACCGGTGCCGTTGTCGAACTTATCGTCTGCCTGATCCTCCTCATCGATAAACAATACGACGTCGTCCGAGCCGCGCTTCTGGGATCCATGCTTGCGAATCTACTTCTGGTCACTGGTGCATGCTTCCTCGTGGGTGGTATTGCCTACCGCGAGCAAGATATTGCGGAATACGTAACAGAGGTGTCCGGGGCTGCATTGCTGGTTAGTGCTGTTGGGGTCATCCTCCCCAGCCAGTTCTACCAGGCGATATATCCGCGAGCGGATATTGGCGAACATGATGCATCGCTTCGAGTCGTTGATGTTAGTCGTATTGTCAGTATTGGGCTCCTGATTGCGTATATCTGGTGAGTAGCCTGAGTTCTCGTGGATTTATAAATTTAGGAGCGCTAGGCTAACTCCGAAGTAGCTTCCTCTTCTTCCAACTCAAGACCCACAGTACCACGTTTCACCACGTTCTCGAGCAGGCGGAAATTGCAGATGCGGATGGTCATAAGGAGCGATATCGCCGAAAGCTTTCGCTTTTGGAGGCCATATTCCTTACCCTGGTTGGATTGACATTTGTTTCGTTCTGTGCCTACTTTATGGTCCAGGAGATCCCGTATATCGTGGAAACGCGACATATTTCGGATCCGTTCATGGGTTTGATTCTTGTTCCACTCATCGAGAAGGCAGCAGAGCATCTTACAGCCTTGGACGAAGCGTGGGATAGTAAGTTCTCTCTATGGAGATCACAAATGAATTCTACTAACGACGTTACAGGACAAATGGACCTCGCTCTCTCCCACTGCCTCGGTGCAACGATTCAAACGGCCCTCCTCGTCTCTCCCATCGTCGTTATTGTCGGCTGGGCGAAAGGACTCGATATGGATCTCAACTTCGAGTACTTCATGGCTTTCTCCCTGCTCCTCTCCGTCCTAGTCGTCGGCAACTTTATCCGAGATAGAAAGACGAATTGGCTCGAAGGGAGTTTCCTGCTCATGGTTTACTTTGTTGTTGCCGTAGCTGCTTTCTACTACCCTAATCCTGAGGGCCATGGCGAAGGAGCCTCTCATGGAACGAGTGTGGAAGAGGAGTCGCATGGATCGGAGACCACGAGTGCCCTAGTGGAGGCGGCTACAACTGTTGCGGTGGAGCATGTGAAGAGAATGGTTATGGGATGATTACGTATGGGTGGGCGGTAACGTTAGTATAGTTGAGGATTGCATACAGCCGACGGGGAAGGTTAAGTTTTTGGATCGATGGTGTCACGGATTCAGCACCTTGCATTTGTTTCTCACATTTCATTCGTACAGACAAGCATAGCCTTTTGATTTCACGTTCCTGATTTTTCATTAGAGTACCATTTTGTGATGCCGATTCGTTTACTATCAGTGCCGAGGTGGTCCGCTAAGGCCTAGCGGTGGGAGGATGTTTATGATAGTACTCTAGCTAGGTAAAGGCTAAGAGAAAGTAAATTCGAGTACACATGATAACGGCCAAAGAGCAATCTGGCTAGCAGTTAACGTACTTCGGACATTTGCCTAATATCCGAAGAGGCCCTCGGGACACTTGCTGTGAATGGTCCGGCTGCGCAGACCTATCCCTCGCTTACCCTGCCGGTTCTTGTGTAACAGTGATCGGACCACCGCAACACAGAAAATACAACACTATTTGCATATTCAGCCTGCGAACGCTCATGGCAGGGCAAATACGAGATAGAAGAAATTGGAATTTATTGTAGCTTTGATTTCTGAGTATTTCTCTGGGGAAATTTATATCTAGTATGAATCTTAGTTTCGTTTGTTTTGTTGGGATTTATTAAAGAGGGCAACACAAGCTGTCTGGTACGAAATCGTCTGCTAAGCAGCGCGGCGAGCTTGCTGAAAAGATTTCCCTCAGCTGTGTCTGTGGCCATTATGAAAGGATTTTCTCCTCTCCTCCATCATCAAGATGCCTCGAGACGCGTCTTGGTAGCTTCTCCGAACATTGAGCTGACTCGTTGCAGAATAACCAGGCTTCACAGCATCTGTTCTCGAACAAACCAATCCAAACCAATCCATCTTCAGATATATGATAGTGATCAAGCACCCTCGCTTCTAGCTATCATCCATTCAAGGCACGTCTGTTTCGTCTTTAGAGTCGCTCTTGCACTCTTACTCGCCCTCAGCTCAATCTCGGACTTGCAAGTCATACAATCCACCCCTTCTATTCTTCATCGTCTTGCATCGAATTTTTGCCTGCAACAGCTTTTGTTTCGTTTCTTTTCTTGCTCCCTTTGGCTTCTGCAACGGCCTTTTTGGCATTCTTTTTGGCTCTTGGATTCGAAGCTACCTGCAACAAAATTTCTCTCCTCTCTGCAACGACATTTCTCGTCGCAGCGGCTTTTGTTCCCTTTCTATTTTGTTATTTTCAACGGTTCCCTTCTCATTACTACTACATTTCTCTCTTCCACATCGAACCTCAAGCTCACCAGCGCTGGTTTCTCCTAGCCCTCGAGTAAATCTCACGTCAAACCGATATTCTTCACCCTTATTCGGTAAGTAACAAACATCTTAATCTCGAAAAGACTCTAGCGTTTTGTTCACGGATACTGACAAAATCTCGTTGCAGAAGCAATGTCGAACCGAAACATCACATCCGTTCCGGCCGTTGCTGTCCCAGCTTCTGCTCCTACAGCTTCCGCTCCCGGACCCAAGAAAGCGCCTTCTGGACCAAGGAGATTTCCTGCCCTCAAACCTAAGAAAGCTTCTCCTGTTGAACCCAAGAAAGCACCTGCTGCTGAGCCCGCGAAATCTTCTGCTCCCGGTTCCAAGAAGGTTCCTTCTCCCGGACCGAAGAAAATCCAAGCGCCAATCATCGATGCTGATGGCTTCGAAACCGTCATGCGTAGAACAAGTCTAGAGAATAGTCTCGACACGATAGCGGCCGCCAAGGGCGAAACCAAGGCTGTTGGGGAAGCCCCCCAGGTCGAGGAGATTTCTCTCCTCGAACCTTCGGGTGCGGCTGAACCTTCAACCAAGGTTTCGCCTTCCGGTGACCAAGTCGTGTCAAGATTATTCTCGACATTGAAGAATGTCGACGCGTTCATGATGGGCGCGGAGCTCAACGCTCCGTGTTCATCATGGATTGAGCACCAGCAAGAGGTGGTGCTGTCAACTTTGGCAGCGGGATGCTGCCAAGTTGAGGCCGCCCTCGGGCAGAAGGACGTCTTTGGGCTGCCTGGGTGGTCCCTCTTTAAGGGGCCCCCCCTAACGACCACGACGGCCCGGCTGCCGGATATTTTGTCCGGAATCGAACCGCTTGTTTCGAGGCGGTACAAGATTTGGCTCAATGAGCTCGGACTTTCGTCCTTCGAGGTCCACTTCGACCCGGCCGAAAAACGCCACACATTTAAACTCTTTCTTCGGGAGAGTTTTCTTGTGGCCGCGGCTGGAGAGGGGTAGACTTCCGGGATGGGAGTCTAGGGAGAGCCGCGGGGGTGTTGGTGTTGGTCGTGGGGGTAGGGGGTAGTTGGTTTTTTTTGGTTTCCGAACCGCCGTCAGTAGAGACAGATTCGTCTTCTCTACTGGCAGTGGTTCGGAAGGTTGATAATGATAATGTTTTTTTTCATAGTTCCTATTTATCTTTAGTGATTCTGTAGGCTGTAGTAACCTGAAGACTTTGGTCCCCGGAAACATGTGATCGAGAGTATTCAGCATCCAGCACTCAAAAATGAATGGTAAGTTAGTAAATTTACGATACGATATATCGACGGCTAAAGTACTTGAAGCCGTTTAACAATGTAGATTCTAATCATATCTATGAGATTTTGACTTGTAACTATTGAACATGATGGCATCTCCGCATATATCTAGACAATCAATACTCTGATATCGGGATATAGAGTGTCGAAATATTGACCGATAACGGTACCATAGCTGACATCATAGAAGTTTACGAGCGTAGTATTTTTCCGGCTGATTTCTTTCTCGAGCAAGGGCTTTGCCTATCGATAACATATCGGTAGCTACAACGACCGTGTTCATATGTGGACCCGCTTGGTTGTATTGGGAGACGTATTCTCGACAGGCGGCGCTATATTGGAATCCGGTTTGATAGGCTTGGGATTTCCAGGATGGTAGATCGTCCGGGATTAAGATCCCATAGGCTACTTCGTCGTTATTGGGAGGAAGTTTTGGTGCACGTCGTCTGGATTTTGATCTCGAAAGGGTTGTTGCATTTTGACGTTCCGGTTCAAACGAACCCGGTATGGTATCATAGCTACCATACGGAACTGCATAGCCTATACCGCGGGGATCGAAGCCTAGAATATCCCATCCGGGGCCTACGACGTTGGATCGAATTTGTTTGGAAGTTGGGACGTCGTAAATTAGTTCCGAGCCCATCCCACCTGGACCGCCTGGATTGATAAGAACGGAGCCCTTGTATGGGACATTTTTATCCGCGGGGTATTTTATTATAGGGACTATTGCGCGGAGTTCATTGTTGGGTTTTTGGTAGTCTAGCGGAACGCTAAGTCTTGCGCATTCGAAGGGGATTTCGAGGGTTTCACTGCTGCAGGGGTACCATTTTAGGTCGATGGTGGGTGGGATCTGGGAGGTATCCTATGATCGTATGAGCTTGAAGATTTTCTTGACATGCGACTGTTTTATAAGAGTCAACTTACGTTTTCGAATAGCCGCTCTCTTTGAGCCTGTCTTTTGAGGAGAAATGGATTATGTGGATGTGAGCTTTCTAGATCTAGACCTTCGACTCCATATAAAAGAATCAAGGTAAGAAGGGCCTGTTGCAGCATGGCCTGGGATTGAAGTTGATACGGTTGGTATTAAGGTATAAAATTATTGTAAATATAGGTCCTGGAGAGTCTTCGACTATAGCTGGGATCTGGACAGATCCTAATTAACGTCAGACTCGATCGATCAATCGGCTCTATGAGGGTCAAGAAGTTGGATCGAATGTGGTGATGACCCACCAGGCCTGCTCTGAAATCTCAAGGCTTTATAAGCCCAAACGTCGGTATTGCGCCTTAACGAGGCTAGCTCTTGGTATAGATATATCGGCTCGCAATGGAGACGGCCACGTCATGGACGGCCGCAACCCTAAGTTCAAATTCGCGTCAATCCAGTATAGTCCTGTAGCCTAGCGTCCCCATTAGCGATCTTAAGATCTTGATATGATGTCTCTGACTCCAAGATCTCGACGTCGGAACGCGAACGTGTGTAGGATCCGTAAATTGGGGCGAAGTCGGCTACCGGGCCTCGAATGCCGAGGTTGCACCAATTGTGGGGAATGACGTTACCTCACTCATGTAACCTCCCGCTCGTCAATACCTCACCCCTTGCCTCGCAGTTCGAAGTGCCTGTTCATGGGTTCGGGACAGTGGAATAGCGATACTGCTAAGATGTTTCTCTCGAAAGCTTGAACCTGGAAGTCTGAGGCCCCGCCACCATTTATCGGAGTATAATATTTCCTGGCGGGGTATATTTCAAGGTTCTGGGGATATTCTAGACAACCGGACTGAACCCTCTATATACCCATTCTTTTAGTCATTCGTGGGGAAGCGTTTCCCATAACGACATTGTTGACTTCGTTCATTATTTCCTCCATCCCTGAAATCAATATTCGCGTAGTACAAGTCTCCGTCGATGTTTCTCCTGCAAACAAGGATCGTGGTCGAAGGGGTACCCGGATAAGATGAGGCTTAGACTCGGATACATCCGTACGCCATTTCTCGGCAGTTGTTGGCATCAAGTAAAATATTTCTTGAAAAGCGACCCTTTCGCCGATTGTGGAATCTGCGAAAGCCGCCGTGTAACTTTTTTGTTCGTGTTAATATATCTTGCGAACTTGTCCCGGTGCCGCAGACGAACTTTGCAATTGTTCGCTGCGACTGATCTGGGATAATGCATGTTGTACGGATATCGAGTTGCCAGACGAAGTTGAGAAGGCTTGTGATATTAACTGGACCTTGAAGCTACCTTATGAGAGAAAATTTCCAAGAAGAAAACGAATGCAACCGATTCCAAAGAACTATCTATCTAGTAACTCTACTAGCCTCTTTGTAAAAGGTCTAATTAATTGATATTCGGTCAATTCTGAGCACAAAATTGGTCTTCTAGAAACAACACAAGTCCCGCCAAAATACCACAAGGTCGATTTGCCATGGCTGATCGACCTCCCTCCATGTTATTACTACTTGCTATACTACAAAGGAAGTTACGAAAAAATTGTAGCCTTATACAAAGTTCGTTTCTTTGGAAGCAAGAGCCTGAACGGAAGAAAAAAAGAAAATTAAAAATTAAAAATTAGTCATTTCAGTAAGAACAGCTAACAGCAAGGGAATAATATAGGTTCAATTGATGCTGACGCCGAACTTGTCTCGTAAACCAGCCTGCCCCTGGCGCCCGAACCCAAGTTAACAGAAACTGTGAAACAAAAAAGTTGAATTCAGGAACCAATTAAATCATGCCCGAGATGCAGGACCACTCCCAGCATCTGGCAGTGGTGGCTTGGAGGGCCTAGTTTCCGCTAGTGATTTCTCCCAAAGTTTGTAGACATACTGAATCTTCTCCGTCATATTCCTAGCAGCTCCTAACGCATCCATATCTTGCCAAATATCCATTGTAGGAAGTTTTTCATCAAGGTCCTCCTCTCCTGCAGCCACAGCTGCAGCCTTTTCCTCAAGCCGTCTCAAATTCTCCGGTAGCAAAGGCTGGAGTGTGATGCTGGTATAGTCTATGTTTTCCCGTTTGGCCGGTGTGACGAAACCAAGGCTGGGTATGCTTGGTAATGGTGGCGGTGGCAGTCTGTCCACGTCCATTTTTTTAGTCGGAGGTGTCGTGAGATAACTTGCGGGTGCACCTAGTGCTGGAGCTGGTGATTGCGAGTCCACTTCCATTTCTTCAGAAGGAGGTAATTACTAGACAAGAGAAATCTCTGCGACGCCAAGATCCCTTGTATTCGGCAAATCTGGGGTCATTCGTGTTAGCAGAGAGGCCCAGGGTTGACGAACCGGGGCTTTCCCTTTTACCCCTTCGGCTTCTGTCGTGATTGCGAGATTGTAATTTTTTGGAAACGGTTATATTAGCTATGAGAGATTGGTGTCTCCTGTCATGGTGGTTGTTTCTTCTGAAAGGATTTTAATCGTATTTGTATAGGGAGATGGAACAATTATCGGCGAATTATGAGATTTGTTTGAGAAACCGCTCCTCCGACCTGATCATCCGGTTGCCCCGGCCGCCGATTTATGGAGCTGTTTGTGATGTGATTGGAACATTGATCGATGCTAATATCAATAGATCTACAAGGTATATCAGTAGAGACATCGTGGATTCTATATTTAGAGAAATGTGAATCTGAAGACTTCATTGAATTCATTAATTCAGGATACAAGCTATTCACTAAGCAAGCAAGTACTTAACATGCAGGAGTGCTCGTTTATTCGTTTATTCTTTTGTTTTCCTCTTTGTTATATTATTCGTTATTCGAATTTCGATACTGTTAAATTCAACCCTTTGCTTAAATGTCTGCCTTCGTAGAAATGTGGTAATAAAAATCAAAGAATGAATTAGTAACCGTCAGCAGCAGCTTTACCAGCCGGACGTCCCTCAGTGACGATATCCAAAACTCTGTGGTCTCCATATTGTGTGAGCTCGCCAGGGTTATTTGAAATGGTGGCGGAACATTCGACAACAGAGATCTTCAATGTACGGAGGCCCTGACGTGGGATCTCCCTTCCGTTCGGCTATTTCCACGTGTTAGTTGAGAACATTATAAATTGAGCCTCAATTGTTGACTTACATCGGTGATACGCCAGTGCAAATGCCGCTGAAGGTATGGAATGACTTCCTCTGGAATCAAACTATGCAACCCATTGGCTGGGTCTTCAATATCGTCGAGAAGGGCGGTGGTAAGAGAGACTTGGCCCGTAACGATAGTGTGGTCCTGGGATTGGGTCTCGCAGTTGGAACAGGCGCTTCCGTCTCCACGCTGAACGCCGGCGACGAAGTTGTAGATTCCGCCGACACGGTTCTTGTCCCACATCCAAGTTGCTGGATCTGGGTTGAAGTCCCCAAGGAAGATGTGGACTGTGAATGGGCGGCCACCAAGGTCGAATCTAAGTTGGTCAATACGTTAACATCCTGTTCCGTGTCAAGTTTCTCTACCCTTTTTGATATAGTTTACCTTTCGAATCGAATATTGGCATCATATTCGTGATAAGTAAGTGGTTCCCCTGAGGTGGAACCTGGCTGACCTAGGCTCATATCACCGAATCCGCGGCTCAACTCTCCTTCTTGACCGGGCTCATCATCGATACCACGGGATCCAGGCTGAGCCGGTTGTTTTTTAGATCCAAGACGCCCTTGGGCCATATGGAAACCGCCCCCAATAATGCCACCGAATTTAGTAGCGAGAGCACTACCGCTGCTGCCAGGGTTTCCTGGAGCACCAGGGGGTTGTTGTTGCTGTACTGGCTGATGACCTTGAGCAGCTTCGCGACCCGCGGTAAGGGCTTCACCAAAATGCAATTTGGCAGAGGACACAAGACCACTAAGGCCGCCTTTCTTGGGTGGTGGAGAACTATGCTGCCCCTGTGGGGTGTGACCAACTGGGCCTTGTTGTGGAGGCGCAAATTGCTGCTGTTGTGGCTGTGGAGCGAATTGCTGTCCCTGGGTCTCACCAGTAGGTGGTGGTGAGAACCCCTGGGTTGGAGGAGGGGAGAATTGTGTCTGCGCAGGTGGTGACGTAACCGCTTGGGCTTGCTCCTGCGTAGGTGGAGGAGCGAACTGTTGCTGTTGAGTCGGTGGGGGTGAGAACTGCTGTTGCTGAGTCGGCGGGGGCGGGAACTGCTGTTGCTGAGTCGGAGGGGGCGGGAACTGCTGGCCCTGGGTGGTTTGAGGAGGCGGAGACGAAAATTGCTGTCCCTGGGTAGGGAGCGTCGTTGGCGGGGTGAACGGTTGCCCTTGAGACTGAGCTTGCGCTTGGGCTGTTGGTGGAGGAGCGAAGGTCTGCCCGCTGCCGGAAGGAGGGGGAGCGAATTGCAACTGCTGACTAGGTCCTTGTGTTGTCGGTGGGGGCGCAAACGATCCGCCTGCACTAGCGGAACCGCCTTGGAATGACTGCGTCCCGGTCTGGGTAGCAGCAAAGAGACGGTTTCGTGGAACTTGAGTGTTCTGGACACGTCTTCTGACACGAGAATACAAGTCGGTGACCTGTGCAACAACGTCATTACGGTACAGTGTTGCGTTAAATTCGCCAGTGGAGTCTCGGTATTGGGGCAGCCATGGCTGAAGTTCAGGGTACGATGAGCCAAATCGAGTCCAGTTGCGGACGTCGTTGGAAGTGTAGACGCTACCTCGGTCGTCCTTGTGGAATGGAGCTAGTGGAGTATCTGCATTTTCGCGGGTACCCGCAGCAATCGACCAAGTTCCTCGTTCGTCCCGAAGTTGGGATGACTGTGCATTGAACCAAGCATCGGGATATCGGTCAGTATCGGCGTAAATGGCTTGCCAGATAGCGAACAAACGATCTACATTGCAGTGGTGAAGCCAGAAAATAGGATCTAAGAGACATAGGTTAGCGGATACAAAGCGGGTTTGCCTAACCACTTAAGTAATTAAATGCATACCGAAAGAAGAAACCCTAATTAACGGGGCCAAAGTTAGATATTAGCGGGCTTTGGTTTCTTTTGAGCTATCGAAATCTTGGTAACTTACGTATTCCAGCTCATATGTCCACCACCGCCTGTGATGCCGTGGATTTCATTGTGGATTGATTCGAGAGATTGGTAGCTAAAAGTTGGAGATTATTAGCTAATGAGAAGGAAATTAGTACATTCCAAGGTGCATACCTGTTGGGCGCTGGAGGATTGGACTGCTGAGTGCTAGAGTACCAGACATAGTTGCTGGTTGTGAATGACCTGTAAACATCTTCACCAAGAGAACTTAAATTTCGCAATGCCTCCGTGATGGAGTCATTATCAACAACTCCATTAGCCCACTGAGAAGAAGCAGTTGGGTTGCGAGAATTATATTCTGGTGGATAACGGGAAGTTTTCGTCGCATTTGCGAACTACCAATCGAATGTATATTAGAAACGGTTCACATCACTATTTTTGAGGGGAGATGGCTGTAGATACGGGAAAGAAGTTTCCATCCTGATCCTGGAAACTAGTGATTCCTTGCGTGGTGACAAATTTGTAGCTGTACAAAGGGTTGTCAATTGTTTCGAAAGGTCGAACGGTATCTCCAGCTGAAGTAGGAGTGAAGACCTGAACGGTAGGTAAGGTGCAGAGATAAGGAACGTTTAAAGATCTTCTGCCTCCACGTTCTTTCAGCTGTGCAGTGTCCCAGTATGGAATACGGAATGTTTGGGCCGCGGCCTGATATCGGTTTCGAAGCTCTTGGTCTGGATATGCTGCGGCGATTTGTTGCATGATTGAATGGAGGATTTGCTATAGATACCAAATTTACGGATCAGTTCTCCATACCTGTGTGTAATTAAATTGTACTATTTTTTACAAGGATCAATTACCTCGAAGACGGCAAGATACGGTCGATGCCATGTTCTGTTAATTCCGATTTAGAAACGATCTCTAGCCAAAGGCATGGGATATGACACTTCGTTACTTACGGGAAGAGGACGGACGCGTGTGTGCAATAACCTGTATACGTATTTGATTAGCTAGTTGAAATCAAAGGGGCCTGTATCTGAATAGTAGCTATAGACTGACCCCTCCAACTAGTTCTCGGGTTAGGACTGGTGTTCTCGTCCCAGGGAACGAATGGCTCGCCTACTCGACAAATGCGTATTAGCTCGTATATTCAAGATATACCTATCATCATTATCATTCAGGATCTTACCATGAATCCCTATATTATAAAGAGGTTTCGGTCAGTCACGGATTGCACAAGATGAGCCGTCTGGCGACGAGACAAGCCATGGATATATAAGTACTAGAGGTAATTCGTACTCACCGGCAATCTGGAAGTAAGATAACTTGTCCGTGGCAGGAAGCTGTTGGAAGGCAGCAAGTGCCTGGAGATACAAGTTAACCTGGTCGACATTTGCTGGGTTTGCAGACCAGGTATCAATCTCTTGACGGAGCGGGAGAGCCCCATCAGGGCCCCTGGTGGTTGGAATACCCGTGATGGCGTACGATGCTGATGCCATGTTGAGAGCTGCAACGTCGTCGGATAGTACAGTTGTGAAACTTACTCCAGAGATGGTGATGTCAGTTTGGCCGAAATCATTGTAAGAAGAGATAATGGGGATGGGGTGCGGTATTGATTCCTTGGTACCTTAAGATAAATAGCGGTTCGGATCCTCACGTAATCAGAACTACTATAGGCGATGAGTGCGAATGTGGATCTTGGTTGAGGTCGGTCTCGGCACCACAGTCCCTTTTAAAGTCCTCTTGTTGCCCACGGGAAACCGGATTCCCGTTGGACAATGCCGCTAAGAAGTACGTATCTATCCCCGTTAATCCACGGATGTCAACGTCCGGAAGACTTCCAAAGCTTAGTCTACGAAACACTGAAACAGAAAATCTTATTTTGCGGCTGAGCCATACCCACTTTCACCTATTCCAGAGTTAGCTGCCGTGACCGTCTACCCCGCGCGCACTTGGTGTCGAAATGGTGCACACGAATGAGGGGTTGTTCTGGCCGATGTCATCGTGCTGCCCACACAATTTCAGCCCTAAACCGGGCCAAACGAACCGGGAATACTATCCCTCCCTGAGAAATCGTCCCGTTTTCTAGTGCTGTTACATTGTGACAACCAATGAGCTCTGCGAGGCTGACTGCATGCTGATTGTGCCCCGCTGACGACGCGGCCTTTGGCAGGGCAGGTCGAAGCGTCTACAACACACAAATTGCAACAAACGGTGACAGGGGGTTGATTCTGCTTACGTTGCACGAGAATCAGCTATGAGGCGAAAAGGTGCATTATGGTGTATGATTGGGTATTTTATTAGACATCAGTATCTCTCGGGTATAAACTATATACAGGGGGCTGCATTTCAGCTTCTGATTCTCAATCTGTAAAAGCATTGACCACATGATCATGGATACCAATCCTCTGCTTGATATCATCGATCCACTACTTCCCCCTGCCGGCTCCTCAAGAGCCCTCCTACTCTCACGAACCGGCTTCTCATACCCGTCAAATTATGATTATACCCCATCAACAACGGTGAACGATCGTCCCAAACACAATCCTTCCACTAAATCCCAACTTGCAGCGTCCGGTTTGTAATACATTGCTAACTACGTCCATCGGCCTTCTCAAAGATATTTCTTGACCGTCAGTACAGCAGCATTCCAGCTATTGGGTGGCAGGTTGTATTGCGTTTTGTGGGACTGAGGTGTAGCATTGGAATCCCCATGTTGTGCGGTTTATGTAGGTTTCTAGGACGAACAGTCGTTTGGGCCGCCGGGTTTGAAGTTTTCATAGGATTGGGCGAGGTGAGATATGAAGTTGCCGGGCTGCTGGAGCCACTTGAGATGTGGTTGAGTATGCGATATTCACTCGCTGTTGAGATATTGAGGGAGTTTGTTTTATAATAAATCAACTTGTGTATTCAGCAGCTGATATAAGGCGAATGAGTCTGAGAAATTGATACTACAAAGAGGATTAATTATTCGAGGCTTTTGAGAATATATATAAAACTTGATAGATTTCTTACTTCCAATTACTGTATGATAGGAAAATTGGAATATGGGAAATCTATCAAAGGGCTCTTGTATAGAAATTTATCCTCTTACAACCTCACCAATTGTCGATAACTTTTGTTTAACTATATAATATATATTATTTTTTACTATTTTTGAAAAATAATGATTCATAGAAAGTTTCTGCGAGAAGTTGTTTCAATGGTTCTGCAAATTGGCTGCGGCTCATGTGTTCTGCTCGATCTCCACTTGGACCCGACAGATTGGACCGTGTGAATGCGGCACGGCACAGCGCAGCACCTTACAAACCATTTTTCTCACTACTTAGGCATGCCTAGATCGTAATCTATTATGAGAATGGTTCATAGTCATTGATAAATCTCATGGGCTCATAGCTTGCAACAAGGTATCGGCGACTCTTCGATATCACCACCTTCCTATCGCGTCAATGTGGTCGGAGGAGCCGCGGTAAATTTTTATACGCTGGATGTAGCCTTCCATGTCAATATTTCTCGGTTACTGACTACACCAGCTTGGCAGGGAATTTTAAGAGTAGTCTCTTTTGCCTTCCCAGCGGAAGTTACCAAGTCGCGGATTGGAATGATACGAATTGAAGGATAAATGCTAACAGCCCAAGAAAAACCACAAAATTCAATATAGTGCCTTCTCCATACAGTTCAAGTCTCGTAGGGCTCTGAATTGTCTGAATACCACCGTTCTCCGTCTTCTGCATCACCATAATCTGCGTCAAATCCTAGATCATCGTCGTCTCCAACTTCGACCTCGTCTCTCGGGGCCGGTTGAATCAATCTTTCATTAGAGAGGTACACATCATCTAGCCGTTCAAACCTATACACCGTCTGGCCTGCAGTTTCATCATCCGCCTTACTAACTCCCCTTGACAGCTCCCAGCTCTGCAGAAGACTTTCGTACCAAAGCGGGGGTATAGTGCCGGGTTTGCTTTGCTTCGGGAAGCAAACTACTCCCTTACTAATATCCTCGTGGCTCAACCTAAGAGACCGTCCGTTGAAGACTTTGTTGGTAGATTCCCAGGCATCTAGGCTCACTAACGTCGATTCCACATGTTTGGCAAGGAGATCTGAGTCGCCTAACTCGAACGTCATGTGGATGTCGGCTAAACGGGGACACGCTGGTACAAGGTCCTCGACCATTTCGGTCACCCAACTTGTCGATGTTATAGTGCCTTCGCAGAATCCGATGGTAAGCTCTTCCAGCTCTTTACATTTGGGCAAGGCCGCCTTGGCCTTGTTGTCAGATTTCTTTAACCAACTCCAACTATTATTTTCGAACTGCGCGTGGTTCTGGACCTTCAGTTTTTTCAGGGTCGGTGCGTGTCTAGGGATTACTTCGTCCCAAAATGGGTGGACGAGGTTTTGGTTTATCCCATACCAGTAGCCCCAAATTTCAAGTTCTGTTAGGGGGTTACAGTGCTGTAGGAGATAGCTATGGGTAGGCCGAATGTAGGTCTCAACAGAGAGTCTGTCAAGACGGGTTCCAACTGTTTTGAGGCCGTTATAAAGCTCCTCTAGATCCTCATTATGCGTCACAGATCCTTCAACAGAGATCCAAAGATCTTTCACATCTTTTAGGCTCGTCCAATCCATCTGGTGGGTAAATCCCAAATTTGAATCCACTTTAAAGACCTCGAGTCCATCAAGATCTCTCAGAGCATCCCTCAAGGCATCGGATGTTGCGTAGGCAAAAACGGGAGCCTGGGAGTAAAATTCGAACCCCTTGATATCTGGACAACGTTTCACTACTTCGCCGGCTTCTCGCATCTCCTCGAGGCCATGATGATCTCCACGATGGGGACCAGACCCAACAACTTTGATGGCCATGTACTGGGCGTTGGAAAGGGCGTCGAGGTATTCGCATTTGTCGGGAAACGTGCTAACGGATATGGCTACGTCGAGAGTGAATCCGCGGTTATCGATCGGTTTGCAAAGAAGCGAAGAGATTCCCTGGTGAACCTGAATAGGTAAACTCGACGTCGTCCGCCATCTGGTGGGCCATTGTTGTTAGCTCGCGGACCCGGAGATACTGTGTTGTTACGTCATGACTCAGTGTGTAACGCTTACTCTACGATTCGTAGGTTCTCCGCAGCAGCAAGAACTCCACTAACTAGCTCTAGAAACTCTGTTCTCTGTCCCTCCGGTATCAGGACCATCAAATCATCAAACGTCCTCCTCTGCTCGAGCCAAGCATCGTGAGGAATTCTGTCGCGGGGTACCTGGTTCGCCCTGATACAACCCTCAGGTGTCACAACCCACGGGTATCGTGTATCGATCAAGAGTTTCTTGCACGCTGTCAATGGATGACCTGTGGACTCTATATCAACCGTAGGAAGGTTATCCAAGTACGAGAGGCGGGACTTGGCTCCAGCGAAACTCCATTCTAAGGTTCCGAGGCGTAGTTCGATCGTTTGGAAGAGTAGTTTAGCGGTGACGGCGCGTAATTTAGGCCGAGGATACGCCAGCCGCAGAGCTTTGAGGGAGGCCTTGTCGAGGTTCAAGCTTATCTCCCTGATAAGTTCGTAGGGCAGAGCTGCCAAAGGGTTTAGCTCAGGTGGTGTCATGGTCGGCTCGGGTCGAGGACTAGGTCGAGGGTACAATTCGATTGCAAATTGGGTCTAAGTTGAAGCCGTAAGGTTGATCGGGGAGGTAGTGTATGGAAGCTGATGTTTGCTAATGCTGGAATGGAATGTGGATGTAGAACAAGGTGGCAGGCGTGCATCCAAATGTCGAGCTGAATCCTGGGCCGTGTCATGTCGGCACAAGCCGTCGACGCCTTCAATCATCAGCTAACTATTTTCGGAAATCCAACAAAACACACGAAATTCATGATATTTCACCAGAGCTGCGCCAAGAACCTGTAATTATGCATGATATTGGCTGTTTGTAAGAATTTTATATTACGAGAAGATTTAAAGATTCTGTGGTACAAATGCCTTGCTGGGATCTTAATAATTTAGATCGTTGTCCCAGTAAACATCCTCATCCTCGTACCAATTACCATACTCAACCTCATACCTTTCGTAGGGGCCATCGTAGGTTCCTGAGAGAGCAGATAGAGGAGACTCTGGTGAATCCGCAGCTTTGTGTTTCTCTTAAGTCCGTTCTCTCTGATGATAAATTGTTCTGCAGGGTTGGCTGGATATGAGACAGTGGGCTCGGTTTCAGACGTGGCAAGGTAGCGAGCATATTTTACGTCCAGATAAAGTGGCTCCGACACTGACTTTCTAACTGGAATAAGGCCAAGAAACCCGTAATCATAATTCTTGTGAAATTGGTCCATCAAGTACATACCGTTTGCGGGTGTGTGGATTCTAAAGGTGTCGGAGACGAGGTTTTCAACAAGAGTATTTCTCAAAGCCTCACCCAGCAAGATAGTGATGAGCCTCCAGGTTAAGTGATACCTTTTTTCTTCGGTAGTCGAGGGCCGAAAACGGAAAAATATCGGCGGCTTCACCAGTTACGACCAAAATCGTACCCTCGATGAGGTATCCTCCGTCTTCTCTGGATCTACAGAGTGCACTAAAGTTGATGTCTCTGTTTAAGCTACTGGCCAATATTAACGGTTTGTCGCGGGAGATTCCGAACTTTTGAACGATGGTAGACCCTCCTCCACGATAACCATGTTAGAATATTCCGACTGTCGAATCAAAAGAGCCTGCTATGGGTTAGGGGGGGTAAATACCTAGCAACGACAGATCAATGCCACTTGGTGTCGTCGGATCGTTTCCAGGATCCCTTGGTGTGATCTCTGGGGCCACGGCGTTGTTGAGTGCTTCTTGAAGCAGGGACCCTTGGACCCCACTAGGTTGATTTTCAGTAGGTGAGGATGTACTGCTGCCTGGACGGCTGACATTTGGTGTTATTATTCCTGATGATGGCCTACCCCCCAGTTTCGCAGTTTTTTAGGGCAATTAAGGATAACTGAGCTAGTTCTTGCAATTCGTGGAGCTCGAATTCTGGAAGTTTGGTAAGAAGTTGAAAATTGGTGGTAGCACTAGCTATCGCTAGTAGAATACGACTCTCGTGGTACTCTATCATCGAGGTCGCTTCTAAGAAGTCGACGGCCTTGACATAGCACCTTGGATATTTGGTTCGTAGAGGAGCAAATGGCGTAGTGAGACTCTTCATTTCCTCCATTTTTCTGTGATTTGGTCGAGGAAGCGATGGCGGATGTCTAAACTTAGAATAGCTAATAGCTATAGTGATACTGATCAACAGCTGATCAACAAACTGAGTTTGCACGTTTCGGCTACCCCTCTTCTCATATGCTTAGCTTTGGCCCTCTTTCGTGTTATCGGGATAAACGTGTAAGGAACTTACTAGTATAACCTAAATGCTAAAGGGATGCAGATAGGAATACAGGAGTATCGAGACTAGGGTATGGTTTCCTATGGATGATGTCGTTAAATTCTACCCGGGGTAAGGTGCTGAGTTGAAGCTCGAAAACAAGGGCCCAGTATAGCGTCTAGGAGAATGAGAGTAGAACTAAGGGTAGCTAAGTAGGGGCCGGGGCGGTAAAGAATGGGGGGAAGTGACGGGATAGACGATGGGGGTGCCGATTATGATATGAGGAGGTGAGAAGGTGTGGAGGTGAGGTTGGGTGTGGCTTCGGAAGTTGGAGTTTGATGGCGAACCTTATCAGATAAAGTTACATTTAAATATTTGCTACAAGTGTTACCTGAGGATTTAACGCGACCAGATAGTTTGTGTACTCTCAGCACCGATATGATTGTCAGCGTAAAAATAATTTAACAAGCAGTCTCGTAACGGTTAAGAAGGACAAGTAGTTAAGTAGTTGATGACTGAAGTAGATACAAAGCGTAAGCTGCCCTTGAATTAGACTATACAATGCTTCCAAACCTCTCTTCGAATTGAAAACATGAGTTCCGAAGCGAAGCGACATACGTCACCTCAGGAGGGTGTATCTCCAAGAAATTTGCTTAAAGGATATTATCCTCCCGGCATGGTATGTGGGTATCTACCTAGTGAAGTTTCTAAGTAACCATCACCAAAATATTCTTAAGAAGATTTAAGAAAGTTCCAGATATGGGCCTGGGTCTGGCAATCTCGGGGCACGAAACTAGGCCTAGGTAGTATGGCAGGTGTATCTAAGATTCCACTGTCTCATGGTGACTTCGACGCTAACTTTAGTCATTTCCCGGTATTCCGCACACGTACTTACATCTATTCTTGATAGAATATCCGAACACAGATGGTGAATGGGGAATAAAGAAAGCTCAAACTCGGCTAGCCGTGTTAGTCGTTCTAGTAGCTATAGGCAGCCTGGTGGTACTGTTGGTTATTATACTGGTAATTCTATATACAATATACTAGTAATTCTATATACAATATACTGATAATTCTATATACACTGAGCTGTGCCGCTTAGAAAGGTGTAAATAGGTACGGCTTTGAACTATGTAAATACATCATCTTGAGACAAATGCATTGCCAAAAAATAAAGATTATTGCAGCGTTTACAAGCAATGAAGATTTCACTATTTCGCACTCAGTATTTTGATCGTACAGAAGTAGGTAGACGTATTGCGTAGGTAGGCAGGTAGGCAGTAAGAGAGAAAGGCACTTTCCTCGATCGGTATATAGATATAATAAACTCTCTTAATAAAATATTTATAGTGCCCGACTGAAGGTCGTAGTCTCATCAAACTAAGCAGTTTCTGTACAGAAGGGGGCAAAATGAGCTTTGGAAGACTACGTCTTCCCAAAGCCGGGGCAGGTTCTTTGTTGTATTCTGAGGTAAATTCCTTCGATAAGTTCTGGGTAACTGGTATGCTTCTGCAAATGTCCAGTAATGTCCTAGCTTCGTGACTAGTGGAATATCAAGTGCCCATAACCTGTAGGAGGCTGCTCCGTGATTGTTATTGGAATAGAGAATTTCCTTATCGGGAATCAAGAATTGGAGAAGGTCGACCGATGCTAGTCTACACGAAATATACAGAACGTGAAGTTGTGTTGTGGGCACGTGACTGCGTGAAGCCCTGGCTGCTTCAGGCTGCAACAGGATCCGGCTTCCCTTGAAGCTAGCTAGATGCAGACTAGTGCATTGGATTGGTGGAGCTCCCGCGTGCAATATATTCTACTACTCCTAATTTGGATGTAGCGTAATATTTGCAACATAACCAACACAACTTACTATTACACCAACCTCATAGTTAGAATGAGGACTTTTCGAGATCCATGTGCACTGGGGTAAATATTTACAATTGAAACTTCAATTTCATTCTAAAGCAGTCTTGATTCTAGGTTTCAAATACCTTAGCTAAATATGATAGCGTTATTAACCTGCTTCCAAAACGTTCAACGCGAATGATACAATTCCCTCAACGCAAACGTTTCGAGATGTCGGTCAGATTGATTGTGGTTCAAACAACTGGATAATATCGTAGGGCTGAATCAAATGCCTGACTTGGATATGCTATCTACTAATACACTCGTTTTGACGTCCAAAGCGACAGCGACAGTTACAGTCTCTAGAACACAGACCATCCTGGCTACAACGACGCTGTCCTTTACCCTCACAATTTCATCTACAATCGGCGAAACAACTGCCACATCGTTTGTTTCGGCTATAACATCGTGTGTAACGACTAGCACATCTTCAACACTTACCGTGCCCAGTATTTCAACCGTCACAGTCGGGAGACCATTCAGAATATCATACGTCTATGGTGGTAGTTTGTGGTAGCTCAAGCGGAGCACAATTCTATATAAAAAACGCAAATACTGCCGTCGACGTCGGCGCCTGCGCTAATTTGAGTGTTGTTACCGCACTTTACATTGTTTAATATTTAATGTTACTATGTCAGGCCCTTTAAATCTTAAGACTTGTTCTTTGAAAACAGTAAACTATAAGCAAAGAAGACAGAATATACACGCAGAAGCGTTTAAGTGCAAATAATTTCAAAGAGCAGTTGCAAGACCCCGGTCCCCGTCTCGAATTTCAAAATCTCATAGCACATGAACATTAAACAACATGGGTATATAATAATCGCAAATCTTATCCTTATACTTCTCCTAGTGTCAGTAAATACAATTCCATCATAATTTCGTTCAATATACGCTCTATATTATGTAATGGCGGCTAGCATGGCCACTACAGCTTGAGTTTCCTTTGGGATTCCAACCATCGTTGGGTCTCAGGGTTAGACATATTCCAATGGTTAAGAGTCTCGTCCATGACCCCGTTAAGGAGGTACTTTTTATCTTGTTGGCATGGTGGTGCAAGTGTTTGCTCGTTGCCGCATTCGACCTTGACTATCGGGATGTCAGTAGAAATTCGACAAAAAAGTCGTAACGTTAACGAAGGGGTAGGTTTAAGTCTTACCAAGCATGAGAACACCCTCGACCTCATCCTTTGCATTGCGCCATGGGAACTCGACGCAAGCATCCTTTGTGGTTTCTGGCTCCCGTTTGAAAGCGCACATCTCTGTAAATCCTCCCATCGGCTGAAGTATGACCCGCTTAGGCCACTTAGTCACAGTCCCGCAACTCCTTACCATCTTTGGCACAAAGGTGAAGAAAGCGCAGTATGGGTGCAAAACATCCCACTTGGGGGCCGAATATGAGCGAGTATTGGTCCAAGTCCAGGACTTCTGAAGCGAAACACCAAGGCCGACACTAAGCACAGGAAGACTGATTTGGAATCTATAATCGATACCCACAGCTAAACTAATCATTTCACCCTTGCCGATTGAGACAACAGGGGCGTCCGGATATGGGAAGATTTCCTGAGCCGGAAGCCATCGCTGCTCTTTACCGTAGAAGTATTCACGACGTTCCTCACAGAAAGAGGTGCATTCGTCATTTTCTCCTTTGCTAGGGCAAAATCCCGCTGGATCTAAAGGATCTTGATTGCACCCCTCAACGTGACTTGGTGGTCCTTCGTCGGGGAAGATGGGATTAGGGTGGCGACAAGGATTTGCAGGCTCAATTCCCTGTCGCTTGATGAGCCTTTCGGAAACATTGGAGAGATATGATCTTTCCTTAAGTGTTGTATTCGTCATGCTTCCCGGGTGGCCTCTATTTTGCCAACCCTCTATTGGTGTCGCTCCAATTTGTGTTCCATAGCTGAGGGGCTCCGTTCCTCCCTCTTTTTCGTCTTTCTCAGGCATCTTATAGATTCCCATATCAACAGGGATTGCGCTGGTGATCTTCTTTTCACGGAAGACCTCTTCGCGGTTAGCGGCGCACCAGCTATGCGCGCTGAGGCCCGGGTTCCCGATTACTTCGGGAGTATCATCATCAGGAATTGGTGCTGGAGCGCCATGAACCAATGGGGATGATATAGCAGTGAAGGCGAGGAGTGTGGTAAGAGCTGTAACAGGATCTTTGAAGGAGTTGATCATCTTATTGAGCTCAAGCTTAATCAATAGTTTGTGAATGAAAGATAGGTTGAAATTGAAGAAGGATATTGGATTTTTAGATTAGTAGTAGAGGAAGCAGTGGGCTGTGGTCGTCTGTACTATGAAAAATATCTTTCCGATCTTAGGAAAGGGAAGCTCTACTTATAGCACCCTCATAGACTGACTTGACTAGAAGTCCCGACTTCTAGATGATGACTCCCTTAATCCCTATCTGAGATAATAGCGGTGTACATCCATCTACAGGAATCATGATGTTGAGAATCAACCAAAAGTGTTCGGGGCGTTCCAGAAGACTGGTACGTACGAGATATGTTTGTGGTTGCCTACCTTATCGTAACATCAGCCAAATTAAGTTGGTCCCTGGTAGTTTGAATATCGGCACTGAATCAATACTCTGTACTCACGCTTGTGGTAGCTGTGACACTATTGGCGATAGTCGTAAGATGAGAGAGAAGAATCAAAGCCAAGGCCGACCGGTTCTAACATAAAGCCCTTATTGGAAACTAGCATCTTCACAGTATATTCTCGCCACCTCATAGGCCAAAGGATCTAGAGTCAAAGCTGTTGGGCAATGGAATACACCATCCTTAGGTCGGAATAATGGTGGTCCGATATCGAATTACGCCAGTTACGTTCCACCTTTATTGTCATGAATCCTTTGAGATTGTGAATATAATATGTCTTCCGATTTTCAAAAAAATGTAAGCCATTGAATAGAAGCGACTGTCGTTGTCGTCGATTCAATATCTTTGGGCTCTATTCGCAACATCTGGGTAGGCAACCGACACATCCAACAATTCAGCGTAACTTTGCTAGCGATAACGGGGTACCCCTGGAAGGATTGGATATAACCCTTGATATTCCTGACCTGTAATCTTAAAACGTGGACGACAAACAGTGTGGCTGCCCAGGTTATGTCTATATATCATATGAATCCTTATCACGGTCTCTAGTATCCAGATGTGCGTGGCGGCCTGGACCTCGTATACATAATGTTGGAAGACTTAGAATCCAGCGACATTAGTAGAATACTTACTAACCTCCTTCTTGATACAGTTTAGGTCTTGTTACGAGCATTACACTTACAATGCAGTTCAGATGAAACATCAAGCGTCCCAGAAGCAATGGTATTGCTGATAAAGTTGACTGGAATCCAGTTGACCAGCTGCAGTTGGACGATAGAAGCTAAATTGGACGACAGATAGGAAGCATAACCGAATTCGCGAAGTTTTGATAACGTTAACATTATGATTAAGACTTTTAGTTACATACACACGGATAAGTGGGTGTGCAACATGCTTTATGATCGTGGGCTATGCAGCAAACAAAACGAAAATTTTCAAACCATAAGGAATAGGGGGAGACCAGTGCCAGCTAGATCAGGAGTGAATGTATCAATTTTGCGAACGTATCGAAAAGGAAAATACTCCGTATATCAAAAGATGTGTGTATGCTACCCATAGAAAAAAAAGGAATACTTACTATAGTCTAACTCTAGACACCGCAACCTCTATCAGCATCTTAAACTCTAACTTCCCGCAGCAAACTGACTTTTTGTTCTAAGATTCGCTCCCCACTTCCACAAAATAAACGGCCCGGGCCACCCAATAACAATCCCAATCAATGCCAACGTGGTATTACCCCACCCGTAATCAAGCTTTTCATACATAGTCGGAGCGAATAACGGGAACGCAAATCCGGCTAAACTTCTCAAAACGGTGACCGAAGCGATAGCGCTAGCTGCATATCTCGTATAACAGTCGATAATATACGTTTGTATACTCTGAAATCCCATTATTGAACCTCCGGCGAAGATACAGGCACCGATGTTCGGCCAGATCCAGTGCGTTACTGATTGTGCTGTCCAGCCGTAGATAAGCAGGCCTACGGGCACGAGAACAGCTCCGATAGGCATCAATGGCACCCGAAACTCTGGGAGACCGATGTTGTTATTTCGTCTGCTAAGTTTTACGTAGATCTAGTTATAAAAGTTAACAAACAAACATTGTTTTTTGGGCTAAGATACCATGTGAGTGGGGGAGGGCAGTATGCCCTTATGGTAATTACCCTATCATTTATTGGAGCGCATATCTGGGTGCCGAGAAAGAAACCCAGTCCCAAAGATATGTAATTCAGGCTTCCAATTCCAACTGATTGGTGATATTTCCCTTCCCAGAGTCCCGGGAATGTCGACAGTACAAGGTACAACATGCCGTACAAAAACGCCATATAGGCTGCCATAAATTGCACAATAGGTTGTGTCCCGAGAAGGATGAATGGGCGAACAAGAGCTTTTCTTAGGATCTTGCTCAACTTCCTCTTCTCGTCTGCTTCGTAAGGGGTGTGTAGATGGGTGTTTCCGGTTTCCTTTCGGAGACGACGAGCCTTAATTTCTAAAAGTTTCGGAGCGTAGGTCTCTTTGAGGAAAAGGAGACCCATTATTTGGATGACGGCATCGGCGGTCGAGACGATGAAAAAGATCCATCGCCATCCGAGGCCAGATTGAACGATCCAACCACCAGCAATCGGTCCGATCGCTGGACCAAGTAGGGGAGCCAACGAGTACATCGAGATACCTTTGCCACGTTGCTCCGGGGGCTATGAAGGATTCCGTTATTAATGGTTCCAAGGATAAGAAAATCGCAATTAGGTGCCAGATACTTACCCAGACGTCACTGAGAATGCCACCACCTAATGCCAAAGGAGCAGCACCACCTGCCCCAGCCAAGAACCGGAATACGATCATCTGAACCTTTGTCTGACTCGCACCACAAGCTGTATTGAAGATCAAGTAGAATAGATTCGAAAGTTGAATTACTGGTACCCGACCGTATACTTCACTTAGTGGACCCGCGAATAAAGGTGCTATGGCATATGCAAGCACGAAGACTGACAAAGTCAGTTGAGCTTCTACGGTCCCTGTAATATTCAGGTCCTTTGATATCGAACGTATAGCAGGGGCAACCATGGATGAAGACACAGGAGATATGAAAGTAAAAGATGAAACGACTACCGTCGCAATCCACTTTCTCTTGATGCTCCAATTTAGAGGGTTCTGAGGGTCATCTGGCCCATCCCAGTCCACCTTTCAGAATATCACAAAGTCAGTAATTAAAAATGGGTTGTGTGTTGTAGACATCTCTTCGACTCACCACATTAGGATCTCTTCTGTTACTCCTTCCACTCTCGCCACTCTTCGTTTTCGATAATTTCAACTTGCCATCATCGTCAGACGAATCTATAACACCCTTCTCAACATCGCTATCGATCGGGGACTCTAAATCTTCAACTCCCCTCGACTTCTTCAGATCGTCTCCTTCGTTTCCTAATCGAGATCGGGGGCCTGACTTTTCGGCCGCGGGTGAATTCTCGTCTGAGCTGCTCGCATAGTAAGTTTGAGCTTCTCGTCGATTATATACGGATTGGTCGTCGAAAAATTGGCCAGAGAAACTCTTTTGAAGCTGTAGATCTAATCTTGAGGCATCTTGATCTATGGCACCCCTTGGCTGTAGTCGACCAGTTTTGCTTGTCGTTGGCCGTTTATCTTCAGACGACATAGGTTAAGCGTTGGGAGACCATGCGCGGGCAATGGGTCTCAAAGTTTGCAGTGTAATGGCGCGCAATGTCGCTAAAGGCGTGTGTATCGCAATAACTTCAATGGATATCACGGAATAAAAGGCCAGGTTACTGGAAAAGAAGCATTGGTAACAATCTCGGCGGCCATAGGGCGGTGTAGGCATATTTATTAGAATTCCCGAATCTCCAAAAACACCGCTCGCCTTCAGAGAGCCCAGCAAGGGAAAAAATTCTGTTCACAGAAAATCCAAAAAGCTAAGTAATCTTGTCAAAGTTCCATTTAGTTGCCGTATTATCCGAGCTTTTTTGTTGCCCAGCACCCCAATGTGGTAGCCGTAGAAGGTTCGGTTGAAACAACCAGGGCTAGTAAAACTGTTTTTCAAATGACAGATTCGAGATCTGAATGGCTTAAAGATGCGACAGAACGCTCTGGAGACGACGGAATCCGTCCGACATAGCGCCTTTTGGGGGAAGGAGTAGCAGAAACCAGTCATTGACAGCCGAGGATATACTATCCACTTTGGCGCTCTTGAATAGTCAAGCTTTCAACGGGGACCCGCTTGCCACCTTGCTGGCGCTGCACCATGCATCATGAATCAAAACGGCACAAAAAGATAATACAACTGAAGGGGTGCATTATCTCTAATGCCGTGGTTTTGATTTGCGAATTGGTTGGAATGGAACATCTACGGGGACTTTTCGAGAATTTTCGGTTCAACCAGGGAAAAATTTTAGATCCTTCCAGTGGCGGGCAAGGCTGCGATATGGCTAGCTTCGGTTCAAGCTTTCGTTTATCGCAAGTCTCACATTTCGACGTCACAACCGCAATCTTTGTCTCGCCGTAAAGTCCGACGGTTGTAACGGTGATTAGTGAATCTTTTAATAGCCTGCCGTTTTCCGAGTCATTTTATCACAATTGTTCCTAAGTCGTACTTGTCGTGAGAACAAACAGAAATTCGATGAACATTGCCGTCTTCTAAATAATTACAGTTCGAGCGACGAAAACGGAATCTGAATCTAGAAAGATATGAACTACTGGCCGAAGTTTGCACATTAAGCGAAGATCGTGGAAGTACAGCTATAGAAATTTGACCAAATTTGAGAAAAACTACTACAATGCCGTGTTGTACTGTTCGTAGGAAGCCACGGCATCCTGGATGCATATCAATGCTCGTGTGATGATATATTAGAATCGATAATACGAATATGAGAGGCAGGTGATACGCATGCAGCTTGTACAAGCTTCATGTAAGGTTGGCCGTAGGTTGTAAGTGGGGATAGATGGTAGGAAATTGTGGAGTCGAGGAAAATAGCGACCGTTGTCATTCTGAAATGAACTAGCTTTATCCAGACTATCTTGATAGTCTTTCTTTTGAATCGCTAAACACACAATATCTAATAACCCTCATTTCCTTCAAATATAACAATCCTCAACTTGGTCTATAAATCTGCATGGCCTGCTTCTACACCGCCGTCTCCGATAGCCTTCAACCTTCTTTCTTCATCCTCCAGCCGCTTCAAAACCGTCTCGCTCTTAGAAAAGATCAGTTCGTTCCACAACGGGTACTTCATGCTCTTCATCGTAGAATCGACATCTACAATAACATGCAAATGCAAATGTTTCACCGAAATAATATCGGGTACATGAAACTTAACTGGACCAAGTACATGAATATCTCTTTTCCCCCTATGAAATCCACTACGAAGACGTTCATAACGAGTAGCAGGCGTAAGATCAGGATAATGTACTCCCAATAACTGTTCTCTCACAGCAAGCATATTGCGGTCTTTCACCGAAAGCATCATTCAGTTAGTAACTATGACTAATTTCAAAATGTGTTGGATGTGGTAGTTTTGAAGGGGCGGCGTTACACAGGGGTAAATCGGACGGTGTGAGGTCCTCCACTGAGCGAATATGACGAAGGGGCATTACCAGCCAATGGGTTCTGCCGGCCTGGATCCGAATGGTTGTTAGTTATTTCGTTAATCGATTCGCCATGCATGTCATGCATTGTTAAACAGGCTCGTGTAAACTTGATATCAATTAACTTACCGGCCGACGATCATCTATTACTACCAAGTCCTCATCCTGCAGAAGTATACAGTCGTTCAGAATTCGAGTACCCACACGCACACGAGATAAGGAGTCCAGATCTCGGAGATATTGCTGGAATCATGGCTTCAAGGAAAGGCTAAAAGAGTAGCACGATACGTACTCGGTACAGTTCTGCAGTTATAATGAAGTCACCCTTGCAGAACGAGCATTCTGGGGGGGCACCGACGGGAGAGGCACCCGTAGCCGCGACTGACCCGTTATTCGTCGACATTAGTTTGGATGTTTTATTCTCGAGCAAGTTTAGATATCGCAAAGGAGATTACAATCGGCGATTGATAAACCAGTTTGAAGTCCGGATTCTTGAACAATTGCGGTCAAGATGGCTGGTAGGCCCATGCAAGGAGCCGCGACAGTAAGCTTGTACGCTTTGTCGAAGGTATGGAGAGTAGCTCAAAATGGTCAGAAATGTGACTGGGTTGCGCGCACCATGCAGTTTAGTTGGTTCCACGCGTTCGAGATCGATCACCCTCGTACGCTCGTACCCAGCAGATGGATATGAAGATTGAAAGGAACGCGAGAGTCTATAAAGGAAGGGCTTCTTCTCAAGATCAGAAGTCGTGGCCTTTACTTCTTTGATAGATATTATAACGTTCAGCCGCGTATACAGCACTGCACACAAGGAAGTTTAGTGCTTTAGAGTTCCTGTGCATTTTGGGCGACATCCCAAGCGACGCAACACATCCCAGCTTGACGGTTCTGCGATTGCGATTCAAAGCCCACCAATATGACGACATACGTAATTACAGGGAATCCCTGTCCGCTTCATTTCACAATCTCACGAGCGATATACAGCTAAGTACTTTTATACAGAAAAATTGAGCCAGAAGGAAAGATGGATTCCAGTCCAGTGAATTCGAGCTCTGGTTCTCAAGCTCTCGACGAGCCTACATATGTACCGACCCCGACAGCAACCGAAATCGACACCGGCGCAGCTTCGTTCTTCGTAGCAAGCTCCCTGTCTGAGCTCGAGCACATTATTGATAACTGTCCAATCATTGATAACCATGCACATCCTCTCCTCACCGAACAGACTCTTGGAGTATATGAAGCCTCCGGCCTCAATCTTCTAAGGTGTCTGTCTGAAGCTAATGACGATGCTCTCAAAGACGTTCCGAACACTTTGGTCTATCATCGTGCCATTAAATTCCTTAAAGAGGGATTTTCGCATTTTCGTCATGGCTATGATGAAGTGGCTACTTGGAATGATTGGAAAAGTTTTCGATCTACCTTGGATCCAGCACAGTTTGCCAGGGAGTGTTTTAATGGACTACAGACGATTCTTCTTGATACTGGGCTCCGATACCCTGCTCACGACGAAATTGAAGCTCATTCAGTTATCTGGCATAATAAATTCCTTAAGTCTCCGGCAAAGGAGATTTTGAGGCTGGAGTATATTGCAGAGGATGAAATCAAAATCCAGCCAAACTTCCACAGCTGGGAGGCCAAGTTGCGAGATATCATTAGGAAGGCACTGAAAGATGACAATACAGCTGGATTCAAGTCCGTTGTCTGCTATCGAGGTGGATTGAATATCAATGGGGACGATTTCACCGAAGAGTTTGTTATTAACGCCTACCAAAACATTCTCGTGAGCTCTAGAGAAGACGGTTGGAAGCTCAGCAACTCTCGTTTAAACGATTTTCTTTTGCATCTTTTCGCTAGAGAGATGACTCGTCATGTGGAGCAAGGAGGCAAACCCAAGCCATTGCAATTTCATACGGGGCTTGGGGATAGCGATCTAAGATTGAAAGATTCAAATCCTATTCTTCTACAGCAGTTTATTGAGGCTTATCCCCGTCTCCCGATTGTTTTACTACACGCCGGGTATCCTTTCACCAGAGAAGGTGCGTAGCTTCAAAAATTTCTATCCTTAGCTTATTAAATGCTAACATGTGGATGTAGCTGGTTACCTTGCCTCAACATACGCCAATGTGTATTTGGATTTTGGACTTGTTTTCTCTACGGTCTCGCAAGAGGGACAAGAATCAATCGTCAAACAGGTCCTAGAACTCACACCCAGCTCAAAGGCAATGTGGTCGACAGATGGCCACCACTATGGAGAGACCTACTATCTTGCCCAGAAACAAGTACGAGAAGTCTTCAAGACCATTATGAAAGAGATATACAATAAAGGAAATGTTTCCGTTGAAAGTATTTCCAATATCGTTACCGATCTATTTTTCAATACGTCAAATCAATTATACAATCTCAAACTAGATCTCAACATCCCTGCCCCAGGAGACTACGCTTCACACGCAATCACCAATACTGACAATGAACCTGAACATCGTGGTCGTGCTGGGCTTAAGCTTCTTCAAGGATTTCTCGCTAAGAATCCGGGTATCGAGTATCTCCGCCTGAACTGGCTCGACTATTCAGCAATTTTACGAACTCGAGTTGTCAAGATCAAGCATGTCGTCACACAACTTGAGAAAAATATCAACGGCTCAATCGTCGGTGTTACCAAAGCCAGCCTTTACATTCTCGTGAATTGTATGATGGTGGAGGGTGCCAACGCTTGTGGTGAAGATCGGTTGGTTCCAGACTTCACATCCATTCGTCTCCATCCTCACCAACGAAATGGACAAGGCCGTCCCAATCATGCTACGGTCATGTGTTGGATGCAAGATCCTGATAGCCACAAAACCATTCCTCTCTGTCCTCGCGGTATTCTCAAAAATGCTCTTGCTAGGGCATCCAATGCTGGTCTCTCAAATTTCAAAGTCGGATTCGAAATTGAATTTTGCATATTCAAGCAATCAGACCTTGACGAAGGAAGGGTGGTTCCAATCACCACTCACCACACATGGACTACTTCTCGCTCTCTCCAAACAAAGGCTTTGGACATCCTGGAGGAGATTGACCAAAAGCTTTCTGAAGCAGGGATCGAAATCGAACAATTCCACAGCGAAAGTGCTCAAGGACAATATGAGATTGCCATATCTCCATTGCAGCCAATGCAAGCAGTTGATGGCTTGATATACACACGTGAAGTCATTCAATGGGTTTGTGCTAAATACGGATATCGAGCAAGTCTTCTCCCAAAGCCGTTTGACAACGAGTGTGGCACGGCATCGCACGTCCACATGTCTTTCAAGCCTATTGAAAAGCAATGGAACTTCTTTGCAGGACTCTTGGAGAATATGAGAGCTCTCAATGCTGTCATACTGGGAGGCGAGATTAGTTTCGAGAGAATTGTTCCTGGGGCGTGGGCAGGTGGTGTCTGGGCTTGTTGGGGTAGACAGAATCGAGAGGCACCTCTGAGGCTGGTAGAAGAGGATAAAGCACACTGGGAGATCAAAGCTGTAGACGGAATAGCAAACATGTATCTTGCCATTGCTGGTATTATTACTGCCGGCACTGCAGGTGTCGTACAGGGGATCGATATCTATGGGGAGGCAGATCGTAAGTTCAGATTCCTAGCACTAAAATACTCGACGACTGTATACTGACATCTTAACAATTAAATAGGCGACGCTAGCCTTATGACAGCAGAGGAAAGGCAAAAACGAGGTATCAAGACTGAAATGACCAAGTCAATGGATGAGGCTACTAGTGCCCTTTTCGAAAAAGATGGGAAAACTCCAAATCGCTTCTCAGAGGCTATGGCGCCTGGATTCGCCCGACACATGACTGTCCTGAAGAAAGCTGAGAAAGAATACGTCTACTCGCAGTTCATAGATCCACAAACAGGGTCTCCTGACGCTCCAAGAAGAAGGGCTTGGGCGGCGCAATGGTATTAGGTAGATTTAATCAGGTTGGCTTCAACGTGATTGGCAGAAATTAATAGCATTTTCCCTCACCACTCGTGCTCTTTGAAGGATCCTGGAGATATTTATGTCTTTCGTTAATAACGGAAACTCAATTGATTTAGACTTTGCTCCTTCTCAAATCGTCTGGGAATAAGGAGGCTAGAAGGCGGATGAATTAATATTTTTGTGTAGACGTGAGCCCTTCGGGGGCAGAATGGGGTTATAACGTTCATGTTGGCGTTGGCAATAATGTCTGTCATGTTCCCTGACTACACCAACACCTCCTCCGATTTTTTCTTCTCGTATCTACGAAATATTTTACCCGACATTCTCAAACCATCTACAGATCATCATCGTCACCAATCTAAGACACAAAACCTACACGCAGTTGTCACGAACGACTTCTGACCGACAATCTGGTAAGGCATCTCTCCCTCAACACTGTTTCTCCCTAACATCGTACCTTCCCCCTGCCCTCTCCATCGCCATCAGCTTTATCTCCTTGACTGCTGTTGTTTCATTGCTTCTCCTCCTTGCATTTGCCTTCCTAGCGCTCCCGGCAATCCAATTCCTTCGATTATATATATCAGCTTCATCAGCGGCTCCGGAACCACCTCCTTACGAATATATGCACGACAGAAACACATCTCACGAACACAATCCCTAGATAACCTTAACGCGAATACCATCTAGGTATCTCCAGATACCCGGTTTATACGAAGCTAGGCTCTTCCAGTTCCATCCCTTAGCCCTCTCCTTCAAAAGAATAGCCTATCCAATAACTTCCCTTCAAGGAAGACTGCATACAGGACATACCTCTCCTTTGAATATACCTTGGATTCTTCTAATAAATGTAAGTATTTCTCCTAGAAGATCTTCGTTCGTTGTCATGGATTTCAGAGTACTAAAAGGTTTCTATAAATCCATCTATAGAAACGGAACTCGAAAGATGTGCTGGCTCTCCGTTCAATGTGTCTGCAAGCACAATATTGCTATCCCTCACCCGACCAAAGCATGCATTCGTCCACGTAACCCTCGTGGTTGCTGGATCATTCGTCGAGGAGAACCTCTGACGAATTATTGTCCTGGATGCGAGGAGTACCATGATCCATTATACGAGCAACCAGCGTGGAAAGATGTCAAACGATGTCACGGGGACCCCGTAATCGAGTGGTCAGAGATCAATCATTACGATATCATCTCATTGGATAAAGCTCGTCACAAGAACTGTGATAGCGAGCGTCTTGAGTTTAGGAAACACCTTCACTGGAAGGCTATGATCTCGAAGGAAATGATTGCGGGCTGGAGTGTGACCGACAGAGGAGCCATTGTCAGCAATACTCTTGAAGAAGAAAGCGGTGATGAAAGTAGAGATGAGTACCACGAAGATGAAGTCATGGAAGCCATCAACGCAAACGAAATCCACAAGATTTTGTTTGACACGGAAGATGAGCAAGAAGAAGACTTTGTTGGATATAAGCTCGAGCGAATGCCGTCTAGAGCACAGTTGGCCGAAAGCCTATATAGAAATGGCAATAAATACGACTTCGACTCGATCTTCCAAGACTCAGAAACTTCGGATGGCTCTAGCTCCGGCTCTGATGATTCCAACGAAGCAGTCAACGGATCCGATGAATCGGCCAACGAAACAATTTGCTACGACCAGGACGAAGATGGTGAAAACGAGCCACTCTTGAAGCTCGAAGAGATGTTCGATCAAATCGAAGCTTCCAAGCCCTTCAACCCATCCTCCACCATCATTACGACTGACTCACTAGTCTGGGCTCCTCCTCCGCCCGACTTCCCTGTCGGCGACCCGGTCAAAAAACCGTTGTTCCAAAACACACCGCTAAAGTTGGTGATAAAGGCGCAACCTGACACCGCTATGGCCTCGGAACCTTTTCCTCCTATCACGGCTGCTACATCTGAAGGAACTGCGACTGCTCACAACGGAAGAATCAATCAAGCTCTCACTAGGATGCGGTGTATGCAAGCCGCATGCTTTGAGGCGATTAACGCGGGGGAAATTCCTGAACGGCCCTCTACTCCAACGCCAATGAGTACACCTGAGGGAAGCTCTGGCGAAGAGCTCGAAGAAAAAGACCCAGAGGGAGATCTTTTATCCTTCCAATTCAACTAAACTCAACCTTACTTTCCATTCGGGACTCCTATACCTGCTGCCGTTGCCACTCCTTTATTCTTACTATTCAACATACACCTACACAAATACCATCCTTCACCCTTCCTTTACTAGAGTTACATTCTGGCGTGTTCCCTAATTTAAGGCAACTACTATCCTCTTGCCTTACTATCCTCACAACGAAGTTTTCCTACCGCGTATTAAAAGTTTTACAACCCAACGACAATCAATTAGGCGTTAACTTAGCGATATTACTTTTGTCAAGCTAGAAGGCTATCAATATTGCCTTCTTTTCTTGCTCTTTTTGTCTTTTTCGAATTCGTCGATGTATTCTTAGCGGTGGGGGTACCATATTTCAGTAGCTAGCCTGTCTTTTTTTTTACGTTGCTGCGGTCTCAAATAAGGGTGATAGATTTGCTTTGCTGCTTAAGGAATGAGGATTATATGGACTGGGGGGGGATTTCGGATAGAGCTTATGAAATGAACTATGAAAATTTTAGTTATGAAATGTTGTGGTAAATATGGCTTAGGCTTATTGAGATGTGCGAGATGAGTGCTCTTGAAGTACTATTTTCTTTAGTTGTGATGGCTTGTAGGAACGTCGCTTTGATGTACTTCGGCTGTGAGACTCCATGGTGAATCGTGGCTGTATACGTAAGTGCCGTCTTAGATGAAACTATACCAACTTTAAGGTTTTTAGCTAAGCTTATGAAGTTGTTTAACGCCCCAGCCTCCGGTCCTTAATATTGATTAATCTTAAAATCCTCTTTTGTGTCATCGATGTTAACTGTTAGTGATCTAGTTTCAAGTCCCGACACTATACATTTATAGCCCGATCGAAGCAAAAACTACCTGTCTACTAATTATCGAGATATCTACTCTAGTCCTACCAACACGGTAGAATGTGCTCAGATCTGTCTAGCTGTCATTATGGCTTTGCCATTCGAAATAGATACAAAAATGCAACATGTGTTCAACATGAAACTGCAATATAGGTTGGCGCCAACACGTGAATATTATCAAATTGGATGAAACGAGTACTTACAATTAATGACCATGATTTAAACAGGTTTGTTAGATGTCGGGTGTGCTTATATCTTAATTGGAGGCTTGGGGTTTATAGATCTAGCTTTCCTCATTTGAAGCCTACCCGCCCGTTTTATCATAATTTCTTGCGCTATCTAGATATTGACCTCGGAAACCCGTTCCTTTGGGGCAGGAACTATTTTCGTATCGTCCACCAAGGGCAGAGTAACCACATGAACCCTTAAATATATACTAAAGGGTAAACTATAGAGCGCTTTGAAGTTCTGAGTACAGCGGGATTTTCATTTCCAATTTGGGAGGTTACTAGCTACTTCTAAACACACTGTTGAAGATTGTTCCGGAGGGAGGTTGTTTCCAGAAGTTACTCACCTCATTTAGGACTCCTGAAACTCTAGTCGACTCTGGGATGCACTTGCTCTCGAAAACTCACAACAATAAGGCACAATATTCGTTTTAACATAGAAAAATGCGCGAACCACCCAAATGAGTATCATAAAGAGACACCCTCTGCGGTACGGTAAATTGGTCCGACCGTAAGGAAGGTCAGTATTCCGCGAGGCCTGGGGCCGTTTGCTGCCTCATAAATCGGCTGATCCCGCAGAGACTAATCAATTTTCAGTATTATCAATCAATTAGATTTCTCCTTGCCCCTCTCCAGGTATGTATGGGCGAGTATGAAGGGGTTATTCAGCACGGTGGAGATCCAGTCTTGAAAGTGGCACTCGAGTCCAATGTGGTTATAACGTTACATAAGCATTGCACTTTTGTCTTCTGGGGCGATCGTGTTGTTCCTGGAAGGGAACAAGCTGTCAAAATGAAAGAGGCAAACTGGGAGGTCGATAGTTGAAGCTATCGTGAATCCCTATTTTATTGCTATTGAAGTTGTGAAGTGTCGATTTCGATGATTATTTACATGAGGGTTGCTTGTTTTGGGAAGCAGGATCACGTGACGACATCACATGACGTCATGAAGCCTGTTGGGGTGCAACAGATCGGTCGGAATGCGGCACGCAAATATTCCAACATCGTCACATATCATGCAAGTGGAAATATCTAGTGTTTAAAAGCTAGCGTAGGCCACCAAGCTATTGACAAGGAGAGGTAACTTCGTCAACCTTCCCAGGGAAATGTGATATAAGAATCAAAAAGAGCCTATGAATATCGGTCGTTACATAAGTCCATATGTCCCTCAAGCTCCCGGTCGCAGGATGCAGAAGCTTCGGCCTAACCAATAACTTCACCTGTTTTATGAAGAATAAGATGGGGAAACGAGGCTGATGAAAAGTAACCAGCCAAGTTTTTCTTCTCTTTTTCCCTTTTCTGTTTCTTTTAATCTCCTTGCTTTCTTTGGAATGTCATATATATCCAAGGGTGGTCAATAGATTTGTAATCAGAGGGTATCTTGGTTTTAATACAGCTTGCAGACATTTCGGACGCAGGGTCTTTGCCCAGTATAAACTTGTTGCGGTATACCGTATAAGGCGTAGTGCCGGGTCTATACGTACCGCTCTATAAATACAGGCGGATCTACGATGTGTTGGGATCTAGACGATCGATCATCAATCATACATACACAGACCTACATACTTTCCAGCGTACTTACAGAGCTGTAGAACCATTAACAAAACTCATCTACTCAAATACGTAAATTTACACCACGAGATCCTAAGAAGAAGATTACCACCCACAGAACTATATATAAACGGGAATACATATAAGTTTTCCTCGATATGCCTACAATTCATCCAGAGCGAACATTTCCAAGAAGCTTGGATGGCGACACTATCTCCAGCTCTTCTTTGCTCTACCAGCAATGGCGAAACCCAGGTGACACCTTTACGGTTTGTCTGATCTTAGGCGCTGGAGTTATTCGCACTGCACTGGTTTAATTGGTAGGTTCGCGGATAACACCAGTGGCCTTCTCCTTTGGCAAGTTAATGCTGACCCGCCAGTTCCTGCCTAAACAAAGCCCTGGCCTGGCATAGAACTGACTCAACCAACCGTATTGGATCTTGAACCTAGGGTGGGTTAGTTACTCGGTCGAAGCTGTGGTGTCTATTGTGGGCGGAAACAAGCTCATGCCTCCTCCCGACTGCCCTTGTAAAGTTATCAATGAAACGAATGGCTACGTTCGTGATAATTCTAATTGGATAATTGGCCGTATAGTCCGCGACTATGAGAAGTGGATAGACGACGGCCAGCTGAAGGGACCCATCCGTGAGAAGGTAAAACAACTGATAAACGAGAAGTATGAAGCCAAAAAGGCCGAGGCGGAGAGGAAGGGCAAGATAGCACAGAGACCGTCACAACTAGGCCTTTGTGTCGCAATTTTCAAAGCGGGAGAACCCAAGCCAGGGCACCCGGGCTACGATTTTGCCTATTTCTTGGGCTTCGGGACAGCAATTTTCCAACTTGTTGTCGCAACGATTCCCTACATACTTTCAACGATTGGGGTATTCTCCTAGTGACAGTGGATGACATTCTTTTGTCATTTATATCGGGAAGTCTCACGCAGTGGTTAAAAGAAAAGTGGGGGTGTAGGCTGGGATCCTTCAAAAATGCTATTATAACAAAGGGGGACGGCAGTCAGCATGCGATCGTTGTGATAGGCGACGGGAAGGGACTTGGCTTGGAGGGTCTTGCGAATCAAAATAACGCCAACATCTCAGCGTCCACAACGACCAAAATATTGGTTGTTTTGCTTGCCATTCTCTGGATTGCCTTGTTGATAACAGCCACGGGAATAACCGAAAATACTTGGTATTTGCTTGCGGTGGGAGGGGTGGGAATTTTCGAGAATATTGTAGTCGCTGGTTCAGAGGTTTTCCCTTCGTCTTTGGGGGCTGCAATTGTGGAAAGAAAATAAAAACTGGCTTCTTGAAGAGCGAAACAGTACCGACACATGATAGAGCCGTGGATGTAGCCAGGGACGAGACTGGCAGAACCCTGGTCCACTGCGCGATGGTTATGGGAAGCGTCATGGATCCCGGCTGCGACCTAGTGGCTTGCAGGGAACGACTGCTGAAAAAGCTCCAGTTGAATTGGCGAACTAGCGATCCCAATGCGAAGCCAGTGAGATGGTTTCATAGATGTGTGAGCGGAACTACCTAGGACAACCCAGGCCTCCTCAGGACTCATAACCTGTCAATGAGTTATGTGATGAGAGACATGATGGAATGCGGCCCCCGTCTCGAAAACGAAAGCACGGAAAATATTTTGTGTGAAGTCCACGTGAATTGCGGGTGCACAATCACTGCTCCATTCTCGTGGATTTTTGAAGCCTTAACAACGATATCAGGGAGCTCTCTCGGAACAACCACCGCGATCCAGTCCAAGGACAACAGGATAGAATTAAGAGACAGGCTGGGATTGGTGCAAGTTGGAGACTTAGGCAAGGCTTTCAAGGTGATAGCTTTTGGAGGCAACGCGGAATCGAATGGCTCATTTGCTCGAACCTGCAGGAAGACAATAATTAATGAGGATGCTGTTCCCATGGAACCTTGGCCCCGGGGCAGAGCATTGATGAGAGATTACGAGTATGTACCGACTCAAGGTTCTGGGAACTTGCTCATATACAAGAGCAACCCTCTAGGTGATTACAGAGTTATCGGAGTCTGTATCGATGATCGCATTGCAAACAAAAAGGGACATACCACCGTTACCATCAAATAATCAATTACAATCCTATATGCCGCCTACCACTTAATCAAGTAACAATATTACTACGACTTCAAGTATTTCCAACACGTCTAAAAAGAAAAACCAGGGGCTGTTCTAGATGGGAAAAGGAAAAAGAACGGGGACCACAAACTAAGTTGGTGCTTTAGAAGAGTTTTCAGCCATGATTACTCCTAACTGTATAGTTGGAGATTGTTTCGGAGCAGGAGAGGTTGTTTATAGAGGCTACTCACTTCATTTTAGAACTCCCAAAACTCCAGTTTGGGATACACTTGCTTTCTCGAAACTTCATAATACATTAGTCTCGGAATATTCAAGAACGAAAGTTCTGTACCTCAAAATCGGAACGCAAGCCAACTATTCCAATCTAGTTCTGAGACGTCCTAAAACCCTCATGCACATAAATGGCAAAGAATATGCAACCCGCAAGCTAAAGATAGGAACGAAACCGGCTTCTAGTATATCGTAGGTCATCGGCAAGCAATACGCAGACCCTATGGTAAACACACCCTGCTGTGCGATTTTATCGCAGACGGATATGACATCTCTACGGCTACAAATAACTAAGGCAAAGTAAACTTCAATATCTTAACATTTTATGAATGCCTGCCAGAAAGTCAGCGACTACTAAGCTTATATCCTAACAGAATCTAACAACAATGTGTTTCAAAACATTTATTACCTATTGAAAGTGTCTAAATCTCAAAGTTATAGAGAATGAAGTCAAGCAATTGGGTTTGTTAATAGTTGCTATTGTAACGTTTGATATGCAACTATTCATTAAATATTGAGGTCGAGGGGCTCATATGGTCTTGAATCGCCCTAAACAGAGTTGTGGAACAAGAGAGACTATAACACTTTCTACATGACAAATCTGGCGATCACGGCGCGCCGCATTGTGGAGCTTCCATGCCGCTCAAAATGTTATAAAGAGTCGCATAGACCGATTACCATATTTTACTCCGCTAGGCCCTCACTTCCTTCCTGCGCCATGCACAACCAGACTAAAACGTTGTGTTAAGCGGCGAAGATTCAATGGAGTAAATCACTTCTACTTTGCCTCAATAATATATGTGCTTCAGATCCGTGTTCCTGGAGTAAGAGCATAACGTTTCCTGTTGAATTGGAACGTCTAGATCGACTTTGCCACGGGCACCTAGGTCGGTGGTCGTAGTCGAAGAAATCTATCCGGCTATAAGATACCTTGCTAAGTCGGTTTATTCTATCCGCTTTATTCCTTCAAAGTTCATCCTGCTAGTCATTTGGATAACTGTACTGGGAGTCGCGTCTGATGCATAGGATTTCTTTTCCATCGGGCCAGAACGCTGATAGCATCTTCCGCCATAGCGCTTGATTGAATGTTTTCATTAAACTAAGACATCATTTCGCTATATATCTCCATAGCTATTCTTTAAAATTTTATCTTTGGATATCTTTATTTATACTCTTGCGAGTTACATAGCATCCACGACTGTCAACCATCCAAAATGGTTGCAACTAAGTACCTCCTCGGCGCCATCCTCACTTCAACCTCCGTCCTAGGAGTCTACATCCCCCACGCCCCACGCGCAGAACCCTCAAAATTCAAAACCTCGAGCGCTAGCTATAGCTCAATCAATGGACCTCATATCGTCACTATCACAAGCGCGGGCCGTGTCGTAACCACCCTAGTCTACAATAAAAACATGACCATGCACGGCACCGGCACTAGAGGCACACACATTCCCACCACCACAGCATTCTCAACCATGAAGTCCATGCATAACAAAACCATGTCTATGACTAGGCCTGATGATATGTGGGATGAAGATGATACGGAGATGACGTCCTCTTACAAGTTTGACGATACGGAGATGACGTCCTCTTACAAGTTTGACGATATGGATATGACGTCTACCATGATGGATGATATGACGACTTATCCTACCATGAGTGTTGGGCATAATATGACGAAGACGTCCATTGTGGATGATGAAGGCATGGAAACTCCTTCACCTACTATGGACGATGAAGAGGACATGCCTTCACCTACGGATGAAGAAGATATGCCTTCACCCACACATGACGAAGAAGATATGCCTTCGCCCACGCACGATGAAGAAATGCCTTCGCCCACGATGGACGACGAGGAAGAAATGCCTTCATCCACAATGACGACTGAAATGTCTTTGACCATGGCCATGGCAACCAAAATGCCTACCATGACTACCCATGCTACACCAGCCACTACCATGACTAGCATGCCTACCGTCTCATCTACCACCACCACAGCCGCAGCCATGCCCACCAGCCCAGCCGGTAAATCCGACAGCATCTTCACCGACAAAATCCGCTACGCCTACTATTCCAAAATCCCCAAGGACCAACTAGTCTACATCTCCAACCACATCTTCGAGCAAGTCGACAAATGGGGCAAAATCAAATTAGTAGCCGATGCAGAACTTCGAAACAGCATGGTCGCCGGAAAAGCATGGTACGAGAAGCAAAAGGAGAAAAATGGAAAAGAATCCGTTTGCACTGCACCTGCATATACCGGCGGTGACTCAAAAGACCCATTGATCTATTGCAATAAGGAAAGCAGGTATGGTGTTAGGATTAATAACTTGATGGATACTGCCTGGACTGAAACTTGTTGGGAGCATATTAATAATGCGGTCTGGTTGGCTCAAGCTATTACCAGTGGCAATATTGGAATTCCTGAAGGTGAAGTTCCTGAATATTATATGACTGCGAATACTCCTACTCCAACGAGGTTCTTCCAACATAAGGACATTGAAATTAGCAAAGAGACACCATGGAATGTTACGGGTCAAGTCTTTAGGGGTGGCAATCCGCTGAGGATGGCGTATATTACTCTTGAAAACCCAGGGTGTCCCGATATCTGGAAGAATATTGAGATGTAAAATTGTGAAAGGGGTTTATGCGAGATTGAAAAATAGCTGGAAATGTTAAAATATTGGGGTAGAATGGGATGAAAATTTTGGGAACAAAAGTTTGTCTTTTACGTTAAGGGTAACCAAGTAGTTCTAAGTTAGTTGTGTCTCTCGGATGACTGACTTGTCCTAGAAAGAAATGTGACAGAAAACTCTGAAGGATATGCACGAGTTGTCCCTATGCATGCACTTCGTCCTTTCTTCCTGAACCAGTTGGATACCTGATTCATTTCCTTTGTTCCTTGCAAGTTGTTTATGCCCTTTCGAATGCTTTGTCACATACTTTTTCTTTGTAGATATACCCTTTGCGAATTTAATGCTATATATTCAGTGCGACCACTCGGTACTTCTACCATCTTGCTCTGTGCGGCAACATTATTCAAATTTATGCAAGTAGATCCATGGATAAGTTCTTAACAGAATTAGTTCATTAAAATTTAGACACCAGATCTAACCACATGATATTTGACACCCGCTCAAAGCAGAAGCAGCTATACTCGATATTATTAAAAATTGACTTGGAAAAAAAACATGTTCCTCTAAAAGTTTCTCCAGAATCTCTTCAAGAAGCTGTCGTTAGGATTGAGACCTTGGTTTCTATACTCTGCATTATAATCCGCAGCCTCATGCTCCAGAGTCTTCTTCGCATTATCAAGATCCAATCTTCTACCATCGTCAAGATTGATATCCTTCAATTTCCAATAGGTAGTCTTATTCCACCACTTGAAGACAAAGAAGATGACAGGGAAGAGCAGAAGCAAAATATATGCGTCGACAAAGTTTGCGGCGTCGAAGGGAGCAAGGGTACTCCATCCTTGTACCAAAGCAAGGAAAACATTGGCAAAGACACCGAAGTATGCGTTCCATGGGTATCCGAGCGACTTGAATGGTAATTCCTCCAAACTTCGACCTTGTTTTGCCCATGCGGATCTAAACCTAATATGGATAAAACTAATAGCACCCCAGACTAAAAAGGTTGAGACACCGGAAAGATTAACAATGTAACCGTAGGCTTTTCCGGCGCCGGTGGAGACATTCATCATGGATAGTGCGCCGAAAAGGTTCGAGAAGATGATGGCGGCTACTGGAACACCCCGGTTATCGGTCCATCCGAGGAACTTGGGTGCCTTTCCATCTTGAGCCATGAAAAGGACAGTACGGGAGGCAATGTAAATGGAGGCGTTGACTGCGGATAAACAGGTGACTAAAATGAAGGTATTGATGAGGTGGACACCGCCTTCCCATCCAGCGTTTTGAATGGCAATGGTCATTGGAGACTTGAGGGCTCGGGATTGCCCGTTGGCGAGACCGTCGGCGTTCCATGGGCAGACGAGGCCAAAGAAGAAGGCGGAACCCATATAGATGAAGACGATACGCCAGAAGACTTGACGAATGGCCAATGGGACGGCCCTGGAGGGGTTCTTGGTTTCGGTGGCTGCGACGGCAACTGACTCGACACCGGCGTAGAAGGTAGAACAAAAGACGAACACCGTAGCAACACCCCTGAAACCGTTTGAAAAGGCACCTGGGTCGTTCCAATATCTGAAACCAAGTGGCTCTGTTTGGCCAATGAGACCTCCAGAGGCGTAGATAATTGCGAAGAGAAAGAATGCGAGGAGACCAGCCAGTTTGATCAGAGCAAGCCAGAACTCCGCCTCGCCGAATGCTTCGACTCCCAGCAATTGGAATGCGGTAAATGCAAACCAGAAGATTAGGAAGTAGCCCCAAAGTGGAACTTTGTCAGACCAGAAGACCATAATTGACGATACAGCGTTATATTCATTGGCCAAGACAGCAACCCAGATGATGAAGTAATTCCAACCGACCGCTGCTCCAAAAGCTTGGTCAACAAAACGATCTGCGAGTTTGGTGAACGCACCACCAGAGGGGTATAGAGTCGTGAGTTCTCCAAGAGATTGCATGATACTGAAGGCGATTATACCAATGACACCAAAGCCAATGATTATCGCAGCTGGACCACCAGAAGCCAGAGCACCACCAGAACCAACGAGAAGACCAGGTCCAATGATACCAGCGAGAGCCATCATGGACAAATGTCTAGTCTTGAGCCCACGCTTGACACCCGATTCCGGGTCAATTACATCTGCGTCTGCGACAACATGTTGGTCGGTGGTACCAACAGCAGTAGAATTGTGCTTAGTATCGATATCGTCGGACGATGCCATCTTGAAGACTGTCGGTGACGGAAGTCGGTGTAGTCTTTTGTGTAACTTTCGACACTCTAAACCCTAATGAAAGCTTAGAGCTATAGAGTGGTAAGAGGAGCTGGGAGGGTTCCGATTGAACCATGGGCAACTGCTGCATGGACCCCTTCCAAGCTTTATACTTTTCGAAATTTGCCCCGTCGTGCAAGCTTGCCTTCGTCCCAGTTATCTTGCATCCTCCCCCTCTTATCAGTTGACTTTTTAAATTTTCGCAATAACAAGGGCCTGCATACACTCTCGGTTGAAACCATATCAAGTGGGTCTTTTCCTTTCCCATGTGGTAGGTCGACATTAGCAGGCTTATAATATAGGTCCCGTCGTGGAGGCAGGAAGATGCAGGCCTATTTTAGCGTGGGGAAGCGGTACCGCAACTCGTATCCCTGTGGCCCATAGAAAACGCTGCTTCATGACGCCATACCGAACTAAAAGCACACAAAGAACCAAACTGGGCAACGAAACGGTGAAAAATCTGTCAAAGTGGTCTCAGACGGGGCCGTTCTGAGTACAACCTGACCACCGCGCATTACGTGAAAAGAACTTGAGCATTGGCATCCTTAAGTAATCGAGAAGGCTGGAAAAATGCGAATACGAATGAAATGTTCGCGCTTGGAATGTAAACAGCTTCCCGGGTTTGGAGCTGAAGAAGTGAGAGCCTGCATTTGGCGAATATTAATATCTACCGACCCACCCAATATTGCCAATGCACAGTTTCGTATCGTCCATGTTCTCGGTGCTGACCGAATATCGTTATCATGTGGCCCAACGGATGCATCTTCTATTGACACCAACTCTCTGAATGGCCGCCACCGAGTTCCAAGATCCGTCGCGTGATTTGGGGCTTGAATTGGCAACTTGGTCACCCGGGTTCGATATGAAGATTAAGATGCGTTGGATGATGTTGAAGTTTTGGACAACGCATTTCCTAGAAGCAAGCGCATGCAGGATACCAACAAGCCTTTGCTTGGATTATCTTGTGCCTCCTCTTCAGAAAAAAAAGCGCATTTCTTGGGCAGTCTTGGGTTACTTAGCTAGTGAGTCAGAAAAGCGAGCGGGGCCTTGGATTATATAGTGTCTAGCTTAGGATACAGGATTGTTTGGCAGGACCATCCGAGCTCTGCTCGACAAAGAACAAAACATCCGCTGCAAAATCCGATAACGAGCGGTGAACCTTCATAAAAGACGGTTCCTTTCGCAGTTGGACGAGATGTCGTGCTGAAACAGACGCGAGAAGCCTTCTGAAGTCTTCCCGTGGCCCCCCGTATTCTACTGCCCTAGTTGTTTCCGGTTTATCCCTGAACAGCAGTTTCGGATCCGGCTGATTGCTGCATCCTGTATCAAGCCCTTGACCCACTGAGCTAGATGTATTTTCGTAGATAAATTCTATGGTATCTGGTAAGATTGATAGATTCGCCCGCACTGCAGCTTTGTCTCTGGAGTTACAAAGTGTTTGTGCTTGTTTTAAAGCGAATTTTTTGAGGTCCATGCATATAATCCGCTCTGCGAAAATATAGACAGCAGCGTCAATGGATAGCAATGGGATGTTCTCGTTGGTGTCGTAGACGTAGTATCCGAAGTAACACCATTGCATAAACTTCTCAAAGGCAAGACTTGTGTCTACCTCGAGACCCAAGGAAACCATCCCCTTTTTCGACTCAGACATTCCACTAAGCAGCATCTCTCGAAAGAAAAGGCTTTCGGCGAAGAGGAGACTCTTGTGGATGTTGTATGTCCGTTTCTCTTGAGCGAGATGGATGCTCACGATTTCTGATTGGGAAAATCTAATTGTATCCAATAGGTTATAAGTTAGATATAGTATCCGAATTAAATTCATAGGCCAATAGGCCAATCATATCACGCTGGCTGTGAAAAAAAATTTAAAAAATTATCCTATCCCATAATTTTGTAAAAGATGGTTGATTTGTGCTTTACTAAATCAACGGCATCATCGCGTTGGGAAAGATGTTGACATGCTCGTTGTTTCAATTTTTGTGTTGTGCAAGCCCTTGGGTGCCGCCTACTATAGGCCCAGAGACGAGAATATACTTGTCTTGAGGCCACGAGACTGGAAGACTAGAAGACGAGTAATTGGAATGAACGTACTTTTCAAATTTCATCGGACGGGCGGGCGATGTTCCTCTGAGCCTCACAAAAGACTCCCAACAGCTCTTCCCCGCGGCAGGTGTCGTTTCGTCCCCTTTAGGTGTATCCGCGAGACAGTCGTGCTTGTATGTCTTACAGACAGGTAAATTCTCTTTCCAACATTGAGAGGTTCCGACCGCGATGATACGAAGCCTGCAAGTATGACATTGGTGACAGGCAGAACATATGCAGTCCTGCTTGCAGCCCTGGCAAAAGTGAGAGCAACTATCATATCGCATTAGTAAGCTCACTCTCAGCCTGCAACCTTATATTCGTGAGAATATGAGAAAGGGATCGATATAAACGTACCGCTCGTATCCCCGAACCATTTTTGATACTAGAATTTGGGCTAAGTGCTGAAGAGCAGAGAGAAAAAAATTAAGTGTGTTTGGATTCTAATGCTCCTCGATGGTGGAAGTATTGGGCTTTCGACCGACGGAATCTGGGACCAAGCTAAGGATGATGTATGGCATCTCCCGTGAGGACTTCCGAGACATAGGGCAACTTGCAACAAATCTAGGAATATGCCAGCCTATAGAATGGAAAGTAGTTGAATCTTAACAGAGCTCATCTACTATACCAAGGGAAATATCCATCACGTACGGTGGATAATTCTGGAACTAGTAGTAAAGGATAGCAAATGTCAAAACACGACAAGATTGGCAGCTGAATACGCCGTCAAAAGCATTCTGAACCCATCGCGTCCAAGTTCATATAGAATGTTTCCCGCCTTCTCGTAGACTTCCGCTACCGGCGAATCCGGCTTACGCCTTTCGACTATCCCGAAAGTTACTATGGTACCGCAATCCGAAGTATAGCTATAAATTAATGGGATGATCTGCTCCAAGGTATCTAATACTTTATCTGCATCTTTAGTTGAGTTGGGAAAGGGTAGTTGGCAAATCGCAGTCGCCTTTCTCAATGCCATTACTTTCAGGTCCTTGCATCGAATCCGCTCCGCAAAAACGTAGGTTTGGGCATGAAGTAGAAGATCGTCAGGAATGTCGTCTTCCTCAGAGTAATCCCCGATGTAACAGTATTGGAGAAAAGCTTCTATTGCTTGGGGCGAATCTACTTCCTCGATATCTAGGGTTACTGTTCTTTTCTGGAATTCTGTGGAATATAACCTTTCAAAATATTCGCTTTTCGACCGAAGAGCTAGCGCGTGGGCTGAATAGGTAGTACCTGCTGAAAGAACGACAATTTTGATTTGTTTCCCCCTTCAACAATCCACCTATATATCCTCAATTTTGATCTTCGGTCAGCAGGTGCAATTGAGAAACTACATTTTTAGAGACTAGCCACTTACTAAACTCAGCAAGAAAAGAACGAGATGGCGAAGTCCGGGTCTGAACATCAGGAAGCTTGCAATCATGTCTGTAGCCGTTTACATCGCAAGCAATTCGCCCAAAATATGGTGGAGGGCCCGGGACGCAGGTATGACATCGTATACATCCATCACAAAGACAATCTTTTTTGCATCTTTGACAAAGCCTTGGACAACTAATCACTCAAGGTTCCAAGTTAGTTTCTTTTTAACGAATTGTGGGAAACCGTATCATGTCTCAAGGCCCACAACTGTCTTGTATGTCCATTTTATATCATACCTGGAGTACCCACGGACCGTGTTTCACAGAATACGGGCTCCCAACCGATTCGCATCTCAGACCGAAATCTGGACCAGATTGTGACCAGTTCGTGGAGGCTAGCGCGCGAGACCAGACTGTTCTGGATGTGATTCCAAGGCCCCGAGCCAGAGATCGGTGATTGATAAGTACAGTGCAGAGTGATTATTTTTATCCGCGAGCCTCGACGAGAACGACCAAAGTAGTAAGGTAGTGGTTGTCTTCAGTTGTGTTCGATTTCCCAGGATCTGAAACTGATCGCGATAGCGTGGTCTTCAATCTCGAAATTAGACAGCCTGTGTTGGCTGTGGTCTTTAAAGCTTTGGGATCCAGAAACGAAATAATATTGCGGCGCGGAAACAAGAATTTATTTATACTCAGTGTTCCGTGGTAGCCTCATCCCATATAGTTAGTAGACTTCCTAAAAATTGCCTGAAAAACTTTAGATTCTTAAGGGCTGTTGAAAATGCAACATTGTGAAACGTATGCCAAGGCGGGTGCCAAGGTTTGTGGGATGTTACACGAATCTAGACTATACTGGCTAAAGCTGATATTCATATGCCGACCTCGAAGCTACTTAAGTACTTAGTGGCATCTTATGTTCTCGAAATCTACTGATTCTTATTTGCTATTCGTTAAACGGTAGAATATCAAAATCCAATTTATTTGCTATTTACGCTTCGATACCCCACAGCTTACGTAGCTACAAAACAGCTAAATCATCAACGGCGGATTCCCCGGATTCACAAAAAGAATTATATCTGCCATAAACTCCGGACACTCCTGATAAGTCAAAGCAACAGCCTCCTGCTTCCTCAATTCAACAAGATGAGTAGCCCAATACTTCGCCAGCAGTATCCGAAATCTATCCCTCACAACTCCATCACAATCAGGCCAGTTCTCCTTCGGACCAGCTGGGAATTTTCCAGTGTTAACATCATGAGTATGGTTGTATATCGTCAGAATCGTCTCTGTCATTTTTTCTGAGTTTGCTGAGGGTGTAGAAGTAAAACAGCGATAGCTGGCTTTGTGGAGGGCTGTGGCCTTCAGTCCCATGCATTGCAGTCTTTCCGCTAAAATGTAGACTTTAGCGTGTAGGTAGAGTGGTTCTGGGTGATCTTTATCATCGTAGTTGTAGTCCTGCATGTAGCAGTATTGGGCGAAAAGCGCAAAAGTTTCGACATCGATGCCGTCATCTAGCGTCACTGTCCTATCACGAGACTCAGACATCCTTGAGTTTATGATATTGTTGAAGTATATCGACGCTGCGCAGAGGGCTTTGGTGTGGATGTTAAACTCTTTCTTCTCGGGCCCAACGATTATGACGAAGAAATCTGAGCTCATGGCACTGTTGTACCTATGTTAGCGAAATGTGCAAAATACGCAATTCCTTTCCTTTTTTCACCAACCATTGTAATGTAATAGCATGGTCCTTGCTTTTCGAGTTCGTGGCATCACTCTGAGGTTGCGTATCACCTAAGTCACAGCTATGCGATCGATCATAGCTATCACAGGCGATATTGTGGTCGCTATCGCGATGAGCACGCGTTTCGGGGAGACTGTTTATGAGATCTTTGTGTGGTCGACATGTGTGACACCAGTCACAATTCATGCAGATGCAGTCAGATTTACATTGCTGGCAGAAGCGATAACAACTGCGAGTTCGGTATTGTTAGTATGATTGAACTCGCAACTATATAGAAGTGAGTCTATGGGGTACATACCTCGGATACCCTCTTACCATGACGGCGACTCAGGCAGAAGATAAACAAATACCAGAGGTTTTGGCTGCGATAGCTTGTAGTATGCTAGACGTGATTGAAGTATGGGCAGAGGTAGGTTTGAGACGTTAAGGGAACTTTCTAGACGAGGGAACTGAAGTCCTGGCCTAATTATGGTCTAGAGATCAGCGTAGTCTCCACCCTCGTGAGGCGACACCTGCTTGCGCTTGTGCTTAGGTAGAGCAATTTCGTGTTGTAATTCAAGAACGTCTTGTGTTGACGTCACGAAGGACAGTTGAGAGCTGTTGAATCTTGAGCTTGAAGCCTAGTGAATTCAGATAAAGTAAGGAAGGAAAACAATTTCAACGAAAAGCGAGGAAAGATCTTATTAATGTGAATTCCATGCGTGTAAGCCGCGAAATCACATGATGGCAAATACAAGAAGTCAGTTAGAGGTTGTGAGTTGGTGTCAGTGATAGCTGGGTGAGTCAGGAGCTACTTGCGGCAAGGCCCGCGCCTGCCGGAAATGAATCTTTTGTCCTGCAGCATCAAGAGTCACATTCTGCACCGTTCGAAAGAACTTTCCGAAATTGGGAAGTATTTTCATTAAGCATTCTCAACCCATCTCGTCGTCATATGTCATAATGTTATTCTAACGTTGCCCAGCTTGCAGGCCCGATCCGTTCTACACATCTAACAGCAGCGCTAGAAACCAATGCAATATCAACTTTTATTGACAAATGAAAAGGGCGGCGGTGGGCAAATTAAGTTTCTATTCTTGTCTACTTGCATCTTTCCCCCGGAACCAAGGTGCAAAACGAGGTCCGTTGCGAAATCCGGGCAGCCACTGTGGATAGCAAGAAAGTTTTGTCAGCCAGCTGGCCAGCCAAAGAAAATTTGCTTGATGGATACTGCAACTCCGCGAACTAGACTACTCCAGCTGATAATTTCCTTCAACCTGAAATCGATTAGAATGAGACTCAATATAACATAGCTCAAGATGAAGTTCCTGATATCTGGGGGGAGAATAGCGCCACAAGAAACTGAGTATACGTATATATATACAAGCAAGACCATTATACCAAATTATATTTCCTACCACTTGGCCACATGATGGATGGCATATCTGGTCCTCGTCAATGCTAAATGGAAAATTCATGTCTGATAAGCCCGCAACGAAAATCCTTTAGAACTCCAAGCACCCCCTGCCATCCGTTTTAAAGCCAGTAGAAGCTCCAGAAAAGAGAAGAACATCAGCACTAAATGCCGGTTGATCCTGCAAAACATCCATGAAGGATTCGTTTCGGCGCAAATCGTCAATATGATGAGCGGCGAATTTTGCGAGTAGCATCCGAAATCCATCCCTATTCGTTGTTGGAATGGAAATTGTATCTCCCTTGGATTTTTCAGCCATAGTGGCCGGATATTTTCCAGTATTCGGGTCATATGTTGCATTGTAAATGATTGGAACGGTCTCCGGGATGATAAAGTGTAGAACCTTGATGAGGCTGGTGTTGGTTTTATCGTTGACTGCTTTTGAACATAACAAGGTAGCTTTCTTAAGGGCGAGGGACTTCAACTCTAAAACTTCGAATTTCTCTGCGAAGACGTAGACCCAAGCATGTACTTGAAGAGCATCCTCTTTTTCGGTATCGTCGTACCCATAGGTACCGAAGTAACTAAATTGAACAAAGAGGTTGAAGGCAATGCCGTTGTCTAATGTGTCTTTGAATTCGATGGTTTTATTGGCTTTTTCTTTCATCTCGAGTTCAATGTGTTTCTTCAAGACGGGCGACGTTTGGCGAAGAGCTTCAGAGTGTATAAAGTATTGTTTTTTTTCATCGCCGACCTTGATAGTGTACACCTCTGATACACAGAACCTACACTACTTATCAGCACTAAGGTGTGATGGATGAAAACACCATCTTTAGGTTTCGGGCTTACTGCGTAAACCTATCAGAGGTCTCTCTCAGAAACTTTCCAATATCTGCTGGTTCTGAGCCAGTGCAAGTATGGCGCCAAGGATGATTCGTTCCTCCAGTGTTGTAAGCGTTACTTGTATGGCAGCTGTGGCAGTAGTTGCATTGCTCACAAGTGCAATCATTTTTACAGTTGTTACAATAACGTGGGCAACTATCCGCAAGAATTTTAGTGAGTATGAAGTAACTCTAATTTTCAAGATCCTGAAATCAAGCCAAACTCTAGAATATTAGAGCACCAGGCTAACTAAGTAAGCAGCCAGGTATATGGTCGGCTACTTACCCTTGGGCACCACGCTTTGTCATTTTGAGAATATCGATATTACAATTATTTTGAGGAGACTTAGTTACGGTATGATTTGTGATCCCACTGATGCCTTGGCTCCCCTTTCCCTTCTTTTTTCCCTTCTTTATGGGCGGTATCTTGGGGCGATTTGTTGATAAACCTGTTTTCGCCTTCGTTTAGCAGTAAATTTATTCGAGGTTAATGAGTTGCGACGACGAGATTAGTTCATGAGTTGACGTTGTTGTATTCTTAGTAGGCGTAGACCAGACGATTTTAATTCTGTGTTGAATCCAGAAATTTCTCGTATTCAGTTCTATTCTGTGCGGGGTACGCGCTTAAGTACTTCAATGTATAGATAGCATATCGTTCAACATCAGGCATAATTTGGCTTGTCAGAAATCTCGAACCTGCTGGATTCAGGCTCCATACGGTATGTTCCAGGCTTGTCTTGACATCCCAGGTTCTTCCTCCCGTAGCTCATGAATTCACTTGATTTCTTCGTAGTGCACCGGCTAGTTGCTAGACATTGGGTGACTAGCCTTTCTTGGCGAATGGTTACGGCTACGCTGTTCTCATACAAGGCTGGAGCTGGCATTCTCCACATTTACTGCGCATGAAATTTAAATTCGCACTTGCAAGGCTGAAGGTTGTATTCAGATAGAAACACAATAAGAATATCCGCCGAAGTCCATGAACTTCCCTGAGTTTATATAGCTGCCGAAATTAGAATACTACCTACGTTAGTAGGCACTTTATTTATCCACAAGGTATCTGGGCCGGCCGCGCGCGCGCTACACTGATCCGTCCTGATGGACTCCACACTCTCACAGTAAGTTACCCTGCAGCTTTGCTTTCTAAACGAAAATGTCACAACCACAACGACTTTCAAAGCCGGGTTCTCTCTATATCATGCCTGAAAACTTGCGTAACCCCAGGATATGCATATGCATATCTAAACTACATGGCACTAGATATCTCAGTCCCACAAGCTAGGATATGGGACCTAGGCGCCATTATCTCCTTTATAAGCCAACTACCAACGCGGAAGTTCACTCACAAACCCCGCTCCTCTTATACAATAGAGTACTAAAAACCCCCACTATCGCCCTGAAAGTGGGCTCACCCGATGTGAACAATGTGGAGACATACCACGTCCACGAGTCCGTCTTGATCCGGTCTTCCCACTACTTCAAACAAGTCCTAAATTCGACGTTCTCCGAAAACACCAAGAAGGAAATAGCACTATCTTCATCAGTTGATACACCACAAGCATGCGAACTATTCCTTGAATTCGCATATACCGGGAAATGCAAACCGCCGAAAACTTCAAACTCATTGCTACGCTACGGAGAAGCATATCTTTTCGGAGAAAAGATACAGGCTATCGAGTTCAAGGAGTATATCCACACGCAAGCTAGAGCGGAAGCAGAACAGAGCTTCAAAGACCTCGACTTCCTCTTCAAAACGACCAAACCGACGGATCCTCTTTCTCAACCACGGGCTGAATTACTCGAAACATGGGGATCATTGATAGAAATGATATACGGAGGTACATACGATAACAAAGAAGAAATCCTCGAGGCCGCGGCTCCATCGGATGCAGACACGCCGTTTAAAGATCACTTCGACAACGTGAAGTCATGGTTGGAAACTTCAAAGCTGGATTTATTCCGTGCGTTGCTATCACAGATTTGTGCTCAATATCCCCTGGTTTTAGCCTCCAGCCCTCGAATGCTCAAATTGAGCCGCTGTATTCCTGAGTTCGCAGCAGATATACTCAACCATCAGCTGAAATCTTCGCTCGAGGAGATTGAACAGGCACATATTTTCGCGGTACCACATCTTTATGCTGTGACCCGTAAGAAGCCCGGGCCGTCGTGATGAGCTGGCCGGGTGGAATTCAATTCCTGTTAGAAGGGACGGGGTGATACCCCTGGAATAAACCGTTTCTCGTACCTAGACGCCATAGGGGGAGGAGTGGCTAAACCAAACGGTGTGACTCCTCCTTTGTGACGTCTAGGTGCGAGACTAGGCTAAATTGCGAGTCATTGTTCAAATTGCGTTGTATTTACAAGTTTCGAAATTCAAACTACATATATAAAAACACCCGCCTGCGACCCGTAACCGGTAAAGCAGCACCCATTTCGTATCTAGACTACCGTTTAACCCTCCTCCTCCTCTTCCTCCTCATCATCAGTACTCCCCCAATCCTCACCCCCCCACCAAGAAGGCTTCCTCCCACACCTCCACTTCCCCTTCATCCGCTTAAACCACCAATAATCCCTCTCAACCTCCACACTAGCATCCCTCAACGTCTCCTTATGCCGCATCAACGCCGTTTGCACAACCGTCAAATCAAACGTCTCCTCCACATCCTCCCAATCCTCCAAAATCCCCATATTAACCCACTCAAACCTCACCTTAACAAACTCCAATGCTTCGCAAAATCCAAAGAACCGAGCTAGTTCGGTGGCTTCGCATTCGAGGTTGAAGAGTCCGAGGTGTTTGACTTTACAGAGGTATGTGGATTGGGAGAAACGGGAGAGGAGGGAGAAGTCGCCGCCGAGGGTGTTGAGTTCGGTTTTCTGAATGTTTGGGAGGAGAAATATGGGGAAAATTTTGTCGATATCGAAGCCGTCTTGTTCATCCATGTGTCCTCTAGAAAACCTTTTTAAGGTTATCAATGACTCTGGGAACCTCTTTTGTAGCTCTTCAGGCTCTACGATGTGTTTCTTATCATCCATTATAAGTCTATAAATAAACTCTTCCAGATGCGCGTCCAAACAATCGGAATAAACCCCTTCGAGATCAATATCCGCTACCGGAGTACCCATATCCAACCCCTCCAACGCCGGGAGCAAACATAAGATGGGGATAAGAAGAGAAGCAGGGTCTTGAAGTTCTTGAATAGACTTAATCCACCGCGGGTGGAAACTATACTTCTTCGCTAGAACGTTCAAACTCTCAAGTTCTACTGCCGTCCATTTAAATTCCTCCCCTTTCTCATTTTCCCCACCCTCGGCGGGAGTTTTAGAAGCGGGAACATTATTCCTCTCTGTATACCCCCACACCACGCTCAGCTCGGTGAAATTCCGACCAAATGAAGGCTCGGCCAGCAGTCTTCGAAGAAAAGTAGTCAATTGCCCCGGACGATTGTTGTGAAGAGCAATGTCTCGATCGCGTGGGATATACTCCTTCGCGACATGATAAAAAGTTTTGCACACGCGACTCGCATCACAGAGATCCGAGCGGTCAAGGTCCAGGTGGCCTAGGATCTCGTGAAGGATTTCTGTTGGGAGAGTGGTAATGTTGGAGGCCATTTTGGCTTCTTCCGTAGAGTTGCCCGAATCGGAGCCAACAAGGCTTCAATTTGTGGAAGACGGGGAAACTACAGCTGCAGGTATAAAATATTCAGCTATGCATATAACTTCAAGAGGAAAATGGGGGCAACTCGGTCTGGCGGGAAGCTGGCCAAAAGTGAATTCTGTGGTTGGGGCCGTGTGTTATTTTGGATGAGGTTGCGTTGTTAGTGTAGATTTCTCGCACGAGAAGGCCAATGTAGGCAGGGGTTTGGTGGAGCAGATAAACTTTGATGCAGATATTGGCAGCAGATGCTTGAAACAAAAGTATTATTATTATTTAGTCCCCCACAATGCCATATTATACAAGAAACAAACTAATTACTGTGCAGAAAACGATAAAACCATCCACGGTTCCAATGGCAATTGGTATATGAACTAGCTAATCAATCGCGATGTGGCTCTATCTCGATAATGCTATTGCCGCTCGAACATCACAAAAATGAAATAAACTTAGAATTCCTAACAGGACGCTTCCCTGCACCGAAGATGCTAATGACCACAATGGAAAAAAAAAAAAGACCCACAAACTATAATCCCATACCAAAACCTAACACCCTTTGCCTAAAGGATTCAGTACATGCTCATAAACGTCGTGATAATCATGACAATGGCAATAGGCCATGCAGAAATCTGTACCGAACTCGCTGAGTTTGGTTTCGATGTTGAAGTCGCTGAAACTTCCGAATTAGAACTCGTTGGACTCGAAGTGGTTGTAATACTCGTAAAACGTGCGGAAGGGGTGGAAGAGGGGGGAGCGCGCGAAGGGGACAAACCAGTACTAGTAGACGCAGGCAGGGATGTCGCGATATCTCCGATGGTTGGGATGCTGGCACTCGGATCGATTGTCCAGGCGCTAGCAGAGCTGGCTGGGCAGTTAACCTGAGTGTTTGTTGGGGTATACCTAGTGGTCGGGTATCAGCGTCTGGATAGAATCAATTATGGAAATCCCCACATACGCGCTCAAGGTGAGACTAGTGGGGCTGACACTGGCCCAAACAGTCTTCAAATTATTAAAATCCGGGGAAACTGGAGTTGGAGTGCCGGATCTGTAGGACTTGTGGTAAGCTCATGTTACTTTAAATCTCAGAATCTGGGGGGAAATACCTTTCATATGGGTCACCGCCGACAGCTGTGGATGTGTCCTTAACCATTCCGTAGGTGACTAAGCCGTACTTGTTGCTCTCATTGATCCATTCGTAGACGATAGCTCCAGACCACCACTATGCTAACTTTAGAGATCTATTTTGCACCAACTCTATTTTCAAGACTTACATCAGTCATGTTAGGACCAAAGACGGAGTACATATCTTCGAATAGTCTGGGCGGGCTAGTATTGCATCCATCTTCGCTGAAGAAAGCTGGGATATCGTATTGAGCATCTGAGAGGTAGCCGGTAAGACGAGAGTAGCCGCTGGTCTGGAAGGTATCCGTTGGATTGCACCACTCGTAGGCATTGACACCGTAGAAATCGATTGAGGAGTCTCGGTCAGTGAAACCTTCGTGGTTGCAAGCCAAGTAGTTTTGAACAAATGGGCTACCAATGTCAGCAATCCTAATATGATTGGTATGGTACTTTTCAAACCTACCGAGTATCAGCATTATCAGTGGAGGCATAGCCGATATAGACAGAATGATCGTATTTCTTGTTCTTGATATGAGTCTTGATATCGGCAACAGCGGCAGCAATAAAGTACACCGCCCTCTCACCAGAAGCTATACATTTCACAACCATTAGTACTGTTGCCTGTCTTGCGACAATTGGGTAGTAATGTGAAATATCTACCCTTGGTAATAACCTCATTTCCGATCCAGAAACCAACAGTGTTTTCGTATTTTGCAAACGCATCCAAGGTAGCAGCGAAGGAGGAAAGTTGTTCTTGACTCCAATACGGGTTATCTTCGTTAATTCCTGTCTCGAAGTTGGCAAGGTCGACGAAGAGGTAGATTCCCGCATCAGCGAAGATCTTCATGCAGTCGTCATGGTTGGCACTATAGTTGGTTTGGTAGACACGGATCGTGTTCACACCGAGTTCCTTCATCAATGTAGCATCAAGCTGACACTGCTCCTTGTCTACCAAGGGATCCTACTCGAACAATCAGACCATACACTCCCAAGCGACATCTTTCCGGAATCCTATAAGTCTAACTTACGGTTCGGGCACGCAGTTGGTATGCAACACCTATTTGCGTAATAGTGTTGTTGTAGTATGGTCAGCTTCATAATGCTCTTCATGTACATACCAAACTCACATCCGGTGCACCCGTCATACAGCCTTCTCGGAGGAAGCCAAAATTGTTAACGGAAAGAGACATACCTTTGATGTAGAACTGTGCTCCGGTCTCCGAATTGAAGAATTTGTTACCCTTGATTGTTAGAGGTGCAATTGCTTCGACAAGTCCGATGCTCGAGGTGAGAAAAGCGGCGATAAGCCCGCCGACTTTACCCCAGACATTGATCATGGCGATATCGATAATACAGGATGAGGTTAGTTTTGTCCGGATGGATATTAAGATCTTAGCCTTGGCAATATCTTGGGTATTCTGGGGAGGGTGAAATGGATAGGAAAGTAAAAGGCAGTGAAGGAAAGGATAGGAAAGAAATTAGTTGATTAATTAATCCATTTATTTATTACCAGCGCGACGTCAGCCTTTTAAAGGAGAGCCTAAACAACGGGATTGCAGTCCCAATGACGCGCGAAAACGCTATAAATACAGAAGAATATCGCTTCGGTCGAATCGATGTCTAAAATGGAATGGTTGCTAGCCGTTGATCGAGGAATTCCCAGGGTTCCTACTCCGTCGTTGTGTCCTAGTACCTGCGCTTGTGCTTGGACTGTATGTTATTACTGTCCGCCATGTTCGGTCTTTTCCTGTCCTGCAAAGTGAAATAAATGCCGACGCAGCCGGGAGACAATTACAAGCACACTTTCCCTTGTTCCCGTCTCCTTCGTACTGATACTCTTTAATTGCTGGCTTGCGTATGCACTGCTCATTTTAGCCAGGAACATGTGGAGGTACCTGGCAGTCAACCCGTTCCACCAGTTAACAAGGCTCATATCCTTGATTTGAGCGAACGAATCGGTGCCATTCTTATCGATAATGGGCGAACAGAGGTTGACATCGATCGTTATTTCTATTTCTGTTTGGGACGCCCCTGTCATCCCTCAGCCCAAGAAAGTGTCAGCGACTTGGCCGGAAGCTTGACTGCCTTGAATCCTCTTGTCCCCACCAAATGGCGCTGATTAAACTGCGCCCAGCCCGACCAGTCCGCTTCGGGCTTAAATCGGCCGAAATTGTGTGCGGACTTACCGAGAAAGGAACTGCGACAGAACAGAATGTGTTGATGACCTCTTCACCCGTACATGTATGATACTAGAAAGATTTTGAAACTGCATTGCAATTACCGCCTTGGTATATGATATTGAATGGTTCGAAAATCGGGGAAGAAAGTCTAATGGAAATTTCGCTAGCTGAAAAATTTTACTGTTAGGATTTAGGTATTCGTAATTTCGATTTTAATGTGGTCGTAGTTTGAATCTGACAAGCTTTGGTACCTGAATCCTCAACCATCATGCTCGATTTGGGAAGACGGAATGCAAAAGTTAAGTTTTGAATGTCTCTTACGTCATCTTGTACAGGTATATATACCTTCGGAAAAACTCCTGGTTGGATACCCGGGCCCTGAGAGACCACGTGGAACCGTAATGGTACTTTCCAGACTGCCTCTTCGTCCCCGCGTGACTGTTGAGGACATATTGATACTATTATACTCCTTCATGCATCATTCGCATTGTCCTTTGCTCGATACCCTCAAGTCATAGGTCAGTATAGATTGGCAGTCTATGAGTTTGCTGCCGAAAGTTCGAAAGTCCCTCCAATCAAAATCCCAAGCTTACTTTCTACTGGCTTAACTCACCACTATGCCCACAAGCCATGTCAGATCAATTCGTCCAAAACGTTGGGCCCATCCTTCAACCAATCCTTACTTAGGCCTTCGGCAACCGGCCAGATTGATGGGACGAAGAAACGAAAACCTTAAATCTCAAGAGCCAAAAATTCGGCAATATAGACTCAGGAACAAAGTTCTTGCTTGTTTCAAATTTAAACAAGAATCCAGACTCTTTGTAAAGCATGCCTCCAAAGCTGTTTCTCTAGATCTTCTTCTCGCCAGTTAACTCGGGCTAGGCTTGGAAGAATAAAATTTACAACCACCCTTCCTCATCCGGCCTAATCTACACTCCGATTTTCTGGATATATTTCCACATCTGTTAAAATATATCCATATGAAGCAAAAGACCCAGCAAATGCGGTTAAACATAACCACCACCAAGCAACGCAAGACAAACCTCTTCTCCCTTCACACCAAGATCGATATTGCCTTTTCGTCGATCACATTAACATGACGGACAAAGTTCACCATGTCGGGGAAATATGGGTCGCTAACGTCTGGTGTGCTGAGTTCATCACGCCGCTCTACACCGGCAGTGTTTCCCGCCACGAGCTTCCTTCCCTCTGAAAAATCGACTCGGGGTGAGGATGCTATAAAAGTTGGACAGATCCACAATTGCCTTTAGAAGGATTGCCACTTCTTGGATTCTATTACTATCGTATGACCGCTTAAATCATTAAATTGTTTCAATTCCGGAATTGGGTTTTCACACCTTCAGGTTTGTACTATCCGGCTCAAGCACTGAAGGGCAGCCCACCTTTCATATTGTATATTCTAACGATAATACTTTATTTTCGTTGAGATCGATAGTGGAGTACGATCTCCTAAGTTTTCAAGATGGCAAACCTTCTCGGCGTTTTGCTGCCCATTTACAGTCAGCTTTTGGCTCTCCAAAGCCAGATCCAAACCGCGAGTGTGAAATCTTCCATCACTACGACAGCCAAAGTTCCAACAACCACGAGTGCTAAGATTACCAGCTCTACATCAAAAATTGTTAGCACTTCAGCGACTACCAAGGCTTCGGTTTTAAATGTCCAATCTACCGTCCCTGCCTCTAATGTTCGTTTTACTACAGCTACTAGCGCCAAAACTACTTCCACCACTGCAAAGGCGGCATTTAGTGATGCTGCCAGCTCATCCAAAGCTGCATCTTCCTCAACTGTCATTCCATCGGCTCAGATTTCCTCAGCTGTCAATGTTGATTCTGTTTTGTCTTCTATTGCTTCCGTAATCTCAACCTCAGTTCTACTGCGCTTCCCTCTATTGATGCACAAAACCCCTCGTCTTCATCAGTTGGGCCGGGGCCATCTGCCCCATCAGCAGATGCATCGTCCCTCAGCTTAACCTCTACTGCTGCAGCTCCTTCTGCCACATATTCATTGCTCAACAATGTCTTTATCTTGGCACCAGACGCTGCAACAGCTGCGTTGACAGAGCATCCGCTCGATTGATACGGTATGGCCTGGGATACTTTTATTGTTCCACAAGGAGGTACCGACCTGCCGGCTTTGACTTCAAACAATAGCGATGGAACTATCACTTGCAAGTACAACATAATTGCGATGCACTCGCAGTTATCTTACGACTACGGTGATCTTAGCTGGAGAAGCGCCCTAGCAACAGATCAAATGAACCAAATCTATGCTTATCAGGTATCCTATGGCGCACGGATGGTCCACTTTAACATTTGGCCGGGGAATTATGCCTTCGGTGCAGATGCCGTCGGAGGGTGTTGTAATGCGGGAGACGACCAAAATGTCACCGTCATTAAAGAGGTTGCAGCCACACGATTTCCTTCTGCGGGGCTCGATTCTATCCCTCTCAGTCTCAGTGGATTATGCCACGTTTTCATCCAAAATCACTGATACCAACCTTACTCAAACTACTGCATTCCTTGAGTTCAGCCCTAACACGCAGTATGCGGATACTACCGTTGGTGGCGTTATTAACACTTTCCCTGATGGAAGATCTCAGATGGCATTCTTCTGCAGTTTTGTAACATGGAGTCCAACCAGTGCATACTTGAACTATATCCGGATTCACCGGGCGGCCCACGGTCTCTACGATGACTATAGACGTGTTCTGTTAGGTGCTCAAATCGATGACGTCCTTCTCGGCGCCGAAGCTTGGGATACCAGTATTACCTATTGTACCACAGTCACGGACATGGTCGTCCACGCTGACCGGGTAAATGATGTCAACAACCGTTTCGCAAAGGCAAATCCAGGCTTTCATTACATAGTCGAGCCCGGTTTGAACGGGAACGGTAACCTTCTTCAGTCATATGACCAAATGTCACTCAAGTCTCTCACAGGAACTTGCCAAGATCCGATCTAGTACGCAAAGGATCCTGACACTACTCCTCTCGAGTTCCAAAAGGTTTTGGGGACTAGTACCAGTAGCTGTCCCTCTGATATCATCGATGTCTCGATTCCAAGCATCTCTGTCCCAACTGTCAGCGTTCCAAGTGTCACCGCCCCAACCGTTAGCATTCCAAGTGTTACGGTACCAACCGCTGCCGCTAGACCGACCTTCCCGTCAGTGCACCCGATCGTTAACAAGAACCCTACGGCTAAGGGCCTTAGTCCTCACCAAATGCTTGAGTCCCAGGGATTCGAACTGGTTGAGGAGGGTCATCCAAGTAAGTTACATGTCCGCAAATCGAGCTTGAACAAAGATAATACTAACAGTGAAATGTCGAATGAAGGACTCATGGTTGGCCGAGACGAGGATTTCCGGATCCGTGGTAGCCGAAAAGCCCAAAAGGCATGAAATGATGCTTAGATATTTTAACAATATCTCTGATACGAAAATTTACTGCTAAATACAATGTGCTTTAACGGCTTTCTAGTTTGATTTGATTATATTACTATTTTTTTTATTAATCAGTTGCTCTGTTTCTATATGAATACAGTACTACTACTTACGATATAAATTAGTATCAAAAAACTTAATACAATTGATCTGTTCTGGTTCCTATACCAGTTCAAAAGTGTGCAATCTATTACGTCTATAGTTCCATTAGTAGAATGGAATGTGGCGTGTAAGTTTAGATCGAGATCAAATCCTAGTCGTTACCAACTAGACCAGTCAGTTCGGATTCTGATGTTGATAGGCTCCTTTAAGGTATATACAGCCATCCTCCAATTGCAACCAACTCGAGCAGTCTCGTAACAATACTCGCTCACAAAAATCTCTCAACACTCTCTGCCGTCGCAAGTACACTATCCTCCAGAGAGATATAATTCAATCCCAAAACCTCCTTGCTCTTCGCATTATTATAAACATAGCTTTGAACCACCTCGCCAGTAGGGGGATAATCGTTCTTCGTAAGCTTATTATGCTTCCTCAAGATCTCAACAATCTCTGCCCATGTAAATGCCCCAGCAACATTAAAGAACCTCTGTCCCTTCGCCTCTTCAACTTCCAATGCTCTAATATGCGCATCCGCTACATCTCTAACATCAACGAATGCCTTTGGTCCAGCGCCTTCCTCGACCTTGGGATTGAGACCGGCGATATACTTGTATAGCAAGAATACAGAGGTATTAATGCTCTCTGCGTCTTTGACAGAGTGGATGACAGGTCCAAAAACGAATACTGGGTTTACAGCTGCGACTTCGAAAGAGGGGGATTCGGTCTTTACGAAATCCCATAGTGCTCGTTCGGCTAATGCCTTTGATGCACGGTATGCCTCGTTTGGAGGGACCTGTTTGGAGGGATTTGTAGGGTCGGCTTTGAAGGCTTCGGCGAGGTTGATGGAGTGCTGGTTCCATTGGGCTTCATCGAATACATGTCCCGGGTCGTGGGGTTCTACGATTGCAGCAAAGGAAGAGGTTATGACGACACGTTTAAGTTGTAGTCCGGCATACTATTTCACCCATTAGCCAGAATATTCCACCAATTGTATAAAGATGAATATTTCATACCTCCTTAGCAGCCTTTAACAAATTTACAGTTCCATTAACGGCCGGATTAATCAAATCGACATACGGATCTGTAACCCTATAGTGAAATGGACTAGCAATATGTGCGATACCATCGACGCCCTTGACGGCTTCATTAAAGGCTCCATTGTCTTCCAGGTCTGCCACTTCGACAATTTCGAAATTGGAGGTGTATTTTGCAAAGGGTCCATTTTTGAGGAATTCGGCTTTGGAGAGGGTACGGGCTGTGCCACGTACTTTGTATCCTTGTTCGAGGAGTTTGAGAGCCGTCCAAGATGCGATCTGTAGTTACGTAATTAGATTTAAGAGGATGTATGATTGAAGTTAACGAAAAGAACTTACGTATCCTATATTGGAAGGTTAGCGCAAAGATCAATAGAGATATTCTGTAGATATGAAGATATATTGAACCCACCAGTTACGCCGGTCACCAGAATCAAGCCGCCTTTTAGTGGTGTGGTCATTTTTGCGTTGTTTGGAAGTGCTTTATTTGGTGTAACAAGGGTCTAGTTATGTCGGCGATCCAGCTGTGCGACAAGGAAGTTACTCGTATTCGACGTTCAATGGTTATAAAATATACAATTGCGTGATAGGATATTCCAGGACGAATTTCGAAGCTTTCTCAATCCTATTTATAACCCCCCTAGGTAGCTCCCTTATCGGATGCTGCCCCTCCTAACCCTCCTTGCCGACCGAGCTTCCGGAACTCCACTGTGGGGCCGGCCACGCTATCCGCCAGCGAAATCTCGCAATTCAAAAGCCATTTTTCCAAGAGCTTTAGCCAGTATTAACCCATATGTGGATGTCGATGCGAAATGTTTGACAACGATGAGCTCAGACGCAGGAACTCTGTTTTCCGGTGAAATTTGTGCCGTGGGATTTATAATTAGTCAGATTGTTGATAGGTAGACGGGATTACTAATGCGGACACCGAAGACCCTGGTCGCGGTTTGGATTCGATTAATTGCTTTGAATTCAAATGGCGGCTAGGTTTGAGTCAGAGTCATTTCTGCATCGACGGTCATGAATCGTGGTGTATTTGACGGCCGTAATAATGGAGTTAACCGCCGGAATTTAGCTAATCACCATCGATCTAGCAGCTTAGCTTAGGATGTGGAGTTAAGCTTGGCTACATGTATACATATCGGAAAACATTGCAGATTGGAAACATATCGCCAAGAATGCGACGTCGATCCATGAACGAGAAGTAGTCTCGTACCCGACGAGATGACGTTATACCATGCTAGATGTCACGATTTGGAGTCTAGGTATTGCGAATTTCTTTTCGACTTTTAGAAGCGGGCTAATACAATAAACTACTGTTGATTTTTATATAAATCTGCATCTAATTTGAAGATATTTTAAATTTTGTTGATTGCGTAGCATAAAGGTGGTAATTTAAGACATTTATACACAGATCTATACCCGTCTAAACCAACTCAGTGGCATACACCACAACAGAACATAATTCAAATATACGACCTCCCCAAAGGTCCCAAATACCACATCGCCACCAAAACCAACTTTTCCTCCTTACTTACTCAACCTTACCGAACTCTGAAGCGTTTGTGCGGCATCCCGACTAACATACTTAATATGAAAACCCCCTTCGCTCTGTTCATTCAACCCAGGTTCTAAACTACACTGCTCCAAGGCTTCTTCCTTAACCCCATCAAACGTATATTCCATCCCATCATTATGTCCCGCCATTCTTAAGCCATACGTCCTTTGACCCAGTGTTAGCGGCCAGAGGGTATAGGCCAATTGGTGGAAATATCCTTGGTTTAAAGCTTGTGGGCCGTGGACTGCTGCGAAAGGGTAATTTTCGTTGTGAGAGCTTATGCGGATTGTTATATCCAAGTCAATTATTTATTTTTCATAAGAAATTAAAGATGCAAGGCGATACACAATAGGGGTTAGAATTGATTTTAGAATCTTCCTATTTCGTCGCTCTAGGCTTTTGGGAGCGGGAGACTCGTCTACCCATTGACTAGACCGGTAATCTCTGATTGATACAGAGAAGCGACGGAGAAGGTGACAGTAACGAGGAGTTGGTAGTAGATCGAATCTTCTATCGGTGATTCTTTTGAACCACAGTTTGTTCGATACATGGTCTACATCCTCGTGGCCTCTAAAATGCATATATTAATACCCGCTCTTCTACTAAAAATCTCTTAAAAACCTAAGGAACTTGGCAACATACCCCTCCCCTAAATGGCAAGTATACCCCACCTTCTCCCACAAACTTTCATACGAAACCACAAACCAATGTTGAGGTCTACCATCTCCAAACCCAGATCTCTCTACACAAATCCGAAGAGGGAAGATATTACATCCCCAAAGGATTTGTGCCGCTTCCTCGTAGATTTGGTGATTTAGGCGTAGGATTGATACGTCTAAACATGGTTATACCTGGTGCTCCCACAGGAATTCTTTGATTTGGTGGGCAGGGTCTGGTGAGACGTCGAAGAGGAGGATGTATAGGTAAAGTCCGCCTCGGATCTCATCATCGATCTTATCGACAACACATACAATGCAACATTTCTACTGTCTCGCACTGATTCGAAATCCAAAGATCCATTCGAAATATCTATGATAGGTGTAAAATCTACTTGGAATTACTATGTACGGTGAATTACTATGTACGGTGAACTATTTACAATGAGGTCCAGCTCATCAAATCCGCCAGTATATACTTCAGCATTTAGCCATACCTCTTCCCCCAATCCGCTTCCTGTCCTCCCCTCACAAGCCCAATATACCCCACCTCCTTCTCCGGCTCCAAATCCCCAACCATACCCGGTAACCTCTCCAACGCCGCCGCATTTTCGAACTCTCCCGCCAACATCTCCGGCACCACATCATCCGGTCTATCAACTCCAAACCTAAATATCGTATACCCATCTAAAGTCTCCGTCCACCTTCTTCTAAACTGATACGCGAGCGATAATATAACTATGGCCAACGCCCAGGCTATTAACATCCCCAATACAATCTCCGGTGAAACGGCACCACGGGCTAGAACCATTGCTTGAGTACCGATTGTGACGTTTTCGAGTTTCCATGCGAAAGTTGGGTCTGTGAGACCGTCGTACATGATGTGGATTGCATGTGTTTTGTAAGCTCGTAGGATAGCTTTTTTTAGATCCTCGGCTTGGAGAACACTTGGTGCAGCACCTAGAAAGTCTCCAAAGGCATTTGTGGTTAAAGATGACATTTCGATTGATGAGTAAAGGGCTGAGAACCAGTCTACGTTATTTGGGAATTGAAGGTTGGGGGGAATGTATGGCGTTTGAACGATCATATGCGGAATACCGGTTTCGAATCGCTTGATACCGCCGCCGTTACGAATGGTAGCGTTGAGTTGGGTGAAGTCTTTGTAGGTACCGTCGACGCCGTTGATTATTGCTGTGCCTATGGCGGAAGAAGCTTCACAACGGACTCCGACGGCTTTTTGTCCTGGATATCGAAGACTATTTCGAAGTTCTGGGATGTGGTTTTCGGCATCACGGAAATTGAAGTTTTCGGGGTTAACGTTGATGTGACCGTAGGAGTCTATCGGACTGATAGATTGCCATAGCGCCGCCTCAAGGACAACGGTGGAGTTGAGACCTGGGTAAGGTTTGAAAATTGAAGCGTAGCCAATATTTTCGGAGTCGGTTGGGTCGGAAAGGTCGTATATAGACATGGATGTCCCGAGTTCCAAAGAACCGTTGACGTTGGATATTAAGTTTATACCGGATGATTTATTCCGTAGAAGGATCGCAGATGTGTCGGAAAGGATGTATCCGGAAGCAGTACTATTACCGTCTAAATCAAAAGTATCGTTTCGACGCGATAGTACTGTGAACTGGGAGGTTGAATTCACGACGCTACAGTTATAGCGGATCGCTAGACCAAATACTGATCCGATGAGAGGACCTGTGGATTGTGGGGCCAAGAAGATGGACTCCGATGCGTCGTCTGGTAGCGTATTATCGGAAGAAGATACGTTTACCTGAATCGAGGAGCCTGGTGTGACGTAGAACTGCTTGCGAAGGGGCATTTGGGGTGAGAATCCGGAGGACCAAAAGGTAGTAACACGACTTGTGGTCAGAGCACCATCACGACCGCTTCGCATATTAGTTAGCATATGGCGGGGATGAAATAGTTTAACATAGAATATGCAACTTACTTTATACTCGAGTGATTCCTCCCGACAACGAAAACTTGTTCACCCTTATATCTACGGCTGATACTAAACCCGTCCTCCGTCTGCATCGTCAAACCGGTCAACGGCCAGGCGGCGAAACCGATGATACTGAAGAATGCGAGAATATCCCACAGCGCGCCATTCCTTTTGTATAGTCTTCGCTTCCGGAATAGTTTAACCAGGGCATTGAACCATCCCGCTGGATCTTGGAATGTATTCCCAGAAAGAATTATAAGCCTATAAATCGATGTCAGCATTACTCTAGACCAAAATGTTAGTTCGCACAAAAGATAGAAACACCTTCTGAAATTCTTCGGCGCCCATCTTTTCCTCATCACCATAGCCGCCACACTCCCAGCGACCGCATAAGTTCCTAAGTTCAAGGCGAACGTTGCAATAACGAACCAACTGTAGTTGACGATATTCACATTATCAAGAATCCCCGTTCGCTGCCATACTTCTGAACTTCCTTCTGGAAACCTCAGCCATCTCCACCATGTAAGGAAATAGTAGACCACGAGAGCAATTGGGATTATGATTGAGATGATCCCGCGGATGATGAATCGTGGAAGTGGGAAGCCAAAGTCTGGAACGTTAGCAGTTTTGCGACGGGAGACACTAGCTTCTGCCTAACACTTTAGTTAATTATGCTGCCAAAGGATTATTGTTCACAACAGGCCCCTCGACTTACATTTTTATATATTGAATGATGAGGTGATTCGGGCTGTGAGAAGTGTGGTGGAGGCGGCGTAGGTTGTTCGTCTAGCAGAGGTGTATAAAAAGTCCCCACTCTTGCTATCCTTGAGAAATTTAGTAATGCAGACTACACATGAGCTGTTAGCTTTCGCGGGTACTATAATACGGAAACACTGTAAAAATCATAAAGCGGAGAGTTACTGCCTACATTAGGTGGTTGACCCAGATTCCCTTGATCCGCTACTGCTCCCGCCTTCTCGTCACTAAAATCTTCGACAGAATTTCGAGTTATATTTGTATGGGTGGGGACGATAGTCCCCTCTGACCGCCCCGAAACCGAGGAGACTGTGGAAATAGTATCGATGGAATTAGAGGACATGGTGCGCATAGTTCCTGCCCGCGAGTAGTTCATCGAAGGTTGACTGTATATACTCGGGCTGTACTCTTCGGGTTCTCGTCTTGTCGCCATTTTTGCGATTTGTCCAGGCTCGGACCGGGGTAATAGATGCTCAAATATATATCCTCGAGCGTTTCGCTCTTCCTTTCCAAGCCGATGAATAAAATGGTAATATAATAGATATTAAAGATCTGATAATTCATAATCGAAGTGCATTAGTCATGATTTCGTTCCGCATCTTCGAAACGAACGTTATTAACTTACTCGCTAACGACGAAATATTATCTCGGTGGAACTCCGCTATCACAGATTGTAATATCAAGCTTTGTAAAACAGATACAAACCGCTCACTAAAACTGATAAATTCTTAGGCACAGCTCAAGTTATATACCAAGCTTTTATCTGCGGAATGATGCACTTGTACAGCGGAAGAAAAAAGAAAAAGAAAAAGAAAAAGAAAAAGAAACAGTGTAACTAGCATCCTTGATTTTCGCTAGTTGGGACAAAAGAGGGGCCTGAATTCGTCCACGAGCAGCATGGCGGGAGGTCTAAAATCTGACAGAGCGGCAACCCACTAAGTTTTTTTCTCCGCCACCATATCGACGAATCAAAGTGGGTGCAAAATTTAAAATCAAAGACCAAGTTTCCCGAGCTATACTCGGATCTTGCAGAAAATGTCTCTCCACAGCCGTGGTTCGTGTGGCAATCTTGTTAGATACACGTCTTAAGACGTGCGCTTTTTGTGGCAGTAGATGGAGATTTCCATGGAGAAATTCGTAATCGGGCGGTTTCTCTGTGGGCTGGGTTTATAAATTTAGCTTGCGGCTTCTAGCTAGATCTGCCTCGAGCACCTAGATTCGAGCCTAGCTAGTAGCTAGTCTGGAGCTTCTTTTGACAATGTGCAAAGAAGCTCGCTGGTTCGCGTGACTTTCTATAATTATTCGAGATGCGTATGATGATCGACGAATTGGTGTTGACTGATCACAGCCACAATGATTCCTAAAGACGTGCATTAGTGCGGAAAGCAACTCTCCTCTGGTTGACTCGAATGTCTTGCAGCCAGATCTTTCCCTGATGATCGCTTGAAACGTTCTATAGTGTAGTGTGATTATTTTACTTATACTTTCGATTCAAATAAAAGTTGTCAAAACACTACAATCCTATACTGTGACATAAAATATACAAGTCGTAAGAAAAAGAAGGGCTAAAATGGCACAAGCACCCTGAGCTCTAGAACGAAATCAAAATCAAAGAAAAAAGCGGAGACTTTGGGCGAGGCATTTAGATAACCAACAGTCCGCCAGCCATAACTCCGAGAGTTGCCAATCCAGCCATAACCAAAACCGTAAGTCCGTTTCCACCGACCTTCAATCCTGGAGCGGCGTTCTTACTTTCTTTGCTGCTTCCGGTAGTCTGCGACTGGCTGGGGACCTGATTCCAGGTGTTAACTCGCTCGATGGTGGGATTTTCAACAGTATTTCCCTCAACATCGGTGATAGTCCACGTGTGGCCAGAGAGATCCAAATCGACGTCAACGAGCTTTCCGGGTGTAACCTTGACGCCCTTCTTGATCAAATCGGTGATATCCTCCAACTGTGGGATGGCAGCGCGGGCATCAAAAGCCTTGATATTTGGGAAGACAGTAGAGCACTTTGGTCGGTTGATCTTACGGGCGGTTTCACCGGTCGGCAGTTCGACTTTGGAGTAGACTTCGCGGAGGGTGTTGTAGTCAGGAAGGATCTTTGCGTTACCAGTCTTGAGGTTGACGTCAACGAGACCGTAGTTCTATGTATGCCATTAGCACGTATTCAATACCGTCATTTGTGTAATATTAATAAGGGGGTACTCACGTTAGCCTCCTGGTTGTATTCGTAAACGATACCGCCAGAGAAGACATGGTTCATATCAGCGGAGTAAATGGCATTGGCATCACCAAAGGTACGAGGAAGGACCTCGTTACATCCGTACTCGGAGAAGAAGTTGGGCATTTGCACTTCCTCCATCAATTCGGTCAACTCTTCGTATCCGCTCTTCTCGAAGGTGGTATCACCACACCATTCGTAGCTGTTGATACCATAGAAGTCGCTGTGGCCCTCATCGTCTCCAATACAGCTGAGATAGAATCCAAGGTCTTGACGGAATTCCACAACGTCGGCAGTCGAATAGCCAATTGGGACTTCACGAAGTTTTTGCGCCTTCTGGTATTGTCTCATGTCACGCTGGATAGCACGCATGTATGGAGCAGTCGCATTGGCATTCTTAGGCTCATTGGCAAGTTCGTTACCGGAGAAGAATCCAAGAACGTTGGGGTATGTCGAGAATTGTTCCATGACGGAAAACACGTTTGCCATGTATCCCGCGTGGTAGGATGTCCATGGCTCCTCGCGATTAACGGAGTACCTCCAGCCTGGAGCATTGACATCGAGGACGACGTAGATACCGGCGGCGGCGAAGAGCGACATGCACTCATCGTGGTTGAGGGTAGTGTTGACGGCATAGGTACGGATGGTGTTAATACCTAGCTGTTGGAGGAGGTAGACGTCGCGCTGGCAGTCGGACAAAGTAGAGAAGGGATCGACACCCTGGTCAAGTTCAACGGGGCCACCGGGTTGGTATCCGACACCGACCATGAAAAACTGATGCCAGAAAAGCCATATTAGCACATCTCTTCCTTCAATCCAAACTGATATTCTTCATGTCAAAATCCATACTTGTTTATCGCCACCGAAAAAGCCGCCATCTTTGATAACGATTGGTTCCACTGCCTGAGTGAAACGCGCCAGGGCGGCGAGGAGGAAAAGTGCTGTCGAGCGCATTTTTTTGTTTCGCAATTTCAAACAAACAAACTTTGTTATTTCGATGTCACCAATGATTGACCGGAAGAGAAAGAAGCCGCAGAGAGACTGGTTAAGGAGTGTACGGATATATCAGCGACAGCTGTATATATTCCAGATTTCAGCAACGAAAAAACAAAGGATATAAACGTCGATAAAGATCGAGAGAGAAAGGCTCGAAGGAGTGTCTGAGAGAGTGTAAGAAAAACCAAGAGAGAGAAAGAGGGAAGAAGGGAGATTAAGAAGTCTTACAGTTCTCGGCTGCAAAGCTTAAATTGCCTGAGGCTGCAGGTACACCATAAGTTCTGAATGTAACCATTTCACGCTCGGCAGCCTTTGATTGGATGTATTGGAAAGGGGCTGTGGAGTGCCGCAGGGGTATTGCTTCCCGCAGCTGCGAAAAACAGGTGGCGGTTGTTTCATGGACTTGTGGCCGTTTCACCACGCCACCCAATTAAAAAGGGCATTCCGATGAGAATCAGTTAGGGACTTAAACTTTGCGACACTCGTGGCTTGCTGCGATATCGATCACAAGAATCAGGATCAAGATGGAATTCCTTCAAAGTCGAGCAGATACACATAGAGCCCCGTTTTAGCGCCCCTGCACAGAGCCGAATCCCCAAGTCTCGAAATCACAAGTTTGTGTCTTAGAGCTCTTCGCGCCGAGGGAGTGTGAGAAAAGTATAGCTTTTCGGTAACTATATCACGATCCAAGTCCTCGCACTTGCCATCTTCGCTCAAGTTCCGTGTGCACTTTTGTGGACTGTCGAATGCTGTGATTCATCGACTCTTCGGGTGCCGGACAAAAATATCACGATGCAGATTAGGCCTTCACCATCGCTTGTTAGATCTTTATTGGACTTCCCTGCAATTGCATGGGTTGGCGAAATTAGATCTCGTATTATCCATTGGATGTAACCGAAACGCACAACTTTGAGAAAGGCTCAAAGACGGATTCATGATTAGTCTCGTGGCTAGGCGCATGATCGTGTTCCGTTATTCCGAATCCCACTAATCCGATGCGATTCATATAATCTGTCCGGTCAATTGGCCATTAGATGGCTCTTAGGCCATGCATTGATATCGGGATATCGAATTGCTGGGAATGTCCAAATGCAAGCATGCCATTGCATGAGTCTTTCGACCCATAGGCTAATGGGTTTTAAGGGATCCCTATTAAGAATGTTAACAGGCATATGGCCTAGATTCGAGAAATCTGCTATCCAGATTCAATTGGGGAGTACTTACCAACCTGCCTTGTTTGATGTTTCTCAAGACTCTCAAGGTCATCCCGACGTCATGATGGCAGGCAACACCAAAAATAACACACACGTCTAACGTACGTACGTACAGGTACTATCCACAATGCAAATCAACGGAACACGCCACTAGTAATGTCCCCGCATTCCACAAGTGTCAAGCCGCTCTCATGCTAGAATTCTCGGATTCCTGCCGGATCGACGAACTGGTTAGACAGAAAATGGCCGGGTTCAATGTTTCGGTATACTCCATTACGACACTTCTTAGGGCTACGCTTTGTCTAGATACGAGACCAGGTTACGTAGTCTGGGGTAATGTCTTTAGAGACGCCCTAAATTATATTCCTTCAATTCTTTTAGCAGTTGCCTACTACTCCCCCTTCATCAAGTTCCGCCGATGTAAGAAAGCGAAACCACCCCCAGTTGTAAGCACTCATCTCAGCGAAAATGGATATCCCAACCTTCCAACCGGAACCTCGTCAGTACGGCGAACCATATACCACACAACATCGAGTCCCTAATATCCGAGAATACATAGAGCAATTACAACATAGAAACAAGAATAAACCGGACACAGTGACACCAAAAGCAGAAGCTAAAACCGGAGACCAAAGAACCGAATATGTTCAGCATACTCCCCCAGACACACCCACGGACGGCTCTTTCGATCGAGGCGGAGACAATACGCTAGCCGCTCAACTGCAAACCTCTCAAGAGGAACCACTGAACGGCCTCGAGGATGTTCAAAACAGGCCTCGAAAGGATAGCCCTGCTCGGGAACCTATGTCTCCGGCTGCTCTGACGCAGGATTCTAGAAATGATTATCCTCAGAACGGTAATCATGGCGAAGACGCAGAATCACGACCAAAGTCACAGTTTAAGGTCCGCAAAGTTACAGATCCGGTTACCCACCTTCCAGTTAACATCCATGACTTTACAACGAACGAATTGGAACAGGTCAAGAACGAGGATGGTGAAGACGCCGCTAAAGACATTCCGGATGAGAATGATGAAGTAAAGTGGGGCCAGAAGCGGCATGATTCATTAGAAACGTTGGTCGAAAATGAACTTCGAAAAACCCAACAGGGTTCACGATACTCGCCTGCGTTTTTCAAAGTCATAGCATTTGGACTCGTGATAGCAGGAGTTATCGTTAACTCGGCCGTTGAGTATACGTTTACCAATTTGATAACTACGGGATCGAACGACACCCTTATCAAAACATTTACCGAACTCGTCATAGCATCGGTCTTTGGAATTACAATTGCCGCTATCATCCAACGGTATAGCGATGAACCATCTACTAGTATTTCCCCCGCGCGGGAATCCAAAGAAAGAAGTATTTCTCAAAAGCAACTCCCCGAAACAGCAGCATGGCTCAACAATACCCTATCAAGCGTATGGCCCTTAGTCAATCCAGACTTATTCATTAGTATCGCCGACATGCTTGAAGACGTAATGCAAGCATCTCTCCCCCGTTTTGTCAAAATGGTCCGTATCGCAGATTTAGGACAGGGAAACGAACCTCTACGAGTTTTGGGAATCCGTTGGTTAAGCGAAGGGGCGGCATCTCAGCCTATTGATGGAATGAAAGCTGAAGAAGGAGATTTTGTTAATTTGGAACTTGCGGTTGCGTATAAATCCCGGCCGTCGGATAAGAGTGTGAAAAGTAAAATCAAGAATGCGCATTTGTTGTTGGAGTTTTATCTGGCTGGGGCTATTCCTTTACGTATGGATTCCCATGATTTCTGTTTAAAATCATGGAACACTAGGACACTAACTCTCAGAAATTCCTTAGCAATTTGGGTCGAACTCAAAGGCATGATCGGAACGATCCGTGTCCGGCTCCAAACCACCCCAGACCCACCATTCTTTGGACAGATGACCTTCACCTTCCTCGGCCAACCAAAAGTAACACTCTCCTGCATTCCGTTAATGAAGAAAATGCCGAATATCATGGACGTCCCGATTATATCTCCATTCGTCCAATCCTCTGTCGATGCCGCAATGAGCGAATATGTTGCTCCGAAAAGCCTAACTCTAGATCTAAAGAAGAGTTTAATCGGCGACGACTTCAAAACTGATGTTAACGGCAAGGGAGTTCTCGTTATCCGCATCATCAGCGCAGAGGGGTTCAAGAACGGTGATGGAACAAAGAGTAGCACTGAAGTCCTTGGCAAGGCTATAGGGTTAGATGGACAGACAGGTTCTGATCCATACGTCTCCTTGAGCTGGAGTAAATATGGAAAATCTCTTTGGCTTAGTAGGATAATAACTAAATGCCAAACTCCAGTATGGGACGAGACTGCGGTATTGATCGTGGGATATGAGGAATTAAATGCGGAAGAGAAGTTACAGATTACATTATGGGATTCAGACAGAACGACGGCGGATGATCACCTAGGGACTGTGCAGGTAGATTTGAGAGATTTACTACATGAAAATAAAGACGGCTGCCCGATGGCAAGAGAAGACGCCTTTTCCAGCAAGACTGGGGACCGAAAGATGCCGGGTACGATTAAATGGGAAGTATCGTGGTTTCCGAGAACCAAACTGAACGCCTTACAAATAAAGTCGTCGTTAGCCGCCACTGAAGAGCAGAAATCCAATCCAAATAAACTATTCAACGAAATCAAGGCCTCGACTATTCGAAAGACTCGTGAGGCTAACCCTGGCAAAGACTCGGCTTCAGAAACCCACCAGCAACTTAGAGAAGATCTTAAATTTGCTGCAGACGAAATTTCCAACACTGCACCACCACCTCAGGATTTCCCGTCAGGAATCCTAAGCATCCAGATCCATCAAATATCATCACTAACTCTTCAACAACATTCTACTTCCCGAACTCACCACAATGAATCGATAGAAGAGAGTGAAGAGGGATCTGATCTTCCATCTGCATATTGCACCATCACAATCAACCACCGGAAAGTGTATAAAACGAGAGTCAAGCCAAAGTCTTCGATTCCATTCTTCAACGCAGCAACAGAAAGGTTCATCAAAGATTGGAGGAGTGCGGAGGTCATCGTTGGCGTACACGATAACAGGCTACATGAAAATAATCCGATCCTCGGGTGTGTAGTCCTACCCCTTAACCACGTCTTCCGAAATAAGAGCCAAGTTTGTGAAAACTATCCTTTGGTTGGCGGTCTGGGGTATGGCAGAATTAGGATCTCGATGGTGTGGAGGAGTGTCAGTTGTCAGATTCCAAAGCAACTACTTGGTTGGGATGTTGGAACTTTGGTAGTTGTCCCGGATATTATTGGGCTTGACTTGCCACAGGAGATACAAGAGTGTGCAAGAGTGGTTATAAGTACAAGTTATGGAAAGAAGTCAAAGATACCGGCTGTAAGAGATGGAAGTGGCGCTTGGAAGAAAGAAAGACAAATTTGCTTGCCAATCAAACAACGGTATTCTTCGTGTGTGCTGTTCTCGTTTAGAAAGAACAGAGTTGGACCAGATAGAACACCTGCCTTTGCCGTACTATGGCTCAAAGATGTGGTGGACGATGAAGAGTGTGAGGTGGAGCTCGCAGTATGGGATAACGATGGAGATAACATTGTGACAGCGGAGAAGAACGCGGTTGGAGAATATGGAAGGAAACTGGGGAGTATTAAGGTCAGAGCTAGACTCCGGAGTGGTCTAGCAGGCTATCATAGGCGGATGTCAAAGAAAGACAGTCAAATGAAAGGAGTAATAGAGATCTTGGAGTGTGCAAGCGAAGGAAAGGAATTAAGAGACGAAGTTGAGGCAGGATCTTCCGGTGATTCAAGTTCTGATAACAGTGGAAGCAGCTCTGACGAAGAGCTGGAACAGAGCGGCGATAGGGGCGTCATAAAAGATTTGAAGGAGTATAAGAAGAATAGGAAAGAGCTACATAGGCATCATAAAGGGTTGATGCAATGGAAGGTAAGTTAGCGCAGCATCGATGGTTGTTTGTTGCTATTTTGAATTGCGAACTCGAACTAACGTGCGAGTGTGTTAGGCGCTTCGAGGAATTGACTGGGCAAAAGATCAGGTTAAGGATACTACGAAAGAAGTCGTTCAAAAGGTTACAACTAGGGATTCTCATGAGCAGCAAAAGAACAAGATCGAGACTGAGGTTTGAAGTATCTTAAGATCTGTATATTACTATATCAGGAACGGTAGCCTTTGTATTATGATTCTCATGGGTATCATTGCATATTTTCTCATCGTCGTATCATACGGCATTCTTTTTAAACATCATACGGAAGTTATAGGCTTGAGGGAATACCGACTCAGAAGGAAGCCCTGGGTATATATACTTGAGTAGGTATCAAATAAAACTCCATCTGAAACAAAGCGTAAGCAAAAGATATATCAAAACTACCAAAATAACTCCAACAGGTATAAATTTAAAAAAAATAAAAAATAAATAAATAAATAAATAAAAAATAAAAAAGAAAGAAAGAAAGAAAGAAAGAAAGAAAGAAAGAAAGAAAGAAAGAAAGAAAGAAAGAAAGAAAGAAAGAAAGAAAGAAAGAAAGAAAGAAAGAAAGAAAGAAAGAAAGAAAGAAAGAAAGAAAGAAAAGAACTACACGATAACACAACTTGTCGGACTGGGAAGCCTCCGGCCTCGACGCTTCATCGCCCCCTCAGTGATTCTCCTACTTGATCTCTGGGCATGCTCGCCATCATCACTATCAGCCGCCTCCGCCTCGCTCACCATACTGTTTACTTCACTTGTCTTTCCCTTAACATCTAGGACCTCTGTGCTTTTCTCCTCAACGTCATACACAATCTCCCAATCTTCGGTAACCTTCTTAGGCAATTTGTAACTACCAAAGAATTCATAAGCGCCATGATCCAGGGCCTCCATTAATACTCTGTTCACCACACTGTCTCCTCCTCCTCTGTTGCTGCTAAATGCTGATTTCTTAAATCCATCGTCGTCATCTCCTCTCCAGCACCTCATTGCATAATTCTGGAACCCAAAAATGGCATAAGATTCTTCCCCAAGTTTATCGTTGACCTTAACGGCCAGTGGCGATCCACTGTATCCATGTTCCTGAATGACCAAGTGCTGCTCTAGTCGCAATCTTCTGACCGGAGCTCCGTTCCAAACTCGGTATGCCCTCTCCTTTAGGCCTCGCACTTGTCCAACCTGCCATTGCTTTGACGTAAAGTTTTGTCTCCACAAGATGCTCCGGCTGTACATCCCTTTTTGGCTTCGTGAGATGTTTTGGTAGGCCTCTCCAATCACTAAACCTTCGGCTACAATATTCCCGTCCTTAGGGTTCTTCGAGTCTGCGCCTACCCAAGAATTCAGAAGATACATCTTGCCCTTCTTCGCCCTTAGCATTTCAGGAGAGGTGCACCACTCCATACGCTTGAACTCGTTCTTCTTCTTCCTTTGGAAAGAGATGACTGGAAGTTGCTGTGGGGAGTCTGCAACAGACTTGATAAGGCAAAGGTCATGTAAGAATTTCGAAGCCTCGATGTTACCACGCAGCTGCTTTAAGTTATCATATGTGTGGTAATACTGGCCAAATGCACCTTTCCTAGTTCGATCGATGATATTCATGGATGCGAAATCCTCGTTGGTTACTTCGGACGAGAGACTGGAGTTTGAAGCTCGAGACTGGTATTCAACTGATTCTTCGTCTGTCGGGCTCTCCGGGCTAGGGAGACGGAGGGCAGTTAGGAATGCATGAGTAGTCATTGTTATTGCGTCGTTTGGTTCTTTAGGGTCGGTGGACGGCTTCTTTCGTCGAAGACGGACACCCAAACAACTCGTCCATCCACTTTCGTGGCCAGGGCGACAGACGTCGACACGTTTACCCGTGAGAAGACGGTCGCTCTGAAGTGGATTTGAGGTGGCGGTGAACGCTTGTTTGTTCCTCATAAAGCTGACACGGTACCCGCCAAAGGTTTCAGGTTTGGTCATGTGCTCAATGCCGTGGTCGAAATCATGGTCGTACACGATGCTCATACGCTGATTGAGGAAAACGCAAGCCATCGTAGCTCTCGGGAATGTCTTGAAGAGTATAACAAGAACTTCATCTGTCAGGTTCGGAAGAGTGCCCACAGGGAGGGGATGATTCCTGAGTGGATCTGGTGGGCGTTGGCCACTGATTTGTGGAGTCGGGCGAGCATAGGAGAGAATCACGGGGGCATTGGCGATATATAGTGGGATCAGGGGGATATCCATTGGATTGAAGGATTCGAGTTCCAGTGTCCATACACCCTTGCACCATGTGATGTATCTGAATCTAGGATCCAGTCCCTTGACAATCTTGTTCCAGTTTCGATCCGTTGCCTTGGAGCCAGGAAGTAAGTGACTAGGTGTTTCGCGGCGTCTATGGATTTCCTGGTCGACTTCTTGGTCCGCGGGGAAATCTTTGAAAGGCCTCTCCGCCCCGTTTGAGGGAGTCGAGATATCCATGCGACTAGAAGCAACGCTGACCGCCTCAGTAGATAGTCGACTTGAGACGCCATCATCGGTTGAGATACTGGTAACACTTTCCTCGTCCGCGTCCTTCTTCGAGGCTGCAAGCTTAAGTATCTCATCCCGGCTTAGAGGAAGGGTGACTCCAACACTCGCGAGCCTCATAGCAAGCTTCTTATCCTCTTCCAAGATCTCTGTTAATAGCTGCACCTCTCTCTTCGTAAACAAGGGGAAGAATTGCAATGCTTCCTTTGGCTTCACCAATGGCAAGAGTAGCGATAGCATTTGTTTACTCTTCGCTCTTTTCTCGACCTCTGCTACGGTCAATGACTTCCTAAATTCCTCACGAGTGGTAGTAGTTTGTAGTTCCTGGAGCCTTTTCCTTGGGAAGGCTGGTCTTTTGAGCGCAACTATGCCGTCAGGCCACGAATCTCTTTTTCGAAGTTGTCGTACAATCCCTGGCTTCTTCAGGATTCTTTCTACCGGGAGAGTATTCGACCTTCTGAGCGGTCCTGGTTCCGGTCCGTGGACTGGCATAGGCCCGTGTGATATTGTTGGCGGTGGATCGAGTTCCATAGGGTTACTCACGCTTGACTGTAATGTCTCCATCCAGGAATCCAATCGCTCGACTGGATCGATTGGCTCAAAGTCCTGATATCCGGAAGCAAGAACGTGCGGATCCAGGTTATCCAGATTTGTGCTTGTAGGAGTTGAAACTGTCAGGATAGGCAGGCTTGGTAGACTCGACGAGTCCGCCAACGACGGAACGTCGGATACCTCCATCGACAGTTGTCCAACTTGTCTCAGATCCTCGACTTGTTGTTTCTCCAGAGATGGTCTTGGCCTTGTCCATGAATCTTGCTTTCGTCTTCGCAAGCCTGACGGAGCGGCGGTCCAAACTGCCTTGTGTAGCATTTCGAAAGTCTTGTCGGCTGCGCAAGTTGGCGAATCAGGGTCCATGCTTTTAACTGATTTGGGGATCTTCCTTTTTTTTCTGGGATAAAGTTCCATTTCATCGATAACATTGTTGGGAAAGTCGTAAGTGGTCCTGGTATCCCAGATTGCTTTGGAGTCTCCACCTGGTATTTGTTGTATGCTCGGGTTTTCGAAAACAGCAGATATTTGCTCTACGTAATGTGCTGTACAGATTATATCGTATCATGTTAGTTACTTAAGTGAATAGGTGTAAAGCTTGAGGTTGAAATGTTGAATTCATCAAAGTCATTCAAATTTGGTTTGCATATTAACGTAATTAACCAATACTTTGATTTTCGAACTTACACATATCTAACCCCAGATGCAGAGGCGACCACGGGTCGGAACTCCGACTGTCAATATATGGCAAAAGCGACACAAGTGCCATGGTATAGTAATATCTGTTTCCACTGTCGGTGTAACTGTTGAAAATACTAAATGTAGATAGGTGCCGATGAGGATGCAGACTACTGCAAGTCGGTGTTTGTTCTATCTGTTTTCCGTTAGAAGGTATAGTGCAGCAGTGCAAAAAATTAAGAGATTATCTTTCGAAGGCCTTCGATCCCAAGGAGTCAGCTTTGCACCCACAGAAGTATATGTATCTGCAGGCGGACTAATCCTGGTTGATAGTCTCCAGTCACAGAGCCGCTATGCAGCCTTTTTGCCTTAATTACAGCATGCAAGGCTGAGTCGACTGCGACAGCCTTTGCGACCGCCTCTGCTATGGAATATTTGTGTGGACGGCCGGATGATGCATCAGCTGGCCTGCAGAAGCAAAGAAATTGAGAAGGATCCTGCTTAAAAATCAGTGGTGCGAGGGAAGGCCTATGCTATCCCGGGCCCGTCAAATCAGATCGAGTGTGACCTCCCGCCTGACCAAAGATCCCTACCCCGCTATCACTAGCCAGGTAAGTTTGAGGATATCTCCTCCCTTAGCCCTCCGACTATAACTAGGCTCTAAGGCTAACATTTAAACAAAAGTACCGTGCTTGACATCTAAGCATTGGAAGCCGTTGGTGTTTCCTGCAACCTTGGAGTCATCATCGGTTGGGTCCGCTTGCTAGACAGAGGCCTAGTCAACCAGGCCCCCGCAAAAGGCAGCCAAGTTTCTGGAAAACAACTCCAATCACTGCCTTTGAATGGAAACGATGCGGCTCGATCACCGGCCGACTTCGACTCTTACTTTGAGCTCCTGCAGATAGATTATGAAACGGAAACACCCAAGCACAATTGTAATGCCGGGCTTTCGATTTGATCATACCGAGATTTATTATCGGTCCTACTTTAAATTGACCACGTCAATCCATCTCGATAGTGCATGGAAGTGGCAGAATTAGATGTCTATAAGATTGGGTTCTTAGCCCGCCGTTAGCTTCGCGACCCATTCGATTCGTCCATTTTACCAGAACTCCGTTGAATATTTATGTTGCGTACCTGATAACATATATATCATTTGACCCTTCTCTCTTCCTTGCACCTTCGAAACTGGATTGCTCAGCTTCCAAAAATTCGCCAATATGCCTCGGTCATCCCATTCAAGCTTGTACCACTCGGGTTCCAGCTCGAGTAGCGGCTCACACCACTACTATGGCCACCACACTGATTATCATTCCTCACACTCTCAAAGGCGCGACAAATACAGTATCTCAAGCGGTCTAAGCGAACAAAGTATGCCTTGTCTATGACTTCAAACTCCGGGACTAGTGACTAACAAATATATCGTAGTCCGTGATATACGAGGTTATGCAGTCGATACTCATCCAGATCATTATCCACGGAGCATGGTTCCAGAGCCAATGTTGACCTCAGTGTCACTCGGCATCCGCGTTGAGCCGCTCTACCCAGATACTCAGGCCGAACTTGAACGGGTATTTTTTTTCTTGTCCTGATCAAAATCGACAGGCGCTAATCTGGAAAACTGTAGGAGTTGATCCCCCGTTTCCGCCTTCGTGAGGAAGTCATATATGCGAACGATATTTTTGAAGTCGTTAGTAAGCCGAAACTAGTGCGTGCCGACCGGCGCGAAACTTTTGTCTATAAAATCCGCCATAAACATGACAAAGATCTTGTATCTGAAGAAATTCTGGAGGAGCATCTAATTCGGATTCCCCGTCGACGGTTCGAAACAGGTGCCATTGTCAGACTTGAAAGAGATGGAAGGCAATATGAGGTTCTACACGCCGAATTCTTACCCCAGGAATTCGTATGGGACTACAAAATTAAGAGACATAGCTCTTCAGAAGGCGGGGATATCAAAAGAAATGCATTTGAAGGGAGATTGTCAAGAGTTGACTCTAGTGATTCTTCCCATTCGAATTCGTCCTACTTGACACCGCCATCTTCACGTCCCTCTCCATCAAAATCGGGTGTGTCGCCGAAGGGCAGTTTTAGCTCGCTCTTCGATACATTGCTGAGACACTAAGAGTACCTCCCGTGAACTGCGTTTTTCTCCTATTGTTACGATATTAACGATATTAACGATATTAACGACCAAAGTACCTTTGTTTAGCATATTGGCATATGATATTTCACCAGCATCATGATCGAGGAACGGTTCGCACACACGTGCGGCGTCTTGTAATACCTACTCTCCATTTATTTCGTTCTTCAATTCATGTATTTACATTTTCATCTTCAGCCTTATCATGGAGATTCAATTATTACATAATCGACTATTGATATATCAATAACTCGAAAACTCGAAGAATAGAGATTCTAATGTGTCCGCGAGCAGATACCATCCCTCAAAAATCAATCCTTCTACAAGGCTTCGGGAAAAAGAAGCTTTGGTAGCTTTAACTCTGGGGCGTGCCAAGGTCAAGGCAGGGTTTGCTGGCCAAAGAGTCACACAAACGAGCCCATGTCATAGGCCATGAGCGCAAGTTTCGCGTTCTTGTGGAGGATGCGCTTTTCACAAAATGTCTAACCCCTCGAATATATCATGTCTCCTCCTCATCAAGCCGATCCATAATTGAAGCATTGGAGTCCCGGGAAACTTCCTTTTGGCGAACGTACTTGGCTTACCAAACGGCATATCTCACGATACCAAATTACCGGTCGCATTCAATCTGATTCAGTCAATCAATCGATCGCATGGCAGGCGACAACAACGTAGAATCGCAGCAGCCGATGACCAGCGCACCAACGGCCAGCGCACCAAATCAAGAACATCCACGACTAGAGGCCACCAGCTCACCGTCTCATGATGTCGGCGGCTTGGGTACAAGAAGTATGCCCCTCTAGTCCCTCGCCTCTCTCAGGCTTCCCCCTCCTTGATCCTCTAATTTCGGCTCTGTCTTCAACCATTCAAAGAAGCCGTCCAAAAAAAAACTAACAGCCTTATGGGAACCTTTGCCGTCAGCCCTCGGTCATCTATTAGCTCGCGTTCGGGACGATTAAGACGACGAAGTCACGATCTCGAAGCAGCTAGGGCATCTGATTCTGGTGACAATGGCGGGCCCGAGAATGGTGATATTGTGCGGAGGCCAACGAGAAGATTGACGACCCGGAATAGCCTTACCTTTGCGCGAAAGAAACGACCAATACCTGGTAGGTATTAATATATTCCCCAGAAAATCTGCGATAAAATGGATTCTACGGGACAATAAGGCTGACGGGCGAATCCCATGAACAGTAAAGGACGTCCCTATTGGTTATTCGAAACTTGCAGCCTTTATTGATTTGGGAGACGATCTTGCGATATTCAGGCGCTTCAGCAGGCTACATGCACAATTGTTGCTATATCGGCAAGCAGACATTGAAGAGATAGAGGAAGATCTAGCAGAGTTGGATATGATTGAGGCTGAGGAGGCTAGAATTGCAGGTACCCCTGCAAACGTACTAAACCGGTCGTGGAAGAGAGAAAAGGATTTGGAGGAGTATCGAGTGGAATTGGTGAAGAAGTTGCGCAAGTCTATGAAGGAATACGGTATGAGTGATACCCAACGCAGCGCTAGCAATTTTCTAATTAATGATCTTTTCCTTGTGTTAGACGACGAACTTTTCCGATACAAACAGAAGCTTGCACTCAAGGATGCCGCCGATTGGCAGATACAGAACATTGAAACATGGATGAACAACCAACGCCCTCATCCACTCGTCCCTAGGGAATCAAAATTCCTTGAAGATAAGGGCGACATATGTGCTTTACAAGCCTCCAGCGAGGATTCCGCGGTCCTCACGGATGTCCTGCGTAGCTGGGCCCGCGACACCTTCGGCTGTATGTGGCTGTTTAAAAAGAAGGGAAATCCTGCTAGCTATGGGGATCCTTCGATAACATACTACAGCACGGACTGGAAGGATGCGTTGATGAGAGTGGCTTATGCGGCTCTTGTATCTGCGCTATTGATTGCAGGAGTCATCGTACTATTTTACGTGAACTCAGACGAAGGAAGGCTGGCAGTTTTATGTGTGTCAACCTTGCTCTGTGGTGTCATCATGGCATTGTTTACTACTGCTAGGAAAGGAGAAATCATGGGAGGCACGGCAGCGTAAGTGCTTATTCTTTGAAGCGATAAGGCCTTAAAGCTAATTCTACTTTCGACCTTTAGGTACTGTGCTGTTATGGTAGTTTTCGTTGGCTCGACACTAAATGGTGATGGGCCAAGTGGCAGCAGTGGTTCGATGGCAAAGTCGACGTAAGAGGCGTGGTAAATTTCGGGTTTCATTTGCCGGTGTAAAAGTTGTACAAAACTGCATTGGGAGTTTCATCGATATTTTGAAGTTACAGCATCGATATGGGTTGTCTTTCAATGGCGTTATAGTACTGATATGATGAATAATGATTAATCAAAAACGACAGGCTAGGAACAGTCTTTCTGTGTTATTACAAAGCTCAATATATCAGAATGAACACAATAAACACAAAGGAATACAGGGAAATCAAAGTCTCAGACTCAACCACGGCAATTGCCATCTACTTCTCGCTCTTTCTCCCAAAAGGTGGCAACCCACTAACAAAGCTACCTACTCCCTTCGCGCCCTCAGCCGTCTTATTTGCACCGACTTGAGTCCCGGATTTTACACCATCAACAAGGGGGTCCGTAACGCCGCCCAAAGTTCCTCCGTACGACCCATCTTCATCCTTCCCACCCCTCTCCGCTCGATTAACCCCCTGCTTGGACACTAAATCGCCCACTGGCTGCAACAATCCATCTTTCCCCACCTGACCCGCTACGAGGTTATGCACGCCATCCTGCAGCTTGTCGACTTGCTGTACGCCGGTGACTTTGCTTTTGTCAAGTTGCTCTGCATGGACATGTCATGATGGTATGTTAGTTAGCTGAGTCATCTGTTGCATTTTTTGTGTATGAATTCAAGGATTTAGATGGCGTTGCGGCTGCGATATCGGACTGTAGCTGAATGTTATGACTTACGTTTTGTGACATAAGAGGCTTTATTGTCTTTTCCAAAATAGTAAAGATATTGGTCTTCGAGCCATGGAACCCATCTCTCGTATTGTCTATTGTAGTATTGCTTTGCGGTTTCCATCTTTGGAACGGTCTGCGCGAGGTTACTCTGCGTTGTTGTCGGTTTGTGTAACCAAGTGGTAACTATCGCGGACTCGATAGGATTTGAACGTTTCACAAGACTTCTATCCAGAAGTGGATATATAGCGAGATGCGATGCTAGATTTGTAATTTGAACTATTTGTATTTAAATATTTTCTTCGGTTTTGAGAAGGATGCCATATATATTTCGTAGTCTTTTCATCTTTATGGGCATCTGAGACGAAAATTTAGAATATTTCAAGGTATGGTCGACATGCATGATGCAAATATGACGTGTGGCAGGCTGGTGAGCCATTCTACCCACCCGAACTCCAAGTCAAGACTAAATTCCAGTTTCTTGATTTTTGGACTAGTTATACACTATTTTGCAGTACAAATCCGAATGGCAAATAGGGAAAGTACTGCGGTGTCTCCAGAATATGTTGGTTAAGTGGTTTCTGAAGCATTTTGGTACTTACCCGCAGCATACTTTTAGTTGGAGGGGGCTCTGTTTTAAGATTTCCATCGATCTCTCCTGCATTATTCTAATACTCCAACCAACGACGACAATGGTCTTCTCTATCTTGATACTCGAATTATGAAAATAGTATGTAGCTAGATCCTTTAACGTTTCGTCTTCGTCGAAACAAGAATGTCACTAACCTAGCGCAGTAGTTAGCTAATGTCACGATCTTTTGACTACATGGGCGATATGGCTGGCCCTCAAAAATCTCCTTCCTAAACACAGATTATCCCTATCACTGCCAATATCACCTTCGTGTACAAGCCGCTTCATGGTTTTTTCCTTGCGTTTTTGTGTCCCATCGAAAAGCTACTAGCTGACTTGCATAAAGCATTCATTCTCATAACAACTGAAGGGTCCTTCTAATCTCACCGTCGCCAACCGCCAGAAACAACACGGATTTTCTAAGCATATTGGCGTCTATGCGATACAGCCATAAGAATTCAATACCACCAAGAGTATAAAAATTGTATAGACACAAATCCCCCCATATAGGAAGTTACCCCGCTCTCCGCAAGCCCAAATACTTGCCGTTCATCCGAAGCAAGAGAAAAAGGAACACAGGAACGAAAACGTCTGGAAGTATCCGAAGCCTTGGCCCGTCGGCGCATAACTTTTGGTTTGAGTCGCAAAAAAAGGCCTTCCGTCGATGCTGCCTCCCAAATAAAGTAGCGAGAGTTCCACGAAAAGCCCGTCTATACTCGGTAGCGAAAATGGTTTTCCTGTCGCGCTACAAGGGTGCTACATACTAGCTGTAACCAGGTGTCGGGAAACCACGTGTGAGTGGGCACATGGGTCATAAAAATAGAGCCCCGCGCTAACTAGAATCGCGGATTTTATGGAATGGTTCTGCGGTGCGAATTATAAGATGCTCCATTATAGATTCTGCGGAACGGCTGTACCCGCTCCTTCTCCTTGATCGTCCCGTTTACACAAGTGCGAGGTGACATGTGCATGTGCATATATACGTACCGTAGTACAACAGTGTCGATTGTATTAAAAGTGATAAAGAGGAAGGCTTCGTGGTCACAGTCGGAGCTGACCTGGGGGTTCCATGTCTATAGTAACCATCTTGATCGAAAACACTCAAATATACTGGGTACGAGACAGCTATGGACGAATATATGAATAGAGAAAGAAGGAGTGACAGCTAAGATACTCACAAGCCGATCATGCCTCCCCGGTTAGCTAGTACCCCCCGTGGCCTAAACACACTGAGCATCTGGTTCCCTATAAATCTACCCGTAACAAAATGTCGATGCCAAATATGTTGCCGATAAATAACGGATGACATGATTCTGACCTGTATGCATGTTAGCAAATCCAAATCACCGAGCTTACCCAAGCTCGTAAAACGATATTAAGCAGCCGATCCGACTTCCGAATATTGCATAAGCTTCCCTTTGAAAAATACGAATTTTTGCATTAATTAATTTCCCGGCCCCATGAAGAACGAATCGAGAAAGTCGTTAATGAAACGTTGCCAAGCCTCGATGGTTCGACCAAGCTTGCAAGGCGAACCACAGCGGAAAAAAAAAAACTCTCCAACATGCAGCATTTGATACAATCCCAAGCTTTTTGACGGTTATTCTAGAAGGAAAAGAAGATTAGAGTACGATGGCGAGTAATTTTTGCATTGACGAGTCTCAGAGCTCATTGTAAGAGTTTTTAATTTTTTTCCAACTAAAATACATCATTTTTACGAGGGCAATGGCGTTATTTGCGCTGGCCATAATGACACAGTTATGCGCTCGACTCAAAAGGTAGCGAATTCGAGTATTCTCTCGTCTCTTTTACCTCCATAAGGACGACCTTTTTTTAAGTGTCAATGGGAAGTTAAAGTCCAACAATCCTAACCTTTAACCTTCACCGCGCAGGAAGCACAGGGAGGCGGGTAAGCGTCCATTCATGTCCATTACGTCTGTCCCACTTCCTCCCACCAACACTAATTAGGCAACTATGATATCCTCGATGGACCATAACAAAAATCCCAGATTGTCTAAAATGCTTCCGTAGAACTACTGAATTCGGTAAGGGTCCGTTCCAATTAAGATGTTTGTTTCCAGAAGAAAACTTGGAATATCCAACGCTGTGCTAATGTTACTATATCGCGACATCAGCCGCTAGCATGAGCAGCATGTGTGTTCACCGATACGCACCCCTTCCGGGGAGGGGATAGCAGCATGCGCATACCATGCGGTCACTGGAGTTAACGAAAGGTCTTCTTTGGATTTTTTTTTTTTGAATAACGACCCCCCTCCGAGACGGGCATAGATAACGCATTCGGAAGGTGTCTGAATCTGTCCATGCGACGGGACAAGGAAAGACCATAGACCTCACTCGATGGGAATTGATTTACCATCCTTCTCATGGTATCTGTCAGTTTCAGACAAACAAATGGGAAGGATTATAACTGTATTTTGGAGATTGCGATAGATGGGTAGCCTTGTGAATGGGTTATATAACGGTCGTGTGTCTGCACTCTCGAATGTTAGCTCTTCATCCTTCACGATATCGAGCATTCGCAACATCGACAATCAATTGTCTGGTGACAGTTTTCTATCATATATATATATATCGATATCTTTGATTCATAAAAACCTCCCCACACTTTCACTTTTTATACATTCGCTATCATGAGGTCGTTACCAATTCTTCTCACGGTCCTTGCTACTGCCGTTCACTCACTACCTACTATCCAAAACCGTCAATTGCAACAAGACCATAATGGCGCTGTTGCATCTGAAACCGATGTGTGCAGTCAGGTTGGTATCGATCTTATGAAGAAGGGCGGTAATGCCGCCGATGCCATGGTTGGAACTGTCATTTGCGTCGGAACTATTGCCATGTACCACAGCGGTATCGCGGGTGGTGGTTTCATGCTTATCAGAAGCCCTAAGGGAGAATATGAATTTGTGGATTTCAGAGAGATGGCTCCAGCTGCCTCTTATGAGGAGATGTTCGTGAACAGAACTGAATTGAGTATGTATGGAGGGCTGGCTAGGTAAAGATACACCATACTCTAATCAATATCAGAATCGTCATACTAACGGAACTGTGATATCAGCGGTATCCCCGGAGAACTTCGAGGTCTTGAATACCTCCACAACAAATATGGCAAGCTCACCTGGAAAGAATGCCTCGAGCCCTCCATCCGCTTCGCCAGAGACGGTTTCGTCATCAATAAAGACCACATCAAATACTTCGAATTAATCAAGAGCAGTGCTCCTACCAATTTCTTCGTTGAGGACCCAGCATGGGCTATGGACTTCGCTCCAAATGGCACACTCGTCACCCTCGGTCAAACCATGACCCGCAAGCGTTTCGCAAATACTCTCGAAACGATTGCAAACCAAGGTGTCGATTCCTTCTACCGCGGTCCACTAGCAGACGCCATGGTCCGTGAACTTAGGGCCAAGGGTGGAATTATGACCCACGACGACCTTCAAGCTTACAAATTGGCTCATCGTAAGCCTTCAAACATCACATACCGCGGTCATAGAATCTGGAGTACATCTGCTCCATCTAGCGGCGCAGTAACCCAATCAGTTCTTAAGATCCTCGAAGGATACCCAGACTTCGGCAATCCCGCAAAGCGCAACGAATCTACCCATCTCCTCGTCGAAGCCATGCGTTTCGGTTACGCTTTGCGCGCCGAACTCGGTGACCCCGACTTCGTCGAAGGTCTGGATGCTTACCAACAATCCATGATTTCCCCTGAACTCGCCGAAGAAATCCGTTCCAAGATCTGCTTCTCCCGTACCCTTGAAGTCAAAGAGTATAACCCCAAGGGTCTAGAATCCCTTGACACCCCAGGAACAGCCCAGATGTCCACAGCAGACGCATCTGGTCTTGCCGTCTCCCTCACCACCACCATTAACCTCCTCTTCGGCTCTACGGTCATGATCCCAGAAACCGGTGTCATCATGAATAACGAAATGAACGACTTCTCTATCCCCGGATCCTCCAATGCTTTCGGATTCATTCCTTCCCCTTCAAACTTCATCAGACCATTCAAGCGTCCTCTCTCCTCCATTACCGCCACAATTGCTGAAACTGCAGATGGAAAGCTCGACTTCGTCGTTGGTGCCGCCGGCGGTAGCAGAATCATCTCTTCTACTATTCAGAACATCATCAATATGGTCGACTTTGACCGCAGCGTCTCAGAGGCTCTTAGGACCCCAAGACTCCACGATCAATTGACTCCTAACACCTGTGTCCTTGAATACTCTTTCGATAACAGCACTGCTGCTTACTTGAGGAGCTTGGGTCATGATATTAGCTATGTTCCTGAAGCTCAGTCATCCGCCCAAGGTCTTAGATTGTCGAGCAATGGTACCTTCTCCGCTGCTGGTGAGCCGAGACAGAAGAACAGCGGTGGATTTGCTTTCTAAAGGATTAAATCATGAAGGATTAGACGGTTAAAGGTATATTTGGGAGTTTTTGATATCTTTTTTTGGTAATGTGTGGGATTTTCTTTTAGCAGGCACATTGGCGTGGTTAATTAGAAAAGCATGTGTTTTCCACGAAGAAGTATTTTATTAGGATCTGAAGAGGAGGGATTAATTTAGCACGAAACTTATGGCTCAATAATAATAATAAAGATTTTATCAATCCGTCAAAAGGATACTCCATTTGTTAGGCCATTCTAATCTGCTATGCATCGCGTTAAACTGAAAAGCAGAAGAAAAAGAAATAAGAATATTCCTGCCCTCATCAGCATGACCTCATTCCAACAGAAGAACTTCAACGAAAGTCCAAACTGGTTATTCTTACAACGCTATCAAACACAAAAAAGCGAGTGAATATACTAATACACCAAAAGGAGAATAGAAAAATCCTCCGCGCGAGCATCACATGCCCGAAAACCCCTCGCGGGAAAAAAAAAAAAAAAAAAAAGATAGATATCATACATTCTGCGGTCCTACGTGTTCCCTTCCCCTCTCTCCTGCATTAGCCTATCGCAGATTTCCGCAACCGCTTATCTCTTTCCTTATCTTTCCGTCTACGTCAGCACCTGGTACCCTTTATACTGTCGGGCCTGGCATAGGTGGCATAAAAACTTCCTTGACTCATTTACAAGTCCGCAATTCTCTTCAACCATGCTGCATCCCCAGTCGCCCTACCTCTGGCAGCACCAGCGGTAATCCACGCGGCGTAACTCCATGTCAAATCCTTAGCTCCCACACCGCGTCCGTCATCACGGTCATACTCCTCGGGGAATCTGCCGTCCTGTGGAGCCCAGTACTTCACTGTTCGCATCCACATATCACCCCAACCTTGGAGGGCTCGGACCATCTCCTTGAAGGTGTGGGATCTAGAGGTATACTTTCGGTTGAGGGTGGCGTCGGCAGGAGGAGCGAAGTATTTCCAGAAAGCTTCGGTGGTGGGAGTGACGGTGATCTGGTCAACGGCTTGGAATTCGGCGGCAGCCTTATAGAAGAGCTCGGCCATGGCAGAGGTGGTAAGGTACCACGGGTTGCCGCGGGAGGTGCCGACACCGTCGTAGACGTCTTCAGGATAACGACTAGAAGGAAGAAAACAAAAAGTTAGAATAAGGCTCGAATTATGGGTAGGATATGGTGTATGCTTACCCAATTGGTATTCCCAACGGATTTCCCTTAGCATCCTTCTTTATATTCGCAATCGGATAGATGTCTAAGAAGCTGGTCGCGATTTGATACGCGGAGGCCAAGATATGGTCGTTCGTAGCACTGAACACACCGTCTTCGTTGTACCCATGGAGCACGCTCAAAACAACACTAATATCCTTGTACGAGCTCTTATCTCTCATCACAGGGCCGTAAGAATAAAGTACCAAATTCCTCTGAGAATCCCAGAATCCTTGGGCACTTTCCAGAACTTGGGCAGCGACAGCAGAGTATCGTGCCGCGTCATCGTTATAACCCAATTTCTTCGAGAACGCGGAGCCGAGGAGTAAGGCCCGACGATGGATGATGCGGTTGTAGAAATGTTGGGAATTGACTTCTTCCCAGAGGTCGAAGGAGCCGGATTTCCAGTCACCGGCAACATATTGAAGGTCACGGTGGATGGCGGGCCAGAGTTTGGAGATGACGACAGATTGGGAACCACCCTTTTTGAGATAAGCCTCCGCGAACCGAATAAGTGTAATGGCCCGGGCTCCTGGACCGTCGTTTTGGGGACGCCCCCACGGCTGTTCTCGTTAGGACCAGTTCTGATGAAAAAAATGACGAAAATCATGCTGGTGATAGGCTAGTTGTATACTTACATCGGTATATCCAGTATTGGTATCAAGATAGAATTTTGGTTCTCCAAGTCCTGAGATAGCATTGGGGTCATTCTGCTGGTCAATGCTGGCCTTGGCATAGTCGAAGAGTCGTGATTCATAGAATCTCTTCTTCTGGGGGCTGGCGGCCTCATAGAGCATAACAACCACATCCATTGTCAAAGCAGCATCTCGAATCCAATGGTACCAGTAATCGGGTTCGGCTCTCGATTGAGAAGCCACTACAAGTCCCTTTACTGCACCTTTAGGTGAGATATTGTCGAACATGCGCTTCTTAGAGATACCAGCTTGAGTAGCCGACGTAGCCATCCAGTCCGAGATGTCAGTTGAGAAACCCTGAGGACTTGCGTATGGCTTCGGGGCTTCTGGTGGATCTGGTGGAGGCGGGCCGGAGGGTTCCACATCTAGATCTAGTGGCTGGACATACTGTTGATGAATATCCAAAGCATCGTATGTGATATTTACCAGCTTCGTGAGGCCGTTAAGATAGACTAGTCGATACAGAAAATCAATATTAGCTTCAATTGGCCGTGATTTCGTATTTGGAGGGTAGTAGGATTGCATACCAGGCGTCTGAGCAGCCCAGAATTCCCAGCCATTATCTGTTCCGTCTGCCATCTGAATCCATCCTAGCGAGACGACGCTGAGAGGTGTAACTTCCCCCTTCGCATTTGCGTAGTAAAGCTGTACCACCTTATTATAGTTTACATTCTGAACCCATGCCGAAACGTTCAAATACCCGCCACAGTACGAATACTGCTGCAAAGCCACAGGGTAATTAGGGATATTTCCTTCAATTCCTACAACTTCACATTGAGTAGTTGCAGAGAACGAAGGAGCCGAATGGAGCAGGCCGAGCAGGCCGAGAAAACGGAGCGGCGAAGAGACCTTCATGGCGAAGGAGGCACAGTGGGAAGCTATGGAATCCCAATAATCCGAGAGCTGGAGCTGATGCACCTGCTGACTGACTTGATAATCGATGACGGAGACATCTTGATGGCCGATGGGTTGCTGCCCTGTTAAATAAGACAGCGCCTGATAGAATGGCGGCATGACGAAAGTTAAGGCAACAGCACTGGCAGGTCGTTAAGGATGTTCAAAGATGCCGCTTCTGCTTCTGCTTCTGCTTCTGCCGTTTCTGCCTCTGATGCTGTACTAGTGCTACGATAGCGGACTTCCCGTTGGTGATCGCTGGATATCGATTAGATTGCAGAGGACCGGGTAAGGGAAGAGCAATTTCATGGGTGAAGCTGGGGAAGGGAAGGAGAGAATGTCTGGCCAAACCCGGCCGGCCTGTTGTGGGGATATATTATCCGCTCCGCATTGCTGGCCATATTCTTTTTTTTTTTTTTTGTAATATCAGATGGTATACTGTCAATAATAAAACTGGGTACCAGCGAGCTTAGCTGATTGGAGAGCTAGTGAGAGACAGTCGTACTGTGTATGAAAGAAAGAGGTCGCACCGGCTGCGAGAGAGTGTAGTGGAGTGCAGTGCTCAGGTGGCCCCATGTTAGTTTCGAGAAAAAGAAACAAAACACCAGTCCCAGGATGTCGACACAATATTATCACCACGCAAGAGGCATGCCATGATGTCTGTCGAGAAAGAACTTCGCTCGTGGCCAACGCGCATTGGGAATGCTGTCAGGTGGCCGACTTTAGTGCCCTTCATGCAGGGATCCGGACACCACCCTGCGCGCGACATCATCGTTACCTCAGCAAGCTAAGTTAGGTAAGTCTGATTCTTTAAAATTCCCGGGGATTATACATTTTAAATAAGTTACTCCCTTCAGGCATTACCGGGGTACGGACCAAGCTGTGGAGAAATTAAGGGAGACAGCTTCCCCAGAAGGCAGCACAGTCCCTCCCAAATCCGGCCGGAAAACCAGGCGGCTCGACGGAAATCAAGCTTGCTTCATCCCATACGGGGCACTCCCAGGCTTCAGGCTTTATCGAGAACCTTTTATTCACTAATACCTAGCTCTAACCCCGACGAGCTGATTCTGATGTCTATCACAGGCCGAAAATCAGGGACGGTCGAACCTTGGGACAAGACCACACCCAGGATCGCAAGAAACTTGGGACCAACTGTTTCATGGAGGGGGATACCGGCGGGTACCTCTATGGCATGGCCGAGGTGGATTTATTGGCCGCCCGTTGGCCATCTTGGACAAACCTATCTGGAGAGCAACATCGGCCGAACCGGAGAAACTAATCACCAGCCGTCTGAAGCTCCAGAGCTCCGAGGTTAGCCCAGACGCCGACCCAAACTCACGCATAAGTTAGTTCGACTTCGAAGGTTTTTTCTCGAACATCGAATGCGAAAATGCGGGGTGGTGAGCGAAAAGTTTCATCTTGTGTTTTTTTCTTGCTCAGCTGCAGGCCCATGCCACCTTGCAAGGCCTTGTTTTTTTGCATTCGTTTGGGTCGCACCGGCTTGTGATCAGATCCAGCTGCCTTGTCGGAGCAAATTCTTTGTTTTAAAACATTCATCGATAGGTTCCTGTTTCCCAACCGCACTCGGACTCATCATCATTTCGGTCGCACAGCATATATTTTTCAGGTCATTCGGGTCATCTCGTCAACTGGGGCTGACCCGATCTTCTTTCCAGTCTCATCTCAGTTCGGCATGGCGGCGGTCGTTTGTCGTAATCCTTTACTAACGAAACAGGCTATCCTAGATGCCGTTTGCAGACGTCAGTTCCGGTGATCATGAAGCGTAAGTTTAAGTCGGATTGTCTCCTGTTTGACAAATTTCATACACACATGAAACAGAAAGCGGATGAGGTATATACCCCAGGCCGTAAGTCATCCATAAAACTTGGATTTTATTTTCAACCCGATGGATATCAAATGGTAGATGTATCTGCCCCCAAAATGGAAAGAAATAACAACATGCATGAGGACAAATGACGGCAAAATGATATAACGCCACACGAACACCGTTAAAGAAAATAGCACTAGTATATACAATCGATCACATGAAGCCGAGCCATCTGCCCTTTCAAAAACAAGCTATACCGCTAACAGCTCATATGCATGAATGTCGATATATGCCTTGAAGAACAACCACTCGCTCGCTATCAAATGACGCGCCCAAAAATTAATATCCCCTCCGTCCCCCAGAAGCCCCCAACGAATTCCTAACTCCGTACCAAATCAACTTCGCAGTATCAATAACCCTATCACCAGTCAACTGCGGCGTATCTCCATACCCGCTGTTAAACCCAGTATCACCATTAGACCCAATCGACACAGGAACACCGTTAGAATCTCCAGTCACCACCGTCGCATTCTTCAAACTCCCCACAGCACAATCAGTTTCATTCCCCCAAGCAAGTCTACCAACCTGCGACCAAAGCTCGTGCGAAAATATCAATGTCTGCGGGGTGTAGTATAGCCTGCAATCCGCTGCTTCGAGGTAAAATTGTAAAGGCGTCTGAGTAGGATCCGCTCGTCTGATATTATCCTTCCAGTTTACAGCTGCTTCGGCAATGTTGAGCTTAAACGGTCTAGGGAATACACGGTCCCAATCTGCTTGTTCAGCACTATCGCGAGGAGTAAAGTTATTCTCGACGATTTGGACAAAGTTAAGCATATGAGCTGTATGTTGGATCACTTGAGCACCTCGGGTTCCACCGACTGCGGCTGAGGGTTCTCCGTTTGGGCGTCCTCCTACAACGACCGTGCGAATGCGCTGTTGGTTTCGTAGGAATTCAGCGAAGATACCGCAGGTGGAGGCGCAGACGCCGTCGGTTACGAGAATGACGTTTTCGGGTGTAAACGGTGGTGATCGGGTGCTATATGAAGCACGGTCATCGTAGCCTGTGATATCGTAGCTAAGATCTCCGACGGCGAGGAGGTTGTCAAGATCATAAGTAAGGATATTTGTGAATCGATCTCCGTAGATATTCGCGGGGCCGAAGAAGTCATCAAAGGTGTTGAAGGGTTTGCCGTCCTTATCGAGGTTGAGGAACTGGTCGAGGCCACTGAGTGACGCATAGGCGGCGACTTGGTATGTATTGGCTTGCACAGTGCTCAAGTTCTCGCCCATACCACCGCCAATAGCGCGAATGAGGCCATCAATAACATCCTGGTCGATAAGCTGAGTAAACGCTTGAGCAATCCTGAGAGAGGCAGGATGGTAACGAATGCGATTTCCAGAGTATGGATCGGAATTCGGGAACAGCTGCTTGTAAAGATCGTAACCCATATTGACAAAACCACCACCATTACCACGAACATCGATAATAAGCCGCTCCATACCCCGACGCTGAGCCTCCGCAAGGAAAAGCTCAACAGCGGCTTGCACAGCATGAGTTGGAAATCGAGCGTTCTGGTCATCGGGTGCAAATCCAGTGATATCGATAATTGCAGTCTTGCTGGCGTCACCAGTATAGTCCGCCATGAAGTATCCACCAACGACTTGGTTGATATCTTGAATGTATGGCCTAACGCCAGGGGTATCTGGGAAGCTAGAGTTATATCTCACCAACTGCGATGGCGGTGGTGGAGCATTGCTTCCAGACTGACGCTTCTCAATTCGACGGAATGTCTCGTCAAGTTGGTCATTATTCAACTTCCTCTTCCTAAGCTCTTCCAAAGCTCTAGTTCTCAACCTGCTCGCACCTGATCCGCCGCTCCCGCGCACATTAGGGTCAACATTGATAATTCGATCCCAAATAACCTGTCCACTCGTCAAAACACTCCAAATATTCGATCCGGGTTGGTGAAGCGCAACAGCGGTATATCTATACTCCGTCGTCGTCCCATTCTGGAACGTTAACGTAAAAGTATTCGCACCAGGGTATCGAGTTCTAGCATAAAACGACCCACGCTTCGGCGGGTTCTGCGATTCGAAGGCCGCATTCCACCGGGTATCCGGTGACTGCGAAGCTTCGTAGTATGTCAACCGCTCAATCGCAGTAACCACATCCTCGCCGTCGATTTGAGTGATCGCAGATGGTCGAAATTGTGAACTGCTCGCTCGAACATCGTCGGCTACAAATACCCTGGATGCCTGTTTCCCATCAGGACTTAAATCCATCAAACTAAACGGCGCCCTAAAGTTGATAAGCGAAGGGAGCGGCCAGGCGACATATAAATGACCCTCATGACATCCACTAAGCAATGCATCAACTCGTGTTTCAAGTTCGTTCCAAGATGTAATAGAACCGGCTTCTACACTGTTATATATATCCGTAAGGCCTCCTAGAACATCCATAGGATCCTGTCCAGAGTTTGCAGGCGGCCGCGCCAGGTATGTAATTGTACTCTGGAATTGAACGAATTTCGAGAGTTCAAATAAAAACTCAAGAGCCGGTTCTTGTTCTAACGGTATGGAGGCCAGGCAGTCGTAGGCGATTTTGGAATCGATCTGGAAAAAATTCGCAGCTGTAAGGCGCAAACAATATCTCGTTAACATAACTTGCATACATATTGAAGCAAGGATCCGATTATCAACGACAATAAAAAGATCCCGTCGAACAATTCGATTGTCAAAGGGGAAAACAAAGACCCACTCTGTGCATCCGAAGTTCTCACAAACGACGCAGCAACACGACCAATGTTGGCGCAGCCGCTCGCAAGGTCAGCCGCCGACGGAACATATCGTCCAGGGCCAGATGTTGCATTCGGTACTCTTGCAGAAGTCGTCGCCGACGCATTATCCTGAGGTACAGCTACCGCCCGTGCTAATGTCCCCAAGCTCAGCAGAGCCGCTGTAGCTTTTCCCAACATCCTTATTGCTTTGTTCGCTGTTATATCGTCGTATACGTTTCGTTTCTATCCGAAAGCCGAAAAAATTCAAGACAGCCCGTAGCCCCACTACAGTATACCAAGAAACTCCCAACAGAAAATACCCGTGGTAGACAAAAGAAAGAGCGAAAGGTGCACAGTGAACAAAAGGTATTATAAGAACAAAAAAAAGGCACTCCAATGTAGGACCGTAAGACTGCAAGAGAGAAGGGGGGAAATGTAAGACGGGTCAAACTAAGGAACCTTGCCATGTTGCTTATATATATTCTTACTGATTGTCAATGAGCCTCACCAAACAATTCGGGAGCCTCGCGCGTGGTACGAAGCGTCTGCCGCTAGGAGGGGTGGAATCCACTGCAGTTCCAAGTTTCAAGCTCCTTTCAGTCTCTCAGACTCCAACTTGCTCGATTTTATCCCCCAATCGAACTTTTCCCTATCTTCCATGAGGCTGAGTTGGAAAGGGACCCGTAATCCATATCTGGAATAGTCGACAAGCCGGCGTCCCAAAATATCAAATTAATCCTTGCAAAATCCTCGGTCTGGGACGCAAGGTGGGAGCTGGATTCGCTAAGCGGCCAATGAAGCCGCAGGAGCCAAGGGTAGGTTTGCTGCATCTGGAGTAACTGCCCAGCCTGAGCAAAGGGTTTGCTAGCTCTGAGCCTCTTGAACGAAGGGCGGCTGGAGTATTGATATTTCATGCTGGTCGGACATAGAGGGTTCGTACTGGCTTGCTGCGCCATGATCGCAAGGATTTAGAAACCTGGAAATGGAGTCCTGCAAAGGTGATTGTTGCCAGACGGGTTCATTTATTTTAAGCATCTTCGAGATTATGAATTCCGGGTCGTGATTTCCAGAACTAATAATCCAGGAACAAACCAACTGACAAAAAACTGGGTGAAGGTTTTTTAGGTGGACATGAACAAGGCTTTAACCCGTCGGTCAGGTCTGCATGCGTTTTGTAACCGCCAGGAGACCTTTTATGACACTTCAAGTACGCAATCATTTGCGCGGGAGAGCACAGAAATACTTAATATTAGCTGAAGCCATTTGCTATCGATATCGGGATCTCGGGATGCATAGATGGGAACTTTTCCATGCAAGAGCCGCAAGGGTGGGTTCATTTGCCGACAAAATAGCAACAGACGGTCGCCATTTTGGAGGTCTTGCAATGCATCATAGACTTGCGGGGTCGTTCGGCTGAAGGTTGATTTTCTAGGCTCCTTGGCTTAACTTTCAGTGTGAGCCTCACTCAGGCCATCTATGCTTTGAATCGCAAGAAATTAGTTAGCATAAAGATATCGAACTTGAGACCTTCCAACTCGTGGGCCTATTTGACGATATCGACTAGTCGGTCTTATTAAAGATCCGTAGAGATGATGGCGAAGTTAGGTTGAAATTCACCATCATACGACCACAACACATAGTGGGACGTATGCAACTATACCATGTCTAAGTTCCTAAAGAACCACGACTCCACTCAAGTACATATATAACGCATTTATGATCACGGGTAAGCAAGGTCGCAGAATTTCGTTTCGTTTATGCTCTTGGCTATATTTAATGTTCCATGGACAAGTCTCGCTTTCATCCGGCTGAGCAGATGTGCATCAAAGACATAGAGATCAAGCTTTCATGTATGTTGAATGAGGGATAGTCTGGATGTTGTATCCACAGAGCTAGTAGCCTGTTTTTTGGAGACAGTTTGATAAATATATCGGATGAAAAGGCATGCTATTCCGGTTGGAGAGTCTGATATCAATTAATTCAGCTTATCTTGGAAGGCCGAATTTGAAAGCTATATCACTTTATTTCTCAACATCAGCTACCACTCCTTATAGGACTAGCTCTTAGACAACGGAGCCTCGTATAATCCATCGGCCTCGTGGGGAGAAACATTATGTGGCTCCTCAATATAAAGCGTCTATATGTAGCCACAATTTAAAATCCATGTGTTATTTTGAAAACGTCCTCAGGATAGCTTCTTCAAGAGGGGATACCAATCACAGACTCGTATTAGTCCCAAGAACCCTCTCGCATCCCCCCTATCAAAATGTCGGAAACTTCTTTACTCCCTCTCTCTTCTTATACAGTCTCCCATACCCAACAGCACATACAATCTAAATTATAACACCGCAAACCCCTCCCATCTACCCCTTTATCTTCCCTCTCCACTTCCTCCGGATATTCAGCCCCCAAACTCCATGCCGCTGTAATTCCACTAATAACTGCGACTTCATGTGCATTCACCAACGTTCAGCTTCCACAGTATCTTGTATGCTTCGAATTGTTGATCATCCATAACCATGGAACAACGAATATATAGTGAGTCCGGGAGTGACAGAGCTAGTGCCACCAGTTTTTTGAATAATCTTTGAGAGATCAATAGAATCTTTTTCCCATAAGTGGGAGCCTCATGCTTTGTTAATGTAAATTGTTTGGAAGACATGATGTTCGAATGGGGGTGTAGGAACGGCGAGGGATGGGTTTGCCGAATTTAGTCGTTTGGGCAATTGGTATTGGTAGGCGAAGCAATTGAAGGCTTGAACTCAAGATTAGCTTCCCTCATCAATCAATGATCTGTGTGGATGGGGAATACTTATCATTTCCAACTTATCCGGCTCTTGGTCATATGGCTTGATATAGTACATCGGCGAAAACTCCTTTCCTTGAGCGATACGAGCTGAATCATCCCTTCCTGTCTTGATTGCTCTAGTTACCTGCTCTTCGTCGAAATGGTTTGTATAATGTTTCTCCATGTAGTTCGAATCCCAGTGGGTAACCGTAACATCATCACTCCATTTCGTACTTCCTAGAATAAACCTTTCCATCCAGGTTGCCTGTTTCCCAAGTATTCTTTTCGCAGTATCGGCGAGACAAGAAAATACCAGTTCATCATATTACTCCACCGTTTTCTCACCCACACCAGCTTTAGCATCTGTCTTACTCACGCGGACCTTAACACCCTTCTTCCCTCGCTCGAAAACCTCTACGACCCCAGTATTCAACCTCATCTCCAACCCTCTCCCCATCAAACCCTTCCCCCACGTCTCATGAAAGTCAAATAAATTTGGAAACATCACCATCTCCGGATTATTCCCTGACAAAGCACCCTCTTTCTTCTTACACTTATCTCCTGTCTCGGGATCATAGCACATCCCCACCGTTGGACTCCCATACAACCGCCCGAGCAAAACAATTAACCTCCGGCGCCCCAAGGAATAACGCAAGTGAAAGCACAATCACACAATCCCCAAACTCCTCCAAAAACCAAAACATCTTGAGTAATACCCTGATGGGTATAAACACAAACAATGCACTAAACCACTTTATTATATTCAATACTTTTCCAAACTTCTTGATATCTTTTTCGTGTTGTTCATGGAACATCGTAGGAAACACGTTGGTCCAGAAATGAGACCCCTTGCCGAAGTAGATTTCTAGGCTGACGGGGTGGACGTCGTAACCTTGGGAGCGGAACATGGAGAATGTATGACGGAAGATGTGGGGACCGCCTTGGACGCCTTGGTTTAGCCATGAGGCGCCGTGGTGGGTTTCATCGAGAGGGATTGAGAAGGCTTGACCGCCGCAGGAGGAGCTGGATTCGAGGATGGTGACTTCGAAGCGGTCTGGGTGGTTGGGGAGGTGGTGGGCGCAGGACATGCCTGCGGCACCCGGCGCCGACGACGAGGACTTTTTTAAGAGCCATGGGATTCTATGAGACAGGCTAGTTTGAACTTTGGCTATTTTTATTGTACTAGTGTTTTGGTTGCATCTATGAATATAATATACTCTACATCCAATTTAATTAGCCTAGTATCTCACCACCGCGAACAATAATGAATGAACAGTGTTTTATCCTGAAGTTCTTAAATTTTAATTGATATTGAAAGGATATGAGAACTGTTAATAACCCCTGTGGTCGCCTCCAGTAAATTAACTGTCAACTTGGTCCCACGACGTCTTTCTTTCACAAACCCAATCAGGTCCATGCACGTTCTCATAGGATTGGGGTCATCGATCACAATATGCATGACAAGACAAGCTTCAGCGGCATCTAGATCGGACGAGAGATGTGTCGTCTGCAGACTAGGGCCTAGTTTGGTGGCCTCGTAGCGCCAGAGGCGAGTCTAGTTTACATTATTTTGTAAATTCAGGGATAATTAAGGTAGACGGGCTCATGTAGTAGAATGATTATATTCAATGAACAGACTTTTGATTCCAATATAGCTATACAATTGCAGGCCTCGGCGTGCACTTGAAGCTCAGAATAACATAATGAGTAAGTCCCCCATGACCAAAGAACGAGAGTGGCCCTCCGAGACCGATCCGAAATCCAATGACTGTAATGCGATCCTGCAACGTTAAACCATGAGTCCATGCATGACGTGGACCATGGAATCTCCCCTCATAGAAATAATCTACCAAGACTCCCACTTCTGCCTCCCCACACTAACCAACCGATTAAACAGCTCCTCCCTCAACGTAATAGTCGTAGCCACATACTTATTCCCCCTCCTATCAATAATCTCCAACCCATCCGTCACCGTCTTCTCTAATGCCCACCCCACAATCAACTTCCCCTTCCATCCCAATCCTCCCAATTTTCTAATTTCTTTAATCTCATTTATAGCCACAGTCCACACGGGTTTCAAACTTGGACCTTCCAGTGCTTCTCCACTAGTTGTTGCTATTGTTTGTTTCTCCCCGTTTTCGGAAGACATGATTTCTTTGACCTGGTCGCTCTTGGATTTAAATGCGAAGGATACGCATGGGGTTACTGCTGAGGTGGTGATGTATATTGATCCCTTCTTGCCATGTATTCTTGCCGGGAAGTCTACGGGTCCCATAGGTGGAATCTCCTTCTCGTCAGGAAGGATACCTAACCGCTGTTTGGCATGTTCGCTACCAACTTGTGCTTTGATCTTATCAGTTCCAAGAGCCGTAGCAACCCCGGTTTTTGTAGTAGACTTGAAAAATCCGAGAACTTTTGATGATTTTTTCTTCTTCTCTGGCTTTTCGACAGCTGGTTTTGTAACATGTGGTGGAGTTGAAGGACGGATTGCCTGTGCAAGTTCTTCTTGTGTGGCATCCAGACCCTCGGAAAGTTCGGTGTGATCATAGTCTGAGTGTGGAGTTATAGCATCAGAAGGCGGCGCAGAGTTTGAATGTGGTGGGGTGGGATGGGGGCTTTGTTGGCTTCGCCGATTCGAAGGAGGGTAATGGCGAGTTGAGCGTTGGTGGGAATACCTTTGAGGATTGTGCTGTGGCTGTTTAGCAAGGATATACGAGAAATGGTATGGGAGAGGGAATAGGGGTGGGCAGCATACTTGCGGAGTTCGAGGAGTTTTTGCCAGTGTGGGAACTTCCTGTTGAGGAGTTTGATGCCACGATCGATTACTGGTTGACCGAAGAATGTGAAACCGAAACCGAAACCGGCGCTTTTGATGATCATGTATGGGTTTACGAAGAGAGAAATTAAGAGTACTGGAACTAGAATCGCAGCTAGTCGAGTTCGTGGCGCTCTTTGAGGGAATGGCGGGGTAGGAGAGAGTGCGCTATGTAGGTATATTATCGGCATCTTCTGGCTCGCTAGTAAATAGTGAAGAAATTGAAGTCATATGAGCTTACTTTCCAAATCTCTCCCAAGTATCCGATATACTCTCAAGACCATGCATCACCGGTCTCATTGTCGACCACATTGCATTTTGCGTAGGTTCTTTTGCCTTATCATGCTTTCTCCCTGTCCCACCTGCAGCTTTATCCTTCGCCTCAGTGGCTTTAAGAGCCACACTAGAAGGATCCGGAACTTTGGTATCAATAGTCCCTTCTTCGTCCTGCTTTGGATTTTCAGGATGCTGCCCAGTGGCGCTATTAATCCCTATTGCTGCAATGATACTGACGAAATTACTAGCCTCCTGTTCTACAGCTTCACCCTCGTGTTTTTCTGGAGCTCCGGTGAGGGAACCCTTCGAAGCTAGAACTCCGGCAGGTGGTTCTTGTAATTTGCCGGTTGATACGTCGACTAATGCCAATGGTGTGGGCGGGAACAAGTACCGTCGTGACTTTGGAAATGCAATTAACGTTATCAAGAATCCGACGAGGAGTGGGATTACTAAGTCTAACAGCCATGCGAGGAAATAGACTGCACAAAAGGCACCTGTTCGCTTTCGTTCGTTCCAGGATCTGAGTCTTGCGATGTGTTTGAAGCCGGTGATGACGCCAACGATCTATGATTGCTAGTGTAAGATATATGTATATAAATATTGAAAGTAATGATGCTTACGACTGTCATATAGAATCTTTCCAAGGTTGAACGAAATTTATCTGGTGAGAACTCATCGTCATCTGCTATGTTGAGGTCTAGTCCACCAGGCGGAGCCCGTGGCATTGCTTTGACATGATATATTTGCTAAATTATAAATCTTAGCTCCTTAACCTTATAAAACCTCATAAAACCGGTCCTAACCCTATTAAATCTTCGGATCAAAGTCCATAACTCCTACAATACGATACCCTCGTTAGCTATCTCCCACCCTAGAACAAGATCTAGAAGAAGAGAAATGTATACATCATTCGTCAATCCTCCAACCAACGGTTTCGGAATCTGGTCAGTAGGATCATTCCATCCTAAATCCTTGACCTCTTTGTGGCCATGATCTAACTGTGCAGCGCCTTTGACATCTTGGTCAGCGGCTGCTAGGGCATGGCTGTCGCTTGGTGCATTTGTGGAGCCATATTTTTGGGTAGGATATGTGCCTGGGAGAGGGATAATACTGGAGGCGTGAGTGGAGACTGGGTCGGCGTCTTCTGCTGTCGACATTGCTCCTGATTCTTTTTTTATTTTTCTTGAGTTGGTTTAATGGACTTATGGCTTATGGGTTATGAGAGTGAGTCCTGGCGGCGGGTTATGAAGTTTGGGGTCGACGGGGAATGTGTTGAAGTCGTTACTCTAAAAACGTGTTGCTTCAGAACATAGAGGCTGGTATAAGTCTGTACAATTATGGATAGATCCGTAAGATGGGACGAAGCTGATGAGGAATTAGATGAAGCGATAGGTATTGTACGAGATACAGGGGTTATATGCCTCTTTTTACAAATTCTTGTTCTACATGTGATTTTTCTGAGGTTGCAGGCTGGAACCGTTGATATCATGCTGGTTGGTTCCCTGTGGCATTTTTGGCCTCAAGCCAATCATATCGCTATGACGTCAATTGTAGTTCTGCGGTCCCGATCTTCGCCGGCCAGAATGCAAAACATGAATGAGGGTTGTCTGCGGAATTTGCTCCTGTAGTAGCTAACTTGGCTATGTCAGTAGTATGTCTTGCTGTTAACATGTTAATATTGACAATCAAATTAAGAACTACCAAATATGCAGATATTGACAGCCTGCTGAAATCCTGAGTTATATACGAACAAATCATGAGAACAACATACACAACATAAATATTATTCTATTGAGCTTAGTTACCAGGACCAGTTCATGAACTCAAAGCCGCGGCTGCCACTGCTGCAGCAGACACCACGACGGCACCGATAGCGGCCATAACCGTAGCCTTATATGTCCCATGAAGCTTTTGGCTTTGAACTTTAGCTTCCCTAGCTTGCCTTTGCAAATCATCCAGTTCCCTCTTATATTGTTCCCTATCCTTTTCGCTCCTATTCGCCTTATCCTCCAAATCTTGAATCAACACCTCAAATTTCTCTTGAAGTTTATCGATTTCGCTGACTAAATGTAGACCAGCGGTAGTTTCATGTGGTTTTTTCTCATCGTCCACCATTTCTTGCTGGATTCTTGTTGTTTGCGGTTGGTTCTCTAATATCTTGGAGATAATCTCATGCGCTCTTCTCTGGGCGTCACCAAACTCATGGGGATCATATAAACGATACCGATCCGTCTTTGCCCCCTGATCGATCATTGATTTCCAATAATCCTGATTATCTTTATACCTCTCTTCCCTCTTCATTTGCTTCATCTTCTCAGCTCCATCCCTCGCCCATAGCGTACTCAACAACATCACATTCTCCATAAACCCTTCTCCGCAAATATCCTTAAAAGTAAAGATATTCCTCTTCGCAGTCTTGGAAAGTCTGTTATCTGTGATTCGTTGGAAGTAGATTATGCCGGCGATTAGTTTTCCTTCTTGGTAGGATTTTGCGAGCCATTCTGCTAGATTTCGGAAGATGTCGGCGTCGGGGATTTCGGTGTCGTCAAAGCCCGGGGTGTCGACGAGGATTACGCGGTGGCCGTCGACGAAGAGGTCGTATTGGCTTATTTCGCTGGTTTCTGTTGGAAGTTAGTTCGAAGTTTTCTATGATATATAGAATTGAAGCCTTTAGGATCCAGTTTATACATACCAGACTCCAGCTCCTCGCCAATTTTTGCGTTTGGGTTGCCGGTGGCATTGTATATGAAAGTTGTCTTGCCGGTTCCAGTTTGGCCGATAAGCAGAATGATTGTATCCTAGTTATTGCGTAAATTAATATGCCTGTCACCAGTATTTCATATACGGATATTAGATAAAATTGGAATCTTACATTGTTCTCATGCTCAAGCGTAGATGCCGTGGCAGTATCGTTCGCTACGTCATCAAACTCGCCCCCCAAATCTTCGAATCCGCTTACTACGCTCCCACTATCGTCCCGCCAAACATTAGATTCGATGGCAACTTTCACCATTAGTTTTTTGTTTTTTCTTTCGGAGAAAACCGGTGTTTTATATTATAGTTTGGGGATTTTAAATTTCGTGGTGCCGAAGTCAGTACTGCAGTTTCCGTATCTGGTAGTAAATATCAGATTTCGCTGGCCGTGACCAAGACGAGGTCGGTTGGTAAGTCAACCACCAAAGCGAGTATCTAAGCTCAAGCTCTAACAGCTCTTTTGTAGAAGATACGGTACGAGAGACTCGACTGGTAGATAAGAACTTATAGAAATAGAAGTCCCGGCTAGGAGAATATTAAAGTTCGTGGTGCGATTTTGAGATTGGCGTAAATACGGGAATAGCTTCTCTATATATCAGGAGACGTGGTTCCAGGAAGCTTTGGTAGCCTCCCCTAGGCGCGTGCGAAGCTCTGAACTCGAGGGCGGGGTCGAGGCTACGAAAAAAAGGAACATCGAAATGTAGGCGCCTTGCTGGACAGAAGTGTTGTCCTGCGACAATGGCCTGTATGCATATGTGGCGGCCAAGGGCCATTGGCCGTGGAGGCTGTAAACCGAAGGATTGAATCATTTTCCTGGGCATGCATGCTAGCTGCTGCAAATGAACGCCTTCGAGAGTCGTCCCTGTATAGCAGGGGTGGCAACGGTGTTCCTTCGTTAAACCGACCAGCCCAGAACCCTGAGCTTGTTGCACATTAGAGCAATGCCCATATTGATGTCCAGTTAGAGGTTTTGGCTGAAAAATATTGGTATCTGGTCCTTGGTCTGGAATCTTAGGCGCAATTAGTATCTGAAATTTTGTATTAATTGTAAGATAACGTAATAGCCTACTTAAGCACATAGTTTTAAGAGAATTTACTAAATGGCCGCTTCGTACCTACCAAAGGGTTGGCGATCGCGGATGTAAAGGTTCCTAGCCCGGACCGGCAGCTCAGGCTTTAGGCACAACACAGATCGATTGGACAAGGTTGGTGATCATGAGGACACCGGACGTAGGTGGTACTGCTACGGCATATAAGCTTCGAAATCTAAAGCTTCTAAGTTAATTTGAAATTCGTTGGTCAGGAGGTAATTGTGATATATGTCTTCAACTCGCTGCTAAGAATAGTAACCTCGTAGAAATACGGTGGACAATCATGAATAGCCCCGACGGGCTCCCTTGCTCGCATCAACATGTCCAACATATACAAGTCCTTGAAATTTACAGGTTCGCTATCGTTACTTATATCCATTTGGTTACCTCAAGCTCATCAGGAACTTCCGGTAACTCTTCTATCCCGTCGATCATTTCCAAAACCCACTCCTTTGCAGGAGTAACAAACGAGGAAATGGTATCATAATGACCTGCCAAGTTTCTCTTCCCACGAACTGCACAAAGGGCGTCTTTTCTGTTGCAATAAGAAGAAATCTTATCCTTATGGCTATTAAGGATCTCCACTTGTTCTGGAGAGCGAGGGAAAACACCATCTTCGTCCTCCTTGTGGGCTGTTCCGTGGTGGTACTCTTCGCAGGCCATGTGGCGTGGATCTCCCATCAATACGACAGCGGTGACTAGAAGAGGCAGGGGTTAACATTTGAAAAAATGTGAAATTAAGAGATATATATAAGAAGCTTACTTCTGTCGATAAGCTCCTTCAACATTCCTGGGATAAGCTCTCCCATCTAACCGTAACCTCCACCACTAATTGCATCTCCAACGACCTAAGCACCCTGCGAGTAGCCCAGCAAGATGATCTTTTGATTTGGGCATTATTTAGCCTGCTCTGTGACCAATTGCTTCAATGGTTCAGCTCCGATAGCTACGGATTGGGCGTATCCCTCCAAGATAGCGAGGTATTCTATCCATTCAAGTCAGCACTGAGCTCTAACAATATACTATCGAGACAATGAAATGCATTAAATCGTACTGAAAGCAACACGTTCGACTATCTACGCAGTCGCTAACTGAACACGCTTCGCAATCTGACCAATTTGACCTTCGCCTTAGACTTCAAGTGTTGCTCTGCAAGAGGTGATATAGACATCCGCGCAGTATGGCGCACATGGATCAATTGGAGGCGGTGGTATCGCTGCGATATCGCAAGGAGCGAGAAGAAAAGTAGTAACGACAAGAACATATCAAATTGAAATCTGATTCTAAAGAACAAATACGCAAGCTGAAGAATAGGAAAAGAGGAAACGGCGAGCGACGGCAACCGGGGACGATGTATCGGTCGGAGGCTTATCAAGCTTTATGTATCAGGGTCGTTATATATAGATCAGCTAATATAATGGCTAGAGTGACAAGCGCCGGAGGGTATCACGAAATTAAGGCCTAGAAGATCATTTGTGAAAAACAAGTTCCGCTCTACCCTTCTTGCGGAGAAAACCTAGTGGTATTCTCAACAAGATGGCACTGGAACACCGGCATTCCACCCGTTGAGAAGAATGCGGAGACGACATGGGTGAGGTGTAGCTTGGTCTCGTGGCCATATCTACAATTGAGCATTGAACGGAGAAATTATCGTCACTGAGTCGTTGAACATCGGCATTTCCCATCATAGCCGTAGAGGCTGATATACAAGACCAATCATAGCTATTGTAACTAGTAGACAGGCACTCTAGTTCGAAAATCGACCACCGCAAACTTTCACATTGGAGCCACCGTTTCTCGTACAAGTAGTTTTGGGTTTTTGTGTTCGCGCTATAAAATTCCAACAAGGTTAGTTTGGATATATGGGAGAGAAAGTTCACAAAAGTCAATTGTTTTGTAGGCATACTAAGGGTCTATTTTATCTTGAATTAAAGCCTGAGCCCTGGGCGAAAATGTGGAGAGAGGCATGGGTCTATACCCCAAAACAGAGGTATATAGCCAAGTTGCTACTATACTTGGTGCTTGAAAGTAACTCGTTCTTACCGTTCTGACCTGCTGAGTTGTATATCGGATGACAGTCCTGTTACGAGGTTTCTTCATCAAAGCGCTCAGGTAAATCAGTTTTAACCAAGCGTTTATCGATCTAGGTGCTTATTTTGTGACATATAATGTTATGCGTTTAAATCTTTTTGGAATACGCCAGCTTTGCGGCATTCCGAGAGTTTTAATTTTTTATAAGGCCACTTGGCATGGCCGCGATGATACGTCTGAAGGGGGGCAAGTTGAGACTCGTGGAACTTGAGGAGTTTTGGAAGCTGGCGGACGCTTATAGGCTAAATTGACTCCAGACTTTCACTCCAATCTGCTTTCAAGCACGAATCATTTCTCAGATAGGAACCATGAAGCTACGAAAGTAAACCTACGAGGGAAATTTCAATGTGTGACCATAAACCAAGAATTTTTGATAAAAAGGAAACTCGACTTTCCGTCCAAGTTCAAGAGAAGTAAAGCTTAGTAATATACATGTATTGCGCTAAAAGGAGAAAATCCCACAAACTCCAACCCATGACTGCTCTGTGTACTCAACTACCAAGATGTTTCTAAGAAACAGTGAATCTATACTCGGTTCTTGTAAACCTTGATGAATCTCTTTTCCTTTCGTGCAATAGCATTGGTTCTGCAGTTCTGAGAACAAGCTTGCTGTTGAGCTTCGCACTCAGAAACCTTGACGTTCTGGCTACCGGTGCTATTGGCTGCATTGGCGCATCTGTTCTTCTGAACGTCACAGGAGCGTTGGCAAGCAGCGCCAAAGTTGTCAAAAGAGTCACCGTTGACAACGAATGGGCGGCTTCCACCGACGTTTTCGATGGCAACTGGTGGAGCACCAACGGAGCCGTTGAAGCTCTGGACATTGGTACCAGTGTTTCCGTTGTTTCCGCTTGGGGCCTGAGTTGCGGTTGGGGCAGCACCGGCATTATTGTTAATGACGGTTTGGATGATTGTGCATTGGGATGGGATAGCAGCAGCGGTAGTGGCGACGGCGGCGGTAGTCGAAGCAGCTGGAGTAGCTCCGCCATTGCCTCCATCGACCTGAACGCCGTCATTCACACAAGAGTTCCACGCATCAGCAGTGGACTGGTCACGTGTTCCCAATGCCTGGATTTGAGCCTGGCAAGACCTGCAGCGATCCTTAGCGGCTTGGTTGGACTGGCAAACATTGGTGAGCTGATCGCAGATTCGGTTGGTGATGATGTTGGGGTTAAGAGCTTCTTGTTGACCTTGCTTGGTAAGTGGGTCAATTGGGAGGAAGGTAGATTCGTCGGCGTTTCGTCCTGGGCGCCCACCGACGAAGTCCATGGATGGATCGCAGAGTCCAAAGTCAGCAGCGCCAGTGTCTCCACCGGTATTTCCTCCATTATTTCCACCATTATTTCCACCATTATTGCCACCGTTGTTACCGCCATTGTTACCGCCGTTATTTCCTCCATTGTTGTTGTTGTTGTTATTTCCAGGGTTAACAACTGCGCCAGTGCCATCGCTGGCAATTCCTCTGAAGTCAGTGAAACCGTTCTCCGTAAAGAGATCGGCGATACTCTTTCCGTCGGCATTTAGGGGATTATCAAGAGTCTGCGACGACAAGGCATTGATGGCAGCGGCATCTGAGAAATCAGGATCAATCTTGGGAATGATACCCCTCAAGATTGGGTTGGCTGGAAGGGTAGGGTCGGTACAAAGGGCAGGATTGCTGAAGGCGAAGGGGTTGACGTTTTGTTCTGCGGCAACGATCCCCTTAGCAGCGGCGATGGCATCAGCGCCGGTGCCAAGTTGTGCGAGGATTTGATCACCACGCTTGAGCTTGTTACATGGGTTTGCACCACCGAGGAGGTCAGAAATGGCAGCTCCTGCGATTGTAGCAGCTTCACCTGGGTTACCGCCATTGACAGCGGAGATGGCAGGAATGGGGACTTGCTCTTGTCCAAATCTGGCTTGGACGACTGCTGTGAGCAGAGAAATAAGGATAGCTTGTGAATACATTTTAGAAATTTGTATATATATAAGCTATACTTGACAGAAAGTGTCGTGTTCTTAGTTTTTAATGTTCGAACGATCGAAGCAAGGAGAAGCGTTAAACGGCGGTATACGTAGAAAGAACGTGGGGCTGAATAGAATCGTAAAAAAAAAAGAAGGAATCACAGGCACTGCCGTGTAGAAACGAATTCAATTCAAGACCGACCGGCGGAAGAGATTAGAAAATCAAAGGAAGTAGAAGAAAGAATGTATAGCACCTGGCTTGCCGATCGATCGTCGAGATGATGGTGAGAGAAAAAGAAGCCATGGAAGTAGGTGGGAGTCTATGCTATTTAACTTCCATCTGGCTCTATTGGAAAATTCAGATATCTCGTGCCTCTCAGAAATACCGGATACAAGTGGAGTCGGGGCGATCGAGTTTGCAAAAACATAGAGGAGGTTGCTCTATGTCCGGGGTATCGAAACCATGGATCTTCTATCGGACCCACGAAGGAGACAGACAAGGTTCTATCCACAGCCAAGTTTTCCAGATCCCTGACCTGACCACCCGGATAACAGCGACTTCTCTCGTGTCTTCCAAAACTATCAATGCAAGCCAGATTTTGTTTCCTGGAAAAATGTTTATGGTGTCAGTGAAGCGTAGTTGACAGGGTACTTTGGCCCATGTCCGTTTTGTGCTGTGACGTTTCGGAAACACCAAAGCTCGCTTGCGCAGGCTAAGTTGACAGGGACCATCCCACGCATGATCTGCTTCAGGCATCCCTTCATTGTAACCAACGTCCACATCGCTGAAGCATTCAGAGTATGAGTTAGTGGAGATGTAGAAACGGAACAGGTTTTGGACCCAATTTGTGTCAATGGCACTTTGATAGATGCCCTGTGGTTTCCCAAAGCGGCTTTGTCCGTGGCGTGATCTGTGCAGAAACGGCAACTGCAACTTCTAGGCCCCGGAAAAACTGCTGCTGTAACTTAGGTTTTTCCGTGCCCGAAGACCTAGCTCAAGCCAACGATATCGATATCTCCACTTATTTGTTTCTTAATAGTTTGGAGAATGAGCTCGTTTCGATTTGCCCAACTGCGTACCCCCCTTTCATCCCAGGCCTTCATCTCTCCTCAGGAGCCGCGTCCCTCTCAGTCATGCTCTCTTTGAAAAAGCTTAAACACAGGATCAAAATTTGAACGACGATGTTGAGGTTTGGTCGCAGCGCTTTGACCAATGCCCAATGGGTTATGGGGGTTGTTTCCAAGTTTTCCAGAAGCACTCTCCGCGCTTCGAGTCCAGGATGATAACGCAGAAAATGTCTAGAAATATTAGCCTGGCCACAAAGTGGATCGTGATTTCCATTTCTGCAACCGAGCACAGGCCATGCTGTCCGTATTTGGGTTTCTGGTGGGTGCTTTTTACTCGAGGCAGGAGGATGTCGTAAACAAGGAGGTTCTTTCAGCCAACGCATTTTGTGATGTAGTAAATTCATTTATCTAAAACCAGCGACCAAAGGCTTAGCCGCGCCAAAAGACACACAAATGCTACTTCTTTTGTGAGGAAATCTTATGAATCTGGCGGTACCGTCTTTGATCCTGGTCGATCATACTTGAACCCATTCCAATACATTGATTTTAGATTTGATATCATATCGCATTCAACATTATGCATTATACTACAATTTCGCATTTGGGCGGAATCGATACTATGGCTAGACCTATAAAACACCGGCGTAAGGGCGGGGCAGGAGTAGAGGCGTTATATGAAGCGTTATGAATTTGAGTTCAAGTGCCGGTCATAATACAGTTCTGTTATGATTGCAGAGCTCTCATGTCTTGGAACAGATCGCACATATGCACCAAAAATTTGCTCCCAGATACACGCACATCGATTACCGTAACTCCCATTAATTTGGAAAAACATCTTGTCTAACTAGCTGGACTTTCAGTCGGTACGAAGTTAAGGAAGTTGTTTTTTTACGGCTTCTAGAGTTTAGAACTGTGTCACTGTTTGGCTGACGGAATTAATATTTACATAACAGGGGGCATCTTCTGGCAGTAAACATATATGCATCTGAAAAACTCTTGCTGCGCTCCTTTGTACATTTCTTCTCCAAATAAGGAGAGCCATAGCGAACTTAATAGAAAGTTGATTGAAAATCAAGATGTTCACTATCCAGTCGTGAAATCAAAAGACAATTAATTCCAAACGCCATAAGCCCAAAAGATATCCTGCTCGCGAATTCCTAATTACTTCTATAGCCCCCTTCCTTTTAACATAGGACCCGACATGATGTACCCGAATTTGTCCAATTTCCTTCTGATGGTGCACTCTCTTGGGCTGGAGATGGAAGGTATATCGTATCCCTTAATATCGACTCATCTGGATCCGGGTATGATGTCTTTCTGTTGTATGGCGAGTGTGGTGACATTTCTATCCTATCGTCGCTTTCATACGGCCTCCGCCCAGAGTTTGCTCCGCTGGCACTCTTACTAGCGACAGTCATTCTAGAAGGGAGGTCGCGAAGTTTTCGGTAAAGGGGTTTAAGCGTTGGAATCGAGGCGACAACGAGAATGCTGTTTGATTCAAGTTGGGTAAAAATCCAAACTTTGATGAGATTTCCTAAATTTACGGGTAAGTTGCTATCCCCGGCTGTTGAAATCGGAACCGGTCACTTACGATCACTGAAGTTGCCTTGTTTTTTGAGTACGCTGACGATAGGTATTCTGATGACGCTGATAATGACCCTAGACGGTATTAGTAACGGAGTCTGAAAGACCATTTCAATAAATAGGTACGCCAACCACTCACAGTAAACCGAATCCGAATAGGAAATATAGCTCTTGCCTCATCTTCTTAGACTTAAGTTTTTTACGACAGCGTTAGCCTCCCCCATTTTATACGTCTTTAATCCTTATATCAACGTTCGTACCTTAGTAACAGGAACGGCATCATAAATGTCACCGCATCGTTCACCACATTTCTAATACCCATCCAATAGAACACCTGCCTGGGCGCGATGCGTACGAGCTCTTTTCGGTGAATCTTGTCCATGAAATCCCTATTGTACACAATCAGGTGTGGTGGATAGCAAGAGACTGTCGCTAGAAGGACGGTGCCGATACCCAAGGTTCCCGTCATAACCAAAACGGCCAGAAGGATGGCCCTCATGATCTTCCGCTCAAGTGGAGTGAATCTAAGGTAGGTGCATAGAATAACCATTCGGGAAAACATGTTGGCGAGAGAGTAAAGGCAGATGCCGACTTGAGTGAGCTGTGATTAGAAGCCAGTATTAGACTTATATATTATCTCCGTGAGGCCGAAAGGCGGGACCACCTTGGAGCCATACCGTATTGGAAGACATTGCCACTTCCCATCTACCCTCAACTCCCAGAGCCTTGCTACTAAGATGAATACGAGTAAAATATTTACAAGCAGCTGTGGTGAAGGATGCAGCGATTAGAACGGGCCCAACATACAATTTCAATAGTTATCCATCATGTCTTACTAATCATTTCGGCGATATAACCAGATAGGCCCCAGAGCATAGAGATGAATAATAACCCTAAAGGTCCCTTATTGTTAGAGCTTTCGAAATATTCTCTATCATTATGTCTTTATAGTGTCGCACATGACCAGGCTTACAGTCATCGATTCCAAAGACATCGCGCAGTCGTGCACGAACGTATATTCTTAGAAATACGAATATTGTCCCAATAGCTGTGAATATACTAGCACAGGCCGTTAAGGATGTAACATCCGCTTTCGGCATCTTGAAAAAGGAATTAAGAATACTACTTCCGAGCAGTAAGTTCGATATAGATAGACGATGTATCGAAGGCCCTGGTTCGATGTTTTCGTTGTTAATTATTGACTGTGGACTGAATACGACGAAAAGTGCCGTGTGGCTAGCGGGGCATCTAGATCGGAACGACCACGGCTATATATACCATTCGCAGGACAATTAAAAGACTACCAACGATCTACTAGAAGCTTCGGGACCGGATCCGAGAGTCTAGAAGAACGGGTCGATTTTTTGGTAAATAAAACACAATAGCAAGACAATGACAGGGTCAGGATGACTTGGCGGTTATGCCGCAAGAATAGTACAGATCATGGAACTAAATGATCATAAGATTCGCTTCGAGTCCAATCTCAAAATGAATACAAAAAGGTAATAGATAGCGGCGACGGTGTAAGGAATCGATGGGGTGGCTCGAGCTCTTGAAAGAGATTTTTCTAAAAAAAAGAAGGCAGTCAAGTTACCTTAAATTGTGATCAATTCCAAGAGTTTCAAGCGGGACTCAAAAGAATTCTGTATATTAGTACGTTTCGACCGATTCCGAGAACCTAGATATCACTATCGGCGTTTCCTTCATGATCAGCCTAAAGTGGTTATGGGGCAATGATTATCGATAGTTTCGACGAAATTGTCTGCTTGCTGGTGCCGGAATCGCCCGAGCAATCATTTTTGAGGTTTTTGTAATCGATACCAAATCCTCTAAGCCCAAGGCACAGATATATGAGCAATCCGAAGGGCTGAAGCTAGCTCCTGAGCTATATCAGGCTAACCAAGTCAGAAATAGCGATATATTTTGTTCGAAGTGTCAATCACATAAGGCCAATGCCGTGAAGTCGCACCAATATAGCAAATCCACATTAGCCAGCCCCACGCCCCCCTGCCTGTTGAATTTGTAAACCAATTTGCCGGGAATGCTCTTCTTTGATCTCAATCCTACACAAAGAAAACGGCTGAATCTCTCCGAGTTAGCTTGATCTGTCATTCAAGAAGGGAAAGTCATACACATGGAGGTCGACATCTCAATAGGCGTTTTTGCCAGGTGAAGCGAGGTTTCTCGCCATACCAATACTACCGCTTTTGTGTTGAAGCTAAAACTGGCGATCTCAAGTGTGTCGGAGCTTCGAATTCGTAGTGAAGGTTGTCAGCAGACATAAAAATAGGGCATAAGATATTAATTTACTCTTCTGCAGGAAATTGAGTAATTCATTCATCTTCCAATGAAATTATTTCTTGAAGACATCCGGGCCTCATTGAAGTTCTGTGCGTTGAGTTATGGGCGCGGCGTTTCCGGATTAGGACCGTTAGAAAATACAACAAAGTCAACAACCGCAAGGCTCAATACCCGGATACATATATCAACTTGGTACGTACGTCATCTACCTAGAAGCCACTTATCATTGGGGGAGGAGCCAGCGATAATTTCTAAGAGACGCCTGGGGCGCTAAACTCTAGCTAGCGTGATTTTACCGAAACCACAAGGTATACACTTGCCTTGTGACCTATTGTTACATTACGACATTTCGGTTACTAATGCGTCTATACCCGCTCGCACTGTTAATCACATGGTACCTTGATACTATAATGTGATTTTGAGGATGGGGGGATTTCCAATTGCCTAGAACATCTGACTAAAAGTGTGTGGCTTAAAAGACTAGATGCCTAAACGCTTTTAACCTGTGAGGATTACAGGCCATAGGAGATACTTTATGTTATCTCTCAAAATGCGGTACGCTGGAGTAGGAATCAGTTGCTAGAGAGACTCAGAGTTAAAGCAGGTAACAAAGTAAAAGAAAAGGAGATAGTCAAGTCGAAGGTTCATAGCCAGTGTAGAAAACAGACGCCCGAAGTTAGATGGTGATGGGGTACCGGGTACGAAAGTTGATAATCTCATGTCGTAGAACGATGATGCTTGAGAAATTCAGCGTGCAACCAGCTCAGGTGTCAATATGAGGAACACGAGTGGCCTTCTCTGACTCTTGTGTGATAGCGAGTGTTTGAAGCCCATTCATAACATTCTCCAAATCATCGAGTGGGATGGACCCACCAGCATCTAAGATGCCAGCCGCTTCGAAGGCAACAATGCGTTGCTTTCGACGCTCTTGAGCGAGAGCCCGTTTCTTGTCGGCCTCTCCCGGTGGCATTTCCCCCTTAGGATTATTGGTGTCATAGAATACCGGGCACTTGCGATAATTTAATTCCACTTTTGTGCCTGGTGGTGCCTTTTCGAGGCGGTCTTGTTCTAGTTGAAGGCGAAATAAGATCTGATGTAGGCAGAGAGGGCAAGGGAATTTTCGACTGAAAATTTGGTGCGTCTGAAAATAGTTGCACCTTGGGTCGTCCCAATTGCTACAGGTGTGTTTGAAGACGACATAGACGTGATCACCTTCAGGCCCGATACGACGACACCCCTCAAAGCGATATTTTATGACACACATTGTTTGTTTCTAGTTGGGTAGAAGCTCTAAAGGTAGAATGGCATTAGCCGCTGTGAATAAATAGCTACAATCGGATATACTACCTTCGTTCTGAATGGTGAAATTCTGTGAGGACTTTGAAGGAAAAGGGTTTGTTTTTGGTTGGTAGATTCTAGAGCTCCTATTAGCAAAGCTTATACGACAACCCTGAATGTTGTCTATCAAAATATTTTTAAGAACTCTGAGAAACCCTATGGATAGAAGATTGTGATATGTGAATAGCTTGGTCTGAAGCTTCGGTGATAGATATGGTGGTGTTCGTGGAGGTATCGTGATCGTGAGTTGAGGCCTATTCGAGTTCGATGCAAGGTTGGTGACAAAAGGATTGTAGTGGTATAGTATTAATCACCCTCCTCGAAGGAACAATCATAAACCGATGATATCATACACAAATAAAGGAATGTATCAGTGAAAAGTTGTCCGCAACAGATGATGGTGGTATCGATGATATCGTTCGTTGGTCGCTAGTCAAATAGATTGAAGTTGGTGATGCGATCAGGCTGAGCTGAAGTCGAGTTGGAGATTACCAGTTAAAAGCTTCGCCTTGAATAAGTATTGTGCTCAGCTAATATCAAGAGCCAAGGGAAATTTACTCAGTGGCCTCCCATTTGCCAAGTTTGGACAATCTAGGCAATTTCCATATTACCAATCGCCTACGGGATATGGATACAATGCTTCCAATCAAGTTCTATGAGCAGTTATCTAATCTATAGATCTAGGCGCTTAGTACGTTTCGATCTTATTCTAACAGCGAAAACTCCAAAAGACTATCTAACTCGTTCGCGATATTTATAGGCATAAGTTCGGATAGGAATACTAAGTCCCAATATATTGTTAACACAGGGGTTTCTCTCAAGCCTAGGGCACTTACTCTTTAATCCATAGAGCCGACGCCCCCAAGTAAATCATTTATATGTATCATTTTGACATTTAAAGATGAAAGTGTATTGCATATGGAGATATTTGGGTTGGATCCAACGTAACTTATGAAATCCGCGTACGAGAATGATATTGTATGTTTACCTACATTCTGAAACCTTGTAAAAGTAAGTGCCCGTGATTCTTGCAATGTTAATATAGTTTCTTTTTGAAGGGGGGGGTGGGGGGTATAAGTCAAGGATTAATGATTTATCATAGTCTCGGAGCCAGAGCACCAGTTATCACATCAAGCTCGAGTTCCCTTCATGTTTATTATTATAGCTTCTCTTAAAATTTCTAGGTCTTATAACGTTGATACCAGCATGTTATAACTCAGCTCTAATGTTGATTATTTTCGGTCTCGAACCATTACAAACGAGTGAGAACTTATTTTAGGCAATCAAGGTAGTGATACGACCAAGGCCAACGTCTTCTCATAATCAGTTGGCTTTTAAAGTTCATATCAAAGGCAGCCCACCAATGGCTTCAGAATATTTCTCTTGAACATCTACAAAATTATCAAAAGCAATACTGAGGATGTTTTAACAAAACCCGCCTTTAGCATCCACACCATCCAGCCTTGCCTCAGTCCCATTGTCCGATGACTGCACAGTGGGTGTATATGGACTGACATTCGGAGGCAATATGTAAAGCCACTCGCACTGATGAAAGTGACTGGCTTGCGCCAGAAAATCGTTGATCTGGACCGATGATTTCTCCATACAGCGAGGGGCTGCGCAATACGTGTTTCACATTCTTTCACGTTCGGAACTTGAGTATTCCTGTAGCCGCACATATTTGATGATATCGGCCCATTTGTTGGTGTAAGTCGCAACTCGGGTATGGTGCTCAACAGCACACATAACAACCGGGTTTCAGTATTACATCTTAAGAGCAAAGATCGAGCGATTCGATCTATCACTTGTATTTTTAATATAATGGCTAAGATCTTTGAATACAAAGAGTGACATTAATTTAAGTCCCTTTATTCGGAGGTTCCGGGATATCGATCCCACGCTCCGATACAACATAAGTTACTCATACCGCACCACGATCTTCCAAGAACCACACTTCGCAAGAGTGGAGCTCATACCCCCACTGTAAAATCCGTCTTTGCAGCTTACAATATAGTAGGACTAAACAGTCACCAGAGCATGTATGTCTCGAATTTTATTTTTTTTGGTGAGAACTTTATATTTCTTCCGCTCCCCGCCCAACTGTTGGCTTTGTGCCGTAGCAACAAACCGAGCCGTGTCTCATCTGTTTTCTTCCGATTGGAACGGATGGCTTACTGGGTGGTTTTGCGTGACTGTAATCTGCAGCTATGGGCTTGGAATGGACGCCTGGTGCCTATCTTGTGTAACCTCGGTGTCACAATATCGAGCAATCACTCACAGAAATCGGCGGGCCATAAATGATTAAATTTCGGCCAGTCAATACTGTTTTACGTGCGTTTAATAAGTTACATTGAGGGAATATAGTATATCTCTGGAAGGGTTTTCCATGATATCCGGTTACACAAATCCCAAAAAGGGTATTAAGTTCAGGTGAGAGTAGCACCCTCGACACTGTGCCACAAACTTTCCCGGTCGGAAGTTCCCAGCTCAGGGACACTCGCATAAGCGGAATTCCCGGGAGTTTGTAATGAGATTAGCGAATCGAAGTGGCTAATTCGACCTTCAAAGATAAGAAACTCTAGGGATTGCCCGTGGAACTTTAAATCAAAATTTTTTAAGTTTTATGAAGTAACCATCCTAAAACTCACAATATATTTATTATAAAAAAATAAAAGGAAAGTTTTTATAAATAACGTTTTCCACTGGGAAGAAGACCACACCGGGAAGAGGACCAACAAAATTTGGATTTCAAAAAAGTATTATAAATTTCTAACTAGAAAAAATTAATATATATAATTAGAAATTTTCATAGTGTGAGGTTGTGGTATGGACTCTGGGAGCCAAGCAGCAGTTTAGCTGCCCCCACCAGCTACACGCAGGAAGTATGCAAAGAATAGTATTATTTGGACGGTAGAAACTAATTGTATTGTAAATAATATAAACGACAGGATAGCATATATATAATAGTAAAAATAAGATAAAAAAAACTGAATGCCTAAATGCCAGACTCCTTGCATCTTGACAAAAGAGGCCTCTAAAAGAATGACTGCGGTGAGAACGATTTATAGAAACCAGAACGCCAAGAAGTGTTGAGAACAAAAGTGCAACAAATCATGTGTAACCATACTCCAACCTATGCTTCCACCTATGCTTCCACCTATGCTTCCACCTTCCATTCGCTGAACCATCTATATCCACCACAATAGGTTTTCATATAGTTAATATTCGAATTATTATTAATTTTTCAAGCCAAAATTTTTGCCTTTTTTGGTGTTGTGTTGAACACCGAACCAAAACCTAGTGCCGCTGCACAACCCCCCCACCACCATCAAATTCTTTATTCTTCTTCTTTATTCTTCTTCTATATAACTACTATCCTCTGCACTACCCTCCGCACTACCCTCTGGGCTACCCTGTGGGCTATCCTGCTCACCACCCCCCCTCTCTATCCTTTCGCGGACGACCTACCACGCAGACGACCACGGCCTCTTCTCTATACGCTAGGCTCATTGTTATTAGCATCTCTAACACCCAACTCAATAGCTTTATCCTACCATAGACCACTAATCTTCTCATCATTTAGAAGAGAGCGCCGGTGAGCCTAGGTTTACCACGTCTATTTTGAGACCTTCTTGTTGGCAGCACGCAATTGGTTATTGGCTTTTTGTAAGGTACTAATCCTGTTCCCTGCCATGCTGTATCCCCTTCAAACATACAGTTGGATAGCGGGGATTACCGACTGGATCCAGTGCAGGGTGGAGGCTCTTAGTACAGCTCCTTTGGAGGAAGGGAAAAAGGTAGACGGCACATTCCAACAAGGCCAATTCATCCCACCTCGCATGAATTTCTCTCTCTCTCTCTCTCTCTGCCTCTGCCTCTGCCTAGATTTCCCGAACACTTGGGGGAGGTCTTTTTATATTATATAACCCCCTTCCGACCAACCTCTCGGATTCTTTTCACTTTCCTATAATTATGTCTAGCTCTGAGTCCAAATCCACCATAAACCGTCTTGTTATCAATACCTTCCTCCTGCCCCGCAAAGTGTTGACACTGCGCACGCTGGTGGACGACAAACAGCCCGGCCGTCGCCGCATCTTCTATCGAAATGTCTTCACCCCCCAACCTTTCCCGCCTAACCTTCACCAAAATATCTCCTCAATCAGACTCTCACCTCTTCTCCCTCCCAGGTGAACTCCGGAATCTAATCTGGGAGTACGTCCTAATCCCCTACAACGACCCGTCCCGTCCGTACCCATCGTCAACCTGCTACGCCCGCCCGGACTTCTACGCACCTCTCACATCCTCCGTCGCACTGCTTCGCACCTGTAAAGCCATCTACTCCGAAGCGTGGTACCTCCCCTGGACCACCGCAGAACTCTGCTTCTACCTCACCGTAGATGTCCGGCGTCCTCCCCGTGTCGAAACAGTGGGAAATGTACAAAAGGCTTTGGATCATTTACATAACACCGGCGTGGATACGACGATAAATCATGTCAGAGTCTTCGCGCAGTTGTGTAGTCTTGAAGATGGAATGAGGTTGCAATATATTCTCAACATGAAGCATTTCAAACCTAGGAGTATTACGGTTACGATCCGACATACTGATTTTTGGTATTGGGAGAACGATGAGACGTTGCGTGTTGGAGGACAGTGGGTCGGCGCGTGTAGGTTTCCTGAGACGGTGGAGAAGATTAAAGTTGAGTTTGAGAGTCTTGAGAGGAAGAAAAGTCAGGTGGATGAAATTGCTCAGCAGGCTGTGGAGAGGTGGGGGTTTTGTAGGGCGGATGGGAGGAAGTTGTCGGCTGTTACGGGGAAGACTGAAGATGGAAAAGTAGAGGGCGAGATGACGGTTCTGAGGTGGACGGGGAGTAGTACCTGGGAAGGTTTAAGGTGGATAAGAGATGAAGTTGAACAAGGCAAATTAAACTACTACGTCAAAACGGTGACTTGGAGAGTTAAGAGGGAGCAGGAGAGAAGAGACGAAGGTGAAGTTGATAATCTAGTCGTTGTTGCAAACGACCCCCCGATTACCTGGGGTATCCACCAACACCAAAACGCCCTATCCAATACTGGCCGCCAACGTTCACTCGCAGCGACGCATACTAAGCCGCTGTCATTGAACATTTGTACTACTACGGAAGAGGAGCTAGGGTATGTATTTGCGGACGAGGACTTGACCGTCGAGCAGCTGAGAGATAAGATATGGAAATGGAGAAGGGACAACCCACGCATAGCGCGGCGTGTGTATCGGCATTTTTTTTAGAGAGAGATGGGAGATTATATTATGGTGTCGATTTTGTGGTCATGATTTCGATGTTTAATTGTCTGCAGACGGATTGGTTGATATGACTGAGGCAATCAATATTGGGAGGGTGCACGTGTATACTTACTCATTTTTCGTCGTATAATACTAAGGCTGCCCTCTTCGATGTCAAATGTCTACCACCTTCAATGCATATTATTTTTGAATTTGACTAACACCATCAGTCCTTCATCAAGATCCTCTAACCCCTCAAACACTAAAACCTCGGAGTTCGGATGCAAGGCGATGTAACCAGACTACGAGAGGCTAGCCGATAACAAGCTTAAGCTTCTTGAAGGAGCACCAAGAGCCATCAATCAAGCACGCGAGATTTCGAGAATGCCATGCAATTGCAAAAAAAAACGAAAAAAACGAAAAACTCCATTCTTTGAAAATCCCGTCCGACATGACAGAAGTCTCGAAACATGACAGCCTCTTTAGTGTGAAATCAAGGCACAGGAACACTCACTCACTCACTCACTCACCCTGCCGCAGGTTCTTTCTTTCTTTCTTTCTCTGTCTTGTCTCGTCTTGCCTGTATGTAACCGCCCCACACAGCCTCCTCCACTTACAATCACTGACCAGGTACATCACACCAGAAAAAGATGGCGTCCGCTGCGTCACAGCACGTACTTCCAATGCACCAAAGCAATTACCAATTCCGCAGGTTTGGGTAAACGTAAAAGTAAGCTGGGGGTGGGAGATAGCCGAATATAAACGCCGACCAAAAGAGTACCCGGGCCGGTTAACTGCACTTGCCAGTTGTGTCTATAAGGCTGGGGAAAACTGTTGATATCAATGATATCGAAACTGATAACGTTGAGCTCTAGGAAGGTGGTACCAAACGCCGGCGATTAGAGGACTTACTCCGCAATCAATGAGCCGGAATCAGTTGAACCCTTGACCTCGAACAATACTCCATGCACAGCCAACAGCCAACAGCTAAATATCCGGAATATAGATAGCAGTGGAGAACCAACAGTGCAGTGACACGTTCCGGGATATTTTCTTCAGAAAAAAATAGGCAAGCGAGATGAACTCGATATAGAATCCGGGGATTACCAAATGCCGCCCCGTGTGTAGGCACGGTGTGCATTGCGTGAGGTTGAGTCGCCGTTCAAGCTGATATCGGGAGTAAAATACCACGCGCAGCACATAGTTACTAAGTCGGCTGGTCTAGAACTTGGAAACTTATGTGCGATAATGTTATAAACGGCTACTTCGCCATGCAAGCCACCTAGCAGTGCACCGAACTACATGTCCCTTGTAACCAATAAAACATGTTTATTCAGTTTCGTCTTTTTATTTATAGCTTCAATAGTGATGGTCTACGAATCTTTTCTCCGTTTTTGTTGAAACTAGATATCTATGGTATGTGTTCAATCAACCAGCTAATTATTGACCATTGATCGGAGATCAAGAGACATTTCTCCGTTTTTAACCTCCCGTATCGATTTCCTAAGGCATGGAAGTTTTGGTGCTTGCTAATTACATAACTGATCCCGATTACCTCTTTGAGCGGTCTCGTAACTCTCGGTGTTTTCAAGTACATATCTAGATGATAGTATTTGGCATCGGATACCTGTTAAACTAATAAATGCCCAAGTATTAGTTTCTTCGACGTTGTAGTTAGTCGTCGCAGTTCCACGGGCCCAGTTTAGCGAAAACGACCCGCACTTGGTGTTAATGTGGTAACGTTCTCCGGTGCAATTCAGTTTACGCTAGCATACTGAATGTTCATGGGCATCCGACCCGAAATTCCTCTAGACCGCTGAACCGAGTGCTTGTGCCTAGTCCAACATGGGATGAAAATCTCCTCGTCTGTTGGCTGACTTAAGCCTATGGCTTAATTAACCCTATCACTTGAATGCTAATTGTCAACGTTGTACAAGATTGCTTGTGAATTGAACCCCTCGAACTATGTGTTGGGGCATGGAGAGTAAAGTGTGCTTAAGACAATTGTCTCTGATTTCCAATACATGTTATCAATCTTTAAAGTATACAAACAAGCAATCCCAATATGCATTAAAGAGTTAATTCTATTCATAAATAATTTGGTAGCTTTATTGTAGTTGGAATGGGAATACGAATATGTAGAATGAAGTTTAAGTTCTACATACGAGTTTCAGCTGAAGTTAGTCCTACCGTTCCCATGCCTGATGCGATATTACGTATACGTAGGTAACTATCCGCGTACCGAGAAATAATTGCCTTTCTTGGTGTCTAAGAGGATTCATCACATCTCATTAAACTCGAGTATAGTATCTCATGATCATTCCCGTATTCGACACTGCAAGGCCCGAACATGTTGACATTGAAAGGATTGCATTAGAAAAAGAGAAACTACATCGCTATAGCTGTTACTCATTGGTTAAGGAAATAGTTAAAGGTCGGGTCAGATATGTTAATCGACCTCATGAAACAAGACTATGATAAGCCTGCGCCTGCATACCTCGCAATCGTTCTCAGAAAGTTATCAGAAGTATATGAAGCCATAATACTGATGAAGTACAAGTTTGGTACCGTGGCCACTATTTTGCACTTTCTGACAAAAATGAAGCCAAAATCCAACAAATTGGAATGTGTTTATGTGTTGGTGTTATCACATATTATTTGGAACAGCTCTCCTGAAACTCAACCTCACAGGAGAACATAGCAAAGAGTAGGCCGGAGAAAAATATAGCATTGTAATACGCAGAAAAATCAAGATACTGTAGTGACTATCTACTATAATCTCTAAAATATCGCCCCTGTGGAGTGCCTATTTCCAGCATTGTATACCCAAGACCACAAATTCCAGAAAAACGGAAGCTTATATGTATTGGCTATGTCCAATTTAGATTCTATTCATAGAGGATAGTTAATGAAAGCAGTAAATCAATTATATACTATTAATTAGTGGAGAATATGCAATGTCGAGTGGGCGTAATTAGCAGGGCAAACTTCCATATAGTTAAACACTGATGTGAGTTACCATCTCGGTGGATCGATAAATATATCGACACTGATAAGCTTAGTCGAAGCTCGGTAGCTACTCCCTACCAGGAATATTCCTCGCCCCGCGGTAGAAGGCTAAATCTCTCCTTGCACATGCAGATCCCGAGTGCCAGGTCTCGTCGACGGAGCCCAAAATATTACGAGGGCGCCATATAGCCTATGACCCGGCTGTCCAAAATCTGTATATAGACGAGGTTCAACGTTCCACTCGCATATATTCCGAACGGCGGGCCGACGCGCATGTATACTGAACGAGGTGCTCGCCATTCATCCGATTCTACATTGATACATTCTTACTTAAGCTTAGGCTTGGGTTGTGGCTTAGCCGGTTAGGGCTACAGGGCGGGGGTGGACGAATTTGGCAGCTTCCTGATATGTGCGGTCATCTACAAACTACGGACTGTATGCGACGACAAAGTATGATTTTAGCCGAAAAAATCGGGTAGTACCCACGGAAGCCGGTAAAATGTCACAGTGGTATTCTGTTCGACAAAGTTGAATGGCAATATATAAAGTAATGGCAGCCCAGCCGGCCAAATATTGTCTAAAGGCCCACTAAACACCAGGGATACTATCTAGAATACCAATATACAACGTCTAACTGAGTATATCAAAATGTTTCGGGGAGCGAAAGGTTCAACAACATAGCATTCAACACTTGGCCTACCGACAAGAGATCCCAAGATCTTCGCAGGCGTATGGGTATAACGTTAAATCCGACTAGTTTCTTTGAGTCTCGGCTTCGCCCAATCTTACCCCATGGTCCAGTCTTCAACTCCGCGAAACTTCGATCATGTCAGCTCAATTGAGGGTGGAACGCAAAGATATACCACTAGGAACCTCAAACACCCAGCCACGAGGTTTTAATGTTGGACTTAGAAAGGCCGAAACATCGATTTCAGTCAGAACCGCTAGTTTTTGATCGGGATGATCCTCCCAAATACAATCCCAATCATCACGCCACATATTCTCTCACAGCATCGGACATCAAACAAACTATGGCAAACGAAGCTAATGCACACTATAAGTGTCTCATGACTACAAATCCTTCAAGGTCAACTCGTATTTGATAGCGATAGGATTCACTCCCCTTGCATAAGTGCACAGTTCGCCTTGGGGCCCCGCCAACAACATCATACCCCGCTATTGCATACTCCAACCGGAGTACTCCATATTTTGTCCCTTGTATTTGATCGAGCAGGGCAAAGGCAGGGACTTGATGTTTCCCTTAATAAGAAGCTAATTCAAATGTATCCCCAGATGCAATCCCAACAGGTAGCTATGCGGTTACTGTTGTAAAACTTCTACATGCAGGTGTCTGGATCGACAGCAAGGACCAGGGCTATGGAGATCCCGGTGCAGTCAATGTGGAACGTGTAAGATTGGGATACGTACGATTCGCATGTGATGTCCCCGGGGTGGCTTGTTATCGAAACGAGCTGTGCCTGATGGGGCATCTCGGAACCGCTTTCTGATAATCGCGATAGACAGGAACCTAGGAACGTACCTCGAAATATCGACGCGAGGTTGAGCTTGGACCTTCATTATGCATACGCGGCAAGACAATATCGATCGGTGATACGTACTATATCACGCCTTGGTAAAATAATTACGTTTGAATTAACAATATCAATTATTCAGTTGTTCATCAAAAGTTAGATATCAATTGTTTCAAAGAACAACCAGGCGCTGCAATGGACCAATGCGCCATTGGTTCTACAAAGTTCGGCTTCTAGAACGAAATTTCGAAGACGGTATATTCACAAACACTAATTTGAAGATTTCAGTTGTGCCAGTGCCGATATACCGGCCGGCACGGAGATGGCTTATCAATCCCTAGGCGCACACAAAATTTAAACCCCACTAGCCCTAGCTGCACAAAGGAACACCCCGAAGATTCGGCCGACGTTAGGCCAGGAACCAAATTTTGGCTCTGAACACCGGGGACACCACCTGTCAAAAAAAAAATCGCAATGAGCCAAGCTTCGACACAGACGTCACTGCACACTATGAAGTCTCAATTTTCAGTTTTATCAGGGGATATCCCTGTTCAACTCCCACATGCACAAATTCGTGTATGTAAACCCGACACACAGTTTTCTTTTTCCTTCTCGAACAAGGATTGGACCCCACTTTCCTCCACCGTAACATTGCAGGTCAACCTCACTTTCCTCGAACGTGACGTTGCAAACGACCCCACACTATTCTCAGTCAATGCCTGGCCCAGTCCTGAACAAAGCACCAAACCAAATGACAAGCCATTTGAAGATTCTCAATTTTTTGCGCGGTTAGACAGATGGCTCGTGCTAAAAACACCACTAAACCAGTTTGTACTTTTTGGGCGGCCAGACCATTATCAACACAAAAATTGTTATTGAAAATTAGGAGGTCGTTATATCGCTGAGCCAAAGGCATTCAGGGACCTAGACTACGATTGATATCTCGAATTTTGAATGATTCACGTGATCACGAGCCCTCTGAAAGTAGTTTTAGCTAAGGTTGATACCTGTCACTGTGCCAATGTAAGGCGTTCAAAGTTGATAATATTACACTAGGAGCTACATTTTGAACTTGCATGTTCAAGACAATAGCCTTCAATTACCAAAGAAGAGTATATGATATGCCATAGCTTTACGCTAATATAGCATTTGAGTCTACGCAGCGAAGCAATTGTAGACGGCACTGTGTATAAAGGGTTGATTATTCTATATCGTCGCGAGCCCGGATATATTATCCCAGTTGGCCGGCCCCAAGAACATGGAGATTCGCACTCGCCTAAGCCCATAGGCTTTAGGGTAGTCGCCCGGAATTCCAGATGGGCCGGCGATAGACGACGGTTACACAAGGAATTCGAAGCGAAATCAGCCCCAGTGTTAACAAGAACATGCACATCACCATATATTCTAAGTTCTATAACGATTTCGCTGAGCCATGTCAGAGTCGAAGCAAGCTTGATTCCGATTGCGATAGAGTATCTTATATAAAAAGTTATATAAAAAGTTAGATCATGGAGATTGTCTTCAGACACCACCAGGATATGTAGTTTACAGTTACTTCCGGTTTAGACACTGGGTGATAATACCATCCGCAGATGACACAGTGCCCGCCGTGCCCGGTATACAGAAGACCAAATGAATTAAGACAAGACCGGCCTGCAAGGGATCTGACACCTGTTCCAGTAACAAGTATCCGTAGCCCAACGGTATGCAGGAAACGATCCACGGTTGGTCTATAGATCTAGGAACCATCCATACCTTGTTGAGATCGGCATCTATATATTGATATGAATACTATAACATGATCTAGAAACTAGCATAGCTATAGACGACCTGAGAAATTTTTTTTTTTAAATTTTTTTTTTGGAATATTTAACATACCTAGATATATTAGGACTTCGATAGGCATGCCACTGTTATAAATATCACAGCATTACAATTCTTTTAGCAGTTTCTATAAATTTTCATCCGCCTTTACAAATTTACCAATTTTGAAGAAACTAAATATGGAAAATATCATAATATTCAAGTTAAATACAATTATTCATGTATAAGGCAAAGTAATAAACGGTCAAGAGATGGGAAGCGATATAAATCCTTCACATGCTGTAATTCTATGGAGTCTGCGGTATTGTGTAACCATCAAATTCACCCCTGCACACCCATTCAGCTTTTGCGTTGTCCACCACACACTAGCTTTCAAGCCAATGCGAACTCAAGGTCGCAATTGCTTATCCATTAGACTTCGGCCTTCCCGTCGATATTAGACGCAGATCACTAAGCAGCAGATATCGCCATCATGTGGCCGTAAAATCCGGAGATTGTTCCATGTTCCTTGCATTAAGTCCGCCCATCCATCCTCTTGATTTTGTGGAGAAAACTTAGTACTTGTGGAGGAACTCTGTTGGATTTTGAGGGACCATTTTCCCACCTCCAGCTGACGAAAAAACGAAACCATCCACTCAACTCGGAGAGTACCCAAAATGACGTACGAATATCCACACCATCAAAAATCCTAAAACTGAGGTAACGAAGATCACCTCATTTTTTTGTCATCGCAGACTAAACCTCCTTGAGGGAATAAGGGAAAGTTTATTCTAGAAAATTTTCATGGAAGCTCAAATGGCTTGGCTTGTCTCTGCTGACGACACAAAGTAAATGTTCTGTAGCCTAGTCTTCCCCACCGCGGGCTCTTGCTACCTTACCTGCATGCGAAAAAAACATTGCATCTTTTACGCCACCGCAAAGTTTCCTTCGGCTCCAAAGTTCGGGAACGTTTTTCCTTTCAAAGTGCACAAATTTTTTTTCTCAAGATCAAGCGGTGCTGTGGGCCCTAAAGCTCCGCACTAGACCTAATATGGCTACCAATCCGAAATATGGGGGAAGGGAAAATGTGGGTCCCGACGAGGTGCGCTTGGATCGCTTTAGTTCAAAAAGCAAGAAATTCGTGCAGACAAGCCCAAGCAAGCTTGATTCGATCGAATCGGAAAAAGTTTGATAAGCTTTTGATAGCCAGAGAACTGGGATAAACGGTCTTTGATTGGTTCGCGGGCTAACGGACTAGCCATGTCTAGCATACACGACATGCAGGTTTGTCCTAAATCCTAGGATCTTAGTACATATCAATACCCCGAGGCCATTTTCATAAGTGCATACAGACCGTACGTCGATACCTAGGGTGATGTACCTGCTGTACCGATATCGATCAAGATAGCGAGGGGCAATAGCATCGACACGACATACTTCCCTCGAGTTATTTGATGGTATTAAGATGTAGACACAGATTAGATTTGATTGGTCAATTCGAACACTCTCATCGGTATTAACATCCAAACCTCGAGGATTTGCTGCAATGAGTGGGGTCACAAGCCTACTGATAACCGCCGCCGCTAGGTTTGAAGGTATCTTGATGTCAAATACGCATCGTACATCGTATTCGGTGTTAACCTCACGACCAAGATCGGTGCAGATAAACTCCAAAAGTGAATAAGTAACTTTCAACTGCGCATCAGTGGAGAAATTTGAAATAGTTGAAATTGCGGGGAAGCCAAGGTTTATGTCGATAGATTGGATTATCCTAGTATTTTCAGGTATGAGTTCGTACGCAGGTATCGATAATCCTCGGCCCTCAGGACCAAAGAGAGCGATTCCTAAGGGATTGTTATAGAGGAAATGAGGCTATGATCATCGATCATAGCAAGTGGCGCATACCCCAGAAATATAACGGTTTCCCTTGTAGCATAACCCTTGAAGGTTTCAAAAAGATAGTCGGATCGCTGTAGACAGTTGCACACAACTGTTCCTTGAAATAAACACTGCAATCTAAAATCTGGGCCTTGGGATTCTCGATCCATGGTATCGAAATATCTGTCTAACGTTATAAGTTTGCTAATCGGTTTGGTGTTCATGGAACAGGCTTGGAGAATAGAATAACACCGCAGGAATATCTAGGATTCGAAAAATTTTTGATATGATCGCCCTTCCCGGGGCGACCACGAGTCCTCATGGGAGTTGAAAGTCCTATTACCGCTCCTTCCAATTTACAGCGCATGCAACTTCCAAAATTACATATAACTAACATTCGTCCAAGAGATGCTGGCCTGATAATAACCTTACCAGCAACTACATATACCCTTTCATTTAATTGCGCGATGCAGGTGCATATATGCCGACATCCACAGTACAGCTCAGCTCAGACCAGGCGCAGCCAAAACATCGTCAAAACCCTCCAGAAACCCAATCAACGCGTTAACGAGCTCAACACATGTCAAAGCAAAACCCTTACTATCACAAGCCACAAATTCCTTAAGGAATGCGACAAAAAAAAGGAATCTCAAGGAGAAAACGGGGCAAAAGGAAGCTTCAGCATTTTGGCACTCTCACCTTCCGGTTCCTGCGTTGCCGATGCAGCTCTTCCTCGGTTCGGTCATTTCTTGGGTCCTGGCGCTGGTAAATATTCCAGGAGTGTTTTATTATGGATAAAATTGGCATTCGAGATGCCCTCTAAAACTAGATTTTCAGGCCCGGAAGGGTTTGGGCTTATTTCCCAGGAATATGGTATGCCAGTGTGCAGAAAGAAAGAAAAATAGGAACTTGAGGAAGGAAAATATCCAGATGAACCGAGCTGCCGTCGCCGGGTCCGCTATTGCCGTATCATGAGGCCCTCGCCCACGGGTGGCCGGTTCTTCTAGAACAATGTGTGGAAGAATACGATCTGTGGGGCTAATATATCGTATTTTCTCCGTCAGGAACAGCAGATATATGCAGAAGGACACTCGCGGCGTCGGGTTTGAGGATTAGAATGCATATTCTGAAGTGCCATAGTGGGTTTTTGTGGGTTTTGTGGCTTGAAATCGCGATAATCCGTCAGTGCGACGAACATGCGGCGTGCCGTATCTAGACCGGCGGACTCGGACTCGGCCGGCTAATGCACAGACCGAAACACGAACGAAGCACAGGTACACTGTTAATCTGCGAGTAAAACAGGCGGTATTCGCGCACTGATGTTTATACTACTTTTTAAACTTAAATTAGTGAATACGAGTGAATCTACAGATGTCGAAATTCGAAACGGCCAATCTAATTTGATATATCGAATCGATCTTTACTGATCGAGGATGCGTAGATGTCGCAACACGACTACACATGATCGAATAGATGAGCCAGGGTTCGAAGTAATCCCGGCATCGCCAAGTCACAAAGAGGCGTTTCTCGCTCCGTCGGGACAAGAGAAAAACGCAAGCGGGAAAAGAGAGCTGTCCACCCAAAGGAAACGAACTAGCCCTAGGAATATTTTTTCTGCGATGCCGCAGGATGCTGGTCTTTTAGCCTGTGATACACAAGACATGACAAGACCAACAAGCTTAGAGATTAGACCTGTATTAAAACAAAAAATTAAGTGGGAGCCTAGAAGGTGGCCGGGATTGATGCTGAACTATATTTTATGGATGTCGCAACATTTGCTGGTCTTCGGCAGATTTGTGACAGATCCGAAGTCAAGCTGTTTGGTCAGCATATTCCTCGCAAGAATACTATCGGATAGCATGGTACGGGGAGGCATTCGAGGATCCTGTTAGAAATCTGCAGGAAAGAGGTGAATCTAGATGAAGATCTGAGGGATAGAATGCCGTTAGTTCCGAATACATAGATTAGATACCATGAGACTATTCCCTATTTTTGCTCAGATCTAGGTAGTGATGATGAATATTGATAGGTACATGGCGAAGATAGATGTATTACTTTACCAAGACTTCTTCCTATCTATGACGCGCCGAGGGAATTTTTGTGTTTTTGCTTGTTCTCCCAATCGTGCCAAAACCACTAGGGAATTGCTTTTTCATGTACTCCCAGGGTTACAACCAACCGACGTAGAGTACCTGGTGTAACCCCAGGTATTACGGATGTATACCCACATTTTCGTAAGCACTGTAGCAAAGGCACCACGAACCGACTCGGACGAATAAAAAACGAGCTCGAGGCTAAAGGCACGAGTGATATTAAGAGAGGGTCTGCTATTGCAGTGAAATTAGAAGAAATTGCATGGATATTGTTAAAGCTAACAACTTATTAATCGTCAGCTGGCCCGTTAAAGTTGATAGAGGTGGGTCTAATGGCGCGTGTGTTTCATGATGTATGTGCACATCCAGGCTTTCGATGGGCCGGTCTGGCCGGCCGGAAGGATTGTTAGCAGTGGAGGCAGAAAGCCCGGTGGCGTGCAGATTTAATGTATGTATGCAGATGTAGCTTGTGCGTGCTATCTCGAAGGGATTGTACTGTGGGATACATGAAATCACTTCGCCCATCCAAGATGTCTCGAGATGTTTGCCCTAGGGTCAAGACGTAGTAGGGATCGAATCCGGCACACTATCGGTCGGGGCTCTGCTTTCGGACCCGTTCAGTATCCACGGTTCAGGCTCTTTGACCGGTGGGGAAGCGAGCCATTGACGATTTTGGAGATAAAAAAATTTAAGAAAATATTTGAAAGAGGTCATAGGGCCCCTTGGTCTTGGATTCTAACCCAATGCGCATGCAGAGTTTAAGGTTTTGTAGCGTTAGAGCTTGTTTTTCCGGCCAGGAACCAGAATAATACATCAAACCAACTCTTTCTGAAAATGGCGAGACTGTGGAGTACTACAACACTCGTGACTCTGGCTCAGTAATCACAACATTGTGTATGTTGGAGAGCATTGAGACGTATTTTGGGAACACCTGAGAGCTCCGGCCATAGAGCAGTTGGTTTTTTCTGAGACTTTTCGAGAAGAGTTCTCGCCCCGTCCTCACGTGAGATGGCCGGAGAAATTATAGTAACAATGTTGATTATGCAACAAAGTAATCTCGGAGCAAACTCCCAAAGGAGTTTTAATGAAGACGCCTACGAGCTAAAGCGTTAGTGGTTCAAGTTTATGATGGTCCTAGTATCGGTGATGATGTTCGGGGCTAGCGTATACTACGTTAGCTGTCGCCATCAGTTTCCATTTTTCTATATTGATTAATCGACTTGGAATTTTGGGAATCCCGGGGCCATTGAGATCTAGTCACAGCCAACGACCCCGAGTCTCTAGCGATTAATGCAAGAAGAAAATTGAACTGGGGAGTTCTAGTTTCAGAAGAAGTTGGACCATGGGGTCAAATGTTGGTTGGCTGCAATCGTTACATTGGGCAGGACGGACGAATTGGCCAATCATGCGTCTCCCTAGATTGATTAAACAAGTTGCTTCTTGACGAGAAGTTCTGAGGGTGTGTGTGAATGCATTCGCAGGCTCGATATGCAGTATCTTGATATTTTGGTTTGGAAAAGGCGGGGAAAGAGCAATATCGACCCACACCTGGTGTAGTCGCCTGCTTGAGCAAGCTTTGTGCTGGCGTCTGGGTGGAGGGGGCCAAAGTCTGGGCGGCCATCAAAGCGGTGAACCATCACGGTCTGGCCGAGTTATTGAACTTGCAACCTGAAACTTTTTTTTTTTTTTTTTTGCATGTTAAGATTTCTACCGGAAGAAATTTGAAAATGCTAGAAGTAGGTTTGGAAAGAGAGCGGAGCGGGGAGACGAATTAGCTCGCTGGACTTTGAAATCCGGATCTAGAGTCGCTGGAGCGGATACATGCCGGTACAAACCAGAAGTAACTTTTGGAGCATGTTGGAAAAAGCAAGTCTTGTTCAACCGCTAAAAAAAAGTTGCCGGGTGGAAGCCCACAACGACAAAAGGGTCCCAGGACCAGGAATAAAAAGAAAATATCGAGCGAGGTCCGGGGTAGGTGCTGACGCTAGCTGCTTCATCGTGCAGGACAGAGACGAGCATGGATTGTCGACAGGGAAAATTCGCCGCCTCCTGTTTTCTTCTTCCTTTGGCCGTTGAGAATTAACTTGGCTGGGTAACCTCTTCCCATATGATTCTAACTTTTTTTTTTTTTTTTGTATTTGCATTTTCTTTTCTGGTTTGTCTGTACAGATGAGCCATCTAGCCGGTAAATGCAATGGCAAGTTGGAGATTGACAGGGACTTCAAATTGCTCCACCCTGGAGCTGGATCCAACTGTTGTAGTAATATCTTGTGTCTGATGTTGCCCGTTTATGGGAACTCCGTGGTGGCAATATCAAAAAAATCAATTGACAAGGTAGGAAGAGGAGAAGGCACAACGGCCGGGGCTCTCCACTCTCCACCTCCGCGTCCCCATGATATGCCTGTTTGACATATGGGTGGAACCGACATGGATTTGGGGGTGCTTTATTGTGTAGTTTCTGGTGATATGATATGGTATCATAATTGTATGTAAATGTCCATATGTCTCAATCACTATGGGATCGCAGTCCTCTGTTACTGTAACAGACAGAGTCTAAAGGTCTTGATTGAATCAAAGAAAAAGTAGAATCATAACGACGATGATGGCCTGAGGATGGTAATTATGATGATGATGATGTAGAGATCGGTTATAATCATTGTCTTTTGATACACGCACTGTGCATGGCATGGCAGTCAAGACTGAAACAAGCTATAGTCAAGAATCAGTCAATGCAGCAATTATAGACTAGAACATAACATATGCAAGTTGACAACCTCGAGACCCGTTCCTCCGGGAACTTTTGATAGCAAACTTAGCTTCCTAAGCTTCTCGCCCGTTAATTGAAAAGCTCAAAATGCGGGTGAAGCCAGGTGATCTGTCCCCGATTCGTTTGTCCATACACATGTAGTATGGAAAGTGCAGTACCGTAATGAGGTTCAAACTCGGGGTCGATATGAGGGGAAGAAGTGGAGAGAGACTGTGGGTGCATGTCTCGGAGGGGGGTGAGGGGGGAAAGCCTGGCCCATGACCATGCATGGCAGCAAACCGGGACTCCGGACAGGCCCTCTTTTAGTCAATGTCCTGTGCCGACCTAACTAACATGACATGTCCAGGGCCCATTTTTGACCAGAAAAAATAAAAAAACAAAAGCTGGGGTGTCTCAATTCTTGGTTTTGATCAGATGGTAATTAATTTTTTTCTTCTCCAGAGCGTGGAGTAGGATGATAGAATAGTGTAGTTATATGGGACTGTGCGCCGAGTAAGAGCAAAGACGGTTGCTTATAACCACCCCACCGTCGCCTTCCCAGACTTCTCTTCCTTCCTTCCTCTCCACAAGCAACCAACAACCATCTCTCATTTTCTTCACCATCACCATCAACATCGCCATCTAACCTAACGACTTCAGATACCGTTTGGTTTTGCTGGCTACCGTTTTGGTGATAAGGTAAGCTACAGACAGTTTTTCTCCCTTTTCTTCCTTCGTTTCTCCCTCTCTCGCTTCTGCATGCATTGGCATCAGCATTTCTCTCATCAGACCGTTGTTGGTGCTGCCGCGACTGGAACTAGCTGCTAGTTTGCTTGCTTGCTGGCAACGGCTTCTGCAAAATCGCGTCCCTGTATAGTGTACTTACAACCTCTGGATGGATGGATTCTCGTCAATTGCAATTGCTCTCTTTCGTCCTCTCTCTACCATCCCCTTAGCTGCCCTCTCCTGCTCTCCTGCCTTCTCCTGCTCCTTCTTGGACCGGCCGGCTGGATTTCACCTTCCACGAAGCTTCCATCGGAGAGATTCGAGTCCTGCTGCAAATTAGCCATATCCACCTGCCGCTGCATGCACCCTGCCAAGTGGCTTGCTTCCTTGCTTGTTTCTCGAAATCCGGCAGGTTTGCTGCTTTATTCGCGAACATCATTGGCTACGTTTCAGCCTAGCGAAAGGTCCCCTCCAGGCTTCCTATTGGCGGCGAAACGACCGCCTGCACAGGGGAAATTGCAACTAGCCGATCTGCCTTCGTCATGGTGTGCCCGTCGAAGTATTCCAGGCACCCAGAAGCAGCTGGCCGGGTCTAGTTTCCAGAATGATGACCACTTTTCTATCAATTTCCCTTACTGTCGCGTGCTATCGCGATGTTCACCATTTTGCTATTATTACTATCCGGATTTTCACCTCATTTTGCTTTTCATTGAACGAAACTAATATAATCATGGCATCTCCCAGAATAGAACGCTTTCGTTTCTTGCAACAACAACAACAACACTTCCAGGAAACCCGGACTTTGTTCCCTTGATACGAAGCAAAAATGTCGGACTCGCCTATCGTCCGAGTTGAGGCCCCAATCACGGTCAGAGCTTACCTGCTCTGTGCCTTCGCTGCCTTTGGTGGTATCCTCTTTGGATATGACTCCGGTTACATTTCTGGTGTCCTTGGTATGACCTTCTTCAAACGTCATTTTGGAGGTCCCGTTCCCGAGTCTGTCGACGCCAGCGGATACAATATTGAAACCTGGCAAAAATCCTTGACCACTTCTATCCTTTCTGCTGGTACTTTCTTCGGTGCTCTCTTCGGAGGTGGCTTCGCTGATTGGGTTGGTCGTCGTCTCGCTATCATCTCTGCCTGTGGTATCTTCATTGTCGGTGTCATCCTCCAAGTCGCCTCTACTGCTCTCGGTCTCCTCATCGCTGGTCGTGTCGTCGCTGGATTCGGTGTCGGTATCGTCTCTGCCGTCGTCATTCTCTACATGTCCGAGATTGCTCCAAAGGCTGTCCGTGGTGCTATCGTCTCTGGTTACCAATTCGCCATCACTCTCGGTATCTTCCTTGCCGCTTGCGTCAACTATGCTACCCAACACCGTGATGACACTGGCTCTTACCGTATCCCAATTGCCATCCAAATGCTCTGGGCTATCATCCTCGGTACCGGTCTCTTCTTCCTTCCAGAATCTCCTCGTTACTGGGTCAAGCAGGGAGAACTCGACAAGGCCGCTGCTTCCCTCGCCCGTGTTCGTGGACACCCTGCCGACTCTGAGTACGTCGTCGCCGAATTGGCTGAGATTCAGGCCAACTACGAATATGAGATGCAAATTGCTTCTGCCGGATGGTTCGATGTTTTCCGTGGTGGATGGAGCAACCGTTCTGGTAACTTCCGCCGTATCTTCATCGGTTTCTTCCTCCAGATGATGCAGCAATGGACCGGTGTCAACTTTATCTTCTACTACGGAACCACCTTCTTCCAGCAATCTGGTATCGACAACGCGTTCACAATTCAGGTTATCACCAACGTTGTCAACGTCGTCACGACTCCAGTCTCTTTCTGGGCTATCGAGAGGCTTGGTCGTCGTACCCTCCTCATCTACGGTGCTTGTCTCATGATTGTCTGCGAGTTCATCATCGCCGCTGTTGGCACTGCTCTTCCTGGATCCAAGGCCGCTTCTACCACTTTGATCGTTTTCGTCTGTATCTACATCTTCGGCTTCGCTACTACCTGGGGTCCTGGTGCTTGGGTTCTTATCGGAGAAATCTACCCATTGCCAATTCGTGCCAAGGGTGTTGCCATTGCTACTGCGTCCAACTGGCTCTGGAACTTTGTTATCGGATACATCACTCCATACATTGTCGACCCCGATCAGGGCAACCTCGGATCCAAGGTCTTCTTCGTCTGGGGATCTACCTGCTGTCTCGCTCTCCTCTTCGCCTACTTCTTCGTCCCAGAAACCAAGGGTCTTTCTCTCGAGCAGGTCGATAAGATGTTGGAAGAGACTTCTCCTCGCCAGTCCGCTAAATGGGTAAGTTGCTCTAAAACTGTGCGATATCTGCATACGATTGCTAATAGAGATTTTTTACAGGTTCCACACAGCACTTTCGCAAACCAAATGGGAATGACCGACAAGGCTGGTGGTACTGCCACCCACATCGACGATGTCAGACGCGGAAGCCAGACTGGTACCGAGAAGGCCTAAACTCCCAGCGCTATAGACCGTGCTTTTTGACATCTTTTGCTGCTGTCTCATGGCGCGCGGGGTTTTCATTCTAATAACTGTTTTTTTCATTCTTTTTCCTTTCGTTATGTTTTTACTTACAAGTGATGTTAATAATTAACGTCCCGACCGCTTCCTTCGCGTTCGTATCCCTTTTCCTTTTACGCTGAGCTTTTCTTCGTTCCTTCATTGGGCAAGACAAACCATCCGAAAAGTGAAAGGGAAATGACTTTACAATATGAGGAAACGAAAAAAATTCGATAACTTTTATTGATGGAAGGATGGGATTTATGGGCTGTTCCTTTTATTATTTTATCGTTACTCCGACTTCTGCTTTAACACTTTCTGGAAAAGAAGTGGGAAACAAAGGAACGTCCTCCTATTTCTTATTTGTACCAAATAGGACCGGAATGACATAAAAATTTAATGACTTCAAGGCACTAAACCTTAATTAACAACGTACATTGTAAATCTGCGACTAAGTCAAGTACACAACGGCCTTTTCATTTCGCCATATGAGGCACATTGCACAAGATTGATATATACTTAAGTACTAGATAGCTATATCTAGATATCTATTGATCCCATTCAAAGTAACCTATCCAGGTTTCTTCGGGCACCACATGTTTGAATGTAATGCTGTCGTCTTCGGCTTTGGTTACTCCAAGACATTGAATACATCTGGTGAGGAAGTAAGAGTCTGTCTGTTCAATGTACTTGAGCTTGGGTATCGTCTCCGTGAGGCGGTAGAACGGATGGTTTGGTGATGACTTTGGAACCCAATCTATGGCCCGCCCAGAGTGTGTTATTCTTATATACTCCAGGTCAGGCATCACGGCGAGGCCTCCGATGAACTGTTGTGGTTAAGGTTGTTAGCTTTTGAGAGTTATGTTGGAGGTTTTTGGAGAGAAGGGCTAAAAAAGTCCGCTTACAAATGCTTCCGAGCCCGCTCCCAGTAAGTCGTCAGCACGCGCCCTTAATGCCAGTCTTTTAACGTTTCCCAGGTCCCGCTGAAAGCTTAAGTTCTTCGCCCAACTTGGATTAGCCGCCCCGATTAGGGCCATTGATCCTGCCGTCGGCCAGCGAGGCTCTGGAAACTTCAAAGTTAATTCTTCGAGGTTATCCCATTCCCATGCTAACGCCGGACGATCCTCCCCGCCTACAGTACCCTTCAAATCTATATCCGCCGACTCCCAACAATCAGCCGAATAAGTAAACGCCTTAGCAGACCTCGTTGACGGCTGTAATATAGTAATCAAATTATTCATCGCAGCTCTGGAAATCAAATATGGTTCCTCCCTTTTCGAAAGTCTAAGAATGAAAACATCGAGTTTTGCAAATCTGCCGTTTTTGGATTTGTGGGATTCGATGAGGGAGGCTGCTTCGGGGATTGATGAACGGCCGTCGGGTTTCGTGAGGGTTCGTTGGACTTCGAAGATTTTGAGGTATGGGTGGGAGGTTATTATTATGGCGAGGACGTGGAGGAATGATGGCCAGGGGAGGGTGGCAGAGTCGGTTAAATGGAGGCGGTGGAGGTTTATGAAAGTTGTTAGGAGGGGGAAGATGGCGTTTGGGATTGAGATTGTGGAGGTGGGGAGGGTGAAAAGGTTTAGTTTTAGGATGCTGGGGAGTACGGGATGGTTAGTAACTTTTCATGGGGTTATTCATATAAAAACACTACAGCTAGTCCCCAGGCGTCTTAGACACTCTACAAATCCTTTTTTATAGTTTAAGAGCGATCGGCAAAGCTATTCATGAGCCCATACGATGCGAAACCGGTCCTGAAGGGCATATGTTGGCTCGCGTGTTGAGTTTGTGGTATTTTAGGAGAGCAATTATGCGTTTGTAGATGTTGCATTTTTACGCAAGGTCGGAATCCTGTGTGACGCGCAGGGCACACTTACCGAACGAATTTCCCATTCTTCCCGTAGGAATCTACTTTAACGGTATCCTTTTTGGTAGCACCGACATAAGACAATTCTCCCGAACGATATAAGCGCGCACAGGCTGCCTCATGGAAACGGTGGTTGACGCGGGCGAGATTGGCGAGGTCCTTGTTTGATAGAACCTTCTGGTTGGCGATTTCGCCAAGGAGTTCAACGGGGAGGAAGCTCATCCTTTTGTCCTTTCGCGAGAGATTTTGGATATTGATATGGTGAGGTTACTTATGTATGGGAAAAACTAGGTAGATTATTTGGAGGAACAGAGACACAATATATACATCTTTTGTGAGACGAGGCTTCATAGGCAATGTACGCGCAACTCGGATGGCTTGGCGACCCTGGGTTAAGCCTTGAGATACGAACGTGTAAAATACGAACAAAAGTGCAAGTATTTGAAACCGAACAGTAGCTTTCGGAGTGTGTAAAGTATTGATCATATTTGCAGAATAAAAACGGGAATGCCGGCATCATTTCTAACCAGGTATTTGCGACGTGAGCCCTGCTCCCAAAGATGTCCCAATGTAGCCGCGCCCTGGATATTTCTCTGCATTGCTCTTCGCATTGCATAAGTATGGTTGAGACACGGTAATGTGCCCATGGTTTCGAATTGTTTGTCTGATAATTATCAAGCAATTGAGGATCTTTCGGGGTGCTGCTGATAAGCGACTCGACTGAGGTACCATGATATCTAGGTTCTGGGCTTTAACTCTTTCAAGTTGCCGGCTGGGAAATCGCACAAGCGCAACTCCGGTCCCCCCGGTCCGGTTTTGTAGTCAGCTACCACATAGGGACCTTGGTCATTGATGATCTGACTGAAGTAATCGCCCTGGTAGTGTATGCCCCTGGAAAAGACCAATAGTTTCCCGCTTCCTCACGGTCATCAGTATGTTGTATTAGCTAGGTTAAGGCGGGGCAGATACCATTTGTGTTCTCGGCGGATGTGATTAATGAATCTAAGTTACGCCTAGGGTCATTTCGGAGATATATCTTTAATCTGGGGGACTGTTCTCCCACCTAATACTATTTTAGCCACGACAAGGGGGCGTAGTTTCGAATTGTGAAATCTAATGCCCAGCTCTGAGGTCACTCCATCACTAATTTCACACTTCTCATTTGTCAGGGGACGAGGGTCGATGCATACAGATTCCGGCATATCCTTAAAATCGTTATGGCCGTGTTGATGGAGAAATAATAGACCAGCCTTCGAGGGTAATATTGGCTCACAGACTAAGAGACAGCGTGAAACATGATATAGGAACCAGGCAAAATCGATGAATGGCTTGGGATCGGTCTCAGAATGCCGTAGAATGCTATCCATATGCTGTCCTACAGCGTCTATGATAGCACTTTCCAATTCCCAGTCGATCCAGCATTCAGGATCATCCACTTTGGCTACGTTCAGGAAATCTTGATATGTCGCTGTAGCTGTCCTCGAAAATATTGTATCTGCAGATTCCGGAAGCCATTTCTCTGCTGTTGATAGTAGCCCCAGGCCTTGGCTGGTCCCATCGGTATATATTCAGGAGGATTCCTTTTCACCAATTCTTAGTACTTCAATTAGGCTCCTTCGGCTCCTCGAATGGATTCTCTCTTTCAATAAACTGTACAGCATTAGAGCTCCGAATAGCTTCCCCATGCTCTTGGCCTGCGCTCCCAACAATGCTTCTTCCGAATATCTCCTGCGATCTCCATTAGCGCACTCGACCAAGCTATTCGTGTACACACCACTGCGGATAAGTTGATATCTGTACCTGGGGCAACGAATAGCTGTTGGACTTCAACTATACGTCGATATCCCGACGTTTTAGTCACCACCTGATTCTGTAGACCCGTGTCGACATCTGGATGAATAATACCGCGATGAGGTAACCTCCTGGACCCTTTCGCTTAGCTGTGCTTGTATGTTTGAAGAGTACCTGCCCTTGGTCTTCTAACCTGACCTTCACTTTGAGATCCAGAAGCCACGAGGCAACCGTGGCGATTAAAGCACAATCCGCACCTCCCACGAAGACTGCCTCATTTGTTTTACCGGACGCAACTTGCCCGAGCTCATGAAGAGCTGCCGCAATTTGAATGTCATTTCCCTTGAGGAGCTAGGTTGGCACTTTCTTAACGCCGGAGTATAAACGAGTCATTCCTGTCAGATGCTGCTTAAGATTCGAATAAAGCAAATGCTTCTTCGGGGTTAGATTGCTCAGAACGGAATCATACATGCTAAAGGTATATATATCAGGCCATGTTGAGATACTATCCGATAATCCTGGATAACCTTACATCCTCACTACGGCGCCAAGAATGACCATTGTACATGCATTAAATAATTACAGAGTGATCTCGCAGGTCAGATGCTTTATACTACTTCTTGATGCACTGTAGTTCAACCACCGTCTAGGAATATAAAAAACCTCGAATATTAAATAGCGAACTGCAAGATATTTTTAAATTTTGATATATAAAATGTGAGGTATCTAGGCTCTCCGAAATTTCGGGACTCATAAATCCATAAGCCTTTGCCTGATATCATTTGGGTCCCAATATCTAACGTCGAGCTTGCTGAGGACCTCGTCATGTAATATGAATATTCACATTTCTGCTCGACTCCAAGACAATTTAAAGGAGAGGTTGAGAATTGTGAGCGACAGCTAACATTGCGCAAATACAAGGATTGGGTGCTCTCGAGTGACTGGGATTGTGAAGGCACTAAGCCAGCATGACAGTAATAGAATATCCTGCCGCACTGCACTGGAAGATTTCTAGGTCTGGATAACATGATAGTCGACTAGCGTGAAAATAAATCCTGTGAATAATGGGATACTGGCTAGCTCTAGAGTTTCAGTCCAAATGCAGTAGTGATTGGCAATAATTCTCTTTAATTGGAGTCCGAGATAAATTTACATCTAGAGTGTATCTCGATAAACATAGAGCATTCTTCGCGAGACTGAGAGTATTATCCCATTTTATATAGTAAACAGATTGTACATACCTAGGTATGCATCATTCCCGTATCCCTATGTATATATTTCTATATATATCGCAAGCTGTCCAATTTGCGGATTTTAAACATCCTTACCGCGCTCGCGGCTGCAACCCCAGTTAGCGCGGCAGTTGCCTTCCCCCCTCTCGAAGAACGAACACCCGGCTGCTATGAGTCCGGTTTATACTTCGCGGACTTCACCCGGGGAAACAAAAAAATCCTCGAAAGCATTATTGTTGCTGCATGTCAAAATCGTGCCGGCCGACACTCGGAAAAAAAAAAAAAAAAAAAAAAAAAGAATGCCAATAGTGTATACAATTTTCAAAGAACCGTATCGACTTCTCGATTATGCACTGGACCGGGGGAGCTAGAATACTTTATATGGACGAGTGCACTTCGACTTCGAGAAAGGATATGAATTTATGCCCTGGTGGAAGTCAGCTGCTTTCTTCTAGTTTCTATATCAGCGTCGACCCAAATATTGGAGACCGTCGGAAACCGCTATCGGAGATCGCCAATAATACCAAAAGCTAGATTTTTGGATCCGATCCAAGCGACTGGTTGTTATTTCAACTAGGCTTGAGGGGGGATTGGTGTATATCAATTCAATCCAGTTCATTGCCATCAAGGCAAGGAATTTTATAGGATCAGCATCAATTTGAGACCCATCCGCCACCTTTAACTTCTATGCTTAATATTTTGGATTGGACCGGTTCTTCGGTCCGTTCCGTGCATTCTTCTGTTGTACACTTTCCACTTCGTTAATCAAGATACCCGACATCCCGACCAGGACCCCTGCTGCAGTTTCCCCGCAAATTGTTGCGTTTCGTGCGTTGGTTTACTAGATTCCGAACCTCCGAATCATATCATGATCTCTCCACTTTGAACGATAATTCGTCGGGAGCACTTTGGTGAAGTCTGTTGGAGTGATCGGAAAGTGGCGATAAAGAAAATGGCATCGGAAAGTCAGGATTCGGGTGCGGCGAATGGATCCACAGTGCCACAGAAGTTGACGCCAAACGCTGCCGCTGGAATCCCAAGAATTCCTATCCCAGGGCCGAGGGCATATAATCATGAGGTAGAGACAAAAGGAAGTGGTGTTTGGTCGCCAGCTACGGTATGATACATCTAATGTCTTAGAAGATTGTGGTGGTTCAAAGTTGAATATCTCAATAATTGCCTTGTCATAGTACCAAAACTACCTCCCAACCTGGCCAACGGACAAGTATCCTTCCCTCGAACCGTTCGAACATATAGACCCAGGGAGCAGGGCAGATCCATCATTTCCAGACCTCCACCCACCTGGTAGCAAACATACGCCTATAAATCCTACAATTGGCACAAAGATCACTGGTGTCCAACTTTCTTCTCTCTCGGATGCAGGTAAAGACCAACTGGCTCTTCTTGCCGCTCAAAGAAAGGTTTTAGTATTTCGAGGCCAAGACTTTGCGGATTTGCCGATTGAGAAAGCATTAGAATTTGGTTCTTATTTTGGTAGGCTACATGTCCATCCTAGTAGTGCTACAACAGCGAGCCACCACCAAATACACATCGTGCATCGTGGTGCTGGGGACGAGACGTGGAGTAGGTTCTTCAAGGGTAGATGCAGCCATGTGAGTTTTCATACGGATACAATTACAGAGGAACAGCCGCCTGGGACAACGGTATACCCCGAAATGCTATTTTAAGCTTGCAAGAGTAGTTTTGACACTGACTTGCTTCTTAGTTCATGTATATTTTGGACCTGCCGGAAGCTGGTGGCGATACTATCTTCGCAGACCAGGTTCAAGCATATAAGAGACTATCCCCTGGTTTTCAAGAGAGACTACATGGGCTAAAGGCTCAGTACTCGGGACCAGATGGTGGCCGAGGGGGCATCTGTCGGAGGGAGCCTGTTATAGTTGAGCATCCTATTGTCAGGACACATCCCGTCACTGGAGAGAAGGCGCTATATATCACTAAAGGATGTAAGTTCAATCCCTCAAACTTGAGACTATACCTATAGCCAGAAGCTGATGGCGGACCGATCCAGCTTGTAAGGGAATCGTAGAGTGGAAAAAAGAAGAGAGTGATATGCTCCTAGGTTTCTTGAACAGTCATACTGCTGGTGGCCAGGACTTTCAGGTTCGAGTAAAATGGAAGAAAGGAACTGTAGTAGTATGGGATGTGAGTCTTAATTCCTAAATTTCTCCATCCTATCCTAGTTTCTAACGTAGAATTAAACCCTAGAATCGCGTTACTGCACATTCCTCCATTTTAGATTGGGAAACCGGCGAAAGAAGGCATCTTGCAAGGATTACCCCGCAGGCAGAGAAGCCTATCGAGACACCGTTTGTAAGCACAAGCCGGGTCTGACTGGCATCATGTTGTTTCCCTGCTTCTGTCAATGGTAGTTTAAAGAAATAAAAGTCAAACCACGAGTTTAAACACGCCCTATAACCACACCGTCATCGAAAAAAAAAAGTTTTGGACATGTGAATTTGTAAGAAACAGAAGTGGTGTCCTTCCGTATGTCCTACCACTTCAAGGAAAATGCAGGCCTAAATTTATAATATTTACCGGCGGTGTCTGTATTAGTCACTATCATAATACCCGCCATAGCCACCATAGCCTGTACCGTATCCGCTGTCGGTTTCGCGTCCGCCGTAGCAACTCTCCGTGTGTCCATATTCAGTGGTCGAATCATGTCCACCTCCGTATCCACTGCCACGGGACTTCCTGGAGCTTGATTGTTTGAGCCTGAACGAGCATCGGGCCCAGACTTCCCCGAATCCTGGCCACGCATATAATTCTCTGGCTCAGAGCGTTCGTTGAATCGTTGATGCTCATTGTGAGGATGACCGAGAACTTCTGGTGCGGCTCGAATTTTGTCGTGTTGCAGTGAAGCGATCTTTTAAATGGTACTTTGTCTTGAAGGGAGAAATAATGAGAAATAGCCTACCAGTCACGATAGATCCCCGGATTACGACCGTTTCTGACTGCGTAGTAAGGTCCGGTGTCGGTATTGGATGGCCCAGATACACTCAAAGCCTCCTCGGCTGCATCTCGAGATGGAAGCTTCTGGTGAATATTTGATGGATATTTGTCAGTGCTGGAATGTGCTTGGCCCCTATAGTAGGATTCCAAAGTCAGTCTGGTTGCAACAGGTCGGATGGCTCTGGCTACTTGAGCGTAGATCTAATAGATTCTAGATAAAGAGCGACTGACCAGCGATCGAAGATACCAGTTTCGCGGCCCTTGGCGACAGCGTACTTCGGACCTTGTTCATTTGGTTTCTTCCCGGAGCTCGACATCTTGAACGGAGTTCTGAAAAGCTGAGAGGTTTCGAACAGTGAAGGTAACTATTTTCTGCAGCTCGGAGAGCTGCTAGTTGGTTGGTCTTAGATCTTTTATATATCAAGTAGGTTGCTTGAAGTTTGGGGCGATGGAGGTTGGTGGATCTTAGGATGTCGAGAAGATGGAAGATTAGAAGCCTAGCCGGCTGGTAATCATGTTATCTATGGGTCCCGCCATAGAAACCGACTCGGGGGTACCCCGCCCTCATGGCAACTTCGGGATGTCGGCTCCATAGACTATCGTACCTATCACATCTATATGATCACTTGGCATCTCTACTGGCTGTAAACCCTACACTGTGGAGTATCCAAAGCGAAAATATCGGGTCCTATGATGGTACTCGCAGGATTAATGCGACATTAATTTTTTCGGTTATTTGATAAGTGTAGGTGCTCAAGGATGTGTCTATACGGTGAGTTACAAATCACAGGAACAATGCATATTCTATATGCAATTCTCTAGGTCGTTAGGCCTCGAAACTATCTCTAAATGCTAACTACTGTGTTTGGGCAGGGGCTCAAAGAGTATTCAAACATTCAGCGCGATATATCGATAACTAACTTCATCCTAGGTACGAGACCAGATTCATACAATATCGAGTCCGTGGTTGAAAATTCGAAAGTTTGGAACCGAGACTACTTAATGTCGTTGAAATGATAGACATCCACCTCTATAGCCGTTAGCGCGGTTTAGTACGAGAACATGCAAAAAACAGAAACTCCGTTCAGGCGCAGTCGCGAAAATGCAAGCAAAAGGGCCAGGTTATTGATATTGTCTATGCTATCTAAACGTCTACAAGAACTAGAGAAAGCCATCGACGCATCACGCACCGATTAACCAATTCCCAGTTTCTCCACCAAAATCCAAAGATCACAAGGCCAACCCGGAGCTCTGAAGCTCATACATACTCCTTCCGGCTCCATAAAACTTGGTGGCTTCCGTAGCTCCCCGTTACGGAGGAGTATTCCGTGAAATTACGTACCCAAAGCACGCAAAACGAGTAGGTGATAAGCGGGCCCCCTCCCAAAGCAAAATTTTCAATTGGAAGATAAAAGGGAAAAGTTTAAAATATAGTTAAAGCCTTTTCAAAGAAAGAATTAGGTAGTAGTATTAAGGAAAAGTGGTAGTAGTTACTATATATATTAAGCCTAATACAAAAAAGATTGAACTTCAAGGCGCCTCATGATTCCCAATAAAAAAAGTTAGTAACTTAAGAAAACTGACAATAGAAAAGTGAATGTGGTCATTATTCATCCTCGTTGCCCTTCGACATTCCCAGTCTGGTATCAAACGTACACAAGCCCAACTAAACTAGCTGCCAACTAACGAAACCCATAAGACTCAATACCAAAATGAGAGAGAAAAAATGCCCCTAATCTATTACAATTCAAAAAACAGGGAGCGATGAAAAAAGTAATGTCCGAAGGAGTTAAAGAAAGATGAAAGAAACCGTTAAAAAGGTATTCGAACAAGTAACCAATGGGAACGCTCTTAAATGCATCATCAGAAAACAATAAAGAAGAATGAATATGTGTATCGGAGAGTATAATGAAGTGTATCGATCAGAGCCAATTTAGTGAGCTGGGACTGCAACTTCCGATGGCCTCGGAGGCACTACCATGAATGAATCCGTGGGGAATAAGTTTTTTATTGCCGCTTCAATATCCATCATTGTCATCATATTTTTCAACTCATGGTCACCACAGACCTCGTCGACGTCGTCCGCAAAGTCCTCGTCGTACATTTGATCAATGAGTCGGTATCCTTCGTCGTAAGTATAGTAAGGCTCACTGTCGGAGTCGGAGTCTTCCTCGTTGTATTCGCCCCAACCTTCTTCCCGAATCAATAATCTGTCCTCTTCGTCGTAGACAACCTCCTCTTCAACCACGATAACGGGTTGCTGCTTGACCGGGAATGGAATAGTCATTTTAAGTGCCTTTGTTGGGGTGATAATTGTCGGAATTGGGTTCAGTGAAGGAGATTTCAAAGAAATCTCATCGTCGTCATAATGAGATCCATCCGATGCATTATCATCAATTACACTATCCGGGCTTGGAGGTCGAGGAAGAGGAATCGATGGTGGTGCAGAAGGAGGTGGAGATGGCAAAGCATATGTCGGAGGGGGCGAAGGCAAGGTCGAAGTCGGAGGAGGTGAAGGTAAACTTGAAGTTGGTGGAGGATTCGGAGGAGCCGTTATTAATTCGGAGTTCGGCCGGGAAGCTGGAGGTGATAATGGGACGACAACTGTAATAGGCTGTTGATTTTGCCAAGGAGCCACTGCCTCAGAACTAGATTGTGGAGGTGATAGTGGTGCCTGTTCTTCCCAAGGACATACATCTGCTACTTTTAGAGTATTACTCGCTGCTTCGGATTTCGAGCGGACCGATAGAAGAGTAGTTGGTCGAGCCTGAGATGGGACAACTACGGGGGCACTTGTTTTCCTTGCACCAGCTGGTTCGTCCCAGGGACACACCGGATCATATGCCTTTGAGTCGAGCGGTATGTCCGGAACAGTGGAAGTCAATGTGGGAGCTTCCTTTGCAGTAGAAGGAGGTGGTTGTATAGGTGCAGAAATTTCTATTTCAGCATGCTCAGCAGGTGTCTGGGCACCACGTCCAAGACCAAATGTGTTCTTAATCCTATACCCTCGTGTTAGACAACTAATTTGAATTCACATGTCGTTGCATTTTAAGATTGCCTAGGAATACATACCAGGATTTTCGGGACCCGGTTTTGCGGCTGCTGGGAGCCCGCTTTACTGACCACCACGAACCAGTAGACTCGGCGGGCGTCGACGGTGCCGGGTCACCTTGAGAGCTAGCAGAATCCATCTTGTCGTTTGTTGTGTATTTTGTGTGTCTTGAGAATGATTTTAAGAGATAGCAAATTGGAGTGGGGGGGGGTTCTGGCCACTGCCTTAAGAATTCCCGAACAAATTAGTCCCTAATGTTCGATGTAAGGAAAGCGGACAATCCCTACCTCTCGTCTCTAATCTGGAGTATAACCCTGCTCGGAAGTATACGTATTGGTTGGTCGGTTTCCTTTTTCCCTTGGCCTTGGGGTATCTTGAATAGGTTATCCTGCAAAAACACTGGTATTCCCTGCCCTCAGAGATATATATAGCCGGAAAGGTGTATATTTGTACTTCGACCCATAGCCAGCGGGCCAAGGCAAAATTCAAATTGAATAGAAATAAAGAAAGAAAAAAACGGAAGGGAAAAAAAAGCACTACTTCCGCCCTTTTTCAGCTCGCCTAGCTCGCTTCTAACTGCTCTTTGGTCCTTCAATTAAATGCGGCAGATGCATCAGCTTGCCAGCAATGGGTAAGTCTACAGCCAATCCTCCGCTGGGCATCGGCGTGCTATCAGCTCGCCTGAACTAAACCCCGTTAGCGAGAAACCATTCCGACCGGGGTTGCCACTGACATGTCTAGGCCCTCAGCATGAAGTCGTTGTAACTGAAAGGGGCAGTTTCCCTATTTCGCAATGACTTGGCCGATTTAATTACATCGCTGCATTTGGTAGTCGAAAAAATGGGAAATTACCTAGTCAGGATTGGGATATTCTCGTGGGACTCCAACTTGGTCGGTACCACATGCCTCAAGCAGGATCGACCTTCGAAACACAAGCCCAGCGCTAACTGGCTTTGCATGGGACTTTTCGGACTTATTCCAAGATCCAAAAAAAAAAAAAAAAACCACCATTAAACGTCAGAGGCTGGCTCTTAATTCGAAGAAAGTTCTCCCATTACCTGCATGAACACTTGAATAAATTTATTTCGAATATTCCTCACGATACACGGGTCAGCGCTTCATGTTTTCTCGCATGAAAAAACGGAAGCCGAAGATCGAAGGTTTCGAAGGAGGCTTAATATGCACCCCCGGTTCTAAGATTATACCAGTTTAATTTTAAACTCTGGGCTTTAATTCTTCGGAGATGAGAAGAAATTCAACGCTAACAACGGCACAGATGGGACGAAGTTTGACTCTCGCTAATCTATGTCGGATCTAGATTGGTTATGGTCACCGCTCTTGTGACGAGCTTTTGTTCAAATGAACAGCTAGCAAGAAGCGTTGGGACTTGAGAATCAGGTCATCTGTGGAGATTTTTGGAGCTAGGGATGAAAATAGTGTTAACTGTATTCGAATCAGGTGTCTAAAAATCGACGCAGCAGCTAAGCGTTCGAGTATTTAATTAACAGTACGTATAAAATCTAAAATGTTAACACCGACGGAGGAAGGGAATGCACAGTGTCCAACGGTGTACTCTTTTCCCGATCAGGCCAGACGGCGAGGAAAAGAAATTATCCGAAACAAATTCCAGACAAGGTCTTCATAAAATAATCCCTTATCGACAATCGGACCCAGAAGCTTGTCTTTCATTAGTAAAAATTTCCGTATGCAAGTAATAAGAATCAGAAACACTATTATATGCGTGTTTCCAGAAAGGAAAAATGGACGTTAAACCAAGGGAAACGTGGAGAGTTAGAGATAATTTATTAAGAGAGAGAGAAAAGAGTTGATAGTTCCGGCTTAATACAAGGGTCTGTTCCTTTAGTTATATCAAGCAGAGAGCATTATATCCGAAATGTGGGTCGTTGAATTCATGACGCTATTTTGGTGCGGCGTTCATGGTGCATGGTGGCGGTGCTGCCACCAGACATCCTTGCAGCAGTGCTGTTCTGGGGATTGCATTGACCGGACTGGTGGATTGGCAGGCGGGTTTAATGGACAGATGGGTTTCTAGACTGCCTAGATGACCGTCTCGAAGATTGGTCCTGATAGGAGTGGCTGCCCCATTGGCTATAAGATGGGCTATAATTGGATGGGGGCCTGGGAACGGGAGGCGGGTTCGGCGCCGTAGAAAAGTAAGGGGATGCGTAGCCGCCGCTATATGGGCCCTCCTCCCTCAGACTCTGGGTGTGGCGAGTGTTTTCATACACAAGTTCCTCCACTTCGGCATCAGAATCTTCTTTCTCATCGCCATCGGCACTGGCCGGGTGTGAGTAATTTCCTCGATAAACCCACAAAGGGAATGTCGTGCGTTGTCCCGCGCAGGGTATTGTTCGCACACTGTGAAGAAATGACCTTCACTAGAACTTTCTATCATTTCATGTTGATAGATGGTTTGGTTTCTGTTGGCGTCGAAATGCCTATTCTCATCGCCAATACATCAACAATGTTTCCTCTGCAAGGGTACTTTGTGGTCCTAGATTATTATCGTGTTGAAACGGAGCGGATTGTCTTTCCAAAATGATGGTTATTTCGAGTGCTGCCGTTGGGTTGATAGCCAAAATGTAGCGAAATCCGGCCGCCGGGTTGAGTATCAAGTTGGAACTCGTATCGATGCGAGCCCATCCGCAACGACATGCTCGACATCTTTAGCGTAAGTCCTTTCGAATAATGCGGGTTTGTGGAGCTTTCGATGGTAGATAGTCGCAATAAAGCTCTTTTTGATAGTGGATGCAGTTTAAATTAGAATGAGCGTATGTGGAAGAAGAAGTGGTAGGAACTTGGGATTTGAAGATGTTCGAAAACTTCGAAAGAACAGAAAGGGGAGGAAGTCGAGTTGGAATGAACATTTCTTATACCTACAGAAGACAAACAAGAATACACTTTATCGTCGATACAGAAATGCTTTCCCTGTGCCACTAAGTCTCCAATATTCGAGTCTCCGGCTTGATATACAATTATCATCGTCGGCCTCGTGAGTCGGGCCGACTATTCCTAATAGGTAGGAGGTATGTAGGGCCCGCCTTATGTGATGGTGTAAAACTCCGAAATTTGGTATTGGTGGCGCTACGATGTATACGTATACCTGTAATGAAGGCCCTAATGTCAACGAGTACACTTGGTTGATTGATTATGAATATATCATTAGAGTAGATATATGTCAATCGACTCAACTCATTGCATATCGATGCTACGAACACGTCTCACTAACTAATCCGCATAATTGCTGGTCAGCACCCAGACACGCCTCAGCTTGACCGATTTCGTTAGTGATCGATACGGAATATCCACCAATCCCCTATTGGGTTTTCGAACGGTGGGCGCCTCTAAGCGAACAAATAGATGAGGTATCGCTAACATGCACATGTAGCGACTGTAGGGCCATCCCGTCGTATCCTTTGATTGGCTATGTGTTGGCTGTTGCATTTTGACTGCGTAACGGGACTGGTCACCAGACGACTTTACAGATCCAGAAACGTCGAGACACATGGCTGTTATCTTGCTAACCAAATCATCACTGCCGTGTTGGAAACCATATTTAGGGCATCAGTCCTCAACTTTCTCCGTTCGGAGGGTTTTCTTAGAATTATATAGTATTCAACTTCATGTTCACGAGGTCACATCTACACACCCAAGCCAGAAACCCCCATTAAGGCGGATAACTCTAACGATATCGACCCGATATAAATCGCTATAGGTCCAGAAGTTCATACAAACTTTAGGCTTCTTGTAGGGGCTTATCAGAGGCAAATATGGTGGTGGTAGCCAGCTAGCTACACCACACGCAATATAAACTTACCCACTTATCAGATCAGAGGGTGCCGTACACAACGTTCCCCCGAAACCGCAAAGCCTTTGGGGAAAGAGAGGTCTATCTCGATGATATAATGACATGTGATCGAAGAAAGATATGCTTTCCGATGGCTGAATCTGAAACCCCGTAAGGCAAACTTTTGCATTCGTATTCAACCTATTGGATTAAAAATGCACACCCTAACCTCACGTCGATGTCATCGGCTATATGACACCAGACCTGCAGATAAGATTATATAGATTTCTATAAGCAGAAATCTACGAATAATGACTATTAAATCAATATCTACTCGCTTTATCTCTCGGTTACTCCCACGAACTTGGAAGCCCACTTCCATGTCGACGAAATACCTCAAAAAAGGACCCGTCCAACGATTCTTTGGCAAATTACAGAAGGAAAAAGAACCAGTGCAGAAATCCATTTCGTCGGAGCCATCACGTCCAAGAAGTTGGGTAGTTGTGCAAGCCCCGAGGCGCGACGTGGAGGATGGTGATGAGTTTCTTTATGTAGGATCTGGTCTTACGCTATATCCTGTGAGCTTAAATTAGAATATTCGGTTCATGCAAGTTTGTATTAAGTTATGTGGCTATCGTTTCCTTGTGCTGAGTTGAATCTATGGTACCGTCTGCAAGTATGAGGTTGTGGTTCATATCAACGTGCATAAATTCCACTCAGAACTAGACTTTTTAACTACTTAGACTAGTCTCGTACTTAGACCTGTTATCTTCTCCTCTCTTCCCTTCGTTATTTTAATTTCCTAGATACGTTGGACCTCAGACACGCCTCCTACGTGCCTACAGTCTCCCCGCCCATAATGTGCCAGTATCACCGAATGAAGAAGTGCGGGAAGCACAAGTTGGATGACCATATGGATATGGTATCGCCTCTTCAAAGCAAACTTTGCGACCCGACCTGCACCAATATAATCAAAATCTTCTATCGAGGATTTGCTTGCGAGGACTGTAATATTTTTCCTAGACCTGAGAATGTAGGAAATTCAAGGTTGTGGGTTAGAGAGTACGGCAGTACCTCGATCATGTTGGGTAAAGCTAGGAGTAAACCTAGTGCCACCTTTGAAGATAGTGGTAAACTGATGGAAGATGGTTGCAAAAATGGTCCCAAAGATGGCTTAGGAGATGGCTCAGGACATTCGCAAAATAGTTCAGGAGATAGTAGATTGTAATTTGGAAGAGCAAGAGGAAAAAGGTTCTTATAGTGCTAAAGAAAGGCAAGGATTGAGTGTTGCTGAGCACAACCTAAGCTTAAGCTGGAGTTCCTGCAACTGGTATTAATATTGGGGTGTCCGCTTCACGTAGTCTGAGTACAAGACTCGTATTAAATACCCAACCTTCTTTCGTTTTTACCCGTAGTTGGATATAAAAAATATTTTAGAAAGACGGAACCTTCCAACACATACCCCTCTATCAAAGCTGCACATCAAATCATCGATGTTTAAATTTCCTTCTCCCTTAACTTCGGTTATACCAACGTCTCTGATTCAGAGAGCCACGAAGGGACGGTTATTCTCGACCGGCCATCGACTCTCTCTGACCAGGAAGCAGAGGATACGGGTGATACAGAATCTGTCACGTCATATTTTTCAATCGGCCCCGGATTTGTGGAGGAGCTGGAAAGGCAAGCCAAACGAAAGCGTGCCCTAAGAGCTGTCTACGACGTCAACGCTGACCCTACTATTCCCTCTCGAAGACTGCTCGCTCAACAATTCTGGGAAAAGCGTTTTCGAAGGGTCAACCAAGACTGACAGAACTCAGACGATAGTGAGGACAGTGGCTAGGACAGCAATCGGGGCCGTAGTCGGGACAGTATTCAGGACGGTGGTCATGATGGTGGTCAGGACGGTGAACAAGAACTCGATGACGAGGAGGCAATGCGTCGTCCACGTCGTGGGAAAAAGAACAGGTTGTTAGAAAAGAGGCCAGGGACTAGACCCGTTCTACGGGCTTCGATCAGAGACAGGGAAAGGGGAAATACTGGTATCTCGATAAAAAGGGAAACGTCATCGACTGCATGCGGTGGCGCTGCCGTGAGGGTTTTGTTGGCAAAATGTACGTTGAATTTCTTTTCACCCCCTCCCGCCCGACGTTTATAGCACACAAGCTAATCAAACTATTCTATAACTAGACGAGTCTATGCTTTCTTCCTCCTGTCTATGGCCTATCTTGGCTTGTGGATTTTTGTCTACAGGGTGAGGATCATGCGTTGAATTTCTCAACGGCGAACGTATGCGACTAGAGCTCCCGCCTCGATGATGGTATCAAGACTGCTCGAGCTTGCATGCATACTGGAACGCAGTATCAGAATAGTCGCGAGCTAGAAAACAGCTGTGAGTCCAATGTCTACTTCTCCATCGGTTTCAATGATTCTGAATGCCATAGTGCTTATTTGACGTTGAGTTAATGATATGACGTCATGGCTTTTCAAATAAGGCCTAGTAACAATATGAACTGTTAGCCGTATCTGCATGTTCAATGCGGAGTGCTTGGGGTAAAAGAAATGACTTCTTACCTGATCGGGGGATTGAGCTTCGAAGCATCGACTTAACGATACAGTTTCCTGGGCCTTCTTTTTGTAGTCTCGTGCATTGGTTGCATTCTTCTGAGGTTGCTAGCGCTGACCACCAGAGGATCTGGGAGATATCTGTCTGCCGATAGCAACCAAAAAGTTCAAAAATGATATAAAAAGGATTTTTCAATCGACAAGAATATTATAAAATCCTAGAAGTGACACAATATGTGAAAATCTTTTGAGTGCTTTCTCTTAAGGTGAAAGATTGGGTTGGGTGAATGGCAGGCAGAAGATAGCATCGATAGGTGCTGATTAGAAGATTGGGTAGGATGAAGGGAAGGTGAAGAGAATGCAATGTTCTTTTATTTGTAATATAAAATAATCATTCTCCACGCACAACCTCGTATGATGCAGAAGATGAAAGTAAATTCTGGATATTCCCCGAGCAGGTCCATACGCTCAAGCGGTTCGAAGCCGCCTGTACAACGTCAAGTATCGCTAAATTGCATACATGTCCAAGCTTTAATAGGGCTTTAACTTTGCCAACGCATAACCATCAGGGTTGAGGTATTCATGATCCGGTCCCCTGTAGTCTTTATCTCGTTATGTATTCTCGTAACCGATCCCCTGGTTTTGAAACATGATGCATGGATACTGTGTTGTCTTTTCACAAAATGCAACAGACTGTGCCAAGACAATCAAGCTTTAAGGGTAAACAACTCAACTTTTTCCCGAAGGACTTCCCAATCGAACTTGAGTAACATGCGTATGCAATGCTAGCAAATGTCATGGGATCCCCCCTTGTCAAATGATTACGTACCTCTCCGGCGGTAATTGCACGATCCATTACCACATATTCGTGCGATTTCAGGATATTCACAGCTCGGAATATCCGGAGGACATTTAGGTTTCTTTCGGATAGGCTATCGCGCTTCAGGGTTAACCAGCGTTTGACCCCAATCGCTCAGCTGAACTCATTAACAACGACGGGCTTAATTCTAGCTATTATAGGGGAACCTTCGGAATTCGGAATGGCCCTACGAAATATCGCGGCTTCATGGGTGCTAACACCAAGAGTGGTATAGCGTGTTTTCGGCCCAAGCTATCCGAAGACACCAAAAAAGGACCCGGGTAATTGCACACAGCAACTAAACTGGGAGAATTGCGATTCCCCTCCCTTGGAATAAACTTGTACTGCATTTACTAGTTTATTACTCCTCTATGCCCCCTCGTTCTCTTTGTGGACCACTGCCACATCATCGATTGATTGCTCAGTAATCTTGCGCTGTCGTCGCATAGTTTCTCTTAAAACTTCAAAAATGTCCTACGGAGGTGGATACGGCGGCCAACCTGGATACGAGCAGCCAGGCGGCTATCAACAAGGTTACCCGCAACAGGGCTATCAACAGCAAGGCTACAATCAAGGCTATCAACCTGGCCCTTCAAATTCCTATGGCCCACCACCTCCCGTCGGAAGCCCATCGGATCCCAACGTCGGCCTTCCTCCAGGGTGGATCGCACGATGGGATCAGAACAGTCAGCATTGGTACTACGTTGACACGTCAACGGGGAGATCCGTATGGGAAAGGCCGGTGATGCAGCAACCTCCTCCCCATCAGCAGCTTCCGCAGCAGCCGTCTATTCCGCCACAGGCGGGGTATTATGCTGCTGGTGGAGCGGTGGCCGGTGCAGCGATTGGAGCGGCGGCGGTGCATGCACATAGTAGTAGCGGTAGTGGGCCGGGAGGGTATGATCATAGCTATGATGGGAAGGGTATGCTCTCTCCGAAAGACTTAACAAGAACTGACGGTTTCGGATTATATTTCGTCCTTGTATGTTGTGCTAACATCGGACCCGTTCCTTTACACAGACTCCTCTGAGAAAAAGGATAAGAAGGATAAGGACAAGAAAGATAAGGATAAAAAGGACGGGGGCAAGAAACATAAAGATAAGGACTCAAACTGGGGTAAATATGCTGCTGTCGGTGCCGGCGCACTCGGTGTTGGTCTTCTTGGTGGGGCCGTCCTAGGCCATGAAGGCGATAAAATTGAAAATTGGGCGGGTGATAAAGTCGATGGTATCAAAGACGGTATCGAAAATGCACCGGAAAATGCAGCCGGCTGGGTCGGAGACAAGGTTGGTTCGGTGGAAGGCCAATATGATGATTTTAAAGATGGTGTCGAGAATTTCAAAGACGATATCGAAAATATACCGGAGAACATCGCGGGTTGGACCGGTGAACAGGTTGGAAAGGTCGAGGCATTTGGAGATGACGTGAAACAATACGGACAAAATCTAGAAGACGCTTACGACCAAGGAAGGGATGACGCGAGATACGGATCTGATCATGAATCTTCAAGCTCGAGCTCCTCAAGTAGTGATGATGGGGGAGACGACGATGGTGCAGCTTATGACTATGATGACGGTGGGGATGATTATGATGGCGGAGACTATGACGATTAGATTACAGATATATGCTTAGAGAAGAGGGCGATATATACGCCACCTCTGAAATGTTGTATTTGTGTAGCGAGGCGTTCTAGGACGTTAGATATAGACTTTTTGCCCGCCAATGATAGAAATCTTTGAAGTCGTGATAACAAATGTATATCGCTGGGAATGCTCGCTAATGAAAGCCCGCACAGTCTATACGCTCCCACTATTATGTCGAAATAATTCACCATTCCTTCGCAAACAATGAGGTCCGAATATATTGTGTAGTCCGAATCTCACACTCTAATTCCCCAGCCTCCCAGGCTATCCACATCCCATCTTAGCCATTCTCCCGGTGGCCCCCATCTATACGCCTTCCCTTCTCCAGTCCACCATCTCCAAGTACTCCACGCAACAGGTTCGCTCGCTGCCACACCACCCGCCAGGAAGTCATAGAAGAAGATCTCGCAGCTCCACAGCCCCCATACCATCATCCAAGTGAACGTAGCCATCTTCCCTAGCGTCCCCTTCTCATCCACCCCTAGGATCTTCAACAACTTGATGATAACCATTTCCACCAAAAACCCCACCGATTGTATAACAAAATATCCCGCTGCCGCAATCCCCCTCCCATTAGCCGTCCATGCACCAATGCCATGTAACCCCGCTGAATTCCAAAACGCAGAAAACACCACAATGACTTGTGCCAGAACATTCCCTCTTTGCAATCCCAATACTTTATACGCCACCCATTCTCCAGGATATGAGAATCCCTTCTTGAAGATACTATGCCAGTAGGCGGTCCAGAAACCTCTAAGGCTTGTTGCTTCGTGTATCGGTCCGAATAACGGTGCCCATGACGATGGAGCGGTAATTGGGATTGGTATTGTAAATAAAATTGCCGTTATGCTGAATAATTGAGAAAGAATTGCGTATACGGCGAAGAGGGAGAGGTATTTGCGGGCTATATTGTGGTATAACCATCGTATCGTTGGACCTTGTGGGACTGGGGCCGGGAAACAGACAGCGGTCCATTGTTCCTGGGATAGTGTCGACGGGTGAAAAGGTGTCTTCCAGCAACCGGGAGTATAGAAAAAGGGATCGTGGGCGAGAGCGTAACCAAATATATCGAGTATAACGTATGTGGTAAAAATATAGGAAAGATGGGTAGCTAAGAAGGAAATGTGAGAGTCAGATGGTGATGGAGGTGGCTTTACACGTCGGACCTGAAACTTGAAGCCTACACCCCGAGAAGCGCATAGTAAGGAGAAAGTAAAACGGGCTCGCTGGCGAAGAGGATATGTTGCTAGAGCCGGATACCCGAGACCTGGACTGGTAGTCTTTGTGACGTCCTTCGAGGGCCTATTCGAGATACCGTTTGTGGAGCCATTCCCGGTTGGGGAAGTGTTCCCTTTGGTAATGTAGGCCTCGCCGTTCGTAGTTCCATCCCCATGGTTAGAACCATTTCTCTGGATTCCAGTATCATCGATTGTCCACCGAACGTCCTCGTCTCTTCCTACATCCTTAACAACAAGCAGATTGAACGCCTGGAGACTCCCAAAATACGCGCCTGCGCCGACACAAAACGCGAGACCCCAATGACTACTGCTGTACAACACCGCTAGCCGGATATATAACCCGACAATGACCGGCAGCGCGATAGCATTCCGTAGAAACGACTTATACGGATAGAATAGAAGCGTTAGAAACAGCAGGAACAGCGGTGTTAAGGCTTCGTGGAGCAGAAATGGTGTTTTGGTGGACAGGATTTGGAGGCGCGCTGGGAATTGCGCGAACGGCGTGATTGATAACAGTGGGAAGAGTGCCATGTTGTCGAAGGAGCTCTTCGGAGGCTCGCGATGGAGTATATCGAAGTCGCAATCACTCCACAAGGCTGATGATGCAATGTCGACGGTTTGTGGGTCCCCGATGATGGAACATGGTTGATATCAGGCTAGGTAGGCAGGCCTTTGAAGCGCACAAGGAGACGCCATTGGCCGACAACGCAGATTGTATTTACAGCTGGCTCGATACAGTTTGCTGGGGTATCGAAGACCCTCAAAACCATCGACTAATTGGACGTAAGATACCAAACAGATGTAAGAGAATAATAGAAGTGAATAGAAGTAGATTCGTGAAGATGTACAAGAATTTGAATATTATAAAGCAGATATGATATCGTATGAAGTATATATACCAACATGACAGAACATATAAAAATAGCATCACCAACTCCTCGCTGTAAGAAAATATAAAAACTCTCAATTGCAAGTCATGCGTCCTCGAAATGCCTTAATGATCGCGGTACTTCCCCCTTTCATCCAGTTCGTAGACATCGCTAGACTGCAGCCGACCATATAGTCAGCTTCCCTGCCGTCTCGTCTCTCCGGTGGGTAACTCCTGCGCAGGCGTCGCCGCCGCCGCCGACATCGGGCTCGCAGTGGATGCCCCAGACATCGGTGCAATCACATCTCCTCCCTCTAATTCCGCGTAGAATTTGGCCCCCGCATTCTCAGGTCTCCGGTGTTGAAACTTCTCCCCGTGTGGTCGAAGAACCGGCGTTCCGTCGGCCTCATTCCATTGCTTTTCAGATGCAGGGGCCTCGTGGACTTCACCTACGGCAGCGGTGTTTTGATCAGATGCTCCTTGCCCGCTTTGGTCATGCCATCCGCTCTTCTTAGCCCAAGCACCGGCTACCCCTTCTCCTCCAAGTTCATTTGGCATTGTAGTGGAGCCGTCGACTTCGGGAACAGGTGGTAGGTTCGATTCCTTCTTATCGTCGCTAGGTAGATCTCCACCTGCTATTACCTTCTGCTGTCTTCTTCTCCTGAGGAACCAGACACCAGCGATGACGCCAATAACAGCGACTCCTCCAACAACTCCTCCGACAATAGCTCCAATCGGCGTCGAGCTATCCTTCTTCCCTGAAGCCACAAGTCTAACTGGAAGGTGTGTAACAATATTCTGCGGGCGGTTACTCCAGTCCGCTTGGAATACTCTGAAGGTTCCGAAATGATATTCTGCAAACAAGTAGACCTCTTGCATAAACACTCTGCCCAATCTTGGATTCGCATTGTCAGGCAATCGCTTGAGTGGGAAATACCACGCTTTGCCTTCAGCGCCTAGGATTTCGGGGCCAATAGCTTCTAGAGAGAATGCATTGTATGGCAATTCGATCTCTAGGGCCGTCTGGTTCTGCGCATTGTCCGAGATGGTGAATACAAATGTCGGGTTAAGATCGAGTAATTGAGTGTGGGCATCATCGGTAAGGATATAAAGGTTGACTTCCTCATTCCATGTGAGATTCAGTGCAGACTCAAAGATTCGGCAAGTATCGTTTGGCAACCAGATATAGGAGGTAGCCGAGTCGATGGAAATAAGCTGGCTTTCGGTTGTGCGACGCCAGTCGGGATCGAGAAGTTCAGCAGTGCCTTGCTGACCGTTACGATAGACGCCGGAGACGGTGAGAGAGGAAAGAGCGACGAGGAAAGGATTGGTGTATTCATTTGCTTGGGTGAAAATCATGTCGTTATCGATATAAAGGGAATCGTCGTAGCCACCGAAGACCAGGGAGGCAGACGCAGTTTTACCCCCTATATTATCGGGTTAGTCTCGTTCGTCTAAGGCTGTTCCAGTATATGGATATAGGCACACATACGGTAAACTGCTCCGGCTTGATAGCCCCAGCTCAAGCTTGGAATCAACCCTTGATTGTACATTGTTGTCAAGAAACTCGGCTGTGGGTTATTAAAATCCGTGAAGTTCGTCGGCTGGGTACCCAGTCCGAAGACCCCGAGAAACCATTCCTTGCTATCGACCGCAACCACGACCTGGTCGTTAAATGTAATCCCGCTGTCTACGTTTGTTATTCCCAAACGCTCCAAACCATAGTTTCCGATCGCATTGTACCCCAAGTCCTTAGCCAGATCTGTATTAAAAAGACCTTGATCGTTCCAGGTACTCGAAGAGTTAACATTAAAGGTTTGACCGCGCAAGTCGTAACATTGCTCGGCTGCTATGTTGCGGCAGGCCTCTGCATCCACTACCCAAGTCTCTTGCCAGTTCGTTGCAGGCAGAACGCGGACGATTTGCGATGGAGTCCCGACATGCATGAAGAAAGTTCCCCACGCGCCATCGTTTCCTTCCCTATATTCCCCCCAAAAGTTAGTAATCCATAGAAAAGCATTATTTCGATTCGAAATTATCGCACCAAGCACCACTAAACGGCCACCTCTGGGCCGTAGCATTGAGATTCGGAATTTCCTGCTGCGCACTTGCGCCTACCAACAGCGTCGACAGGAACAGTGTTGACAGTGTTGCGGCTGAACCCATGGCGATTTTCCAGTATCCTGCCATCTTTGGCGAGAGTGGGTCGGCGGCGGCAGATATCGTACCAAAGTTTCGTCGAAAATGGTATTCCACCACAGATAAACCCTAGGTGTCTTCTGATCCACAGTCGAAAATCTTCAAGATGCGATTAAACCTCTAAAATATATTTTTTTTTCTTGAAATGTGGGTGTATGCGGAGAATATAAAGGAGGAAGAGCCAATGCACCAACATGCAACAAAATTTCTAAAAAGATGGTGGCGTCCGTCACAGGTACCACATTGGTCTGGCTTCTTTGGCCAAATCCTCTCGTTTGATCCGTCCAATCCCATGAAGAAATTCACGCCGACAAAGACGAAATTTAGCCTTCGGCTTGTCAGCCTGTGAGTTATCGCAGGTGACCTGGACACCTGTATATTTGCGGCTGTACTATGCATCGCTGCCCGTACCAAATACAACCCTGGAGCGCAAAGAACCTGCATATTGGCTGCCATTTCGCCATGCAGGGCGTATTTGGGGGCAAGAAGCGGCGAAGGGGGTCACGATTGTCTCGAGTTCGCTTTTCCAAGTAGCTTGTTCAGCCTATGGTAGAATTACAAACGGCGATTATTGGACGAGACTCGCCAAGGAGCTAGCGAGGCTGAAAGATTTCCGAGAAGAGCTTCCAAGCTTAAGAATTCAAATCTCGCGGGATCAGAGAAGCTTGGTATGGCGCTCGTTATGTAATGAAGCGAAATGGGTAAAGCCGATTACAAAATCGATAAACTCTCATGATGAGGGTCTTTTGTTCATGAGCTACTAGGTATTAGTTGTCTACCAAACAATGAAGTCTTGGGAAATGAATTCAGGGCAAAGGGAGCTTACTCAGATGAATTGGCTACCATATATTGTGCTTGCGAAATCTTCCGCTCTTTCGTATATGGTAGTATGGGGTACCAGGCACTAGGATGTCCAAGGTGAATACGTGCTGTCCTGTAGAACCAAAGGGCACCGTTAATTGGTTCTAAATTTATAGAAGCAAAATGAATGTACGCATTCATTCATATGAGTCAGAGTCGTGACGTTACTGATAACACAGAGGGACATGTGAACGTTGGCCGGGAAATGGAGCGAGACAACAACCGTTTTGGTAGATGTCCCAATCGGGAAGGGCCAAAATACCACGTCTACAACACATTTCTATGTTGTTTTGGATCACAACACAGAGAGGCGTCTTGAGAAGAGTCTAGTTCGGTCTCGGGGCTATACAAGAAGGGGTCCTAGAGACTCCTATTAATGTACCCTAGATCTCGGTCAATACAGCCACTAGAAATGCACAATCTAGTAACTTGCAAGGGAGCGGAAGTATGCTTCCGCTCCCCGATGACGTGAGTTTTTCTCCTAGGTTTCCCAGCATACGGAGTATTCTCTAACATATATACAATGGAACCTTTAGCGGGTGGAATTACGCCAATCCACTCAATTAGTCCCCCGACTTAGCCCCATTTTGGGCCCAAGACTTCTTCATCTGGGCTCGACAAATCGAGCAGTAAGTCCCTCTCATACGATTAGGCTAACAAGATATTATCCTTGGCAGAATCTACGACGATGGCACCGATTGGTGGCAGATCATCTTTTTGATGATCACCTTCTGGCTGGGGGGCATCTTTGCCTTGCTCATGATCTAGGTCATGAGCAGGGCCATGATGGCCACCGGCCAGTGGAGGATGGACGAGCCCAGACGCCCAATTCCAATCTAAGGACCTCTTGTAAAGGCTTAAGCCTCTTACTTAGGTCCGGATTGGAATTGAGTGGCTGGCTCGGCCATCATCACCGGTCTTCGTCGTCTTCTTCTACTTCTACTTCTTCCTTTCTTTAAAAATAAAAAAAACACCACTGTTGCCACTGCTGTATGAATACAGCATATGAATGATATACCTTTTTCACTTGATCCTACTTCCCTCCTATACTTTTCTCTTTCCGATACACCCTTTGTTCCCAATGTACTGTGCAAGTGTCCCGTGCCATTATATCGTCCCAACCGTGTTTCCATAAAGTATTTTTCCTCACATATCTACGACATTACTATTCCTTTGTATATGTATACGTTCGTTAACGATCCGATTTGCATGAGTTCTTGGAGATCTATATCGAGAAAAAGAAGGTGTGGAGGACCTTTTATGTTGCATTAGAACACCCCTACAGTTGCGACTATGTGGAATGTCGGAATTCTTTTTTACAATGAAGCTTGCATCCCAAACCTTCCACTCTTTTTTCTATCACCATCCACCTTTCGTCCTCGCTTTTCATCTTCTACGTATCTTTACTTATCTTTATCCTCCCCGAAATCGACATCTTTCTACTCCATTCTACACAATTCATTAATAATACGATAATATCAGAACCTTCATTCTCAAACTGCTTTTTCAACCACAAAGTATCCAAACTTGCATGACTTTATCGACAGCAGCTACCAAAAATTCGAAAAAAATGAAGTATGCATTCGGATTCAAGAAACGAAAGGCCCGCAATCCAGCCATGAGCTACCGCGAATTCCTCAAGGGGCAAGAAGCCTTCAGCGACAAGACCAACGCCATCCGTCTCCGTTCTTCCATGCGGTACGCTCTCTCTATAAATGCCCCTCCATACTTCCCGTACCACAAGGCCATGATAATGACAAAATAAACCTAGAGGTAACCCCATCATCCGTCAATTCACCCTCCCGAATCCTCAAAACCCACGTGATTAGTCCTTCAAACCCAACGGTGAAGCTGAGATCATTCGTAAATGGGATCGCAAAGAAGACAAACAACGAAGAGTTGCGCTCTGTCTCATGAAAGTGTTCAATATCCTCTACAAACGAGATGATGATTATGATGATGCCGAAAGTCTCATGCATTGGGCTCTGAAGGTTCGTGCTACTTACCATAGGTAGAAGTGTGTCCTACTATTCTTTATCTTGGCGTTTTCTCTTTGATGGCAGCAGATTTGGCCATTGTACTTGATGCTAATGGTGTATCGATATGATGAATTAGGCTTTTTGTTTTAATCATGGTTATTGCACCGGCTGTTAGCGCATGGGGCATCTTTTGCTTATTCTTGGTATTCATGTATAACCTTTGTCAGATTTTCCGGTATGTTTATTGGGATTGGACGTTGAATCTAAATCTTATGAATAAGCCGATGAGCTATTAGTGCTTGTTAGATATATGGCTGGCGAGTTAGCGCAGTGATGACCTGTGGATTTGGCATCTCTCCGTTCTTCTTGGTAAAGACCGTATACTTTTCCTGGCTGAGATATTTTGTATGCTACTCCACGAATATTGATCCTCTAAAATAACTTCTACTACCGTCTAGATCTAATTTGGGTTTAGGAGTAATGACTATTAGCGTCCATGGATGCTAAGCCTCATATCTTATATACTACAGAAAGATTTGGTCGATGGTTCTACAGCCTCTGAAAAAGAATCAATAACAAGTCTCTAGAGACTCTAGAGGGGTTCTAAATTGCTGATTCCCAAGTTCATACTTTAAGAATCAACTGGGATGTAGGGGAATGCTCGCAAGGTTGGGTATGAATGCCCCATGCAATGATAGCTGTATTGGTCACTGTAGACGTTCTCTCTGCGCAATTGTGTAACGTTATAATTCGTATCTCAGATTGGCCGCCACCACAGCTTCTTACAACGTCTATTATCTACGCTCACAACAATCATCATCTTCTTCACTAGAGATCATCCACCCATAAGATCATCCACTCATAATATCATCTCCCTCTATCCTTCACGATCACCTCCATTTAATTCATTGGGGGACCAAAATCTCCTGCTACCAACGATGTCGAGGCCAGTGATGAAGAAGCAGAAGAAAGGCGAGCCCGTCATGGCCACCTTTGAGCGCTTCCACAAATGGGCTGCCGATGTCAATACAATCATCAGGGATAAGTACTACAAGAAACCGCGTCTTGGTACGGGATGCCAGAAAAACCCCTATCCACCTAAGGATCCTCAGTGAGTTATCCCCTCCACCTTCTTGTTGGGGTTATCATATTAATTTTTTGCGCGATTATAAGAATCACTGCTAAAGATTCTCCACTACTCTAGATTCCACCTCAAGGCCGTCAAAGGAAAACGCCGCCGCATTCTCATGCAAGACGATACCACCATTGCCGGTGAATTCCCCGCTCAAGATAAAAACTAGTGCAACATGCTCGCCGACGAAAGCAACGACAGTGACTATTTCAGAGAACCGTGGTGCTTCGGATACGAAAGACACAACCGATGGTCAGATTCCGACCCTCTCAAAAAATACAAACTCCAGCTCTACCCAAAACGAGAAGGAGGAGAAGAAGAATACCTCTACATTTGTCTCACCGTCCAGGAAGGGATTGATTACGGATATCCTGTCCTCCCGATCATGGAGATACATCAAAGAGGGATACATTCGACGGAACCGTCCTACTCACTGGAAATGGGCCATGGATCACAAACTAATGATCTATGCTCATATCCTCTGGTTCGGTTTGTACGTCACGCCGCTGATTTGGTATTTCCTGTTCTACCCTCCAGAGAATATGGTGGAGACGAAACATGGGTTCGTGTGGCCGGCTGTTCCGATTGCTGCACCCCCTGATAATGGAACTAACCTTCCATTCCACTTTAGGCCTCCCTATGAAAAACAGAAAGTTGGTTGGGACGAGCGAGCGATCTTGGGTTATGCGGGGTTCTTTGTTTTCAATATTTTCTTGCTTGTGATGAAGTGGCAATACGAGCCCCCTAAGAGCGATGATTAGTGCCATGGGAATGTCACTTTTGTGAGGGACTTCAGACGACCTTTCACTGGATATATGTACGCTTCTCATAGTATGACTTCATTAAGGCATACATTTTTTATCCTCTTTCGAAATCTCGATCGACAGATGGTTATGTGCCTCAGTGACCTAAAATTGCATTCCATAGTCAATAAAATTAACTTTAAAACTCTACTGTCCATTGGTCATCTAGTAACTTTGTGCGATGTGAGATGTTTTACTTCTCTGTGATTTCCTTGACATCTCTCTACATTCTCGGCCGGTTTCCGATCTTTGCTTGATTGTGTTCGTGGTTTTTCCAAAGAATTTTCATTGATTGTTTGTTGATATCTGGGGAGACTTACCTGTTGCTGCTTGAAGCTCGTCCATCTAACAAGCTCAGATATTGGCCTCCTCCTTTCCTTCTTTTTTAATCACCTATTCAAATATCCTCCTCGATTCATTTCTCCCAACCACAAACCATCAATTGCCAACATAGCCATCACTACTTATCCCCATCCATTCTCAAACCACTCGATTACATCCTATTCAACTTTCAAAAACGTCTATATCTACATCCAAAAACATGTGCCGAAAAGTCACTTACCACAAATCCTGCGAACACGTTACCTCCAGATTCCAGCGCCGCCCTTGCAAAAACGACAACTACTGCCCTCGCATCACCCAAGAACTCAACGCCGATGACAGTTGCGGCGGATGTCTAGAAGATGCTCAAAGGGTCACCGAACGCCCCATCAGACTCATCCGTCCAGACTACAATCCTCGTCGTTCCGAATCAGCCAAAAACGAAAATAAGTCGAGCCTCCCTGGAGGGAAACTATCAGACAATGAAGATGATTTCAGCGGAGAAGAAGAGTTCTACCATCGAGAAGCTGAGTGGTTTAGACGCCATGCGGTGGATTTTCTCTTCGATGAAGGCATTTTGACAGCTCAATATATGGATCAAAGAGCTTCTGAGATGAAGGAGTCGAGAGGTAGGAGGGCTGGTAGAGCTGCCAAACGTGTGTATGAAAGGATGGTGATGTCCATGAATCTGATTCGTTCCAGTGGGTTCCGAAGAAGTGGTGGAGGAATATGTGAAGGTGGAGGACTAGGCCGGCTATGTTTCTTGATGGAGAGGTGAGTGTTACTTACCTTAGTGCTTCTTAGTATAGTATTGAGGAGAGGGGAGAGACTAATATGGAGGATAGAATGGTCATAGTGAGCTCTGTGGTTGTTGTCGTAATCGTCGGGTGGATCTGGATGAATTCAGACTTGCTTATCACCCTCATGGTTGATTTGGCTGAATGGAGGATTTATTCTATGCTGATTACGAGACTGGATTGTATTTTCCTACCGCACTCGGTTACCTAGGGGTACTGCAAACTCTGCAATGTCGCTCTTAAGTAACTGGGGCGGATTACTAGAATCAATTACCTGTTACCAGATTAATTGGAAGTGTCCGTTGCTGTGATATATCGGATAGTAGATTGCTATGAAAGCTGGCCTGTCTTTACCCCATTTAGCAGCACCAAATCGCTATCTTGTTTCTAAATTGATGTAATAAAAGATATCATACTAGTCTCGAGGGCCTCGTGACTTAGATTTAATGTGAAAAAAGCGGTATTGATCTACCTACATCCAACTACCTGGGTACCTGAGTGCTCACTCAATATCTATCCCAAGGCGCTGCTCTTAAGACTGTTGGTGTGGTTTACATAGTCGTTCTAGATCCATCTACACCTCACCCAACAGTACTACAGTACACCACCACCGACCCATGCATCACAACTTAAATCTTCTTATCTTTGTTGGGTCTTTAGACTGGAGCTGCCTTTGACAGTACTTCAAGTTGAATCTACCAATATCAAATACCGATAGCCGGTAAAATGGACACCCTGAGTCGACAGTTGCCTCACAGAGGCTGGTTCGCGAAACGCAACCAGGAGATATCTCGAGTAAGTTCTTTAGTTCAATATGAGATGTAGTATCTTTGACACTCGAATGACTAATATAATTCCCAGGGAAATCCTCATTCTTACTATCCAAACACGTATCACCTGACATCACCTACTCCGATTTACTATGGCCCTGAGCCAGCGGTCTCGGAACTCCGAAGGACCACATCCCATTTTTCCCAGTCGCCAGAAACATCACGGGAGAAACCTCCAAAGACTCCCGCTCTAGTCAGCTTCAGATTGGATGGTCATGAAATTAGTCCCTTTGGCGATAGTTTAATCTATGGCGTTTCTTCTACCAGGGTGGTGGATATGTCTTCCCTCAACCTGGTTGAACCTTCGCTATCGGTTGGATATTGCCCATTCCTGGGTTCTGAACCATCAGATGGATCTCATTCAAGTGGCTCGATGTCTCCAATTCCCTATCTGGATATCTTTGATGATGGTTCCAAGCCGAAGGGTTCTTCTCAGTATCAGCAATCTCCAGGCCCATCGGTCAGATCTTCTAGGCTCAGGAACTTTCCAACGATTAATGTTACCGTTCCTAGTGCCCCTAGAGACTTTTTCCCGGGCCATGTGAATTGCCCAACCATCAATAAAGCGCCGCCTCCAGATACCACACCGTCACCCTATTTAACTCTACCCCAGCCAAGTGAATATAAATATCAAAATCAAACACCACCAATGAATCGTGCAGCTTCCCGACAAAGCTTCAAACAAAATCAAGAAGGACCATGGGAGCGTTTCGATACCCTTGCAAACCTTGCAGTTGCGGTCGAGATGGCACGAGATGGAGACCAAATGATGGAGAGTGCATTAGACACCGCTAGGCGCTCTGATTTTCGAAATAAAGAGTTCTCGGAGAGTTTAGACTATCTCTCACAGGTTGATTACGACCGAGTAGCTCAGGAGTGGCGTGGTAGGAGTGATAATGGCGGTATGACAAAGTTCTTGCTAAGAGGTGCAGTATATCGTTTTGGCTAACGTTGAAAAGCTTAAGTGTAACAGATCAAAGAAAATCTAACGCTAGAGTGGAGGATTGTACGAGGAATTCCGTGGGTTTTGTTGGAAGAAGGGGATTAATTATGAGAGATTCAGAACGGAATTGGTTCATTAAACCGCATCATACCATGGATTAGAAGTCCTATATCATCGAATAGGACAGTCTAGAATTTTAAGATGAAGTTTTATGTGCAGGGTTAAGCCTTCGCTTATGTTCTTTTTTTTGAATTCAGTCATTACTCTGCGGTGTGCCATGCTAGCCAGCAAGCAGGTGGCGTAAATGCACTCATGGTCATTATACACTCCCAGCTCCAACCTAAATAAACTACCCCATACTATCAGCATCCTAAAAAGGAACCCATTTAATCCCTCCCAGCAATAATAATGTTCTTCGCCAACCCCTCCGGATTAGAAAACAGGACCTCATGACTTCCCCCCATTTTCACGAATCTAAAAATCTCGAGTTTGACAGCCTGAGCTTCATACATGCCTAATGGAATGGTGGTATCGCCATCTGCGAAGACGACAGATCGCGGGATTTTGGGAGGCATAGCGAAGAATTCCTCGGTGTTTTTGACGGGTTGTTCCCAGAGACCGATTGGTTGTTCACGAAGGGTTTGGTGAACGGCTTGGGCTTCTTCGATTGTGGCGTCGCCAATGAGGGCGTCGCGGAAGATGGGGAAGGGGCAGGGGAATGTTTTGTTTGCTGTTTTTTTGGAGGTTAGTAAGTACTATGTTTTGGTTTTTGTCGTGAAGTGTGATGTTGTATTTATATGGGGGACATACGAGATTGTGCCGCTATTCCTCCGTAGAATACCTTGGCGAACGGAGGGCAGAGGTCGAATTGGCATTGCCCTTCTGAAGGGATGAAAGCATTATGATAGACTATTCGTTTAATCTTTTGGGGGATTTTGGTGGCGATTGAGGTGATTACTACTCCGCCCCATGAGTGTCCAACTCTATAAAAGATAATGGCGAGGCAGATTAGTAACCATAAACATTTATATCAATACTTCAAATCCACAAGTAGATATATATACGCACAATACAAATTGATCCAACTTATGTTCTTCAATATAATCTATAATACCTTGAACGGCGTCGTCAAGGTTGTGGATTGTCTGTCCTGCTTTTTCGCCAGATGTATATTCGAAGGGAATAGTGGGAGTGTGGACTGTATGGCCTGCACCTTCGAGGTGGGCACGGACGTTATTCCATGAGTGACCGAAGTGCCAGGCACCATGGATTAGAACGAAGGTAATTGGGGCGGAGGCGGGGTAGTTGGACATCTTTGGTTTAAAATGATGTATCCTTGGACTATGATTAGGAATTGGAGGCTGTTGGATTTAGGGAACAGGATTAATTGATCGGAGGGTATACGCTTCTTAAATACATTCCTGTAGCCCCGCTATCCGCTATTTACCAAACTAAACCTGGAATAAATCTAACGCTTGGTATATTTTTTTGCAGATTTCTGGGCAGCTAAAAAGTCAACTACACAGAGCTAAGAAGCTAAGAAGCTATATATCTCTACTGGTAGGCCGTTTGCGTTTCGTACACTGCAAAAGCTTGGGGGTGTTGCACAAAAGTTTAGGAATCATGAAGCGGCGGTCCCGGTGGCCGTTTCTGCTTGCCTTCGGATCGCATTATAATTTAACCAAGTCTTGTAGGAAATTTTCTCGATCAATATTTAAGGTTCAGCTCGAACTCTTGGGCATCTGAGATTAATGCACCGTAGATGCGCGTTGTGTTTCCGGCTGAATATTTCCCGAACGGGAGATATTCCTTGCCTCCAAGAAATCTCGGTTGGGAGCTGAGGTAAGTAGAGAGTTGATATTACTTGGAGATAAGCAAGTAGAGGGTTTTTTTTTTTTGGCTGTAAGATCAGCAATTTGGTAAGATGTTTTATAGGAGGTTTGGGTGCCAATGTTCAAGGGTTTTCCTTTGCCTAATTGTTATGCGGATAGTTCTTACGCGGTCTTATCATTGAGTGAAACATAGATACGATTACTCGCAGAATGTGTGAATATTTTGAACAATGAATCTGCCGAGGTAAGAATGTTTTATTGTTTCTCACTTTTTAATGTTACCAGAGTACTCGAGTCGTCATAAGGAAGGGCTTGTAAACCATTAAACTGGCCATGCCCCAATGGCTAGAGCCACGGGGCAACCCCACTGATTTACGTCGTTGGAGGTATGAGATTGGAGAACCGGGTTTAGTTTGTACGCATGAGCTATGCGGTTCAAAGGACATCACCCTTGCGGCTACATGTGCATAGAGCTACCAGTTCGAGCTACAGAGTAAAGGCTGTTGATGCGGGGCCGAGAGACGTGGGACTAGATGCGAGCCATGTCACAAAATATGAGCCGTGTCTTTTTTGAAAATCTCTCGGGGTGATAACTTGAAGGAGATCAAATATTTCCACTTTCTCAAGTCTTGTGAGGCTTTTGATTTTTTTAATTGATTTGGAGTATGCCGATGAAAATGCAGGTAGATGTTGGGGTATGCTAAGATCAACTCGAACGTTTGGATATCATTCAATCCCAAAGGGAGCTACACTGGTCGTCGATCTTATTACGCCCTGGCCAGTAATTTATATTTCTACTTAACTTTTTTTAGACGATTTTTATCAGTTTAGATATTATAAGATGTACAGCTGGTTGACCAAATGAAGAGCGTGCAACCGAAAAACTATTTCGTCGGCCATAGGTTCAATTGCAAAACACTTGGTTTCCGAGACTTCTCTACCCCTACATACGAGGTACTGATGTCGTGGAAGATAGATGTTCGGCATGAGCTAATCAAACCGATTCGATTCCATAACTAGGCGGCACTGCCGGGCGCACCTTGAATGCTGAGAGAGGTGACACAAATCACACGGGCCAACAACGCAGTTGCAGTTCCGGATCCGAAGATTTCGGTAAGACATCATTAACGGAACGTTGCGGGAGCACTCTTGATCATGTGTTCGAGGAAGTTGATACGGGACTTTCCGCTGGGTTACACGTGCTTGTATACTAATCATGATGTACATATAAAAGCGGGGAGGAATCTTTCAATTTTATGTATGAACTGTCCAAAGGATTCATGTTCCTTAGACTAGTGTCTCGAAATTCGGTCGAAAGGAAGGTTTTCCGAATCAATATGAATTAAAAGAACAGTAACTCCAAGAAATACACTTCAAAAACATAGAAACCAACAGAAGGCAGGGAAAGGCTTGAATACCGGTTTAAAAAATTAATTGACAAATTGAAACGTATAAATAGAATATATAAGATCCAAGTTGAGCCGAAATACTATTTATCCCGACATCGGGCACTCGCATTATACCATATTCGTATCATTATCCTTATGCCGATACGGCCATTGCGGCTTTCGCATTTCAATCTTGACACGATGTACCCGGTACATAAATTCGAGAGTTGCAGTTGGTAACCGTAAAACCGTTTCACGGTACATAGTCTGCGTAGTCCAGTCATAGGAACAGCCAATTAGCCTTTGCATGCCGCCTCCGGATGCACAAAGGAAGAAACTGATAGTTGGGTTGACGGCTTCGAAAAGTTTAACTTCCATATTGTAGGTGTCTATTAGTGTAAAAATCTTGTTTCCACAAACAAACTTGATTAGTATATGTTTCGTTTCAAATGATCATTGATCATAATAAGCTTTGTCAAGACAAAACGATGCGAGTATTGCCCTCATTTCTCCCGGCTTTGCATAGCGCGCTCGTTTGACTTTTTCCAGTACTTGCGGGTCTCGATTCGGATCGATCCCGATTCGTTCGCTATGATCGTTCAGAGCTGATCTTGATAGAGGGGATACGTTAATAGGCCATGCCATCCGTCCAAAGACCCCTCCGAAGAGCGACTTTTCGACAGTAACAGCGTTAATATATCCTTCGACTCCAAACATTGCTGCCCGTTGACTAGAAAACTTGCCACCATACGCCAACTTCACCAACTTTGGTGCCCGAAGCCATACCGCGACGAAAGTGAATAGGAGAATAACTCCGATAATCAGCACTGGCCTCAGCGGTGAGAATGCAAAGAAGGGTAATGAAATTATGAACAACAAGAAATTGTAGCTCATCAAGTATAGAGCGGCTTTGCGCGCGTACGAGAAGTTCTTAGTGTAGTTTATCGGAAAGAAGGAGTCCCAAACTACACTGGTGGCGAAGGCTCCGTCGAGAATGACGGTATCGTTATCGCAGATTGCGGGTATATGGATATATATCCCATAACGGTGATTCGTATCCTCCATGTTATACTATGGCTGATCAATAGATTTAGGCAAGGTACACATGTAGCGTTCGAGGAGTTCGTCGGAATCGTTGGCATGCACTGGCTGGGATGCCCCACCTCAACCTTAGATATCACGCTAGTAATAGTACTGCCTACGCTATATCTACGGATTATGCTCTAATATTGAAAAAAGAAAAGCTCCACAAGCTTGAGGATCATGCAGTTTAAGTTGTTCAAGATTCGCATATCCACAGCTAAAATGTTTCTAGTCCGCAGTCTCGCTACCATTACGTCGGTTTCGAGGTGATCGTGATATTGATCGCGACCATTGTAGTACGATGTGAAATTTGAAACAGGCCAGGCTCAGGTGCTGATATTGCAAAATGGTTTGAATCGAACACATTTTAGTACTAGGTTTGTGCTGTTCGTCTACCGTCTGCACGCCTTAAGAGATTATTTAGGATGCGGTCAAGCGCAATACATGTACCTGTACCTGCGGCTCAAAATTAAGCTTGCAGCGTAGGGACTACAAGGCGAAATTCAAATGGTGGTTGATATGCGGGTATATGCGTCTTGGATCCTGCGGACCCGCTCACAGAACCTTTTGTACTTAGATCTTAGACAATGTAAGTCCACCGTCTGACAAGTTTTGCTCGCTTCGTGCCTGCCCCATTTTTTACTGTTATAATTAAACCTTGATTACCTCGACCTTTCTATCATGTACGAAGCCACATATATATATCGGTGTCGGATAGTTTTTTTTCACCCCTTGACGTTCTAAGCACGAGATAACAGCAGCTTAATGTATTCTTCTATTACTCGACATGTCCTGGACGCCTGTGAAGGACTCATACGACGAATTCCGGAAAGGACAATCTGACCCTTGGGAGAACCGTCGATTCTTAAAGCTGCTTGGTCAATCAGTGGACATATGGGAAAAGTCCGACAGTAAGTCGTATGCTGCGACATATACGGAGCCTTTCGGGTCTTAACAGCTGCACCAGAAGCCCCTGATGGTATTTGGTACGAACATACACCGGATTTGAAGAACCTTACACACGATGCCGGGCCTTATCAAATCAGGATGATGTAGGTCTCTGTACGTACCCCAACAACAGAAAGGCCTTTTTATGTCATTTTCTCGCTTAAGGTGGATCCATCGTCGCTAATGTGCCTGCTCACCCCTGTTGACTCAGCTTTACACCCTTGGACATATGGCGTAATGCTCTAATCTGCATTCCAATATTCAGTGCCCTAGACATCCCGCGCAAGTTTGTATTTGAATGCGTACAAACCGTCTGCCACAGCTTTGCATCCCAGAATAATGAAAATGGCACTCGTTTCAGCTAGTTCCACTTCTTGTGCAAAAGTATTTCTATAGATCGTTCCGGGCCCTTCCCTCAGATTCGAAACAAGGTTCCTATCTCTTCCCTTCTCACGCAGGGCGAGGCTATAGGAAATTATGATGTGCAAACGGTGATTGGGCTCTCTCAGGCAGATTATAGCTGGTTGGGATCTGGATTTGTCCTCAAAACAGAACCCGGCGGGAAGGGGGTGACACTTGTATGTTTCGGGGCTACGCCGTATGTAAGGCGGAGACTTGGGGTTTAGGTCAATAGTAAATCATGGGCGGCGGTGACCGAAGAGCCTTACGCCTTGTTTGATCTCGTGATAGATGGACTATTCTCGGAGGCCGATGCTACATCATTGAAGATGGCGGATGTGTTTAGACCGATAGAGACGGTAGGCTTTTCATCAATATCCCTAGTCATATGATCATTGAAGCCGTTGACAAGGGCATCGACAGAGCATTCTGCAGGTCACAAAAGCCGGCTTCCCGACGTCAGAGCAGCATGTCAACTTCATCGACCTTCATAACTGTCTTAAACACATCATCTATTTTAACGAGGCTGTCGCTTCTTGCCTCCTTGTCGTAGATGCTATCAATGCTGCTACTGCATCTACAACTTCCATTCAGCTCCCAGATTCTTTGTCTCATTGTTGCTCTCTCTTTACCTCGACATCGTTTCGTCTCCCTAGTATTCAACAATGAGTGGAAAACACGATTGCACTATGTTTCAATCTCGTGTCCCAGCAGGACTCCATGATGATGCGTCACGGAAGTATGGTAATGCGCCAAGATGCCAATGCAATGAAAATACTTGCCTCAATACTGTCATCTTCCTTCCCATCATGGCCGTGGCCTCAATCCTTGGCAGCCAACCTTTCCTTTCTGGTATTGTTGTTACCAAGATAAAGATGCAAAAGAATATGTTAGATCAAAGCTAGTCCGCTGTTTAGTATTCTTTGGGTGTTTGCTATTCCGATGACTCTTGTGGTTATTGTGATAGCGACTGGAGTTGGTATTCGCATGTGACTTATCCGAAGACTTCAGAGGAGATGAAGAAGGCTGGAGGAAAACCAACGAGTACGCCCAATTTAGGTGATGATGGACTTGAGAAGGCAAAAGGGAAATTCAAGCGGCGGTAGGGTAACTAGGGCCTTTGTGTTCGATGTTCTGATACCGTTTTGAGTTGTGTGGTATATTGAGAAAGGGCGGTCTTGCTTGCAAGAACAAGTTGGTGCTAGAGCAAACTCCCAAGAATAGACGTAGGGACAAGGTGATTCCAGAAGGAAAATATAAAGGCTTTGACCAGAAGGATATATTGGTATAATAGATACAATGAATCGAAATTATAGTTATAGAAAATGACGGTGCAAATATGCCGACATGAAGAATCAAGTATCAAAATACACCCACGAATGAGAGAATGACAGTGGTGTCGCGATGAAAGATCAAAACTCGTAAACTCCATAGCCCAGCTTGCGCATATAACACCTTGTAGACATTCGTTGATACTAAACAACCGCCCCTTGAATCAATTTTTTAAGATTTTATCTTTCTTGTGTCTCGTAAACCAGCCCAGCGGGTAACGGATACCCTATCCAAATCAAAATGTTCCATAGGACAATCCATATTCGTCGTTGCATAAATGCATTGTCTCCGTGACTTTGCGGCACACCATACTAGAACATATTAGGCGGTTGTGTCTGTTGTGGTGGCGGCGGGGGGCCGTCATTTCCGCCAACCCAACCCTCGACCTCGTTCTTAACCCAACTCCTCATCCAGCCCCTCACTTTCTCCTCAACTTCCTCAGCCGTGCCGTCTTCCGCATGTGGGAAACTTTTTCGGGGAATTATCGGCCCTCCCGCTTCCCGCCTTACGAAAAGGAGGCTGGTCTCTGGGTCTACTATACCAGTCGGTCGGTTTTTGAGAAGCTTGTTGAAGCGCTCGTACATGATGGTGGGGTCAAGGAGCGTTTGATGGATAAAATAGCGATGGAAGCCATCGCGAGTCAAGAGCGGGATCGGAACTGGTGGGGTTGGATTTACACATTTAGGAAGGAAAGATGGAGGCGGTTGGACTGGTGGCTGCTCGAGAAGATGGGGAAGATCGAGTAGAGAGAAATAATTTGTGAGCAAGCTGGAGATGAAATCTTCTGGGTCCGGATGGAACAGAGATTGTGCGAGTTGAATTTGAGATTCATCTGTGCGAAAGTACCCTGTTAGTTGGGTATTTGGATCACGTGATGTCGAAACGGCGTAGACTTACAAAGATTCTCCTCCACACTATATCCCATCTCTTCCCACATCTGACCCAAAGTCTGGGGATCCAGCCCTTCCTTACCTACGCACTTAGTGCGTAAATAATAGTCGTAGATGCCATCCAAAAATCGATACCACATCCGCGACCACTGCCCATTTCCATTGTAAAAGATGCCCCAGAATTGTTCAGATTCTCTCTCCGCTTCACTCAATGTGCGTCTCCTTTTTGCCAGTGGGCCATGGCTACTGTCGTCTTCCTCGGTCGCCGGCAAGGGGGTTCCATCGATAAACCAATTAGGGAATCGCCCCGTGATCATTGAAAATGGAGTCGGGTCCTTCGATTTTCGTGATGCAGACACTGGTGTCGGGACAGGGTAGGAATTTGTTGACAGGGCATCCACTGAAAAAGATCCAGGCTTTGGAGGCTCCTGCAACTTTGATCCAGGAGACAATGGAGTATCACTGTCTGGGGTAAACTGAGCCACACCAAGTTTTGTAGCCGAGCGGTTCGAATTCACGCTGCTATAAAACTCTTCCTCTTGCGACAACTTTTTCGGAGGCAGTGGCATACTAAGTTTCCTAGCTTCCTGCTGTTTTTGCAATAGAGATTCACCAAACGACTTTGTCGGCAGAAGTGCTGAATTGTTGGAAAATACGCTGGCTTGTGTGTTTCTTCGGTTGGAAGGGACGTCGTAGAAGCTTCTCTCGTCGAAATTATCATCTTGGCCAATGGAATTCCTTTGCACTTCGTGCTGCATTCTTTGCTGCTCTATCATTTGTTGCTCTCTCATTTGTTGCTCCCTTATCTGCTGTTCTCTCTGCTGTTGCTCCATTCGCTGTTCGTACTCTCTTTGCGCTTGGAGAGCTTCCTGCCATTCTCGATCTGACAATGCAAAGCTTGGTTGACTTGGGGGTGGACCCGACGGTGGAGGAGGAGGAGGGGGTTGCTGCTGTTGCTGCTGGCGTACGAACGGTGCATATTCCATTTCCATCTGGGATGCTACGACGGATGGAAGGACATATCGAGGGGTCGACAATGGAGTCGCTCCAGGAGTCGGATAGTCGACTGGAGATACGGGGAACTGTCCAAACCCTGACGACCCAGCCATAAAGGCCGGTGAAGTTGGACCACCTGTGGGGCTCCCCACTGCTCCAGGGAAACCAAAGCCATTTGGTTGCGGAGTCGGATAGAACTGTTGGCCCTGGGGCGGAATGTATGATTGAGACTGTCTCTGCGCCGGACGAGAGAAGTCATGGAATCCTTGGATACCAGGCGATTGCTGTTGGATCAGCGAATTACGGTTAACACCCTGAAGAGTCGGGCGAGATGTATCCACCGAAAGCTGTTAACATATCGATGTTAGTATCGTTTGAAATTAAAGATATCGTTCAAACTTTTTTTCATCATGAAACTCAACCCGGCCTGAATATATCGACATCGGAAAAAAGCGGGCATGGCAACGCAAGGCGGAACAGGGGTATTTTGCCATGAGATTTTTGAAAGAATGGAAGCTGACATGCAGCCAGCAGGCAAGGAGGACATGAAGCTGCTGCATGCAGTCGTTTAAGGTTTCAAACAGTCGGGGGGGTTTATGACAATGAACTCCGAAGCATAATTGAGGTCATGGAATTTTATATATTAACAACGTACCTGCTGGTTAATGCTTTGCGGATGGGATATCTGTAAGTCCCTGACGGAATTTCCCTGGGATCCCCTCTTCGAACTGACAAGCGACCGTACCAAATTCATATTCACAACTTTTCCTATTACAGGACCTACGATCGCAGAGTTGAGTGTTGCGACTGCGGGTGGTATTACTTGCAGATGCCCAGTAGATGCGGGGAAGAGATAGTACCCGCTCTGAGGGAAAGGGTATGCGAAAGTGAACTGGTCAGCGAAGAACCGCGAAGATGGAGAAGAAGATGAGGTCGACATTTTTTTCTCGTGCCTCTTTAAAGGTTTCTTGACAAAAAAAAAAAAAAAAAAAAAAATACCTCCACACCCGGGCCCCCTCGCGCAGCCACTATTGTCCCGTTCTCCTCTTCGTTTAGATCCGCACAAAGAATCGAACTTTGAACAAGAAAGTTCCAATCAGAATACAGTCAAAAGGCCCCTTGTTCAACTGCGGCTGCAGTAATGCTTGCGTCCTTGCAGCTTAGCTTATGCAAGACGAGAGTTGATGTGGATGCAAAGGCGACGGCTAGGATAACGCAGCCGAATACCGTTGTCTTTCAATTCGTAAACCTGCCTCCAATAGGTTTATGCAAGCTTTTACTTCCCAAGCCCCCAGCCTGTAAACTGTAGAAAAGCTGCAGGCACGGAGAGCATCCTCCTTCTCAGCCTGCAATGTTTCGTGGGAGGGAAAGAATGGATATGGCCGACAAGGGATTCTTTGACTGCCAAACCCTGTTGTACGAGAGAGCTATTGGATCTCGTAGATTCTTTTAGCGAATGGATTGGAGGTGCGGGATCTTTAGTGTTAGGTGTTGTGTCCAGGCTGATCGAATAAGGTTGAGAGCATAAGCGCCAGGCTCTAAGCTATTGGCCAGGGTTTTCTGAATAAGTTTGTAATCCGGGAGAGAATTGCGCAAGGACTGTAAAGCCTGTCTACATTCGGTTTGTCTCCTGTCTGATTAGATACTCAATAAGACATATTCGTATCGTAAAAGTACTAAGTTATTCGTGGCGGTGGGTGCGAATGTGCGAGTGGAGTGCAGCGCATGCAGCAGATGGTGTGGATGACGACTAGAATAGAAACCACAAAGGACGGCACGCCCAATGTCAAGCTTTTGCCGCTTTCTTTTGTGCAGTGGAGCTTAGTTCGATGCAGAGGCGGGCGTATTAAGAGCAATTCATATAGGATAATTTTAGAATCTGCGTGTCAGAGTCTTAGAACGATCAAGTATCGAGAACTTGGCTTGCGGCTTCATCCGCTGTCGATATTTTAAGATGTCCGTAGACGCTCGAAGTGGAGCCTTGGCGTTGCTAAACCCAACTGTTGGTTGGCTTCTTAAAATGTGCGCGAGCTCGTCTGCGGCTGCAGTTTGCTCCACAAATTCGGATAAAGAAACAAGAGAAAGCAAATGTTTATGGATCTTATGGGTCGGATCTAAAGAAAATAAGATTTTGAATTAGATCTGGACCCATGGAGCGGATTGCTCTTTATCTTTATTTCAACAGTGCATGGCTTTCATGATTCATGGCTTCGGGTTAAAAATTTCGAGATATCGGCGAAATATGGTCCAGCCGGCCAAGTCTTTGTTGTGCAAACCCCGCACATCGTAAAAAGTTTCATAGTCGTCTGAGCACGGACAGTTGAGTTTGTGCGTACCTTGGTAAACGGTGAACGAGCCAGGTTTTCATTGGCATATACAACTTTATCCGACCCAGGAGTGTGCAAATCGATTCCAAGTTTCAGGGGCATCAGGCACCAACGTTGGTTGGTAATATTTGAGCTCTCAAGGAGCTAACATGTGAAGATTTTGGTGCTGTTTTCTCTATTCTCCTTCAGCTTCAGTATCATGAAATTTCAGAATTTCGAATTCGATTTAATTCTAAAGCGCGAGAGACGACACAACGGCCTAAATCCGAGTTTGAAGTCACTTGACAATGGGAAGGCATGGGTTGAACTCGGGTCGCATTTTCGGTGCTGGCTGTGCCAGGCTTTTGCAGGGCAAATGCAAGCCTTTTGCAGGCCAAAGGCATTGTTCCCAAGGCGTTGGGATAGGAGATGGTCACGTTGAACGTTTATTCTTGCCTCTTGTTGATGGAACATGCAATGGACAGGCAAAACAGTTGGAGCTCGCTGATACCTGCATGATGCATAAGTGTGACTGTTGGTAAATAGTCAAGCCACGAAATACTGGAGGACGGGGTCCTAGGGCAGCGAACCAATTTGAGCGCGATGCTCTCACCAGTATACTATCGATGATAATCAAACATTTTGGATATTGATGAGTGCGCGGGCGCTTCACTAAATGCGGCCGAAGGTGGAGAGTTCAGAGCAGCGCAACGCAAAAACTACATCCCGAGCCCAACACAGGAAGGTTCCAACCCTGTAGCCAACTCTCGCAAGCCAAAACCCGAGTCATCTCTAGCGCTATAGCGATATCTGTGCATCGACTAGAGAAATGCGAAGACTTTTAAATATCTTTCACATATCTCTGAATATAACTACTAATACAATACGAAAGGACGGCTTCGAGATAGTCAACACATTAAGGTAATATTTCGCACAACTCGCAAAAAAAATGAGAATGCGGTTTCCCACGAGCTCTTTCGGTCACGCTTCAGGAACCTAAAACGTCCACACAGAGCATACATGGCTTATAATTAAACAGAAGATTTATATCTTGTAAATTTATCCTGTTAAAAGGTATGCCTTACAGTCATAAAAGAATCGTGGGTTGGAAGTATCTATATAGTACATTAACCTAACTCCATTCAAATCTAGTCAAAACATTTCAACATGAAATTCTATTCGCAAGCCCAAAGCTTACGCCAATTGCTTACTGCTATGATATTCATCTCAGTACCTCTAGCGTAAGTACAAACCATCACCATGATTGTGTCGACCTGCTTCTAACACTATATCTCTATAAATCACAGACAAGCCGAAGTAGTCACGATCCCGTTTCAAACCTTTAAGGAAGGCCTCAAATACAGCAGTGATAGTACAATCGGACCTTTCATACCAGGATATCTAATCTCGAAAAGCTTACTACTAGCGTTTACTCGATTGAGCTCCCACCGGCTCGAATTCTCCAACCAGCGTAGCCAAGACCGTCGCAACGAAACTTTGGGGCCTAGGGCGCGGAGTCGACAAAGTAAGCTAGGAACTTACAGATTCGTCATACTTAGGGGATGACCAAGCCGATTTCGATGCTCTCGTAACCGTGAACTTTGATGCATTCGACATACGCCTCAGAACCCTTAGTATATTAGCCAATGCCCTCACAGAAATTATCGATGTGCCTAATGAAGACATCCAAAGTTTCATTAACATGATAAACGATTATAACCTATCTAACGCATTCGAGTTGGAAGTCTATCTCACGGCGGGATACGAAGTTGTGCAAACTATATTGAAGGCGTATCTAGATGCAATTTCTGTTATTAACTGGAGGGCTTATGAGCTCCACTGGGAGCTCAAGGGTTTGTGGCTTGACGAGCAATATATAAATATTTCATGTTTATCGATTGAAGGAGAATTATATAGTAGCCTAGGTGTATATGATATGCTTTTTCCGGTACCACAAGCGCTACGGATGATTTATGTGCATGTACGATCAAATACATATTCATACCTTCTGAGATACACGCCGGCATTAATATAATAGTAAAACACACAAGTTAATACGCCCTTAATTTTCTTAGAAACTAATATAGTAGAGTCGCCAAGTTTGATTGATTTGGAACGATAGATACCTGAGCCCAATATTAGTACTGGAGCCGGCCCGACTACCTATACAAGGTTGCTAGTACTATAAGACCAAATACAAGAAAGCTGCTATTGGCCAAGACGGGTTAGGGTATTCGAATCATTGATATTTTCCTGGGTCGATATCCTGATTTCCTTTCGTCTTACAGAGTATGAGAGGCGCCGGAGCCAGTGCAGAACAGTTTTACAACATGGCAACAGGCTATTGTATGTCGCATCCTGCACCGTCCACGAAACAAATTTCGTCCGCAGTGAATTAAAGCTCGCAAGAATTATAGTCTAACTAGAATTGGGCTGCTTGGCGGCGTTCGATTGGTTAGGCTAGGCTTGAGCAGTTTAAAGCCAGAAATTCCTTAGCAAAAGATATATATGGCTTGATAACCTAGTCAGTAGATCAATAGTGCTATTCTAACCTGTCATTTGAGTCGAGAGGTGTACTAAGTGGGTTTGTATAATTTGGATATGGTCCGACCCAGTTGACTCCTTGTCGGGAAATTACTAACTACTTGTCTGTTTGTGTAACCAAGTTTCGAACGGCATGCGGCAATGTGGCTGTCTTTGCCCGTTCTAAGAATTTGGACCCACACCGCACAGCTGAGGCGGCGCTGGATTAACAGACTCGTTTCACCATTTTAGTCATGAGGGCCTAGTCTCGACCAACCGGAGGCAGCATGGCAAATTCTTATCTATCTATCCTTTTGTAATAAACTTCGTTAAACACCGGTGGCTTTGTAAGACTCAATCGCACAAGATGATTGAATATATAAAGGTTTAAGCCACTACTTAGTGCGTGAATACACTTTCAGTTTGATAAACTTCTCTTTTATATGTATCTGGTGAGTAACATTCCATAAATTATTCGTCCCAATATGTTCAAGATGATCCAGATACGATACCTAGAAATCGGTTCGATTCAATTTGACAAGCTAGCAAAGCAATCAGTGCTTTTGAATGGAGTGGGAGTGGTTACACAGATTAACTTTTGAATTCTACGAACATAGGGACTAGTGCAGGTCAAGATAATATACATACATTAATCAATTGATGGTATAATACCTGAGAAGCGCGAAGATGTTAACATCGTGCCCGGCGGCCGGTTCGGACAAAATTACTTTGCCACCTAAAATTTTCTATAAGATCCCGTCGTAGAGTAACCCATCGCCAGAATAAAATATGTAGGTATGTCGGATCCGCAGAATCCCGGTATGTCTCCGGAGATTCCCCGGCGGCTCTGCAGACGCTAGTCGATCTGGCGTGTATGTCACGCAGGCCGGCTGACAGATTGGCTTGATACCCTAGGAGCGGTCACAATTCTGATAGGGCGGTACTTTGTATCGATGGAAAATCGGTTTACCTAAAATAGGGCTTGTATCCCCAGTGAACTAATTAGTATTGAGAATAGAGAACTTCGGAGAAAAATCTAGCGTCCACAACGTGTTCTTGAGGGTGTATGTGGCGGTCAGGGGATTTTTCTTTAGTTTGCTAGTTTCGAACAGTGTTGCCTTGTGTCATGGAGTATACGGAGTGTAAGCAGTTAGATATGTCAAATGTTGAGACCAGCTTATGAAAGTCATCATTGGACGGGAAATATCCAAAGATCCTAATAAGTTTAGCCTCTACTAAATTTCAAACATGTTTAGGTTTATTTTCCTCTGCCATACTGTATAGGTGCTGGTGTTAGAGCTAAACTAAGAGAGGGCCAGAGGTCTCTAAGGCAAATGTTGTAGGATGTCCACAAACACAGCGCACGAAATGAATCATGAATCCAGTCAGCTAAGTTGAACAGGAGGTTATTTCTGGTTATCAAGGGTGGCAACATGCAACACAGCGGAGATTGTCGCGAAATCAACTAAATGGGTCTCGGTGCAAAGTGGTATACGAGGCCAATCACGACTACTTTGAATATGTCAAATTATGATATCAGAACCGATACCAGCATTGCAATATACTGCTGAATCCTATTCTATATGCTCTCGTCTCCGAAAAACTAATATGATATACTCTTTGCGGTACAAAGCTATAGAATCACAGGCGATGGAAATGGAGGAAACAAACCGCCAAGCTACTAAAGTCATTACCAACCCGCTAGTATCTTGGTAAGTTGTTAGTAACATCGTGAGCTGAGCAGTTCGAAACGTTCGAGGTCGGAGGCACTGACTCGTGCTTCCCGTGTTCAAAGCCGGTTCAGCTCAAATTCGTAATTCTGCCGTAACGGTTGAGCAACCCGTCCGAGTCCTCCAATCTCCTTGGCCGGCAATTGCAAGAGGATACTCGGGCTACTCGGACTTGTGACGAAAAACGAAAACGACCTCGCTGCGTGTGCAACCCCATGTTTCGGTGAATACCCAGCATTCTGTACCACCAACTCCAACCCCAGAAAAAAAAAGGGTCGAGCTATGGGAGATAAAAATTTGAGATTAAGACTATCTCCAGGCCCCCTCACCCTCCACTCACTAACCCTCGCCCAGACCATCTCGCTTGATCTATTTTTTTCGTTTCCTCGATTGAAGTGTAATTGTCAGCAGGACGGAGTTTACCCAGTCACTTGATACCCTTGTTCAGATCCAGCTTGTCTTGGCACTCCAGAACCCTCGAAATCTCCAACACAGGCTCGCAATCTGGGTATTGTCCGACACAATACACATTCTCCACAACCACATGGCCCAGCCTAGCTTCGAACTATTCCTTTGCAATCTAGTTCTGTCACAGTACATACACTTGTAAAGTTTAGTTTAGTCTAGAAAAAGAATTTCCTTGGACCCTTTTCACATAATGTCTAGATCCCGCTCCAAGCTCTGGTACTTGGCCAATGGTTGCAGTGGGTTGCCCACTAGCTTCCCCACAAATCGCCCGTTTTGGGTTTGAAATTGGCGATGTTGCTCCGAAGACAAAATGATGTATATATGTAAGCTATTACGCATGAGGGAGAATTGAGTGAGGCGGGGGATAGGATACCCGAGGCAGTCTGGGGAATGTCCTTTGCCCTGAAGTTTATAGATAACGAGGTCCGCGCCCGCTTCATCTCTTGTTCTCTTCTCTTTTGAAGCTTTGGTTAGCAGAGTACTGCATCTCGGAGGAAAGGAATCAGACCTATCTTTGTCATTCATTAGTAAACCACTGCATTGTCGTCTGTAATCGCAGTTGTGGTAAGAAACATAGTAAACACAATGACCAAATCGCGGGTACCACCGGAAAAGCGTGTCAGAGTTGCGCAGGCATGCGCGAGGTGCAAGCGACGGAAAGAAAAGGTATGCTTTCCCCGTAAATCGATCTCGCCGTTCACTCTAGGAACAACACCATTGTCACCAGCCCCAGATTATTAAACCTCCGCATCTACCAGTGTGACGGCCAGACACCATGTCGGAATTGTATCAAGTCCGGCGTTCTGTGCATGACGACAACGCAGGCACAGCTTAGCGGTGCTGTGGGTGATATCAGGACGTCGGAACCGCCTGCGAAGAAGCGGAGGACTTTGAGCTCGAGTGTCGACCGAAATCCCTTTTCCGAGTTGTTGTAAGTTGACATGACTCCTGTGGGAGAACATACCTTGTCCTTACGTAAGTTTGGTGAACTAACTTGCATGGGAACTTCAAAGACGGGACAATCTCGCATATACCAACTTTGAGCTTCCAGGTGATGCGAAGGTGTCACCCGGTCTGCCATCTCCAATATCCCCGGTCTCGGATGGACAAAGTACACATGGTAGTCCTCAGAGCTCGAGTTCAAAGAGCACACTAGTCAGAAAAACACCTCAGAAAACATGTAAGCAATGCCTCTAGGCAAGTGTTAAGGTATGCACAGCCTCTAACTTTGGCAATTGAATAGGTCCACATGCACGGACTACCACAGAGCAGATGGCAAACTGCCTACGGGGTATTATTCTCGAAAGAGAGGGGTCTCAATTAGTTGGCGTACGCGCATGCTGCAAGAAAAGCGGATCTGGCAGTCATGTCGACCGCCTGGAAGGCGGGATGCCAACGTATGATGAAATGACAATCCTCCTTTCGATATTTCGGACACATGTAAGTTGTATTGAGAACGATGTGGAACTTCCGGGGCTAATAAGATATACTAGGCTGTCTCTATAATCGATCCAGCTCTCGATAGTCACCTCGTCAACCTTGTCAAAACACCTTCATTCATGAGCCACCCAGTAAATAGACATTGTCTTTCGGAATTAATACTAGCAATCTCATACCAATGCGTCGCTACCTCGACAAAGTCGATACAACGAAAACTGTCGTCGATAACACCCGAGGCAGCTTATGGAAGGGCTTCTGCGCATTTCAAAACTGCTCAAGTTAGCTTCGATATGGCTGGGGCGGTGGAAAATCCCGATGTGTCATCGGTAGAAGTACTACTGCTAATGGGAATATATAAATTTCTTGACGGCGGGGAAGCCGCCGCGTCGAGTTTAATTGGTATGAAAACCCCAACCAAGATCTGCTAAACAATGGCTCGCTAACAGGGCAACATATAGGAATGGCAATCTCGATGGCACAAACTCTTGGCCTCAATGAGCCTTCCTATACATCTGATGTAGCCTCCCCGGAAATCAACACGGGCATCTGGAACTCTCTTTACAATTTCGATCGTATTTTATCTCTCACGACCTCTCGAACTTGCAGTTTACCACATGATGCGATGCCTCTAGCACCTACTTCGCCTAGCTCCGATATTTCTTTCATCTTAGGCAAGATAATACAAGCGACTCGTAATCCGTCCTCGACACCAGAACTTCTGCAACCACTTTCAAATGAACTAAAGACATTTATAACCGCCCTGCCTGCATCTTTAAGATGGAGTACGATCTTGTCGACTTCTTTACCACAACCGGACTTCATAAAATCCTTACATACAAACGCTCTATACTTCTGCGCCATCTTCCGTCTCACAAGAACATCACTCCTATCAACACTATCCCGCAGCACAAACAAACCACCGGTTCTTGCTGGCTTCTCGAACTTCAATCTCCTAAACTCACATGGTGGCTTGAACTACGATAATATAACCGCGACCCATGAAGGTCGATGGTCCGAAGCTGGTATCTACTCCGCCCAAACCAGCCTACGAATATTTGAAAAGGCCAAACAAAACGGCATCACACTCCACGGATCGCCACTATTCGAAACATGGCTCACACTATCATTCCTTGTCTGCATTCTCGGAATCTTCGCATTTCCCTTAGCTTCAACCGCAAACCTGCTAAACTCACCCGGGGGTCCTAACAGATCCAAGTCACCTGCATCTCAAGATATCGAATCTCGGTTGTCACAACTGGCCCACATGTACCAAGGTCTCATTTCGACAGCAAAGATGAGTCCTAGACTATGCAGTCTTTCAACCTTCATTAATGATTTGAGAGGATATCTATCTCGAAGGACAGAAGATGCTACCTGCGGGAAGGACAGCTTTGAAGCTTTGTTCGGAAGCTTGGGAGATATGGGACCGTTGGGGTCAATTATGTCAATTAGCATGCTGGACGATGAATCAAATGTCATTGGTGGCGTAGAAAGCGCTATTGAAGGGGTTCTGTTAGCTTCTAATAACCAAGGAATGGACACCACTGGCGGACCAATGGACTTGGGAGACGAAGATCCTTTGGAGGGAGTTCTTCTTCCTGGAACCCCGGTTTCGTTGACGGCTGATACTACCACTGAGGGAAAAGATGATCTTTTGGTAGTCGATCTGACAGATACAACTGTCGAGCGAAAGCTTGGAAGTGATGTTGATGATCTCTGGCAGAAGATATTCGAAGACTTGGACCCAGAAGATATTGAAGCTGAAGGATTGAAGAAGGGCTTGGAGCCTGATGGAATGGGGTTTTATATCGATGCAACGGAAGATATGGCCGCTTTAGAGAGGCTGATTAGAAAGAGCGAGGTCCTTGTGTAGACTTGATATAGTTGTGGGATTTTCTTGGTTTAGTATATCAGTATGGTCATGAGCAAAAGGTGTTATTTGCTTGTATTTAGGAGCCATATACCCATTTTATTCACACGAGTATTGAATAATGACAAACATTAACTTTAGTAAGTTTACTTGTATCTACGTTTCTTATCCTGCGGCCGCGAGATCCTGCCCATTGACACGCGTGAGGCAAATTTGAATTCTTCTTTAAATTTAAATAGACTCTGAGGTTCCAAATTTGGATGTGAGCGTAAAAGCAGCATCCTACTACCTTTCCAGCTGATTAATCACTTGAATACCGCCTTTTTCTTTTTTCAATATACAGCGAAAAGGCTCATATTATTGTTGCTTATGTCGATGTCTCTGGAGAGCATCCAGATCGACTATTGTTCGTGTTTCAAGCCCACCAACAGAAAAAGACAAAAATGTGGTATTTTCGAAACAACACAAATATTGTGGATTTAAGAGAACCTCAGAACAAACAAAACCTTATGGGACCAATACGCAAGGTTGGTCCTGTAGCCAGGACGGGCCAGTCTTTGTGCCATTTGCGTGCGCCCCAAACGCGTACCTCCACGAGGTTACAAGCACACGAAGTGAAGGATGCCGGGACCTTAGCCGGGACCTCCTTTTTCACTTCAAGGTCTCCTGGACTTCAGCTGATCGGCCGACATTCAACTCCGCTTGCTGGAACGCTTCTGATATGATTTTATGACGAGCAGGGTGAGATTATCAAACTTCCACAATCTTTGCAACTGAAAATGGCAAGGTCGACTAGAGCTGATATCGGAAGCAGCCTCCAAGTACGACGGACGGAGGTTGTTATGAAAGTATTAGTTCTCTTAGAGCGTCATAGTTGTCTCGAGGTTGCATCACCCACGAAAAAGGAGCTTCATCTTCACTCAAGGAAGCTTCTCTATCAACATAAAACTTCGCACCCAACAGGATGATACCGATACGGCTTTCGACTACGTTACTGCTCCACCAAGCCAAATGTGACTAGGGGCTAGTACGGCAGCCCTTACTAATTGTTGCAGAAGCAATATAGGACACAGGGCCATCTAGGGTCAGATCCCCCGAGAATTGAATCATCTGCACGCAGTGGAATACGGAAGGAAAGACGCCCAAAAGAAATCGAGAGTATGAAGATAATCAGTATCTGGAAACATCCGGCAGTCTCCCTTTGAGACAAAAACGGTCGCCTATTACTGAAGCTGAAGTGAAAGACACACAACTACCTTCTACAGCAGCTTCTACAAGAATACTCTAGTGCGATGATTATACAGTTGGATGGGTCTGCGCTTTGCCCATCGAAATGGCTGCAGCCGTGGCTATGTTGGATCAAATCTACGCCAGCCGCGACTTAGAGAGACACCTGAACAATCATAATACTTATACTCTAGGGGAGATTGGTGGCCATAATATTATCATCGCTTATCTACCATCTGGAGTCTGTGGAACTATTCCCGCTGCCCGATTGCAAATCAAATGTCATCAATTTTTAAATCAATAAATTCCTGATTGATGGTAGGAATTGGCGGCGGGGTACCTAACACAAAAATCAATATTGGACTCGGTGATGTCGTTATTAATACAAGTATAATCCGGTATAATTACGGTAAGCCTGTTGTATAGGGTCGGTTCAAACGCACGAGCACATTAAACAAACCTTCACAAGCTCTTTTAATAGCAATTTTTAAGCTATAGGCAGTAATAAAGAGTATGATCAAGGCTGCCTACACGCATTTCGTAAAAGGCTTAAAGAAATACCAACAGGACTAAGCGAGCTCTTCAAAGGCATCTTGACCAGGGACACTGAGAATAAGGAGAATCTGTTGGTTTGCATAGAATGGATGTTATATGCGAAGCGGCCATTGAAGCTAGTGGAGCTCTACTTCGCAATTTTGACTGACGAATCTCTAGAGGACCTAGGTGTGTGGAATCCCTAGGAGACTACAAAAGAAGTTATGAGAAGATTCATTCTAAGTTCTTCAAAGGGCCTCGCCGAGTTAACAAAGTCACCTGATCAGACCGTTCAATTTATTCACGAATCAGTACGGGGCTTCCTTCTAAGAGAAAACGGACTTGACGATCTTCGGTCTGAGCATGGCTCTCTAAATAGTCACGAAATACTAAAGCAGTGCTGTTTTAATTACATGAAGATTAATATGTCCAATGCTCTACAATTAGAGAATAATCTTCCGTTAGCAGCTACCCGATACGCCTGGTCTCTAGAACACAAAGAACCGACATCAATAAAATTTCCATTCCTCGAATATGCAGTACTCAATGTACTGTACCACGCTGATCCCGCATTGAATAGCGGTCACCCACAACACGTCTTCACCAATGAGCTCCCACTTGAAAATGGGCAATCCTCGAAGCTTTTGTTGCACAGTTTTGAGGGTTTCGGGCTTGGTGTTATGACCCCAAGGCTGACCTCCTATACGTCGTCGCTAAGCAAGGTTTGCTAAATCTTGTTAAGATCGAGCTGAGACGGGTCAAGAAGATTGCTATAAAACGGGGACCCGATTCATCCCCGATACTAGCAGCCTTAGCAAATGGTCACAAGGACGTGGTCAGAGAACTCTTGTTGCCGGATTCAAACACGCCATCGTCGATTGTTATGTCTACAGAAAAATACCGCCAAGGGCCAACAACCTCATAAAAAATGGGCATTCTCTCCAAATCCCCAACAATCAAACTCTTCTCTCTTATGCTACAGAACACCGTGAATGGGGCTGGGTAGAACTACTACTAGCGATTGGTAAAGTCGATGTTGACTCAAGAGTTAAATATAATACTATCAAAGAGCAGGGCAACCGATCACCATTGGCATATGCCGCATTTGACGGTAGCTTCTCGATGGCAAAACTACTCATTGATAAGGGTGCTAATATTGAAGCTCCTTACGAAAATCGGACGCCGTTATCTCTGGCTGCAGACGCAGGACATGGGACTATTGTCAGACTATTGTTTGAGAAAAGCGCTGAGGTAGGTGCTAAGTACGGCGGCTGGACGCCGTTATCTTATACCGCGGAAGTGGGGCATGAGAGTATCGTCAGTCTATTGCTTGGTTATGGTGCCGATATTGAGGCTAATTACGATGGCCGGACGCCGTTATCCTCTACTATGGATAAGGGGCATAAAGCGATTGTAGTGGTGCTACTTGAAAACGGCGCCAAATAGTACTTCCCAACGGCTGGATTGCATTGGTTAACGCCGCAACTCGGGGACATGTATCAATCGTGCGGTTATCGCTGGATAACGGAGCTGAGGTCGATACCGAGGCAGCTGTGGGCCGAACACCGTTAATAAATGCTGCATTGGAAGGGCATCTGGCAACAGTAAAGCTGCTCCTTAAAAGAGGCGCTAATCCAGATGCTAAAGATGACTATGGCCTAACACCATTGTCACATGCTACAATAAGAGGGCATCAGCTAGTGACGAAACTGTTGCTCAAAAAGGGCGCGGAGCCAGAGCCTAGAGATATCTATCATCGGACACCGCTAATGTACGCAGCCCTAGTAGCGAATCGTGAAATAGCGAGGCAGCTACTAGACAGTGGTGCCCACCCACTCACCCAAGACTATCGCAACGAAACTGCATTATCGCTTGCGAGGGACAAAAACTATGAGGTAGTAAATTTACTATCTGAACCTTTGAAAACTCGGAGCGTTGACATTAATAAGAGTTAGCTAAGAGGTAGAGGATATACACATGTAATACTTAATTTTACAGTTAAATATAGGCCCGTCGTCGCATGGCCAGGTCGTGGGGCGTAGTTTACGAGATGAGGTAGCCCTTTTCAACCTTGTCGATATACTTGATATAAATTAACAACTTTTTAGTTGTATATGTACCGCTTGTAATATTCATCGTTCTCTCTCCTGAAGGCTTAGATTCCCTTATTGCTGCATTTTTATGTAACTATGTAGACTCCAATTGTGCAAATAGAATATAACGTAGTAAATTTTGTCCTGTATTCGCCGGGTGGGCGGCATTGTGTAAAAGTGAACTTGCTTGTTCATTCAATACAATTAGCAGGATAGATGTAAGTACGTTTGAATGATACTAGTACTTCGGAACAGTCCTGACTCGTGTTCCGGATGTTGCTTGGACTTTGGGGCTACGGGGATAGAGAAGGGCTTAAACAACACACTGATGCTGTTGTATTTTCTTTGCTTGCCGTTGTCTATCTAGCCTACCTCTACGTCTAGTAGCGAAGGATAATTTCAATAATGTAGACTCGAACCCTAGCGCTCGAGGGCAATCAATGAGATATAAATGCTACTTCGGGAACCTCACGTTGCAAAATAACTGCTTAAAAACAACTTCCCGTTGTCCTCATGAATGATTCAATCTCGAAAATACACATTGTGCCAGCCACCCCCTGTAATTAGTTCCAATTCATGACATCCCTACAAATCCCAGAAGGCAGCCTTATTCTCCACAATAAATTCCTCCAAGCTCTGTGGCCTCTTTCCTCCAGGATAATACTCCTTAATACTCTCCTCAACCCCCTCAATTGACTTCTCGACCGTAGGTCCAAAGTATCCATATTCCGACACCAACAACATGTTCTCCAAAAGTTCCTGTCCCAACTCCCGTGTCGGCATGAACCCAATATAAGTCTCCTGCTCCAACTGCACAAAATTCGTCTTCTTTCCCGTAACCTTCTCAAAAATCTCACAAACTTCTGTTCCACTCCAGAACCCACTGGCCTGAGAAATGCTAACCGGAACACCAGTAGTGGCCTTCTCGAAGATTTCGGGGTGGAGTAAAGCTCCCGCTACAAAGGCTCCGGTATCCTTTGCTGGGTTGAACCATGGATATTTAACCTCTTTCGCAAGTGGCATTGCGAAGTTATAGGTTTCACCGTCCCCGGATATGCTAATATTGCTTTTGAGGTTCTGCATAAACATTCCGGGGACGACGTTTACGTGTGGAATGCGAAGGGAAGCAATATACTCCCCGATTTCAGCTTTTCCGTCAAAGTGGTAGACGTTGGGGTACTTGCCGCCGGTCACTATACAGTATTCCAAAAAAGTTTGATTAGTGATCTATTCTAAAAGGCTTGGTATTTCGACTAATATCTATGGAAAAGTCTTGGGATTTGTTAAAAATAGAGACATACGTTTTCCGACGTGGGGAAGGTTACTCCAGATCAATTGCTTGACTCCGTGAGTTTTACAGGCGTCTGCAATACGCTTTCCTTGATTGACTTCTCGTTCTTTGGATGGGACTTCCCAGTCTGTGATATATTGTTAGCAGTGCGTTGGTTACATCGGATCGTTGATACTAACAATTGGTGACGCCAAAAACGGCATATGACCCTTCAATTGCTTTCGAAACAGACTCCGAGTTTTCCATATCACCCTATACAAATTCGTGAGCTTAAAATTGTCTAATCATATTTAATGCAGGTAGTTTACTTACGGCAACCATCTCGACACCTTGCGCAGTCAAAGCTTTAGCCCTGTCGCTATCGGTATTCCTCGTAACACCACGAAGTCTATACTCCTTCGAAAGTGTAGGATGGGCAAGAATATTTTTGATAATAGAACCGCCTTGGTTTCCCGTGGAACCAAAGACGGTGAAAACTTTTGAGCCGGACATTGTAGTTATTGTACGGAGGTTTAAAACTCTAGAATAAGTTCTGGAGAGGATTGGTATTTGCGTTGTGTGTGCAGTGATGTCACTAGCAGAGATATCAAGAAAAAAATTGAGAAGACAGAAGACAATCGGTGGGTTCTTATACCCCGATAGCTTCAAGAGCTATGACTATCAAGTGGCGATGGATAGAGCCTAGTTATCACAGGTTTCGGATATTTGGATTAGATTTCTCGATTACTATTCCTTCCTCGACAGTTTGGTTCGAATTGAAGCCAGGAAGCTTTTTGCGGAACTGGCCGCTGTCGGCCGAGTAAAGCGGGGATGCTTCGAAGCTTAGCCATTGATGCCTATTTCGATAAGTTTTGACGTATCGTAAACGTCAAAATATTTTGAATCTGGAGGGGTTTGACAGGGATGGTCCTGGTTAGGCCGGAGCTTGCAAAGACCGAGTGCATTAGCAATTGCGCCGCATCTACGAAGCTTGGTCCTCAACTCACTAACAATAGTGCGGCGAATAGGAATGCTGATGAATTGGACCAAATTATCTAACTTGGCTTCAAAATGCATAAGAGATGGCTAATGATTTATCATCGAAGCCTTAATCCTATCGGCCGACAAGAATGTATACTTGGTCTAAGGCAAGAATGAAGAAAGTATGGGCTAACTAGCGTCAGGTCCCAAGAATCTTTATAATTGCTATCGGTTTGATTGCTTTAATATTAACCACAAATTGAAGGGTGTAGTTAGTAGCCTCCTGTGTAGAAGCAACCTGAACGATTTTACATCTTGAAACCCAACAATTGCAAATAGAAGTTCCAAGTGCTAGTTGCTGCATTTTGCTATCTCCAATACAACCTCCAAGTAAAGCATTGTAAATTCATCAATTCCAATACCGGCTCAAGGAACTTCTTCACTTTGCAGAAAAAGTTTGGTCAAATTCTAAATTCACCTGATACCGAGGGTCCGCTGCGCTGATAGTACCATCTTAGCACTGTAGAATGTTAAACTCAACACAAAACCAAACTGCATTCTCGCGACTTGCCTGCACCAATACATATTCAAAAAAGTCATATCTTTAAATTTATGTTTACATAGTAGTGAGCTAGCAATTACTCTATGGTCATGAGACCGCCAGCAACTAACTATTCGCATTCTAGATCACACTATTAATGCAATATAATACAATGCATATTGATATCGCGATATCGTCGCCTCCATAACTTCCGCGCCCTAGGCTATAAAGAAAGTCTCTATCGATTTGTGAATTACCGTTACAAAATACAACTTTGCAGTTTAAGAAACCTTTTCAACCAGATATAACGATGAGACTATTACAGAGGAACGAACTGAAGATTCACTTCAACACAAAGATAGTCACCGGCGGTCGTCCCTCCGAGAAAAACTAAACGACCGTAAGTGACAGTTAGGATAGTGCAAATGTTGATGGCTTTTGCGACATTAGAAGGAGTGACGAATTCGGTCACAGAATCCTTCTGCCATTTGATAACGATACAGCTCGCACACGCCTCTATCGTAGCGCGTTTGTTGGAGTATAAGGGCTGATGCGGGGGCCCTATTTGGTAAAAATGGACCCATGCGGATGACTCTTGGCCCACCACTGCGCTTGTAAACATTGTGTTTGACTTAGTGATTTCTAGAGTACCATCGGTATTGAAGATAAAATTTGTAGTGTAGTCGCTGGTCAGTGGGAAGAGTTGAGAAACGTCAGCTCCGGTGGCGTTGGGGATATAGTTTCCGTTGTAGACATATTGACCGTCGTCCGCTGTTCCAGGGGCGACAACCTTTATGACGTACGCCGTCGGTGAAGCGGCATTGCTAAAGGTCGAAGTGACTGGAGGTGATTGTGGTAGTTTCCGTGACCGAAACTGAATGAGTCGAAGTTATGGTAATTGTCTCGCCAGTGACCAAAGTCGACGGCAAGGCAATGGTTTCAGTCACCCTACTACAATGGGGCCGGAAACATGTGCGCACGGATATGTTCGCCTGACTAATCAGTCTTGGGTTAGATGTCGATGGTGTATTGCGAATGTTATTACTTTGATAATTCGGACCAGTCGTAGGCAGGTTATAGCCTAGAGGTGGCACGTGATAAAGAATGATAGGTAATAACTGTCAGGGGCGTTTGAACGGCTGGCGGCCAGCATACAATGGTTGTGCACCTTGCAATTGGGTCGGATGTTGACACGCGTATCAGCGGGAACAGGCAGTAGAGAGCCCTTTCTGCTAGTAGAGTAAATGTGTCCCAGACTGGAGTTTTCAGCTTCCCAACTTTCAACGCTGAAGTTATTAAGTGCTGTCGCACGAAAAACAGACAGGCAGAATTTCCCTTGTGTTGATAGCCTATATTTAGAACTCCCTGTCATAGCCTTCTGTCACAAAAACCTACTACAATTCAACCATAGTTCCACTCAATCAATCGCAGCCGTGCATTCCAGAATAACCATTCAATATAGTAGCCTCAGTACCTAGGTATTCATGGCTGGAAACTTTTCCGATGCCGCGGCTTCGCTTGTCGGTTCTCAGAGTTTGCCCTTTCGCTTTTTCCGTTTACAGAGAATTCTATCTTCTCCAAAAGACGTGTTCGAAATACCTGAAATTGGATCTAGTCCCAGCCAGATGTATTTGGGATACTTATAATTATGAGGCTTGAGGATTTGGTTCAGCCGCAGAGGTTTCTATAGCCTCAAAACAGGTTGGCGATAAGAAAACCTTTGGTATCGCTCCGCAATCATCTCGCCTCTGCAATATTAGTTTACAGCTTTATCGCACTCGCGGTTTCGCACAATGACATAATTTCTCGTATCCCCGCCACGTAGCGTTACGAACTACAATTCGCATACATGAATATTCATGATGGCGACAACTGGAGAACTCCTCTACTTCCCTTCTGCCGGTATTGAATCGTTTTCGAGAGACAATGTGAAGCCGGTAGTCCTCCAACAGCAAACTCTGAAATCCGACGGAATCCGTATAATCTTCACCCATTAAGCTTCTTTCTGCTCGTGTCTACAGCAACAGCTGTGCTGGTCGGAGCATTTGTCGGCGGTGTTGTTGGCGGTATTATGAGCTCCAAGCTCAAGGACTGGTAATATTCACACAGATTTCATGAGCCAACCTTATAGACAGTTTCTCCAAAGCGGCTCTCGCTCATCGACCTATGATGGATCAAGCAAGTGTTACTAACAATAAATATGCCGTACTTAGTCGAATTAAATCGTCGGCCCCAACTGCCTGTCAGCCCTGGAGATAATAGCATAGCACCCGCCCCATGCGACCCACTATCCCAATCACCCTCGTCACCCTCAACAATTTCAAACTTTGGCACGGCCACCGATTATGTTTATAGACCTGTACTCATAGTGACGGAGACACCCGCGCCACTCACGTATATCAAAACCGTTACTTCGTACAATACTATATGGTCACCATGCTTGAGTCCCTGGGACCCGGGGCGTGTCAGAACATTAGGGGCGGCGTAGTCTGTTGACGAGATATATACTAGATGAGAATAAAACTGGGTCTGGTAATATTTAACTTAATATTCGGTCTATTGCCCTGAAATTAATCGTCAATGTAAAGTTCAATGAACGCACCAAGCTAAGTAAGAGCAAATCCACTTTATACATCAATATTGGATATTTCGGCTTAGTAAAGACTTTATTACATTCCATAAAAATTTAAACAATATGTAATAAAAGGCCATATATAGACTACTACAAGGTATTAAGGTAATACACAAATATCAATGTCTAAATATATAATGTTAGGGTTACGGTTGGGACTGAAGTAGTGTGATGAAGCAGTATTGATCGATCATAGGTTCTAGGAGAGAGCTGCTTCGTAACATATAATAATAAATACATGTAATTAAATAAAATAACAGAAAGTATATGCGTGTCAGAGTTGCTGCTGCCGAGACGGGATGGTACTTTATTCGGGGCCTGTCTGTTCGTGTTGTCCGTGTGGTTTCCCCTAATGATTCTCCTCTCCACCCCCCACGCTGTTGTAACTTCGTTACAATATTTATAGTTCTTGCTGGAACTTTTTTTGCGCTTACAAAGTTATTAATCCAAAAGAATAAGACGGATATCATTTCGAAAGTATTCTTAAAAGACTAGCAGACGATTTCGATTGCTTTAGGACCGAGCCAAAGCTCTGTGTTGTGGTTTTGGACACAGCAAATGCGTCTCAGACTGGAGTTCTGAGCCTCCAATACTGAAGCGAGTGACATTTGTAATGAACCTCTCCTGCTCTGGAACAACCTTCAACGCTAAGTCATGGAGTACTTAAGTAGCTTGTTAAAGCTCTACAGTCCTCGGTACAAACTGGGAGTCTAGCGACCTGACAAGTCTACAATATGAATTGCCCTCCCAAGAATTTCAAGCAAGATAGGCCTTCAGTTCGACTGACTTGTTCACATACCATTTGTCAGATCCAATACATGGCTCCTCCAGAGATAGGCACAAACTATCCATTGCCCGAAGGCCTATTATAGAAAGCCAGGGTACAAAAGATAGGTATGCAAGTTATATGGTATAATGGATATAACTGAGGCCGTTAGTCCATTCTGTGTCTTTTTCATGTTGGGGCTAAAATCCGTTGGCTGACGGTAAGGGTGATAGGGAGAAAGGTTACAAAAAGTACCCTTGTATACATAGACATGTATACTTCGTGGTACCTTTGCACTTGACAAGGATATATCGGTAAGTTTTAAAAGTTGCTGATATTAAAAGGATCTTGAGAGGTCTTCCACAGAATCTCAACACCAATGGCATAGCCAGTCAGCTGATTTGTTAGAATTATATTGTTTCCGTTTCTCAAAGTCAACATTTCCACAAAATCCCAACGTCCTCATCTCAATTGTTTTTCGCAAACTACCAAATGAGCAAAGGGGGGTCGGATTAAGGTTACCTGTCTCCGTCCAAATCTTACAGTAGATACTCGGAAGCCCTCCAGACCAATAGCTTCAACATCTCGAGGTTCCTGCCAAGCTTCGCCCAGTCGGTACCTTAACCCTATTCGCAGATTTTCCAAACCATCCGAGTATGTAAAAGGTCCCTAAAGAATTCGTAATCAATATCATATGTCTCAGGAAGTATATCCCGCAAACGATATCGATCTTATGTATGTACATTCGTATATGTACCCCCAAGCCGGTCCCGGCAAAGGCGAGTCAGCCCAAGCGGTTCAGTACATTTCGAATTCGAAGCTCCGGAAACCGCCCCCTTGTATCTTACCACATTCTCCAATCAGTTTGTGAAGGTGGTCCGAAATAGACACCAACTTCGGCGTTTCAAGTTTTGCAGGGGTTTGCATAGTAGTTCTTTTCTTTCCCCTGCCCAGCCCCAACTATGCCTTTAATGGGAATGTCTTTGCCAACAGCGCGCGGCTTTTTTGTGTGTGTTAAACCCGCATGCCACACAGGACAACGCAAAAAACAGGGCATTTCACATTCCACCTTCGCCAAAGAGGTAACCCCACTGGGGTAGCTTTGCGCTAGGATAATAATCCGGGATGGGCAAGATTGAGTATCTGCTACCCGCTCATCTGATAGTCACCCGGTGGCACACAAGGTAGCATCTACAAAAGAATTCCACAAATTTTTTGTCTTTCAAGTACCCAGACTAACCAACATCGAGCTGGACTTTACGAATTCGGGTACCCACTTCATGCTTCCCAACGTAAAAAAGGGGTTTCGACTCACCATAGCCTTCGACCTTACTCGCTCTTGCTCTATACCAAGCTGCTTGACTTTTTGCTTATGATCATTGTTGCTTTATTCCGAGATACTTTTGGCAGCTTACCCCGGGCGTCAATGTACATGGGAGGCTAAGCTAAAGGTAAACTTTGTAGCTTTTGGTACTTCTTTCTGCAGGAAGGCGTGTGCAAAAAATTCTGAAACGAAACGGGCGGTCCCCGTTTCCACATGGCCAGAGCTTTTTCGGCTTTACTTTCCTTCAGGAACGGAGGATACCTTAACTAGGGTAAGCAAAAAATGGGGGGAATGTTGGGATGTTGGGATGTTGCCTTGAAAGGGATATTTCCTTCCAGGTTGTTGGAAAGTGTATAAAGTGTCTTTCAGCACCACCGCATTTTCACGCTTTTCTCTTTTTTTACTCCTTAAGACGCTTTTCTTCTTCATTTCTTCCTCTTTTTGTTTTTCAAATTTTTATTTTCGTGCTTGCTACGCTTGCCGAAAATTTACATTCCTTTTTATATTGAACAAAAAAAAGATCCATTCTCAGAGAGAAGGATTTGAACTGTATTTTGTCTTTTTGGCTACCTTTCTCGGGTTGATACCGATAACGAAAAGCAAGCCCCATCCACTCCTTTATTGTACTTTTCAGATTGATATCAGAAGCGTGTGTGTTCGCCGGAAATATTTTTTCTTCGTAAGAAAAAATATATTATTCTCCGACAAGTTTTAGATCACAATTACAGCAAGGGTGGTATCGTATATTCCAAATCGGGGTGGATCACAACATTACAACATTGTCAACACTCGATTTCACTTTCCTTGTAATCGATAACTCTATCTATCTTACATCCAACAGTTATATCTCTATATCTATCCGAAAGTTACAACGTTTACAATGCGACCAACAAGATTCCTTGCAGCCCTCCTTCCCGCTCTCTCCTCCCTCCCCTTCACAGCCGCCTGGCTCCCAACCAAAGATGCCTCCACAATCCGTGGCGTAAACCTCGGCGGCCTCTTCGTAATCGAACCATGGCTTCAACACGTAACCTGGCAAAACATGAAATGCGGTGACCAAAAGTCCGAATTCGACTGCGTCATGTCCCTGGGTCAATCTCAAGCCGACAAAACTTTTGCAAACCACTGGGAAACATGGATCACCGAAGCCGATCTTAAAGAAATGGTTTCGTATGGTATTAATACCGTTCGTATCCCCGTTGGGTACTGGATGCTCGAAGATCTGGTGTACAGAGATTCTGAGTATTTCCCAAAGGGGGGTTATCCATACCTTGAGAAGATTTGCAAGGCTGCGAAGAAGTTGGGGCTTTATGTGATTCTGGATTTACATGGTGCTCCGGGAGCGCAGATTGATAAGAATGCGTTTACCGGACAGTTTGCGCCGACTCCGGGTTTTTATCAAGATTATCAGTATACTCGGGCGGTTACTTTCTTGGGATGGATTACGAGGAAGATTCATAGTAAACCTGAGGTTTTTGGAACGGTTGGCATGTTGCAGGTTTTGAATGAGCCTCTTGCGTGGCATCCGGATGTTACGGCAACGTTGGTATCTGAGTTTTATCCAAAGGCTTGGAAGAGGATTCGATATGTTGAACGGGAGTTGAAGGTTAAAAAGTCAAAGCAACTTCACGTCATGTTCATGGATGAAATGTGGGGGTCCGGGAATCCCAACCAAGGTATCAAGGAAGGTTCCGAACTTATGAGCTACGATTATCACAAATATGTTAAATGGGATACTTCCGTTACGCCTACCCGCGAGAGTTATATGACTTATAGCTGTACCGCGGATTTGGGTTGTAAGAAGCCATTGGTTGTTGGGGAGTGGAGTTTGAGTGTTCCTGATGATTTGCAGGAGAGTGAGATGTTTAAGACTTCCGGTGCAGATGCGATTCAATGGTTTGGAAAGTGGTTTGTGGCTCAGCAGCAGATGTATGAGAGGAGTGGGCTTGGTTGGGTGTTCTGGAATTGGAAGACGGAGTTGGGTGATTGGAGGTGGGGGTATAGGGATGCTGTTAGGGCTGGGGTTATTCCAAAGAACCTCAAGGAGTCTGTCAAGTGGAACGTCTGTGGAGCCTACAAGAAGGATAAGAGAGAGACCGTCGAGGTTAAGGCTGAAGTTAAGAGGGAGGTTGAAGAAGTTGTCAAGGTGCCAGCCGTCGAGGAGGTACAAGTACAAGCCGGGGAGCCGAAGCCCAGCGGTGTGAGGAAGAGCCACTTGGCAAGGCACACGTCGTTGAGGAGGACGCATGCGCATTTGGTCGGACCGTCTTCGTGATTCATTTCTTGTTTGGGATTTCGTCTTCGAAATTTCTTTCTGACTTTTCAATCTCTTGATGATTTTTATTTTTATATTCACACACTTTCGTTCATGTATATACTTCTGATACCAGATACCACGATCGCTATGATACCAATTAGAATGCCATGGCCTTTGATGCCGTCTTTATTATTTCTCATAATGCACTTTGTTTACCAACGTACCTACTTTTGTCAGTATTCTTGCATAGTATTGATATTCAGGGGTGATTACTCACCAATCCCCTCGATCCAAACACGTATATCATCCCCGTCCCCTAGTATAATCTTCGGCTCCCTCATAGCCCCAATACCAGGCGGTGTCCCCGTCATAATCACCGTCCCAGCCTCCAACGTTGTTCCCCTGGACAAGAAAGAAATAGTATGCTGCACGCTAAATATCATTTCCTTCGTATTACTGTCTTGGACGGTCTGTCCATTGTATATCGCCTTAATGCCCAAATTATGCGGATCCACAGTCCCTTCCCTCACGATCACCGGCCCAATTGGTGCAGAAGTGTCAAATCCCTTACTATAACTCCACTGGCTATTCTCAAACTGCGATCTCCTTGAGCTAACATCATTGCCTGCTGTATACCCAAGTACGTATTCTAAAGCTTTGTCTTCAGGAATATCTTTCCCGGTTTTAGAGATTACGATAGTCAGTTCGGCTTCGTAGTCGCTGGTACCGTCTTGGACTGCCTTTGGAACTACGATTTTGGAAGGATGTGGACCGGTTAGAGAGGTTCGAGGTTTGATGAATAGGACTGGGACGTCGGGAATGGGCATTTTGGCTTCGTGGGCATGGTCGCGGTAGTTTAGGCCTAAACAGCGGATTATGGGGACTGCGGAGGTTGGAAGAGGGCAGAGTAGCTACAGTATAATTGTTAGACTATAAATCTACTCTATTCCGGGAATTTCTTATCGATTGAATGAGATACGGACCCGAGAGACGGTGAGGACTTTGTCAGTTACGATGCCATCAAAGACGGTACCATTGATGACACGGGCGGTAATCGGTGCACCATCGTGGATTGCAAGGCCGACGTCGGGATATTGGGAGCGATCGACGTCCCCGAGATGTTCCTGGCCATCTTCTTCGGCGATGAAACGGATGAGGTTCTTCCAAGTGGCCATTGTTCGATTGATCGAGGGATATCTGGTATAGATTTGACTGTAGTGGGGGGTAGAGAGGGGTACCGGTCGTGTGAATAGTGTAGCTGGTCGGGTAAGTAGTTTCAATGGATGTCGAAACATGTATTCTGGATGCTAAAGGATCGGCGGAGATGTAAGATTGAAGTAGAAGAAGGTGAGGTCGACATTATGAATGATGAAGTTATCTTGAGAAATGATCGAGATGGCAATGGAGCGGGCCGGCAAGTGCTTTCGGGGAGAGGTGCCCTGTTCCGACGGATCTTTTGTGTTGTTCGGAGCCGACAGCCTTGAACAACCTCAAGTCAACCCCAAGATTCCACCAATTGGCTGCAAATGCCCGCTAACAATATCGCATACCGGTATATCCACCATATTTGAGTCTGAGATTGCGATATTTTATAGATAATGGTGGCAGAGTTATATAATACAGCGCATAGATATCGCCTCGGTCCAACTTGGCTACAAAGCTTGTCCGAATCAGCGCAATTCTCAGAGCTGCAAAGCTTCCCCAGATATCAAACAACGTCCATTTAATATGTTGATACAGTGCAGTGGGTCGCACTTTGTGGCCCAAGAATTTTCCCAATTCATCTCTTAATCTAAATTTAGTTAATGCTAAAGCTAGGAACCTAGGTGGTTTCCTGTCGTGCTGTGGTATGACTGAACATCGATATCATTCAAGCAAGGCAGCTTTGGCTGCAAGTTGTCGAAATCCACATTCCACTGGTTAGCGGCAGCAACAATTGCATTTGATATTTAGATATAACAGTCGCCAATGGCGTATTGAATTCTAATAGTCTGAAAAACCCGGCCCACGGAACTACATAGGAATGCTATCCCTTATTATAACCTGCCTAGCGGAAATCCGCCATGAAATACCTAGCTATCTGGATGGGGGCAGATGGGGCGACCTCGCGAAACTCTCTCAAGCATCGAAAGTTTGTCGAGATCTAGTCCTTCTGGTCCTCTCTCGTAGCGATATCTGCCTGGATTGGTCTGCAGGAAGGTATGGATACAATACGTATTCAGACCAGGTTGAAGGAGTCCGTCGTTCCACCGAGCACTTGGACTTCTATCATCCCGCAACACACGTGGCGGTTTCCTGGAATTTCAGGATTGTTCCGAGCTTGCGAAATAACTTCCACAAAGCATTTTGGGCAGAATGTCAACCCTTCCAAATCTCAAAAGCTTGACGTTGAGCGGAGGTGATAGTGAATTAAAGCCTTGCGACAATTTGTGGGACTATGATTTTTTTTACCGGAATTGTTCCCAGGAAAGCCAACAATTTCTCGGCGAGACGTTCATATCCGACAACGAAGTCGGAAACGTTGAGGTTTCTTATCCGCAACATCTTGAGAGGGTGTTTTTCTCTGTGATATGGGAACTTCCATGACACTCAAAAGCCTTCTCTCAGAGTGGTATGTGAGAGAGACGGCCATATAGCACTGATATTCCCCAATGTTGCGGCAATCCGTATCAAATTTTGGGCCCGTTTCGACCTCGATTATGAGCAGGTGTTGAAGTGGCTCGCTGTCCGAATGTTCAAAAACTGTCGTTGACGACATATGATCATGCCCGCTCTTACAGAACCCCTCCAGATCATAGCGACTTCGCATACGACGGGTTGATTCCAACGCAAAAACTTAAGGAAGTCAGATCGCCGCGGCCCGAGAAGATAGAGGGGAGATATAAACGACGAGAGTTAGCCGGAGTCATTCGGCATTTAGTGGAAGCAGGGTTGAAAGATTTAGAGAAAGTAATGTTTGCTAGGAAAGCACCCTGGGAAAGAAGCGAATATATATCCATCACAAAGATGTGCAAGGTTACTAGAGATACGGCGATGAGACCGAAGCTGTGGTGGGGGAAGCTTTATCAAAGTCATCCATATGCATATACGTACTCGCATGGAAAGGGAAATTTTACAATTGTGGGCTTGACGGAGGGAGAGGAGGACGGTGCGGACAGCCAAGATGACGTTGACGAAAATGAATCAAAATATAAAGTACGATGACCGAGGCGGTGGGAATACATAGGATCTATAAAATTAGGCGGAAAGGTTGAATATTGCTTACGTACTCGAGTTTAATGAACTTAAGATTGGAATCAATCTTTGATGTACATAGTATAGTAATCTTCCTTAGATGCCAGCATCAGCTATCACCAAATACATCAAAAATTTGGTGTTGCAGGTTGCCAAGCCGGGTGACTGACAGGTGGACCAGGCGCACGTTAACGTACAGGTTATTCGCCAATTCTTGGGCGCACATGGGCCAGCAGACAGCTGCCTGAATGGGTAGGCAGCACTCGACCATGATATCCTTTACCAACTAGCTTTTGGTCAATGCAGGTAACGTTGGAGGTTGTTAGCTTCGGAGTCTGGTTGCCGGTTGCACTGATATTCTCAGTACTGATGCATGTTTGTATCGCTGAAATGCCGGCGACATTCGCTGCAAACCACGGAATAGGAACGTGGGGAATTTTGCGCCCTGATTCGAGAAAGCAGGATCCCGGCAGGGTGTCTGCACTTGCAGTTGTGGTTTGTCGTATTGTGGTCTGGAAGGCGAAGTCCGAAGGAATGCCTTTCCGACATGACATTATATTACGATGATGCATATTCTGATCTGCAAAAACATATAAGTAGATTGGAAACTCGATATCATGATACGTATCAATACTTAGAGAAAATATACTGGAATACGATTGATTAGGGTTGTTCTTGAGATTTTTTTTTACGGGTGTATCGTATCACTCGGATAAGCGAATAGGTACACATTCTTCATAAGCTTAAGCTGTTTCAAATATAAAGCTATAGAGGAGTTACAAGGCCTCCTTGGTATATCGGAAGATCATTGGTTATAACCCAGTGGTTTATACCCAAACCAGCGGGTACGCTCACAAACCCGGACGGCAAGAAAGTCAAAAAAAGAGCCAAGTTTCCACTTCAAGGCCCTGGCATAATGTCTCACCATGCAATGTCACCGCCTTCCCGATTCTACCCCAAACCCCGGGTTCAAATCCACACCACCCCATATCTTCTTCGTCACACAACTTTATCCAGCGATAAACAAAAGAAACAAAGGAAGATACGCTCAAAAAATCCTGGAAATAGCGAATCAATGTTAGAGTTTGTCGCACGATAACGATCATCCGATTGAATGGGGTATGCAACGTCGTCGATTCGGCAGGCACAAATTCCGCACGTTTTATGGGGGCTTTATCGATTCTTGATATTATGGACTACAAGCAAGCACTCCGCATACCAAGCTGCTACATTGAGTAGGTCGGTAGTAAACACGATATGCCGTACCTATAGGTACCACCACGCGCACATGGGAATGATATAAAACCCTCCCTAGTTCTCCTAAACAATATCCATTTTTTAAATCCACGGATCTCTCCTCCTCATCCGCCATACCCCCATGTAAAATTCAAAGGATGTATACCAAAACCCTCATCATCTCGTTCGCCGCCATTGCGGCCGCCACGCCTTTGTCAATCCGATCAGATTATACCGTCGGACCCTTCAACACCTGCTCCGCCTCCGATAAAGCACAAACCAGCTGTCGTAACACCACTGCAATCCAAGACGACTGTTGTATTGAAACTCGTGGTGGACAACTCCTACTCACTCAGTTTTGGGATTGGAATCCAGCAAAGGGTCCTTCTGCTTCGTGGACTATTCACGGGCTATGGCCTGATCGATGTGATGGTGTGTACCTATCATAACCCCCCAAAATGAAGAAGCAAGAATAAAACGTTGTTAAGGGTATGAAATGGAATAGGCACCTACGAGGGCTACTGCGACCCCTCCCGCGAAGTCACCGGCGACCAAATCACCGAAATAATCCAACAAAACGGCGGTCACAACCTCCTCCGCTACATGCGTCGTTACTGGAAAGATAACGCTAGCGTAGACGGAAACCTCTGGTCACACGAATACAACAAACACGCTACCTGCTTTTCCTCGGGTAGACCAGAATGTTACGCTTCAAATAACAACGCTACTCATCCACAAAAGGATGTATTCGATTACTTCTACAGAACTGTAGAGTTGTTTAAGGGTCTTGATACTTACAAGGTGTTGAAGACTGGAGGTATTGTGCCGAGTAAGACGAAGACTTATACGTTGGAGGAGATTCAGAATGCTATTAAGAAGGCATTTGGGGTTACGGCTACGGTTGGGTGTACGAAGGAGACTGGAGAGATTACAGAGGTTTGGTATCATTTCTATGTTAAAGGTGGGAATGTTTATAATGGGGAGTACTTGCACATTGGTAAGTTCTGTAGTCTTGAATACTTTGCATCCTGCTTGTTTAGAGTAATTGCTAATGTTGGATCACAGACGGAGGAAAGTCATTCTGCCCAGAAACCGGAATTAAGTATCCACCAAAGGAAAAGGCAGAGGATAACTAAACGAGTTGAGATATATTGTGAAGAATTGTATCATACCCGGGTTACCTATTTGCTATACTCTCGATTGCTCTTAACTGTACATATACCCGCTTGCCTAAAATGTATATCATCAATTCAATTTAATTAAGAGAATAATGCAAACCAAGCAAGCATCCCTCCCACAACCACATGAGCAATCAAGTGCACCCCAGGCCCTCCCAGACCCTTGAATCCCACCCCTGCTCCCGAAAACGGGAGTATAACCACCCTCTCACCCCCCTGAATCCTTTTTAACGCTCTATAAACCGGAAAAGCGTGGTAGAAAGCCAAGGATATTGCGGAGAGGCCATGTAGTGTCCAACCTCCGGCCTGGGAAGATATAAATATCTCGTCCGGGGTAATTGACAAAAGAAATGAGAATAGAGAAGAGGAAAGGAGGATGGCGCCGTATTGGCGAAGCACGGGGGATATAGAGTTTACATTTTGAGGTGGAGAGTAGGGTATGAAAGAGAGAGGGGAGAATAGGAGGAGTAGTGACGGTGGGAGTTCGAGGAGGGAGTGGAGTATGAATGGGAAATGCATCTATGCGGCAGGGCGGCGGCGATAAGATGCCGGATGACTCTAGTATCGTAAACTATGGGATTCGAAGCGAATTGATATCAGGCGATATTTATCGGCTAAGTGACAGAGCTGTGCCACTTCAAGACGTTGGATGCAACACAGATTTCTGATAGTAATTAACTCGTGGTCTCGTGCCGCGGTGTTTGTAATCAATTCACTTAGCTTAAACGGTTTTGATAAGATGTACATGTAGTTGCGATACCAGAGCAGCCTCGCTGGACTCGGGACGAGGTTTGTGTCGACCATTACAATCGCCATTTGGAACGGGCGGTCCACATAACAGAGTTCCGCCGAGGCAACCGATTCCTAGGTACGTATAGAGTTTTCAAAAGTTCCCCATTATAGCTAATATTTCATTCGCGGGCCGGATGCTGCAGTTCTTTATCGAGTGCCTTTGAAGGCTGCTTATCGCCAGGATGGTTCTCGTATATATATTTTTTATGGAACAGAAGGAAGTTGTATGTGGCGAAAGGATGGACGGATTTGGCTAAAAAAATCTAACGACTGGGTATTAAAACTTTAGCAAACCGAAAAATGGAAGCTGGGGTATATTATCGGAATTACTTTGGGGTAGCATGCTGTCTCTTAATCTCAACTTTCATTTCGAGAAAGGTATGGCGCCACGATGAGGAGATCAAGGCAGACACCCACAAACTGAGTGTGTGGGTATGGGTCTCGATTCCGGGTCTAATAACTGTAGTTATACGTGTGCTAACTAAAAGGTTTTAATAGCAAGTCTACGATAATGCATGTCAGTTGGGTGCATTAGTCTCTTCAGCGCATCCCTTGGTAGCTAGCTCTCTCGCAGACGGTTCTTCCGTTAGCCAGTTGGCTAACTATGGCGCAGCAGAATTGCCCCTGCCTTAGTTTCGACTGCTTGAGATCTAAGCACTTAAGTACGTCCTTAGAGATTGCTCCAGAGCCGGAAAGGCTATTTGCGGAAGCCACTCACTTCAATTTAGGACTCGCAGAACTCTAGTTTGGGATTCGTTCGTTCCCTTGAAACCCCGTAACCGACTACCGTTAAATTCTTTTCTAAAAACATCATTAATTTATTGTACCATGATCCTTAATTATCTTGTCCGCAATAATGGCAGCTATATAGACCTTAATATCATATTAAGTAATAACAGTAATATCATGAATAGTGGTTTACGAGTAATAAGAGTTGATTTCAGACATGAGGTTACTGTAAACTAACTTCTTTATATTATACTAATCGTGAGAAAACTAATCAAGGCACCAAGCCGGTAATACATAACAGCGAATACATGTGATTAAATAGAGAATGACAGAGGAGATAACACAGATGAGCTAGACGGGAGATAAGTCTTTGAACTAGATGCTCGGATATAGGCAACTGAACTAAGCAGTTCTTGTTAATGTATAGCTGTGCCGCCCATATAGTTATAGGGCTTGATTCTAGATACTAATTAGTTTGGGTTGACCTTCTTTGTATGTGTAGTTTTCTTCCAATTACAGCAATATATATAGATATATCTGATAGCCATTCTGTCAGCGCTATTTCTTCCTTGAGTTGGTTATGCTGCTCCCCATATTTATTTTATGTCCTAAAACGGACTTACCTACATTTATACCATTTTCTTATCGTAATAGCTCGGAACGAGTTGATATACCTAGATTTGGTATCTTGTGGCATTTGTGTATTACCTTGACACCTGAACTAATCTATATACGATTTCTTACAAGTGCGACTCAGCGCTGAGTTTTCCCAACGCATACCTCGTATACTAAGTCCCTTCCGCTGAATAGTAGTCCGCTGCATCCAACTCATAGATTATGGCAATGAAATTATTATTTAGCTAGTTTAAACTAATACCCGATAAGATATAGTGATACATTTTCCATTTTTATACAATTTCCAAGCATTAATAGCGTTTCTTCCTTTTGGTCTGAATCAAGTGCGCTGCTCTGGTGGCAGTTTCAAAGACCTCGCGAACCCCTTCATTCAATCTGGCAGAGCATTCTAGGTATTTGTAGGCCCCGATCCTTTTGCGCAGTTTCTCTCCATCTTCTGGAGCTACCCGAACCCCATTCCCCCACGGGTAATATCCGTTGCTATCTCGGCAGTCTTTCTGCGTTCCAACTAGGATGATGGGTACGCCTGGACAGAAGTGCAGCACTTCGGATATCCACTGCAATTCAAATCAATTAGTACTGGCATTAGCGCGAAATTTCAATTTATTCAAACATACCTTCTCTCGGACATTGTGCCAGGAATCCTTGTTCGCAACCGAGTAGCATATAATCACAACGTGAGCGCCTATATAACTGAACGGTCTCAAACGGTCATAGTCATCTAGACCGGAGGTATCCCACAAGTTGAGTTCTACGTACTTTCCGTCGACTTCGACGTCAGCAACATAGTTTTCAAGGGTAGTTGGGACATTATTTTCAGGGAAAAAGCCTTTGCTAAACAACACTGCTAAGGCGGTCTTGCCACACGGGTCACCCACAAGCACCAGATTTCGTCTAATCTCAAGCACCAGCTCCTGTCTAATCTCGGGCACAGACGTAGGCTTAAGTAACCCTGAGAAGAATCGCTGAAAGCGCCATGAGGACCTCTTTAGTGATGGTGTTGCAGCGGCTTCCCTCACTTGCTTTGACACCTCTGTCGATGATGATTCCAAAGATGACGATGGAACTAAACTCGTTGCATGCTCTCCCAGTTCCCTCCCAGACCCTTGCTGAAGATTTTCCATCCGGGGATGGGAGGGTAATGATTGGAAATAGTTATGCTCAAGCCCGGCGGACATCCCCTCAGGCCAAATGTCTTGTCCATCCGGATTATGTATCCTCGATCCTGTCCCTTGTCCAACGTTCTGAGGCTGAGGATCCTTGGGATTCGAGGGCTCCGACTTATCAAGCACAGGCCGCGGCCGTACAGTTATATCGGACACTACCCCTGTCGTTAAGTCCCCAGTCTCCTCACCTCTAGAAGGCGTTGGCGCGGAGTCATCCGAGACTTTCCTACTAGACGAGATATCTATTCCTAGTTCGTGACGGCCTTCACTGAGAATATCAGGTGCGCTTACGGAAGGAGATATAATTTCTGTTTTCGGCGATGCCACCTCGTCATCAATGTTGTCGGCCCCACTTCCTTCGAAAGCGTCGAGCGTTTGCTGACTCTCATTTAAATTAATGTCAAGCTGTCTTGAGTAGTTTTGAGCTTGTCTCAGATTCGCAAGAGCCCGGCGATAGGCTTTGGAGTTGATGACCTGGTCATCGAAATCGAAGCGGGTGTCTGTGATAATGGAGGAAAGCTCAAAGACGGAGTCTGCCTCGCTGTTGCCGACAATTGCGATTGGGACGCGGAAGTCTTCCGATGTGTGAGCCCTACGCCATAGTGAAAGACTTCTGTCCGCCATGTGCTGCAGGATTATGTTGTAGTCCTGCATCGATTGCTCGATTTTGGTAAGGGACTCACTGCCATCCAGTCGCGTTACCTTCGTATTCAGCGGTACCATTGTGACATGAACATGTGAAGTCTCGATGTCTCTTCATACCTCTGATAGGTCTGCAGCAGCAGAGTAATCGAAACCTGTTGCCCGCGAACCTGATGCAGCAGCTCCTTCAAATAATCCTGCTCAAGGACATACTTGAACTTTTTCGGCTTCAGCTGGCCGTCATTAGTCTCGTTGGCAAGACCTCCAATCTGTTCCTGCAAAACAGACATCGTCAAAGCACACCCCAGCAAGGCAGTTTCGAGACTCTCCGCTAGCGGGCCGAGCCGTTCAAGCTGGTTTGATAGCATATTCTGCAGTCTGGTTAACGAGGCAGAGATGACCGCGCATTCTGACGCGATGGCTGAAAGCACAAAGCTTGCATTGCGATATGCGTTGCTAACATCGGAGGAGAGCTTTATGATACGAGTGCAGACTATGATTAGGGACGAGACCGAGACGGTGATGCTGAGTGGGTCCATGATCCTTGGTGAGATCCAAGTTGGAAATCAGCGTTTGCTGCTTGCGATGACTATCAATCCCCGCCGATTGATAGCATACCAAGCTGAAATGGGGTCGTGGTCGTTTTGTTTGACAAATACCGCAACGCATATGGACCGCACCTGTGCAAAAAGAATTTAACGAAAAATTTGAACATCGCAAAATTTCGAATTGTAAATATAGCCTTTATATATTAAATATCTACGCAAATACATATGGCCCAGACCTGTACAAATAAGAAATAGCTTTACTATTATACCAATTTTCATCTCAGAAACTTTAAAGCCGTCTAAATCGTAGTTATGGCGCTGACATAGGATGGTTTTCAATTGTGATGAGTGATTTTGGTTTCGCATTAGCTGATATCAATACCTTCAAAATTTTGAAAATCTTAAACAATTTTAGTCTTATTCTTAAACAATTTCACTTAATTATTACTTAATTACAAAGGGGGGAACCTTTGGTTTTAGCCCCCAAACTTTAGTTTTGTAGTTTTGAGAGTCTGGTGGGGTAAAGTCATCAAAACGAGAAAACTCCATCAGATGCTAGCACCATAAGTATTATTCAGACTGCTTCAAAAGTCTCTTGGATTAAAATTGGTACAATAATAAAATTATTTTTATTTGCACAGGTCCGGGCTTTACGTATTTGGCGTAAAAAAAGGCTATATTCGAAATTTTGCGATTTTCGAATTTTTCGGTAAATTCTTTTTGCGCAGGTGCGGTCCATATGCGTTACGGTAAACCCGTGTTGTTTTTGTGGCAGGTCCACGATAATGCATGCCAACTGCGCTAGCTTCGGCGCATTCCTTTTTGGCTTAGTTAGCTCAGATCTCGTAGACGGTTCTTCCGTTATACGTTAGCCAGGCAGTTTGGCGTAGTATAGCTTCGAGTGTTTGAGACCTAAGGTTAGTAAGTACTTATAAACACACTTTTGGACACTTCCTGAGCAGTGGAGGTTATTTACAGAAGTCCCTCCAATCTAAGATGCACTGGGTTTTCTATAATCCTATCACACTGGATAGATAGATATAGCTCTAATTAGTCTGTTATAACCATTGGGTGGCTAATTGAGCAAACTTGGAAATGCTTTTGGTTTATCGATTTAGTGGACAATACGATGCTAACGATTAAGTAGAAAGCCTGGCGTAGTACATACACATAAAACTTACACCCTATAAACCTCTGATTGAAGCTCAAAAGTTCGACCTCGCCAGTGGCACGGCGCTGCTCGCCTTGTTTTGAGTAATCCAACAATTGATAAACCTTAACTTGGGGAAGCCTCGCGAGCTGAAGGTGAGTCTGAGTTGAATTTACAAAGAAAAATCTGACCGGATTCGAAGCCAATCGAGAGAATGTCTTGTTTAAACCGACTAGAAACGGGCTCGTAATCCGGAGGAAGGAGGAGTTTGTGAGGTAATTCAGCGAAAGGGTCGCTCATGTTCAAGAATAAGGATCGCATTGGAGCCCGATCGGCTACACGATGCGGACTTACAATACTGGATAAGGATACAAGTTGCTCAATCGCATTGTTCGAGGCCAGACAGGAAACTTCGTTCAGGCGTTCCTCCGGTATATCGATATATCCCCCCGTGCTAAGATCCCACAATCTCCCAGCACTAGGGTTATCCCGAGAAGTAGATGCTATCAGTTTACCATCGAGCGAGAATACTATTGTCGTATCCCAGCCTGGGTAACCAGCCAGTGTATTGGTGCATTCCCCAGTGTCTATATCCCACAACTTAATGGTTCCATCAGCAGAACCAGATGCTATCAGCCTGTCGTCGGGTGAGAATAATATAGCAGTAACCACATATGAATGGCCTGTCAGTGTATTAATGCACTCCCCCGTGATGGCATCCCACAACTTAATAGTCGAATCCCAGGACCCAGATGCCACCAGCCTACTATCTAGCGAGAACGATACCGTCATAATCCCCGCCGAGTGGCCTACCAGTGTGTACTTGCATTCTCCCGTGTGGGCATCCCACAACTTAAGAGTTTTGTCTTTAGAACCAGACGCTATCAGCTTACCATCTGGCGAAAATAATATTACCTCAACGCGACGCGAATGTGGATATTTTTTAAAGGAGTTAGCGTATTTTCCGGCACTAATGTCCCACAACTTAATCGTTTCATCTTCGGAACCGGAAGCCAACAGTCTGCTATCAGGCGAGAATGAGATTGACTTGATGGGAGCTGAATGACCTTCCAGTAAAATGGTACATTCCCTCGTTCTGACATCCCACAGGCGAATAAATCCGCCAGAGTAAGACGCCATTTGTTTACCATCAGGCGAGAATGAAATTCCCCAGAGCCCGTTTGAATGATCTTCGAACTCTAATACGGTATACTCCCTCGTGCTGATATCCCACAGTCTAATTTTGTCATCATGAGAGCAATACGCGAAAAGCTTGCTATCGGGCGAGAATGGAATTGTTTCGTCCCAGTTCAGGCGGCCTTCCAATACAGTGAACTCTTGTGTGCCGACGTCCCATAACCTAATTGTTTTATCAAAAGAACTAGACGCTATTAGCCTACTATCTGGAGAGAATGATATCATTAGAACACATTCTAAATGGCCGTCCAGCAGGGAGACGCAGGTCTTCGTATTAATATCCCACAATCTGATAGTTTTGTCATCAGAGCAGGACGCGATTAGTTTACCATCAAACGAAAAGGATATTGCCATGATAGAACCCGAATGGCCTTCCAACTTGGTAGACGTAGGCTCTCCCGTGCTGACATCCCGTAGTAGAACGTTTTTACCAGATGCGGATGCGATCAGCTTGCCATCAGGTGAGAATAATTTTCTGACAAGTATTGAACCACTTTCTACTGTCGTACAGCTTCCTGTGCCAACGTTCCATAATTTCGTAGTTAGATCCTCAGAGCCCGACATCAGCCGTCTGCTATCAGGCGAGAATAATAATGTGTCGACACAATCCGAATGGCCCTCCAACGTGGTGGATCTTCCCGTACTAACATCCCAAAGTTTAACAGTTGTATCATAACCGCCGGATGCGATTGTATTGCCATCGGGTGAGGATGCCAGCGACACAACCCCCTGTTCGTGTTTTAGCGTTTGGAGGCACGGGTTCCAGGCCGTTTGGACTGGGCGTTTGATCTCGATAGTTGAGCCCAGCTCGTGCCAGTTTTGTTTTCGTACTATACTCCGCTCAGGGGAGAAAATAAGGCTGCTCCAGTACACCTGAAGGGGGGTAACCTTGAGCATGTCCTGGTGCAGTAAGATGAACCTTTTTGCGTCATTCACGAATTCAAACAGGTCACTGTTTTGTTTCTTTAAGCATATTAGATCCAAGTTCTCGCGCAACAGGGCTCATGAATATATTTCCTTACTTTGATTATCGGGAGTAGTAAATCAATGATTACTATAACCTCCCACAGAGCGCCTAGCAAACTCATAGCTTCGAACCAGTGAAGCAGATGGCTCTTCAGAAGCTTTTCAATTCGATCGGCTATGGGCGGATCCACATAACTATCTGATAGGTGTCGGACCCAGTAGCGGCATGCATACTGAAGATGCGGTGGAATATGTTCAAGGATTTTATCTTTATCTACTTGACTAACTTCGGTGTCTACCGTAGGAAGACCGCAGATATTTCTCTTCAGTTTCTCGAGATGTCCTAGGCAAAGCTCGACCGTCTTGTAGTTTCTTTCCCGGCTATCGACGTAGAAATCCAGTTCGCCGTCGCAACAACGATCTTTATCGAGCAAAAACTCCCGAAAAGATAGATGTAGGATTCTAATCTGCCCAGTGCTGGCTACAGATATGACGGAGCCGAGCCTGCTTATGAGCGACTTCACACTCCCCGGATCGGAGCAGATAAGCGAAGCCAAAGAGTTGGTGTCCAAGCTCTCAAATAGGATCGCGACAGTTCCGACAATCTCCAAGAATTTATTTCGATTGAGACCCTTTTCGAACTCGCTATAGCTACGAGGGTAAGCGGCATTCAAAATCTGAATATATATTACATCCAGGTGAGAGTTTTTCGCAGATCCGGATCCGCTGCGTAAAATATTGTCGAGACGACTCTGTGCTATATCCCTATCGTTATCGTCAATGAAACGAGAAACAACTGCGGCGTAAATGAACAATCCTTCCGATTTTTTAGTCAGATCTTCAAGTTGGCTGCTCTCTGGCCAGCGCTCAGAGGTGTAGAATTTTTCTGCCATCCTATCGAACTCGACCGTAAAGTACGTCCTGATGTCGGCCTCCACAATATCCTTGTTTATGTCGTGAAGGACGAATTCCTGACCCGCATCCAACAGCAAATTTCGGAGATGCGGCCCAAGGCTGAAAAGCGGGCGACTAGTAAAGAATATTTTAATGTTCACGGAACCAATTCGGTTGGCCTTCATCAAGAGCGTGATGATGGTCTTAACATCATCGTCATAAATACACTCGTCGAGTGCATCGATGACAAAAACGTATATCGGGGGTTCCTCGTGTGGCTGGCATCTTATGTTGGACAATGGGTCATTTATGAGTTCCTTCCATTGACTCAAAAGACTCTCCCGCGAAAAGTCCTCTTTTCGGTCAATATCCTCAGACAAACCACCTGAGAACCCCGGCACAACGAGGGCGAGCTGTCGAGCCAGCGTCGTGAATAGTTTATTTGCCGAGCTCAGGTCGCTGTCGTTTCGAGAGAAGAAGAAACTCCCCCCTAAGCGCCCGCTTGCGGAAAGCTCTCTGGCTACTGTCATAGCAATTGTTGACTTCCCTGTCCCAGCCATTCCGTTCAACCAGAAAACGGTTTCGCTGTTTTGACACTGGATCCAGTCGAGTATTTTCAAAAGAAGCTCGGTGCGCGTGCCAGGGTAACAAAATGGTTGATGTTCCCGGCGCCTTGAGTCGAACGCTGCGCCTGACGCTTCAGGGATTCTCTTTAATTGATTACTGGTAAGGGGTTTGGTTGTCTGAAGGCGGCGCTCCTCTGCACCCGATAATACTCAGTCAGTTGTTTGTCCTTCTTCCAAGTCGTCACAGGTCTACCAACTTATCAGACTAGAGGAGTCTAGCAAGGCCTTCTTGAGGAATTCGCAAATGATGGTGTATGTCCTATCTTCGATATTCGGGATTTTGACCATTGTTGAATGGTTGCCCTTGGCTGGAATCACTTGCTCACCGCGTGAGCCTAGGGTCGCAGAGTCCTGGGATACCATAATGACAGGTTCTCCATCTCTGCTATAGCGACCATTTTTATTCTATATATATAGTCGCAAGTAAGTACGTACGCGCAAGGATGTGTAAAGTTACCCGTCTATACCGTAGGGGAAAAGGGTGTGTCTTCGAATTTTCTGGGCAGCTGGGCGGGCTATGAGACAAAAATTCGGTCTTAAATTGGGCTTGACAGCAATAGAGCCGTTTTGGAGGGCCTTTAAGACATCTTCCGCGAGACACAAGATAATCCTCAAAAACGCACCAAACTCTCTACGGTAATCAGAGGAGCAGGCCCACCTTGATAACTTTTGGAGTTGCGCTCATCTCATAAAATATTATTACCGTTGTTCGCATCTGTTCTAGACGGTATCGGCACATAACTGTGATTAAGGTGTGACGGCTAGTCTCATAGATGATGGATTCCACGAGAACCCGACCCTGGCCGCCCGGCTCAATGCTGTCGATATCCTGTGCCATACTAAGGACATCTTGTAGCATGACTCCTCTGAATGGAACACCGAAAAAGAATACATTCACGATATAATCGTAAATGGATTTATAATCTGGGTCTTCCGACGCTAGAACGTAGGCCTGCGCATGCGCCTGTTAGCCGAAGAAAATCGCAGTGTTTCCACTACTACTGGTCCGTACATGGGTAAGAATGGTACCACCGAAACTGTGGCCGATCCAGACCAAGGGTCTCGTCTTCTCCTGTTTGGATACAACATCCGTCAGCCGATTGCAGTTTTCTCAAGTTCTACGTAACCCATACCAGTTGCGTCTCCCTGGCTTTGCTCAGTTCCGCCAGGAAGCCCTTCGCATAGTCTTCAATCCAAGAATGCTTTTTACTCTGGTACCGTGTGTCGTATCCGAATACCATCACCCTGCAGGTTTTGAGGTCTACGTCTTGGCCAAGAAAATCTTTCAGCCACATGGCGCCTGTCTCGCGGTTTGTCCATGACATGAATGCGTGGGAATTTAAGCCAGAGATGGCGACAATGCTTAGTTAGAGCATTATAATTAGGTCAGCTGTCTGATCCTCAGTTAGGGGATAATTCTATATATATTGGGGCGCTTACTCCATTGTAACTTGGTTCGGTTCGACGTCGACCGCATAGAGTTGGGTGAGGCCATAAATTCAGCGTCTATTTTCAGATGTTTATGACTTGACCTTGCCCGGTTTTCTAGCGCTGACATGGAAGGCGGCACTTTGGAAAGAAATTTGAAAATCGCGGTTTGGGTGCTAATCCCGTGGTGACAGGCAGGGATGACCTGTACCCAATCGATTTTGAAGTCATTTTGCAATTGCCCTTCGCATACCTCTGTGACAGAGCTTCCGAACTCTGACCTGAAGGTCTCGTTGGTGGCACCGCGGTTAACACCTTGCGCCCTAAACACTAACCCGTTTTTTGCACTAGTTATTGATTCGCCTGCATTGGCGGCTTTTAGCGTCCTGGCGCGGAAGAACAACCAGAGGAAGAATATAAATATTAGTGCCGGAAATGCTTGCGAGAGGAAATTTAGCATTTTGGGTAACGTTGCTGGTGGGGATCAAAATTAAAAGGGAGGCATCATGTTTTAATATAAAATCTGAATTAGACAGCGAACCTTGCATATATATAACTCCAGATCCAAATACGAAGGCCCTTTGCAACTCTCATTTTTACCATGCATTCATGCATAGAACTTCACTGTCACGGCTCACCCAGAAGGCTTCTTAAATAGGAAGATTTTACTGCGACAAACTCGCAGTCTTTCTCTAAGCCTGTACCCTGTTTATTCTCCGCAACTCCTTTGCGCCTTGTTTGTATTTTTTCTCGGTAGAAATAGGAATATAGAGTAGGCGCTGGTTAGTAGCACCAACACTAGCGTTTGATTTTATGAGATAAGGTAGTAGGGAGGCTGGTTCACAGGCCTGCTCATACTAAGTATTGTTGTGAGCCTATAATTTTCCGGCATGAATACTCGGGTATGGGTAAGTAGAAGGGCACGAGGCCGCCTGCATGTCAGGACAAAAAATATTTTTTGGGGTATTTCAAAACTTCGGCTTGCTTTGCAACGTTCGTCCAAAATTAATCTTTTTTATTATATTCCTAACTTACTCGTCTCGTACCCAGACCCGGCCAATCGTAGGTGGCGTCTACAAGGTAGATTTCAGCATAGTAGAACAGAGTATGTAACCCTGGACATGAACAAACCTTTACGCCAAAAATTTAACAACGTAAAATTGTCTCATACCCAACATAAAGTTATAAGTCATTTTTAGGTTATTACGGGTATCAAAGCTAGCCTAGGTCTTACTTACTTATCTACTTCGGTAGGTATTTACTAACTACTTGCTACTAAGCTCCTAAGCCTACCTACTAAACCTATTACTGATTTTTTTACTAGGTTGTTTACCAAGTTACCTACTAGCCTACCCACTAGCTCACCTTCTGGCTTACCTACTGGCCTATTTGCGGGCTTACCCACTGGCCTACTGATAGGCTTACTTGTTGGTCTATTTATAGCCTATTCATAGGCCTACCTATGGGCCGACCTATGGGACTACTCATGAGACTTACCCACGTACTTACTATCCAGCCAGCTTGGGTAGCGAATTAAGTAAGTAGGTTTGCAAGTAAGTAGTAGGCAGGTAGGCAGGCCGGTGGGTAGGCTGGTAGGTAAATACTTAATGCCAAGAAAGCGGGGTTTTTAAATACCGCTTCAATCCGAATTATTACTAAAGTTTTACTTTTAATACCATTCTAATATAGTAATATTATATTATAATGAAAAATCTGTATTAATATTCTATCAATAAACACTCTGTTTCTAGCACAGTATATACCAATAACTACTCAAGTAACTAGTCTCAGGACCTATGACTGCTCAAGAGCCTCCCGAAGCTATGATAAATTATGTCGGAGCAGCCCAGCGCGGCACGTACTTATGTAATCCGGCAAGCGAAACCGCAACCGGCTTGCGATGACATGTCGAAGGCAAAGAAGCTACTGTACCTTGCTGACCCACGATTCCCATGGATCATGATGTAATCCACTTTCTATCCAATGATATGAGGCCGGTGACCCTCATCTAGACCAATTATTTGGTGTATGATTGGTGGGGTTCAATTATCGTCTGGGCTCCCCCGGCGGTCCAGATTAGTTTTCATTCAAGCTCAAGCTTAAGCTCCTGATCATGACTGGCGGGCCGAGGCGATAACGAAACGTATCAATCCTCTAAAACTAAAGTTTGCGCACGCATTGCAAAAAAAGGACAGGGGCCGGCCCTGTTCCCTGCGGGTTCAACGTCAAGGATAGATGTCATACAAGGCACACGATGCTGCAATCTTTGTATCAGCGATACAACGGCATGGCTAGGTGCGCAGAGTACTTAATCGCCCTAAATTCCCACTTGGGTCGCTCTTTCTTCCATTGTGATTTAATACTTTCACTCCTCTCTCAATATCATTTAAAGTTTCAAACGTTCTCTGTCGACCTGAAGAATAGAATTGTTGTTTCTGTTGAGGTTCCCACCACATCCCAACACGAAACCCGCCCCGCCCCCGCAAACCGATCGCTGAAGCTTGGAAGCTGGAAGGTTTAAGTCAGCCAAGTTCTCCGTCGCAGAACGGAGCTGTAGACCACGAGCACGACCACGCTACGTCACGCGACAGTCATGGCGCCGTACGAGGCTATCGGAGTAGCCAATGGCTCTTCCAATGGTGTTTCAGACATCAATGGTTCTACCAACGGTACTTCAAGTATCAATGGCTGTACAAACGGCGATGTCAATGGTCATACTAAGGGACGCCATCGTACTAATGATACCAATAATGATGAAGAAGAGGAAGAAGAGGAGGATGAAATGTTCCCCTCAGACCTTTCCCTCCGAATCATGGGCATCGGCGTGCAATACCCCGAGCATAAAATCCACCCAAAGGACCTCGATACCATTGCCCAAAAGTTCTATCCTCAGACAGATGCGTACGTCCCTCCCCTGATCCCAAGACTTCACTATCCAATACTAACAATTTATATATCAATTGTAATAGTCTAAAAAAAGTCCTCTCAATAAACCGCTACACCGGCATCCTCTCCCGCCCTTCAATCGGCGAATGCCTCCATCCGCTCGCAAACCTCCCTTCACCGCCAACAATAACAGACCTCCACTCCCTCTTTATCACAGAAGGTGTTCCGTTATCAGTCTCTGCCTGTTCCAAAGCGATAAAAGAATCCGGCTACAAATCCTCCCAAATAACGCATACAGTATTTGCAACCTGTACCGATTCCTCAAATCCAGGTTATGACACGTTCGTCCTAAAATCCTTGGGCATCAAAAACAGCGTTGAAAAGGTTTTATTATCAGGCGTGGGGTGTTCAGGTGGCCTTGCTGGTCTACGTACAGCGTGTAATATCGCGCTAGGCGCAAAAGCACGGGGTAGGAAGGCTAGGATTTTGGTGTGCGCGACGGAGATATGTACGATTTTGGTAAGGAGTGAGTTGGATAGTATTGTTAAGGAGGGTAACGTTAGGATCGGGATTACGTTGTTTAGTGATTGTAGTAGTGCTGTGGTTGTTAGTAATGGTGTAGGTGAGGATGTGGGGGATAGGGGCGTATATGATGTACTTGGGTGGAAACATCAGACATTGGGGGGGACGGAAGCCGAATTGGGGTTTGACGTTGACCCATTAGGTATATATATCATCCTCCTATATCCTTAAATTATTCCACTAACGATGATATATATACAGGCTGGAAAGTTATTTTAACCCCCGCCGTCCCATCCCTAACCTCAACCGCCACACCCCACCTCTACTCCTCCCTAATCTCCTCAATCCCCCCACAGCCCTCTCCACCATCTCCCCCTCCTCCACCCCCACCCTCACCCCAAAAGACCTAGACTGGGCCCTCCACCCTGGCGGCAGCCTAATCCTAACCTCAATCGAATCAACAATGTCACTGAGTCACTCACAATTAAGAGCCTCATTTGAGATATACATAAACTATGGGAACTCCAGTTCGGCTACGATGTTTAGTGTTATGGATAGACTAAGGAGTGAGGGGGAGGCGGGCGTTGGGGGGGAAGGGGAGGAGTATGGACCTGGTGTGGGCGTGAAGGGGGGGAGGAGGGGGGTTGTGGGGTGTGCTTTCGGACCTGGAGTTAGTGTGGAGATGGTGTTGATGAGGAGGGTAAAGAAAAATAGCAAAGATGGCGGGGTTGTGGAGGTTACTAACGGGATAGGCAATATGACAGTGGGTGGGGAGGAGTTGGATTGATGCCCTACATATTCTTTTTTATTGGGTTCCTTTGGTTGGTTTATATTGGGAAGTATTTGATAGTTTAGAGAGAGGAGATACCCCGAATATAATAGACGGATGGTATATTCTGCTTACTGCAATTTTTAATTTTCATAAGTTTTATATTCAAGTTAAATCGATCGATTGGTAAGATATTAAAACTTCAAATGGTATCCGTGAAAGGTAAACCGGACAGAAATAGAGTATCGATATATGCCGCTCCAAAAAGTAATCAGGCAAAAACAAGAGAGTCCCAAACGTCCCACCCAAACAAATCCAATATATACTCCAAACTTTTAATGCAAAATAGATAAAAAAAGAAAGAAAGGATTACTTCCGCTTCGCCAAAAACTCCTTCAAATGCTGTCCACTCTCATCAATATCACTTCGTGCGCATAGTCCCCTCCGTCTCCCCTCCTTAATATCCTTCTCGAACGCCAAAAACACGGCTTTGACGAGCACCCAATACCTATCACTCGTCCTTTCTAACCCTAAAGATTTCCAATCTCTCTCCTGATATCGATGTCTCGCTGCAGTCCATGATTTCATCCAGAAGTCTATTCCTTGTCGCATTGCGGCTAGGGAGGCAGGTGTTGGCGTTATTTGCGAGGATAGGTCGAGGGTTAGGAGGACGTAAAGCACTATTTCCCAATTAATTACTTATATCCTCTACAAAAGGGGCAAAAAGGGGGGTAAATACCATGAACAGTGACAAACAAATCCAACGTCGTCAAAACCGGCATCGTCAGCCACGGCGTCACAAAACTCATCCTCAAAGTCTTCATAACTTTAACCCCTCTAACCGGCGGACTAGGCACCGCCATCAACTGGGCGAATGTTGTTACTGCAAAACTCGTAGAAGCGCAGGGGAGGTCTAGTTGTTCTATTTCCGTGCTGGAGATCCGGGGTGTGCAGTTGTTGAAGATCACGAATGCACAATCCATGGTTAGCATTATATTTTGTAAACGAATGGCTGTTTCGGTGCGGACCCAGGAGCGAAAGTCGGCGGGGGAGGTTGGTGGGTGGGTGTGGTGGGCTGATGGCAGTCTGAGTTGGCGTGCTAGCTGTATTTTTCGTTAGATATCATTCTTACCATATAGGGACGATTGGAGTGTACCTCAATCACCCGTGCGAACCTCTGCTGCCGTATCCGCCTCTTCGCAATCTTATGCCCCGCCCAGGTCTGCACCACAATCATAAGATACGCCGCCTGCAACTTTTCAAAGTCCTCCCAATCAACATCCTTGTACGTCTTCCCAGCACTACCCCCACTGCTGTATGCACAAAACTCGTATTCATTCTTTAAATAGTCTCTCCCAAATATGTATACCTCCGCAATATCCAGCAATCCTCTACACCGCCTTATCTCCCCCGGATCCTTTACATATAACCCTCCAATACAACACATCGCCAGTATTAAAACCGTAGCACACGTGCTGGGCGAGTAACTGGGTAGATGTATGATCGGACCGTGTTTATGCCAGTGTCGGAAAAAGGAGTTGGTAAATCTTTGTAATAAGTCGCCGGTTATCGATTCTACCGTTTCCATCATTCGTCTATATTCCGGTGAGCCTTCGGGGAGTTGGAAGGATTGAACAACTTTAAAAAGTTCCGGACGAAGGAATGAGGCGTGGGCATCGTATACGTCTAGATCGGTCGTTGTAGCTGGAGAAGAATGCTCGGAGAAAAGATGAGGTTCCCAAAGGGCGTTCGGTTCGAGACCTATGTTCATGAGATAACCCATTTCACCGAATAACATGTTTAGATCGATGTCGGGGAGTATGCTAGCATCATAGTTGAGGCTGAAGTCCATGTGAAAAGGTGTCGGTTGTGGAACGGATGATATGGTGATCGGAATTGCAGTCGCATCAGTCGGAACGGTGCTACCGGCAGTTATGGGTCCATCAGAGTCTTCATCGTCAGGGGTGGCAGAGAGAGGGAAGACTTGGACGAAGCCAAGGTTTCCTTGGGATTGTCCGTTCAAGAGGTACTCAATCGAGCCTCGGAGGTCCGGTGGATCCGACCCACTACCGTCTTCGTCGATATTATCGGTTTCATCATCGCTTTCTTCCTCTGGAACAGAGCTGTCGAGTTCGGATCCCCGGGGTGTGCCTTGACTTCCAGCCGTGCCGGTACTTGAGGTCGTGAGGGTAGTCTGCCATGAGAGGGATAGCTGTTGCTGGGAAGAAGTGCCGGTGGCAGCTGCAGGAGGAGAAGTCTTTTCACAAACGACACCAGCGGTGATGCAGCGGTCGCAGGGGATTTGACCAGTACAGGAGATCTTGCGCTGGGAACAACGGTCGCAGGCGCGGCGTTTACGGCCGACGATTCCGACGGGGATGGGACGGTCGCCGCGGAATTCACAGCGGATGTGGTGTTCTTTCAATAAGTCGCTGTGTCGATAAATATCAGCCAGTAGCCGACAGAGGTATATATAATATGGGAGGGAAGTACCTTCGACGGAACTCTTTGGAGCAAAAGTGGCAGTTGAGCGGGCTGCCGACGGAGTCTGGAGAATCGAGTCAGGCCACTATCAGTATATGTATCGCCAAACACTGGATATTCCCCAACACTATATCTCCCCTGATATAGCTATATCAAGATCCAGATCTGTAACATAGATATAAGTAGATAGATAGATGGAGAGGGAAGAACATACGATGTGTTCGAATGTGGCGCTCGAGATGGGCCTTCCGGGTGAAGTACTTTGAGGTCGGACATAACGAACAGAGGAAGGGAGTGGTGGATGAAGAAGTGTTGTTGGTGTTCATCATTTGGGCGGGTCCCATTGCGTCGGCCACATTCTTCCTAACTACTACTACTGTTACTACTCCCTAGCATCGGTCGAGGTTAAACGGTAAAGCTAAGAATAAAATACTGGTGATAGTCTGGGGAGGTCAGTATAGTCCTGTAGGAAGTAATTTAAGAGGGAAAAGTCTATGTCTTTTTCGGAACGAGGCTTACTACTGCAAATTGCAACCATCGAAAGCTATGTGCCCGGAAGCGAACCGAATTGAACTGAACTGCTCGGGCCCCCCGACATTAGCGGTCCAGCCCCGACCGACCTGATTAACCTTATTTGATTTGGGCTGCCGACTATTTCCAATCCATATTTCTTTCTATACAATACACTGTTATGCTATGCTATACGAATATTTTGAAGTATTGTAATTAATTGTATTGTGGGTAGGCTTCGGAATGGGAATATCCGGCGGGTGTATGTTTATATGCGCTCAATATGCATTCTCCCGCCCGTTACCGCTACAACACGACGTTATATGCATACATATCCCATTAATGCTGACATACTGGATTACTATAAGTTAAATGTGAAATCAAGTACACTATAGGTAAGCTATATAAGGTCCCAATATATGGGTAACTTCTCACCCATGCATGGCCGAAGCCAACCGGGCGGCTAATCAGGGTCTTAATGGGCCGCGACGGGCTGTTGCTTCTTAGGAATATACTTAAATTCTTCCTTTCTGTTACCAAAGGCGTCGTAGAGCTCCAGGTCCCGAGTCGGCCCTGTCTGGTCGTCAAACAACGGCGTGATTTTACCTGCCTCGAGCTCCTTCTTGACGATCTTAGACACCCTGTCCCATTTCTCCAAAGTGTCGACCTCCGCGTCAAAGACATATAGCCAGCGGTTCTATATTTAATAATAATGTTAGAGTCGATGCTCAATCTATAATCTGAGGATAATTGTGGGTAATGGGCAGACATACCTTCATCTTCACATCATCAGGATCAACTTCCTTCCCTTCATCCAAGTCCTTCAAACAATTATGCCACCTATCCCTCACATCCTCTCCGTTCAATTGCGCCTGTCTGACCCTTTCAAATCTGAGTTTCTCATAAACTCTCGTCTAAATTCACAAAAACGTCCGCATTAGCAATCGCTTAGGTATACGTCATATGGCGTAAAATCTTACCGCAAGCGGCACATTCCCTTTCCCTGCCAGCTTCAAACACAGCGCAAGCACCGCTGCACTCTCCGTCGCTTGACTGGCCCCCTGCGCACTAGTCGGCAAGTGCGCGTGGCAACTATCGCCCAACAATGCGATCTTGTGGCTTTTGCTGACCCATGTTGGGATTGGATCTCTATAACAGATCTTCCAATCCAAACATTCTCTTGTTTCGTTGACTGCGGAGATGACCATTGAATCCCAGTCTTTAACTAGTTCTCGTACTTTGTCCATGTCGCCTGGTTGGAACCAGGATTCTTTGATGTCTTCGTCGTCTTTGTGGGTTAGGATCCAGTTGAATTCTTCGCCGTCTCGGAGGGTGTTTTGGACGAGATGCATGTCCGGTCCGATCCAGATGTTTACACAATCTTTGACAAGAATTGGCTGGCATTCTGGGACTGAACGAAGGATGTCGCCTTTGAAGTAGGCGCGATAGCAGGCGTATCCCGAAGATTTGGGCTTATCTGCAAAACCTAGGACCAATTCGCGGGTTTGCGATTTAATCCCTATTATCCCACCCTCATTAGTTAGTTATATATCTCTTGAAATCACTAGCATATTATAAAGAAATACATACCATCAGCCCCAATAACAATATCCGCCTCAACCCACTCCCCACTCTCCAACCTCACCGCCGGCCTCCCCTCATCAAACTCAACAACATTATGTCCCATCTTCACATCAATCCCCAATTCCGCCACTCTATCCAAAAATGCCTGATGATAATCCCCTCTATGACCAATATACCCAGCCATATCCATCAACGGCTGCGTCGCCAAAATCTTACCGTCGTTCCATCGTCTAATATGCATATCGGGACTTCGATTCCCAATTTTTATGAGTTGTTCGTGAAGACCCCAGCGTTTTAGGAGCTTCAGGGCGTTTTCTCCTAGGCCGAGGGAGTCGCCCAGCCGGAGGAAGTTTTTGATCTTCTCGAAGACGGTGACGTGAAAGCCTTGGTAGTGCATTGCCATTGCGGCGGCGCAGCCACCGAGGCCCGCGCCGATTATTATTACTTTTTGCTCAAAGCATGTTAGCATTCGATGTCTGGAGAGAGGGAGTTTGGGATTATAGCATAGGGTATGGGGTTACCTCTGATTTGGTCACCCTTTGGTTGGGTGGTTGACGCCATCGTGAGTGATATTCTTTCAATTGGTTACTTGCACCGAAGGTGCTTGATAGTTAACGATAATCTTGAAAGCAATGACAACTCAATACTCCTGTTGTAATTTACACACGCAGTAGTACTTCAATGTCCAAGCGTCTATGTAACGAAAATTAATACCGGAAAGAATTCAACGATCCAAACCCGACAATTAAAATCTTACGAAAAAACCAAAAGAGATGTTTACGCATCGGAGACGCTGATTCCCCCCGAATATTCTCTTCCGAAAATATTCCACTACCGTGATTTCCCCACATCCAAGTTTCCCCATTTGTACCAACAAATCCTATGCGAAGGTTTAGTCTGGGGTTTTAGACTTAGCCGATGCTAAGATGGGTATTCTCCGTCTACACTATACATGTACATGCATACGCACGCGCCAGACCATAACAGCGAGACAAAAGAAAAAAAAGATGATCGACCGTGCAGCAGGGAGTGTGGGGTAACTAACTACCTGTGGAATAGCAAAGGTAAAGTTTTAAGTAGCGAGAGAGGAAAAAGAATACAAGGTTTGCGTGAGCAAGTTTATGATGTGGAGAAAAGAACTTCGGGTAAGAAAAAAAAATGGCGTTTTTGGGGATATCTTATCAATTGCATGAAGATGGTTCGTTGGAATGATGGTCACGGAGTATACCCACTTCGGGTACTGCGGAGATGTAGATTGCGGGGCCCGGGGACTCCTTCTACTGAAGTTGATCATAGTATGTATGTTCCAGTGGAAGTGGGATGTGCCATCTACGAATTACCTACTAGGTATCTGGAGTTTTGAATTGACTGTGGAGAACGGCATGTGGTTTTCGGGGCTTCGCCGGGCCAGGCGAGTGGCTTGGAGATTTTCCGTGTAACAGTGGTTGGTTTCTGCACCGTATGGACGATGTGGTGGCCATGGACATGGTAGACATGGATATGGAATATACTGCTAGTACGTATGGACTAAGGGAAGGGGCACGGTTCAGCTGTCGACTAGAGATTATTCCAGCCACGTGGTTCTAGGGTGGAATTGAGTTTTGGACAGCATAGGATTTGGATAGTTCTGACTTCTGATCGGGGACTGGAAGTTGAATGGACTCTGGCGTTTTAACTGGTAAGACTTGAAGGGATCTGGATGGACTGGTGGTGTAGCGTGTGATCTAGAATACCTAATGGTTTGTTAGGCTAAAGAGTACTCGAGTCAGAGATGGGCTGTGGCAAAGTATTGTAACATCGATATTAGCGTCTGGAAAGATCCAGGATGATGTTTTGAAGTTGTCCGAGATCGGTGAGAAATAAAATATTGATTCAACAGAACTACTAGGTAGTTTGAGGAGTAGCGTAAGGAGAATTTTGTAGTTGTTATGTAATTCGTCGAAAGGCTTGGAAATATTTTCATGTGAAATTCAGTATTCGCATTTCAGTATAAAATTACATGTACAGAGATTATAGTAAAAGGAAATTTTTCAAAGTCACACCCCGCCATCCCCATCGCCACCTACAATTTCGCTTGCGGCGCCGGTAACCCCGTCAAACTCTTCCTCTCCTCCTGCCCCGGCCACATCTCAAACCCTCTGCCCTTATACCTATGTCCCCAGATACCGTTCCTTCCAGGTGCGAGAATAGAATTTGGATCAACGGCATCCTTAATTGTCTCCACAAACTTATTAAGAGCCTGACCGTTCCATCCATACGTAGCAGCAACTTGATCCTGGAAGATCAAATGTGTTCTATATTCTCCGTAACCCTCGTCTGCAGCCGCTGCGATCATTTCGCGCATAAGACAGATTGCACGACGTTTTGCGTCCGGGTCGGTGCGGTCGTAGACGATGTTGGCGATGTAATGGAGTTCGCGGCCGAGCACGCACCAGCTATTTTTCATTTTCGTTAGCGTAAATTCTTTCATTGTGATTGTGAAATAAATTTGATGAGGTTAATAGGTACTTACGTTGGGAAAGAATCAAAGCCCCACTTCTTATGCAACTTCGTAACCAATTCATGCACCAGCCTCGCATCCCGTCCTTTAGTAGGAACAATTGGCGAGAAGAACAAATGCGCCGCATTAGGAACCCAATTCAACCAATCCAGCTCCCTAAGTACCGGCTTGCCGCTGCAGACATCAGCTCTATCCCTCAAATAATGTCCCACTGGCATATCCTCTGGCAAATTAAACTTCGAACCGGGAATCTTTGCAAACGCCTCCTTAATAATTCCCAAAGACTTGGCTCTCGTCTCGTCATCACCGTAAACGGTTCCGTAAAAGAACCAGGAAACATCACCGAATGCCATCTTCTTGGCGTGTTCTCTGATGACTTCTCGAGGCATTGGTGTCTTTTTGTCGTAGAACTCGGCTCTGCCTCTACCGGTAACGGCGAGCTCTTGGATGACATTCCTGATCTGTGGAACATTTCCAATAACTCTGTTCAAAGCCAAGGGTCTAAGAGCCTCAATGATAGCCTCAAAATCATTATCTCGTACAAATGTAAACATGAACGATTGATGACCGGTAGCAGGCATAAGCCACACTCCCATCTTCGTAACAATTCCAAAGTTACTTTGTGAGAACAATCCATCGACCGAAGGGCCATAGTTATGTTGGAAAGCTTGCCAGCATGGATTGTCGGTATTATCTGCGCCGGGGAGGGACCCCATTCCAGTACGTAGCACCTCACCATTCGGAAGAACAATTTCCATACCGCAATGGACGGCAAAATGATCGCCGTAAGGTGTATACCCAACACCACGATCCAAAGCATTACCAACAACGCTACCACCGCCGAGATCGGGTGTATCGATCCAAAGTGGGTACCCGGTCTTTTGTACCTCTTCATACAAAGCGAAGTATGAAACACCGGGTTCGACGAGACAACTGGCGTTATGGCCGTCGATGTTAAGAACGCGGTTCATGCGCTTTCCGAGATCAACGAGGAGGGATCCGCGAAGACGAGGGGCGGCACCGCCGTAGCCGAGATTGCGTCCCATAGAGATTGGGTAGACGGGGATTAAATGACGGTTTGCCCATTTTACGATTGTTTGGACGTCTTCGGTTGAGCCAGGGTATGCGGTACCGCAGCTGACGAGGTCTTCTTGTTCGAGGATGTGGAATGCATCATGGGTGTTTCTGGTTCTCATATGTTAGAAAGCAGGTGAATATGGGAACTTGATTAGGATTGTGAACTTACGGCTGTTCCATATACCAACCATCAATAAGTGGCTTGTCGTTAATTTCGACATGCTCGTCACCAAGAAGACGTTTTAAGTCCGCAATGGCTCGGTTAAAGGCCGGTCTGTCGACATCTGGGGGTAGAACTGGAACTTCTTGCTTGCGGGGAACGCTCGGGGGGACGGTCTTGTTGGAGTATAGCCGATCTTTATGTTCCTTTGCTACACTGAGAAGTCGGACTGGAGTACCGCTATGCTTTTCGTGCAAAGTGGGGATTGGGGAATCTTTGGTGACCATTGTGACGATATATCGCGAAATAACCAAAGATATTAAGAATCAATTGGAACTCTGACGAGGGGTATACGCGATAGTAACTTCAGAGAGACAACCTCTATCGGTTCCTCTTAGGTTTTAGCCCTAGCTAAGATGTTAAGAAAAGGGTCATAAGACTTTTTCAATTCTAGGCTCCTCAATTGATTATTTTCGCGACTATTCGCAAAGAAAAACACAAGTGAAAAAGAATGATATGGAGTATTTAGGATTTTCAGGTTATCTGGTTCCAGATTTTGCTTCTATTTTAACTTCCATATTTTTTTATCGCGGGGTACGCGACTCGAGTTAACGTTCCGAACTCCACTGGTCCATACGTAACTAAGACTAGTCTCGCCGTCGGGTGGGGAAAAGCGTGCAGTGGCCATCGGCTGCCGTCGAGTCCAGTCGAATTCCGGACTCAGTCAGTTTTGCGTTGGTTTTGTTGTGCATTGGGAAAGCTGGCGATATTCCGGGTCTAAGGCTTGTACCCCCCTCCAACCTCACGTTCACCATTGAAAGACAAATTATCTGCTAATGTTTAGACTACTAACCTAAAGCTGCTAAAACTCTTGGGTAAAAAGTGTTTGTGTGAGGACCCTGCTGACCAGTATCGAATTCAAACATACGCTCACAGTCCTCGATCCGAAGCATTTGTAATGGGGTTCGGTAATACCCAACGGAAGAGAGCTCAATATTCCCAGCCTCTTGCTGGCATGGCCTTCCCTGCATCTGACCATTCCCAATCCAACTCCAAAATAGGGCTTATAGGCCAGCATTATACTGCAAGCGATCCGAGAATCTGGGGAACTTGATACCTTCGTCCTGCGACGACTCAGCGATTACCAACCATCCGTGCCACAGGTGCGTTTGTGAACCACCCGGGGAATATCCAGGCCAAGCGAATATGGACATTCCCCGGAGCCTCCGCGGGCTGCATGTAGTTTGATCTAACGGGCGCGTGGAAGCTAGGTACTTTTTTTCTTCGTTTAACGCTAGGAAAACTTTATATCGAAAGGAAAAATGGGAGTTCTCGCCCTGCAATTTCAACCGAGAAGGGAGCGTGCCCTATACCGGCCAATCACGCGAGTTGGTTCCCCAGCCGACGTCAATGGGAATCACCGGCTTCTCCAGTCACGAAATTTCCAATTCCTTCCCAAGACACCGGGGTGTAAAGCAAAAGAAAGTGCGGAGGATTTGTGGGGATTTCTCGTTTGCCTTTGTGGAGATGTGAACGGCTGATTCATCTTTGTGGAGAGATTCAAAAAGAAAACTACTTTTTATCCCTCGGTGGGAACTTGGGCATTAGCTCACTTTCCTATACTACTTGGTGAACCCAAAGCCCACTCTGCCGGGAAAAACATAAGTAGATAAAGGCCGTCTACGAACCCCAGATTTTTGGATAGAACCCTCTCTTTCTGGGGATCTCTTGTTTGTATCCATCTTGCAAACTCTGGTTCGGATCAATCAATCTGAGGAAGGTGCCTATAAACTCGGATTGATTTATAATACCTACTATTCCTCTTCCTCCCTAATACCTACCCTTTTTTACTTCTTCCTATTTGGAAACCTGCCTTATTCCGAAATATAGACCTGCATCGACATGTCGGAAACAGATAGCCGTGAGAAAGCAAACGTGGCGGCAACGAATCAGATCGAGGACGTTGCGGATCGAGAAGCCGAAGATCACTTTGGCGCCGTCGTACTTGACATTGGCGACAATGAAAAGAATGGGAATTCAGCTGGATACAAACTTGCTGCCGATGGACATGTACGTATTAAAAAGATATTGGGGCGCTTTAATGCATTAATGATCATTGGCTGATGATTTTGTAGACTGTCCTATTACCACAGCCTAGCGATGATCCCGATGACCCGCTTAACTGGACACCGTTCAAGAAACACATGATCTTGTTCATTGTTGCCCTATCTGCTTTCTGTGGTGACTTCGGTAGCGGTGCTGGTATCCCATGTATCGTCAAGCAAGGTGCAGAATGGAACATGAGCCCCGTTGTCGTCAACTATGCGGGTAATTTGAACGTCATCATGTTGGGTGTCGGCGGTATCTTCTGGATTCCCTTCATTTACTGGTGGGGACGAGCACCGGTCCTCTTCTGGACAACCCTCGCCGGCGCATTCTTCACCTTGGGATGCTGCTTGACCACCAACTTTGAGACTTTCTACGGAATGCGTGCTTTGATGGGCTTCACTTTGACCGCCTGCCAAACCATCGGTCTCTCGTTCATAAAAGATATGTTCTTCTTCCACGAACACGCTCGAAAGATCGGTGTCTGGGCTGCGATCTTCTTGGTTGCTCCATACCTTGGCCCTTGTCTCGGAAACTTCATCATTGACGGAACTGGCGAATGGAGAAACGTGTTCTGGCTCGTTTTCGCCGTCTGCTGCTTGGATCTCACCCTTATCGTTGGATTTGCTGATGAGACCTGGTATGTTCGCAATGTCCCGGAGAAGGTCCCACGCGGCAGCCGCATCATGCGTGTTATCGGATTCTGGCAGATCCAAAACCATGCTTCTCTTCAACTTGTTTCGTTCCCACACAGCTGGGTTAGACTAGTGAAGGTCCTCTTCCGACCAACCATGATCCCAATCATGATCTACTACATGCTTTCCTTCATGTGGTGAGTACATTACCCTTACCTATAACCATAACCTCTAAATATTAATCGCATCTACAGGGCCGTCGGTATCAATATCACCACCTCTATCCTCTTCGAAACCCCACAAGAAGCCGGTGGATACGGCTTCGGCGCCAAGTCAGTCGGTTACCTCTACTTCACTCCTCTCGTTGCTGTCGGAATCGGCGAAATCTTTGGCCACTTCTTCAATGACTTCATCGCCGCCAGATACACCAAGAAGAACAACGGAGTCTTCGAACCCGAATGCCGTCTCACCACCAACTACATCTCCACTTTTTTCATGATCCCCGGTCTCATCATCGTCGGCTTCGGTCTCGCCAAACATCTCCACTACATGTCCTTAGTCATGGGATGGGGAATGTACGTCTTCGGTGTCATGACCGCCTCTGTCGCTATCACCGCCTACGCTTTGGATTCGTACCCTACTGCTTCTGGCGAAGTTTCTAGCTTCTTGAACTTTGCTAGAGTGCTCGGTGGGTTTACTGTTGGATATTTCCAGCAGCCGTGGGGTGCCGCGTCGGGTTATGATGTTAGCTTTGGGGTTCAGGCTGCTATTGTGGCTGCGGCTTTGGGTGTCCTTTTGACACTTCATATCTTTGGAAAGAGGATGAGGGTTTGGGGTGGTCCCTTGCATTTGTAGAGTTCCTTCCCTTTAATCTCTTTGCCGTCTTTTCATGTGGAGGGTGATATAATCTAGAGTCTTTGGTTGCGGAATGAAAACTTTTTTTTATATGTGGACTATAAAACATCATTTAGTTGCGAGAGTATATTCGCTGGTAGCTACTTAGTGTATGTCTTCATTTTCCTGTTTGTAATGATAATGAACGATTCTATACCTTCATCTATGTTTGTGCCTCGTCTTCGTAGCATGTTTTGGTTTTCATGAGATATGTCGCAGGTCTTTCGTGTTATACATTTTGACCGCGCACATTTATTTATAAGCTAAGTTTTTGATAAGCCCGGTCTAGTATGAATACAGTTAATGCGAGGTTCGACTTAACTTTTCACGAGCCTCAAGCCCAGGAGCGCCGGCGCTCTTAGGGTGGAACCTTTCTTTAGATGTATTTACTGTACTGTACAAATATATACAACCAATTATAACCTTCCTCGAAATTCAATCTCCCTCGTCATCTTCAAAGTCGCCGCCTGCTCTATCTCCTGCTGAAGAATCCTCAACCTTATAGGTTTGCTAATCACACTATTTGCGCCCATTCTTTCCATCCGTTCCTATAAACATATTACTAGTTAGTCATACTACTTTATCCTGAAATTTCAAACCAAGAAAACAAAATTCAAGACCCCAAAGAAAAAGATAAAATGCATACATCACCGCCACTACCATGTACGAACATCCCCACAATCCTCGTCCGTCTCCCCGGCCACCTTTCCCTAAACTTTTCCAAAAACTCCAACCCCCCCATAACCGGCATCGCAAAGTCCACGAATATGATATCCGGGAAATGTCCCCTTTTCACCATTTCTTCAATAGCCTGTAGTCCCTCGGCACCATTATATGCTGGTGTGATATACTCGTGCAGAACCCCCAATTTGTGAGAAAACTTTCGTAGTATTTTGGAATTTATGAGGTTATCTTCGATTACTAGAGCGCGGAGGGTGGGGATGTGAGCCTCAAGCTTTGGTGAGATGGTATATCCGGACATAGGACGATAAGTAGACAGGTCTGGAGGTGGCGGATGGACCCGGGAAAGGATTTTGGAAAGGAGGGCCTGGTCTGATGGGGGTTCTTTAGGGGTAGGAGGTTCTGCAGGCTTTGGGGTAAAGGAGGAGATGTCGGAAAGGTCTTTGAGGAGGGAAAGACCTGAGGAAAGGGTTCTTAGGTTCGATTCTATGGGATTGAGATTGGAGATAGCATCTTGGGAAGGTGAGGGGTTAGAGAAGTCTTTTATGGCTTTTTGAATGTCTGTGAGGGTTTGGTCGGCGAGGTGGCAGAACGCTTTTAGAGGGCCGTAGATCTAGAATGATTATTTTGTAAGCATATAGGTATATTATGGCGTATATCACCTTAGCAATATGTTTCGTTCGATAAGTGTCTTCTTACATGATCTAGTTTATTAAAAAGCTGTTGTTCCCGAGACAACTCATCGATTGTTTCGCTATTCGCCGAAACATCATCTTGTCGAGTTTCGGTTGTATCATGATTCCTCGGGGCGGCACTATCCTCTGAGAGTTTTTCCAGCTGAAGAGTCCATATCCTATACGGCCCTACGCCAGAACAAGTCCACACATCCCGTCCGATCACATGTTTCTCCGTATGCGCCCCAATAATAGGATCTCGAGCCTGAAATCTAGGGTTTAATCTTCCATCCCCCAATCTCTGCTCCACTAATGATTCCACAGAATTCTTGAATTTTTCAAGTTTACAAGCTGCATTTTGCGATACTACTGCATCGGAAATCGTGGCTTTGGATGGTTCGTCTAGATATTGCGGTAACCGGAAGTCAAGAACTAGAGTTGGTGTGTCAGCGCTGTCAAGGAATCCTTGGAGACTTGCTGACATGGTTTTCTTTGATAAAAAGGATTCAAATTCTGGTATTGAGGTGCTGGTCGCACAGAGCGTGGATATAATGTGCTTTAAATACTGCTCCGCTGTGAGTTCTTGGGTTCCAGAGAGAGTAGTGTTCATGGTCGTGAGGCTCTTTGGATTTGGATCCTCATCAAGGCACCACAGATCTGAGAAACCCCTGACTAAGAGACCCACAGGCCAAGGGACATTAACCAATGCCAAGATTACACGACGTCACTGGTGCCAGGGGCATGTCGGCTTGCAACACTGTAGTTTCAGGATTTTGGGGGATTGGGTGCATATCGATATCGTCCCGTGTGAGGTAATATGACTCCTAATTATTTCATTGGAGGGAGTTGATAATTCTAACGTATATATTGAGACTTTAGGGATCTTAGTCTATAAACTTCTAATTTATTTTTGGAATCCGTATTGACACCGAAATCGATTGTTAATTTCTCTAGCCGCAAGAAGTTTAATTTCTGATTGGAACAGGAGTCAGCTGTCAGTAAAGGGCTTCTACGTTGTTGATCTCCAGTATATATGAAGAAATGAAGGGCCCTTCGTCTAAATTCGCGGAGTCTTGTTTTAGCCATGGGTGCATAGATATATGACTTAATTGAATGTGAGCCGATTAAGGGAATGTAGGTATGAAAAATTGGAACATACTGACTTTGAGGGTTGAAGCATTTAAAGCAACATTTTTATAAAGTTTTTCTAAGTTCAGCCCAATTATGAGCTCAGCTTTTCTATAGAAACTTCAACTAGGAGTTTGGGGTATACAAAGACAGAATACATAGTGCTAGTATGTGTTCCAAACCCTCATAATTGGTTTCCTTGGGACTTATGCCTCATATTCTCTTACACCCTTTGATTAGAGGATTCCGCGGAATGATCGGAAAACTATGGCTTACGAGGACAATACTTCTGCATATGTAGTCTGATTATGTTATGCTAACATCGTCGAGCAAGAGCTAGCAGATGCATGAGAGCAATGCATGTCGGTTATCAACCGCATGGACTAGTTTGGGAATCGAATTCGAACTTGCACCTGTGGCGAAGTATCAACTTAACCATCTCTGAATAAGGCAATTGTCTATCGGCCGAGCCTGTAGAGTCAAAGATTCGATGTTTAGAAATACAATCGACGCAATTGAGATGACGCGTACCAAAAATCCATATAGACGCGTTGAATCTTTTGAAGTGTCGAGCAAGCTCGAGTCGAGGTCCGTCGGGCGTTACGTTCCACAAGGCTAAAGTGACCACACCCACAACGCATTTTCCGGGCGAACCGAGACAACGGTCTGCCCGGCCCAGCCGGTTAACTCCATCCCACCCACGAAAATCCCAAAAAACGCTGGCTGGAGCCTCAATAGCCCCATTAAAATTTATACCTTCGGCCTATAGTTTCATTCGAACCGACGGCCATACTCGAGTCCGTGGCCTCGGTAACTTCCATATTCAGACGTTTTAATTTTTACCCAAAGGCCAAGGAAGTTTCCAAGATGGTTTAGTCATTACTTTCGATTACTAACTCTGCTTATGTACATTTGAGGCGGCGGCATCCACGGGGTTATCTGTTCGAACTGAGTATCTCGTGTCGCGTTTGAAGCTAATTTGGATCATGGTGCTACAGACAGGGACAAGGTTCAATGCAGACCCGGGTGGCCCGCTGAGATGGCAGGGCCGGTCGACCGAGGATCTCCGGAAAGCTTTATGATGTTGGAGCGGTAGCATCCGAGTTTTCGAGAATGGCGTCAGTCAGTCGGTGGAGGTTCGTAAATCATATAACTGTACGACTGGCTTCAATGCTTTGTAAGAGATTTCACAGTATATAATGATCGTGAGTTTCCACTTCTGTCGAAATCCAATTCGAACAATCAGCAACATCAGCAGAAAAGCTATTAGCTACTTCGAATATCCACTTACTTCCTCTAAAGTCTTTTCAAAATCCTCGAATTTTCTCTTTCGGCCCATCGACCTATATTCTTGGCCGGCTATCAATAACCCCAATATTACCTTTATACCTCCAAGCATAAATCATGTCCACAAAGCCAATCGTCCTCGTCACTGGCGCCACCGGCTACATTGCCGGTTGGGTTGTCAAATATTTCCTCGACGCCGGATATAGCGTCCGCGGAACCTCTCGCAACAAGACCTCAGCCCAACCCCTCATCGACACTCTAGTCTCCCAAGGCTATCTGGCCTCTGATATCAAGATTTATGAAATCGCCGACATCACTGTCCCCGGCGCTTTCGACGAGGCAGTCAAAGATGTACAAGTCATTACACATCTTGCCAGTCCAGTTTCCTTGTCCTTCAAGGATCCCGACCCGGTCATTCGCACTGCCGTCGAAGGCTCTATCTCCGTCCTCAAGTCTGCGAAAGCACATGGAAATAACTTGAAGACATTCGTGAACATGTCCTCCGTCGTTTCCATCATAGACCCCAGCGTTCAGGGTAAAGTCTTCAGCGAAGAAGACTGGAACAACTTCGCCTACCCCACTACCCAAAAACTCGGCACCTCGACTCCAGGCTTCGTCATCTATATGGCCTCGAAAGTCGAAGCCGAAAGAGCAGTGTGGAAATTCAGAGATGAAGAGAAACCGTCGTTCAATGTCGTTTCCATTAACCCCGCCTGGGTTTCTGGCCCTCCACTCGTGATTCCAAAAGATAAATCAAAGATCGGTGAAACCACCAGGACTATTTTTGATATCCTTGCTAAAGAGACGGAAGTTTATCCATTGGGTGCTATAGCCACCTACGTCCACGTTTTTGATGTTGCAAGACTTTTTGTCTGGGCGGCTGAAAATGGAGATAAGGCTAATGGCGAGAGATATCTTGCTTTGGCGGGCAGGAGTGGTGAGCAGGCTATTCGCGATATTCTGACAAAGGCATATCCGGAACGGAATATTGATGCTGGAGAGCCAGGTCAGGGATATAACCCAGACTGGACATTTTCGCCTGGTGAGACTGGGTTTGATGTTACTAAGGCTGTGAAGGCGACTGGGCGGGATTGGATCCAATTGGATAAGACGGTTTTGGATACCGCGAAGGCTTATGAGTCTTTGCTTTAATCTGGTAGAGATTTGGATATATATAGTTGGGAAATTTTGAAGTGGAATACTGTTGAGTCATGTAGTTACCTTGTTTGAGAGAATAATATCTCTGCATGTTTTTGCAATATGTGTATGTGAAACAATGGAATCAGCTGAAATTAGAACGAAAGCCAGGATTTTTGAGGAAGAGTAAAGTAAAAGCTAGCAAGCAATGTTCCTTATTAATCGTGTGAGAGGCAACGCATTGTAGGCTGAAAATACAACATCGTGCTCTGCAACAAAGCCGCCAGAATTCGAAGAATCCGAAAGTAAAACCCATCGTTTCAATCTCGTGGCTGTCTTCAATTCGCCGATTACACGAGTTCTATTCGTTTAAGGAGAAAAAACTCCGCAAAAACGGTGGCAATACCCCAAGCTTCGAATCTCAAAGCTTACCTTCCGCCGCACAATTGAATAAACACGGCTCAGCTTTCTCGAAAAGACTCCACTTTTCAGCCCAAAATTTCTATCAGCTTTCCCGTTTGGCTAGAAATAGGTTTGCTATAATCCTAGAAAGCGAAAGGGCGTAGTTTGTTTTTTTGCGGCTAAACGGTGAATTGTGAACTCGACTTTGCGTTTACTTAACTTAATTAAAGCGCTTGCTGTAGCAGGATATATTGAGCGAATACAACACACTAAAGTACTTGCAAGGGGTGTGGGATTTAGATTGTAATTGATGTCGTACAATTGTTCACTTTTTGAAGAAGAATCATTTGTAGTCTTGCGAGTGGCAGGTAAGTTAAGGCTTGTTTAAGATCGAGGAGTTCATAGTCAACAGGTAATTGTAAAAGCTAGTTGGAAGCTCGAGTTGACGAGTTCATAACCCACAATATCCAAAATGGAATTGAAGTCTGTGACTCCCGCGCAGCCCCGAGGGCATGGCTTGCATAAGCTCTTAAGCTAAGAGTCCAACAAAAAACCACTAAAGTTCAATGGAAATGGGAGGAATAGGCTTCCAGACCCTTGGAAATTTGATAGAAGTTGACGCGCGCACAGCAAATGGTGTTCAGGGCTGGACGCCTTACTCCGTACTTACGTCCCTTCTCTCAAGAATTTTACAAAATGCTGCTCCCCTTTCTAAAATTCCTGATCAGTTTCTGGATTTCGGATTCGATTCTGTATCAATTGGAAAGGCCGCCGCGAAATACCACAGATCCAACACATAATTAGAAGTTGTAATTAACTGAACTGTACACATTCGTTCAAAATGGGGGGCAATGCTCTTTCTGTACCTGAGCTATCTTATGGCGGAACCTACTATATTGGTCCAGCGGGCGCAAATGCTGGTGATGCCTTTGGCGTGCCTGCTATCTTTACTACCGATTTCTTCACTTTGAGGTATGTTCGCAGTCAATGACATTCAAACTTCATCATCCACCCGATCCATGATAATGTATATGGACTAACACACCCCCGATCCCAACAGCGGTGGTCCCCCATTAACCCTCAGTAGTATCCCAAACCGTCTCCGACACCACCTCAGTCTACACCTGCAACTCCTTCAACGCCGGCATAGACACCTCACTCCTTTGCCCGAGCCTAACCCGCTCTTCCATGACTGGTGAACACTTCATGACATTCACCGCACCACACAACGATAATTACACAGTCCTCGGCTTCAGACGATGGACCGTCATACAAATCGCAGACGAACATGTAACCGATGGAACGACATTTCCTACAAACGCTTATAAAACCGTTCTTGGTGGTCCTACGACTGTGACGCAGACTACTACTGTGGATGATAATCCGGCAACGACGACTGTTACGCATGTTAGTTATGGGAGGACGAGACATGTTGATGTGCCAGTTACTTCGTAAGTTGCTTCTATCATCCTTAAAGTTTGTCTATGGGGTTCATGTGGCTAACGAAAAGGTAATATAGATACACCACGGTCACCAATTACCCAACTTCTTGCCCACTCCTCTCAGGATGAGTGGTAGGATAATTTACGAATAATTATTCACGGATGTAATAGTATAAAATGGATGCGATGTTGGGGGACTTAACGCAAAGTATATAGGGGACTCGCTATAAAAAGGCTTACAAGAGCAACTACACGGACAATACTATGGAACGACTGTATTCTATGGGGTGGGAAGGCTAATAATTTGTAATTGAGCATGAGATCAATTAAGTACACTAAGTAGCAACTTTATTGCTAGACTATTCTCGTGTAGTGATGGGGGATATGAAAAAGGGGGCGGGACAATGCGGTGAAAAGATGACGACGCTTCGAGACTTCATCCTCATATCGACCAGAGTATCATCAGAGTCAAAACTGTCGATATGGACCAAATTATATTCGGAGGTGGAAATGTCCTCAGACTCGAGGGCGAGACCCATCGGGGGGCAAAGTATAATCGAAGTCGAAACTGTCATTAGGAACCAGAGCGTATCCGGAGTCGAAAGCCGTAAAACTACTTAAGCCGCCCCAGCATCCTTCTGATACCTCTCCTCAATACCCTTATACACGGCCACCGTATGCTCCCAAACCCTCTCCCTAAACCCGGTTTCTCTATACTCTAGCAGCACCTTATTCCCACTCTTCGCCGTCCCATCCCAATGTACAGTATAACACCCACTCCCCTTAACCCCATCCAACCCCACCGCCACATCCTCCCCCTCCCCCTTCCCCTCCCCACCAATCAACCCCATCACCTCCTCCGCCCTCTTGGACGCCGGATAAATCTCACTAGTAGCATAAAACAAATTCCTCTCCCCACTCTCCTCATCAGAAACACACAACCAACTCCCACCAACCCACATTAGCGCCCTAACCGCCAAACTAATCATTCCCGGGAACGTCTGTCCCTCTGTCTTTACAAACCCCGGGAATGCGTGGACGAAACTTATTTCGGGGTTTCCTTTGGCAAGGTAATCGAATGTCACGGTTGTGGAGGTGACGTGGTGTTGTCTGGATTTTATGAATGTGGCCTTTCGCATGTCGAGATCGTTGGGGTCGAGTTCTTTTTCTAGGCCGCCGCCGAGGACGCGGATTACGCGGGTGAAGTGGTTGTTTGTGGTGGAGGTTTTGAGGAGGGGGAGGAGGTTTATGATGAATTTTATGTGGGAAAAGTAGGAGATTGCGGCCATGAAGTTGAGGCCTTCTGCGGTATCTATATGTAACAATGGGCAAGCATTAGAATCGTTTTGTAATACAACATGGAACAAAGAGGGATATGAATGCCATATATAGGGCAAGAACTCACCAGGAAACCCAGACCTCAACAACCCCGCACTCAACCAAAGCAGATTAATCTCCTTTTCCTTCTTCAGGATCTCCTCGCACGCCTTGTCCACGTTCTTGATCAGGAGTATATCGCATTGCACGAATATATACGTTCCCTTGGGGTTGATCTCCTCAAGTGTTTTCTGAACAATTTCGGCATTGGAAGGTGTTCGTCCGATATAGTAGACTTTTGGAGAAACGGTCGATGCGACAAGTTGTTTGAGGGTGTAGAATCCAATACCCGTTGTTCCTCCCAGAAATACGCAGACCGGGGAGGGGAGACGGGTTGATAGTGTCGCGTTTGCGGCTTTGATGGTTGTGAGAGGGATCATGATTGTGGAAGGTTCTTACGATATCGATATCAACAAATATAATAACGAGTGATACTCTCTTCCACTAAAAACAAGGCCGTATAGGTTTGCCGTCGGAAAGTCGGAACTCAGGTACACAGGAACCGGCCAGCTCACCGCCTTCTTATAGTCATCCCAAGTGGGTGTTTCAAACCAAGACCTCTCCCACTACCCAGAACTTCGTAACGAGCTCGACTCATCCGCAGCCTGCAATCCCTACTTTGATACCGCGTCTCGGCTTGTCATCAATACGAGTTTTGGGTGCCGGTCTCCGACAGTAGTTGCTATTTGAAATAAGATCGTACGATTTGGAGGAACATACAAACGGGTTGTGCTACAGCGAGGGACCCACTTATTTCGATGACGACAAGGCGAACCGAAGGATCCAGGTGGATTAGTCAGCTCTCGGAAGGTCAGTGGTTAAATAGATTCCGAGTGCCGACGGGGTGAATATCCAACAATATCAACACCATGGCGTGGTCGACGGGTGGGAAAGGAAGGTGTATATATAAGGTATCTAGGTACAGAAGGAATTAAGTGGAGAAGCTTGAATATGTACAGAAAGAAAGAGGATCAAGGCGCCATTACAATGTAAATGCTTATGCTGGAAGGTTCTATCCAGCATAGCATTTATGACGGTGGGGAGTAGTAAGACGAAGCACCACGCATTTGGAAAGCCGGATGCATGGTCACACAGCACAGAAAGAAACGCTAAAAATCGATATCAGGAAAAAGGATTTGTACGGAAACAAAGAACATTAAAAACTATTAAGAGAGGGAGAAGAAACTTGGTGGTAAAATCTCCATTGATCAACTCGAAAAGCCTGGCTACTAAACGGGATTCGAAGAAATCTAATATACCTTTCACCTTTTCTGCTTTTTATCCTCTCACTATCTTTCAACGCCTATTCAACGCTTGCATATGTAATAATAACGCCCCCCGCCTGTGAGTAAAGTAAAGACCATTAACGCCGGATCCGATAAAATATGTGCATGAAGGGGATATTAGGTCGTAGGTCTTCGTTAGGCGTCTCTTTCTGAAACGTAATAAGGATGTGTTGGGACGCGCTTTGAAGTGAAGAGGTTCTTGTGCTTAATTATAAAGTATTTTGCTTGCCGGATTGTGAAGTATGCAAAAAGGGCAGAGAGTATTAGGACAATGTCATAATGCGACTGCAGAAGTAACGATAATAATTTTGCAAAAACAAGAAAGAAGAAATGCTTCGTTATAAAATACTGTATGAAAGGATGGATCCGCAGAGGTGCTGGTGATTATAGAATCGTTCGAAGTTGGCCCGTTTATAAAACGTCTGTCACGTCAAAGTTCGCTGGGCGGGTACGCGTCCGGACTCGGGTTTGCCGTACGGCACCGGAAGGAGGTGTTTGCACTTCTGATTCCAAAATTCTTGCATTCGCCATTTGAGCATGTTGACGGGGAAACCCTCTGGGATGCTGTGGAGGTAGGCATCTACGGTAGGGCTTGATGGACTGCTACCGAGTGAGGATCGTCGATAGTGAGTTCTTGTACTTGACTCCGACTGTGAGCTGTCGCGAGCTGGCGCGGCTTGGAGTGGAGATGGAGGGTTAATTTGTTCCCTTCGGTTGGCAGGTCGCGAAGCACCGAATCCTATGCGACGTTGTGGGCTAGCAGATTGACTTCCGGGTCGCGAATCGGTCGATAGAGTCCCAGGTCGTGAAGTAGTCGGTTGCCTTTCAGATCGTGAAGCGACGAACTTGCTTTCGGGTCGTAAAGTAGTCGGTTGACTTTCGGGCCGCGGAGTGGTAGGTTGGCTTCCAAGTCGCGATTGGTCCCTCTCGCCGACTTCTTGAGAAATAAGACTTCTATGTGACATCGTAATGCTGTCTGTAATATTTCTATTCTCAGATGGGTCTGCTTCTGGCTTCAACATTTCCCTTTCCCGCTGTTCTCGCTCGAGGAGAAGCTCTGCTTCTAGCCGTCGTTGTGCCTTGACGCTTGCTCGACGCTCGTAATATTCTCTCATGAGCCAGGTTCGTAGATCCAAAAGATAGGATCCCGCAGTCTCTGGTAAGTCAACTCCTAGCTCCTTGGCGGCTCTCATGACAGCTGACTTGACGCAAACGTCATTACCGGATTCTTTCGCCAGCCGCTCAGTCTCAAGAATGACATCGAAGTTAAACTTCATAATCCAAACTTCATCTTCTGGTGTTGGCTCAAGAAGCTTTAGCGGCCCACATGTGTCACCTCTGCTCGCTCTTTCATTCTTGACCTTGACCAAGGCGTTAATGAGAAGTGCACTTGCACTACCTTCGACCGTAAGTGTTGGGATTCTCTTCTTCACTTCCTCTTTTTTGCGTTCCATCGGGATCCCCGTCTCAAGACCGCGTGGTTTGACCATCCGCTTCACATCACAGGTTCTGGGGAACAACATGCTATCCATTGAACCCACTAACGGGACGGGTGCTGGCTGCATAGGTGGGGAGATATCCGGGGGACAAGATGGTTGGTCTTCGTCATCAGAATCGTCAATTTGGAGACCGGTGTATTTGAATTTGTATGGACCGAGATCCTCCGGGTGAGGAGGTGGATTGTACGAAAAATCATTACCTTCCGGAACATTCAGACCCCGAGCGTGGGGGTAGCCATCATCATCTGGGTACTGTAACTGGATTCGTCGGACGTTATAGTTGTCATCACGCATTGACTGATTTGGCCAGTTTCCTTGAGAATTGCTAGTCCTATACGAAGACGGGGCATGGAACTGGGGTCCCTCGATATTATCAATCCGATATGATGATAGAGTCGGTGACTGGATTCTCCCGGCGTTGTCGGCCCCATATGGCGATGGAGCTGGGAACTGGACCCCTTCAGTATTGTAAGTCCCGTATGACGATGGAGCTGGGAGCTGAGTTCCTCCGGCATTATCAGTACCATATGATGACAAAGTCGGTATCTGGATCGCTTCGACATTGGTAGTCATATATGGTAACGGAGCTGGGAACTGGGCTATTTCGGTATTACCAGTTTCGTAAGACGACAGAGCTGGGAGCTGGATTCTTCCAGTATTGTTACGTCCATACGACGACAGAGTTGGTAACTGAATACCTCCGCCAAAGTTGTTGACTGGGTCAAAGGGTCGCTTCTCTTCGACCATCATAGCGAGATGTCCCTTTGGAGTCGGTGGCTTTCCGTACGTAATTCTCACTGGTGGTGCTTCTTCCACCAGCGGAAGCAGCCCTTCCGCCTCTCGTGCTCGTTGTTCGAGCCGTTTCTTCAGCTGTTGTTCCTCGTATCGCTCCGATTGCTTAATCGCTCCCCTTTGTCGTGCATGCATGGCAAAGAAATCTAAGTCCTTACCTTCAGATGCCGCCACGAATCGTTGAAGGTAGTCAACGAATCCAACCTTCGGTCTCCCATTTCCCGGACGATGTCGGATGCCCTTGATTGACTTGAAGGTCTCCTCGGGATGCTGCTCGAGTTCCCTGGCAGTTTTGATGATCTCTGCCGCCCGCTCGTGGTCGATGGTCTTCTCGTACCTTCCTCTAGTAATCCCAGAGTCTCGGTATGGATCCCCCAGACGCCTCGTCCTGTAGACGTCCATGTCAATCCCACCTTCGTTGAAGGTACGTTCGCCCTTGCCGGCACGGCTCTGCCTTGCGGACTTCTTGTCCACTGATGGGGAAACCCCGAACCCCTTTATTCTGAGGCTCGGTTTTTTGGCCACTTCAATCAGCTTTGCAGCTGGTGGCAACCCGCTGTCCTCCAACCCCTCGGATGCCAGCATCTCCGCTAGGGTCATTCCTTCCTCGGGGTTGGAGCAGGTCAGGTTGAGTGGTATAAACTCAACCTGACCCTCGAAGTCCTCTTCCGTTGGGACCTCAGAAGTTGGCCTGATGGCGGCCGGGAGGGGGGCGCGGTTCTGGTACAGGAAATCCGTTTCGATAGCCCCAAGGGCATCGAAGTCCACTGAGACCCTTTTGGCGGAACCAGCAGCACGCCCACGGAAGAACTCCTCCTCGTGGAGGGGTTCCCCATGTGGGTGGCTCCGGGAAGGGCTGGCTAGTCGTGGGTAGGGGCCACTGGTCGCCATCCGGTGGGACGGCCCCCCTATCCCGCGGATGCTGTTCCGCGCGAACCACTCCCGCTGCTCGCTTCGATGCTTGTCTATAGCATCTATGAGCGAGACCACAACCGGAGATCGTGACTCCTCGACTTCACCAGCGCCAGGAGCGAGACTGAGAGGGGCTGGGGCCGGCTGCGGTGCCTCGAGGGGAGGCAATGACCACTTGGTGGTCGGTTTCTCGTACGGACTTGCCCGCGGCGGCTTTGGTGGCCCGTTGAGAATGGCGGCGTTCAGGAGAGGGAGATCGCCCGGCCTCATGTGAGGGGGGGTTGGGGGTCGCGTATCCGCCCACGCCACTCGTGGGGGAGGCCACGGCGTCGAATTCGTCGCCAGCTTGTACGTCGACATGTCGATCTTCTCGCCCAAGGCTCTCTCTGCCTTATATAAGCGGAAGCCGTCTAGAAACAGAGTTAGCTACAAAATTCGAGCAATTAAAGGGCAAGGGAATATTAAAATATTTACCTCGTACACCTTGGCTGCTGCCCCGGGCCCCTGGAAAGTCAGTCGACTCTTCCACGGTCGACCCTTTGGTCGAACCTAAACATCTCTGTCTCAACCTCTCTACTAAATCATCACCGTGGATAGGAGTTATCTTACCGTGCTCGATATCGGCCCGGATCCTGGCCGCCTCCTCCATTGGCAAAGTAAATTGTCGAGACAGTTGCTCGTCCCAACTGCCCCACACGTTGGCCTGTTGTATACACGATTAGCCAAAGTCAAGTCCATACAGTGAGTAATCCTATCACTAAGAAGATGGATATTGTTTTTGCACTTACATTCTCTGTGGGTTTCTGGGCAGGGAAAGACGAGTCCGGACGCTCCGGACGACAGATAGCACCATTGTGCTGGAAGAGAACCCTCCCACCGGGAGCTGGGACGTATGAATCGTCTTCTGGTGGCGTTACATAATCACCAACGAAAAAGAGGGAGACGTTGTTCACGAATTTTCGTGTCTTTGCCCCCCGACGTCTTCCTTGAGCTTGGGACTTCTCGTATTTTGCTCGTGCCTTCCCAGCCTCTTTCTTGCGTTTCTCAGAATTCTTCCACCGGTTGACTGTTTCAGTCTGGCATGCAATCAGGAATTTCGAGGCACCCTCTTTCTTCAATCTTTTGAGATGGCGAGTCTCAATTTCCAGCATTTTCGCATCATCGGCTCCTCTCATTGCCGTGATGTCTTCGGAACGAGTTGGCATAGGAGGCTTCTCCTTTTGTTTAAACGGCCACAAGTCCTTCAACCACATTGCTGCGGTTTCGTCCAGAGAACTACAAGAACGACGATTTTGAATAAAGGAAAAGGCGAAAAAAGGATGTTTTGATAAAACGAATCCAGTTGAGGGAAAAATCAGAAACGAGAAGATGTGGAAGGGAGGTGAAGGGGAAAGGATAGGTCGAAAGCGGTTGTTCGTGAAATGGAGATATTCAGCAACGGCTTTCCAGCAGCGAAGAGGTGGACTAGGAACCTGTGAAGGATATAAAGCAGAGGTGGAAGCAGAAGTTACAAAGGGCAACCAGAAGAAGGGGAGAAGCTCGTGAAGAAGAAGATCGAGGGAGGGAAGATTCGATCAACGAGTTCTCGAGAGGAGGTTGTGATGATGGTGATGACAAGAAGGAATGAGGAGAGATAAGATAAGAGATGTCGAAGGTGAAGCTGGAGAAGATGAAGAAGCTGTGTGTGAAGGGGGTTTTGTGGGAATGTGGGAAGTTAAAAAAAACACCATCGGCTCTCTCACTGACATTGTACGGTCTTCGCACGAACAGATTCACGGACAGCTTCACGGACATATTCGCAGCTCTATTCACAATCAGGTTAACCAGAAGTTGAGAAGTCCGGCGAGGAAACAATGTTCACGATATCACATTACTCGATTCTGGTCTATATTAGTCTCGAGTCCATATAGTCTCGAGACCAGTACTTCATACAGGATATCGTATCATATCTACGGCTATAAGGTACGAGAGGAACTAGAGGACCTAGACTAGATATGAGACTACGGTGATTGTATTGAGCGTGCAAGATATTTTAAAAGTTATGCATTGTGCTATCACAGGACCCTATTATGTCTAAAGTCTCTCGCTACCTCCTACCAATACATAGTAGCTTCGTGCGGTACAATTCTTAAACGTAAAATCCTCGATCACAAAAGCATATCCATCATAAGCAGCCTCATAAACTAATACGGTAGGGAAGGGTTCAAATCAAAACATGCGGTAGTGGTTTAGTACTGGGCAGCACCTGAATCGGCGGTATATTGGTGATTCTCAGGTTGGTGGAATGGATTGTTGTCGGGCAATACACAAAGTCCAGGGGCTCGGATCTCGCCAGCGGTTTGGAGAGGTTGTTGGTGACCACCGGCGGAAAGAGTGCGTTCTATAAATACATATAACGTTTCTTTAACCATATATTACAATTTGTGCTTTCGTGGATTTGACTTATTCAGAGCTCCCTGTTGGTCTTGGTTAACCTCACGCTGAGTAACAGCCATCCTGATATCAGAATTATCGTGGTTTGGGACAGGAGCTCCGTTCTCCGTATCGAGACTCATCTCGATGTCATCGTGATGATGACGCCCAACGTATCCCCGATCATCCACAGTGGTACCCTTGGTGCTCAAGATATCCCTTTTGTGGTCAAGTTGGGTATGGCTAATGTTTGCAATGACCCCCTCTCGTGGAGACCTTGGCACCATCGATTGTGGAGTAGTCGCAGTCGACTGTCCAGCGGTAGCAACTCCAACAGGAGCTGGCTGCAAGTTCCACAACTCCGTAGAGTTCGTACTTAGTTTGTTTTTCTTCCCGAACCAAACTGGAGAGTGAAGGTATCTATTGATCGGTGGAAGAAGAGGAGGGTGTGGGGGGTTTGGAGGAGCGCTGCTGGGATGGGCTCCAGATTGTTTGATCCTACGTTCGTGGCGTTTACGGCGAAGCCAGCATCCGAAGCATATGAGAAGACCGACTCCGACGAGAGCTGCGAAACTGCCAGCGATGACACCTGGAGAGGCGGCGAGGCCATTGAATTGTTCTTGTGGAAGGTGAACGCCTAGATGAAACTTTCGTAAGATACGGAAGACTTTTCATTGAACAGATATTGAATGCCTTACCACCGGTTTCGAGAGGACTTTGTCCTTCAGTAGTGCCAAGTGGTCCAACAGGAAATGGAACCCCGGCTGGACGATTCTCCTTAGCTCTGGTAAAGATCGTAGAAGTTTCTACAGTCATGAGAGACGACGCCCCAGTCGGTGACTCAGTTATCGTGATAACCTGGGTCACGATGATTACAGGAGGAGGGACCTGACTAGTACGAACAGAGATTACAAAGGTCGTGGGAGCGACAGAACCGACAACCTGGGTGACCGAAGTCTCTGGAGAAACACTGGCCTTTGCCAAAGTAGTTCCATTGGCGTGAGTAGAATGGCCAGATCCCTCAACGTGAGTCGAAGTAGTAGAGCCTCCTACTTCCTTGGTCTTGATAGAAGGGATGATCACAACGATTTGACGGCCTCGAGTGACCGTGATGGCCTCTTGGGACTTAACCTTACTCATTGTAAAATTAAATCGATGTCCGAAAACCAGCAAAACTTATGGATTATTCGGTAGGAGTTTCTCCTGTGTATGCTCAATCCACAGGGTAATAACTTTACCGATATCAAAGGGCCAGAGGCTGTATTCGAGACCGAGATCGATATTGAGGGATATTGAAAGCGGTAAAACATACAGCAAGATGCTTTGCTTGGTTCGAGATCTCCAGAATGCAGTTTACTGCCAGCGAGCTGCTGGAAGTGCAGACACCCCTTTCTACTTTGCCTATCCATAAGCATCAAGTCAGTTATATGTCAATGAAGTCGGAGTTGGGAATGGTGATCTTACCGGGACGTTGATGGTAACAAGTCCGGAACGCTGTCTTAGAAGGTCACGGAGAGGGTTGATGGAGCGATGGAGCGTCGATGGAGGGGTCGCGTCTTCATTTGGGGGAAAGGAATCTTATACCAACGCTCAGCTCTCAACGCAGGCACGGCTTGTACCCTCTTCAAGCCCTACTCTGAAGCCCAATAATGTCATCAATATCAACAAAGCTTTCACATCGTGACAAGTATCATGGTAGTCTATATCAATCTATATGGCTCTATGTATTCTGCTATGCTAGATGGTATCTCTATGATGAGCCTCAACACTTTTATACGATGTGTTGATGTTTGTTGGATCCCGATATGTCACACACAACGTATATATAGTACTACCAGCGTATATATCAGAACACCTACTGAATTGGGCGGACTGACATTCTTCTTCCTATTTTGAATTTCCAACAGCGCAACACCATGGTCGTGGGCGGAATCTCGGGACTCAAGATTGATATCGAGGTTGTTAAGAGCTATGAATTACTAATATATGTACAGGAAAACAACACGAAGTGCTAGTATATATACAGAGGATATAAAGTTGTCTAACCGGAGCAAAAACCCTAAAAACAAAAAATAAAATTATGTGTTATAAACGGCGACCCAATCGACCAGCATGCCATACCCCGGCGTCGTTCCTACAGTGGGGGTATCTCTACCCGCCCAAGCATTCGGGAATCCGCCTCCCATCGCCACGTTGAAGAGAAGGAAGAAAGGTTCATGTACTAAGTTTGCCCAGGTCTGTATATGTCCAACCCTTGGTTAGTAAAATTGGCTAATGCGAATGGTTATCTTTTCTTATGCTAGGGGTATAGGAAGGGGGGTTACTGACTCTATAATCTCCAATATCATATCCACTAACTCTATGGTAGTCCACACCATTCACAGGCCATGTAAGCGACTCCTTCTGCCAGCCTCCCAAGGTCCGATCAATCCTCAGTGCGTAATTATTAAAAATCCCTCGCACAATACTTGCCGTACCACCAATACCATTAAGTTCATCACCTAGGAACTCCATTAGCAAGATGGCCTTTTTCAAATCAATCTCCTATCGAAAATTAAAAGGGATACTCACAAGGTCCCCAGGAAAAAAACCATAATGCACTGTCCCCAAATTGGACTCCCCATTAACCGCCTCCAGAATATCCCACTCCCTAGTCTTCGACCACCCATCATCCCCATTCCTCCGAAACTTCCTCCCCATAGCCCAAAACGCCACCCAAACCCCTTCCTACCTCCCCCACCCGGCAGTAGTATTCTAGCTTCTATAATCATCTCCCCTCCAGCTTGACATTTAAACCCATCTCTTGCAGTTTCGATCCGTGCGGAAGCCCACTCCACAGTTCTGGGGATGATGTTTAGTTGTTTACTCGGGGAGATGTAAACGTCTTGGGTGCTTGTGGTGTAGCGTTAGATTTCGCCGGTGCCCTAGTTTGGAGGGCCGCCGGGGTAGGAGTTTCCGATGTCATACTGCTATCCTGAGGAGATGGGACCGGGTCGGGAGAAGGTGCCGGACTAGGTTAGGTTGAACCCTGGTCGTTGGGGGACGGTGGAGGCTGTTCTCTGGTTTGCGATTGAGAGGTTTTCGCGTGCTGAGGTAGGGGAGAAGAAAGAGGAGAAAATTACAAAGATGGTCAAAGACTGCATGGTGGCTCTTGGCTCCCGCTTAAGGAGCTAGAGATATAGGAAAGAAGGGACCGGTTATAGTGAGACCAAGAAGTCTTAAACTTGGGGTTTACACCCAAAACCCGGAAGGATTTTCGTATGGGTAGATGAGCTGGTATTTCAAGCACGATCGACAAGCGGGAAGGCCAGTCTAATTAAATACATAACTCGTTCATCAAGTTCGAGGGAAATATATTTCCTAATTACAAAGATTTTAAATAATCCCGGACGTCACAGCAGTCCTTGCTACCATCTTCTCGTAAACAATAGAACTGGAGTGGGCTTTTTTTCGCAGTTATCCTATGTGTAAAATATACCAACCATTAGCAATGTAATAGGGACTCCTGAAAGTATGGAAACAAAGTCTAGATCTTGCTAGATTTAGTTGTTGAGGCTGTTGGAATCGGTAAAAGATGCCAACCTCAAAACCAAGTCTTGGCGCTGCCGCTGCACTCAGCTTTAGCGACACATATCCCCTCATCAACTTTCAGCTTCCCAGCGGCACACCTCAAAATGAACATGAGCTCCATAGAGCGAAAATGATCCAAACGGCTTTGGAACCACATTGATATTGGGAGTCTGACTTGGTTAGTCATACTGCGTGGGGTGGATGGCCATGAATCACGCGCTTCCATTAGCATTCAGACTCCTAGGACAAATACTGCGATCGAAAAAAATACTCTACAAACAACTTGATACACGCAAAGCCCTCAAACAAGTAGATGCTGGTGAATATATCAATACGGCATTGGCAAGTAAACAAAGGCAGGTCGCAGTCTGCAATTCCCCTCAATACTTGCCAAGAGACGGGTTGGCGCCAAGGGTACTTTGCCAGCAGCCCAGATGGTACATCTTTGGAACCTCACCATCAACAATACAATATCAAACACCACGAAAAACCCATCACCACTAGCCACAGACACGCACACATCGCGCACGCGAAAGCTTCACCGACAGGTTGTCCTTTTAATTATACCCGGATTAGGAAATCATAGGAGTACTCCACCATAAGGCTGCCCTCGAAGCGCCCGACCGTCAAGATGTCATTTGTAAAACCTGAACTCCACCATCGGAGGTCATTCTCTAGAAAGTCTGAAAAGCGGAGGAAGCGTAAGGCCTCGTCGACGAACGTATTTGATAACGCAGCTGTACTTCCGGATACTTCATCTCCATCATCGATATTACAAGCCTTACCCGCCGGAACTTCCGACTCTGCTTTACCTTCTTTATCTGAATCGCCGACAAGATCCCCCTTATCCCGGCGACGAAGCAAACCAGCGGATGAGAACAACGAAGACACACCGAATAAGCGTCGGAAGAAGGATCCTGAATTTTGGTGGGAAATCACTCGCGATACTACAGTACTCAAGCCTCTTCCCAGTTCGTCTGGAGAGGTCTCGAAAAGTAAAGGGTGGGCTACTACGAACTCTTCATCGTCGGACGAAGATATCGGGGAAGAGTTTTTCCCGATGGAAGATATATCTATGGACTATGTACTCGTGTCGGAGGTTGAGAAACAAGAGATTCATGATGGTATTGCCGCGGCGGTCTCCGAAGAACATATCCTTCCTATCCAAGGAGATGCTCTGAAAGTGCTTTTCAACGCCAGCTTTGACCAAAGGCAGTTATACAACGACTGGCAAGGGGACAGCGTAAACACCCCCGACGAAGACGAAGGTGTCGAAGTTGATAAGCCCAAGGTCAACGAAGAGAAGGCAGAAGACAAGACTCCCGAGAAAGAAAACGAAGAAGGGTCTAAGGAAGAGAAAACCGAAGAGTCTACTGAAAAACAGAATGATGACTCTGCTGTGGAGAAGGATGGACAGGAGCGAGATTCGCAACCAACAAAGCCTGCTGCGAAAAGCCTATCCATCCCAAAGCTCAAAGATGCTCTGGTAACCATTCGAGCTGGTGTCGGCAAGTTTTCTATACGGATTAAAGAGGCCCAGGACAAGAAGATCGTTCCAGACACGGAAATCAAGCCTAAAAGATCAAGCACCTATCGTGCTATGCTCATGCACCGAGATTTGAACCACTGCCTCATCACACACGCCCGCGATTCTCTAATCGCCGCACACATCCTGCCATTCACCATAGCGTCTCTAGCACGCTCCCATCGATTTTGGTCCCTACTCCGTCTCATGCTGGGTCCAGCAATTTGCGATCAACTCTTCGAAAGATATGGTTACAAGACAACCCGTCATCATCAAGGCAACAAGGGTATCAATTCACCAGAGAATGGATGGATCCTTCGTTATGACCTGGATGGCGCTTTCTCTCGAATGGAGTGCTATCTCGAACCAATCCCAGACGAACCGAACAAGTATATATTCAAATGGCTTCAAGAACCAAAGGAACGTATTCGCATGAGCGTCTATCACTCCAATGAGAACCGACAAGATGAACTCCTCAAAAGCGGGGAGATCATTGACCTCACCCCCACCGAAACTCCAGAATCCCAAAACATCCCGAACCAAAGCGCCACCACCCGAGTAATCCCACCACCATCTCGGGCACTTCTCCAAATGCAAGCCGCCATTCACAAACTGGCCCATAAATTCCGAGGCCAAGCCGATATCTTCAATACTCGCTCTCATCCCGACTGGGACTCGGATTCCGTTTCTTCTATCGAAGAAGAATACGAAGTGCATGAACGAAACCGACGATACGAGCTGGCGCACCCACTTAATGCCGATAACCACATGTACTTTTGCGACAGCAAAGTCGTCGAATGGCTTCGAAGCATTTCTCCGGAACAACCCGAGAAAGCCGGCATGAAACGCAAGCGCTCAGACTTCGAAGATGAAGACGAAGAAGAAGTGAAACCCCAATCGCATAATGAAACTACCCTAGAAATTGACAACCGACCCACTAAACGAACAAAGACATCACATATTACATTCCCCAAACCTGTTTCACACCCTATCAGAAAACCTAAAAGGTCTACCACCGTGAAAAACATCAAATTCGCCGCCGCAAAGACAATCCCAGAAACAGGCCTGCTCTCCCCAGGCATTACGAACAAGTCGGAAACCTCCCCGGAAGAAAGAGGTAGAACAAGGCGTTATATAGCACGAGAGTGTAAGCGTGCTCTTACATACGAGAGTAATACGGTTCCTCCGCCCGAAGGAACACAACTTGCTGCAAAGCAAGTCAGCTCCCCCACCCCTGCTAGCCGTAAGCGGGGTCATGCGAGTATGGCAAAGGCAGCGGTGGGAACTACTACGACGCAAGAAAGCGGCAAAGCCCGTGTTTCAAATAATGGTGTCGGGTCGAGGAAGAGGAAGAGGACGTAAACATTTCTGCCATGATTTGCAGTTTACTGCCGCTCTGCCTTGTTTTTGCGTTCATATTTACTATATTGGATACCCACTTTGCATTTTAATATTTTTCGGGATATACTGATCGATACCACTTGGCGTTGTTTTCTGATTCTTCAAACTCCGGAGTTTTTGTGGATTTGATTCTCGTTTTATCCTCGGGCGTCATTGCGTGCCCTTTACGAAAACCAGCGTATCTACTGCTTTAGCCGGAGTTTTATTTCATGTCGCATTCATATTCTCGATATCGACAGCCTGGTGCTTGGAGTTTTACTACAAAACGGATTTGGGAAGGCGTTATCAAAAGATACTCTTATATTTTGAGTTATACGAATGCAAATATTACAGTTTCATCTTAATAGTACTACCAGTGTTTTTTTAAAAATTAGTCGCTTCCTGGCCAAGAGAGTTACTAAGTAAGCTACCTGCCAAGTTACATACTTTTCGTTGAGCTATCAACTGTGGAGTCGACTGCATATACGTATGCATCAAACGATGCGTGCGTTTTCGAAATTTCACGGTCATAGGACATCCGGGACGCTATTTCCGTCCCCGGAAATGTATTAAAGCGAGCAATAAAAGCTTTTAAAGCCTGGGTTTGGGGGTTGAGGTTGCTTTAGCTCCAGCGCTTGTAAAAAAATTGGCCTACGGATCCATGTTCTTGAGAGCTGTCGAACCCTGGTACCCAGCTTTTTTTTTTTGATTAGGGAAAGGTAGTCAGGGTATTTTTTCAACTGTCCTTTATATGCATGTATGAGCATGTATGCGACTATGACTGGCCGATGGTGGCTTGACCTTCCATTTTGAAAAAGTGTTCGCGGAAGTTGACGTTTTAGAGGTTGATGGGTTCGGTATTTCGTGATTATAACTGGTCGGTAGAATCCATATTGTTTGAATTCTTATCCCTGGGGGACCAACGACTCGACTGTCTGTGATGCAGGAACCCTGGTTTGGGTACTACCATCAGCTGATTGAAAAAAAAGGCAATACGAGATCTAGTCGATGTAACCAGAAATCCTAGGGATCGAGGCTACAAGTATACCATAGTAGTATCGTACGTAGTAGGACATGCTAGCGGCATATTTATTATCATATTAGTCGTCGGAGAATGAAAGGGCTGTGGTCGCACCGTGGTCCCCATCCAACACGCAACAGGAGGACCATGCTCGACAAGGTGAAGCGAGATCTCCAGCTAAGCTAGCTAGTATATATGGTAAGATCGATTCTGTGATATTGGCAACGTGACACAATCTGTTGGGCATGTGCATTCCATGGTCTGAAAAAATGTATTGATTCCCAAGGAACCGTGGGTTAATATTGTGGAGAATCAATTTCATATGAGAGTGGTTTGCCAGTGTTCCTTTTCGTTCGCTGGGAATATAGCAAATATGGCACAGCAGAGTGGCTTTCGATCATTCGCTCCACACCCTTTTTGATGTTAATCTTAGAAATTCGAAATTGTAGCACAGCAGTTTATGGGTGTATTGATGGTGACCAATGGATGGACTTCGAAGGGGTGGAATTACTGGATCTTGTCTGATACGATGATATGGCTGTATGTTGGTGGACAGTACTGTTAGGTCCATGCAAAGACTCAGGGAAATGGGAACCAACGATGGACTGCCATGTCGTACGCTCCTCTTTCTTTCTTTTTCATTCTCTTGTCTATCAATATTTGACGTTGTATGCAGCCAACATTGATCAACATCAATTAATCCCTTCTTCTTCCAAAAAATTCCTATTTAAAGAACTTCAACCCACTCAGCTCGCAATTTCAAACCAGGCTCTTGCCATTTATCTCTGCCGTCTAATAAGTACTAGCAACTATTCCATATCGACATCCATTACTTCATTTTCGTCTCAACAGGCCGGCCTGGGAGGTGTTCGTAAGAAAGCTTCTAAGCAAGGGTCTTCAAAATCCAGCTGCATGATCTAGACCCATTCCCCACCCTTGATCCAGCCGTCTCGACAATCTCCGTTTATTTAAACGAGGGAGCTGTTGTTTCCCAACCGTCTGAGAAACTAAACGAGAATTGGTTAGTCAAGTTTTTTTCACTTATATATATTTCATAAGCTTGGGGCTTTGAGACATCAATCAGGTGTTTAAATGTTTTAAGGGAGGCTATATATTGGTGATATAAGGTCCATTGCTTTGATCCTTTTCAGGCTTCCGTTTTTTTTTTTTTTGTATTTCTATTGTGGAAATTATTGGTGAGAGTTCCAAGTGCTTGGGCCTTGAGAAGAGATTTGTATTTTGGTAGGGTGAGGATTGAATAAATATTCCTTACTGGTTACTTTTGAGCCCTTTCTCTTGAATTAAATCAGATCTCGATATCTACATTTGCTTGCAACTAAACTTCGCAAGCTAACTTGGATGCATAGGAAACATCTTGGAACCGAATCTTGAACCAATTTAGGCGAATATTCCTGACCAGGCCAGGTTAAATCCGTTACCGTTCGAACAAAAATTCCCTGCTAAAGTTAAACCTCGGCATGTCGTTTCAGCCGCCCTCCACGACGGAATCCACGCTTCCCGGCACTGCCAGCAGCGACCTACCGCAAGCACCTGTCAATGCGACGACCGCTGCTTCTGCTCCACGAGCTCCTGTAGCTGTTGAGACCGCTGGCGGTCCAAGTCCACACCCGGCAACCACCCATACATTGTTTAACCTCAAAAGGAAGGGGAAACGCTCTCGAAGTTCCACATTTTCGACTGCCTTTTCCAAAGATGGAACGGAGAAGGATACAGTTCTCTCTATCGATATTACTCCAGAATTTCATACTGTAGACCCAAAGTCTTCACGAAAGCGTCAAAAGAAAGGAATCTACAAGCGATTATTTCAACGAAACGATAAAAACCAAAGACTCCAAAAGTTATCAGAACCAGACCGTCCGATATCTGTCGATAATCCGTCGATATTTGCATGCTTCATGGATTCCTCGCCTGCTGCCATGTTGAGGGCTTTGGTCCCTCGTCTACCCCTCATGGGCAAGACGGTTGCTTGGCATGCCTTGGGTCTCTCACAAACGTCGCCCTATTGGGACCTCAAAACCGAGCTGTTGATAACTATGATTAGATCGTTTGTTGCTGTTCCAAATCCAGAATCACTATCTAAAACTCAACATGTCTCTCTTAAAGACCCCGGGATCAAAGGTCGCATGTGGGTTTCCAAAAACGGGGTTCCAGCGCCGACGGGTCCAGAAACTCGTCAGTACGTCATCGAAGCAATCGACTCTCTCATTACCGGCGAGAAATTCGATTGGTTGAAACCTGACCTCCCGGCTGCGTCTGGAGAGTGGACTGGTTATCGCGCAAATGTTCCAAAGGACGCTCCTCAACTCGAGATCCCAGAGGAAGAAAAATATGCGAAAATGATGGAGGAGGTTACGTCTCCGATTACCGTCTATTACATCCACGGTGGTGCGATGTATTTAATGGACCCGGCGACACATCGTTCGGCTTGTACCAGGATCGCGAAGGAAACCAACGGTCGAGTCTTTTCGTTCAGATATAGACTTGCGCCACAACATCCGTTCCCTTCTGCACTAATGGATTGTTTCATGGGATACCTCTACCTTTTGTATCCACCCCCAGGCGCCCTGCATGGACCGGTCGATCCCCAAAACATCGTCATCTGCGGCGACAGCGCAGGTGGGAACCTTTCGGCCGCTTTAATCGCCTTAATCCTCACCATTCAAAGACTCCACCCTTCCGGTATCACGCATAATGGACAGTCGGTTTCCTTACCCTTGCCTGCAGGAATAGGTCTCAACAGTCCCTGGGTAGACACGACCCACTGTCTTCCATCCGTCATCGCAAACAAGGACTTCGATTATATCCCCTCTCCGAGCATCTACCCTTCCGGCGGTCCCATCTTCCCCAAATGCGACATCTGGCCACCAACTCCGCCTCGAAAGGCAATCTACGTCGAAGACAAACTCCGCTTACACCCATTCGTCAACCCCATGATATTCGAAGGATGGTCCGGTGCCCCACCTGTGTTGGTTATGTGCGGACAAGAACTTTTGGCAGATGAATGTAAATTCTTCGCAAAGATATTACATAGTCGAGGTGTTACTGTTCGATTCGAGGAGTACGAAGCCATGCCGCATTGTTTTGCGCAGTTGATGGATTGGGTTCCTGTTACTGCCAAGTGTTTTAAGACTTGGAGTGGGTTTATTAAGGATGCCGTTAATGGGGAGGCTAGGGAGAGTAAGGCGGTGAAGACGGCGGCGAAGTCGTTGGAGGAGACGGAGATTGGGTTGGAGGAGGTTAGTCCGTATAGTTTTGAGGAAATTGTGGAGAGGATGAAGGGGAGTTTGGAGCATGGGAATGATTTTCATAAAACGGGGGCGCAGTTGGCGAAGCTTTAAATTTGAGGATCAATCGGTTTTAGATTGGGGATTTACATACATTATTAGAAGAGCGACTATTCTTGTTAACTATTACTTTACTTGTGTTGGGGCCTTTATTATTTCCATCTGGGCATTTTGGCGCCTCTTTTATCTAGCTACCAGACTAGGATTTTTTGTGGAATATTTTTTTGAGAAACATTTCGAGGTCTTTGTATGTGACCTTGCTAGGTTTGGTGTGGTTTGCTCTGAAAGCTCTTGACATCAATTGGCCATGCAATCTATCGTATTGGGACTCGGAAGCCCATGATTATTTAGCCTACTTTCTTTGCATACTCCGTAAATACCATATCAATTGCAATTAACAACGAATATCGAAATCACGAGGAATTTTAACGGCAGTTAACCGTTCAAAAACGACTATTCTACCAATGGGGTCCGGACAACTAATCTCGTGGCCAATGTGCAACCAGCTCCCATGGCCCCACAAATAACACCTTTTGACTTGGTTAGGTAGCTTTCGACTTGGATTTCATCATCGCGTCCGTTTCACGGTCCAAGCCGGAATATATTAAAATCTTAACAAAAATGCATTAATCAATACGATACTTGATTAATTTTAAGAGAATACCGCAATTTCCTTGGACCCAAAAGCGGTCAAGGCTAAGCTAAGCAGCTACGCAGCTAAGAGTAACCGATGGCGGCGGAAGGCGGAATGGAAAGTGCCGAGTGCGACAGGTGTGTACACAGCAGCTATGAGCTAGGTAAACGGGCTGTCGGGAGGCTGGAAGGGGCTGACAATGCTAAGCTAGTTAAAAGCTACTTAAGAAGCTTGGTGGGAGAATAAAAGTAAGCTCGATGATTTCGTGATTGTCAACTTAAACCTCTTCCGCGTCCTCGAATTTTTTCCTTAAAGTTTCAATGTCTATACGTTCAAAAGTTTGAAAGCCTTAAAAGTGGTTACCCTTCTTTGAATTTCGCCAATTGGAGTCTCGCGATAACCGGCCCCGGTTCCGAAGAAACGGTTGTTCACATTTACTACCGAGCTACCTCGATTGAAACTTGTGCGCCGTCACAATGGTCTACCAGGTAAGGAGGATAATCACTGTTTTGTGACCGATTAAGCTCAAGCGATATCTTTTAGATCTTTAGCTCTAACTTTTATAGAATGTAAGATTGATCAAGCCACGATCTCAAGAGTATTTTAGCTCTTGATGCGTTGGGGTTGCAACCGTCCCCCTGAACAAATCCGTTTTGACATTGAAAAACCTCCAGGGCACAGTAGTCGGCTACACAGAACCCAATGGTTCGCAAGGTGTAGGCATTGTCGAGGGTTTCTTTGTAAGCCTCCTCCCCAAAACTTACCCAAAACACACAAGTATTTTCCCTAGAATTTAGGGGATATTCTAATACTAAATTGGAAAATATAGAGCGGAATGTACCTTATCAAAGTCACGGATGGCGATGACGAAGACGCAGAACGTATAATTGAAGCTGAGGAGAATGAAGTGGAGCAGTTGCATTTAAATATGGAGTGGGATTAAATAATATATATAACTAGCTCTTATACGCAGGAAGTATATATTGCCTAGGAGAGTTCTAAGAGTAGATCTCGAGGATAAGGGTTTACAACATTCATGGAGTAGTTAGTGTAGGATTAATACTACAAACAGAGGATCCAATCTGTAGTCATCAAAAGTAATGGAATGTATGAGAAAGCCGTTGCCGTCAACCTCTCCGTAGTCAAGGTCAAGAGGGGGCATCCGGATGGATCTCGGGACAGATCTCGGAATCTGGAGTCTTGTTGCCCAGGAAATTAATTTGGAAAGATGGTCTGATCTGTGTGAAATGACATCATAACCAACACATTTCTGAGAACCTATGCATGCGCATGCGAAGATCCGTTGATGAAAACCACTTATAGCTAACGGCCGATCGAGGTGAGCGAGAGGGGGGATTGTAAGCTTATAATTATAAGAGGACGTAAAGAACATCAACCTGTCACACAGGCTTATTTTAGTCGTCCTCGCGAGGTTACCGTTCTCCTCTCACTCGTTACTGTAAATTTAGAGCATCGATATATCACAGACGCAGACATCATGGACGGACCAAGTAGAAAGGTTCCTGTGGATAAGCATGCATTCGTAAGTACATATCCCATTCACGATGCCATCTATAGTGGAAATATCCAACAGCATCTACAAAAGGTACCAATAACCCAACTCCTCTTCGACTGCGACAATACCCTCGTCCGCTCCGAAGAAATCGCCTTTGACGTCTGCGCTGAACTCATCAACGACGTCCTCTCCAAAAAATCCCCTTCTACAACCACAAAATACTCCGGCCGATCCCTCCAATCCGAATTCGTTGGCCAAAACTTCGCGGGCATGCTCCGACAAATAGAGGGGATCTACAAATTCACATTATCACCCGAAGAACGTGAAGATCTAATAACCCGGGAAGTCACCACTATCACAAAGGAACTGGGAGAGAAGGCAAAGCCATGTGATGGTGCTAATGAAGTATTGGAAGAATTGAAGGAGTCAGGAAAATATGGGTTTGCAGTTGTATCTTCTTCCGCTGGACCAAGAGTTCTGGCTGCTTTGAGGAAGGCGGGGCAGATGGAGTTCTTTGACGAGAAGACTATCTTTTCGGCTATGACCTCCTTGCCTATTCCGACGAGTAAGCCTGATCCGGCGATTTACAAGTTTGCGTGTAGGAAGTTGGGGAGGGATACGGGGGAGTGTATTGCAGTTGAGGATAGTGTCAGTGGTGTCAAAAGTGCGGTTGCGGGGGGGATTAAGACGGTTGGGTATTTGGGGGCTTATGAACCTGAGGAGAGGGGGGTGAAGGGGAAGCAGTTGGAGAGTTGTGGGGCAGGGTATTTGATTGATGATTGGAAGGAATTGGAGGGTGCTATTAAAGCTCTGGAGGGCGTAAATTTGGCGAATGGGGTTTGAGGTCAATCATGCGACCTGTATGTTGTGCGCCTGACTAATCGGTAAAACGGAATACTGGGTGATTCCTATCCTGTATATCGAACGGAAATGTTGAGAGTAAAGGGTTCGATTTTCCGACCTGCAGCTTGTATTTGTAGAGAATCGATAGCCGGCCTTTGACATTGGGAGAATTGACTTAGTCTTGAGTGGATTGGCTACGGTGCAAAACTTCGATACTGAATAGTCAGGAAATAGGTTCGATATTATTGATATAATATCAATATCCAAGTACAAAACCGCTAACAAGCGCCAATATATACGTCAAATGAAACAAATCAATCCTCTATGCGTATAATCTTACAAAACAAATCAACCCTCTATGCGTATAATCCTACACTCCAATGCTATCCAACCCGCGAAAAGTTTAGTGCTAAGGAAAGTCTATGGTCTCTATTCTATGATCCAAAGCACTCGGTGGAGATGGCGTCTGCCTCTAAAGCCTCTCTTCCGCCAAGTTTCGTTCCTGTACCGACCCACTCAATGCAGTCTCCGCCGTCCTATCCGGACTAAAATACTCAAACACCGCCATCGAAATCAACGAGCTAGGCGTCGCATACACCAATCTCGGGCCAAGCCCCTTATAAAACCCCAATCCGAACTTCCTTTCTCCCCAAACATTCCGTATTACTTTCGAAATCCCTCTAGCATCTTCCAATCTCTCTCCTCCAACCCTCCCCACCGTTGCTGTAGTCGCAACTTGATACCGTGTTTTTATCAAATCTAGCGGATGACAACAGCATACACTCGTCATAGTCGCCATGCAACCACCGAGTGCTGCTTGTGAAGAAATAGCCCAATCCCTCGGTGCGGCTTTCTTCGTATGTTCGTAGACCGTCCACCAGATCCCATTGTATGGGATGAATACTATCAAACCAAGTAGATAACCCCTGTAGAATCCACGAATACCCTCCGTACGCCATATCTCCTTTAGATTCTCACTCAAACTCCCTTCCTTCGTTGTACTTGAAATTTGTAACCTTGATTTTATAACCTCAAGGGGCGTCCAAACGAACGAACTAGCTAATTCGGCGGTTGTGCCAGCTAAGAGGTATGTAATTGTTGTGTCTCCAAAGTGTGGGATTAAAGAAGCTTTGGATTGACGATATATTGTGAGATAGACGGATATGGCTGGTGTAACGAGGGCGGTGGAGGGGAGGAGACCTCGGTAGTAGGTTCGTAATGGGACTGAGAAAATTGGACGGCGGGTTGAGGAGGCGTGTTGGATTGCGATTGTGTCGAGGGGGTAGCAGATTAAACGGGAGAATATGGAGGCGTAGCAGGAGGCTAGGAGGGTTTGGATATCCATTGTTCTTTCTTTTTTTTGTTTATTCCTTTATATACCGGTCGATCTTATATCGACCAGGCCGGGGAGGTGGGTGTAATTATAAGGATGTTATCGGGATTTAGTAAGGTTGGGATAAAGCGATTGACCGGTGTAGGTTAAGGAGGGTACTGATAGAGAAAGCTGTTGGGTTGGAGGTTGGAGTTCGCCATGCTAGCCTAGAGGATGGCGATTACGATGGGGGCCTGGGGGGACATTTAGGTCTAGGTGGAGGCCATGGTGAGGAGCTTGAGCCGTTCATCGGCCTTGGTGGTGAATGTGATTGCGAACCGCGAAACGGGATGGTTGAGATTTTTAGCCCGCCGCCAAGCCTATGAAGCGCAACGCAGTTTTTGCAACAGTGTCTGAATTAGGACTGTCTACACGAGACTAGACTGTCTATATATAGATCGGACATCTGAAGTATGGACTAGAATATGATTTTATTCATAGAATGGAGAAAAAATAGTATTAGTTAAATGTCTTTAATAATTTTTTAAAGAGTATTAGCAATAGATTAAATACAATTTCCATCCCGAAAGAACAAATCAACTACTTGCGACATCATCAACTCCGCCACACTCTTCGCAATCTCCTCTGGAAACGAACTTTCTAACAGAATATTAAACATATAATTCTTAACTTTCTCAGCTACTAATTCCTTATTCGTTATACTGTCTTCTTCCGCTAATGCCTTAACTATTGCTAAATCATCATCGGAAAGACAATTTTTGTCTAAACTCCCAACCAGCCTGTCGTATACCATTTGAGCACTGGGATATTTTGTAAAAGATTGGTGAATGTTGTCTTTGAAAAAGTTTAAGAGGATAGCCATGTTGGTGGCGTTATCTTTAGAACAAAATTTGGTATAATCGTTGTTCGTAGAATTCACGGTGTTTGGGATGGGTTTCAAATTGTCGACTGATTGTTTTTGAAATGATGGTGATGGAGTGTTTAAAGCACTGGCGCTATTAAGAGGACGATGAACCAAATCCATGCAAAATCCAATTTTGTGCCTTGGTGTACAAACAGTCATGTAATATAAAGCGGGTTTTTGGGTTTTTGGGTTTATTTTACGGATTGCATGGATTGGATAGTCGGATAAGGATGGTTTATTATTTTGAAAAGGGATTTGGGAGGTCGTGAGACCGGTAGGGGTATCTTCGTTTATAGCCATGCTGATAAGCAATAAATTTTTTAAAAGTGGATTTGATAAATGAAATGTATGGCGCTAGGTGCCAGAAACTGCCCTGGCTGCCAATTACTTATGGGTATTTTTGTAGAAAACTATGCTTTTATATTTGTTTAACAACAGACTTTACTCACAAAATTATTCACAGGGAATTACGCTCTTCTTATATACACAATCAATGCTTGTATATGTTGACGGTGCCATGACATCGACTTAAACCGGGTGACGCTACATCTACCAACCACAGGATCTACTCAAGTGCGTACTCTCTGAACCGTAGTTTGTTTGTACGAGCAACCACCTATAACATTTGTTCTAATACACACGCCTACAAGGCCTAAAATGAAAAAAAAAACCTGCATACCTAACGAAAGGTGTACAAACACATCTGCTACAGTGCTACCGCCATAAATCCTAATACTCATAATTGGCATCGTCATTGTATTTATGATGATGGTTCGGCGAGGCCTGAAACTAAGTGGGGCGGGGTTCGGGCTAGAACATCCTAGAGCCACGTGTGGCCAGTGTAGTGCGCACGTGTGGTGTATACTACAGATGTGTGCGTTGAGGATGTTGAGGCGCTGTTAAATTAAGCAAAGTTTGTGAGGCCTGGAGCTTAGGGTGAACCGGAGCCTGCGATGAGCGATGCTCATTGATGGTGTCATTCCGTCCATTAGCGTCGCAGTAATATTTATTGGGAGAGGTGTTTGCCCTGTTCGAATCCGTGCCGCCTTAGCTTCGCATGCAGGTGTTTGTCGCGGTTTGTGGGTTTACGGCTGAATAAGTCTATAGAGTGTGAGTGACCCTCATCATTAAGACTTGAAAAGGGTTGCCTAACGTATCTTTGGTATCGTAGGGACGATTGTTGTTTAGAAGTGAGACTTGCAGACTTGTGGAATTGGGGTTCTGTCTATGTGGGAGAATCGGATGGAAATTCAGGATCAGGTAAGCAGATAAGATTCTATAGATCCGTGCCACGATATTTGAATTTCAGGTAGGTTTTCTTGCTGCCATAGACACTGTTTGTCTGCAGAACCCTGGTTGTGGCATACATCAGCCGCAGGTGTATACGCCACACACCTTTGGATCCTCGATTTTGGACGGGGCGCTGTCAGTTGAATTTGCGTCAGCGTGCTCCGGTATGCGAGATTTGGGGGTTTCGATTAGTCGCCGTCTTTCTACTGCTATAGTGTGCTATATTCTGCTAGCATGCTATGAAGTTGTATCTTGAGGAGGATATATTTGGGCGGGGGAAGAGTAGGAAAATAGGACAGATACGTGCGCAATACACCGACAGGTTGTAATGTTGACGTACAGCGAATTAGAGGTATTCGACTGTACTATTGCTGATTATTGGGCGGCTGTGTTAGGAATATTTAGGGCTCGCCCTAATCTTTTTCTACTGCTATTAGGACTGTTGTAATGGTCACTATTAGGTTTTAGTTATTAGGTGCTATTAAGTCCACTAGAGGATAGTTATTAGGCACTGTAGGTTTTGAGGCCCATTGTGTTGCAGATTAAGACCTTTTGTCGTTGTTAATACGCATCCCTCCTAATAATTCGAAAGTTAAAAGTTTGGTTCGCCTGTTTGAATTTTTCTTGTAAGTTTATCTCCACAATAAGGCCCATTGATATGGGTAAGGGCATAATTTTAATAAGGAGCTAGGTATTCCTAATTATAATGTGAAATTTGGTAAACTAGTTACATTTCTTCGGTCAGAGCAATTGATTCGTCGACTCGGTAGTGCGAAAACATGATAGCGAGCGTGATTTCGGAACAGGAAATCGATATTTGATATTGGTAGCTGCTGTTTTTAACCCTCAAAAACGCGATTAGGGCGTATAATCTGGTCTCTCATTTAAGCCTTTGTGACGCCTAGGTACGAGACCAGTATCCTCCCGACTGACCAAATTTAAGGTCCGCATGGGGAGAAGTTTGGCCACTTGTTGCAGCTGGATCGCGGACCGTATCGACAACACCCTCCAGAGGGATTGCATTCAAAGACATCAGACCAACTGCCGCCAACGCCAGCATTAGTCACAGCGGAGCACCAGCCACAGCATTGGTCTTGTGCGACAGGCTTGCATTTGCAACCATTACGGACGCAGTTTAGGCGCTTGTCGAGATCGTTGCGTTTGGCTTGGAGGATTGCATCTTCTTTTGAGCCGGTGACGGGGGTGCCTGGGTCTGCCTCTGGTACGGCGACGGCCAGGGCGGAGGCGATGAGAGACAGGAGGAAAGTAAGTCTCGTGAGTTGCGTCTTCGTTGATTACGGTTTGAAACTTATGGTGATATTTTTTCGATTCTATATTTTATAATAGAAGAAAGTTAATTTAGGATCTGATGATATTGGGAGCTTAGATAACGTATTATATCTAAAGCTTACCTTCTGCTTAGGATTTCTTGATTGCAATCCGATGTTGATGATAAGGGAGGTGAAAAAGAGATTCGCAGAGGAGAATAAAGGCCTTTATATAGACTTTCTGGGCCCTATTCATATATTGAGGCCTTTGCCTCGACTCTATCCATCCGGCGATATACCAATATAGACAACGTCTACTCTAGGAAATGATAAACGGTATCTTCGCGGAAAGCTCCGTCATAACGTTGATGCCTTGGACCCCAGATCTTCCTTCTGTATCCCAATTTTCAGACCAAAAATGGTCGAACTATAACCGCATCATCATGATTGGGACGGATGACCATGGAGGTGTAACATATAACGAATAGGATAACGTTGAGATCTTCTCGGGTCCGCGAGCCGCATACTAATGGACCGTAAGATTAGCTAGAATTCCGGGAGGCTCTTGAGTCACCCAACGAACTCGAGATATGCCCTTACTTATGTCGAGCCTTAGCACTAGGTTAAACTCCGGTCCGAGGGGGCGAAGCATCAATTCGAGAAGTTCATGTTGTACGTGACGTAAAATCGAGTTAGTTGCAGATAGGGGCCCCAAGGCAGTCATGTTGCATCGCATCTGGGGCCATATAGCTGGAATATTTGAATCACAGAGGGCCTAGGACTCGATGAATATGCTCTCTTGTCATTACAACACTGTACTAACGCCTACATGACTATCTGCTTCATTAATTAGTAGCGTCGTTATGAATCTGTTCTAAAGTTACCATTGAGTGGCTCAATTTTGCACTGGAGCCAATATAGAATATATACAATACAGCAATTCTGTTTTGAGCTATATAGTTAATTTATGGTTTTAATTAGGTGCAATGTATGCATGGAGTAACCGATTCTCTGAGAAGGTTGCTGATGCTAGTTTCCGGTCTTGGTGATCTGTAGGTGTCTGGCAGAGGTTTCGGACACCTAGGATCGACCGTAATATCTGTCCAACTATGTAAAGCGCCCTTGGTACTCCGAAGCAGTTCAAGGTCGAAAAAGGAATACACGCAGCTCGGTATCTACGTTAATGATTATCCTCTCACGGATAAGGAGTAGCTGAAATCCCTTCTAGGAAGCAATGAGGCCAATGAATTGTTCACTTCATGGTAGCACAGGATCCTTATCCAAGCTCATGACTTTAATATTCTGTGCTAACGTTAAGTAAGCAGGGGTACGGCGATCATTCCTCGATCGGAAACATTTCTTTTGGCCTGGGGAAGGCACAGATAATCTTACCCAGTCCTGGATAGAACTTTACGATTGCCGCTGCGCTGCAGGGGTCGAAGTGGAGAAAATCTCCGATATTGTGGGGGAGCTCAAGGCTGAATGAGAGAATCAAACGTAGAAATCTTCGCCTACAAGGGAAACGGGACATACTGGGAACGATTTTGTATTATTGTACTTGAACATGTTTATGGCGTTGTTCCTCGCGTCTATAATCTTCGGTCTCGAGGGTATATAGTCTTTAACTATTATACGGAAAACTTTGCGGTTTTAACACTTAATGGGTTGCAAAATCACTGCCAAATATAACCTTGTGAAAGTCAGATATGCATATGAGAAGTCGAGCATGAATTCTAGAACGGGTCTTCAGCTCACAGGTTGGGAGTTCGAATGATATCACATCGTTTTTAATGCAATGCCTAGCCTCAAAATGCGGGGAAAACTCGTTAACTCGGGCCTGGAATGGATCGGCGGGAGCTAACAGAAACAAGGGCAGCGTTCCTACTGATGCCCTTGCCTAAAGCCTGGCAAGAAGAATTTCCTACATTAGCCTTGCTAATTGATGTCGTTGTGTGTTTTTATAATTCACGCAACTGCTATGCATGCTGGTCGGCTGGGGCTTAAGATATGCAGCCGGCCCCGAAAGTGCGGCAGTAATTTTTCCCTGAGAAGGAAGGTCTAAGCTAAAATGAAAGAATTCCAACAAGATCAAACTAATAAGAATATTTTGCTTGTTGGTGCTTGTGGCCAGCGTCAATCTTACCAGATTTTCGGTCCCCTGGCTTATTTAACGTTATGCTACAAAGTGCACCTTGATCGAGTTTCAAATTTTGGCTCCTGGACGTCACGGAGGCCAGTGTAATTCAGAATATGGGCAAAAAATTATCTCCGTAATTCAAGCTTGGTAAATAGACCGAACAAAATTATGGCCTGATTATATCGATACCAATATGCCTACTACAACCATTCATATCAGGGCAATCCTTTTGGTTCGTGGTTTGTACTGTTATCCAGCTGTCTTACGTCAAAATTGCGTTGCCGTGAAGATGCGACAGAGCCCTGCTGCTCTTGTGTAACATTCGGCTTATATGCCGGAGTCCTAGTCGAGACGTTTCTTGATTGGCAGAAGGCTGACTTGCTTTGTTGTATATATTTGAGGGAGCTCCCAGTTTGGCTCGTAGAAAAATTTGTCCTCTTTTCTTGTATTCAGTGTGGTGGCACTGTAGTTGTTTTATTTCTGCGGTTTATCAGGATCCCTGTATGATACCACGAACAAGTTTCCCCAGTTTGCCAATATTTACTTCAGTGGTGCGAAGTTTGGAGTGCTCGGGAGAAACTTTCCTGAAGAAAGAGTGTATTTGCTGACATGCCATAGATTCATATGAGTGTAGTTATTGTGGGGCCCGGAGTTTTGAAGAATTTAGCCTTTGGTAGTTGTGTAACCCAAACCAGACCACTGTGTAACCCCAGGCTATACTTTCTTCAACGAGACTAGTTTCTTCAAGAGCGCAGTTTTTATTTCGGCCCGAAGAATTAAATAGCCTCTCGCTGGGACTGGTAGCTTTCTGTCTGCACATCATATAGAATATCTACATTGGGAGACTTTCCATAAAGAATCATGGAATAGACCGATGCAGCAACGATGCTATTGAAATCTCGCTGAATCTCATATTTCCAAGGGGTTTTTGCTAGCTTCAGTACCTCTGATTTCGGAACCATATTTACCATTTACCAATTGATGTTGTTTGTTTCCAATTTAGGTACTCAGTAAGTGGTTCTCCAAGGTATCGTGGAATGATATGTAAAATTTTATTGCCCAATACCGCAAGAGAATACTTTAATTCGGCCGCAGTAGTTTATACCAAAAAGGGAACAGGTACTATAGGAAGACTGAACATAATTTAGATTTGGTAAACATACGAAACAAGAACCGTTAGCCAATATGGCCGATTCGTATAACCGACATACCCCACCATATCACCAAGGATCATAGGGTGGATTGCTCTCTCTACATTACTGGATCTCAAACCCAGGAGACTTCCATGCGTGTGGAATCTTTGCGTAAATTTCGTCCACTTGTTCCAAGGTGAACCCCTTTGTTTCGTAAATGAATCTGTTGATGTCGGTGTTTTGGGTTAGTGAGCTGATTGTGCTGACCGGGGGGTTTTAGATGAAAGAGTTTACGTACACCTACACAAACGCGAAGCTCAGAGCACAAAACAAACATCATACGAATAATACTATTGCCCCAAGATTTGCGTTGTCAGGACTACTGTGTTATAGGCCGACAGGTTAGTTCTAAGAAAAGCAGGAGCTAGATTTTCGCATTTATCACATACCTGTCAACCATTTACGGGGTGGCATAGCTGCCATCTTGATTACCAAATTTTATCATTTCATAAATACCAGAGCTCATAGGTCGTCGGAACCTACCTAATCGCCCAGCTTAAAAGGCAGTTTGCCGCAGTTGTGATAGGAAGGCTTTTTGCCCTTGCCTTCAAAGGGAAGATTTCTCCAGTCTTAAAACCATAGTATTAATTAATACAATATAAATCGAAAACTTTGAAGTATATCATCTTATAATCGTGTTGAGAAAACTACCACTACCCACGCAACTGGCCTGTGAGATATCCCTACAAGTTAGCTTCCATAAAATTGTCAGAGTGCTCTGAACCTTTTCAACGTACCCCCTATAGGATCTATTGTCAGTGTCCGAGAATTACCTTGACTTGTCCATAAGCCATTTGAGGTACTCACCCATGATGATGCGAAGAAAAAGATATATATACAGACGAATGCCACTAAGGTGTTATGTGCAGCCTGTGACTGAGACACGGTACCCACAATGGCCTACCGACAAGAGTGCATTAGGGTACAGTATTTTCTTTTTTGTACTATAATTTTCGTCGGTGGTGATATACGTACGACGATAAACTGGCAGAGGAACATTCCTGCGGCACCAAACAACAACGAGTTATGACGGCCCAATTGTCAACCAGCCAAAGCCTTGGTAAGGTTGAAACGACATTTACACAATTCGTAATCAGCGATACGACGAAAGAATTTTTAATTCCGGCTGATTGGAAAAATGTCGTCCCGTAGTAAAAAATAAAATTGGCACCATTGAGTTGTTGGAACACCTGAATTCCAACACTTGTTAGGAGCCGTTCCCGTAGAAATCTGCTCTGGTTTGAAAGTAACTCTTTATAAGGTGTTTGCCCGCTGCTCATTTCGTATGCATGGCTGGCCTTAATTTCGTTGGGTCTAGATATAATCGATGAAGGGTAGACAAAGATTTTGCCGTATCTTCGAAACGGTTGCGTTTAATTAAAAATCGTGGGGTCTCGGGGAGGAACACCATCCCAAAGAATAGAATGAGCGCCCAAAGAAACTGTATTGAGAGGGATATCCGATAAGACGCTGTATCCTGACATTCGTAGGTTCCTATCATATCGTAGCAAAGAAGTCAGCTCATAAATTTATAACCGTATATTACAAATAATTCGAAACTCGAAGGTTGTAAGAAAGCCTATGCGAAATTTAATTAATTATCTTGGTTAGCACAAAAGGCCAGAAGCAGCCCTATGGTAATTGCTAATTGGTAGCTGCCAACAATTGCTTACACCAGTCAAGACAAATCAGCAACCTGTAAATATGTTGCAATTGATATCACTCGCAAGAAATCATGGAAGGTCACAAGGACCCCTCGAATCCATTTTGGACTAGTTTCAGATTGGTACATGGGCTATGTGATACTATTTTAGTCTCAAAGTGTTGAAATGTTCATAAATATATAATTACTTTTGTAGCGCTTGGGTACTATCTGCTGTTGTTAGACAGAATCAAACAGCTCGACTTCCCGACTACCAGCATTATTATCTCCGCAGCGGTCGTTTGGAAATCACTTCAATCTTAAGATCTAGGATTAGTAAGTTTCAAAATCGGTGTGCATCACTGGGATATTGGCGCATACTGTAAACGCTATAGACGAAATCATCAACCCGTGCTTTCTACCAAAAAAGTCTGCGACCTGAGCGGACATCAATGCCCCAAAAAATGTTCCAACCAACAAAATCGACACAACTAGCGATTTACCGGCTGAACTCATGAACCTCTTCCCGTTTTCATCTTCGTCTCTGGAAAATTATTTTATCCAATAGTCCATACTTAGGATTCCACCAATGGTTCCCTACAGATAGCGTGGATATCTTTAGTAACTGACTTAACCAAAAATGATACGAAATCGAACTATTGGGTGGCTACAGTGTCTCATCCAAATAAAATGCCTATTCTCAATGTTAAATTAGGATAGTTGCTAAAGATCTGTAGAGTCAGATTATATACCTCCAAATGCAATTGCCACGGCAGCTGACCCGCTGCCTTCTTTCCGGACCTTAAACCTCAACACCGCCATTTTTATTTTTATCGAGGTTGAGCACGAGTATCGGTATATAGTGGAGATTGGTGAATCAAAGATTGAACCTGAGAAACTATTTGCTTTGGTATCACTAACTACTTTTAGATATCTTGCCCGCAGCGTGGTTCTTATAGACTTTCTATCATTTTTACTGGGTCCTCGCTGAGTGTATTTGGCAGGCCCACATCCTGGAGTTGAGTAATCCAAACTTGTGTAAAACTATTAGGGACGTTTGGGATAACTAAAACTGCAGATACCCGAGAGTGCCCCGCTAGGTGACTTTGACTTCGATATCGAAGGTTTTATAATATTATATCAAGTGAAACATTTCCTAAAATAAATGGGCATCTTTCAAAGACTCAGTCGGTCGATACTTCCAAAGTTAAACTTGCTCAATTGCTCAAGCGTTACACGATAATTATCGTTGGCCCCAGGATCACTGTCTGCCAAAGCGTTATGGCTGCTCCTCAACACCGAAAGCGTCACCAATCCCAAATAGTAGCTCATTTTCCCGAAAAATATGAACTTGATTTGCTGGCAGTGTGCTTGGAATAGTTCTAAATTTCTGGGAACATTCAGTTAATGCATTAGGTATTGAAATAGCTATTTAGGCGCTAGGTCAATCAATGGTACTACGGTTATTCATTCTACATATACCTCGCGATCTTTTTTGCACTATAGTATCTTCGAATTGCAATTGAACACCGTACCAAGCCGCTTGAGCAACATAATTAAGCGCTTTAAGCTACATTAACCGGTCCTAAAGAAACGAGACACCCTACCATATGTAAACCATTATAAATTTAGTTTCCTTGACCTGGCTGATACATATCGTAGAACTATGAGTCCCTCAGTATCCTTCTAAAACTAGATATCGATATATCGGCTAACACTCAATCTACCGCTAGCTAGCTACTATACTATCATACACCGTTTCTTGTATACAAAGGATGGGTTTCGGGCCTAAAATCTAGAGAAAATTTGCCTAGAAGTTAGATTAGGGTGAGGCTAGAAATGACTCTACCCGAAATGGACAATTGTCTAAAGTATTTTCTAGAATTGCCAATACAATCCATTCGCTTTGATCCTGACTCCATCGAGTTCTCCCAATTATTCGGATCCTGACTTCATCGAAAGTCTGCCATTTAAAACTGACTACCTCGTCGTAAACTTTCCCAACAAGGCTGTCGGGAGCACTAGGGATGGCCTTCCGGCCTTGGAACATAGGATCAAATGCCCCATTGCTATTCTTGTATTTGTTGTCAATTGCTACAGCAAGTTCATATGCTCTAAACGCGTAAGGCCTGCAGGGAACACTCCGGCCCTTTTTTGCCCCTGCGGGTGTCGCCAATGTCGGGTCGTATTGTAACAATACCATGATCCCGCGTTCGCAGAATATCGGTGTCGCTATGATTCTGTCTAGAGGGCTCTTTGCAAAGTCTGGGTCAGGATTGACAGGTGTGACTTCTTCCTTGCAATATTCCCCTTTGACATATACTTCGCCACCCTCCCAACCCTTACGGAGTGTTTGCTCGACAAATTGAGTGTATCCTATGTCGAGACGATCTCCCCAGTGATCCTCGAATATGTTGTCGTACCAGTTATAGTATTGATTTGTGTTACCCTTGGGTTTATCAAAGTCCCGTAGGGCCTGAAAGTTTAGGATCGCAGGGTCTTTTTTGCCTTGGGGGGAACGTGGAGTCTACCGTTCCAAGTTCCATAATCAGTTTGGTGGCTTCTCGACATTAAGCTCATAAATTGGCTATTGGAAGGCTTAAGTAACCTACAGGTGGAGCTGCTGCTACGAGTGCAGCACAAATCGGCACTGCTAGTAGTAGGAACATCATTTTCCAGTGCGGTGAAAGGGAAAAAATACTACGGAGTCTAGATCGATCTCCGACTTCCAATTAATTTCACAAATATATACGGATGTATAGATATAGAAATAGGAGGAAAGGCCGAACTTCTGAGGGAAGGCCTACTATAAAAATGGATCCAGAATTGCAGATGCTGAAAAGATGTCGGTGTCGGTGCAGATCTTATATCTCACTGAAATGCGCAACCCAGAAGGACACACCTACTTATGCGATAGAAACCTCCACCTAAGGTTCAAAATGCGGTGTATAGTATTGCATGTTGGCCACTCAATAGCATACTTTGAAATTTGGTTTCATTTGAAAGGCCAAATAACATGCTAGCGAGTTTGATACTTTGGCGCGAAGTGGAACTTCGAATCGTCGACAATATTTGCGGAACTATGTACCTGCCTTGCCGGTGTTGGATCCAGCATCCTCTGGAGTTTCACAGGGGCCGTGCTGCGTGAAGTCGATTAGTTGGCTATCGTGCGGGATTTTTAGCCTAGTCGTCATTCGATTTGTAGCCTACACAGTACGCTCCTCGAATTACTTTGGCGGAGCAAAGCATATAACTAGTTGGGTTTCACACAATTAACGCAAGCCCCAGTGGCTAGCAGGGGAACTAAATGAAAACCAACAGCGGCATAAAACGGTTCTGTCAAGAGCTCATGTGTCAACATAACCAACTAGAAATCCCGTTAGTTTGACATACCTAGCGAGCCTCACAGCACCATGAATCTAAAACGACTCTCCCTCAAGGATTTTATGAAAATGGATATGCCTGTAAATACTAAATGTTAACATGTTGGTTATTTTCATATGACCATGATGCAATAAAGTGCAGCTGCCAACAGAGTTTGAGGTTTTGTCAGACCCCGCCTTCTCATAAAGCGGTTTGTAATGAGACTAGATCTATGTCGGACTGATGAAAGATCATTAAACTTGAAAGGTTTTGATATCTACATGCTAACGTCTCAAACTTGAAACTGTCTGGTTGGAGGCCTGCGATGCAGTCATTTTAAGGAAATAGAATATACTGCGACTCCTCAATAATGGTTACCGTAGCGCCGCGGTAGCATGCATTTGGACCCACATGTGAAATAAAGGCTGTTTTCTCTATAGTCTGAGTCTTTGAGGTGTGTAGTAGAGTGGTCCATCTACTACGTAGTCCGGATGGGTTATCTTGTCTGGTCTGGGGGTAATATTGTCGAAATAATGAACTAATTTCGAAGCTTCCTCAACATTCAACAGCTACTAGGTATTAAACTTGCAGTTTACTTCAGCTTTTGCCTATGGAGCTATCCAGATTCAACAATGCAAGGTAGGAACTGGAGACCATGACAAGTCATTTGGAGTTGGGTAACTTATCAGTTAAGGTGTGGGGCCCCGCAAATCACACCGAACAAGTCTACATGGAGTGATAATAATCCATTGAAATTAGTTTGAAAGGAGAAGAAAGGCTCACGTTACCAAATGTAGTTTGATGTTTTTCGTCTGTATCTGAGATCATATTTCTTATATCCGGGTCCAACTCCGGCGAAGGGCCATTTCAAGTCTAGGCAAATGGTCCTAATGGTAATACAATTCGATGATATGGTGGTTTAAGCTAAGGTAGAAAACACAATGTGTACATATACCGACCATGTATTAAAATGAACAGAAAGAACTAACAATCCATGCGATGTTAGATTCGACAGTGACGGATTGCAGGCACTTCGAGCTAGACTTTGGCGAGAGAACGGCAACTGAACGATATTGATAGATATGCAGAGATATTTTAACTATCAAAAACTTTCTGTAGCCATGTCGTAGCTGCAACCCAGTCGTGGCTCCGTGATTGCAGCTAACGAAATATTAATATTCCAATTGTTTGAGGTTATAACGCTAAGGTATCGAGGAATTCTCATGAACTAATATTAATCCCATCCAGAAGATTGCAAAAACGTTTACTGTTGGATTATGGACGGTTAGTTCGTACCGTGAAATTATTTTCCTGAAATTGTATTGCTATTCAGTTCGAATCCTAGAACTAGGAAATCCGTATTATTGAGTTGATTGAATGGCCGGATTGTAGAGGTCTACGCCTAGCTAGGTAACGCAACGTAAAAATCACGGCCTCCAATCTAGAACGTTTAATGTACAAAACTTAGTCTAAAAGTGCAAGTCTCATAAATCGCAATTAAATTAAAATGGATTAGAATCGCAGCCCGTGATATTGCGATGCGATAGGCTTTAAGGATTAATAAATTGATCATCTAACAAACCTGTGGCCGTAAGGGCTTTCGATTCTTCAGATGTTTTATGACATGAAAGTATTGATTTCATCTCGCGCCTCGCATACTTCTACCGAATATATGCTACTAACAGTGGAATAGAATAGACTAGCAAAACTACCCAGCGCGCAATACCGATTTGTGTTGTCGCTCAAGCTTAAGTGGTTTCGAGTAATATTATTCCAAAGCTCTGGCGGGCTAAGTACAAGTCGTTTAAGAGAAATTCAAAGGTAGATATGATGACTAGAGGCATACGTGTACGTATCTAACTAATTCTAGTACAGGCTATTGGGGTGCGGTACGGGGGGTCATGTGGACCACCCCTAGTGTCACTTTAGTTTTTGCCAGAATCTTACGTGTTCTGTTGATTGTTCTTGTTAGATTACATGCGATGGAGCCATACAACAACAACGCTAATAACGATAATAACAACGTCATGTGACCATACTTCTGACAGTTTTTGGTTTTTGAGTTTTGGGGATTGCAACAGCCTCAACACAAAAAAACGTCTTAATCAAAATAAAAGATTTTGTTATTCTGAGACCTGCAAAGGCTAGATATTATTATATATAAATATATATTATAAAATTAAATAATTAAATAAATTAATTCTGGTGGAGTTATGAAATAGCGAGCTGTTACGGCCGCTGTGATTTAGGTGTTCACAATACGACTACTTGCGCAGCTGCTTACCGGCCTGCTAGCAGGCAACTTGGTGGGTAGGCTAGTACCAGCCTGCGACTGCCACTACAATACCAACCAGTCTACCAAAATTAGTTATTTTAATTTGTAGCGAAAATATAAACTTCAGTACACTGTATTCTTGTAGTTTCAGGCCTCAAAATAATAATGTCTGTGCGCAGGATTTAGGTGAAAAGTCTTAAACATTTTGTAGCTCGAAGGTGTGTTCATATCGTTCGTCGTACTACAGCCTGTGTACTACCTACCAAGTTGCCTGCCAGCAGGCCAGTAAGCAGCTGCGCAAACAGTTGTGTTGCGAACACCCAAATTGCAGCAGCCCGTACCAGCCCGCCCGTACCAGCGCGCTGTTTCACAACTTCGCCAGAATTAATTATTTTCATTTAATTTTATAATATATATTTATATATAATAATATCTAGCCTTTGCAGGTCTCAGAATAACAAGATCTTGTATTTTGATTAAGACGTTTTTTTTGTGTTGAGGCTGTTGCAATCCGCAAAACCCAAGAACTAAAAAAACTAAAGTGACACTAAGGGTGGTTCATATGACTTAAGATATTACCACGCCTCAAGCATATGCTACCATAGGTTCACCCCAATTTCTGACCGTCCAGTTAAATCCTTCCTGTGATTTCCCTGTGACAGTAATTTAATACCTAAATGGACGTGCGGGGTCACGATCAAATACCGTTAATCCGATAAGAACTTAGGGCGGCTTCTTCTTTGGAAACTTCCACTTTGTAAATTGTATAGTTCCTGTGAAAGTAGACATTGATGACGAAGATTTTGAAGAAACTTCAAAAGTTCCACAATCGAATCTCATGGAGTCCTTCGAGATCGCGACCTAAGTCGCTTTCGCATCGAGGGCAGGGACAGAACTTGTAGTAATTTTTGGATGAAACCCTTGTTGTCCGATTCCTAGAGTTTTGTTTTAGCACTCCGTAAATATGTTTTGATCTTATTTTCTGAATTTGGGTAAAATCTGACCTATTGTAGAAGCCCTGACCCTGCGTGGGGTATTCGGCTTGAAGGCGAAGGCGTGTAAGAACATTAGTATATCGGGTAGCATAGAGTAAGGCCTTTCGAAGAAAACGTCAGGTAAATCCGTCCCAACAGCTGTTGAAGTCTAATATCATATTGTATTAGAATTGTGATCCAAATATTTAGATTCGGAGATACAGCCTCAGCCACTCACCCCTGTGCCTCTCTCTGACCAGTCTATTACCCCGGATTGGATATCTGGGTCGTCCTCTGCGATATCCAACATCCCAATCTTTATACTTCTCATAGCTATTTCAGAGTTTGCTTTTGCCGTCAACTCGAGTTGGTTCGCAGCAAGAGGGACTGCGGTTAGTTTGAAAGTGTGGCGGTCTGTGTATTAGGTCTGTGGGAGCCTAGTGCTAGCCTTTGGATCGCAAGAGCTGTAGTTCTCGAACCCGCATGGCGGACGACCTCATTGCCAGCTCTTCGTGGGACCGCGCTATCTGGAATGCGTACTATTGGCACCAGCGTTTTGAACAGTTAGTTAGGGTTTTGTTTGAGAAGTCCACCCTTCGGGTGGGCTGCGCAGGAGACAATTGAGATGTATTGTTGAGGTGTTATTATAACATGGCTGCACATATGTCACAAGCCTCAAACTCGATGGTGTCTTGAACTCCAACTCCAAGATTGTCCTGCTGCTTCGTGGATTGGGCTGGGAGAAACGCCGACCGAATACTGTTGGCATCTTCGTAGGAAGGGGGTTGCAAAGAGTCGTCATCTTGAAGAGACAACCGCGGCGCTGCTGCTAACAGGGCGCTGGTCTTCAAATTACGATTCGCCTCTGTGCCTGCTTGCGGGGCAGATGCAGCGCTCGACGAGCTTTCTCCATTCCAGGAGAACCCGTTTGACATCGGTTGCTTCTCCGGTGATGTAGACGACATACTGCGATCAGGCCTAGCTAATCAGGTTTGCGGCGAAACACAAAGTTGATGAGCCCTCAAGATACTAGAATCTTCAAATCAAGGAGCTAGATTTGGAAGTATGTTAGCATATGCTACCAATATCATGAGCCTCGACTTATATTTATACGTGCCATGGTTCACTATTAGCCGTGGTTTCCACGCGAAGCCCGCTCCGTGGTTTTAACCTGGCTCAATCTGCGGACTCGTATTTAATTCGGCGAAAGGATTGATAGTTCTGTCATAGTTATCAGATATCCCTGCAGTATCTTGGCATGTGTGCGAGGCAGTCTAACCAGATCAGGCGAACTGCCTAACGGAGATCAATTGTGCCTATCGTATGTCATGGCGACTTCGTATTTGCGCAGCTTTGCCTCCTTGGTCTGTGGTGCGGGCACTAAGCATGTTGCGACCACGCAGAACCTCGAACACCACTAAGTTGCACGTTGTTCGCTCGCTTACAAAATCAACAAATTACAAGTTAAAGATTGTGCTAGACAATTACGAACGGTTACAAACCTAGATCAATCCATAAGATTCGCGCATGTCACATAATAACTACTATGATTTTGGCTCCTTCCGTTCTATATCTATTTGTATCCATGTGCATATAATAAAATCGCGGTCGACTGGGTACATTAAAAGACTAGCACGTTTCTGAATTCCGCATCAACCATAGAGGTGCACCGGTGCTGCATGGGCTAATGGCTGATCTCAAGATAGAGATATGCTCCACCTCGTCTTCAATTATTTATAGAAAAGGACAGAAATTTTAAGGAAAGCCGATGTCAGTGCCCCAAATTTTTTCTTCTACGCCGTTGGTGGCGTTGGAAAGTAAACAACGGCAGAGTAATTACAACACATGTAGGCATCTAGTGTTAGTGCTATATTTTTAAGTCTATCCGCGCCACACGAGTTTCGACCATACCGACGTATTTAAGCTAAGGATTGCAATTTCTGTTCTCCTCTATAGTTTTGTTTAATTGTTTAATTCCTCTACTTGTATATTATATAACTACCAAGCCAGACACCACAAGAAATGAAACGCCTTACCTTCTAAGTATACTACTACCTCTATCTTCTTATCTCACGCGATACAACAAATCTGCCTAAATGTGGGCTAATATTTGGACTATGCACAATTTAATATTGCTCACTATAAATATACTATGCGGTGCAAGCTTATCACTTGCTCTTCGTACCAAAAGAACTTCTGAAATCGGGTATATTTCCCATGCAGCCCCTGCAAGAATCCTAAAAGAGCGTGCAGACACCGGGCTCTCGAAAGAGCGCTGGGTTTTTGCTGTGAGCCCTGGACATGGGAAAGATCCAGCTTTGACAGATATCGACAAGTATATTGCTTCCAAATCGGGATCCGATGCATCAAATACAAAAAACGATAAGGTTCTGGACATTAATGACGGCGTCCTATGGTTCTATGCAGAGACAAGTGAAGAAGTAGCAAAATATGTTGTAATGCGATGGAATCAAATAGCAAGACTCCCTGAGTGCAACTGAAACATAAAACACTTTTATTCAAACATAAACTAATAAATGTTTTATAGATATCAAATATAGACCCATTTGAAAATCTAAACCTACCTATCAAATCTGGCACTACTAATGCTCCTAAGCCAGCCACGATCAAGAGCGCTGAACCCTTGCGCGTTAAGCGCGCGTTAGAAGCTCGGGAGGCACGACCGGAACTGTGCGCATTATCTCTGAAACCGGGAACATCTATGAAGAAACCGTGCCAATACATCACTGATGACACTCAAGGCTCGGGTGTAACTGTTTACGTCATTGGAAGCGGTGCCAACATAGACCACGATGTAAGTTCTACTTAAGACTTCAATATCCCGATGTTGCGAGTTTAAATTTCACTGGCTAAAATTATACGGGATATTGCTGACCTAGGAATTCAAACACTTGGACCGTAAATCTGTGCGATTTATCTTTGCAGATCCGGAGAATAACAAAAAAAGGGAGGATAAGCAAATTCACCAGGGCAATAATTCCCCCCTTGGAACTGCAGTACTCAGTAAACTTTGTGGGTCACAATATGGGGTTTCGAAAAAAGTTACTCCGGTCATCGTCAAAGTCACAGATGCGGATGGAAAATACAACTTTTTAAACATTATCCAAGGGTTAATAAGTACCCACGCCGACATTCTTTTAGAATCAAAAAGAAATGCCGACGCAAAATTCATCGTAATCGATTCTGTGCATGTGGACGACGTCCCGACTCCGGTTACAAAACCTGTTTACAAAGATTTTTACAAGCATGCCATAAAACGGCTATCAAATATGGACAACGCGATTTTTATAGCGGGCGCGGTAGTTCAGGAAAAAAAGGTACTCTCTCTCTGATCCTTGGCGGGCTCATAAAGTCTAGACCATTGTTTTGTGAGCAATTGTGGTTTAAGAAGCCCTGTATAGCTAAGCCACCGTATTATTTTCTAATGTCCATGAGTTTCTTCTAGGATCAAGAAATAATTTACTCCTACCCAAGTATACTGGGTAAAACTCCGGGGGATTATCCCAAACTCCTAGTGGTTGGAGGTGTAGACCAATCTTACAAGGCAATTGAAAACATGGAAGATTGGATTAAAACATACGCTCCCGCCAATGACATCGTGACAGCAGCTGGACTTCCGTCGCAATACCTGTCTTGGGACGGGGCTTATATAGGTTTGTCCAATCCTTCCATCTGAAATACACCAATCTAGGGATATACGTTCGTTTCCATCGCTATAAGCGGCTACTGACGTCGATGTGACATTAATAGCGGCACCAGCTGTAGCAGGGATACTCGCCACATTCATATCAAAGGGGAAAGGAGGGATTGAAGAAGCACTGTCGCAGCTAGATAAATTTGCATATCAACGTGGATCTACAGGCCTTCATAGGCGTGTTGTGTACAATGGCGTGTGGGAGGATGCAAAGGGTGTTAAGTTTAGTGTTCCCGAGGAAGCACGCACGGAGTGGGACGAATGGGAGTATGATGCTGAGTTCTGTAGGGCCTGTACCGAAAGCAATGGCGTGCAGCCTATCAATCACGTTGTTTGGCTTCCGGGGGATTGTCCATGTCCAGAAGCCGGCAGCTCAAGAGGTGCGAGTTAGCTAGATGGTGCTGAGCTCTTGAGACCAACAGAAGAAGGTCCCCGAGACTATCCCCGAGGCCGCGAAGGTGGGCCAACGTTATAACGTTTATCCCATCAAGCACCAACTTAACCAGCACTTTTAGGTAAAAAAAATAACTTCAGACGCTCATAATAAGAATTCAAAGCCCCATTAGGACAGTGGCTTTTACTCAGTCTAAATAGAGTCTACCATATGTTTTCTATATTCCGTTGTCAAAAATGGAGGACATGCACTTCGTAGTTCGGCTCAGTTCGAATGTATGCTAGGACAGCTCCATTTAATTCACTTCCGTCCTTAAAATAAACTTGTTTTCTATGGTTTCCTATAGCTGGGTGCACATTTCGTTCGACTTAGGTGCTACATTATGAAAGATACATGCCTCTGTTGGCTTCGGTCTTTCTTTTTATGATTTTGACTTAGTGGCGAGGCCAACATACACAGACCAAGCTAGAAACGTGCCCAGCTAGAAAGTAAAAGATTGTTAGATTCTGATAAACGGTGTGGCCTCGATCTCAGACAGTCTCGAACACGGGGTCAGACGGTGTGTTTCACCAACGGAGTTTTGTGTTGGAGCTCAGGTAACCATATGCGCATGCGCAATAATCGCAAGTGTAGACATCGATTCCTGTTTTTCTAGAGGCTAGAAGGTCGATATTAGCCTTGTTTCAGGTCCCTACTCCAATTCGATACTTGTCAAATTGAATTGTTGGATCCGCGCGCGCAGCTTCTTCGCTGGCTGGATTGGGAAAAGTCCCATCATGCACGCATCAACTATCAACGCTAGATAGCATTTTCCCAGTTGGAATTTTCTATTATTATGGCGCCAAACTTCGTGGCAGGTAGTTCACGAGATCGAAGCACACATACAACTTCTCAGAAATCCGGGCGCTTGTCTATTTTAGATTCGAACCTAACCTGGCCTATACATAGAATTAATCTAACTGTTGAGGTAGCTTTAGTTGGGATGTTAGTTAGCCAATTGAGCAAAGAATGTTACCAACTTGTATGTATTTTTTCGCAGGGCTCAATTAAGCGGTACGACGTTCGCCTATCTCTAAGATATATATCTACCTGCGAACGTTCACTAGGAGAGCTCGAGAGTTGGCCCAACATATTTATATCACATCGGGAGTTTCCGGGACCGTACATTGTATCGAACAACTGCCAGAATTGAAATTTTGATTATCGTCATATCTGTCATAAGGGATAGACTCCCCGTGCATTGGTGTTGTTTTATAATACGTAACGGGATCGCTAATTGTACATGTTCTGGCTAAACTTTCTCTAACCTACCCATCTTCGCCCAAGCTTTTACAAAAACCGATTCTACGATGTTATTCTCCAAACCCAAGCTTGGCTCTTTAGTGTCAATAACATCCCTGTTTTACCTTTTAATAACTTTTTATGGTTTGATTACCGAAACGCCTACAAGTTTAGCTCCTCTCAGTCGGGACATACCAGCCCATGGGGTTGGCACCAGCGTAAACTCAACCTGGTGGATATTTATAATAAAAGTAGGCTCCGAAAGAGCAAAAATCGTAAAAGAAATATCTCAGTATATCAGTATCGGTAGTATCTTAAGCACAGATGAGGGCCTGTTACAAGGGAATCAGGTTTTAAACCACCTAGAAAGCGCCTCCAGTTTTTTTCTAAAATGTTCCAGAGAGTAAGTGTTTATGCAATCTATCAAAACCTAGACTCCCGCATAAAATGAAGGAGGAATAGTGCTCATTAATTTGGACAGAATAGCAGAAGAAATAAAAAATAGATGGGCTTCCATAGTAAGTTTGAGGAAGAAAAAGCCCATCCTGTCAAATACACATGCTGATCGAATTAATCATTAAGATCCAAGATGCCCAGCCAATGAAAAGTGGCGTAGAGGAATCTAAAGAATACTTTTCTACATCCCGAAAAACAAAAAATAACATAAATTCTGAGTATTCTACTTTCCTTGAAAGCCCAGACCAGGTTACTCATATTCAAGAGAAACGGTCTGAGAAGGTTAAGGTAAAGGCGTGGAAGGATGTCCCAGAGAACTGCATTATCTCCCAACACGAGGGATATCCACTTACAGATCCGTGTGTGTATTATACCACCTCAGGACAGGGTGAAGGGGTAACAGTTTACATTGTCGACCATGCGTTTGCAATTTACCATCAGGTCCGGTCACTAATATTGTTCTCCAAAATACTGCTTTTTCATCCAGTGCCTTATTGAAAATCGCATATACACTTCTTACTTTTTGGATTTAAGATTATAATGCGTTTACTACACCCTAATTCAAGTACTAACAACGTTGAATTGTTATATTGTAGGATTTTAAACACGTATCGTGGGGTAAATCCGAAGACCACATTTTTGCAGACGAGAAAGATAGCCTTCCCAGTTTGTTAGACTTCCGGAACTCACCCCTGTTGCCGAATGAAGTGGATGAAGAAACTCTTCCACTTCTACGTGGGACTGCAGTTTTAAGTAAACTGCTCGGGGAAGCATTCGGAGTCGCAAGAAAGGTGAGGCCGATTCTTGTAAAGACTTCTGATCGCTTCTCAAGACTTGAACCCAACACCGATCACATTTTCAATGTCCTCCCAAAGGTACTTCTTGATATAAAAAGAAAGTCTGCAAACTTCGATGTTTCAACGAGGCAGGCTCCAAAGTTTATCATTCTTATAGCAACGGATTATACATTTGAAAGGGGATCACAGCCGTTCGAACCTCACGCCAGACGGTTAAGTCAACTCATCCAAGAGCTCAGTGAAATGCCCAATGTCGCTATTGTCAGCTCTGACGATAACCATTACTATATGGGCAAAGCACCAGCTCCGGGAGAGATTTTCGAGGTATATATCGGTCCCATTTTATATCCATGTATATTTCCATAATTAGATGTCCGCCTTTGTCCAAGGATGGTGGGGGTTGAATTTAAATAGACTGGTGAATTTTAATAAAGGTACTGATAGAGCATATAGGTGAAACCCATTACCTCCTATCCTGCTGTTTTCGGGCAAGATAGTAAAATTTTCCCCAACCTAATTGTCACAGGCGGTATACATCCGGAGGATGGCGGGTTAGTATCCCGGTATTCAGACTTTGTTCATATTTCCGCTCCTTCTGTCGATATCAATGTCGCGGTTGCAGATGGTGGCAAGTCTTGGGGCGGAAAAAAATACAATAAGGCCAACAGTACACCTCTTGGTAAGGCTTTTAAAGTTATCCATGTTTTAGTTAAATCGACTCAAGATTGACTAGCACCTTGCCCTCACATAATTCTAACACATATTCCGTATCTACGAGCTTTTCGCTAACCAGGCTCGATAAACAGCAGCGGCTGCTATTACAGGAGTCCTAGCAACCTTGATATCTGCTAAGGACTATACAATATCCGAAGCAATAGGGCGACTATACAAACTCGCATACCCAAGACGCCGTGAATCAACCCCTGAAGATGACAACAGAGTATTTCCAAACGTTGTTTATAATGGCTTGAGTCTACTTATAGAGGACCCAGAAACTGAAGATGGAAATGATGAGAGTGGGCCCGCGACGCCCGAGGTGGCTACAGCCACGGTCACAGTCACATTTTTTCTACCAAGGCACCGGTGTCAGATATTGCGACGGGAGGTAGCCACAGAAGTTCTTGAGAACACCACCGGGGTAGCTACTAGAACAATAACAATATGTGAGCGTGGTGCAATGCAGGAAACAACATCTATGTTTACAAGCACTGCAATGATCTCTGTTACCGCTTCAACCACTGCACCATCACCATTCGAATATACATATACATACGATGCCGCTTTCTGCGAACTGTGTCTTAACTCCAACGGCGTTATGCCAATAAACGGAGTATTATGGATTCCCGAGGACTGTCCTTGTAGAAAACAGCTTGGAGAATCGTAAGTAGTTGGTGTTTTGACTGCAGTACTGTCAGCAGATATCAACAGGAAAGATTGTATATAGATCTATAGACGAGTTACAAACACTATCTCCCATCTCATTCCCGACTTAATCCTTGTAAATCTCTAAACTTTTCGGTTTATCGTTTAATTATTTGGGCAAGATATAGAGTAAAACAAGTAATGTAAAGATTACTTGGAATCTGAACTAGCCGCATCTACTCACATCAAAAACTAGTAGATAACTTCCCATAAATCCCGTATAATTTGAGATTTCGAGATCTCCGTTAGTACGGCATAGTAAAACGTCGCTGCGCCTTCAAAATCCCTTGTTTTGCATAAGATAGTACATTCTCGTTGGATCTAAAACCAGGTCAGAAAAGTTGTTGCATGGGGCTATGTCGCTTATAAGTTGCATCGGCGCGATTTATTGGCGAAGTCTGAGCTTCGATATTCTTGACAAAAGTAGTATTTTTTGGAGGGTTCGCCAGTTTCTTCTCAATTATTGCTAGATGTAAATTGATTAGAAGGTCAAAGATAAGGATAAATACCATCATCCATCTGCCCACCGCAGTGAGTTGGCCAATCCAACCTAGTCCCAAAGCCTCTGCCTAAAGCCTCCTTGACTACTCCATTCTTATATACTTTTTTTTCTTAACATCTTTCTCGTAAACTACTATATCCGGATATCCTGAATATCAAGATGTTCCGTTTCACAGTGCTCTTATGGTTACTCTTTGCCCACACTGTAACCATCTATTCCGAAGGAACTTCTCAAGAAGCAATCCTGAGGGTATTCGCAATCAGAAAGGGTCATGAAAAAGACAAAGAACTAGACGAGGTCCGAAAATATGTAAAAACAACCGTAGGCTCTAACGAAGAAGAAACAGAAGAAAGATGGGCACTTGATCATCATGGTGGCGTAATGTGGTTTTATCTTAAAACGACCGAAAGGTACTGTGTATATCTACACCCTTTCTTCCTGCCCGTCACCCGGGAACAAATTATGCCCCAATGAATGAATATTGAACCGAACGCTGATATCGCCGGCTGTATTTAGTATCGCTAAAGAAATTATGGAGAAGTGGAGTACAATGGTATGCCCCTGAGAAAGTTTAAGAACTGAGAGCTAGAACCCTGCCTAGTTTCATGCTGGTGACAACATGGCTTTGTTAGCATGAAGCAATCCAGGTGGCGATATAATAGAGCCTCGAAATAGTAACAAAAATTATTTCTAACTTGGATATTAAACCATAGATAGAAACATCCTCGATTTTAAACTTTGAAGATGATGCAATGGAAGATCAAGCCGTTGACATCACCGATGATGACATCCCAGAAACAAACCCAGGCGCTCAGGGGATTAGATATAGTGGTGATATCCATTTCAACAACCTTACAAAACGAGCCCTAGAAACAAAACAAGACGTGCGCGAGAACTGCATGTTATCGCAACTTCCGACCTACGAGACCCCAGATCCCTGCCTCTATTTCACAGACTCTAAGCAGGGTGAAGGCGTCATGGTTTATGTGGTGGATAATGTATTTGCAATTTATCATCAGGTTACCTACATTCTCCTCCTTTATAGAATTCATTAAAATAATCTTTTTTAAAATAAAGAGTAAAATCTTTTGCATGAGTTCATACCAAGCAGATGACACTAATGGTTCGGTGTACTCCAATAGGACTTCAAACACATAAAATGGGGCAAATCCAAAGACCATGTATTCATAGATCCCTTAGATGGACTTCCCAGTTGGATAGGATTCGCAAATCACGAGATCCCACCGTATGACACAGTGCCTGCCAACTGCTACTACCGGCATGGCACCGCCGTCCTTAGTAAGCTCTTAGGAGCAAAATACGGTGTCGCTAAGAACGTTAAGCCAATTCTTGTAAAAGTCTCGGACCGCAACTGTCGACGTAGTCTTTTATTCAGGATAGAGGCCTATGAAAAGATTATTGTGGACATTAGACACAAAACCCTAATTTTTGAATCTCAAAGCCTAAAGGCCCCCAACTTCATCGTTTTGACGACATACTCTATACCTAACAACATGTTCAACCGAAATAAAGTTGAACTCGGTGACGCACTAGATAGACACTCTCAGGCAATACAAACGCTTACCAACATGCGTAATGTAGCCTATATTGCGGTAGCTGGCAACGGCCCTTCTGGAGGGAATCAATGGACAATGCATGAGGTCTGTTAAGATTGTAGAAGCAAAAGCTACCAACTGCAAATCCCAACTTTCTCAAGCTATACTATCACGTAATTACGGGTCTTAAATTTTCTGTGAGGCCAGGGACATATATATATAAATTCTAACTTAAAGTTATAGACCGAGCCCCTCACACAAGTTCCTGGGTGGTACGGCAGTCGGCCGGACCTATTTCCGAATTTGATTGTTGTTGGGGGGTAGAGCCTGAGACCGGCGCTCTGATATTTAAATCGGCAGACTTTGTCCGCATTTTCGCCCCAGCATTCAATCTTAATGTTGCCACACCAGCTACTGGTAAATCCTGGGGAGGAAACGAGTACCGAGCCGACGGCAAGGGAACTTCCTACGGCAAGTGACAAGGAATATTATTTTATATGACAACCTGTTAACAGGGCTAATTTGGTTTCATTTCAACAGCTGCTCCTGCTGTGGCAGGTGTCCTAGCTACCCTCCTCTCAGCCAGCGACTACACAATATCAGAAGCAATCTCTAAATTATATTCTCTCGCCTACCCTCGCAAACCCAGTCGGCCAGTCGAGGGTACTTCAGGAATATTTCCGAACGTAGTATATAACGGAATGGGTCAGCCCCCTCGAAAGGGTTTTGGATTAGAAGATGATGGTGAAGAAGGTGATTATTAAAGAATCAACTCCCTCGTGTCATGGTGACTTTAGGTTGACTAACTATCACATACTAAGGCCCGTCCACGAATCCAGCAGGTTTGGATTCTGAAAGAGAACTTTGCATTCAATGTCGACTGGCGAATGCCGAGTTACCTATTGATGGAATTATATGGATACCTTGGGATTGTCCTTGTCGGGGCGAGTCGAGCAATCAGCCTTGAATTAATCGCATTTTATCTTCCTTCCTTCGATAACGTATAAGTTTGAGGAGATTTAGGAGCCGTTTTTTGAACTATAAAGCGTTTTGCAAAGCGTTTGCAGTGTTTTAATAGCTTCAGATACTGTTTTAAGAAGAATTATCCATCTCAAGGACATCTAGCACCCCATACGGTCATTCAAGTTCCAATGTTTAAAGCGTGGTATTTTGCTGGCTTATGTGTTGGGCCGGGTGTTCATTTTGCTTTATGTTTTCAATGTCGTCGATTGTTATTATCCGGTCGATTGTCCCATTGTCTTATATCAATATCCTGTAAGATTATTTTCAAGTTGGTCGCAAGTTACATATTGCCCCTTAAAACCGAGTATTTAAATTAATTATTTACGCATTCTGCCGAAAGAAGTTACCTATCGCCCGCAAATATGGGTCGTATCTGTTGTCCAAGTCTACCATAACCATCAATTGGGCAATATATCGAGCTCGTCGCCATAACACCAACTGAAAGTAGCTTTATATCTTTTTTTCTCTTTTTTTCTTTTAACACCATGAGAAAAGTGTCTCGTGCAAATAATGTACCGAATAAAAGGTTATGCTCGAAAACTACACAGTATGCTAATGCTAATGTAAATGCTTATCAGACAAAAAACAGAATAGGACAACGACAATTAAAACTCCCAAATTTTGAGACCACCCTCCCCTATTTTCCCCTCCTCCCCCCGCTTAAAAGGCTACTATCAAGATATGAGAAAGGACAAACAAAAACAAAGGGGTCAGCTAAACTATGCCCTTATGCTATTATACGGAGAACACCGTCTGCAATTTACAAAAGCATATGCAAGAGGGAAGCGATGACCGCACCACCCAAAACACCACCAACAGCCAGTCTAGATCCAGAGTTAGGTGTCTGAGAAACTTCCGGGGCAGTAGAAGTCTGGCTAGCCGGGGAAGATGTTTCAATTTCGGAGGGGCTCTCAGTTTGTTCCTCGGCTTCGAAAACTCCCTTGACAGGCTTAGCATCAAGATGACGAACCACAGCAAGGAAACTCTCGATAGCAGCCATCTTTTCACCAACACCAGTTCCTGCTGTAGCATCATACTTCAAATCACTCCAGTCGAATCCACAGTCACCAGCTGAGTTGCAAGACTTGGCGGCAGCTCTAGCAGAGTTGGTAATCTGAACTTTGAAGTAAGAATACATGTTGTCATAGACCAAGGCGAAGGCAAGAGAGCGGAAGAGAATGGATTTTCCGGCCTTCTGGTCCGTTGTACACTTGTTGTCGTACTCGCAACCAGCTTCGGTGACGACCTGGGATCTCCCGTCATCGACGTATTGTTGAGGTCCGAAGTAAGTAACACTGGTATATTGCACCAATGAGTTGAGACGGTTTCGCCAGGTGGGGGATTTGATCTGTTTTGTATCCAGTGGCTTTGTTAGTAACCGAGTGGCTTACGCAAGGGAGGGTTCTGAATATCTAAAACTTACAGTTGCGTACATAACAGCAGCACCGTAGATGTAATTGGCCTGTTGGGCAGAGTAGTGGGACTGGTCGACCTGCTGGCATTTATCCTGAACGGAAGCGCCAGCGTAAACTTGTCCAACGTTGTTGGTGTCCAAAGAACCTATGAGGCCGACTTTGACAGTCCAATCATAGACCTTGTTCGCCCAGTCCAAGTACGTCTTGTTTCCAGTTTGGACGCCTAGACGGGCAGCCAATTCAAAGAAAACACCATTGGAGTTGGTATCCTTGAAGTCATAACCAGTAGAACTAGCCTGAACAGCCCACCTGAGACCACCGCCACAAGTCTTGTCGTCCCATCGTTGGACAAAATCGTTGAAAACGTTTTCCGCAAGGGTAAGGTAACTCGGCGAGGAGCTGTCGGATGGTTTTGCGCCGAATTCAGCAGCACTTATGGCGGCAAGAGCCCAGTATCCAACATCATCGTTCGCGATCCTGGCCGACTTGTTTGAGGGGATGAAATTGGCATTATCACCAATTTGGTTGAAAAAATCCTTCTCGAAGAGGGAATTGTATGTCGCGTCGCCGGTGAATGCGGCATAGTTGAGGATGGTGTTGAAGAACACGCCGGACTCGAAGAAGCTGTATTCGGATGGGAGGATACCAGCGACGAATGGCTTTTGACTGGTATAGTCGTCGACGAGACTCTTCACGACCACTTTTGCAGCAGCCTTGAGGGTATCTACACAATTCCCAAATAGAACCTCATTAGCACGTCTACGTCCCAACAAGGGTAAAAGGTTGAGGTTGCACAGAGAATGTGTTGCGTTGGGGTCCAGGATGGGGATCGACATGAGACTTACCTGGCTTATCCACATCAATTTTCAGCTGGCCTAAAACAGCCGGGGCCAGACTAAGGGCTAACACGGCTGAGGATATTGACAGGAGGGACCTCATGGTGGAGAATATGAGAGCGAGGAGGTAATTACTACTATCTATCGGAGGATGTCGAAGAGGAAAGAAAAAGTAGAGGTTCGCCGCAGAAGAATGATGCCGGATGTCCTTTGGGTTAGGTAATCGAGTTTCCCTTTTCACCCCCCTGAATTGGCGTCACAAAACGAATGTTCCGAAAAGAAGAGAGGAAAAAAAATAAAATAAAAATATAAAATAAAAAAAGAAGGATATTCACAAAGGAATCCAACGAAATATCTCGGAGAATTAATAAACTGAACGGACTTGTCAACTATAGACTTAGCTATTAAACGATCGGTCGAGGCAGATCCCTTCAAGGGATAACCAGGCGGAAGGGCTTTGAGGCGGTCCCAAGGAATGATAAGAAACAACAAGTATAAATCCACCAAGGTAACATTTGGCCTTTACGAGGGATGCGGGCTGTACTTATATTATAAAACAGCGGTGACATTGACAATACAAAGTGCATCGACGCCACCTCAAAGCTAAGCCTGAAAAAGATCGTGACAAGGAAAAATAAAATACCATAGCCTAAGAGAAAAAAAAGAAGGTCATCACAATGCCTCAAATGACCCTACAGAATCAGCCCAGTGCTAGAGTGAACCCTTCATTTCCTTGGACCCAAATTGCAATATCGGCCCCAAATATCGCTGAGGATTGGAGCCAGATTTCTGGCGACAGCCTTAGCTTGCAAGGAACCCTGCCGGCGAGCCGAACAAACTGAACAATAGACTGCGAATGGCGTTGTATTGGGCAAGTCGAGAAGACTCGTTTTGAACACTGACACTAACCTACATTGGGGGGATTTTCCCTTTTTACCCCAGATGCTAAACGCTGGTTTCTTTGTTTGGTGTCCAATCAAAGAGCCAACGTTGAAGCGCTCGGTGCAGAATGTAGGTCTAGTCCATGCGGTTGGGTAGCATTAGAAAACGGGAATCCGGCTCCTGTGACTAAATTTGGGGTGTTTCGTCATCTGTATCCTCACCTGGCCATGGCGGAACGAAAAATACATGCGAGTTGTTAACTGGCCAGTTCGGAAAACCAAAAGTTTGTGACTTGAAAAAAATATTTTCTTGACAGGTACTCGAGATCACGCGATACTTCACATCACGTAAAATCGAACAGAGCGCCGCTGAGGGAATAGCCAGAGACGATTCTGGAAGCCCAGGAGGAAGACTCCCCGATTTTCTCATCAAACTCGTGCTGTCAATTGAACCTTTCTAAAACGCCTCAGTTCAAACCACCCCTCACCATGTGATTACCCCTCCCAGGCAAACCGCCCAGCAACTTAAGCGATTCAAGATTCAGAAAATCATATTTTTAGAGAGTTCATAGGATATCTTCGAAAGAAGCGATGCAAATGTAGAGCACTTGCTGATACGGGCTTGTGCTGCAAGCGCGCATCCCAGATGCCTTATCCTGACGGATACGAGGATAAGATCTCAGGACTTCGAAATCAAAAGCTGTAGTACAATAATTGATAACGGCTATTTATCAATATATTTCATCAATATCCAAGCACTCGAGTAGGCGGTTCCTTTTTAACAGGAAGGTTTTATAGCTGTGTACATGTGGCTTGCAATGCAATGTAAAACGGTTTCCGTTCCATTCGAGTCGACTACCCTTCAATGTCAAACAACATGAACCCATTGGCCTAGCAAAGCTTCTTTTTAACTTCACAAAAAAAACATAAACGGCTTCCTTGACGCCAATATCGTACGTATGTATACCAGATCAGAATATAGTAAACGGAATAACAAAATTAATAAAATAGGGGGATCTCAGAAGTGAAATTTCGAAATAACGCCCTCACACACATCAAAACTGCCACATTGGTCTTCAAATTCAAGCTTGCGTTGGCGAATATCGTGTAGCATAGCATGTAGACGGGAACTACTGATCCATTGCAACGAAATGCAGTTTCTCGGATAACGTTACCGGATGCTACCTTCAATCTTGGCTTTCTTTGGCGAGCCTTCTTTGGTGCTTTTCGTCCCAATGCTCCACTTTGGATCGATCTTCTGTGCTATTGGCAATTTTACGGGCCGTGCGTATATTGGACAGTAGGGTACTGCCGTTGATGTCGACGTCGTTCGTTCGAAGCCCCATATCAATTAATCAATTTTAATTTCAACGAGACACGTCCAAAAAGCTTGTTTCTTCAGCCTTGAAATCTATCCGCCCATGGGGTAGATACTGATATATCGATACCGACTTTCTCTAATTTAAATCTCGGACTAACTATAGCCGCCTCTGTGGAACCCCTTTGGCATCTTAAAAGACCAAATTTTTCAGTTACATACCAACCGCACTTACGTAAACCCGTCAATCGCCTTCCATTCCAAAAAAAAAAACAAGAAAAAGCGAAGTTTTCGCGAGGTTGTTTAAACGAATGTAACGACACTTGCTTGTAAATGCATACGTTTTGCGCATCTTCATTGGTCCGAAATACCTCGAGCTGGAAAGAATTTCGCAAATGGCAACATCCGACGAGACTTTTACACCGCTGGCCGACACCATTAATAGCTCTAAGGAATTTAAATGAATTAAGTCCACCATGGGCGCACACCGACGGTTTAATTGATGTTACGAGAATGAAAAAAGGGGTGGGATCGATTATACAAAAGTAGTTAAAAAGCGAACACACAAGCTATGGTCACGATAATATTAGCACCGGCAAGCAAATCGATAGAGCAAGGAACCAGAGAAGAAGGTGATGACGCAAGCAAAATAGGCAATTTCACGGAATCCCACACGCTTTCGAATTTCCAACAAAACGAACAAACGAAACAAACAATTGCAAAAGAAACGATCGATTCGCTCAAACCAAAAAATTTCAAATCAAAATCAACCGCTGTTATGTATCAGGGCGACTGGCTGGGCATACGTAATCCACCCCTTCAATCGCTCAAGGCTCTTTTTTTTAAATTTTTACATCCCATTCCCCGGCACCGCCTCCCGAACCTTTTCCGCCACACTTGTTCCCCCTCTCATCCCCTCTCTGTTCTGCTCAATCTGCACCCTTTCCCTCTCAACATTCCTAGGCACATTATTTTTACTCACATCCGGCACCCTCTCTTCCAAGAGAGGGATCATATCAGCCTGTCTATGTAATTCCTCATCTTCATGAATGCCTCCACTACTAATAACCTGCATATCCTTCCGTCCGATCATAGAGACATTCGAGCTGACAAAGTAATTTGGATTCGGACTATCATATGTGACTGACATTTCGTCCGAATGTGCGGCACTACTGCCTAATGAGTGCCTGCGTGTGTATTCCCGGTCGTCGGGTCTATCGACGTTGAAACTTGTGTTTCTGGGAACACTAGTGTCTGTAATTGTGGCGGGTGATGCCGAGGTTTCATCCTCTACTGTGTCTGGGATATCAGCCATTGAGTTGACGGTATACCCCAGACCTTGTTTTTGACTAGGAGTTGAAGAAGTAGCAGAAGATGGTAAATCCACGCTGCTGGTTGAAACTTCCTTCTCCCTTTGTTCATATTCACTCGCTGAGAGGATATCAATATCCTTTAGTCTTGGTATTTCTGGGAGGTAATTCTGGTCATCTGCAAGCCCGGTGATAGCAGCAGCGGGGGTATGCTCTTCCATCGTATCGGGATTAATGAATGGTGCTGGAGCAGCTCCTTTTCCGTGTTTCATCTCCCATTCGCTGGGAGGTCGCAGGTCGTCGCGTAGCTCAAGGTGTCTTCGCACCTCTTCATTTGACAAAACCGGGTTGCCGGTGGTACCGGTGTTATCACTATTCACGTTTCTTGCCTCCTTATCCGCATATCTTCCCGTACCACCGTTTGAAATGTGTTCAGCCTGCGTAGTAGCCGGATTCCGCATTTTATCTGTTCCTGTAATAACCCCCGGGTGTCCAGCGCCAGTGTCCGCTTCATGAACATCTCTCAAATTGAGTTTATCCATCGACTCCCATACCTCAAATGTATCCTCTTCATCCTCGCCGTTGAGGTAGTCTTTAAACTCGGGACACATACCACTTCTAAAACGAGCTTTAAAGTGAAGGGTACCGACTGGTTCGACCTTACAGTGCTTATCGGGTGTTCCTTCAATGCAGTTTTGGGTAAACCGCTTAGGTTTATCGGTTTTATAGATCGTAAGGTCGAACTCTCGGGTTTCATTGTCGATGAGGTTGTGTAGCCAGATTATGCTGTAATATGCTGCCTTACGGTCTCCAGAGCCGTTGTAGAATTTGAAGATGAGAGGGGCGAGGTATCGGTTGAATACGGGAATTCTCAAGAGACTGTCTGATACCTCAAAAGTATCTTGTGTACCGGTATTCACAGATGGAGTGAGAGTTTTAACACCACCACAGGTTTTGAGCTTGAGTTTTCCGACTTGAAGGTTGTTGACTTTAATAGTTGGTCCACAGAACTCGAAGCGACCGACGTTCCAGCCTAGCTCGTATTTTTGGAGTTTCAATGTGGTTGAGCGGAAGAGTAAAGCGATCCTGACGCGGCCGCTGCCTCCGCCGCCTACTAGATCATACCAATCGCTGACCGCGGATGACTTTTTGAATATATCTGCAGCTTTTAGGACAACCGCGCCAATAAGGAAATCTCGCCCTTTCCTCCTCGAATCTCTGGCTGCAACTGCAACAACAATGTTACGCCAGTCCGTGATATACTTTTCAACCGTTGAGTTGTATATTGGAGATTTGGTGATCGACTTTGTTCTTGTTCTGAATGCGAATTCGTCGTTAATGTCGGCGGTGCAATATACGGATGGAAGATAACCTTGAAGTTTTGCATCTGAGGATTCTTCTTCTTCATTGTCTGGTGTCACTTGGCCCTGGCTATCTTTTGTTTCCGGGAGATTTTGCTGTTTCTCGTCTTGATCGATGTTGTTTCGCTTCTTTGGTGGTCGAGGGTTGGGCACGTCGATGTTGATACATTGGTATATTGCGACAAAGAGAATGCCAGTTGGGTATTGAGGATCTGGTCTGCAGTTTAAGGGGGTTAACTCGATATCTTCAGGCTTGGTCTTATCCGTAACCCTCGTATCGACTCGTTTCGCCTCCTCAAAGTTGAGCATACTTTTATCGAACTTAGATTCTGGGAAGAATCCGACCTCCCAGTACAGAATTCCCTGGGTATCAGCACCTGCGACTTCATGTTGCAGAACATCCTGTCGCTTATGAACCTTCTCATAGTCTTTAATGAGATCGACCAACGGTACTTCTACCTGTCCAGTAACGTCATCCTTCCCATTCCTATCCGAATCCCAAAGTTTTACTAGTAGACTTTCTTGCCGTTTGACATGTTCTGCATTGATAAGGATGCATGTTGTCTCCTCCCATACGGGGTTGAGGTCACCAATGATAATTTTGGTCGCATACATTGGTTTTTCATACTTGGAGAAGGAGATGGTGATGTATGGGTCGGCGCCGGGGCCAGTGGGATCCTGACGACGTAGGTTTTCAGCTCGGGAGAGTTTGAGATATAAGAGGCCAACGGCTTCGGTTTCTGTGATTGCATCGCTGCCTCCGAGGATCGGTGTCATATCGATACCTGTGGTACTAATTAGTATGCACATTTCAAGTCGGTAATCAGGTGGGATGCGTACTCATGCTCTTCGGTCTACACAGTTCCTTCGTATTGGCGGCAACTTGGGTCGAGATAAAGCTGTCGAGGAGCGGCAGGCTTAGAAGGTTAAAGGCACCCCCATAGCCAATAGCGACGGAGGCGGCGATTTGAGGGGGCTCGTTAAGCGCAAAAGTTACATGCTTTAGGAATGGGAGGTCTGGATTCATTTGGAGTCGTACTCTGACGGTCATTACGAATTCGCGGGTTTCGATGAAAATCGCTGGAGATGTAAGAGTTAGTAGCGAAGTTTAAATGGAAGTATAGACTAACGTACGTATCGGAACGCCTCCAACCATGATGGCGATATCGAAATGCATTCGCTTTTTGTGGCTACCGAGGGCTTCTGCATGGTACGCCAGTGCGACTTCCAAGTTCTGATTTGTATTTTAGTTAGTCTCCTTATCATTATAGACGCATGTAAAGATAGAACTCACATAAAATATGCCTCCAAGTTCCTGTTTCACCTTCTCCTCCTGCTTCGCGATTTCCTCTTGCGACATCCCATTGGTATCACCATGGGTAGCGACAAGTTCCCCAAACTCGCTATCAGGCAGCGACCTCATGGACAGAATCCTGACCGGTCTAGTTCCGTGACCAATCTCTGCGACCTTGAACTTGACAAAATCAACAGGTATAAAAGTCTTGACTTGATCCTCAACCTGCTGCGCAACCTGCTTAAAAACATCCTCGCTGATGACCTGCCAAACCGTGTCTAGCAGACTATTCAGCCACTCCACGCTCTCCGGAACATATCTCATCTTCTCCACTGCTGGCTCCGACTTTTCCACATAAGTCGTTTGTGCATTCTGAACAATCTGTGTTAGAACGTAGAAGACTGCGAATCCAACGCCACCAGCTGGCAACAGACTTTTCAGAAATCCGATGAATCCACTACCGATGATGAACCAATCCAGTATTACGACAGCACCGGCACATATATATGCCACCTGTAACGTATGTTCCTGTACCGCAATAAATATATCACCCATATCAACTTCCGGTGGAGGATGATACAGAACATTCGTTTTGTCATCTCCAATGGGTACATCGGATGTTCTCGCATCCTTAGCTGGTGTTATGATATCAGCCTTCTTTTCACCTTCTTTACCTAATTCAGACTCTTTCTGTTTCCTAGCTTGTTCTTCTTGCGCTTTCTGGAGTTTTGCGAGATCGGCTTCTTGTCTTTTTGAGGCTTCAGCACGTTCCCGTTGGTGACGGATGAATCTGGGGACTGTTGGGACGGGGTGTTCTTTGGAATAGGCTTCACCGACGTGGTGGATCGTGGGTTCGTCTATTGTGCCTGTTCGGTAGGGGGGTGGATGTTTTGATCGCCGTCGTGGGACGGCTGTTCGCCGGTGGTGGACGACATTTTGGTAGGATGTATTATGCAATTAATGTGAAGCGAGTGATATGAGTGGATACTGAAGATATAAATGTATTAATTCCGTATCTCCCATACGCTTCTTTAGAAGAGGTGGTGATAAATTAGCTAGCGGACTTACAGTGAACCTTATCCGTCGAAGAGAAAGTTTAATCACCAGCGATCGAACTAAAGTTACGTTGAAAGATGTATTGTCGTCGTAAAATTGATAGCGAATTATGTGAAATGAAAATTAAGAGGGTGGGAAACGAAGCCCACGAAAAGTTGGGATAATCAACCCTGCTAAGGTTTGAATGCAGTATACGTAACCTTGCCAGTACGATCGATAACTGCGCCAAAATGCCAATCCGGAATTTCCCAAGAATCCAAAGTGGATATCAGACTTGGTCTTCTCGTTCTATTCCGGTCTCTTAAAAGTTTTACCATCCAAGAGGTGCCATATTAAATCTGGGTGTGATAGAATTCCATTCGATGATGTTATAGCAACAATCCGGCCCACAATCCTGGTATGGACGGACTCGTCAATCGGGCGATCAGAATGGACCGTTGACAGTAACAGTTTCTTAGTATGTGGACTTTAGCATTCCGATTGGTCTTGATTCAGGTCTAAGTCAAGCTGGATTTGATTAAGGTGAGGCCAATACTCCATATACGTCATTCCAACCTAATAAATTCGGTAACATAGAGGCGCTGATAATCCAACAGAACAGCAAAAAAAGATGATAAAAGATAAAAATCAACGATACATTCTATCCTGTTAGATATAATCAAAGCAGAGCAGAGAATAGGAGCCCGAATATATATCTACTAAGTACCTACGAGTCTTGATATCATAGATCGAAGTTGAAATTTGAAGTCAAAGTCGAAGTTGAAAGTGTGTTGTGTCCAAGAAAGGCAATTGTCAGAAAGTGCAAAATAGTGGCCAACAGGGCCACGGTACCAAACTTGTACTTCATCAGTATTATGGCTTCAATATACTTCTGACAGCAATCGATGCTATGACGTCACTTCACCGTCATCCCTTCCGAACAAGGAAATCCTGACCTTATCTATCATGATCACGGTTGTGCGCGGCATGCATTTTGCTATCGAACTAATCTCTAATCACATACGCAATCGGTACCACAGATATCGAATCAGTCTCAATATCAGCCAGGGCATGCATTATTGCATTGCCTTTGCTTTGTAAAATGTTGAGTTCAATTGAAGCGCTCTTGATTATTATAATTACAACATGATCATAATGGAGATCCTTGTCGTTCCATTCCCACATCTCGATCGCCGGTCCTGTAATCGATATCAAGCAATCCATGTGTACAAAGAGAAGACATATATCGTCATACCCAACACGCTTCCCCATATTGCGCTGCCATAGCATACACTCATTCCAAACCACCTAAACTTCAACTATTCTCACCTTCAAGGAGTAATCTTACTCATAATCAGATCCTCTATTGCTAACCAAAATAACTTCACAAATCCCACGAAAAAAAAGGACTCCTCCAAAGATTTCAAACCTCCTCCACTGATTTGGAGGAATTCCTTCACAGTCACAATGAAGCGAACAGTCTATAGTGCCCGAAACCCCATCCCGAACGCCCAAAAGTTCGCGAAGGTTCTTCAGGAACGATTAAACGTTCAGAAGAACCAGCCAAATGACCTCGACATTGATGAAAATAAACAGCAGAAAGATAGGCGGATGGTAGTGGATCCTGTTACGAAGAGTAATGTTGTGATACAAGATATCAAGGGAGATTTTAAGAATAGCGTTAGACGTCCGAGAGTGCGTCCAAGATTCACAGACTTAAACATTATTAGCATCAATACTAAGATTTTTTAGGCCACGGTACCCATAGCCAACATCAGTCCCGTAGAAGGCGACCAGCTCGGTCCCAATGAAGTTGTTGGTGCAGACGCTTCAGCCGTGGCCACAGGCTCTGGCGAAGACTACAGACTTGTAATGGACGACCTAGCACCCCCAGAAGCTAACCCCACGATATCAAAAGAAGTACCTCAACATTCAACAAAGACAAAAATCCTCTACCATCCAAATCCAGTTGCAAACCTAGAAACCATCCACGGCAAGATAGAATCTGCAATAGCCGCACTCACCATCTCCGTTGTTCTTGGTACCGTCTTTCTAAATTACGTATTCGTCGGCGGGAAATGGAAGGGATTCGTAGCGTCTACGTTCATCGGCGGAGTTCTTAGTGTGGCTCTACACCTCTGGCTGAGACGCCTACAATACGATTCTATTGACAGAAACTGGGAGAGCGAAAGATTGCGAGCTAAAGCTGCCGTTGACTCTTTAATACCCGAAACGACAGAATGGCTGAACGAAATAATCGGGACCGTCTGGCAACTTGTGAATCCAGAAATGTTTCAACCGGCTGCAGATACTCTCGAAGATATCATGCAAGCTTCGGTTCCAGCCAGTGTCATTGAAAACGTCAAAGTCTTGGGCATCAGCCAAGGTAGCAATCCAATCCGGATTTTATCAATGAGGTCACTCCCAGACGCCGCCAGCAAGAATACGAATCCTCTCAATGCACAGCAATCCGAGGCCGAAACTCGCAAGAAGCAGAAAGAGCGCGAACAAGAAGACGATCCGAACTCCAAGTATTACAACTTGGAAGCTAGTTTCGCCTACCACGCTCTCAAGGCTACCGGTGTTGCCAGCAAAGCTCAGAATATACATTTGGAAATCGCATTCTATCTTGGTGTTCGAGGTCTCTTTGGCGTGCCGCTTCCAATCTTTGCTGAATTATCAGGAATCGTAGGAACTGTCCGCTTGAGATTTCAGATGACTCCAAATCCACCGTTTATCAAGAACTTGTCTATGACCTTCATGGGACTTCCAAAAATCAGTGTTTCCGTTGTGCCGATGACCCAGCGTGGAATCAACGTTTTGAACCTTCCATTAATCAGCAACTTCGTCAACTATGCCGTCGGTGCAGCCCTCGACGAATACGTAGCACCCAAATCATTGAGCCTAGATGTCGGCAAGATGATCGAAGGTGCAAGCGTTCAGCAAGAGACAGAAGCCATTGGTGTCATCTACATCAAGATCCACGATGCAACCGGTATCCCAGCCATGGACAGCGGTGGCGGTTCAGACACATATGTCACTCTCGCCTTCAGCCAATTCGGAAAACCAGTCTACTGTACCCGTGTCATCCTTAAAGATCGCAACCCATCATGGGAGGAAGATACCTGCATCCTCCTTCACAACCAACAAATAACCTCTGGCGAGAAACTCTCGGTCCAACTCTGGGACAGCGATCGAATCGGAAAAGATGATATGGTAGGACGAATCGAATTCGACCTCCACGATATCATCGAGAACGAAGGGGTAATGCAAACCCGCAGCGACACTTTAATCGGAGAAAAAGACGGAAAAGCAGTCCCCGGAAAACTCAACTGGGAAGTAGGATTCTTCCGTCGCACCGACTTCAAAAAATCAATGAAGACAACCGGCGAAGATGTCAGAGTGCCCCGTGAACTCCGTCACAACCAAGAATTCCACAAACAGACTCCCCTCCCCGTCGGTGAAAACGACAAACTCGCCCTCAGCGTCCCACCAGACCCAAATTACCCAACAGGCATAGTCTCCGTCACCATTCACGAAATCAAACACCTCGAATTCGAACGGGTCAAAGGCACATTCGGTAAGATAAGACCATACAGCCCGGCTCAAGTAGTTGGTGAAAACAAAGATGAAGAAGGCGGTCACTCGCCTAACGCATATTGTACTATAATGGTCAACGACGTCCTTGCATTCAAAACTCGAACTAAAGTCTCTTCATCAAATCCCATATTCTCAGCCGCTGTTGAACGATATGTTCGAGATTGGAGAAATGCTGTTATCACCGTAGCAGCAAGAGACTCACGTCATCGAGAACACGACCCCCTCCTAGGCGCCTGTTCCGTCAAGTTATCCGAAGCCCTCCAAACAAGCAGCACAGTAACCCGTCTCTACGCCCTCGACGGAGGAATCGGTTACGGCATGGTCTCACTAACCATCCTCTTCCGTTCCGTAAACCTCCAAGTCCCTCGTAACCTCCTAGGCTGGGACGTCGGCTCCATCGAGATAATGGAAGACCTCATGACCGCCACGGGCCCCGGTGCACAAGGACTCCTAAACTCTCGTATCGTCTTAAGCTCCGACTGCAGCCAGCAAAAGATTCCCAGACGCCTAGCATACAACGACAGCGGCGTAGCCTGGAACCTAAACGGTCTCAAAATCCGAATCCCAGTCCGTCAACGTTACGGTTCCTCTCTAAAACTAGAATTCTACTCTCGTATGTCTCGAAAACCAGTGGCATACTGTATCTACTGGCTCAACGAGATGATCGATAACCAAACCACCAAATTATCCTTACCAGTATGGAAAACAAAGGACACAAATGCATTAACACAGAATAACATTAAAGACGTTAACTCCCGCGAGAATATTAATGCGGAGCAAATTGCTATGTTTAATGTTACACTCAGGTTTAAAGATGGTCTTGATGAGTCTCACAGGAGTTATATGGATAGCAACGATGATCGTGAGACTTTTGATGCGTTTGAAGCTTGTTTGGCGGAAGGTTCGAGGAAGAGGATAGTTAAAAGGGAAACCAGCGCAACGATTAAAAAACTTATTGCGACGGGGGCAACGGAGGATCTACCGACTGAGGATGAGGATGAGGAAATACTGGATGAAAATGGGGAGAAGCAGGACAAATTATTACCGAGACCAAAGCTTCGTAGCCATGAACCCTCGCAGACGGAACGACCTAGTGGGGACAACATCATCTTAAACGAAGAAGATTGGAAAGCAGAGGTCATGAGCGTTGTAGACGATCAAGATGAATTTGTTTCCGACGAAAACGTTCGAAGGATCGCGGGGGATGATCCGGAAGATGTAGACGAGAGACATGATCTTTCTAGTGATGACGAAGAAGAAAGTAGCAATGGAAATGGGAATGATGATAGTGGAAGTAAAAATGGGGATGAAAAGGGAGTTGATCCGGATGCTAGGAGGGCAAGGAAGGAAAGGAAGATGGCGGAGAGGAGACAGAAGTTTAGAAAACATAGAGGGATTATGCAGTGGAAACCAGCTAGGAATATGGTGTTTTTGAAGGATGAGTTGATGGTTGGGGCGCAGAAGATTAAGGGTAAGTTTGGAATGAAGGGGAGGCAGCCAGGGTTGGAGACGGAGTTGAATCAGGGGATGTAGATAAGAGGAAGATTGGGATTTTTGGGAGCGGGTTTTTTTTAGGTGTTTTGCTTTTACCTCATCGTTAGTTTTGGATGCTTTGATGAAGTTGTTTTCTTTGATATTATGATGTTGAAGCGTTTTCTTTAAAATTCGACTTTAGGTAGTACACTCAGATAAGCAGGGCTTGCTTCAGAAATTTAATGGGATACGAATGGTATGCAATTTTTTCATTCCAAGAAATTTATGCGAGGATGAGTGTTTACCTAGATAATTGCTCAAGTGCGTCTTGCCTTGTCATTGAATACTTCTATAAACATATGTTACGCGCCCGGTCCTACAGTCCGGCAGCAGGAAGTAATTGAGACTGAAGTAGCTCTTATTTAACCTTTTAGGATATCTCGGTAGAGTCGCTAGAATTGGCTTGACTTGGCTCGATTTCCTACGGTTTCGCGAATTCGGATGCACTGGACACTTCGGGTTGGCCTTCCCCTCTACAACGCAAACTCGCGATATTTCATGTTGCATTTTTTCTAAGCAGCTGCGCAGAGTATTCATGAATTTATTCATATTCCATTCATTCGTGTAGATTCATTTTCGTCAAAATGTACATGTACAGGTATGTTCATGAAGGATAGAAAGAAAAAAATTCGGGGGGAAATCATATAAAAAACGCCATTCGGTAGGACTCCGAATAAACTCCGTTTCCCAATGTCATAGATTTCGTAGTCGGTCATAAGTGTTATTTCGTTTGTGTTCATAAACGTTGGTCACAGTCTCGTGAAGTAGTCTTTTATGACTCTTCTTTTGATGTAGCTAGCTTCTTAAGCTTTGTGCGGAGTGCATGCTGGCTATTTTGTGAAGAGTTCGTTTACTGTTCCTTTTTCTTCTCTTCTTTCTTCTCTTCTTTCTTCTCTTCTTTCTTCTCTTCTTTCTTCTCTTCTTTCTTCGGCTTCTCGCCGTCCTTTGGCTTCTCGCCGCCCTTCTTTGGGGGCTTTCCTACTGGGGCGACTGGGCCTGGAGAGGTCTTGCAAACCCACTGGGTGACAGTCCTAACCTTGTCGGTAACGGTCTTGGTGGCTTTAGCTTCAGTTATGACCTATTATACATCCCAACGTTGTTAGCTTTCCAATTATCTTCTCAATGTAGTTACTAATTCAGAATGATAAACATACTGGTCCACGGACAACACCGGGAAATCTGTACTCTCTATTCTCAAACTTCATGTGCAAGGCACAACCATTACAGTTGAGGTCGGCGGTCTGAACAACGGTTGTTGTAGTCTCATATTTAGTGTGGACTCCGCGGCCGATTCCTAAGAAACCGAAGATACCGGGGCCGGTAGTGGACAGGTGGGTTGTTTGGCAGACGGCGCGGCCGACGAGTGGGTTTATGAGAATTGGAGCCTTTGTGGGAGCTGGAGCTGGGACAGCGAGAGCGCTGCTGCTAGGGGGGTTAGTATGGTATGCTTTGATATTATATTAAATTACATTGAAGATTGGTGTTTTAACATACCCAGCGGCGGCAAGGACTGCGGCGATAGTGAGGAGCTGCATTTTGAAGGATATGTGGTTTTAATTTTAAAATGAGTGGAAATGATATATTATCAAAAAAGAGAGTGGACTCAAGAAGAGAGAGAGAGAGAGAGAAGGAACGACAGTTCAACGATGCTAGTCTATTGCGATGCAGAAGAAAAGAAGACTTGAAAGAAAGAGTAGGGAAATTCAGCTTTATATAACATATAGAAAAAATTAGGATCACTATATCTCGAGTGATCTGTTTTTTATTCCCGTCTATAGTAACTACAGGCTCAGGCCACAACTAGAGTAACAAAGGGAAGTATAACACAAAACTCGTCTGTCGATGCGTTTGCAACATAGATGCCAAGGGTCCGACAAGCCGGGTCTCTAACCAAGAAGGAAAAGTTACCCCATTCAGCGGACCACCAGCCTGTATTGCTTCTAGACTACCCCATTCATATTCTGGGTCTTTAGTAGTATGCGGTGATCTTTGCGAATGGTATACGTAAAACCAGCTCACGGGATGTTAATGCCGGCCATTACGAATGCTTTTTTTTGAAGGAATAACCTACCTATATAAGCCTCGCGGGCGGTCAGTGTGATAACAAAACGTCGGAGTGAGAGTTCCGTTGCGTTGTGGTAAACATTTGAGAAAACAGAACGTATATTCGAGCCGTGAAGGGTTCAAGGCTTCAAAACTGTCCAGAGATTGCATCGGTTAGAAATACCAAAATATTGTGATGTAGAACAGTTAGTACCAACATCACAGTCTCGGGTACCCAATACATTAGCAGCAAGTTAGGCAGCTTACATAGTAGCCCATGAGTTCTCAGCCTCCCAGCACAAAATGAGTTTTAGCCAATCAGGATGTGGTCTCTTCACAGGCTCAAATCTTAGAGCAAATATATATTCCATCTCAATACTGTCTGATACGAAATCATGAAAACCGACCTCCGATATGGTGTAGTGGTTAACATCGTTCGCTCTCATGGGATTCAACAGAATCCGATTAGGACCGAACAGCCCCGGGTTCGATTCCCGGTGTCGGAATTCATATTTTTTGTCTTTTTTTTTTTGTTAAGCTCTTGCTCAGCAGTCTTTTGTTGTTGAAGAGATTCCTTTTTGAAGCTGGTCCAGGAAAGTTCGCGATAGTTTGAGGAAAGTGTTCTGCGTCGACACTCGTGAAATTAGTGTGTCATCTTTATTTTTGGTATTAGGAGCTAGCTCTTATAAAAAGCAGATGTATCGTGGTGGCTCGAGGCTAATATCGTGGCTAGACTAGTACTCACGTTTAATACACTCATCCTAGCTTCTTTTGCTCTGCAACGTCATTGCGCTGGTTCTAGATCGATTCTCAGGTCTGTGAAGAAATTTTGACAGCCTCTCAAATGCCAAGAATTGTGCTCCCTGTTGTATTTCTCAGTTTGAGTCGCCAGCTTAAGGTCAGTTTTGTGTTGCTTACAACACAAATGCTCTCACAGGCGGCTTTAAATCCTCAATGCATGACAACGGCACAGTAAGTGTCAGGCATCAAAAAAGAGCGCCTTGTAAAACAGCCTTTGCAAATATAGATATAGGCATCTATGTAGACTCGAAAATTGCCAGTCTCTTGTGTTTGCCAGAGTCTTTCATCGAGTATAAAAGCAGCTTCTTTCATTCCATCGATCCAGCTCTTCCTTCTCGATAACCTGATAAATAGCATTGATGCTTAATCAGCTTGACCATCAGTGCAATACTCCTCGTTACAGCATATCTCAATATCTTGTACAATTTCCGATCTGATACTCATCTTTCAAAATAACTATCTCACTCATCATGGAGAGTGCTAGAAAGCACCGTAATCACAAAGCTATGTCAAGCACACCAGACTCCAATATTAATAACGGTCGCAAGCGGAAGACCGCCACCAATCCAAGTAAGCCCCTAGATCCCTTTTAAAGCCGTATCTGCAGAAGGGACAGTGCTGATCGAAATAGGTGGTTCTTCACCATCTACGAAAAGAAGCAGGCCGCAAGAAGGAGACAAGAAAACAGAGATGATCATCAGGCAAGATGATATTGATGACGATGACGATGGCACAGATGATAGCGATTGCGGCGACGACGACGGCGATGAGGGATGTGGGGATGAACTTGACTATCTCGAGGACGGTAACGGTGACGGAATGGCCCCATATGAAGTAGAAGAAAGGGTATATGAGTTTGGAGCTGAGAGGTCCAAGCTATCTTTCAAGATATATTTGCAAGAAGATCCTAATGTAGGTTCTCTGAGCTGGACGAAGATTATTCACGTTGACGCCTACTCCGAAGGCAAGGTTATCGGACGCGGTTTAGGCCGATACGTGAAAAGAAATGACATTCGAGGCCATTTTCAACGCGAAATGGAGGGGCCTTCGGAAGAGCTGAGTAACGTTGCCTTCGATTTGTTCGACCGGTATGGCCGCCTCAAACGAGAGCTCATCAACCACACCATCCGCAAGGGTACGGGAGTCTGGGGCAAGGAATTAGATTACGGTGACTTTTTCTTAATTGAAAATCTCAGGATTGGCTCAGACTGGCGTAGAAAGGGGGTCGGCAAAAGGATCGCAAGGGACCTCATAGAGAAGTCACATAAAGGGGGTCGGAATCCAGCCTTTTCACTAGTCAGGCCTGGGTGTATCGGTTTTGAACTCAGAAAAGTGACCAAGGGAAAAACAAAACTAGAAAAGCATGAGATCGAAATTAGTATGCGAGGCAAGATTATTGACTTCTGGCGGTGCCAAGGCTTCCGTCGAGTCGGCGCTTCTGATTTTTTCGGCCTCGCAACCGATCCAAACCATCCGGCAGATACGATTTCTTCAATCGCGGATTTCAACCCAGCAGATGCAGAACCTGATCTCGACGAAGAGCCTCCAACTGAATTTCTAGCCCCCGGTATCGCGATCTCTCCCGGCCCCTGGCGGCTAGAGTTACTAAAGGAGCGGCTCCCTTTGCACCATGCCATTGTTACTCTTCCTGACGATGAATGTGTCCAATTCTTCAATAGTTTCAAGGCTAACGTCGACAACCAATCCTATGATTGGAACAAAGTGGACCGGCATTCTGACAACGCCTTACACATAGCAGTCCAAGAGCTCAAAGCCAAGAGTTTGCGCTGGTTGTTGGAGAATGTGAATGAAGACCAAATCCTCGCCTCACGTCGAAACGTCGCCGGCTATACTCCACAAGAAAAGCTCGAATCCCAGCTTGATTCAATCAGATCAACGTCACGACTGGGCTGCATGACAATGGATGTGTCTAGAGAATTCAAGGGCTACCCTCCAGAAGCTATCGAGTGCCTTGTCGCCTTCCGGGGACTCAGCAATCTTTCCAAAATACAACACGAACGTCTAAAATTCGGATGTACCTGCAGCTCGTGTATAGACGGCTTCTTATCCCCACGCATGAAATTTCAGCTCTTACTCAAAGCCGAAACTGCACACAATCTTTTGAACGAGGGAATAGAAGATGGACCTGCCTGGTACGAGGAAAGCGACAAGTACATACAATATGTGCCTTGGAACCTTCGGCAAAGGTTCCGGACCAATAAATCACTAAGGCAAGGGTTTTCAAATCTCTTCCTTTACACGGCTGAAGTTTTGCGAAAAGATATAACTCCAAATGCCTTAACTATTAGCGCTCAATTAAGATTCACCGGCGAATGGCCCCCTTGCACTAAAAACTTATTAGAAAAAGGCCGAGTCGAAAGTGCTCTGCAATCTCTTTTTAAATCCACACAAGATGAAGGCGAGTGGGCTAGGGATGGGGGTTATTTATATGCGTTTAAGGAGGACATAGACGCTTTGCCCGAGTGCCGTAATGACTACGAGTTCGAATTTGTGGCATTGATGTGCGGGGTCCCAGGTTGGCAAGATCCCGATTACCCTTAAGCGCCAGACACAGAAGATTCCGCCGGTTACATAAAACGAGAGCTGGCTCTCTGGGATCAGGATTCATCTCTAGCTCTGCTTGCTAGTAGAATCGGTGACCTGGAATCGAATTCCGTAATATCCCAATATTTGGTAGGGCACCGCCGCGCCCAATGAAGTCCGTAAAACCGCTTATTTGATTCATGCTAGCATACTTGTGTATAGTTTGTTCCGCGGGTTTTCCGTTTAAGTAATCTTCCATTTTATCAATCAAATAATACTAGCAGTTAGGATTAATCAATGCGATTGCTTGGTCTCCTCTGTAGTTCAAAGAAACTCGGTTGTGTTTCATTCGAACAAGCATAACCAAGATGATAGCCACAAAAACCTCATCTTCACTGACGTTACAATATACCGGCTAGCTAGCCTACTCCCGTTATAATAGCCGTTTCTAACAAAAATGTCAGGACTTCAGCAAACACATATACGACACCACGTTGCGCTAACAAATCACAAAAGTCATTTCGACATGCATGAGGACCAAAGTTGGCACGTAATCACAACACACTGAATTGACCGATAGATAGTTTAGGTACCCCTGCTCTTGGACTAATATAATAAATATTTATATATTTGCACCAGGTGCGCACTATTCTTTGCTGGCAGGGTAACTGATCCACAGTCTGCTTGTATACAGCTGTACAACTTATAGTACCAGCAATACATATTATGCAGTCAGCTCTGATTCCTTCAATTGTGTATTTACAACATACTATCTTCACAGCATACGAGGCAAGGAATGTACTATATGGGATTGCGTATCTTCGCGAAGATATCCCTTCCTGTTAGCTGTCAACACCCACACCCGTCACGTGGGCATGGGATATGCGAGCACCATCGATATATATAGATATTTCCAGGAAGACCTAGACCTTGTGCAATCCCAAACCTAATAGCATTAATGTTCTAATCCAAATTGACAGGCCCGATTAACCATAGGATATGCAGCTTCCAGTTACCCGGAAAGAAGTGAGCAACGCAGATGAGGATTGTGGAATCTGAATCTTGCATGAAAATCGACAATTTAACAATAGATTCCCTGGGTCGATCAGCCTACTACTGCAGGAGTCATGAGCTCCCAAATTCTCTCTAAGACATAAACTTTCGGGACGAAGAAACTCCACATCACCGTTTTCCTTCCATTTTCATATGTTGAAGGTTTCTTCTCTTATCACGCGATGTAATATAGCCTATTACCTAACCTAGTAAGAAACGCCATGGTGGGATTTTATAATTTATCCGCAAATTTAGCAGCCGGAACTGTGGAGACATCAAAAACAAAGTACGGACTTGGAACGACCGCCAAAAAAAAGCACATGCACATGAGCTCGGGCTCGAGCTCGAGCTTATGCCTTGCAGTTTCCCATGCACTATGGCTCACGCAACCGATATGATGGGTTTTTCATTTTGGCACTATACCCCAGGCTTGGCTGCTGAGGGGTTTTCCTTTGCCTTTTCTTTCTTTCTTCCTGGAGTTTCTGGCACACGTGGTAGCGGTTAAGTGTGCCATCTCTAACTAGCCAAGATGGGTTGGCCGAAACAGAATCTTGGTTTAATAGTCAAGCTGGTTGTATTCGATGGCTGGGGAAGTAAAATGTGGAGAAATGATAGAATTTTCTTTTCTTCCTGCCAGCCTGAATGGGCCGTGTGCCAAACATACTGCGGTCTACATTTACGAGAGAGAGGAGAGGAGGTGTGGAGCGGTATACTCTTTCTAGAATGCTTCTCCCGGTACTATACGGATCCAACGTGATAGTAGCGTTACTCGTGATTGATGAGCACGCACGCATATGGCCAATCACGATGCAGATTAGGACAGTATTTTCTGTCGCGCAAGCCAGGCAAACCAAAGACTAACACATTTTGCGAAGGCAAAAATAAGAACAGCAGACTCTCTTTCTAGAATTCTTCAGAAACCTTAGGTATCATATTTGTAGACCTCCGCCAGCGCAATGCAACGCCAGAACTCATATACAGTACATCCCAAAATGCCCTTCGTGACAAATGACTAAATACATCAAAGAAAATTGTGGTAAAATGGCGATGCCATGGGCCAAAAATAAAAATAAAAATCGAAACAACTCCTTCCAGAAATCATTAGACAGTTCTTGTTTCTTTCCGCATACAAGAAAGCCATTATATGCTTTTTATCGTGCGTATCCCGCAATTAAAAACAAATTTTCAAGTGGAAACTATGTGCAGTGAATAGAAGAGGGGAAGAATCTTCAGAAGAGCAAAAAACGGGAGATCCCTAGGAACAAGAAACAAAGAACTTAACTCATGTAGTAATCAAAAAAGATTCCCCCGTGGTAACCCAATAAAAATCCCAATATACGCCAGACCAACCACACATGCTACGACGAAACTTTGTTTAGAAATAACTCTTTGTACACGTTTAACTTCCTTCTCTTCGACTTCTGTTCTTCGTTCATACATCCGCCTGAGAAGTGTTGTATTATTTTCATAGTTCTCAACCCACTCTTCGATACCATATTCCTCTGCTTCGCTGCTGTCATGTTCGCTTTTCGACATCCCTGAGAAGAAGCTGTTGACTTCATCGGCCGGGAATAGTTCCCAAGGCAGCATCTCCCGTTTAAAACCGAGATAGACCAGCCAGAAACATATCCCTTTGCTAGCATTCAACATAGCAAAAAGGCCAAGGACAAATGGAACAACGCCGAACAGCCTCCACCAACGTGCTTGGCTGCTTAATGTTAACAACAGACCGAATACTATCGATGATAGCAGCACTAAACCTGCAAGCAGACGGATCGCTCGGATACGGGCTCTTCCCGCGTTCGATAATGAGTGTTGAACAAAGTTCGGATGAGATTGGTATCTTAGAGATTCTAAGACGGAATTAACTGCCGGGTCGAAGGCTGAAGGATGAGTCGTGTGAGCTAACGCCTCAAGAACTGCCAGGCGCTCTCTAGACGTTAGGTTTAATTCGTAAGGTGATTGTGCTGAGATGTATAGTTGGGCAACCAGTGATACTTCATTTCGGAAAGGCTGGAAAGAAGCTGAGCTGCCTACTGGGGGTAATGGTGTAACTTCGTGATGAGAGACTGTCACGACGGAATTCTGTCGTAACTTTTCGTCTATTGTTCCTATCGAGTTTCCAGGTAGAAAGGATGAATGTTTCCGACCAGATGTGCTGGCGGACGCATGAGATATATGTGTGTGTGCTTTCTCAAGGGTATCTGGAACGTTGAGTTCCCAAGGAGGTGAGAGATCTTGGTCTTCCCGAGGCAATGAATTAAATTTATTGGTATAGTCTCGATGCCAAAGGAAGAATCGTAGGGTTTCAGGACTGTGTTCCACAAAGCGTAGATAGTTTAGGAAGTCCCGCGTCGAACATGGCTAAAAACAAAAATAAAAATAATTAGCATATATCCTTGAATAATCATGTCTTGAAACCGAGCGGTATCTGCTAAAGCAGCTATCCGGACGATATAGTGAAGGGATTTTGTCTTACCGAGCAGGTCGACCCAGCTATGACCTTGTCAAAAGAAAGAGCTTTGGGTACCACAACCAATCGTTCCTTAAGATGTGCCGGACGTTTCTGACGACTATAAAAGACCCAGTCCATGGTTTCGCCGTCGAACTATACACCGTCTAGTCTTCCGACGGCCTTTCCTCTTCATAGTAACACTGACATCCGCGAATATCAAGCGAAGGAACCAAAGTTATATCGGGGATCCGTTGACTCCAAAGTTTCGATTAATATATGTTTCCCAGCTATTCCGCCGAAGAGGACAAGTTGGATAACCGCCAATCTAACCAAGTCTTTGGAACTAATCCCAATGTGACGGTTAACCCTTTCCCGCTCCGATTACCAGACTTTGATATCTGTGTCGTAGCCCTCTTAACAGCCCTTCAGGCTTCTAGAAACCGAATTATCCCAAATGCGAACAACAGCAACACATTCGGATATTGTGGTGCGCGCTGCGGTGTCGTGATATTGTTAAGTTGGGAAAATCGAACGCAGAAGGCTGAAATAAAGAGCTCAAGTCGGCTAGTAAGCCAAAGCAACGTTGTAGATGTTGGGGTTGATCAAAAGCGGATATTTGGGTCGTCGATAGTGCTGCTTTAGATAAGGCTTCCCTAAAACTCGTCTCTTTTTTCATAAACCAAGGTTCTGGAGGTCTACCCTACTTATGTGTAGAAGGGTACTAGGGCTGAGCTGCCACACTAAGAAACAACAGCAGACAAGAATGCACGACCGAATGCAGCCTCTACTGAGAAATAGCCAAAATTAAGCATTGATAAGGGAACCACCCTGTTATTCCCCACCACTATATTGGATTTTGCAGCGATGGAATGCTTCCAGGGTGTGCCGCAAAGGTGGTCTTGGTGTCTGACTTTGATTTTTGCGACGGTTCAATACAGGAAGCTAGGAATTACGGGATCTTTACGATGCCTTGGTAGCATTAGACTTAAAAAAGAATAGCCAGGGAAATTCTGGGGCAAGTGGGTATGATGGTATTAACAGTATCTCATGGGACGGTTGAACAATGTCCGACGATTTATCCGGTATATAACCCATCGGTTGCGGTGTGCAGATAGATCACCTCAAACCTCGAGCTTTATTGCTCCACTCTGTTTTTCTTGTTTGATCATGTATCTGAAGGGCACGGATTTCTGTGGCCACAAAGGTTGCGCAGGAAATGGGGAGGAAAGATACACAGATACGGGTATACGAGATGGTCCGACGCAAGGTCACGCCTTTGTGGAGATGCCTTGCCCCACGGCTCAAGAGGATGGTTAGGGGATTTCCCACTTCTTGCAGATCATCTAGCCAGTCTAGATGAGCCTTCGCAACCCAAAGGTTTTGTTTGCAGAGGATGAGGATTAAAATGCGGACTAGGGAAAAGGGTGTGGATAAACAGCCAAGCCATGCAAGGTTGTTACGCTTGGATCAACACTTCGTGATGCATAGCCGTTGGTTTCTGTTTGGAAATGGGGAACTTCGATTTCACCCCGCCTGAGATAAAGTGATGGCATCACTTTTGTTTGAATATTAAGTCAAGCCCTGGAAACTTACAGGCAATATTTTGAATCCAAGTTTTGACTGTGAACATGCGACATTGTTTCTCACAAAATGGTGGGAGAGAAACTAGCAAGGAAACAAGTGAGCAAAACTTCCTAGATCCATGATATAAGAAGCTGCGTGGAAGCCATGCAGGATGTTCGATAGATTCCTTGCCACCCTCCAAAAAAACCTTCCATTTGTTCTGGTCGCTCTTGCCCCATACATAACACCGTGGAACGCACATGACACTTTGCCTGGCGTGTGGATCCAGCTCGATATTATTTGTCCAGAGCCCATCCCCGCAATCGGAAAAAAGCGAGCCGGATGTGGAGACATTTCAAACACTAGGATAATGTGCCAAACTAGAATCCTTATTGGTTAGACCACAGCCTTTAGCAAGGTGGTGTGAGGGTCTGAGCACGAAGTTTTCGGAAACTGGCCCGTATTTACGCAAACCTTGTCAAAGTATCTTCTTTCGCAATGAGGTTCTTTCCCTAAGATATAAATTTTCAAAGCTCTGACCTCTGGCCCCAGAGTCGCATCTTTGCCTGAGGGGTGACAAGTTCACTTATTTAACCGGCTGGTGCCCTAACCTAAGTTAGTTTGCGTTGGGTTATTTCTAGCCGCTCATAAAATGTCCATGAACTTTTGACCCAAAGCCCTTTAAAACCCCCACGCGATCGGATCAGACAGTCTCATGATAGTGAGTGAATACCAAAAAAAAATTATACCGCGGAAACATTATTGCGCAAGACGATTGAACGTTTGAAAGAGAACACGCTTAATCACAACTTTATCATACTTTCTTTGAACTTTGGTAATTGTGGCGTCCTTACGTTCGTATTCGTCCGTCATTTCAAGCACGGTCTATCGGCACATCTTGTCGGCGGTATCAAGCTCCCGAATACGAGGTGCCAAGAGTATCTCAGGCTTCTAACCTGGTATGCAGAGAAACACATGCGACCCTTCTAACCAGGAACGGCTAATATATCGATCTGTCCATCACACTCCACCTATCCACGAGATCAAAGACAATTGAAACCACAAGGCTTGTGAACATACTTTTTGGGAAACAAATACTAATTGATTGGACAGACCATAATTCTAGAATATTCACAGTCCCGGTTAGAGTTTGTTGAGGAGTCTGAAGGACATATTATACACAAGGCCTACACAGTATGAACGGTTGAACTTCGGTCATTACCTGCAGTTTGATCACAGCGAGGCCCACAATATCCTACATCTTCTAGATGTGACAACGAACTAAAAAGACCACAGGCAGATTTACAAACGGTATGACGAACCTTAATAGGTAAAACTACGGTATACATGCCCTTCATCGTGCACGGTTGCAACGTTGTCAAGTCGGCCGAATATTGGGGACAAAGTGGCGGTCTGCTAGTCTGTATCCACTTTGACATTCTGCTATGTAGATACCAATCTCTGCGCTTTGGTATATACGACGATGCTCTTAACTCTTTTTCCAGCTATCATCAACGTATAACACGGCTTATGTCCCTTTTAAGCCTGTCAGCCGGGTGAGCTCGCTTCATGACAGACGTAATGCGAAATGGCGATCGGTTTGTCCAATGCTTAGATACTTTCCAGGCTCAGGCCATCGTCGCATAGTACAATTTACAATCCATGATAGTACTATTATACTTGAAAAGTACGGCTGGTATATTCGGATCCTGGAAGTTGCCGAAGCCCACATGTGGAGAGTAAATTCGCGAACGCAGCTTTATCGAAATTACTTCTAGAATAATCGCTAGGTGTCCAAATATCAAAATAAAAAGCGATCAAGGCTTCAGGGGTGTGTACCCTCAATTTTATGTAAAATGTTCAGGTAGTGAGGAGGATAGCAGCCCATATCCCACTTGCTTAGTGTCGATCGACAGATGTGGAATGCCCGTGTGGTGCCTGGCTAACAATGTACCACCGTTAGACCAACTACCTACGGTTTCGCTCTCTATTATTTTTGTTTGGCCCTATAAAGTGTTCCTATTGACCCTATTGACCCTATACTAACGTTCAAGAATAATCGTCCTCAATGGGAAGCATTCGAGTCCAGCCCAGTGATAAAATTGCGTCGCCTACAAAACATCCAACAAAATCAACACAATCTCCTACCGCTCACATGACTCTCTCCTTCAAGTCGGTTAAAATAGCCCTTTAAATTATAAAAGTCCCATTTTGAACATGCCACAGCTTGAATTATAAATTCTGATCTATTATTCTTATATTGCCATTTTATAATCTTTGTTGCAACGTTGACACAGATCATCCAATTTTGCAAAACGCGGGTTGGAAATGTTTCAAGGGGTCTGGCGCATGGATATCAGCACACCCTTAATATATTGCGGTATGAAATGCTTGATCCGAGGCTCTGGGCCGTTTTGATTATAAACAATGTTAGCGAGGAGTTGAACCTCCATTTATTTTGAGCGTACTTTAATAAATTGGGGATACTCTTATTCAACCATCTAGGCGAACTTATCCCAAGGCCAGACTTATAACACCCAGTCTCAAAACCAATTTGTTACTCGAAGGTTCGGACCTTTTTATAGACCCACCGATACAGCTTATTCTATGACTTCAACTATCTAAATCTGCCACAATATTAGCCCGCATTTTCATTCCTCCTGATACCTCCCGCAGATTTTACCTAAGTTGTACAGATTTGTCCAGCCAGAGATATATCCTCGCTTTACAACAAGTCTACGCATTGTTATCCCGTTTTTTCCTATGTAATTTCAGCCCCAAAAATACAACACGGTAGTTCTACTAACAAGAGCACCTGCACACTGAAAACTGGCATCGTACTCAGGCTGAAAGTGCATTGATCGAGATGAGCTGCCGTAGGCTTTCGGTGAATATATTTAAAATAACCCAAAACCCGGAGAAATAGAGAATAGTCGACTATTTACTCTGAAAATTTGGTTTTATAGTTATTATTCTCGAGACCACTGTTAGAATCAATCAGGAATAGTTTATCTATCGAGCCAAGGCCGAAATTCTATTGACGGCACCACCACCAATCCTAAAATTACTTCGTGTAGTTTGCTTTACGAGTTGATATTGCCTGGTGTGGGGTTCTTTAAATAAAATACTGGCCGATTGAGGTCAAACTAGGAATAACATAAGGGTGGGATCATTGGGTAGAACCCACGCCGGAACTAGTTTCCTGAAATGCCACAACCACAATATCCAACACACACAGCACATGTGGATATATACACAAGTAACGTATTTCACCTAGTGTGCGCGCACACCTAGTTTTGGCGCAAAATCAACTCATTTTATTTACCCTATCAAAAATCCGACCCCCATAGACACGATAGGTCACGATATGAGTTAAAATGATACGAAATGATACGAGATGACATAATATAATATAATAAGAGTAAATAATGAAATAGAAATGATATTTATATCAAAAAATATTAAGTAGTATCTATGTAATTTAAGTTATTTTATTAATATCTTTTTCCTTAATATTATTTACCTCGTTATTATTCGCTTTGTTACTACTCAGGCTCGTCTCGTTATTGTTCGACTCTATGTTATTATTAATATTAATAATGATTTTAGATTTATCCTTATCTTTATTTTTACTGCTACTTCTTGGTCTCTCTCGTCTTCTACCGCGTTCGTGAGATGACTGTATGTTATTATTATTAATATTTACGTTTCGTTTGTTAACTTTTACTTTACTACGATTATTTCTTAGTCTGCTTTGTCCTCGTCTTCTATTTTTTGTTCCACCTCGTTCCGCCTCGTTTGATCTCGAGCTTTTCGTTTTATTTAGTTCGGTATTCTTCTGAGACTATGCTGCTTGGATTTTCTGGTTGTTTAATATTTGAGTTTCTGTGAGTCGTGGCTTCTCGCGTTGAATAGTGGAGACTTTCTTATTAGCTTGATGAAGCTGATTAGCAGTTTCTGCCAAAATAATGTTCTCATTTATAAGACGTTGCGCTAATTTACTAATCTTCTGAACTCGAGTAACGGTTGGAGAATCTACGAAAGCACCTGCTTTGTCTAGTAATGAACTGATAGCTTTATGTACTGATACGGGTCGTTTTGGAGTGATTGCTGGCGGTTATTCTGCTGACGCTGACGATGACGGTATTTTAGATTGTGCATTAATTGCTAGGTTGGTATCGGTAATGTTCTTTTGCAGTTTCGATAGAATACGGTTCGGGTCGAATGGTATTAAGCCGGTTCTACGCCATGCTGCTTTGACTAAGTTGACATCTATCGTACTCTCTTGGGCTTCTACGAGTAATTTAATAAATAATTGCTTGTCGAGACTAGTTAAACCGTTTCGAAACGCGTTGTTGATAAAATTTCGATATTGTTTTGTATATACGGCGTTGAACCCGACATCTAACGGTTGGAGACGATGTGTGCTGTGAGGTGGAAGATAAAGCGCTATAATTCGAAGTTCTATACATTTATTAATAAATGTAATAGAAATATAACTTTCGTGACTGTTTAGTAGTAACATTCGCTATTGTTGATTCGTGTTAAATCATGTTGTGCCGATGGCTATTCTTGAGACAACGCTTTACAGGCATTAATTCCTTCAAAACCGGCCAACCCTGTCGGTCTGTGAATAGCAATCCTGTCTAACATGGCCGTGCGCACGCAAGTGTAAGGTTAAACACCTCGATACTCTAGAGTTGAAGGATACAAATGCGGCAGTCGACGCGAAGTGCATAGGGTAACCGGTCGAAAGCTTGTCTTCTGGCCCTGGCATAAAATCTTCGGCTATTCGCTTCTCATATTCGCTCTCTGAATAGTATTCAATAGTATATGCTTCGAAATCTACAAGCTTTCTTGATCCAATCGGATTATGCAAGACGATCATCCATGATACCAAGTTGAATATTCGATAGCAGAGCATAGTTGTTTGAACGGAATGTGACGATATATTTTCGGGAAATTTCTTTTCTTTCTCGCAAATTCATCATTAAAATTGGAATGTCTATTAGGAGGAGGCAGGCTACAATGGCCATATAAACTCCCTGCTTTCTCTCCCGAGCATTTCGGATTTTTCCTCAAAATCGCCATAAACGTTTAAACAAAGTACCCTACTCCCTGAACACCGCGATAGCTAAATACTCGAAGTCACGATATCCCTACAGGCGGCCTTGTCGGCTGCACTATTCAACTCGGAACCTCTGTCGCCTGCGTCTATTGCTGCAATTGGGAGTATGTACCCTCTCTAACCCAAATTTAAGATTTGTTATTCCGAAAACTTATAATATCTTGGTAAAGATGGTTGGAAGATAGCTGGAGAACCAAACACAGGGTCATATACTCATATCGACACCCTTAGTTTGAACTGTTGGAACCTGTAAATGAGATCCGGGTTTAGTAGAAGATCTGATGTACTTGGTGTGATGCGATCAAACAAGGTGTCTACCGCTGGGTCTTGATGTCATCTGTCAAGAAAATCATGATATCAACAAATGAATATCTGCAGGTTAGGCATGAATTGTATGAACTGCTCAAATAAAATGACAATAAATATTTGGCACTCTAGGCCTACACAGATATGCTGTTTTATCCTGTCCGATAATAGATAGGTTCTAGCCACGTAAAGCAGACAACACACGGGGTTCAATACATTCTGGAATCCATTAAATAAACGGGCATTTATAAACGTTGATGCTGTAATACATTCAAACCTAACGCTACAAGACTAACTTATACGCATTGCCATGCTATGCGGAGTCAATTCGTCCATTTTAGAACAATCGCAACATCACTAAAGCTATTTTACACGGTTCTATATGATTATTTCGAGTTTAATCATGGGACTAGTTTGCTATTTTGGTACATGCTCCTAGTTACATCAAGCGTATATTGATATCATATAGGTTCTATAGCCAACTCGACTCCAGTTCCTTATCCCGTAGTGACCCGCTAAAAGGACTCTCGGAATAATTTAAAAATCTCTTCACGAATTTGGATCTAAATGCAAATACATGGGCATGGCCGAGGCGCAGCGCTGCAGCGATCCTAGGTACCGCCGGCCCAATCGATTGCCAAAAATACTTTCAGTTTTCCACATGAAGAATTATAATGAGGCGGGGTTAAAGGTGCAAATGTAGGATTTACACGAAAAGCTATAGTGACTGAAAGAGGCAAGTATCAAGATCTCAAATATACAAGGCAGCATCCAAATCGGCTGCCTGCATACGGCTGGGTTATTCGCTTGACAGGATATTGAACAGCTATCGATTCTTTATGCGGTTGTGTTGTAGAATGTCAATAGTGTAGCTGGCCGGCCGGCCGGCCGATCGGGTCACACAAGTGTCTAATTAATTAAGCTTATCTAGGTTCCATGAATTGTGAGTGGCTTATCGACATGTCGCAAGTTTTAAAAGAGAAGGTGGAAGAATCTAGTGGCCGGCGGCTGGCCTATTGTGCCGCGCCATTGGATCAACACAATTGCTCAAGGCACCACCGGACTATAGTTTATCGTAGCATCGCTATGGAGTTTATCGCAAATACCAGGGTAAATTACAAGTTATTATCTTGCAAAGTAGTATCACGAGGATTTATCCATGAGTATTCCTACAGAATCACCCCAAGTACCCCGACTTTTAAGGGATATGTAGCAACGTTATAACTCGAGTAAGAAAACGGTAACGTTATAACTAGAGATTCACCGTGGAATATAGCCAACCACACCTTCTTTTCTCAGCTGGATATCTTTCAAATCTATGGTACAATAGTAGGCATCCCTACTTGCCTCGTTCAACTATGTAAAGCAGAGCTCCTGTCCGGTCGGTCTGAACTTCTAGCCAAGACATGGGCCTGTCCCCTTATCACTTGATCATGCACATATCCATAGACCTATGGGCCAATTGAAGAGCCAGTCGCTCCGAGATCCCGTTTGAACTTGAACAGATCTGCTGGGTATCGATATATCCAGCGCAGTCCAAAATTAGGAATTTTCGTTTATCCACCGTTCTTTAGTGGCATAAACTTGGTCCACTTTCACACATCTGCAATGCAATGATATGCGAATCCACATGTTCGACAAGTTATTTGACAAAGTTTTCCCCTTTGCAAAATTTATTTTCAGCATTTACACTCCGGAGTAGTACTGGCAGTTGGTTGTGGCAATGTTCAATCCGACGCGATGGTACGTGTATGTAACCCCAAAGTCCTATTGATGAATGTAAAGGCCGACTGGGAATCGAACCACGTGGCTACAGTTTACTGATTCTGTAAAGATTGCAAGGAACACGCAATGTCTCGGGAAGGGAGTTCATCTCAAGAAATTTATCGTCTAGGTAAAAGAGGCAGGTGTATAAAGATCATGCGATGTAATCGTCGTGTGTGGGGTCTTATAATCTTATCGAATAGCGAGGGGTTGTACTGCCGGCGGTGGACTGGTAAGGGTTATTGCTACACTACCTTGACGCTGACTTACATACCTTGTATGCCTTTGATTCATATTAAAAAAAATTAGTAGCCCCGACAGCGAGCTCAGTGTAGTAATCTACGACCAGTACAAACACGGGTGGCCAATAACTCTTAGTAAAACTCTGAACATTCGGCGAGTAAGTCTAAGACCACTAGTTTTTGAGACAGTATGTATAGTAACTTGTTTGTAACCACATATAACACCTCTACTATTAGGCTGCAATATGGGACACGAATAATAATATTGAGTGGACGCCCTTTAGACTCTCCAGATTTCTTGTTCAAGTAACCTTTCCCTCCGAAACATTTGCATTAACATGCATGTGCATTCGTTTACGAAAAGCATTGAGACAAACTCCGAATCCCCCAATACGTATTTGTTTAATTATATTTAACTATAAAAGACGGAGCCAGTAGGCCTAATTGTATAGCGACATATGAATATCGGCGATACCCGGATTGATTCTACGAGCTTAAGGCAACTGTTGAGGTCTGTAACAACACGGATATTCCCCCCTGACTCGAAAATGCAACATCTGGTTTTCGGCCGAATAAAGCAATATACCGCTGCCGTCTTGGCACATGAGCTTAATTAGAACCTAACAATTCATGAGTTGGTCCAGACGAATTTCCTAGTTTAATTTGATCGATCTTGGGCTCAATTAAAATCTAACGGATCTGCTCCTGTGTTGGTCGGAGAAAGTCTAGATCTTGTTCTAATTAAATGCGAGATCGATACTAGACGGGCCCGTATTCGATTCTGTAGTGATAGCTGCGGGATGTGAATTCGAAATTGGATTGCATTGAAGTTTGAAGCTCGAATTGGTGGAAGATTTGGTATCCCATAATGGTACCATGATCTAAAATGCCGTTGTTCCGACCCAACTGGCTCTCCGTTTGCCCTGTCGACCGGACGCTAGGGACTTTTTTGGCAGTTGTAGTTTCTCATCAAAGTATACAGAGTAGTGCTGGGTACCTATTTGAAACGATCAAATTCTTGTTTGCCGATCCGCTAGTGATAAGAACCCATTGCATTGCATTGATATCACAATAATCGTGCCATCCAGCATGATGCCGCATTCGTAGACGCAACTTGCGAATCGTGATGTTTTAGAATAACTGCGGCCTGAATATGTTGGTTTTCAATCGATGGGTATTTGAATTTCCTATATTCCCTGACCATCCGACATATAATATCGATATTGCGACAGACTTCAAGAGGAATTGCGAGCTGTACGGAACAATCCTGCCTAATCCACTTTACGATTTCAGGAGGCATTTGTGTTTGACGTAGAGTCTTTTTAACCCTGTTTGTGTTGTCGCCTTGTGTCCCAACCGCCTTGTCCTGGAATGCTCATGCTCACGCCTCCGTGGGTCCACCAGCCTACGATGTCCGGGGTGCTCTCAAAGTCACGTCGACAAGCTCAAGGGGAAAATTTTCAACCGACAAGACGAGAGGATTCCTGTTTCTATGGAGTAAGAAGAAACAACATGGATCCACCCACAACTCTTCCAGACGAGTCCAGCCCTGCCCCCCAGACGTACGAGGCCAGGATTGAAATGCTTTTGTATACTAATGGGCAGAGCTGTTACATCGTTGACCTTATGGGCTGCCCTTTTTGGTACGGAGGCCTGTCATCACGATCTGAAGAAAGCTCCATTGATTCGGTGGATTTGCCCGATTCTGCGAGCGGAAGAAATAACGTTAACAGTCTGGCATCCCCTGGTGGGCTCCCTTGCCCATAAGCGATCCTAAGAGATGGCTAGCTAGCGTCATTCGTTAGGCAACCAGCGACTTTCGCTTGATCCGAACGAGACCGAGGAATTCTTTACCTCTTTTTTATTTGTTCCCTTGGTTCCTTTTAGTCACAATCAAGCTAAACAATCTACGATACGATGGTGTTATGGGCCTCCGTGTCAAACTGTGCAGATAACCCGCAGGTAAGCTTGTACTTTCCGACGGCGTGGCCCATACTCCGTCGTTTGGGGCAGACGCCGCTTTCCCAGTATATTTCGTAGGCTGCCTTTGACTCGGACAACCAAGCATGGCTGGTGCCCAGGGTTGTCCTTCCTGCCATGGCCGTACTTGTCTTGCTTGTATTCGACATCGTTGTTCGATTTGAGCACATCCTTTTTTTTTTACATTTTGGTGGGTAGGCGAAATACAAATGATTAACGATCAACGACTTTAAATATCTCCGGGTTCCATTTTTTATTCCTAATGTAATAAAATAAGCTATAGTTTTCCTACCTTACACTTACATACGAGGTTGACGATCTGAGAGTAGGAGAAAGGAGTCCTGGCAGATCGTTCCCAGAACAAAGTCTTCAGCCGTCCTGTTAAATTATATTACCACGAAGGAAATCTGCAAAAGTACAGAGTACCATGGCCGCTTACCAGTTGGAAAAGGAATACGGATATGTTGCACGACGTTATTAAAGACCGTTCTCTCGATACACTGGTCTCAGCAAAGGGGGTTGGAATCGTAAGCAAGAGGAGGAAACGGAAGCTCATCTCTTGACCATCTGAGCACGCTGCCAGTGCACCACAGCGGTTCTGGGGAAGTTATGCGGGCAGCTGTCTTCTTCATCGCGGCGACGGTCTTCTCCGCTGCTTGGGCTGTTCCGCCAAGCCAGTTCGACACCCAAGCCGAAAGCCCCGATCCAACGTCGAATATCGAAGCTGCTACGAGGAATCAAGACAGTTCTCTTTATCGTCGAGAGACATCGGTGTCTCCTCTTTGGTATGATATTCCCTCACCGACTCCGACGCCAGCACCGAAAAAGAACATCCCAGGAGCCGTCGGGGCCACGATTGCCACTGTCTTTATTGTAACCATCGCTGTTGTTATTTTTCTCGCTCACAGGGGCATCTGGCTGCGACATCTTCGTGCCCAGCAACTTTTAAAATCCAAAACCAAAACTGTTCTGAGCTTTCGTCCCACGAGCACTACGCCAGAACCCATCGAATATGACGAGGATATGAGGCAGCAACGTTCTGGTCAGATTGTTCAATCTTACATTTCGATGGAAACCGTTTGCATTTCGGACCAGGATAGTGAGGTCGGCGTGCCGGTTAACCGCATGTCGATACACGACCAATATTATGACCAGTCGCCTGAACACGCCGTTATAACCATGCCACCCCCTGTCGTTCATAGACATAGTATGCCATGAACGCTTTGGATTTCAAGTTCGGCCATGTGGGAAAAATCCTCGAATTGTGGGGTACCGAGTCATGAACCTTAGTTCTGGAATTCGAACTCAATTCACCCGCATAGGGTTGATGTCCTAGAACATCTTTTTAGTAACACTCCAACGCTTCTTCAAGCAGGGCTCCATGCGCTCCGCAGCAGACGGTCTTCTTCCGACATATTACACTTCCACAAGGTCTTAGGTTTACCAGGGAGTAATTCCTATTTCTTATGTTTGGAATTCGAAATCATGGACCAACATAATTATATAAGGATCGCATCTCTTCGTCACAACGCAGGATTGTATCACAACATAAACGATATCCTTCATCGTATTATTCCAATATACAGATACCAGTTTCGACAGGGAGGGTCGCCTTTCTGTTAGTTTCGCATGACACTAGGTCCTTCTCTTGGGGCTGCATTGTAACAACACTTGGACAAGGTTTCCTGGACCTAGAATTTGGCTTTAGCTTTATGCAGCCTTAGAACCAATCGATCGGAATCGAAGTTGGCTTTAGTTATTTCATCTCACCAAAATCATGCAATGTCATATATACCTGGAGTTATTTTGCATTTGTTTGGAACATATATACCATCGGCGCATTCCTAGGGGTTTGGGAGCAAAGTGTTTTTCGGATTTGAGTTTTATATATGCATGTACTACGAAACATTCAACTCTTATTTCATGCGGATTTCGAACGCTCTTTGTTTTTACTGTAGTATTTTATCAGGCATTTAAGAGCATCTTGTATTATCATTAAGTCATTCCACGTATACATTAAGTTGTGTTTCAGGTACTATTCCGTGGATCCCCGTCATCTCATCCTTAGCATTTTGAAAGGTTCTCCCCCCAACTAGCAGTTATTTCTCTTCTGAAACCCCTACTTAGAGCTAGACCACATGTTTTTCATCGATGCATCATCATAACGCTTCCTAGGAACTTATACGACAACTACGAAGTCCGTCAAATATCTCTTCTCACGGGGAGTGCATAGGTATCCGAAATATCCGTACGATGAGCACGCAGTCGGTATCACCGTCCCTTTCGCCAAAATCCTGACTCAGTCAGGCTCGTGCGTACTAAATTTTGATTTCAATATTAGCACTCAAATATGAAATTTCTGTTTGTCTTCTCAAGGGTGTATGGATTATGCAGGTGCCTGATAATACCCGTACTCCACGTATATTATTTGTCCCTCTACTGGATACTTCCATTTCACGTCCTTGTTGCTGCAGACGGTAAATTAGTGGGTAGTGGGCTTGGGTTCTCGTAAATATTGTAGGGTCGTGGAGCTTTGTATTTGCATTCGGTGAAGAAAGTGGTGGTAGCATCGTAGAAGGTGAAACTAGAATATGACGCTCTCGATGGGATAGGGAAACGTAATATTCGAATTTTCGTACCTCGAAGGGTCCATAGGCGATTGACGGGGCAATAAGTGCTAAGATTGCAAAAAAAAAAAGATTGGAAATGACCCTCAATGTAGAAAATAAGATAGAGGAATCTTGGGATATGTATTGATGAAAAATAGGGACAGGATTTCGATTTATGGAGAAAGTTTCAGAGTACTATTCTATCTAGGGAAATTTGTAGCTTAGTGATATGTGATTCAGATTGTTCAAAGCACCTTTACATAGATGTGATTTTGGATGCAACTTCTCAGCTGATCAGGAGCTCCAGGGCCATGTCATTTGAAGCGGCTATCTCTGGTTACGAGAGCGTCTTCACAATCAAAGGGAATCCTTCTAGATTGTTCGCATATTTTGGCGTGCACCCAACACTAGGAGAATGTTGGCCGGCTTGCTGTCGCCATTGAGTTCGCTGAGTCTATGATGTAGCACAGATTTCTAGCCTCCTTAAACCCTGACACAAGCTGACTTTGGTTAACCAATGGCCATGGGCTGACTATGATGCCTCTATACTAGGTTTTGATGCAAAAATAGTATGATATATCCCATAGTTAATAAGGGATTTCGTCTTAAAACTAGGGTTTGTGAGCCAGGAAGCGGATTTCCACGTCCGAAAGCCGTATGTTTAGATCTAGGGCCTCCATATATACGCATCCATGTCGGGTTACGCAAATTTTGACGAAGGGAGAATAGTGGACATGATACGCCGTGAAAAGGATTTTGCCCCGAGTTCGAGAATAATATCACCGTTTGTGAAATAGAAATGGTATATGGAGTACTTGGTTTGCAAAATGATATTTTTATGAACAGGGTTGTGCAAGTCCTCGTGTACATTGGTATCCAAATAGAAGCTTTTCTGAAAGCTCTTCTCTCTCAGTTGCCACAAGATTAGGCTTCAACTGACTACACAAGGGTTCAAATCGATTAAATCAACCAACTGACTAGTCTAGAACCTGTCGAACACGAACTAGTACTCCAATATCCTCGTGGCGGGGGTTGTAGAAATTGGGTAGCAACAAAAGCCATCATCCAACGAAAATGATCTTCCCATGGGCTTTCACTAGTTTTTCTGCGGGGGGTGGGCGATCTAACCGTCGTTACATCGCCTACTACCGCGGGAGAAAATGCCTAAGGATTTTAACGTTCAGCTCGACCTCATCGATCGGATTAACTTAATGTCGAGCTCGCAGTTTCCAATCCGGGGCTTTCTCCGGTAACTTCATTTTACCATAGAGTAGCAGTTTGTAGATATACACTATGATAGCAGATCCGTGAAATCATTTGTCCTTCGGAATGACGTCCTTCGGAGGTGTTTATAACGAAAAGGCATATCAATACTGCTTATCGTTAGCTAAGGACTTTAGAAATATTAGGACCGGATCGACGTAGAGCCGACTCTCATATCAGCCGCCAACAGCGTATTCAGGCGAGGGGACGTATTTATCGAACTCGAGTGATTTTTCAAGTGACGAGACAACATCCAACCGCATTCCCAACTTCGATATTTCGTTGACTCGCCAAAATGTTGTGGAATATGGATACGTTTAACTAGGCAGCAGGTATGGATAGGCCACGTCTAGGCTAAGATAGCCGGGTATCATGTTCTCTCGAATTACCACGCAATGCGTAACGACGATGAAGCTCTTTCTCTAATGCGCCGAAGTTCATTTGTTATAAATGGTCATTATAGTGTCGAGATATTGAGTCTTGTGCAATTTCTAGCACCCGTCGTATGAGCGTGGGGTTGATAATTGTGTTGCAAGATTGGTTCAAAAAGTCTGTCTGGCCAGGCAGTCCAGTGTCAAGTCTGAAAAGTCTGTTCGGAACTGCGGGCACTGTGAATTTGACTATCCAAACTCCTGCTCGGCAAACTACCTATATGGATGCAGGTTCAAGATAATTATATCACAGGCAAGTCTAGACGTTTGCAATGCTTTTGGTCGAGACAAACCTTGACATCAAGTGACAGCCTTACTACTGACAGCGGACAAGTTGATATCAATGCCTTTGAGGTAACGAGGCAGAAGATGGATGATATCTAGGGCTTGAAATTCAAAGAACTTTGATTTAATTAAAAGCTGGCCAATCGTATAAGTTTTGAGGTGGATTTTGTTTTTTAAAAAAAAGTCGGAGCGCCCACGACGACAGCTGTGAGGTCGAATCTCGAAGTCGGACTAATCGCTCGCACTTGGATATGCTAGGTGCGAATGTGTAGCAAAGCCGTGGCGAAAACTAGGATTAAATGTATTACATTTGTGCATCTCCATATAAAAGTCGGTATCATGGCCGGCGCAGTTATAAGGGACCTCATTAGCAAAGCTCTAATCACTATCAAAAGTTATCGGTTACATTGATCGAAAGCACTGAAATTCTTTGGTAACTCCATTTAAGGTTTGCATTTCGAATCCTGTAGCTCGCTGGAGCAACTACCTCCAAGGCTTCTAAGTTCTATACAAGCCATGTGAATAATACGAGTTCGTGATACAAAATGTAAGGATCTTAAATGGGAGCAATTTCGAAAAAAAAAATAGGCCTCGACACAGGCCTAACATCCAGGATCATCTGGTCATGAAATTGTTGTAAAACAAAAAGCGAAGAAATCAGTACAAGGAAAGAAAGAAGATTTTATGCAACCTGAACCACGCAATGCAGGGATATATGTCTAAGGAGTGTAAATGCCCCAAAACACCATGTGCTCAAAAATTTGGTAAGACGAGAAATTTTACGACCAAAGCCTCCCTCCCTTGTCGGTTAAGTATGGCTTTGTATGGTAGGAATTAAGTCAAAAGAAAATCATAATTAGGGAAAAACACTTAAAACTGGTCATGAAAGGATTAAATAAACGCGAAAAGGGCAATGTAAAGCCCTAGAATTATAGCGGCTCTCGAGACTATTGTCTGTGAAGCAGCGCTTGGCTCATTGGTTATTAAAGATGGGTCTGCGGTAGTAGCCTGTGAGGGAGCCAGGGTCGAGCCAGGGTCATTTGGTGCAGTGTATATAACAGTCCTCGTTGATCCACTGACGGATAATGTAAGATATGAAGTGCTTGGCTCTTGGGGTTGAGGCGGAGGGGTGGATTCTGAGCTAGTGCTGCTTTCACTGCTGCTCTCACTGCTACTGCTAGTTGTCGTACTATTCGATGGGATTGTGCTAGTCTCATCAGGCGTGCTGCTAGGAATTGATGAACTAAACGTGGTCGTGGTGTTGGGAAATGTGAAGGACGTTGTGCTGAAAGAAGATGAAGTCGTGCTAGTATTGCTGACCGAAGCAGGTCGGACAGTAAAACCAACCCCAGTATCCGCAAGTTGGAAAAGGTTGTCTTGTCGGAAAATATTTACGCTGAATAAGCGGTCTTCCCCTGGTTCTGGTACACTCTGCAGGTTGAGTTCAATTTCTCCGTCGAGCTGCGCATAAACCAAGAAAAGATAGTCTGCATTATCTGTATTTGCTGCCGGCGGTATATATTCAAAATTCACAGTCCCAAATATCAAATCCCCGCCATCGGATTGCGGCGCACGCAGATTCGACGCTGCATAGTGTAGTACCGCCTCTGTTGTAGGGTTTCTCGAGTCGGTGATATCCATAAGAATTATCGTATATCGTGTGTTGTCTGGAATTATGATGTTTGGCGAGTTCAAGGTAAATACAGGCGACGAGGTTATCGCTTTTGCGCGAACGAATTAGTCCATGTGTCATACTCTGGTTTCAAACTTAAGGTTGATACTCACATCCTACCGATGCTGTGCTGTCGTCTTGAATACCAGTATCACCGAACTTGACCGACAAGGTCATTCCAGACACAAAAGCCTCAGATAGTGCTTCTGGTACTGCGGCTTGTGTGAGACCCGCCGCCACTCCCGCATAGACTGCCAATGATCTTAACCAGCGCATCGTTAATGTTAATTTTCGGAAAACTTGCACAGATGCGATAAAACTGTGACCTCGAGCCGAAGGAGAAGACAGAATAAACGACGGAACAAATGAGATTAAATGTGGCGATAAAATCTTGAAAGGAAAATCTGGGAGGCTGAGGGAATCGGTTGAACTATATACACCAAGCCGCATGCCCAGCATAAAAGTTTGGATAAGATACGAGCTCCAATTCTGTTAGAAGCACACCATCAGAAGCATATCACGTCGCATTATAGCAAAGGTGGGTCGCAGAGCTGGCCATTCATGAGAACGCGCTAAGACAGAAGATGTTGGCTGAATGGAAACCAGGGGCTATGAATAGCAGACTGAACGTTTGGAAAGAGACAGCGTCATAATGCAACCTGTTAACGAGAAACCAAGGCGCCACAGCTGCTTCGTCTGGCCAAGCTTCGTGGTCAAACGTTTCTTGGATCCTAGGCTTTCCGACCAGTTTGCGTCTGTCATGGATAAACTCCCTCAGGTTTCTGAAGCGGGCCGACGAAGGGATCGAAACTGTCACTGAGCAGTTTCAACTGGAGCAAGTTCTTGTCTCATGGGTGTTTCCATTGGCTGTATCCGATAGGGGGTTCTTTAATTCATGAACCGCCTTCCATTTCATTCCCCTGGATTCAGTTTCGGATTTTCCAACGGAAATACGAAATGAGAGTTCTCTGAAAAAAAAAAAAGAGGGCTGGAAAGAATACCACACATTCAACGCACAGAATTTTGATATGTTGAAAGGTTGGAGGCCAGCATAAAGTTGTCAACATGTGGACGCTTACAGTAGATATTATGTATTAAAACGTGGAATAGATGAGCAAAACTAGCGTAAATTAAAAGAGGTAGATGAATATAACAACAAAAGAAATCACCCTTAGTAAGTAAAATATCATGGAATATTTCCCCAATAGGCAATGCGATCAACTGAGGTAGTGTCGCACCTAGCAATTAAGATACTTAGAAACACAAGAAAGGCTACCCTATGGCTAGTGGAGTGTGGTCCCTTATGATTATTTAGGCACAAGATTTCGCACTTTGCATCGCTGGGGATCCACGTTTGGGCTGGCGAAGCGGCAAAGGCTGTATCTCTGCAAATGCGACCGAATGACTTAGCTGGCTAATATCCAACTTCAACTGGATATGGAATGGAATTGGCCGTATCTCTCCGTTTGGAAATCGTATAAGTTGCATTTGTGCAGTTATTAGTCGGTGGGATACGGATCTTGGGTGTAGAATTAGAAGGTATCGTTCCGTCAAAGTTCTCGCTCCGCCGTCGTTCGGTATTGGCGCTATGAACCGCCGCGTTCCCAATTGAGTCAGATCCGATATTGCTGGGACTTTGTTTTTGGTACCCACAAAGTTCCCTCACCTGGTGGGTGAACTGAGTCCCATCGCTGTTTTGGTACGGGTCGGCTTCTGAATAATATTGGCAAAGCCTGTGACTCCGGCCGGTTCCATCGAAAGGAGCATATATTACAAAAAACTTGCAAGATAGGATAGATGCGCACATTGAAGCACAGGTGCTTGGAGTGCTAGGCACCGTATCGTAACTAGTTGGCTCAATCGTATTGTCGGTGTTGGGCAGAGTTCCAAGGTTTTTATAGATCAGCTTAAAACCGAGAATTTCTGAGCTAGAGATCGCTCGTGGCTCCGAAAGTGGAAGAAGGGTAGCTGCCAATATGAAGAAAGAATTGAACAGCATTTTGATACTCCCAACAAATAATACCGTAGGAGAAGTTTCAACAAAAGGTTCTCGAGAAGACTCGTATTCGGGCTATAGCTATGAAGGGGAAGAGTAAAAAGAGGGAATGAAATTGAATGAGTGACTAGGGTGAGTTGGACGACCGATCTTGGGTAGTTCTTCTTAATGAAAATTTGGTATAGCTACAAAAACAGATTTATGTCAGTCCAGACAGCGTTCATGCCAGATTTATATATTATCATAGCGTATTTCTCACGCCCGGCAGGTTCCGAGGATAGACTTCACATATACACCTTTAAGGATTTTGAAGGAAGTCAAATTTAATTGAAACCTCTTAGATCCATAGATCTCCGTAACCTAGCACAGGGGTTGGCATTTTATACAAGCAGCTGATGTCATAACAGGGCCTTGGCGGCTCTTCAACCTCTTGATTTAGAAAGCAAATAATCTGCAGTATATTATTACTCCATATATCTCTGGAGTTTGAAACTATAAGCATAGTGCAATTTGTAAAATGAGATTTGTGTGCGGGAGAGATCCGTTATGTGTTGTTGGAAAGTTGTGGGATTCTCGCAACAAGATCTTCAGAGTCCAATAAAACATTCTGAAACATGGAAGAGGAATTGCATTGCTAGATATAGGGGGCTAGATATAACGAAGAGCATAAATTTTGTGAGCTCAGGCTGCTTTTCCTAAATGATGAGTGTTTGAGGGTGTTAAGCTCTCGCGAGCTGTAGTTTCTGGCGGCCGACAATACGTCGACACCAATCGATATCTACGTCCTGAGCATCGGGTTCATGATAGTCATGAGGGCACTCGTCTGAACCGAATTCGCGAAAAAGTATACATTTCATCGCCTAGGAAATTAGGCCGTTATATACCTTCCAGAATCGATAGCTATACGAGCACCCAGGTAAATTGAACTTTGAAACCAACGGATGCTGGCATCCTATTGTATCAATTCTATCGCGAACCTACAGCTAGACATGGACACGTGTAAATCTGTATGCAGTTTGATAACGACGACTTGAGCCAGTTTCAGGGCCAGGAATGGATGTTTATGCACCAATATACGAATCAGATAGCCCATCTGGCCTAAAAGCGGGTACGGAAAACTAGGGGTTCGGTCACAAAGGCCCCGGACAGGGAAACCCGCCTTGGCTCAAATATTCGTCCCGAGTTTGTCGTGACGAATATTCAAATTCGATCAGTACTTTGTTGCAAGTCTGCCTTCCGTACTATTTGGGATTCCCTAGAACAACGGAAGAGCGATACATCAAATATCCCTTATCATATGATCATGCTGACTCAAGGCCTTTCCCTCGTATTTCTTCAAGGTCTTCTTGTGAGAATTAAGGTTAAAAGCAAGCATACAGTTTAGCATTTAGCCAGAATAGCCACTAGGCTTCCATAAAGCCGAAGTGTGGAAGCGAATACAGCCACCCGTGGTCCCATATCGCGTAAGTTATCTGGAGATCCCGCCCAGTTGGGGTGGGGTCCAAAATACAACATATCTCGTGTGCGTCAACGGAAAAATTATTCCGTCATGCAAATATGTCACGGATAGCGGGTTACACAACCATGGAAAAATCAATATCCAGGTTCTCAGGGAACCGATGGTTAAGAAAATGAGCCATGTACCTGCTCCAATCCCCAGAAATACCCCGTAGTAACAGCGGCAATTGGGGTGGGTCAATGTATTCTTTAATAGTGCACATACACATACACTTCGGATGAAGCGACTCATTATATAGCCAAAAGTCCCATTTCCCTCAAAAACGAACCCGAAACTCGATGCCGAGCTTTATTTATCACTTCCTTAGATATGATAATGACATCGATATCTATGAACCCTTGCGACTGTGCAGGTAGGTTGCAACATCGACCGTGGTACTAGTTACACCGTAGATCGTCACGAAGCTGAGGTTGAGCCTGTTAATTTAAAAATTGAGTTATATTGTTGAACTCCATGGAACCTTGTAGCTGCAGCCATTCAACCATAAATGGCGGGCATCTAATTACCACATGTCGTAACTTTCGAGTAGAGAAAGGGTATATATATTGCCGTTCCGGCATTGCTCTTGACTCTATAAACCTAGTTCCGGAGTAAACCCCCAATTGCCTCTCAGACGGCTTGATAGGCTGCTGTTTCGATTGTCACGAAGTTCGCGCAACGAGAAAATGAAGCTGCCTAAAATCTACAACACTTATTTCCTGGCGGTGATAGCCACAATAGGTTCGAGTTTTTACTCTCATGAAATCTATTAGGAAATATGAGCCATATAGTAAATGACTAACAATAGCCTTTAGGTGGGATGTTGTTTGGTACGTCGCAAATAGAGTAAATATAAAGGTAGCATCTCGGAATAACTAACGATATATACTTGCAAGGTTTTGATATTTCGTCGATGTCAGCAATAATTGGAACCGACCAATACAAATGGTACTTCAACAACCCTTCCGGTGTATTGCAAGGCGCTATTGGCAGTGCCTTAGCTGCCGGGTCTGTATTAGGGTCACTTGCCGCGGGGCCTCTCTCTGACAAAATTGGGCGCCGAGATTCAATTTTTGTGGCATGTATATTTTGGTTGATTGGGTGGGTCCCGAGAATTACGCTGAGAAAACTTAATTCTTTTATGTTGTCGGTTCGACTGAAACTCGGGGAAAAAATAGAACTGCAGTACAAGTATCCGTTCAAAACGTTGGTCAACTTATCGCTGGTCGTATTATCAATGGGATTACCGTCGGAATCACAAGCTCTCAAGTTCCAGTCTACCTTGCGGAAATTGCCAGGAAAGAAAAGCGAGGAAGCCTAATTATCATCCAGCAGCTAGCTATCGGTGAGTTATGCAAGGGTCTGTTGCAGGGTATAAAACCATAGCTAATATGTCTGTGAATGTCATTATAGAATGGGGTATTCTGTTCATGTTCTTCATCGGCGTATGAAAGCCTTTGTATAAAGCATAAAGCATATCAAGACTTTTACTAATCACCCCCATAGTACGGTGCCTCTTTCATCGGTGGTCCAAAAACAACAACGTCTTTCCGATTTGCTTGGGGAACCCAATTCATTCCCTGCGTCCTTCTCATGGTTGGAATTCCCTTCCTTCCTCGATCACCACGCTGGCTTGCCAAAGTTGGCCGAAAAGAAGAAGCTATTCACAACCTCGCCAAGATTCAAGCGAATGGAAATACAGACGACCCACTTGTGGTAGCAGAATGGGAAGAAATCACAACCGTCCTTGAGGCAGAGAGGTCTGCCGGCCCTGGCTGGCAAAAATTTATTAAGCGGGGGATGTGGAAAAGAACTTTGGCTGGAATGAGTGTCCAAGCTTGGCAGCAAATGAGCGGTGCCAACGCGATGGTATATTATGTTGTTTACATATTCTCAATGTAAGGAAGACCACTTTGGTGCACTGGGCTTAAATTTAACACTCCCAAACTTGATAGGGCCGGGCTTTCGGGAAACATTAACCTGATCTCTTCGGGTGAGCTTCCAGTGTATCCCATGGCCTGATTACGATATTTGGACCTACCTACTGACTAAATAAATTAGGTGTTCAATATGCTTTATTTATTATTTTTACCACCGTCATGTTTTTTTTCATTGATCGAACCGGTCGTCGTGGACTTTTGATCTGGGGCGCTATAGCAATGGGAGTTTGTCATTTCATTGTCGCGGGGTTGTTGAGTGCAGGCGAGTATAACCCTAATGGATGTACGTTGGCCTACCATCTTCTATTCGAATATCACATTTGCTAATTATTGAATAGGGTACGATAATCCTAACGTGGTAATTCGAGTGACTGGCCCTCGCGCAAATGCCGTTATATTCTTTTGCTATCTCTTGATTGTTATTTATGCTTTGACCCTGGCGCCTGTAGCATGGATCTATGCTGCTGAGGTTTGGAGCTTGGAGACAAGAGCCACAGGAGTAGGTTTCTCTTTATAGCCTTCTTCGGAGACAAGAACTAACATGGGTTACTGTGATGAAAAGATGGCTCTTGCCGCCACGGCAAACTGGATTTTCAATTTCGCTTTGGGCCTCTTTGTCCCGCCTGCCTTTAAGAACATTACATGGAAAAGTAAGTTCTTAACACTCATCTTGATCACGATAGGTTTCGGATAGATATCTTATGACTTGCAATTGAACTTATAATTTAGCATTTATCGTATTTGGGGTCCTATGCATGGGTGCAGCCGTCCAAGCCTTCTTCACTTATCCAGAAACTGCTGGGAAAACACTGGAGGAAATCGAACATTTGTTCTCCCTCGAAGGTCCCTTGCCATGGAAGACTAAGAAAGGTGAATCTACCTTGGATGCTAAAGTTCAGGAGATTGCAGATCAATCTGCGGAAAAGCGAATGATGGTTATGAGAGAAGAAATGGGAGCGGGTAAAAGTGAGCAGGTGGAAAATATTACACAGTAAATTCATCAATGTCTTCATCGTTGCTACATGAGGGAAGGAAAGAAGGGCTCAAACTATATTTCACGAATTAACGCTATATATAACGTAACGGATTCTGCGAACTACAGAGACCAGCCGCAAGTAACATAAACTTTCGTAATAGGTATCGTAGAAATAAGAAAAAAACGTTCAAAATTTCAGAAAATGGTGACTCATTTGAGTATATCCAGGTGGTGCCTCTGTGGCACTTAAGTGTCATGGGCAACATCTTCTTCGAAATTGACAAAAGTGTTCCCGCACTCCTCGATATTAACGCTCCAGCCTGGATCCTCACTCCAATAACTCCTCCCATAAATTGGTGTTTTGAAATCGCCGTCGGTTTTGTTTTTCGGAATGGCCTTTTGCCATTTGAACGCTTCCATCCATTCCTCACTGGTGATCGAAACTCGTTAGCGTCCCAGTTATAACGGCGAACGAATATAGAAGGCCCAAACATACAGTATATGCCCAACAGCTTCTCCGCTCAGAGAAACCTGTGCGTCATCTCCCTGCCTCCGACTGCATAAGCTCACCCCAAAATTATCGCCGTTGCAATACAACACTTTGCATTTGCCATGCGGAGCATAGTAGGAGCTCATGGTATCCCAGGTTGTCGGTGGTTGGTGTAGCATATAATTTACGACGGTCTTCAGGGTATGATATTTCTTAAGGTTATCGCCAAAAGGGTTTGTGAAGACGCCACCTGCGGAGAACGCATCGCCGTAGGCAAATTCTAACCAGAGGGGTTGGCTCTGGCTATCGAGATTGACAATGTATTCTTGGTGTCCTCCCTCCCGAGATTTTAGACCATGCAGCTCTTCATCTGAAAATTTAAGTTATAAGCTGAAGTTAAGGATATAAATTCTAGAATACTACATTGTGGAAGTCAAAATTTTTGTCAGGGATTGTCATACCCACATAGGTCTTATCGGGTACGGGGACCGTTCCGGCAAGCCCTAGAAAGATTAAGAGAATGGTAAAGAATTGAAAAGGCATTGTGGAGATTGATTGCATCCTTTCGGACTTGGTTTTGGTGCTGAATATTAAGCAACCTACGATTTGTGTGGCGGGAATATAATATTATAGGTCTAGATTGAAAACCAATGGCCACATAGCCTCATTTATAGTACGATTGACCGACCGTCCTATACAAGTCGATTGTCTTTTCGGATTTAGTGGGTTCCGTTCAATGATACACCGATGCACACGATATCAATTTTGAGCGGTTGTTAGCCTAAACTATCAGGTACCACCCCTGGCTAGAGTGGGGGCAGTTGGATTCTAGAAAGAGGGTTGTGTTACAGTGAAGACAACGGGGGACTATCGTGACGAATGAATTAGGTGATCCTGTGGTCCCTGTTGGAGGGTCACTTATATGTTATTTTACGTGAAGTCCATTTTAAGCTAGGAGTTGCCGTAAATAACTAGCAAAGGGTTCTATCCACATGAGAGAGGGTCGAAAGGAGGCCTGTTAGCACGTTTTGGTTTTATAGGCACCCGTACCTGACTTTCGGTACTCCAACATTGTTTAGCTAGTTTCGTAGGTCTGAGGTCTGACAAAAAACGCACTAGTTGTCTCGCTGTAATGACTCGAATTGAACTGTTCGATAGCGGTGAAATCATATTTGTGGCTATAATAAATTCTTATCAGATAATCACGTTAGAGTGCCAACATCGACTTGAATCCTGCAGACTTGTTGTTTTTGTTGGAATATCACGCATCGAATCCTTTGAGGGCCGGGTGAGACCAGGCACCACGCTATTGAATGCTACTGATCATAATTAGTGACACCACAACTCCATCGGACAAACAGACTCTTTGCAACCCCACGAGGTTGGATATTGACTTGAGGATACAATGACGACTCGGACTTGAGTAGGGTTTTCGAAATTTTCTCCAAACGAGGCCTGGGTTGTGACCGTTTAACCAGCAAGCGAACCGGAAAACTGACTTCATGTATCCTTCAAAATTGGAACGCCAAGTCCTGACTCAGCCCAAGTCGAAAGCTTGACGCCTGCACAGAAGAGGTGGTAATAGCTTACGTATGTGGGCTTGAATCCACATCTTGGCTCGAGCCATGTGTAAGAGAAGCGGAGAGTTACACTGAACTTAATATAAATAACAAAAATATTAAGAATACATTCTCGAATCTCGGGTGTTGGCAAGGTGAAAATACGTATAGCTCTCATTTAATTTGGGTTGCCCGTTAGAGAGCAAGTCGAGTCTTTACACTGTTACCAAATGTTCGAATTAATAACCATTTCGGATAGTGTTTACGTACGAGGTACGATAAGTCAGCAACATATCAATGTCTCTAAATTCAATTAAATTCCGCTGAACCTCAAACATCAAAGAATCTCCTGATTAACGCAGTATTTCCTGGATAACTTTTATGGAGGAGGTGCATTTGTGTCCAAATTTATGCCTCGCACTGCACCTTGTAGACGAGAAGCACCGCCACCCTGGTTAGCGGGCAGATGACGCGGACAACCGACAAAACTTCATCTTCCCGCGCAAGCTACGGCAACTTTTGGGTTGGCGAATCACGTTATGGTATTTCGTGGCACATTCTTCGACCCAAAAATATTTCATTGAGTTTTGTGAATATTTATCTGTTCGTCGCTTCCCATAGAATATAAATTCTTTCGTTTTCTGGTGGTTGTCGCCGCGTCCTTCGAGAACTTTTCGCCTTGATACCAACAATTCGAATATTTGAGGCACCAGAAATTGTCAGCAGAGAATTTACAACACACAACACAGACATGGGTCCTATGGAGATAAACTTGGACACCAAGGGGTCGCTCCCAGGTATCCCCGGAAGCCGGATCAATCTATATGTAGCGGGCGACACAGTAAGCGGCCATGTCAAAGTACATGTTGCGCGTGAGGCTATTAAGAGTCTCATAATCGAGTTCACGGGCACCCTACATGCCCAAGTAATTGGCGGCTCGAGATTGCAACAGAAGAACAACCTATTCAATTTCACACTTTCTCCAACAACGACTGTAGATGGAAGGTATCCTTTTAGTTTTCAACTTCCAGGCACTGTAGTCGTTGCACCAGACGAACCCATGGCGCCGCGACATGTACCAATAGCGCCACAGTCACTACTTCCATCTTTTACCTTCGGATTTCCAAGTGAGAATATGTTCGCGAAGGTTGAATATCAGATTATTGCGAAACTAGTTCATAAGGGAGTTATTTTCACAAAGAGGGATAGCGAAACAAAGACTATAAACATTTCTGCGGCACCGATTGAAGATCTGTCACTACTCTCTTCATCCCCTGCGTCCCACATCTTTCAACTGCAGACTCCTAAGCTACAACCTGGTATGGAACATTATAAGCCAACAACAATGGAAAGGCTGTCGAGCTTTTTAAGCAACGTTCACCAAGGTTTCCAGGATCCAAAAATATTAGTCGACCTCGGAGCAGACCTACCAAATTCTGTTGCCCTGGGGTCACAGATCCCGACAGCTATTTCTATAAACCTTCTTCCCGACTCGCATGGTATCGAGACTCCACCTCGAATATACCTTCTCAAGGCCGAAGCAAAACTTCAAATCATAACCGAACTCGCCGTTCAAACCTCCACCAAGAAAAAGATGACCTCAATGGACCTTTGCTCCAGAGGGTGGGACTCGCGGACGATGCCTATTGAATACGGATATCAACATAAAATAGACCTAACAAGTTGGGTATCGGAAAACTTTGTACACGATGTCGGCAATCAACTTGTCCCAACCTTTCACACTGCGAACTTGAAGAGGAAGTATAGACTAGACCTGGAAATTTGGTTAGAATGTGTCGGGGAGGTTTGGAAGAAAACCTTTGAGAGAGAGTTGGTACTGTTGCCGGCGTATGTGGGAGAAGCGCCGAAAGCGCTGCCGGCGCTGACACCGACGCGGACTTTGACGGCAGCGTCACCAGCAGTGAGCGAAAAGGCAATGCTGCCTATGAATGCTATACAACCAGATGCGATTTACGATGCGCCGCCGCCGGAGTATACTGAAATACAGAATATCCCGTAATTGACGGTGGGCTTTTTCGCGCTGGGATTTCGCGGGTTTCTTTCTATTTTCATACCTTTCAGCTGAGTTATCGGTTTATCATTGTAATACTCATATTCGAACATTTACCCGGGGTATATGGTGTTTAAGACAGGTTTCAACATTGCAGTTTTTTTGATCTTTCACAAGCGCTTGAATCAATAGTATTAATGTAAAATCTTTTTAAAGACATTTCGAGAGAATGGGTTCTCTTAGAAGGAGTGAAGCGAATGCAAAATTTCTATTACAGTAGAGCTCTTTTGAATCTGTCATTACTTGCTTTAAATGGGGTTCCGCGACCGACTCTTGGAAGGTCACCCATACCCATATCTCTAGCTTAGTGGAGAAACTCTTGAGCACGATGGATGAAAATATTGATCCCGGCTTTTCTAAAGGTATCGGGTTCCACATAAGACGTGGTATTGCCCTCGAAAACGAAGTTCTTGGGGTTGGCCTTGTCGTATGTTGGCCATTTAGGATATCCCTTCACTATCAGGTCGAGCACATATATTAGCTACCCCATGTCACCTTCGAAACAAAAAAAAAAAAAAGTCAACTTACTGCCATGATTATTCGGTGTCAAATCATGCACAAAGCTCATGATAGAACGCGACATCAACTGTCCCGTCTTGATATAATTCGCCTTCCGACTGGCCGGCTCAACATCATAGTAGTTGGCATCATACCCCACGCCCAAAAAGTTTGCAAAGACAAACGCCTGATCCGTAACATGCGTCGAGCCTAATTCTCGAGGGACACCGGCAGGGATGGTATTAAATCTCCACGAATACACTGTTGCGCCCCGTTCGGCCCAAGCGCGGGCGGTGAGTCTTCTTCCGGCAACGAGGAAGTAGTCCGTTGCAATAGCTGCAAGTCGTTTATATTGGAGTCCATATGGTGGTGGGAAGCGCTCTGGTGAACCACCTGGAATGCCACGGATTGGATCGTCGGGATATGCCTTGAGGATTTCGTTGACAGTATCATTGCTAAGGGTTGTAGTTGTGGCAAGCTTCATAAACCCGACGAGTTCTTCGGTAGTATCGACACCATAGGATATGGCGTAAGTTCCCTCATCTGTGGTTGAGCCGACTAGGATTGGGACCTTAACGAATCGACCGCGTTTGAGGGAGATAGAGGAACGTTCTCGGATGATATCGCCGTCGATATGGTATTGCCATTGAGTTGGGAACTGTGCGTCAACGGCTTGAATAGCTTGCCACATGATATCGGTTGGGACCTGACGAAGGCATGTGAGAGAGTTGGCGGCAGAAGTGCAGTTGACAGCATCGACTAGAGCGTTATACATGATCTCCAAGACATCCAGGTCGCCGTATTTGCCAATAAATAGAGCGGGACCGCTATCAAATATGGCAGCGCGGAAGATTTTATCATCTCGTCCACCATATGCAAGAGTGTGAATACCGACTGAGACACCACCTGCCGAGTCGCCAGCGATAGTAACCTTCTTCGGGTCGCCGCCGAATGCGGCGATATTATCTTGTACCCAATGAAGAGCCAATCGCTGGTCCTTGATTCCAATGTTTGTAATTCCGGCGTTTGTCATAAACTTTGAGGCGAGCATTCCCCATGCTGTAAGGCGGTAGTTGAAGCTGACGGCAATAATTGGTTTGCCGCTTTTGACGGATTGATCAACCATGAAAGTCATGTTATAAGGAGGGTTCGAGCTGCCGCTGCTAGTGAAACCCCCTCCATGGATCCATACGAGGACCGGAAGTTTTGTGTGCGAGTAGCCCACTGGACGGATGATGTTTAGGTTGAGACAATCCTCACTTTCAGGCAGGTCAGGGAACGGGTGGTGAAGTCCGAGACATCGGTCACCAAAGGCCTGGGCGACAAGCTCACCGGTCCATTTAGTAGAAATGGGCTTTGGAAGGGCAAATCTGTTATTTCCAGTTGCCGGTTGGGCATACGGGATGCCTAGGAAGTAGTCCTGCCCCCAAACGTCGCTGTAGAGACCGCGGATTGTTCCATTTTTGATTGTCACAGTGGGTTGCGAAGGCTTGGGTGGGGTTGCAGAAGCCGATGAGGCAAGGAATGATAGCAAAGGTAAGGCGGAAATGAATTGATACATTGTGTACTAATTAACTATCCCCGACGCGACCCGAGGGTATAAAAATGTGTGTACTAGATAGTGAGTTTCGAGAAGGAGCTTGGTCCATAGCCCGGTGATAGGAGTGGTATTTATACTCGTATGATAGATATTCAAGTGAAAACATAGTTTATACATGATCCATGGCATCCCCAAGCTTCTGGCATGGTTAGCTTGGGGGATAAACTATAGATTCAATGGGTCGACGCATAATTTGGGAATATCAACCTGTAGAATCGTTGGGGTTGAACAGGAAGCCTCCTATTAGGAGATGGGTGATTTTGGTGTCTACAATCATACAACCTCGTATTCGTGACTTTAGCCTAGCCTAGGGATCGCGACAGAGGGTTAGGGTTAGTAATCGCGAAACTTGTGATCGATGGCTATTATCGGCGAGTGCCCTGTACGTATACGTCTCGACCGAGAGGGCTCGTTCTTGTAGATTATTCTACGGCCCGACAAAACCAATGTTTATTGTATGCATCTGCAGGGATCATGTAGTCACAGAAGTAGCTTCGAAAGTGGAGTTAGGAACCAGTTCCGAACTACGGCTTGCTTTCTGCAGATCTGCAGGTATGTGTCGTTGATCCGCTCATCGGAACGTCAAAGCGGAGGCTTCTATAGCTCTATTTTGTATTAGCTAACATCGTGATAGAAAGTTATCCGGTACAATGAGTTCCGATAAGCACTGCCACTAATAGTGGGCCCCCTCGTAAGTGATTATTTATCCATAGCAGCCGTTAGCGTGTCTGAATTCCACTGAACTCCAAGGAACAGTAATGTTGGAAGGATTCGTGTTGTTATTGTTGCATTTCGATATTTGGTTTCCGCCTTGAAGGCTGCCAGTGTTTGAGACCACCAATATAGCCGGGGCAATACGGCAAGGAATGGGTTCACCCCAGCGAGCTCTAGGTAGCACCGGATTTAAGCTTCCTGAGCGCGGGAAACAATCGTCCGAAGAAGTCCGATATGTCGTTAACAGGTGCGTGGTGCAGAGCTAGCCCTGGAGTGTCGTGGTTGAAAAGCTCAAGCCGAAAATGGAGTTCGGTGAAGACCATGCTGGTGTGGTTGAAACATTTTTTTCCGAGGTTCTGAATTGATTGGCCGTCCACGTAACCTTCGAGAACGCCTCGTCTAGAGCCTCCTCGGTCACCAGTGTGTCCGCCCAAACGCACCTCTGCTTGCAAATTATCAATCTACCCACTGGGGCCGCGAGCAAACCTAGATTTAAAAATGGGGTTGAAGGCATTTAGGCGAATAGATGACGGAGGCAGTCCGTCACTGTATTATTAAATTTAACCGACAATGAATGTTGATTCTCTTGTTGGCATTTTCGATACATACTTGAAAGATTGGGTAATTAAAATTTATATTCGATCATGCGGCAGCATAGTATCCAGATGTTCATATAATCATACAGCTTCGCACGACAGGCTCTGAAAGGGATTACAAGCTACGACCTAGAGACTCGATTGACTTTCGTCCTCTTAGAAATTTTGGCAGACACCATCACGACAAAATTGTGAGATACCGCATCGAATGCCGCACCCACCACAGTTGTACCAATCAGCCAATATGTGGTAGCAGTAATTACCGCATACTCGTCGGTTAGGATCTACGCAAGTATTAAATATGGCCTGTACTGTTGCGGTGAAAGTCTGAGTAGCGGTTTTTGAAGTCTGGGTCGTGTCAATGGCGGTAATAGTGTATGTGCTGTATTGAGACTCAGTTGAAGTGGTGCTATCAACAACTACTGTCGTAACAAAAGTAACGATGGTAACGCTGGCCGTAGCAGTTTTCTTTACGAAAACCGTTTCCAATGGCAAGGTCCTGGTCGTAGTTATTGTCTGACGAGGAGCGGTAACGGTCTTGGTTGTCGTCTTTGTGAGGAGACATGCTATATATTTTAATATGACCAATTAGCTAACGTCATTCTAAATGCGGGGATAAGGTCTTTAATTTGCGATAGCACTTACAGCATGACTTTGGAACGGCAGAGCAAAGAGTGGCAGCCGCACGACGTTTGAGCGCGAATCCAAATATCGTTGACGTGCTCGTTTCTGTGATAGTAGTCGACCTTTTTTGAGCATCAGCGTCTGGTTAATTCAGATGAATGAATCAAATTCAGGAGTGCCCCTCGTTATACATACTCAGTGAAAGAGAGGACCTCAGTCGCGGTAGTGGTAGCGGGCACCTCCTCGAGGAAGACGGTCGTCGTGTATTCCGTAACCGTGGAGAAGACAGAAACTGTGCCGGTTTCCTCTTTAGTCGCGGTGACCCACTCATTCTTGAAGATGGTAGCCTTGGGTCGGCTCACGGTAACTGTCTTGGTGGTTTTCTGGGGCACAACAGTCTTCAAGACGGTGCAAGTGGTGAGCTTCGCCTTCTTGGCCGCTTTTTTATAAAAAAAGAAATTAGTATAAAGACGACACCACCTATCCGAATATATATAAAAGAAACTCACAAATGACTTTCGAGCAGCTAGAAACAGCAGACTTGGGTAGAGCAGCGCACGATTTGTTCGGAACGCATGTCGCAGCTAATGAACTTGCCGCAAACGCGAGCGCGGAAAATGTAAAAATTTGATTGAACAACATTGTAAAGATATTAATACAAATATGGTTTGAAAGAGTGACAAGTCGAAGCTGACTGGATATATCGACGTAAAGAGCGACGTGGACGAAGTAGCAGTGGAACTTCGTAGTTACCATCGTGAATTCGAGAACTGGTCGCCTTTATAAGTTTATATGGATCGCCCTCCATGTTCCCGTAAAGGGGGCAATCTAAATTTGTGGCGTCTGTTCTGTTTCTTTGACTTGGCCAATTGAGCGAGATTGGACCAGTGTAGATGCAAACTGTTATATATGGAATTACTGGCTAAGCCATACTTGGAGTTGAGGCCGTAAATATCAGAATGTAAAAATTGTGCATCAAATTTCCACAGGCATGAGATCCGGCCAGGTCCAAACCGAAGTTTGTCAGTTCGCGTCCGCACCGTTCAAATCGACTCACCGTTCGCCGTGCATTGGGTTAGCTCGCGCGCGCACAGGAATAGCTGAACTCTGTGGCGTGTCGCCATGAGATTGCTAAGAGTCAAAGGGGAAGCATCGAGCCGCCACCGCTGAATGTTTGTGGAAGTGTGCACTTTCCATGAAAGTGCTGGCAACAACTCATTCCACGGTGATGAGATGCAAGGGACAAATGCGGCAGCTATAAATGTGGCACACACAAATCGTACGAACCTAGTAACTGTATTCGGGAAGTAGAGTTATCGTATTCTTCCGACCGTGGCGGAGTATGCCGTGCGAGCACTGGCACTGCATGATATCGAGACATGTCGATATACTAACCTTAACTATCATTGAGTGCCTGAAGTACACCGCACCAGCTGGTTTCGTGCTGTAATGTGGGGTTATATCTAAACCTTAAGATTACTTCAAGAAACCTCAAAAAAAAAAGAAGAAAAAAAGGAGGACACAAGATGCCTCTGAAAGATACAGAGCCGCCAGAGATTTTTTTGTATTGCTGCATCTCCCTTGCACTGTTGGAGTTTTCTGTTCCTAGTAGCGGTCCTAGGATATGATGCCTGAATATCTTAGGCTTAGGCGTCGGTGGAGTTCCACAACATGGGAACAACACCATTTGCATCTTTGACAACCTTCTCCAAATCACCATCATCACCAATCATACCTCCTCTTACCGCCACTACGAGTCTCTACTCTGAAACTCTCCAGTGAAATATCAAACCGGTGTTCTCCAAACTTCGGGCGGATACAAATTTCGTTAGAATGGCGGACAACGGTGAAAGACAGGACCGAAGGCCACCCTTCTCTCACCGAAGGCGTCCCTCAAACCGCGAATCCAATCAACCTCCTCCGGAACATCCACTGGCTGATGCAAATCCTTATACACTAGCGGGGTCTAGAAGACACTCAGGTGGTCAGTACAATCATAACCAACAGCATGGATACCGAGGACAAAGGCACCACAGTTTCTCTCACCATAATCCTACTCCTGCTTCTCCCACTCCGAATTCTCAACGTAGAGTCTCCCAAAATGCAAGTCAAAACTCAGAATTCCGGTATGGCACATATGAAGTGGTTTTAAATCGTATATCAAAGTTAACTAGCTAACCCTTTGAAGATCTCGAGCTCGGTTTAAGATGAACACCTGGAATTCTAATGGGCCAAATCAGGAATCTACTAATGATCTATCACCTGCTGCGCTTCAAGAATTTCTTTCCACTGGAATAGAGAAGATACAGCTTTCAGAGGATTCTAGACAGGCTTTCGTCGGCCATCTTGCCTCTCAGAACGGCCTTGAAAAAGTCCGCCAGCTTCTAGAAGCAGAATACTCTACGAATTACAGCATCACCAGACCCAAATTTGGTACACATTGCGTCAGCTTTTTGCGTATATTGTCAAACAGTGCTATTCTGTCGTCGCTTTCTCTCGAGCAACAAGTGCGGACAATCTACAATGTGGTGTACGGATTTAACGGCGAGAGAGCCGTCCCTTTTTTCGACAGAGTGTTAGAGTGCCTAGTAACCCTCAGGCCCGATGATGAACCGGGAAGTATGGAAGAGGAAGACTGGTACGACGCTCTTGAGGTGACTACCTCTGTCTTCTTAAATACCCTCCGAATGAATCAAGGTGCTGCGATCCAAGAAAAGTTGAAGTACATTGGCCAGAGGCTCGCGGGAATTGCGCAAACGGATGACCAGGGCGGGGACGATACCTTAGCGGTTATTTCCCAGAATATATCCAATATCACCAGTATCCTATCAGCAGGAGCAGAAGTACCTCAAGAAAGAACATCTCGGGACATTAAAAAGAAGCCCCAAAAGGAAGAGGAAGATGTCATCGACCTTCCCGGAGAGCTGTCTCTTCTCGGACCGCGCCATGACAACGACCATGAACTAATATCTGATATTTCGATCCTCCCGACAGTCTCTGAGATACTTTCCAATCGACCAGAGTTCCTTCCGACCAAGCGCGCATACGAGGAAAATTCGCACCACCATCAAGAAGGTATTCAACGTCTCGTGGATATTCAATTCCGATTACTTCGTGAAGATACTTCTGGACAAGTTCGGAACGCTACCAGATTCGTTCTTAAACACTGGGAACAAATTATGGCACCAGTCAGCAACTCAGCGGAGTGGCAAGCCAAACGCAAATTGGTTCGAGATGGTTGCCAAACACCCTTACGGCTATATTTTGGTGTTGATATCCAAAAACTCAAATTTGAAGGGAAAGGGGGGTTGGAAGCTGTTGTAGAATTTGAGCAGCCTCGGGCTTTGAGAAGATGGACATTCGCAAAACGACAATGGTGGTGGCGCAAATCCATGGAACTTCGAGAAAATAAATCTGTGATGGCTCTGATTGAAAAAACTCCGGAGGACACAAATGTCGTCTTCTTGGTTGTGGCTCACCGAAACGTTTCCAATCAGGAACAAGCTAACCCGGAGGAACCCTCCGAAGGGCGACCCATTAATGATCTTTGTTCTGATCCTGACCGAGCCGCTATCGGACTCCGAATGATAGCCCTTGGGAACGAAAAGGAACAGGCTAGACTCATTCATTTGGCAACAAAATACAGTTCCTACGATAAACAACGAGCACTTTTGATGGTGGAGTTTCCAGCAGTCCTCTATCGACAATTCGAGGGTATCCTACGTTGCTTAAAGATAATTCACGCCAATCCCACAGAACTTCCGTTTGGCAAATGGCTTGCACCAAGGCTCGAAGGGCTCGAGGAGCGCTTATCCGATCATACAATCCAAACAGACGGTTCATTGATACCACCACCGGCTTATTTTCGTGGGCAGTTCTTGGACTTATCGGCATGTTGCGATCCGCCCCCCGGCTCAATGGCCGCAGCTCCAAATACTTTCACGTTTACTCTGGGCGATGATCAAGAAACTGTGGTCAAAAAGCTAGCTCAACAAAGTAGCCTCGATCATGGACAAGCTAAGGCAATGATCTCCGCTTTTCGGCATGAAGTCGCCCTTACTCAAGGCCCCCCCGGGTGCGGAAAATCGTACATTGGAGTTAAGATGGTTGCAGCGCTACTTGCAAACAAGGCTCGGCTGAGTCTTGGGCCCATTTTATGCATGTAAGTTTCGAATGCTAAGCCTATCCAAAACAATTGGATGTAGTCTCTAAAAGTTTTACAGATGTTATACAAACCATGCCCTGGATCAATTTCTGAGCGAGTTGTTGAAACTTGGTATTACGAACATTGCCCGTATAGGCTCTCCAAGTCCCTTACCTCACATTGAAAGTTTATCGTTCGAGAATTATAAAAAGGCATGCCCCAAGATTCCGATCAGGGGACATGGGCGCAGCATTGCAGCAACCGGAGAAGTGATGACCCGTTTACAAGATGAAATTAGCGAGCTCTGCTTACAGCTTGAAGCTGACAGTGTCACCATGGTTATGAGATACCTTGAAAAGCACCTGCCGCAAAAACTTCAAGACATCGTTAATGGCGCTAAATTGTATGGGTTTGACCCTACATGCGAGGACCGCGCACAAGCGGTATCCTTCTGGATCAGTGGAACAGCCGGCTTTCCTGAAGACGAAAGTGGGAAACCTCTGGAAGAGCTGCTTGAGGTTCCAACATGGTCCCTTAGTGCCAGCGAGCGTTACCGACTGTTCGCACATTGTCACCAATCAGTTGTCGATGCATTGACACAACGCATACAGGCATCACTTGCGCAATTTGCTACTACTAAAACGACACGCACCCGCTTGTTTCTGGATTCAGACCGGAAATATCTTGAGAAAGTTGATATCCTTGGCATCACAACTGTAGGCCTTGTGAATAACTCTGAGCTTGTTCGTACCTTGCCCGCCAAAGTCATGGTTTGCGAAGAAGCTGGAGAAGTCCTGGAATCCCACGTTTTGACCGCGCTCCTTCCGTCGATCCAACACGTTATTCTTATTGGTGATCATCTTCAACTTCGGCCCAAAATCTCCACGGTGTCTCTTTCTAAAGAATATGATCGTCGCGACAAGCGCCAGTACAACCTCGACGAGTCTTTATTCGAACGTCTGGCAGGTGTGAAATTTAATGTCCGAAAGCAGAATGAAGACGGTGAAGGAATTATTGAAACTGTTGGATTCCCAATTGGACAGCTAGATATTCAACGCCGTATGCATCCTGACATTGCAAATCTCGTCCGAACGACCCTGTACCCCGAGTTACATGACCATGAAGGAACCACCGGGTACCCAGATGTTGCCGGAATAAAACGAAGGCTCTTTTGGCTCGATCATCGTAATTTTGAGGATCCAAGTGATCCTGGAGAAGCGATGCAAAGCAAAACCAATACCTGGGAGGCTAGAATGGTCGCCTCGTTGGTTACTTATCTCGCCCGGCAGGGAGTATACAAAACCGGAGAGATTGCTGTTTTGACTCCATATATCAACCAAATGAGGATGCTGATGGAGATGTTCGAGGATATCGTCGACTATGATATCAGTGAAAGAGATATGGAAGAGTTGGATCTGCCGGAAGATGAAGAAGAATCCAAGGGTGGGAAGAAAAAGCCGCAGATTAAGAAGAGCAAGGTGCTCGACAGGATTAGGATAGCGACGGTCGATAACTTTCAGGTATGATATCACATAGAGCTGCTAGCTTTTCGGTATCCCTTCACTAACTTGTGCTTACCATATAGGGAGAAGAAGCCACAGTTATCATTGTTTGTCTGGTTCGGAGCAACGAACGAAACAATTGTGGCTTCTTAAAAACTACAAACCGAATCAACGTTCTATTAAGGTAAAGGTGAATGCATTTCTGCAAATGAGCTTTGCTGACCTGATATCACACAGCCGAGCGAAACATGGAATGTATATCATTGGGGATGCCGCGACATCAGCTCATGTTCCAATGTGGCGCGAAGTTATTACTTTGCTCGAAAACAGTGGCAATATCGGCCCCAAACTTCAACTAAAATGTCCACGCCATCCCGCAAAGAAGACCTTCGTCGGTTGTCCCGAAGACTTCGAAGCACAGTGCCCTGAGGGCGGATGCTCTGAGGTCTGTGGGCTCCGATTAAGCTGTGGCCATATCTGCGAGTTCAAATGTCATCCAAAGCCTCTACACGAAAATTCTCTTTGCTTCAAAGAATGCCCAAGGCCACGGGAATGCGGGCATCCTTGCCGTCTTAGATGCAAAGATGCGTGCGGTGACTGTATGGATCAGGTTCACAACGTTGGCTTGCCCTGTGGTCACGTAGCGCGGAGCCTTCCATGCTGGCGCACGAAGGATTTGGCCCGATTCACTTGCTCGGAAGTGGTGCAAAAACCCATGCTTGGTTGTGGTCATACGGCCTTCATCCATTGCTTCCGAAGTAACGACCCAAATATTATTTGCACTGAGAAGTGTGGGTATCTACTTCCTTGTGGGCACCCTTGCCAACGAAGATGCAGCGAGTGCAAGAACTCAGGGACGCACGCAGAATGCACGACAACCTGCGGGAAGGACTACCGACTCTGTGGGCATCAGTGCCCCAAAGTTTGCCACGAAGGAACTGCTTGTTCTCCCTGTAGGCAACCATGCGAGATTCAATGCAAGCACAGTAAATGTCCTAACAGATGCGGCGAGGCCTGTTATCCATGCGCTGAGGAATGCGGATGGGAGTGCGAGCATCAAAAGCAGAAATGCAGCATGCCTTGCTCGGTACCTTGCGAGAAAGTTCCTTGTGACAAGAGATGCGAGAAGAAACTCAGTTGCAAGCATCGTTGTCCCTCGGTTTGTGGAGAGATATGCCCTCCAGCGAAGTATTGTCAGGAGTGCGCCGCTCCTAACATTAAAATTCAGAGGGTTGATCTCCTCACCTTCGAGGCATACGAAAACATCGATCTCAACGAGGACCCTGTCATAGTACTAAAATGTGGGCATATTTACACAATGTCTAGTCTAGATGGGTTCCTAGATCTTGAAAAACACTACCAGGTGGATCAAGATGCAGGGAAAAGAAGAATCTTGATGAGTGGAGAAGCTCTGAAAGGATGCCCAGATTGTCGCCGGCCTTTCCGCAATATCGACCGATACAACAGAGTCTTCAAATCCGTACTTCTCGACGAATTGACGAGGAGATTCGTCGCCCGATCGACAGCTGAATATGCTGGACTCATGGAGAAACTCGAGGCGTTCGAGAACGGCATTGAAACGGCACGAGATGCACTCATCGAGAAATGCGTGGACGAGAAACCGGATCAAGCTCGTACATCCCTGAACGATTACAAAAAGAAAGGCCGTTATATCCAACGTCTAATCCGTGAATTCAACGTTTCTGTCATGGAAACAGAGCAACCACTAACTAAAGTCAACGATTTGTACAATGCTGCCCTCGCAAAACGTGACAGTGCCGAAGAAGGACAATCGTTTGATTTCGATAAAGCGAGGATTCAAACGGGACTTACGTATCGAGGAAAATGTCTGGATGCCAAGGCCAAATTTGTTATCCTTTCCGATTGGCAGAAGATATCGGATCACAGAATGATTCCCCTCTCGATCAAGCGCTCTCTCCGTGATTCGATCCAAACGGAGGTAAAACAAGCAATTCAAGATACGGCTACCCTTCGAAAGCAGTGTCAAGAGGCACATTTACCCTACCATGAAGTTGAAGCCCGAGTTTACCATGCCCACTTTTCAATACTTCACATACTAAATAATAAAGCGAGAGACGCGAAGATCGACGAGACAGCTGAAGCGAATGTCAAAAAGGAAGAGCTCAACAGCTTAACTAAATGCGAAAATCTTTGCAAAAGGTACCCTGGTACCCTAGGCCGCCTTCAAATCATCGTTGAAACTGCGAAGAGGGCGGTTAACGGCCAGGTATTTTATACACAAGTTACTAGTGAGGAAGAAATGATGGTTATCAGAGCGATGGCAGAGGAGTTTCTTGGAAGTGGGCACTGGTATTACTGTGTCAATGGTCATCCAGTAAGCTTTCTTTTCGAATATTTAACAAGAATGATCTAATATTATGGGTATTTTGTAGTTTACGATTGGTGACTGTGGCATGCCTATGGAGCTTGCTAGATGTCCTGAATGTGGCCAGCAAATCGGCGGCCAAGACCACATCGCGATTGAGGGCGTTCGATTAGCGACGGATTTCGAGGCGAGGAATAATAGTTAAGTGGCTCCGAGCGTGGGAACTGGAAGCATGATGATCATCAATGGTTTTTTTATATTTTTTCTATGCATGGCCGATCCAAAAGCTTTGTTTTGCCGTTGCTCTTAATGAGCCCTACCTTTTTTTTTTTTTTAACAAAGCAGAAGCTTTTTGGATTTCAATCAGAAAAGCAATATCATTCTGTAAGATAGAAAAATGGATTTTATAATACTGGTCAGTACGATGGCTGGTTTGTATCAAACACATGCATTTACGCGGTGGCATATAGAGACGTCGACGATATGGCCAATACATAAATTCCAAATATCAACTTTGCTAACACAGAAACAAGTTGCAGTACGACGTCTCTCGAACTCTCATAGATATATTCTTACAAATCCATCCTTTTGAGATCTGACAGAAGTGACGGTACCACTAGTCGGTAAATCTTATCTCGAAGGGCCGAATGTCTTTTCGACCCACGACTGGACCAAAGTCTCGAGAGCGACCGGTTGATCGTGGGGAGCCATGTGCCCGGCTTTATCAATACTGGCGAAGGTCAGTTTGCCGTTTTTGGCTTGTTTTGTCATTCCTCCTCTGTGTTTTTTCCCGTCATCGTCTGTATACTCCCAGGGCTGTAGATCAGCGGCTCTAAATTCGCCATTTCCTTTCCAACGTACAATATCCATCCATCCCAGGGCGCCGGCAGTATTACTAGATAGTGGTTTAAGAGTCAGCGCCACTGATATTTACTTATTCAGTACGGTAGCAGTTCTTACATAATCCAGTCGGAGTTTCCGTTATAAACCAAAACTCTGACATCCGATTCCTCAAGAATTTGTGTCATCCTATTCAACACCGGAAGGACGGAGTCGTAAGCCCACTCTGACCACCGCCGGTTGACTTCATTGTTGATATCATGGTATACAGTGGTGTCTGGTAGTCCCAATAGCTCCAAGACCCGTGGTTGGTTGAAGTATTTTGTCATTCGCTTTTCGAAGTAGCCTAGGCAAATGTCTCTATCCGGACAATCCCCTCGCACTAGAATGTATAATGATATTAGCCGAAAAGTTTCTATGTAAACAGAAGGGGTGTTATTAAATAAGGATTCATACTATCATAGGGGTTTCTCTCCCCCGCTCTCGCAAGATCCCAAAACGATTCACCCATAGAATCACAAACCATGGCTGCAGCCTGACAAGTAGGTCCATCCATCGATAACCTGCACTCACTCCCCAACTTTTCACAATCCGGAATCGCAGCACTAAGAACCTCACAAGCAGTTTTATTCAATACCTGTCCTTCAACCCCCGTCTCATCCGGCCGTTGCACACAAGCTGTTCTATAGCTTCCAATCATATTGGTAGCCCAGTCTACTAACGCATCTGCTAGTACTAACGATTCAATTTTGGGAAATGGATCCGGTAGGCCTAATTCGCTGAGGGATTGTTGTTGGTCTAGGATTTTGGTCAGGATGCTGGGGAAGTATACACCGCCGAAGGATTCGCCCATGAAGTGGATTTTGTGAGAGGCAAACTCTGGGATGACGTGTTTGAAGAGACGTCTGATGAAGACTGAAAAGTCGGTTGAGGCGACTTGAGCGGTGTATGGGAGGTAGGAGTCATCGGTCACTGCAGAGAAACCGACGCCGGCTGGCTGACTATCAAGTTCGCAGTAAAATGGTCAGAGCTTCTGTGTGAAACAGGGAGTGGATATTCTGTAAATGAACATACTCCACAAATATGATATTGGCGAAGTTACTCCACCCGTGTTTGTTATAAACAGTGCTTTTCCCTTCATCATCAATCATACACGGACCGAGTTCTGTAAAACCCCCCATAAGCGATGATGCACCGGGTCCTCCATTTAACCAAATAATCAACGGATCATTCTTGGGATCTCGTCTCGATTCGTGGAACCCTAAACTTCAACATCAGATTCAATACGACTGTTTGTGTTGAGATGCGCAAAATACAACAGGAGCGTACAAAAGAAAAGGCTTTTGTGTTGTGTCACATTGATATGACCTGTTAACTGTCGCGAACCGGATTTGCAAGCTCTTTCGTCGACCGGGTGGATTCTGATGCCCTTTGGGTCATCGATGGGGAATGGGTCAGAGGTTAGAGGGGTTTGGGATTTCGGAATTGGTGTGTATTCGAAGCCTAGTGGTTTTTGCGCGAGATAGCCAGCGGAGGATCGGATTGTGAATTCGTTTCGACGGATTGAAGCCGCGGACTGGCCGCGGTGGGGTAAACGGAGGTAACAAAGTGCTGGTGACGCGATTAAGCCTGCGATTGCTATCGATACTTTCATGTTGAAAGGATATTATCGAGTAGAAATCAACTCTGGATATATAATTGATCCATTCACGGAATTCTTATTGATATCACAGCGGGACCCCAGGAAGCTTATAGTCCCATTTACCGAATGGCTGGAACCGGGATTTGATTGTTGTGGATCTCGGTTGCTTCATAATAGAATACTAGCTTGGAAAGGAAGGTATTACTTCCACTAGGCAGCTATTAAGATCTCGTATCTCCAGCTAGCTGGTGAGCGTAGAACAAAACCTAGATTTAGGTTGCTTAGAACCAAGTCTGGGTATAATCTCGCCGGTATGTGCGGTGTTGCGAAAGCGTTCTGGGAACTAAATCTGTGGAACATGGTTGAATTCGAATCTGAATTCCTTTAATCCGCTATTGGAGCTGGGCTCAATATCAAAGATTGTAGTAGAATCCAAAAATAGAACCCCAAATCGGTGGATCCTCAAATATAGGAAAGAATATTTACAATAGATGTAGCTAGAAGTGACGGGTAGCGCTATGGCAGGGTAAGCTATAAGCTTGTTTGAATTCTTTGATGTTTGCGGCTTGATGCACATACCAGACCGTGCCGCAATGGTGCATCAAGTGCATCGATACCTTTACTGCATATCGTGCCTGAAAAGGCTGGGCCACGTAGGATATTTGTACGACTGGTGGGTCACCAGTAATCCCGCCTTCTTAGGTCATCACTTCATCGATCCGTAGATATCGACATCGTCCACCGCAGAGAAGAATCCCCGCTTAAGAAGAAAAGAGGCAGTATGGCGACCAACCGAGACTGGGCGGCGAAGTATGATATCAACCCTTCCTCTGCAGCCGACGCAACGCAAAGGCCGCAGTCAGGCTCAGGGCACGAGACAAATATCAACTCCTTACGGTTGGTCTCGTACCCACGGTCAACGTTGTGGTTACTAAACAATCCCATTTAGAAGGCTAAGCTATGATGCCTACACGGTCGGCTGGACCGCAGTACTCAACACCGAACTCGAGACATCGAGATTATTACTAGATGAAGAACACGAATTACTCCCGTCGGGCGAGAAGGATAGTAATAACTACATCCTCGGTCGGATGGGAATGCATAATGTTGCGATTGCTTTTCCTGGATCGGGGGCGGATACTTATGCGGCGGAGATGATGGAGAATATGCTTCGTACTTTTCGGAATATTCGGTTTGGATTATTGGTAGGAGTTGGTGGTGGCGCTCCAGGTTTGCCGAATCTTGAAGATCCGAGTAAAGATATTCGGTTGGGTGATGTTGTGGTTGGTGATCCCAGTGGGATTCATCGTGAGTGTCCCTTTCTATACGTAGGACTAGCCATGCTTCAGCTTTTATGTAGAGCTTCTAAGATAGCTTTCTAACGATTCGTAGGTTTGGCAGCCATATGCGGCAGTTGCAGCGGCAGCATACGCGAAGGATCTCTTGAGGGTGGCTAAGCCAAACGAAGTTGCGGCTCTCCCTACGGTAGTAGATATCTTTACCACCGCCTCAAAACCAAGCTTGGAAGACCAAGTCGCAGAATTGGAGCTGCAACTGAAGCAACTCCGCTCGGAGCTATCAGAATTAGCCAACAAACCAGCCCCGGAGCCACCAAAAGAGATCCAATTTGAATCTGGGAAGTGGATGTCCGTGTATGAGCCTCCGAAAGTACTAGAGCATCGAATCACATTTACGAAGAAGTATACATCGGTCCCGGTGGTTATAGCCAGTATCTCCTCTGGAGATTTGGATAAGGCTGGAAACTTTCGGTTGAACGTCGAAGTAAAATCTGTGGATTTGGAGGGGTTTGAGTTAAAGGTGATGACTTGGGGCGATACTAAGGTTTACAGTGTTGGAGTACAATGGGCTGCTTTTGGGAACTGATATCTACCAATAACGATAGATATGCGTATCTTCATGTAGAATAGAGACGGTTATGCAGTGTAGAGCGTATATGGCTCTGAATTCCATCAAACATATCATTTTAAATGCTATATATATATATATTTTTTAAGTTGTATTGCAGGCGATGGAGAATGCAGCTGCCTTCCAAGGTAGTCGCAGCACCCGAACATTGGATATCTTGGTCCTGGCTCTTAGCCGACCGGCATTTCAGTAGAAAAGTTCCCTCAAATAAGAACATTCTACGTAAATTGTAGTCTCGATCCGAGTCCCGATCTTCTCGATCCAGGCAAGAAATCGAGGCTGCCTCAAAGGAACTCTCGTATGGTAGGATTATCCATGCATGCAGGATCCCGATCCATGTTGACTGCCGTAACTTCTGGAAGCAAGTCTTTGTGTTCGAAGCTCGCTTCACCTTGTCGTCTTATCCTTGTGCTACCTGCCGGATTGACTAGTGACTCACTTATCCCCGTCCGGCATGCATATACATTTCCCCAAGCTTACGTCTACATGCGTACTTCAACTTCGCATTGTCGTTCTTTGAGAGTCTCAAGGCTAGATATCTAAAGCGAACTGGGATATGAACCCCCAGAGGCTGTCGGTTAGTAGTCGGTTCGGTTTGCACACCACCTCATTTCACCACTGTCCTATCAACGGCCGTTTGAGAGTATTTGCAATGAAGCCAATTGTATCGGCGGGAGCAGGGCCCACAACTGATATCGCGTGACTGGCCACCATAGTTCATGCACCCTTTCGCGTCGATGAGCAATCTGTTGGGTAACCCGTTCGCGGAGGTAACACCGATAATTGTTACAAAGAATTGCGGTCGGACAGGACAATCATGCCTGTTCAGTATTTTTTGACATGTTTTCCCGAACCCACTAACGATATCTTTTCTGTGAGGTAAAGAAATTTTGGGATGATATCGAGATCATGATAACTCGCAAATCGTGCTTGTGCTTGTATTTAATCGTTAGCTTTGTTAGTAGACAGTTTTCTGTCAATATGTTTCAGCACACCATCTTCGATTTTGTGAAACACATTTGAGAGCGCGTGGGCTGTGATATCTGCACCGAAAACAAGAATTTTCCCAGGCCGCTTTTCCACCAGGGACTCCTCTTAAAATGGTGTCTAACTCCCCTAGTTAACCCGGATCTAGGGCATTAGCTTAGCGTAACCAACCCTTTTGATATCACCACTTGCATCGATATAACTTCTTCAGTTGTCAATTCCGAAGTTTAAAAAAAGTTGAATCCAACACAGTCATCAACACAACCCCTCTTGTCCCCCGCTAGCTCTTCTTTCGCGCGCTTGGCACTGGCCCGAAGGTGAACTGGCTTTGGAAGTTCAGGCAACATAACTGGCATTTTAAACCCCAGAGCCTCGCAGCACTGGGGGCTGTTTCCTTCTTTTCAGTCCCTATTTTTTCTTGCTCGTGGCTTAAAAATAGCTCTCTTCAAGCCGATCTTGCGGCCATATCTTTTTTCGATACTTCGGATTATTTTCGATCCTCCTTTCTTTGCTTTAGGTGAGCTCGTTGAGCTGAGGCGACGGCGGGTTATTTGTTGTTTGATTATTTTCGGCAGCAATAATTATTGCTTGCGAGTCTTATTCTAACAATCCAATCGGATTAAATTTCGTGGTTTTAATCACACACCTCTGATAAAATGGCTGACCGTGGACGTGGTGGTCGTGGTGGTCGTGGTGGTCGTGGCGGTGGTCAAGGTGGACGTGGTGGAGGAGGCGGAGGTGGAGGCGGTGGTGGAGCGGCTTTCGGCGGGTTCCCACGAGGAGGAGGGAGGGGTGATAGAGGAGGAGGAGGCGGTAGAGGAGATAGAGGGAGGGGAGGCTTTGCCCCACGTGGTAGAGGGGGCGGCGGTGCGGGAGGTCCATCCCAGGAGGATTTCCACTTATTCAAACCTTCTGGAGGACCCACGGGTGTTGACCGAAATATCCTTACTCACGAAGATTCGTTAATCGCTAGCTTCAAGGGACTTTCAGTTCAAGCGCCTCCAGATGACGTCGGGGATATCGAACCGGCCTACCCACCTCGTCCAGGATTTGGAACCACTGGCGATAAAGTCCTCGTTCGCGCCAATTTCTTCCCCATCGATATCAAGCCCCCAGGTGGTGGAAAGAACTTGATTGTGCACGTGTATGATATCAAGGTGACTCCGGATGAGCAAAAGAAGAAGGCGATTTTGAAGCGCGTTATTCAATTGTTCATCCAGACCCATCTTGCTAAGCATATAATTGCTACCGATTGGTCCAAGACTCTATTTTCTCCCAAAGCGCTCCCCGCAGCGGTTATTCCTGAAGGTGGTGTCAAGATCAAGCTCTACTTTGAGGATGAAAAGGGGCCTAGTGAAAAGAGCAAGGAATACACTGTCGAGATTAAACCGAGCAAGAACAGCCAGTTAGATATTGGGGATCTCTGGTCTTATGTCAGGGGTGAATCCGATCACAAGCACAAGGCCCTGAACGTCAAGTACTCACCTCCATTGATCCAGTGTCTCAATATCATCCTATCCATGTTCCCAAGTCAAAATCATGTTCAATTTGGGAGCAACAGCTACTTCGTTCTTCCACCCCAAGGTATCAAACACCCCATTGGCGGCGGTTTGGATGCCATCCAAGGTTTCTACTCGTCTGTTCGGCCTGGTTTTGATCGCATTCTCTGCAACATCAACGTCCGGACTGGTGCATTCTACCAGGATCGCCCTCTCCATGAGCTCATGTTCGCTTCCATGTATAGGGATCACGCAGAAAACAGAAAGCTCAGCGAGAGGGAAATAGACATGCTAAGTCGGTTCCTCAAGGGTGTCAAGGTCTCCCTTCACCATCTTCAGGGTGTTAGGAAGAAGACAGTGGAAAGTATTGGGCCTAAGAGCTCTGAGGAGGAGAAGTTTCACTGCGAAGAGTTTGGCGGCGGTCTCATCAGCGTGAAAGAGTATTTCGCAAAGAGTAAGCGCTCTAGTTCCGCCGTATTGATATCACGAAGACTTACTAATGATGGTTGTAATGTTTGATAGAATACAAGAAGAAGTTGGGCTTCCCACTCCTCCCGGTGGTTAATGCTGGGAACAAGGAGCGTCCTAACTGGCTGCCTGCTGAGCTGTGCACTGTTACTCCCGGGCAGCCCTTCAAGGGAACTCTTGATGGCGCCAATACTAGCTCTTTGATCACATTCGCTTGCAATCCTCCGACTAAGAATGCTAACATCATTACTTCGGCTGGGTTGAAGGCTCTCGGTCATTCCGCTGACACTAATAATCCAACACTGGTAAGTGATGAAGTTAAAGAATCCATATTTGATACACTTAAGTCGAGCGTCTGTGCCTTGCTAACTTGCCCAATTTGACTAGACTGGATTCGGTATCAAACTCGACCCGCATATGGTTATCATTCCCGCTCGTATCCTTCCGGCACCTCAAATCCAGTATTCTGGCAAGCCGTTGAACCCTTTCAATGCCTCTTGGAATCTTGCCCAGTCTAAGTTCGCAAGGTCTGGGGAAATCAAAGTTTGGGGTGCTTTGGGTATCACCGGTGGACCCCGAGACCGAGATGCCACGGCAGAGAATATCAAATTGGCCTTAGCATGCTTAACAGAGCAGTGCAAATTGACTGGGATCAAAGTCCCTCCTGCTCCTCCAAATATTCGTTTCAACGACGACCCAGCAAAAAATCTTCAGTATATCCAGGATACGTTCATCAAGGCTGCTTCTATGCAGCAGAAACCCCAAATCGTGTTTTGTTTCATTCCCACCAAGGACCAAAGAATGTACGAGTACATCAAACGTGGTGGCGATATTGTGGCTGGTGTTGCGACCGTTGTCGTCACTATGGACAAGGCGAATAAGAGGGGACAGCTTCGTGAACCTGCCAAGGCCGCTCAATACTTCGCCAACGTGGCTATGAAGATCAACTTGAAAGCTGGTGGCCGTAACCATATGTTGGCGGATAAACAGCTCGACCCACTTGTCGAGCCGAACAAGCCTCCTGCCATGTTGCTAGGTGCCGACGTCACTCACCCTTCACCAGGTTCCGCCAAGGGTACTCCATCTCTTGCAGCTGTTGTGGCATCTTGTGATAAGACCTTCGGCCAATTCCCAGCTTCAATCCGTCTCCAGACCTCCAAGAAAGAAATGATCGAAGGTTTGAAGCCAATGGTCGTCGAACGCTTGGAGGAGTACGCTCGTCACAACAAAGGAGCTGTTCCTGATAAGGTTCTTTTCTATCGAGACGGCGTTAGCGAGGGTCAGTATGATCAGGTGCTGGCCAACGAAGTCCCTGAAATCCTGAAGGCCTTTGAAGCTTATCGACCTGGGAAGCTGCCCAAGTTGACCGTCGTCATTGTTGGGAAACGCCACCATACTCGTTTCTACCCAGCCGAAGAAAACGCTGCGGATAAGAAGTATAACTGCAAGCCCGGAACAGTCGTTGATCGTTCAGTTACTGCTGTTTACGACTTCGACTTCTACCTCCAAGCACACTCCGGTCTTCAGGGTACCGTTCGTCCTGCTCATTACTATGTCATCCGGGATGATATTGGGTTCTCCGCTGACAAGTTGCAGAATTTGGTCAGTTCTCCTCCCTCCTTCTCTTCCTTTCTCCCTTAGTATATCTGTATTCTAACTCTCGTTCTAGACTCACAACCTCTGTTACCTCTTCGGTAGGGCCACTAAAGGTGTCTCTATTGTTCCTCCTGCCTACTACGCCGACTTGGCCTGCGATAGAGGTCGATTCTATATCCATCCTTTGTTGACCGGCTCTGAGCCTGGCTCGAGATTCTTTACTCCTGCGCAGAGCGAGAAGAAGGCGAAGGAGTATTTCCGTGATGGTATTCATAAGGACCTCAAGGGAAGCATGTGGTATATCTAACTACATAGTATCGGCAGGGGAAAAATTGCTTACCTATAAAAGGTTCCCTCCTATTTCTTGTGCTCCTTTTTCATGTTTGTTTTGCTCTCTATGTTTTCGTTTATAAAATGCTAGCCTTGTGATAAGTCCCTCCTTTATCCTGGCCTCGAGACTATCCTTTATCTGTATTTTTTGATATCCTTTTTTGCAATTCCCTCATGTAATTCGATATTGTGAGTTACTAGAATGTAGAATTGAGTTCTCTTTTCAATAGACTGCATCGTGATCATATAGCTGTTAAGCTCGGTGACTCGGTACTCGCGTATTTTAGCAGCCAATCTAGCATCGAGACGAACAATCGACTCGCCAGGATCAAGAGTACACCATAGAAGGTCCGAAATAAAAAGACCATCGGAGACTAATCTTCGGGTAGTTCCAGAGCTAAAGGCCAAGGGTCTCTGTGTACAGACCGGGTGGACTGGGCAGGTTCTAGATATGTTGACTATGTTGTTCCTGGAAGGGAACAGGTTGTCAAAGTGAAAGAGGCAAACTGGGAGATCGATAGTTGAAGCTATCGTGAATCCCTTTTGTATTGCTATTGAGGTTGTGTCGATCGATGATTCTTGTCGATGATCAATTATTTACATGAGGGTTGCTTGTTTTAATAGTGGGAAGCAGGATCACGTGACGTCATAAGGCCTGTTGGGGCGCAACAGACTAGACCCCGTAAAAAATACCACAAGCTTTGAAGATAGCTTGTGTTGTGACGATGCATGTTGAAGACGCTTCCTCTCGGTGTCATTGAAGATGTCGACCACCTTCTACTTTCTATCCATCTCCTGATTTCATACCTCCAACTACAACTATGCGTTACGCTCTATCTACAACAACATCAACATCAACCTTTCCAACCCCACCAATCCCTACCGTCTCTCGAATACGAATCGCTACTCCATCTAAACGACTCAATGGTTCCTCAAAACATGTCCTCCTCTGTCAAGTCAGGCGAGAATAGCGTTCCAGAGAAGTCAATTGCTAGCACGATCTCGACTTTCACTGATGTTGGTCCGGACAGCCCTGAGTCTCCTCAGGGATATACCCATCCAGCCTACTTCCATCCTGGTCCAGTCAAGATCGAGAAGCAATTGCACCTTCTCACACTTGATGCTGTCAAGCAATGGCAAAATGAAGTTAAAACTCCAACTTCGCCATTTACTGGACGTCCCAGTGATGATGAATCCTTCTGGCCTCCAGAGTTGGTTAATAAACACAACTCTCCATCTGCTGAGAAACATTCTCGTAAGTGAAAACGGCGTTGTTTCATCTCCTCGATGTACGAAATCCAGTCAGCTAAGTAAATCTATTATTCGTCCTGTAGGTGGCGTTGTTAGCAACAGGGATACCTTCACGGAGCCATCAATTTTAGGGTCTCCAACATCTGTTCAGCTTCCCATTTTTCAGCTCCCCGCTGTTAAAGCCCCCACTGTCAAAGTCACTGCTGGAGATGTTATCGGAGAACCAACCTGGCCACCTGGACCACCACCTAAGGTAACTCGCCAAAGATACAAACGAATGTGGAATTTCACCGATATTGACGAAACGGAGGAACGCACTTTGGTCCCTGAGAAGATCCTTTACAATCGTGAGATTGAGCTTTGGCGTTCGGATGTCATCCGCAACGGTGCTTGTAAGTGACTTAGTCTATGCTGTTAAAACAAATCTGAGGTCCGGAGTGCTAACATACTCGATGACAGCAATGGTCGGCATTCAGGACGGGCTTACTATCTTCTGTCGCAAGATGGAAGAGCCAAAGCCCAATGCCATCGTTTTGAACACCTTTGGTGCCTTCCTTGATAAGTCCATCGGTAAGAACTATTACTATATACTCGACCCAGAGCTACTATACTGACACGCCATTTAGCTCAATTGGCCGAAGCCAAGGAGTACTTCGAAGAGCACCATCACCATCTCTCTGAACGCGAGAATGACCTCCTGCGTGGCCAGCTCGCTAGCTACAAGCGCATGTTGGACCAACAAGACTCTCGTATCCGAGACTTGGAGAAGCAACTCAACTATAAACTCGACCTCCAACACGAAGAGTGAACACTTTTTGTCATGAATTTTTTGCCTTTGATTTCATTTCTACACTAACGAATACGGGTCTTTTACTACTAACTATGGGAATGTGAATTTTGCAATGGGTTCTCTTTTTGTTCTACTTCGATTATTCTTTCATCTGAGCTTTGAGGCATCGTGTACTTAACAAGCATTTAATGGCGCAATGGCGTCAAACGTGGTATCGTGGTGATCGTAGCACCTCGACTGAATGTTTACACAACTTTGAGTGTTCGGCTTACCACGTGACAATTGAAAATACATTATAATTGAATCATCGTCTCTTCAGCGTTAGTCGCCCGCCCTGCGATAGGGCAAGAGCCCCTCAGGACGAGCGGCAGTCTTCTTCAGAGCTCTTCTCTCCATCTATTCCATCCTTTGTCTGGCCTACACACCTAGCTACATTATCACCACAAGAACCACCAAAATCCCCTGTTCACTAGACAACATTTGATTATCCTCTATGATGACCCTTCAATCCTTCCAGGGGAAGAAGCCTCTCTCACAGGCCTTCTCATTCATGTCTCCCCCTTTCGCGGTCAATTAATTGGCGGAAGCGCAATCCAAAGCAAAGACGGCACTCACATTCCACCAGAAATCCATCTCCGAATCGCGGAAAAACAAAAACTCATAGACGTCAACGAATGGGTTTTCGTCGTTTGTGGTGAAATCTCCATCAGAAAAACAGATTCCGGTGGATCAGGAACAATCCTCACTTGCTACCAAGCCGTTCCCAAAGATGGGTGGAAATTCGGCTCATTTGATTCTTGCGAGGAGGTCGAAAAAGGCCAAAACTGGATTAACGCGCCGTTGAAACATCCTGATATCTGGGTTGTCGACAAGAACAAACAATACACGATCGAACTCCATTCAGCTAAATTCAACACCCAACCATGCGTTTACGATAACCCATCGGTCCTAGATATCATCGCAAAGATCGAACATGGAAAATGTGCTGCCTGCGAAGGACAAAGGTATATTTGCCCTGGGTGCCCTACTGGGGCACACTGGCTTGCAAGACAGTCCGATGCCTTCATTGAATGGAAGATACCCGGTGTGAGTATTCAAGCGCATCTTGGTCAGCTTAGTGATCGATTACAGGTGGTGTGTCCGTTGTGCATCGGGTTGGGAGAGATGTATGCGGATAAAAAGTGGCACAAGTTTTACGGTGGGAAGGAGTCGACGAGAGTGGGAAATCAGAGGGCTCAAAGGTGTAATCAGTGGTTCGAAGCTCTTGGGTATTAATTTCCGTTTTCCAATCCAGCAACCCGAAGAGAATGAGGAGGAGGATCATATGATTTGACGGAAGCATATCATTACGGACTGGATCGCGGGATTGGGTCTAAAACCTAGAAACAGGACCCAATAGCCGGAGCCTTGCAACCCAACTACTTTTACAATCTGAGACACGGGTGTTATAGATTTTCTTTTTCTGCTTTTATTATGCCCTTCAAAACGATTACACTGCGGGAAACATGGGTCTCATTTTTTCCTTTCCAAAGTTGTTAAGGATTACCACAACTTTATCGTTTCTCCTCATATCAATCACACTATCGTACCACCTGTGAAATAGAAATATTCTTAATATCAAAATAATTACAATTCACGCGTACTAGCATGATAGTAGCAGTGCGTATTCAATATAATCAGTGCGTATTCAATATAATCATAGGAGAGTAGGCGGTGTGAATGTGGCCATTATTGTTGGGGTATTGTTGGAATCCGTAGACTTAGTGTCGCGAATTCGGAACAGGGAATATCGGTCGGCAGCTTCAGCTGAAAGCAACAGTAAGAACCTCTACTATGTCCTTCTAAGTGATTTTCGAGTCTAAGTGTCCTAAATTCAATTTTTAATTAATTTCTTAGTAAAAACCGGGCGGCGGCGCTAGAGCAGCCCTTTACGAAGATCCGTCCTAAGGCAAGCATCTGTGAAGCAACTGCCTATCTTCGTGTTGCAGCCGTAAAATGCAACAAGTCGGTGAATGCAACTTTTTCCTTTGATTCAATTCAAATCCGGCTAGCTTTCAGATAGGAGATACTGCGCGCGAATTACAGCGGCAGCTGAGGGGTAGATTATATATCACGGCAATTGTGGAAATACCTGCACGGTGGCGATCGCAGGCATTGCTCTTCACATTGCTTAACCGACGCATATTGTGGTTGCATTGATTCTAATGATACCTTAACTCCGCGATAACCTAGCAGCCAGATATCAAGCCAGCACGTATCGACACGTCCAGACTACTAAGAAGATGGAGCTCACCGCCCGCTAGAGATATCATTGGTCTACTTCGAATGCTTCATCCTTGAAGACGGTCTGCATCTAAACTTGGAAGGCCTTTCGAGGTCTTGGCGTCCACTGCCACACTCTAGTATCTTATGGCTTTTAGGGCTGCCGAGACTGCTGATGACGAGTCCAATACACCGCGGACTTAAGCATAGACGCCGTTCCAAACTCAATTGCTGTTACCAATTCAATTCGCTCATTGAATCAATGCAAAGTCGACTTCAGCCCTTCTGTAACTCTTTAACTCCTTCTGATGCCTTTCGCTAAGCCTAAACACCGATGTTTCTATATGCTTGCGCCACTATCAACCTGTATTTTGCCAGAAACGAATGCCGCAAGGCGATTCGGTTGGGAACGGAGAAATTTAAGTTTGCATAAAGCCTGCGGCCAGGACCAAACATTTTTAGTGATTTCAGGAGGGTCTCGTATCCGAAAATGGTGCTCATCCCTGCCACTACCCCGCACTGACGCAAGACACATTGAATACCCCTCACCGACTGCGTAGCTCCCAGCAAGGCGATCCAAAAACTAATTGATAGGAGCAAGAAGATTCTGAAGCCTCCTCGCTTGAATGCATTCTTTTTGTTACTAAATCTGCCATGATATCTAATTTAACCCCCGCGATTGGGAAATAGCTTGGCACGCACATGCGTATACTCCCCACCCGGATCTAAATACTTGAATGAAGAGAGCCATTGCTGGTCTGATGAGCAACCAACCTGTATTGGCCCCGTTGTTTTTCGGACAGCTCAACACGGATCCTCGCCGAGGTGCTTACGGCTTTTAGCTTAGTTTATGTGAGGGCGGTGCGGGTTCAACATGTGTCTGTAAGGGTAAAATGTACCATTGAGGGCTGTTCCCATTGTTCGCGGGAAGAGCTGAATATCGGGTATGTTAACTATTTCGAATTTTCCTACGAGGGGCCATGCATGTATCCCTCCTAGTTTGCCCTCCGTCGACCGGGCTGGCGAATCAGGACGTGCCTGCAGCATCATGCGCCATACGTCAGTGAACACTGGAATGTTGAAATTGGTATTAGCTAGTAGCTAGCTAGCTGGTGTGCTAGCTACGATTCTAGAACCCCGCACGCACGACGTCAAAAGCTATAAAGGGGTCCGTGTTCGCCCGCTGATTTCGTTTTTGATTCGTATCTGCTCTACATCACCCTTTGCATTCTTCAATCATCCAACACCTTTCAAATCAAACTTACATTACATAACTTTCAAAATGGTTCACGCAGGCGGAATCTACGTTCTCAAAAACCAGAACACTGACACTGTTCTCGACGAGAACCAGGGCAACAACTGGGTCCGTGCCTGGGGCGGTAACGGTGGAGACAACCAGAAGGTCCGTAATTGCTCAATTAAGGCTCCTGATTCTTTTTTTTTTTTAAACCACTAACACTTGATAGTGGGAGCTCAACCGTGATGGTCCCGGCCACAGATGGTGGTTGCGAAACGTTGCCACCGGAAGATACCTTGCTCCAGAGAACGAGGATCTTGGTGCCGCTTTGAGGACCAACGACGCGCCATTCCTCTGGCACATCTCCGATGACGAGGGTGGCCACCGGTATGTTCCAATCGATAGATATTTAGCCTTATAACGTCGTCTAACATAGCTTGCTAGTCTCCAAATCCACCACGATCTTGACCTCCACATCGATGTCAAGGATGCCAGCCGTGATGATGACACCGTTGTCCTCCTCTGGGAGCGAAAGGGCAACAACCAAGTCTGGATCCTCGAGGAGGGTAAGTCTTTCATATTTCCACTTTTAGTCACTAGTTCTAATATCATCTGTTATAGCTTAAATGAGTCCACTCGCCGCCGGAATCGGAACTTGTATATGGGGGTTTAAGGAGTCTACCTTGTCAAACCGACTATTTGGACCTCATCTACAGTTTGTCGATATACGATATATATAGCTACGTTAGTTTAATAAATCCTACATATGAACAGCAAATCGTTCACAGTAAAATATTAAAATGTCGTAGAAATTGTAAGAATGGTCCGTGCTCCACGGAACAAAAAATGGCGCAATGCATTGCATGAATATGGCGAATTATACCCTAAGGAACTCATGGCAATTCAAGGCATCGTGATGCTAGCTGAACTATAGTACTAGTCGACTGAGGCAGCCGATTCGGCGTCAGTGCCTGCTTTGCACCAACACAATTTGGTTACGAGACTGTAGGAAGATATCCTGCAGAACCTGATATTGCGTATCTGACCCGACATTGTCGTCATTTAGTGTGTGGAAGTAGCGAAATAATATCACTGATGATGCCATCCAACTTAAATCCCTCGTCATATACCCAATGACACGCCACCTAGAGGCCTTATCATAGAATATTTGTTGGCGCCGAATGCAAATATGGTCCTAAATTCTTGAGAATAAAATTGTAAGGTCAAAATGGGTAACTTGAAGTCCAGCCCAACAAGATTGTGGTCGTTTCGCTGTTCGATATACATCCCTAAATGTATGCCGGAGTCAAACCGTCTCTAAACTTGTAAAGGCCATTTCTGTAAATTGGTTTAAAAAGATCCCGGCGAAAAGATGTTTTAGCTCGGGAGAAGGGCTCGGACCTTGGCATGATCTATTTGCCACCCTTTAACGTTGACGTAACCATTTTCTACTCTGGCTCTAGTACTAGGAATAGTTCTAGTAGGTTAGAGGTTCGCGAGCCTAAATACTCTAACGAATTCGCGAAGTAAATGCTTGTATACAGGTAGTAGAACTTTATGGGTATATGGAGAAGTAAACCAAAAAGGAGGCTAAACTATTGAGGATGTTATAGTTAGACATTCGACTGCCAGCTGAGTGAGTCTATGGTATGGAATAGAGAGGCGGCCAAGGCAACGATGCCCCTCTGACATTAACACGCGCGACTGGGCCAGCTGGAACATCGATATCTCGAGCTCACGTGAAAACGTATTATAACAAAGCATTTTGAGCTGCTTCCGAGCAATTAGCCTATAATTGCTAACCGAACGAATCGAATGGGCTTCGCTTCAAAGCGGCCCATCCACTCTGCCAAGTTAGACCATGGTCTAGACCCAAATGGTGGATCATGCACAACATTCCAGCCGTATCAGTGGTTCGTCCGATTTTGGCAGCATAGAACCAAAAAGAAGAAGACCGACGGATCCGGTTAGAGCGTGCCTTGTGCCGAGATAGTCAGGCAGGAGGAGGCAATGCAAACGGAGAGGGGGATAAGTATTCTTACTATCAGGAAATGGCCATATGAAGATGCCAACGATAACGAACTACGGTCAGGATACTTAACGATCGAGGGGTATTCGGATTCATAGATGTAGTCGATGCCATTTATCCCAACCAAGATGCAACATGCCGCTCATACTTGGGATGCATCGATGCCTCTGATGAGATTTAGATCTTGACGTCATGCTTAAATTAGAATACTTTCGCTCTTTTGGAGGTGGCTTCAAGCCAAATTGAATTTTTGTACATTTGCAACGGATTCAATTCTGCTACGTAGGGAAGAAGATATAACCTCAGGGGGGTTGGTCATGCCAGTTGATGAATTCGAAGTTGGCCCCTAGCATCCGCGCCACGTCTCCTATAATAGAAAGCTGGATTCTAGAACTGAAATTTTGTATTTATAACTTCAACACGAGTCGGAGCTCCGTAAGTTGAAAGCCATAATTTCTCCTGAAGGTATATCTTTTGATTGTGTATCGATTGAATGCAATTGCAAAGCTGGCAGAGTTAGTAGCTGAAGCTGTTGGTATGAAATGTGACAGCACCAAATTTCCAATAGTACAATATATGCGATACCTCAGTGGTTCTTAACGTTCTGATAGAAAGGAGTAGGGTTTGTATTGGAATTATTGCAATACTGTGGCTTCCGGGTATATATTCAATCTTTGGTTTGACTTCGAGGGCCATAAGCGTCGATTTTACGATGGCCGTGCCTCCAGGCGACAAAATACATCTTCTCCTACTATCCTTGGTCCTATTCCTATCCTTGTTCGACATAACCTTGTTTATCCCACACAAGGAAGTCACTCCTGCAAGATTCCATGATACATCGATCATTAAGAAGTGGAAAACAAGCACAAGTATTTCGATCGGACAGAGGTGCAGATTCACTCAAAGTTCGACAGTAACATCGGCAGACCCGGAACTTTACAAGGGATATCCAATACCAACAGCGCTCCAGCATATCCTTACTCCCAAAATATGCGAAAAATGCCCTGATCAAACGGTCACAAACTTCAGAGATCCCGTCACACCTCACCCTGAGCTATGGGTTTATGGACGAATAACTATCTTCCAATGGAGGGTGATTGAGTTTTGGGAGCAGGCCTTTCAGAATTCCCAACCTGCTGTTTACCGTGTATCCCAACATGGAAAGCCTGGAAAACAGGCATCCTATATCATCGGAATCGCTCTACACACTAATTCAAAGATCACTCTGGGAACATCGGTGACTTATAACATGGCGAGCTTTGTTCCTCATCCGACAAAGGTCACGATTCATAACCCGGAAGGCGGATATCAATCAACGATTCATGTCGCACGAGCCCCCACGGCAATACCATATATGTGCACAACTAGATTTCAGACGGCTGTTTATGTAACGATTACTCAAACTGTCCAACTTACAGACATAAGTATAATTACGGACGGATCGGGTTCCCTAATAAAGGCGAGTTCTGTACTGCCTCTACCCTCCCCAACAACAATAAAGTGTGCTACAACCTGGATGCATACCAACGAACAAGGGTCTACCTTAACTCTAACACTCGAAACCTCAATTACTGTTCTTATAACAGTCCCTGGATGTACTCAGGCAGGTCAGCCAACACCATGCACTTCATCGACATTGACGGGAGCACAGGAGAGTTCCGTCGATTTAAGTCCAGATTGGCCGCTTTCAGCGGGGATTCAGCCTAGTATGGGACCGCAGCTTTCATTCAGCGTACCCAGTGAACCCCCTTCTGGGCCCGGTTCGTCCGAAGCGTGGCAAACAACCCTGAGCTCTACATCTATCTCAGATGTACCGGGTATTTCTCCGTTGCCAATGCTGGAGCCGACTGTGTCTACCACTGCATCATCCAATTCAGAATCTCTTCCTTCTATAACTTCGGCGTCAACATCATGGTACGAGATGGTGACGCAGACAATATATTCTGGAAGCGCCTCTCGAACCTCCATGACGATCGGAGATGATGGAAATCCCACCGCAATTATTGTGCTACCGACGGGCCTGGGAGGAATCCGATTTACGACAATATTATCTGGCTCTGCTACCTCAGAAACGATCGCAGTTGGTCTAGATGGCGCGATTACTGTGATCGAGATACTACCGACTAGGACCTTGCAAGTCGAGAGTAACATCGCAGACTCGACGGTGCTTAGTCCTGTGTTTAGCGTTGAACTAGGAAGTCAAAGCTCTAATGGACCTTCAAAACTTTATGAGTGATCAAAGATCTATGATATTTTCCCGCGACAAATTTTCCAAGCGTATATTACCCAAGTACTCCTTATTTTCTTTAAAGAATACAAAGTTTATACTACACCGGCGAACTGCGTAGCTGTCTTAGTTTCTCTTTCGTCCGATATATATATATTCAAAATGGTTCTATAAACTGATCGGTTGGCATTCCGTGTATAATGTTTCACAATAATTTGGGGTATTTTTTCAAAAATATCGACGCATCAGGATTCGGTATCTAACTACAAAACCATTCCTGTGGCATAGTGGGTTTTTCTAGTCGATTTGTCAGCACCCATGGTCATTTGCGCCCTATACTATATAATGTCTGCGAATAATGTTCAAATTCGACAACTACAATTACAGGATCGAGCAGGATATGGGTATTACTGGAAATCTAGAACAGAAATATGACAGGTGAAGTTTTCCCTCCCAGATCTCCGGAAATTGATATTTCTACCTATGCAGAAACCGAGGAAGCTGCCCACTGAAGCGATATTCTATACTGTGGTAAAGATTATTTGAAAGTATGGGACCATCATGGATTCCTATATCTCTGCATACTAATGTAGGTGCATAAGATCTCAAGAGTGACGGGAGCGGGCGGTGGACTCTAAGGGGGATAACCTCTACCTAGCAAGTAGCATCGCTACAATTAATGTTGATTTCTCAGCGGAGCGATTTTGCAACTCCCTTGAAACGAAGCTTCCTCTATGAGCTGGAAATGCTAGTGGGATACTACCATAGTGGAACTTTTACGATGATATAAAACAAACAAGAGAAATACGTATGGTATTGATGTTAGAACAAAAAAAAATAAAATTAAGATACAGTTCAAGCATGGTGTTGTAGGAGGAAACTAGCAAACGCATCGACCAGATCATTCATGCCCTCGATTTTGAGGATTTGGGGCGTCTGGGTGGGGATTTCTTCTTCCTCCCACCACCATCAACTTCCTCCCCATTCCCCTTATTCTTCTTCTTTTTGTTCTTCTTCCCTCAGGTACCTCTGATGGCAACGTCGATAGTAATGCCACCCGGATCCTCCTTGGGCATCTCGGTGCCCTCCTCCCCTTCCTTGGAAGCCTCAATACGCCGAGCGTTGTATTAGGCAAATCGTTCTTGGCAGAGGGCCTTAAATTCCGGTGCCAACGTTCCGAGGAACTCAGCATCCTCGGCCGCGACCTTCAGAGCAGCAATGGCATCTTCGCCAGCCATCTCGGCGGCGGCAGAACTTCGAAGAAAAGTCAGGATGATATCACGGACCCAAGAGATCCAGTAATATTTCTCGTAAACGTCGTCGAAGAAGACTCTTCTGACTTGACAGAAGACGTCATCGGCCGTTGGCATCTTGTCTCGACAGTAGAGGTGGACGAAGACAAGTAAGTCGTTGCGATTGAGGTTGAGGAAGTCCTCTCGCTTCCATTTGGTGAAGATTCCAATGTCTGTGACGATTTGGAAGAGTTGGGGACCGACGATGAGTTTGTCTTTGGTTGGTTGGGTGTCGTTGCTTGGCCCGGTGGGTTCTGGAGCAATGGTTTCGGGGACGATGGTCCTCGAACCGACCATCTCTGCAGCGATGGTTTTTAGAAGATCAGTGACAGGGTCTTCGATGACTGGTTTGACCTTTGGTCCGATGGCCGGGACAGCAGTTTGGGTAGTGTCTGGCCCTCTCGGAGTTTCTGGGACAGGGGCGGATGGCATAGATGGTTGCTCGCCAGATCCCGCACCAATTTTTGCCTGCCGATGACGAGCCTGTTTAGCTGACCTCTTCTTTCCCATCTCGGCGTCTTGCTCAGATTGGGATTGGCATTGAGTGGTTTCGTGTGGTAGAAGAGATTCGGGGGGTAAAAGGTTAGAGAGCCTTTCTCTCAGCCAAGCAGTATTAGCATTGAGAGTTCCTGAGATGATGTTTGAGTCTTCGTTAGTGATGATGGGGATATGTTGAGGTTGAGGTTGAGGAGGTGAGGTTGGAGATGTAGCTGCCTCTTTTGTCGTATTAAGCAATGGCAACTCCGCGACATCATTGACACTCAACATCCCTTTGTATATATATCAATGAGTGTTAGCTACACGCGTTCGGGTACATTCAAACGACAACTACCCAATTCTAGTCTGCAATCGACGACCCTCATTATCGTCACCACCATCGTTACTATCCTTCTCGATATCAGGTCCAACATCAACAAAGTCGAACTCTTCCTTGAAAACACTCCTTCGGACGGGTCTTTGAGCGTTAGGATTATGAAATCCCAATGCCGCCCTTCTGCGGCGCGACAAGAAACTCGTAAGCTCCTATCGTTCGAGAAAAGATCATTAGTACTGACAGCCAAGATCTATAGAAAATTTCCATGATATTTCTGCTCCTAGGTCCCTAAATCAAGCGACGAACACTGTTCAGAGAAGGGGGTATACCATGTTCCTCCTAAGAGCCCTTATGAGGGCTTCGACTCTTCCTACAGCATTCATTTTGATTGTTAGTCTTGTGATTATTTGATTGTATGGTCGTTATTCTACAATATCCAGGGAGATTCGTAGATATGACAACCAGAGATTGGTGAAGCGAGAGGAAGATTCTTTGATGAAGGAGGAAAAGAAGATGAGCTGGGATAAGAGCACACCGGCGTTCTAACCATCAGGGACAGCTTTTATACACGGTCTTGAAACTCAGACGCTTCTAGTCTAGCAAACAGACAGTCTGGGCTTTGATGGAGGACGATACAACTTCAACAACACACGAGGACGCTATCACCCTCGGCATACATTCTACTGCTGTTATGGATTCTAGGAATCTATACCAAGTCGCAATGGTAACTAGGCACCTCCATAAGACAGTTCCCCATGGACAATGTGATATTTTTATCAAAAAACAGACATATTTTATCTCCTAAACCAAATGTTACTGCGGATTGGGGCACAGCAAAACCTTGGATCGCCTATGATATGAGATCTGTGAGCCGGAGCTAGAAATTTTTTTAAACACCTTTGGTTTTCCTGCATTCAATGCTACCAGGTACCCAATTGTGGGATTTAGATACTCGAGCAATAGAAGAACCTATGGAAATAACATTTTAAGAACAAGCAAATGCTAACAAAGGCGGAAACATGCCAAACTAAATGCGTCTGATATGTTTTTAAGTTGGATTGTGGAAAAGATTTATCAAACTAGATTGTCGATTACCCGTCTGCGCAAGTGCTTGTGCGTTACTGTTGTGAGGTAGTGATATGGTCTCTAGGAGACTACCAGCTATCTAGCTGGCCCACCAGCTATACATAGGTAAATGGACGGTATAGAGCGGTGGGCGGTAGGCCCGCCTATAAGCCTGAGGGAACACAAGTGTCTATTGGAAGAAAGGCCTAAATAACAAGAGCTCGCGCTTGTGGATAAAACATAGAATACTGTAAACTGGTGAATGTTCGTCTGTATGTGTGTATGTATATGTCGTATGTAAGTAAGATGTCCCCCGACAGGACCCAGCATAGCAGATTACAATTTATAGACAAAACGAATGGGTGCGCCGTCGCCAAGCTGTGTTAAACAATAAAAAATACAACAAGTCAAGTCCACCCCTCCTATACCACCTTCACCACACTGTTATATGCTCTTATATGGAAACCTAGAATCAAAGAACATATTCATATTAGCCAAGGGTATATTGAATATAGATAGAAGAAGGGATATCAACTTACCAGCTCTATCAGCACTACTCAACGTACTCAAACAAAATACAAACGGCTGATTAGGCGTCGTATTCCACAGATACAACTGATACACATACGTCGAACTGCTAAGGGCAATATAGTAATTCCTACTCGCCGTTGTATTCGTAAACCCGCAATACAGCTTATCATCCGCAGCCGTAGGATCACCATAGCAGTAATTATTCGTAATAGAATACAACTGCCCCAGATTCGTGACGAAGTGGTCTCGGGGCTTAGGGAATTAATATTCGAGGTAATATCCGAAACTTGCACCGTCGGTGAGTTTATTGAGCTCTCGTCTGTGTTACCTGGCAATGTAGTGGTCTCTATCACAAACGAACATCCTTCCACCGGCTGGCTACTCGATTCTAAATTTGTTCCGGTATTCAGATTTGTGTCCGAAGTGTCTTGCATGCTTTCCGTTGTCGATTCAGCTGGGCTACTGGTCTTGAGAATTGAGATCATTTCCTGTTCGGATGTCGTGATGAGTTCGCTCAAGGGTGAAATTAACCCCGTTGTAGACGTTATTGCCATATTGCTAGATTGTGTGGTTTCCATAAGTCTAGTACTTTCGCCCCGGATTCTGTAGTATCCGTGCTCACAGATGACACGAAAGTTGTAGTACTTTCATTTTGCCCGTAAGAGCTTTCGTCTGAATCTTGTGATGAAGAAGTGCCACTAGACTCATTCACAGGACTCAATTCTATTGGTAAGCTGTTTTGTTCAACAGTCGTAATGCCGGAAGTGATAACAATAATTGACGACGTAGAATCGATATCGCTGGTACTAGAAGACTCCATCTCGTTGTCCGTAGTGGGAACCTCGCTCAGATTCCTTGATGTCAAAGATTCCGTGGCCAGAGAGGTCCCAGACAAGATAATTTCAGGGGACGTCGTACTTGAAACGGGAGAGATCTCACGATCCTAGCTTGTATTGTGATTAACTAGATTTATATATGCATGTAGGTACAAGAGACACATATTTGATTTCATACAAATCCCCCCTTGTCCCCAAACTTCAGTCTACAACCCGCCGGTTACCGAAGAAATCCCTCAAAAATTGGAATTCCAACTCCGTCTCCCCCCTCTCAACACCCCCCTTCACCCTTCGAACATTCTCCTCTTCATTTTTCATATCTAGACCGGGAAAAACGATCTAAACGGCACCGAATAGTTGTTTGTGATGTAGAAGCATGTAGGAGTCTGTATGTGGGCGAAAGTCGGAAGGTCTTGAGGCTGGACCAAGAATTGTATATGTGTGAGAGTTCGAAAGAGTGGTTTTTGAAAGTTCGCGAGGGAATGATCTGATAGTATTTTCTACCTTCGGCAATGGGATGTGGAAATGTATTTTTGGGAGTCTGTGAGGGGTCCGTCTGGCGGTCCTGCGCTCACGGGATGCGAAAGTGGTTCGTCTTTTGGGAGTCTCTGAGGGGATATAGTCTCATTACCTCTCACACCTCGTTTCATCGCTTCTTCCATCTCTATCCCCGCCGCCTTACGGTCTCTTCAACCTGCACTTATGACATATGAATATGAAATTTGTCTAGTTCCGTATGCCAGCTTCCACGGAGTGGTCGTACTTTGGCTGGGCCTTTGGGAGCCTGTGAGGAAGAAAACTTGTGAAGTAGAGGTAGCCCGTCGGAGCTTTCTTAACTAGACTGATGGGATGTGAAAAAAATGGTTTTTTGGAAGTCCACGGAGGAATCGCTGATGGGTCTCCTTTCCCTAGGCCGATGGGATGTGAAAGCGAGTCTTGTCTGATGTCGTGCCCCCGACCCTCACGAAACAGCGGGCCTTGGAATTGGGATGCCTGCTGTGGTTGGGATGGGCTGGATTTCTCGCTGTCGTTCTGGGCTTGGGAGCTCCCGTCCCAGAGCTGTTCCTAATGGGCATTATGTTTTCGCAATCCGTGGAAGGTAGATGTTGAGGTTGGCTCCATTGTGGATATGGTGGTAGTGCATCGGGCCTTATGTTAGACTAGTCTTTCGTTCTTGTATCCGGGCCCCCGCCGCCAGGAAGTTCCCATCCTCCTCAGACGTTCGCGAGCTATTCTTGGTAGCATCCCAGCCACCGAGCGGATTCCGTTCCGCCTGACTTCTTCTCCAAGTTTTCTCGGGAACTCCTCCTCCTCTTCCTCCTCTCCACGAACTTCTGTACCCCAAGTTCGAACCCCCTTACCCCACCACTATATCCCTAGATTTGTTTTTGAGCTTCCTGAACTAACTGCACCCCCATCACTCTTAAAAATGCCACCTAACCAATCCATCATTGGGGTCCTTGCGGATGGTTCCCCTCCGGATATCTCCCCACACGTCTATCCTCCCCAAGCAGACTAAACACCTCCAGCCCGCCATGCGAACTACTGCACCCCTAGTTCGTAGCAAACTTATGCGCCCCCGGTTTACTAACTCCCTCCTGCCGCAGGCTTATGCACTCGCGAACTATGCACCCCCAGTTCGCAAAACATGAACGCCAGCGTGAACCTTAACTTGAGCAGGATCATCCCTAAATATTATCGGTCATATCATCAGAAGTTCTAGCTAACTCATGTGGCTCTTACTTACCACCGACGCCTCTAGACTAGTTCCGCCACCGTAAACCCCTTCCTCAGCTGGGATCCCGTAGGTCCTGTACCTATAGGGTGATTAACAAGAAGGTCAGATACCTCGCAGAGGCTATCGATGACCGGCAGCTTCACCGAGGAGACGCTTTTGCAATGCTTCCAATGCTTCACGTCGTTCCTTGGTCTCAAACTGAAGCTTACCGGCTCCCTGCACTATGCCTCGTTGATGAACGATCTTCCCATCAACGCCTAATTTTTCCGTTGGAGCCTTCGCTTTCTTCTGCTTCTTCCTCGCGGGAGTCGCAGGTGCGTCCTTCTCGCCATTATCACCGCGGCTCTTCCTTTTTCGCGACTGGGTGCCAGACGCGGCAACAGGTGCTTGGCTTCGACGGCGGCCCCCTCCTCCCGGCGCTACATTGCTTCCACCATTGTGTGCACATCCTTGCACATCCGAAAATACAGATGACCGTAGAACTTCTTCCTCTCTGAATCCATCAGACGGCCGTAGTACTCCGAACCCAACTTCTCCCGCATCCGGTCGCACAGCGGCTGTGCGAACCGGATAAGCCTCTTAGCACTACCAGCAGGATCCGTCTTCCACAGTAATCCCATAAGATAAGTCAAGTTGGAGGCATTGTCTTCCCATTCTTGCCGCCACCACTTGACCATCTTCTCCGCCTCCTCGACAGAGTCCACCGGTAAATGTTCCTGGGAGAATTTAGCACTCTCGATCTTCACTCCGAGGTACCGGTCCCAGGGAAACCCTGCCGGCTGGGGGAATACTAGGCAGAACTTATCCTTCGGCATCAGCGGAGGTGCCTGCACACGTTGTTGCTTCGGAGCGACCTCAATAACCTCCACCTCCGGCTCGTCATTTTCCTCCTCTTGCCTCTCCTTACGAGAGCGCTTTCTAATGCGCGAGGCAGCCCCCGGAGGGCGTTCCAAATCAGCGTCAGGCCTAACAGCGCCCAACTGTGGCCTCGCCACGGGTGTGTACATTATGGTCCCGTTGGGAAAGACCGTCACTGAATACCCGTCCTCGGCAGGACAGGTGGTATTCCTCGTTCCCTCATCGTTACCGACAAGGGTTGACCTAGGTGTGTCGATATCACCCCCGCCCACCGTCGCAGGGGCATGATCTGGGTCTGCATCGTCCTCTGTGTTGGCCCATCTATAGAGTTATTGAGTAATTTGTGTTAGAATAAATAGGAGGATGTTGGTAACTTACCCAGTTAGAATCTCATCTGGGCTGGCTCCGGAGTCTCGAAGCTCAGGCTCAGGCGAGCCGAAAAACTCGCCGAGCTGGCGTTCGAAATCCTCCGAGTCATATGCCAGAGTGAGATCTTCTGGTGGTGAGTGGCGGGGTGCACCCTCGCACAAGGACGGCAGCTCTTTGCTGCTGAGGGAGAGTTCAGCTTCGGCCTCGGCAGTAGCCGCCTAGGCTGCTTCGGTGGTGAACTCCCCTTCCCCTGCCGTGGGTATGCCATCATCCACAAGCGCAGGGAATGGGGGCTCCGGGTGATCCCCAACGTTCTTCCCCCACACCGTCGGGTCGCCAGTAGTGGTTACGGGACCGGTGAGTCCGACGGCTGGTCCAGTCAGTCGGGGGCCCCGGGTGCCACCGCACAAGGCAGATGGACTTCGAGCATCGTCATTAGATGGGGAGCTCGTGCGACTTGATGTCAAAGACATCGGGGCTGTAAACTGTTAGAATATGCCTCTTGAATGATCGAAGAGTGATTAGAAGGATGATGAATGAGAAGAAGATGTGGATGAGAAGACGGAATGGATGAGTGGTTAAGCGAAGAAGAAGCTTACTCGACTTTCTGGAGGAAGAAGAATCGGTACCCATTGGGACTTTTTAAATTTTTAAATGTTCTATGAGGGGTAGGAAGCTGTAGTAGATGTGAAAGTTAGAACAGATCTCGTTGCAAGAGCGAGAACAGCGAGAACAACAAAGATGGGGAGAGCAAGGACAGGGAGGTCAATAAGGAAAGATTGAGGAGGTAGTTGCCAATGTGCAAGGGGATTGAATATATAGTGGGGTGGGAGAGGCATACAAGAAGATTGTTGGATGGAAGATCCGTTGCAGACGGAAAGAGGAGAAGAAGGGAAGAAAAAGAAGAAGAAGAGAGGAAGGGAGGGAAGGGAAGGAAGGGAAAGAGGAAGGGAGCGAAAGAAAGGAAAAAAGGGAAAGAGAATGAGCAACAACCAAAAGACGTTGCAGAGCACCCTCGAATGCATGTGTTGCCCTGTTAAACAGATCGATCTCACGATTGCAGTGTACTACGCAACCGCCGTGCTAGAATCCATTCAAAGATGGAATAAATTGAGAAAAACAAAAATTTACGGAAAGCAAATGCATATACTCTAACGAGATGCTACAAAGATCGCGAAAAGTGATGGGTCACGAAAATCCGTTGCAGAATGCCGAATTCTAGAATCAACCCTTTGCAACGGCTTCTCGGCGCGAATTTGATGATATGGTGAAGATGCAGACGGAAAGATGAATGCCATGATAGGATTGAAGAACTCACAGTGGTTGGTTAGCATTCCCAGACACTCTGTGTTGACCTTTTTTTTTTTTTTTTTTTGAGAAACCCGTCTATAAAAGAATCCTCCCTCTTTCTCCCGCTCCTGTGCTCCTCCCTTCCCTCTTTTCTTTTGTTCTCTCTTCAGCATGCATTCTCATCTACAGCTGCTCTTCCGCGTACTATAATATTTCACGCATTCAAACCACGTCATGGAGTGAAGCATTAGGAGGCCCCCACGGAGAATTCTTGATTTTGTAATAATTCATGCTAACAACCGAAATAGTATATCTAGATACAAACCGATTCCCCCCCCCCAACTCAAACAGTTTCCAACGGAACCTCATTGGCAGCAGCAGCACCGGCCCTATTAGCTCCTTCCTTCTGACGAACCCTAGCGCGAATATTCTCCTTCCGCCAGAGACTCTAAAGTACCAAGCATACGGTATGAAGGATTACATTTACAACATTTCAGAGCGGAGCATACTAGAATGATGGTTCGGACTGGGATTATCGTGAAAACAGCAATCGTGGAGTTGAGGACAGAGGTGTGATGGTTATAATTTTTATTCAACTCAATCTGCGTCTACTCTACCTAAACTACCTAGTACTAATTTCCAATTCCTATCGCAAGACATGGCTGTGATGTTGAAGGCGCGCTGGAATCACTACCGTAGCGCCATTAGGGCTGTTCAGGGTATCACGAGAATCGCGTTGAAGTTGTTACAATTCTACTTTCGTAAATTGCCGCTTTAGGAAATCCCACGCTTTCAACACATTTATGGGGGATGGTGACCCTTTAGATATATCTACACACTTATAATATCTATCAGTAACTACATTCGCGAGTCCATCTAGTCCCATGAGCCCACTGCAGGAAGCCCTACAGTGACCCTAGTGCTGATTTTTTTTAGTTTATCCGTTCGTTGTAGAGTGTTTAGATGCCTAGAGGTATCGTTTAAGCCCTATCGATGGGCTCTTTCGTATTCCTCAGGAGCTAGGTTAGCTCTATGTTATTGCAGATTCATGGACATTTAGTAGATATTGCATCGGTTACAAGATTGGATGTTGCATATATATTGGCTGTATGGATATATTTTTAGGCCATGGTAACTGCTGCGAAGACAGCCTCGAATCCTACGGCGAAGATACCGATAGATTAGGCACGGGACTATCAGTAGGGTAGTATAACCAGCCGATTTAACTTCTATTGTATACGTAGATATACATACTGTAGAACGTACCTAGGTTTGGGAAATGCCCCAGTTTACGTGGAATCAGCTGGGATCGAATGTAGATCCATATAATTAACGGTTGTCTCGTTCGCATGCAAAGGTCGTATATACATCGTAAAAGTAGACCGAAACGCCATCCCTAATTCAAACATGAACGAAATCCTAGGCGAGAAACGAGTTAAAGGAAATGAAAAAATGAAGGAAACGCTAAAGTAAAAGAACAAAAAAATAGAGAAGCGAACAGACTGGAAAGACTAGGGAAATGGTGAGATATTGGGAACTGAAGACCATTACGAGGAGCAGGGAACATCGCGAATGAATGAAGCGAGAAATATAGTTCGGGGAAGGGAAATGTAGTGTATCAAAATGCTCTAGTGCAGTTGACGGTAGAAGCTAGACGTAGAATCGAGCTTTATCGTAGATGCAATAGCTGTTCGTGATTGAATTGGAGTCTAAGGGTCTTAATAATAAATCTGTTAGCCACTGGCCATTTGTCAAGGGTGGGAATGTTTCAGCTCACCTGATACCGGTTATTCATAAGTATTTCCCATAGTGATATCTTCGTCTCCAGTCTGCTCTGATCCCTCATCCCTGAACTTCAACTTGACCCGACGTGGTTTGGAAGTATGCTTGGTGGGTTTGCCGGGAACGACATCTTTAGCATCGATGAGACCAGCCTCGATAGCACGACGCTCCACGATGATCTCTTTCAACAACTCCTCTCCAATCTTGTAGAGGAAATATCCAGAAATCCTGTAACTCCCCATCTTGTAGATCTTGGCAGACAACTCCTCCATAGCTTCATACTGTTGCATCTTGCTTTCCAACTTGTGAGGAGGAACTTGACCATCACGAAGGAGTTGATTGAGCGTAGTCGCATAATTTCGAAACGTAATGTTGATCTCATCAGTAAGGCGATTTTTGTCATCTGGGCGACGAAAGTCGATGCTCGGGGTTCGGCTGTGATGGATGTAACGCCAATGGAGAACCTTCTTTAGAACGTGGGTAACCCATGGTTGGACGCCTAGGATGTTGGCATAGGAAATGACGGGATCTCCCCTCGCGACCATCTTCATGTATCCATCTGGGTCAGCCTCGCGTGGTGGGACCTCGTTGGTGGCAAACCATTGGGGGACTTTGGCAAATCGCTCCGCTGGTGAGAGGTGGGACAACGAGGATGGACCTTCCGGTTGCCCTTCGAAGGCCGCGAGTTTCTTGTCAGCGCCTCGTTTGCTGGGAGGCCTGATACCTAACCCGCCAAATTTATCGCGAGACATCTTGATGTTAATATTCGGGATTCGATAGAGTGGGGGTGGGAGTAGCGGTGAGAGAGAGTCTTTTGCGTGAAAGAGTGAGGAACTGTTGGCGACGAAGGTACGAGGGAAATGGGATGTTTGTTAGGTATATAGAATGGGAGGAAAATAAAATATACTCGCCGAGATATGTGAGAATATAAGCTGTGGGAGTAAAGCCCATATATCGCCACCACCTTCACCTTGTCACAGAAAACAACAGAACAACCAACGACCGTACGAAACAGCAAAGCAAACAGAACGGAACAGCAAATGGGACTAAACGTCTAGACATTGGACTGAAAGGGACGGAGAGGGGAATAGAATTGATTCAGATATTGTGACAAGCGGCGGCCCTGTTGGCAGCGAATAAGGCTCTGAAGGTAGGCGATAGTCTCCCTAAGAAATATTAAAATAACCGCTAACTAAAGGTCCTCAAAGTCCAGAAGCCACTCCGTAAAAACTTCTTCCTCCAAGTCCCCAAACCGGACGGATTTTCTCTCCTTCTTCTCCTTCGGAGCCGTGTTGCCAGCGCTGGGAAGCATGGTACCCAGCGGCATGAAGATTTGCTGGAAGTCTACATTGGCTAGGTCCTTCCGGCTCCCAAGGACAATACGGCTCCTTCGATGCCCTCTGACGAAGGCCCCGGGGCCGCCAAACTGGGTTGGGATTTGGGAGGCTTGGTGTGGTTGGGGTGGGCGGGTTTGCTCAGTGTGGTTCTGGGCTCCGGCCCCAGAGCGGTCCTCGATGGGCATGGTATCCTCGCTATCATGGCGGAGAGGTGTCGGAGTTTGCTCCATCGTGTCTGTGATATACGGCAAGAGAGTTCCGAGCCCCACCGAAGTTAGTACTCTTTTCACCATACTATCAAACAGCACAAATACTTCAACGGGAAACTTACTTGAGAGGTTGATCTAGATAAATTGTTCCCTACCAACACGCAAGCGGGCACCAGCCTCCCCAAAGTTAGTGTCCTTTTCACGATATTATCAAAGGGTACGAAGGCTTGGATGGGAAATTTACGTGAGGGTTGATGTAGCTCGAATTTCTGACGGTACGCAAGTGGGCTCCGGCCCCCCTCAGGTTAGTACTCTTTGCACCGATGCTATACCAAAAAAACAAAGATTTTGATGGGAAATTTACGTGAGAACTTGATGCAGCTCGAGCAGTTGGCCCAAGTGGTCTTGTGTGTAGAGTGGAACAGCGGGGATTGTCTACACGTCCCCAAAACCACTCATCAGAGGACCGCCAGCCACCCTAACAGTTGTATATACTTACCGCTCGATGAAGACTTTTGGGATCTGAGGTTTTGGAGATGCAGGGTGCTGGAAGGAGGTGCAGTTGTGATAACACAAGTGTAGGTTTGATGAGGGAATGGTTGATGGATGGCAGCTAAGTTTTTTGATATAAGGCAACAGAAAACATCACAAGCGGCCTTCACGCTTTGGTTTATGCGGCTTGGAAAGACCCGCTTTCCAGGAATTCTTCGGTGGTCATGAGTAGGAGACGTCTACAATCCTTTCCGTGTGGCCGTGCGTCAGAAACATGACAAACTAAAAGCACGACCTTATTGCATGTTATCAATCACTAGGACATGCCACCTGCCTAGGTAGATACCTATGGCTTACGAAATACAGTTTGGAAATAACTTATTAAATGTTGGGGAGAATTTAGAAATTTATTGGAGCGACGACTATGCCAAGGACTACAATCCTAGGTATGCCCTGCCGTAGGTGAAGACTTCAGCCCGAGATGATGGTCTCACCGTGGGAGGTAGTCTAGCTAGATACAAGGATGAGGGGGTTACGACATGTGGGAAGAGGATGAAAAGGTATGTAACGTGATTCAATTCAATCGCCAGGTAACAGGATCTTGGGCAAAAGTTGAGACAAAGCTCTAATCCGGTATGACTCTAGTACGACGTCTTCTCGAGAAATATAAAACAGATGGCGAGAGGACCGTTCGATATCTGAACCCAACTCACCATTTCAAGAATAGTGTAATCGCAAGCGCGAATACCACAAGAAACAAGAGGAACATGATCCACATCCCGATCTTGATAGCCATCATGGCGGTTTTAAGAAGCTCTTCGGAATCAGTCTTCTGATCGTTAGCCGTAGAAAGTTCGGGCTGTTGTTTTTTGACGGTACTCGCCTCGCGGGGTTTCTCGACGGCACGTTCTTTATTGGTGGTGACGCCAGAGCCAGCGACGGGACCGATATCGAGAAAACTATCGCCAGCATTAGCCTTTTTGGCAAGACTAACTCTCTTTCTAGTCTTCCCAGGAGTCAAATGCGCATGAATTCTGAAAGAATCTTCCTCATTTTTGGCGCCTCCCTTTCCAAAAAGAGAGTTCTTGAAAACCGGACCCCCAAACAGGCCTCCGCGGCCGGGAGTCCCGTACTGAAAAGATTTGGTAGAGAACATCGTGGCTTCACTCTCATCACCCTCACCGTCCTCACCGTTTTCAACAAAAACCACCTTCTTCTTCGGTAAAGCATGGATATGATTCAAGCGTCCACGATTAGCATACTGCTGTGGCCACTTGTAGAGCAAATACCCTGCGTCGGCGCTTTAAGCGGACAATTTCGCGAGGACATTCTTGTGGGTGTTCGATTTCAGGTGGTTTGTGAGGATGGCGCTCCATTGTGGTTTTGGCATCCTATCGGCTTTCCCCAGAGTTGAGGATTGAGTGAAAACGCCTCTTTGATAACAGCAATGATGTGGTCGAACTCGGCTTTTGTGAGGTTTAGACGGGTGGCGATGAAGCCGTTGTTGTAGTGGGTTTCGACGGGGAGTAAAGCGGGTCGTCGGCGGTTTAAGGAGAAAGTCGAGGGGCCATCTGAGGGGAGGGTTTCGAACGGTCCGGAGGCGTTGCCAACGGATACATCTTCTCCGGAAGCGAGGTCGGCAAATCCGGAATTGGACGCCTCTTTTTGTTGCTTGATCTTGATACGACTGCTGGATTTTGTGGTCGACATTTTTAGAATTGAGGTTGTTCGAGGTTGTTGAGAGAGTGGTTAGGATTGATAGAGGGAGGGAAGCGAGAGATTTGACTTCACGGGTACCCTGAGAGAATACTTTAGATTGATAGGAATAAGGGAAGAAAGGGATGGGATAAAAAGCCTTTGAGGCTTTCGACAAGCCGGCGGATGTTGAAGAGTGTAAATATTTGTGAAAGAGTGAGAGCAGTTGCTACATGAGTAAATAATTATTTTACATGGCGGAAATACATCACGAACTATGGTAGGGCTAAGGCAACGGCCTTTACGAAACGGTCTACGAATATTCAGTGCTGAGAATCGCATCGGTGTGGCCTTGCGCCTTCAATGCGACGGTTGAATATGGGAGTTGAGAAGTGTCATAGCTTGTGGAGCGCAAGTTTAGCTTCGCTCACTATATATCAATGCTAGAAAACTTTTTAGATGTTACCTATTCAACTTTATTCCAGTACTTCAGCGTAATACAGTTTTGAGATCAAAATTTTCGACTTCCCGGGACTCGCGAATAGTCATCTTCGGGGATGGCTGTTGTTTCAAGTGGGTCTTGACGTCAAGTTACGCGTCGTACAAAGATTGAGGAAGAACCCTGAGCGGCTGGGAACAATTCCAGGAACTTTACGGCAGGCCTTCTTGGAAGGAACGATACCAGATCTTAAGCCCTTTCATCACAATATTATCTCTAACCAAGACACAGTAATTCTGCAGACAAGAGATAATGACGAGCATCAAACGAATGACGCAGTTGAAGCCGACTTTGATTTAATGTTCGACAATGAGTCAAACCCTCACGACGTCTCTGGCTCCCAAAGCTCCTAGGAAAACTCGCACCGACGCATAGTAATCTCAGTCTGTTGTGCCATTTTGGTCTTTGTGATGGTGTTCATTAGGGTCGGGGAGAAGGGGAGCGGAAGTAACTCGAGCATGTAATTCCTGAAGCCCTTGACGATGCCGTAAGCCAAGGCTAATCTCACGCCTATAGGGATAATCTATGATAGAATGACATGAGGCGGTGAATTTTATTACTTCTACCTAGAAATATTACTACACTCGATTGGACTTTCGGCCACCGTTGGACTAGATATCCATGCCCTTGTCTTATCGCCGGACACAGGCCCTCATCGCAAGGCCAGGAGATCGATGACTGGACCCTCGCCTAACTCTTGCAGCACTTTTCAAATGCTGATAACGTTGAGCTCTCTCTTGAAAATTCCTTTTACCTTCTCTGCTATGCTGTCCTATTACCGATATGTTCTGGTATCTCTTCGGTCCCTGGCAGTTTGTGGTGAAATCTGCCTTTGCCGTTTGTTTTCTTGAAGTCATATGTATTTCCCCGGTATTTGCCAGCCGTACAATTTCTCTCCTTCGTGGACCTCCCCCATTTCTAGAGGGAAAATACGATTGTCCACCTCTTTTCCGACTCTCTTTTCTTATACTGTTACATGTGAAGCCTGGATGTGAAGCTCTGAAGTCATTCAGTTTCTAGAAACAATACATGTCATGAGCGCACTCATCAAAACAAATGTTTTGTAGATTTGGAAACGCATCATGACGTCATGGTCAGGTTACACAGGCTCTTGGCGGTCCCCCTTGTCTCGTATACGGTCCCAAGCCACTTTTTCGATCGGCTGAGGAAAGCTTAGATGCACGTGCCAATTGCATGCCCATGAATAGAACTAGGCCTTGCAAAAGATATGCTGACGTCGTTTTATAGATTACTGATCTGGAACCAACAGATTCGACCCCGCAATTGAGACGGAATATCCCGGGATATTCGTGAGGGGGTCTGTGAAGAACTTCATAAAAACCTAGTCCCAATTTACAAACTTTGATAGATAAAGTGTAAATTATATCTCCTAGGGAGTCCACTTCAACTTTCAACAATTGATCCTAAATCAACAACAAATACGTATGCTTCCCCGCCTCAAAATGTCCCCCAAACACTACAAATTCATAATCCTCGGCTCCGGCCAATCCGCTCCACCCCTCGCCACATCCCTAACCACCAACTATGGCAAAGGCTCCACCCTCATAATCGAAAAATCCCTAATCGGCGGAACATGCATAAACTACGGTTGCACACCCACAAAAACCATGATCTCGAGTGGACGTGTAGCATACCTTTCTTCCCGTGGGAAGGATTATGGAATTTCCACCGCTGTTACTGAGAAGGGTGGTATTAGCGGGCTGGTGGATATGGAGAAAGTAAGGCAGAGGAAGAGGGATATTGTTAGTTCTTTTAGAGGGGGGAGTGAACGCCGGTTGCGGGAGGCGGGGGTGGTGGTTAAGTACGGGGTTGGGAGGTTTATTGGGCCGAAAGGGATTGCGGTGAAGGATAGGGATGGAGGCCAGGAAGAGGAGTATACCGCTGATACGATATTTATAAATACGGGGTGCAGACCTGCGGAACCTAGCCTTCCCGGTGTGCAAACGGTTGATAAGCAGAGGTTGCTGGATTCTACGTCTATCATGGAGCTGGATGAAGTTCCAAAGAAGTTGATTGTGGTTGGAGCTGGATACGTGGGATTGGAATTCGCACAGCTGTTCAGAAGACTTGGTGCGGAGGTTACGATTGTTGGAAGGGGGAAGCAGGTTTTAGCGAGGGAGGATGGGGATGTTGCGGAGGAGATGGGGAGGATATTGGTCCAAGATGGGATTGAACTTGAACTTGGGATGGATACGGTGAGGCTGGAGGGTGTGGATGAAGATGGGATGAAGGTTAGACTGGCGTACAGACCGGTCGGTGGAGGGGAGGAAAAGAGTGTTTCGGGGTCGCATGTTCTTTGGTCGGCTGGGAGGGTGCCGAATACGGATATGTTGGATGCTGAGAAAGGTGGTGTGAGAATTGACGGGAGGGGGTTTGTAGAGTGTGATGAGTACTTAAGGACTGATGCGGAGGGGGTTTATGTCTTGGGGGATGTGAAGGGGGGCCGGCGTTTACGCATATATCGTACGACGATGTCAGTATCACCCCTAATATCTATTTTATTATCTAGGTCTAGGATAGCTGCTAACTTTGTCTATCTAGTTCCGCATCCTCAAAAATAACCTCATATCCCCCACCTCCCCCAAACTCTCCACAAAAGACAGAATGGTCCCCTACACCGTCTACACCGACCCCCAACTCGGACACATCGGCTTCCACGAACACGAAGCCCGAAAACTCTTTCCAAACCGCAACATCAAAATTGCAAAAATGCCAATGACATGGGTAGCAAGAGCGTTAGAAACGGATGAAACTAGGGGAATGATGAAAGCCGTTGTTGATGGCGATACGGAGGAGATTTTGGGGTATACTTGTTTGGGGATCGAAGGTGGAGAGGTTATGAGTATGGTGCAGATTGCGATGATGGGAGGGGTTGGGTATGGGAGGATGAGGGATGCGACTTTTGCACATCCGACGTTGGCGGAGAGTTTGAATAATCTTTGGGGGAACTTGGAGTAAGACAGTATGGGATTTATATGGCTGAGGGATTTTAGGGGTATTGAAGGTTTTACGGTGATAGTATTGGGGCTTTAATAGTGAAATTTTCTTTGTGGGGATAAGTAATATCAATTTTATATGACAGAGGCCTTTATATTGCGTTCCAACCTGCTGCTCCCTCACATATCTCAATATCGCATAACCACGCTACCTTGACGGTATCACCATCCATCCACCCGACCAATCCTCCTTCCATCAAACTAAAGCTCTACGTTTAAAAGAATACGGAATCTTCTCTCGTAGCCTCTCACAACTTTTACTATTTACTATTAACCAATCTCAATCTAGGTACGTGAATATACACGCTCCTTGTTTAACGGGAAGCTGACGGTAAGTCATCACCAAGTACGCCACGGACCTAAAATCCAAGCAAAAGAAGCACGCAGCCAACCACAGACTGGCAAGCCAGCTCCTGCACGGCAATACCGTCCATTACAACACCTTCATTCCCAACAGGACTTCCAACAGATGGCTCTCTCATCTCCCAGGGCAAGGAGGCTCCAATCATGCCAAAGACCAAAACCCTAAACTCAAGGTCACCACAGGCCCAGGGACTACCCCCAGATTCTTCATCAACATCAACCGCCCAGCCGTCCAACGTGAAGATCCATTCTGCTCCACCCGTGCGGAAGCCGGAGACATCTCCACCCGGAAGAAGACCCACCACTTACACAAAAACTCCAAATACCTGGTCTATTCCCACAAAACAGCAGGAGTTCCATCAAAGCCGAGGATGGCTCTGATGAAGAATTTGAAAACAGTATTGCCTTTGGAGATACCTTGTCGATGATGATGATGATGATGATATGTCATCGAGCGACTGTGATTGCTGCGAGTGTGCAGGATGTCAACATGATGTCTTCCCTGTCAGTCGTCGACAGAGACTTCGACAGAGACCTCTCGGGATGGATCAGGAGGAAGAGATTAATGTTGGACCAGCTGTTGTTGCTCGTACGGAGGTTGAAGATCGTAGCAGTATAATAGATGCTATTTTGATCCATGCTTGCATCTCTATGGTTATTTTCATCTTGAAATCTATGCCGGGGTTCTTTTCTACGCTTTTTGGGTGGGATGGTTGGACGGGGGGATGATGTTGGTATTGGGGATGGGGCTACCGAATAGATTTTATTCTGCTGATAGACTTTTATTGTTATTATCCTGGGTTAGGAGAGCTTGTATTTTAGTCTGGATTTAGGTATAGGCTTGTGTAGGCTCGTGAAGGTAATATTAGTTATTTTGTGATCTTCAAATTCCAGTCTTTCAAGGATGGTGTGAGGACACCCATCCTAGAAATTCGATTTCGACGGGAATTCATTTGCTCATTCAATACTGGTCTCTCAAGGTTTAAGACCTAATTCAGACCCTTATATGTATTTGATATGATGTTAGCTTTTTGGCCGCGTTTCCAGGTGATTTTTGTTAGGGAGCTTGATACCGCAGTAGTTCGGACCTCGAAGGTCCTGTAGATTTCGTTTCCTTGGTACAATTTATATCCTCACTCGAATACATGATTCTGTCCGATTACGATACAACATCTATCCTCGAGCTATAAGATATATCGATAATAGATTCTCATAGATGTCCCCGGAAGTATACTAGTATCGGGGAATCGAATCTAGTCTACGTACAAGGTAATATTTTCTTTAGTAGCAAACGCGCTAGCGATAGATGTTAATCCTTCAATGCTTCGAAGTTCCTCCTGGCAAGATAGTTCAATTATATATACGCTGCGATTGACACTAGATGGTGTATTATTCTATGAATGCTATTATCTAGAGTGATAATATGCACAAAACCTATATAGATAGCGAGTCGTGGTATTGTAACGAGGAATGAACCCTTAACATCAGGGATTTCCAGGTGAATTCAGATATACCCAGACTACCTTACAGATGCATGGATTTATATAGTTAGTATTCTCCACATATATCTGTAGTGAATGAATCATATGAGAAGTCCTACAGTGAAGAAGTTGCAGTTGTCGGCGTGGCCCCAAAGTTGAGTCGACGCTACCCGACGATATAATATTAGTGCAGGCACAAAACCCACTATCTCAACCTAATCTCTTCAACTTCACTTCCAAAGCTAGCTTCGCCAACCCTATCCCTTCAATTCAATACTTCGAATCTTCATCATCACCAGTTTGTCGACTCCCATCCCATTGTCGATTTCAATCTATCTTTGAAGCCAGTGACTAAAAGATTCGGGTTGAACTAGATACCGACCACCCTTATGTGTAACTAAAATGACCTTCTCACGATCAACCACAGGTGGATGTCATGTCACACGCAACAACAGCAGCAAACTCAATAACCCGTCTCCCGCCAATCCCAATACCCCCTCCCAGAGACCCACTTCAAGCTATGATCAGATTGGAGGAGCCAAAATTATGCACTGCAGGGTCCCACCTCCTCCTTCCGATTCCAGACTCAGATTGATCCATGAGCGTCCCGAGACTGTCCCTCGCTGTTACGTCACCAGCTATCAGATACAGCAATACTTTCTCGAGGACTGCGGAGTTAGCACAATTTACTTCTGCCACATCGTTGAAGCTCTTGAGAAAGCTCTTGAGAATGCCCCTTGTCCCGCAAGCTTTGGTATCAAACTAGACCGTCTATGTCGTCTAGAGGCCAAATGGTGTCAACAGGTCTCACACGTTCTACGCCAGAACATTCATCCAAAGGTTTTGGAATTCCTTGAAGACAGGTTCACGAAGGAGCTTGGTTACTATCTCTTCTGCCTTGCCCAGAATTGTTCGGATACTATCTCAGAGGGGCCAGCTAAGAAGTCAACCACCAACACAGAGAGCCAAAGCTCTGCGACTCTTGAAGACTACGTCGTTCTTAACAGCGATGGTACTCTAAGCTCTGGTGGCAACAGAAACGCTCAAACCAATACCCCCACTCGAGAACCACGCATTACTTCATCTTGTGGTCGATCTCGTGCCTACTTCGAAATCCCAGCCCCTCGTTCTGAGAAAGCTCTAATCAGAACATTACAGGACTGCAGCTGCTCCCCTCCAATTACCACAAGCACGGAAACTGAAGATGACAACAACCATGTCAACAGAGAAGTTTTAGTTGATAGAAATCGTCAAAGGGAGCAAGGCCAGAAAAGCCTTCATCATGGATTCACTGAATCGCAGGGGTGGATTCTTATTTGCATTCTTGCTGGGTTGGTTCTGGGATACTTTTGTGACTTTCGGCCGAAGTAACGGGGTATCTATTCTTCGGAGGGGCGACTTTGCGTCAACTTGTTGGCAGGTTGGATAGGATGGATAGAATATTGCTTTGGGATCGCTTTAAGATATGTTTACATTCATGTTATTAGCTGTTTTCTTTCATAACGAGTCGACAAAATCCTCCACGATCGCTTGTGAAATCGCGTACTCCTTATGCTATACGCTTTTTCGAATTCTCGTAACTTACCAATACTATCACCATTCTACCAACAAAACATAGCGATACCCGCGTTAAAAACAGCTTAACGATCAAAGTGATGCTTCTCAACTTCGTGAACTCATAATACTATTATTTAGATAATATACATAAAATACACCTCCATCCCCAATTAATTCTTAAGATAATAATCAATCGGATACCCCAACCAAGCACACTGCTCCACATCCACAAACGCACTCGCCTTCGGCGGATAGTCAATCAACAAAATCGGTCCATTCTTCCCTCTAACCTCACTCCACCTCCCACTCTTCTCCAACGCAGTAACCGTATCATCATAACCCCTAGCCACCAAATACCTCTTAGCAACATTCGGCGTCCCCTTTTTAATAAACTCCGCGAACAATCCGGAGGAAACTTGGATAGTCTTCAGATCGTTCTCGTCTCTCAAGGCCTCGATGTTTGCGAATACATTAGGCATGTCGGAACCGTGAATGCGGTAGTATGGAAGATTGGGGTTGCCGTTGGGGTATCCTGGTGTTACGGCGGGGCCACCGAGGTTGTTTGGGTCGTAACCACTGTAGGTTCTATCCATTTGGTAGTAGTGGACTGATTTAAACGCGTTTGTGGCGTCGCCGGCAAAGCTGGTGGCTTGGTCCACGCAGCGGAATTGAAGATCTGTGGCGATACGACTGCTGATGTTATAACTATCCTTCGTGAAGTCTCCGGTATTAGGAGATGGGAAGAGGCCAGAGTCGATAACCTTTTGGGCGTTTGCGGCGGTAATACCGAGGCCTACTTGTAGACCCTCTGAGATGCTGTTTACGGGGGTTGTTGGATATGTATTGAATGATGCGCCGTCGTCACGGGTGATTCCCATTATTACGTCGACATTGGCGACTGCACCGCCGTGTTTACCGGCTACGTCTAGGATTGGGGTGTCGACGTAGTAGCCGTCTTGGACGATGTACCGCGCTACTGTGCTGGCGGTTACGATGGCGAGGGGGTCTTTGGTTTTTAGACAGACGATTTGGTCTTCCAATGCTGGTTGGGTACAGCCGAGGTCGGTGAAAATTTGTTGACCGGCCATGTCATATGAGCCTTCGATGGTGGGGTAATCGCTATAAGTACCCGCATAACTATATCCGATACCCAAGGCATATCCGAATCCCAAGTTTGACATGGAGATAGCGCCCTGGAAGTATTCGATCGCCGGACGAGATCCGAGAAGCACTCTTGTCGAACATCCACCCGCTGATTCTCCGTTTATAACAATTCTATTTGGATCACCTCCAAACGCTGCGATGTTATCAACCGTCCATTTTAGAGCAGCGATCATGTCGCTAACCGCGAAGTTGCCTTTAATGTCCGTTCCTGGAATAGCCAGGAATCCCAAAGTCGATAATCGATAGTTGATATTAACGGTTACAATATCTTCACGAGACGCCAAGTTACCGCCATCGCTGCCTGGATCGTTTCCAGTACCCCCCGTGTAACCACCACCGTGGATCCAGAAATGAACTGGACGGAGCCGTGTGGTTGATCCAGCCTTGGGAATATGCGGCGTTTGTATATTAACAAACAAACAATCCTCAGCAGTCGTCCCCTCCGCCTGCCACGGTTGAGAACACTGCTTGCGATACTGCGTAGCATCCACAACCCCACCGGGTGCAGACGGATACTTTGAGTACTTAAACCTCCCCGGAAACGCAACGTACGGAATCCCCAAAAATCTAAAACTCTTTTGATTTCTATAACCTATAAAGGTGTTTGCTCCGGATTTTATAGTGATTTTGTTGGAGGCTGTGGCGGGAGAGTAAACACTATTACTGTTTGAGGATTGGGTGCAGAGGACTGGGAGGGCGATGTCACGGCTCGGTTGGGTAGTTAGCTGGAGGGATCCGGATTCTTGGGTAGCCGAGATTACGGCGTTGGAAATGTAGTAGCGTTGGATCGGTTTTGCGTTACCGATAAAGGATTGGTAGGATAATTGGCGTTCGAAGTCGTAGCGGTGCGATTCGAGGGTTTCCCAAGAGATTAAAGACTCTCCAATTGCAGCGCAGGCGAGTCCGGCCTTTGCGTACGGTAGCTCGTCTAGTAGGATTGCACCGACGTGGTTGATGTCGTCCGTAGCATTGAGATTATTCTGATACAGTAGAGTTAGAGAGGTAGCATCGTTTGTAACAGCGATGTCGGTTGGTAAGGCGGCGACGTTTTTGTTGAAGAGTGTGGCGAGGGTGGTGGCCACTATTGCGGCGGAGGCTACGAGGACAGGCATTAGGGCGACGCTGCCGAAGAGGTAGCTGGTGTATCCCCGTGATGATAAAGTTGGAACCTGCTTGACTGGGAGGGAAAATCCGAAGAATTTCATCCTCTCTTTTTTCCAAGACTGGAACTTTATACAAGTTTTCTGGAATCTCTTGGCTTTGCTTTTGGGGATTGATTTTTCCGGGGGCACTACGTAGCAAAGTTAATATTGCTATAGCTATAGTGATCGTGATTGTAAATCGTTGAACCAGCGGTCCAATTTTGCAATTGTCGAGGTATGTCGGCTAAACCCGTAGCCGGGTAGGCTATTTGGAGCCTGGAGATGCTTGGGGTATCGGATGTCGAGAGTCGCAATTGGAGATATATAACTATCTGATATACGTATTATGTCCGTTCGCAATTGACACAGACGACCCTAGAAGTATTTCCGGGCTCTTCCTCGTATATCGCGACTCAAGATATTCCTGATCCTGGAGTTTGTATTCTTGGTAATGGAAATAGAGCGGTTGCGACCAATACCTATAACAAAAATATTTTCTTTCCAGAAAACTATCCCATGATCATTTGCCGGGATAACCTCGATGCCCACGAGTTTAATTCTATGGATCGGAATCAAGCTTTACCCAGACCGCTCATTGTCACAGAAAATTGTGGCCGATCATGGTCCAATAAGGCTATATCAACCGGTTTTTAAAACGCATGCACGATCGGGTGGCTTGAATTTAGCCGGCATAAATGGGAAATGCGGGGGACAACCTTGAGCCGGAGAAACAATCCTGGTCTTGTGGAGAATAATTCACCGGCTATTTTGAGGGTTATAGGCTGATGTACTGGAACTATTTTCTTTGAACAATTTGAATGACTTATTCTGCCAGTTTGGAAGCTCGGATCAACGGGAACGGAACTAGGTGTCGTCGACATGTCTTCTACAGGTGCAGAGAGATGGGTACCATGGTAGGGTTGGAGCGGTTTTTGTGTTGTCGTGTTGGGAGCTTGTTGGAGTTTTAGGCGGTTTAATTGGCTGTTGGATTGGGCGTGGTCCTAACAGTGAACGCAGGATCTTGGGCTTTGGTGGTGGTGGTTCTGGTAAAAGCAGTGGTGGTGAACGTGTAATTTTTATATATTTTTTTAATTTTTTTTGGGAGAGGGTGTTGGACGCAGAGTTTTGTCCTAGTACTGTAGAATAGGTTCTGATAGAGTTCGAGGGGCTACTCCAGTAATTAATATACGAAATTGGTTTGCAACGGTTCGTTGTTATTCACTTAATCTATGCTAACGTATAGTGTGCAGTTCGCTCGAGCTCGGGAAGAATATAATATTTTAGACGAAGACATGTGTTTGGTATACGTTATACTTGAGCTTGAGCTTCCTTGTCACCTTTTCTTTTGTTGATTTTCGATTCAGCGTACGAGACCAATTAGGCGAACAGCGGCAATAATTTATTACCAAAGACAAGGGGGTAAGCTTGATGTCGGCAAGTTAGGTAGCATCTAAGGGTATGCCTGATGCATAATGGAGCTCAAGGTTCGCGGACTTTAGCATTTCTCCATCTCCAACCATCGATTTCCTCAAGTCGCTTGAAACGGCTAAAAGAGGCTTAGTATACAACACAAAATGGAGGAAAGATAGGGGTTCAAAAAAAATTTTGGTAATTTATCGCAGACAAGTCGAATAGTTACAAACGACTTTTGCATCCGAATCACCGTCAATGCAATGCAATGAAAGGTAGAAGGTCTGGTGGAGCCGCCAATCGGGAACCGAATGTTGCAGCCCGACATACATATACGGCTTCACTGCGGTCATGTGACCGCAACACATCTTGATTCCCCTCGCATTCTGTTCCTGTCTATTTAAAGAAGACTTCCATCGTGTAGCTAGTATCCATCCACAGAGACACAATCCAATTTACAATTCACTTCTCCAAAATAAGGAAATTCTCCATTCCAATAATTTCACAAAAACAACCACGGAGCAATTAGGCTCTCACACCGAATTAGGCGGCAATCTACCACAATACACAACACATTCAGCGGTAGGGTCAATTATTCATCGACATGCTTGCGCCGCCAAATCCTCAAACTGATGCTGATAGGACCTACATTTTATCCCTATCACTTTTATTCAGAAAATGGCCGGAGAACTTCCAGTTCCCCTTGGTCGCCATACCCGGCTATAAACCACCGTCAAACACATTGTATTCAATCATCATTTCTTTTATTGTGGTTTCGATTACGGCCGCCATTATTATTGCGCGGTTTTGGATTCGAAGGAGATCTCTTGGGGCTTGTGGTATGGATGATTGGGTTATGTCACCAACTTTTGTCGGGACGGGCTTTGGATTTTACTTTTACGACTTGTCACTAAAACGTATCAGAGGTAACCTTCTTGTAGGCTGAACTCTTCCATCCCGCCGCTCAAGTCGAAGCCATGATTAACATCATTAAATAGGTAACATACCTACACGTAATATTTTCCTTCGCGGCACTCCACCTCTGCAGAATATCAATCCAGCACCTTCTCCTACGTCTAACACCACCAACCTGGAGGACAAGGCGATGGTACCTCTACACCCTCCTAGCTCTATCCTACCTCTTCGGTATAGCCGCCGTCGTTACTCAAATATTCCAATGCAGCTTGCCTCTATTTAACGTGCTTGGTCTCAGAAAGGCATTCGACGGCACCTGTGTCAGTCTATATTCGACTACGGTTTATGGCGTTTTCATGAGCGGTTACATCCTGTTGGACGCCTTGACACTATTCCCACCGATTTACATCCTCATCAAACTTCTGACTATGTCAAAAGCGAACAAATATAACCTCATTTTCCTGCTGCTACTAGGAGCTATTATGATGGTTCTTAGCGCCCTCAAACCCTTTGTTTTCTATAGAAGAATGATGGACTTGTATGACATTACATGAACCTCAACACACTTTGGATTCATTGGAATTATAGAACTGAGTTTCGCACTTATCGTCGCGTCTTTACTAGCACTTAACCGACATATCATGAGGTTCAAGAAGAAGTAGTTCGGGAACGGTGATGAAGTGTCCAGATTTTCGACTCTTTCAATGAAGTTCGGAGTAATCCGATTCACATGTAAAGAAAAAACACGCAGAAGTCCTCTAAAGTCGCTGAGTTATACAACCACTAGTGCAACTCTGGCAACCAATAAGGATGTTATGCACAGCTATTTAGAACTTGGGGATATGAGATCCGAAGAGCAGCTACGATGTCCATCTACGGAGGATATCGAGCAAGGGATTGCAGTTGCGAGGGATTTCCAAGTTACTTCGCAGAGGATATCAACAACCCAAGAGGAATGTGTAGACCTGCGACAACCAATTAGAAGTGCGAGTATGTCATCCACGACCTCGGAAGTATCAGTCATCGCTCCACCACCTAAGGCTCGGCTCTCAAGCAGCAACCAGTAATGACAGCGGATAGGCATCAGTAACTTAAAATGGCGCGATATCGTACAAAATACTGTCTTTAATATTTATTTTGCTGCTTTTTTCAAGATATACATTTCTATACATATGACTGACACATTTATATATCTCCTGCATGTTCATGCCGACGGTTATGAAGGATTTCCGGCCATTCAAATCAAGTCGTTGAGCTGCAATGCAAAATGTATTTTATCCCTTAGCATGCAAATATATAAGGGTAATTAATTAATAACGGAGTATGCTACCGAGGGTTATGTTTGTGACACAGTTTTCAAGGATTGGATATCGAAATATCTCGGATAAAGTCGAAAAAGGCTCACGAAAAGTTGATAGCTTTTTATCTCGCCAAAAAATTAAGCTTAAATAGTGGCCTCTAATCGATTAATCCCTTGTGGAGTATAGCACATGCACCCGTGCATATGCACTATCTGGCCGTTGTAATCGTAGCACAACCTGAGTCAAGCTTGATGGCTGATTCAAGAAAGCGAGATCGAGATAGTTGAACCAATTTAGTATCTGCGACGAGAATGGCAACCTGCAGGAGCCTTCTTTATGCATGGCTTTCAAACGCTTTTTCTTTTTAGCGCATAGTGCATGTGTTGTGTCGCTGGCTTGAAGATCAAAAGTCAACTACGCGTTAAACTACAACCAAGAATGATATGAGATTACCAAGAACCGAGATTGGTAGTGATAGCAAAGAAGGAGTAGCATCAAATTAAAAGTAGAGAGGTGGACCGAATCTCTAGGGTAAGGACGATGCAATGACCTAGCGTGCCTTAGTTGAAGCTACTGCAGCCTATTGGTGTGGCCAAACCATCTACAACCTTGCTTGCATAACGATAACGCTCCTTCCAATATGCAACAGCTTCAACTGCTACAGAGCCCCAAGGGACATGGCAGCTTGGCAACCCAACGAAATAGTTTAATCCGACCTCTTTCTAGAAACAAAACCCCAGAATCCATTATTTCGCAAAATCAATCCCATTGTAGTTTAATCCCAGAAATAGCAAGCTAACGCAGACGTCGGAAAGATTGGCCTTGAAGGTTTCCTCGACAAGCGCTATGAGCTGTTACGGTAACGACAGCCGGCTTGGCGTACACAGGCGAAGTGTTTCGTTTTATCGCAAAGCCAATCGATAGCTCCACCCATGTAAGGCTATCGGTCTGAGCCTTCCCGTTGTTGATACGATCCGGTTTAATGGTACTAGTTCCGTCCATGGTATACGGTCGCCACTCGTTTGGCCGTTGTGAAGGTGGCATTCGATTACGCATTTACGTTTTCGGAACTGAGCTCGCTTTGGAAGCTATTATTCTTAAGTTAGCATTTGGGGTAATACTTGTGTGGTTCTTCGGGGTATAAAATGGACGGCCCGTTCGACTTGGGACGAATTTTTTCCTCTAGAGCCTCAGTTCACCAGCTCGCAATCAGGTCACTCCTTCAGATTGGTTCGAGATTCATTCCTTTCCCCGACGATATCTTTATACTTTAAGTATATAAATACATTCTTTTAACGAACTACAAAATGCGTTTCCAACTCGCTCTTGTTGCTGGATTGTTGAGCACGTAGGTTCTATCCCCGCCGACGATGGTCTAGCTTTTTACAGTAATACTAATCACTGTTAAAACACATAGCTCTGCTCTTGCTTATGGCGATGAGGACTGGGGTAACAGAGCACCCAAGGCTAAGACTGTTACCAAGGTTATTACCAAGACATACACCAAGACCTATACCAAGACTTGCACCGTCACCAAACTTAAGAATGTGATAAAGACTCGGACTGAGGTCAAGACCGTAACTGTCACTGCCGCTGCCGGCAAAGATGGCGAAGACGCTGTCACCAAGGAGGATGAGCCAAACAAGGATTACGAAAAAGAAGAAAAGCCTGCCAAGGCTGCGGAGAAACCCGCAAAGACTGAAGATGAGGAAGGCGACAAGGAGGAAGGCGACAAGGAGGAGGGCGACAAGGAGGAGGGCGACAAGGAGGAGGGCGACAAGGAGGAGCCAGGTGAGTTGATATAATCCCATTTCGCGTCTCCACTAACAATACTGGTGCTAACTCTCTAAACAGCTGCCGATGAGGCCAAGCCAGCCCCCAAGACCCACATCATTAAGGCTAAGACTGATGATGACGGAAACGACGTCTTCGAGCCAGCCACCTTGAAGGCCGCCACGGGCGACACCGTCGTCTTCGAGTTCCACCCATCCACCCACTCCGTTGCTCGTGGTACTTTTGATAAGCCATGCCAGCCACTTGAAAAGGGCGGTTTCTACTCTGGCTTCTTGCGGGTTTCGGGTGACGCTAAGGTACGTTGGAATATCCGGCCTCAGCTAATTGAATTTAATACAATGGACACTAACTTTTATAAACAGAGCCCCACTTTCACCATTAAGGTCGAGGATAGCAACCCTATCTGGTACTACTGCACTGTCGGAAAACACTGCCAAGGTGGCATGGTTGGTGTTATCAACCCAGGTCCAAAGGATGACCTTAAGGCCTATATCGCGGCCTCCAAGAAAGCCGATTCCAACGTCTCTCCTAAGGAGGTTAACGGTGGCACCGTTGCTAACCCAAAGTTTAGGCGCATCATCCGCGCTTAGATTCTCCGATCATAGAAAAATAATACGCCAATGATCTTGTAACTGTATAAATCTTGTTGTGGATTTAGTCGAAAGACAATTCCTAGATTGATTTCTGACAAGTTTGTAGTTAGTAGCGATACTAACGATTAGCTGATCGAAATATCTATACGCTTCGAAGGCGCATATATATACACATATTTGATAAAACTTTTTCGTAAAATTGTTTCAACTAAGTTAAATACGCCATTGGCTGTGAGAACCACGTCGACTTATCGACTGCTCTTTAATCAACACATGCCCTCCGGTTGTTACACCAGTCGCCTACCCCCCAAAAAGGGCAACAACTTTGTGGTAACACAAACCTAAACGGGGTAACCCTGTCTTTGATCTTGGGGTCTCGACACTCAAAACCACCTCCTATACGGGCTTCCGATGTATAAATGAAGATAGCTCCTACTTCGTATCAACCCTCTCGATGTTTAAACTCCTATCCCATTGCCCAATGCCCTTTCCCTCCGGACAGGTGTTTTCCCGAATCCCAGGTGTTTAATGTTTGTTGGAGGACGAGCCAAGATCTTGGCGATATCGGCTGCCCAAGAAGAGAATGGCATCGTGACAATCACTGCCTGGTCGGAATCATGCACTTCAGCCACGCCTTCGCGCCCTCACGAAAGGACCCTAAAATGCATGTGGTGAATGCGATCACAGGGCTGAAAAACAGGACAATAAAATGGCAAGCTGGTCCAGAGTTTGCGATCCGATCGGCCTTTGCCACCGATTTCTTAATAATACCGATCTTGGAGGCGTTTGTCTCAGAGTGGTATACAAAGTCAACATGAAGAGAGCCATCATTTAGTATTCATGATGAGGAATTCGGTATTTTATTCATTACTTCTCGCTGGTATCGCGTACGCGACTCCATTGGACCTTGTAGAACTAACAGGTATGTTATTAATATTACATCCCTAATTCCCCCAACTAACGCCATCATTACATAACTATTCCTAACATAACCAAGGTGCCGGAGGATGCAATGCGAACAACTGCCTCCGCGCAATCCGAGGCGCTACTTCAATCGGCCTTGCCTACTGCTCTTCATATTTCGATATCCGGCCTGAGGTATCAATCGTTTATGAAACCATTTTCACTATCACATTCGGTAAAACTACCGAATATCTGTCTACATTCACGGATACGGTCACGATCACAACTGGCACCGCTGAAACAACGATTACTGCTGCCCAGCTCCCGTGATCAAGCGTGATGAGATTTCTGAGAAGGCGGTTTCGAATATTGAGAATAAATGTTCTTCGGATGGGTTCAAAATCACGAGTGCGTGTAATTGTCTTTTGTCCGGGAGGCCGAAAAGTACTACGACTTATGCAGGCTATCCTTGGGCGTCGGAAACGGTTCCTACTTTGGTATGTTGTCCTAATTCTTTTTACTCATCTTATACGTGGGGGCATGCGGGGACAGTCGAAAGCGTGCTAACATGTTACACAGACCCAGGAGTTATATACCGTCGTAACAGAATATGCTGAAGCGAAAGTCGCATATCTCCCACTCATCAAAAACGCAAGTTTTGACGACCCAACCGATCTATTCTGCGACTAAGCAACCCTCGGAAATAACACTAATTCTGATGCCTGTACCTACGAAGTCGCTTCAAATCAAGGTAGCTCTACTTCTCCGAACGCTCTAAAGGTCAACTAGATTAGAGAAAGGAGCGTATTCATGTTCCAACAAGGGATACTACTCGGGGTCGGAAAGGGGTACAGAGTTAAGTTCCAATACAAGATTGATAGCTCTTCCAGAGATACTGCTTGGATTCCGTTTCCTTTGGGTTCACCTCGAAAATGGTAATGGGGGCGACGAATGAATGGCAAACTGCCAAGTCTTTCACCGATGGGGTTTTTGAATTTGATACCACGGCGATTAAAGTATCGCTGTACTTGACTCGACTCAAGCTGAACCTGAGGATACTGAGACCTTTTACTTTGATAATTTTCAGTTTTGGGAAGTGGATGAATAGGTGACTAGATGACAACAGATGCAATTTCCTTGTTATTAATGGCATTATACAGAGATAGATTGGAGAGGAAATACCATGATATTAACATCAAATGTACTAGTTAGCAGCTAGAGACAAGCCAGCTATAATATAATTAATGATATTAAACTTGTCAATTGCAATTTCACGATCTTCGACATCACGTGGAACCCTCCAAAACCTCAATACTATGGCTTATAAGTATAACTATCCGTGCCTTTCATTTCTGAATGTGTATGATACATCTTTTACCAAAATACACACATATACGATATATATTGTTCCCCTATCTTCCGATTTGAAGACTACTCGTTCCCTACCACCTTTCCTTAGGCATTCCAGTTACCGCATGGTCCCCAATTAGAAGCAGCACAGGAGGCCCTAGCACCATATCTGCAGCAACTTCCACCCTTACCACACTGATAAGCATCGGTAGACTTTCCACCAGTTCCGAAGGTATAAACCTGAAAGCATTTCCCGCAGTATACACCAGCCACATAACTGGTTCCGATATTCTTGCTGCAGGTACACCCGTTGTAGACGCAGGCACGCTTGTCGAGGGTGTTGTCCATGGCGACGTCAGCGAGAGCTTCTGAGACCGGTTGAGCTTCAGCGACGGCTTCAGGGGCGGGTTGTGGGATAGCAGAGGAGAGGGCAGTGGCGATGAAGCCGAGAGCGAGAGTCAAGGTTGTGAAGCGCATTGTAGGTGCTGCATGGCAGGGTGTTAGAGTTTTTAAGTATTAATAGTAGGCTTTGAGGTCTAAATATATACCTGTTTATCGGAAATTATACTATTATATTCTATAAAACTTTCTTGATTTCTGTATGTCGTGATTATAGTGAAGAATTGCGAAGCAAGGAGGAGGGCTTTATATAGACGAGGTCTTCAATGCTTTGTAGGAAGAAGGTATGTTGACAATGGCATTGATACGTAGTGAGATAAATTCGATACACACCAAACATTCAGAGCCCCCAGACCCTTCTCCCAATATTGCCTGTATACATGTGAATCCTATAACAATTTATTATTGGAAAGCGGATGTCGAGTTTCCAATGCCACCTACAAGGATGAACCTTAGTAACATGCATATGTAACATAAAATATCCTCTGTGACAGATGTCATACCCTTGAGACAGTCGGGACATATTCGGCATTGAGCTATCTCTATGTGCGTTCCAGGGGCCCTGGAGATATTCAGTCCGGCGATATATCGATAACAGCTCGTAGGTATATATAGCCTCCGGATATTAAGCAAGAGAAACTTCTGCGGGGCCATAAAAGTTAACTACCTCTTGCAGCTCCGGCTTGGCAATTGGAGGCTGCGTTGAGGTCTTGACATGACAAAGATCTTGAGGTCTATAGACACATGATGTTTCGAAAACCGCTCTTTGAGATAAGGTCTCTACGGAAAGAATTCAATTTCTTTCTTTTTGTTGAAGTCACCTCTTAGTCTCGCGACGCGTGACCCTTAGTTTTTGTCGCTAGTACTTTCCAAGATATCCGATTCTGTGGCAATTGTCAATTATCTTTTGAGAGTGGTAGACAAGGAATTCTCCGCATAATACAGCCAGGTTTCTTGGATATTAGTAACTATCAGACAACCATCTGGCGATCACACTCCACTAACCTTGTCCATGATTTCAAGACAGATTTATCCTAAATTTTATAACGTTACGTTATAAAACAACCTAGTTGGCCGAAATATGCGTTGGCCCAAGCTTCCGTCAAACAAAACCCCCGTACCCTGTCGGTAACGTTAGTCTGGTCGATACATCTATCGACAGTTTAGAAGTCTCATCATGTTCGGGCCGGTCGGGTGTTATGCATGCGTCTGGTGGGGCAGGGACAAGGAAGTTTAAATAGACCAACGTACTTAGTGAGTTGTCACTCTTGAAAGAGTGGACTGGGATGTATAAATAGCTATAGCATATATATCCCCTTACACCTGATCGACTCGCCTCCGGTAAACTGTTGCACAAAGATTTCAAATAACTTAACTTGGTCAGAAATAGTATTCCGAAAAGTCACGACATCAGTTTTTAATATTGAGACTATGGCGTTCTTATGGTTATCGAGGATATTCCCTTGTTCTTGGTTTTGTTGGGTACTCGTCAATTGCGAATTTACGGGCGGAATGAGATTTAAAATGTTTAATCCGCTCGACTGTTCAAGGTTGTGATGCTACGATAAAATCTTGTCTGTTGGGTCACTCGAATGCCCAACCGGCACCTCTGGTCCCTTTGCACTTCTATAGCTTTAGGGATCCACATAGTTTTATTCTGATGTAACTATTATTCATTAGGGTCCAGTCCTCCGATCGATGGTAGCGTGACCCTCGGCTTCCCGGTCGCCTAGATCATGATATCATTGCTCTCTCATACAGAATGAAGCTGTCATATCATACCTAATATTCTAAAGAATCGTTTTCAGTGGCAGAAAACGATTTTTCTAGATCCAGATTCCAATAGGAAGTCTCTATATCACTATTAGCCGAGATTCGCAGAGTCTAAAGGCGGGGATGATGGTTGGGGTAATAGTCCTTCTTCGATTTCGTTCGCCATAACAGAGCTGGGCATGGCTATTTAAATATCACATAAAACAACAAGAAATGGTATACAGGGCCCCGTGGCACGTTATCTGAATTATTTTCTTGCCTTCTATGAGTTTTAGATAAATTTATAATTTGGCTTCTAAAGACGATAGGGAGTGGAGTGAGTGAAAATATGCCGTCATGTGTAAGCCACAAAAATAAAAATTGTCCCCCAACCCCCAATCAAGTTATGCTCATATCGGAACTTATAATGTTAGATTTATTGTGGATATTCTCATGCTGTTCGTTGAATCGATGCTAACGACTCACCGAATCTAGGACGTCGTTTGCTTTTCGAGCGAGTAGACTCGCCGAGGTGTTGAAATTGTGGTATTTCAGGATTGTGGTTTCTCTGTCCACAACATACAAGGGGTCATACCTTTGTTCCACTCGAAAACTGTGAGAAGTATATTGAAGCCATAATACTGATGAAGTACAAGTTTGGTACTGTTGGCCACTATTTTGCACTTTCTGACATAAATCACACAGTCTGCTCACCGACCTGCAACCTCGCCATTCTCATGAAATTTACAATATAAATAGTTTGCATATAAGTTAATCTGTTAATCTACCTCCTGCTACGATTACATGGCCTTAATTATAAAATGTAATCTATTTATATATGAATAAATAATATAATTCCCCTCACTCTGGGAATTCCCTTTTTTGTGTTGAAGCTGTTACAATATTGGATTTTTCGATTTTTGAGTTTTCGAGTGGAACAAAGGCATGTCCCTATGACCCCTCGTAACAACACGACAAGAGTTTGTACTAGTACCTTTATCCACATTGAAAATACTGTGATAGAAATGTTGACATACATAGAGAGGAAGCCAGAAGGCTGTGAAGAATCACCGTACATCAATGTGAGAGAGCGGGGTTTGAACCAATGACACGTACTCTATCGCGATTGGCGTGATATGATCTCGGACTCCCGAAGCATTAAACATCTGTCCTTCAAATTTTTTTAATTTTTTTTTTAATGAGTTCTAGCCTATCCATCACAGTCAATATCGACATCCACGAAACTCGAAAGTCCGGACAAATCTAGTTTTGGACTACTCGAAGGCTAGCGCGTGCGTACGTACGACTTTACTCAAAATCGGCGTCCAGGGCGGCCAGTGGTCATAAACTCAAAACAAATGGATCCAACTCCTGGTACTTTCCACAATACGGAGGGAAAAATCGCGGTTCAGGCAGCCGCTCTGAATAACAGCGGGTAAGTTAGTCATTGGCTAAATCTATCATGCATCGATTATTGGTCTGCTAACCGTATCCTAGGGTTATTAATATCAACAGTGCCGATGCTGGTATGTGAAAATCGTGCTGAATACGTTCGAAATCATGATATGAGCTTGGCTGAAGGTACCCCGATCGAAAGCTAACTATATTGAATGCGCATGAAATAGCTCCGTCGCAAGAAGCCAAAAAAATCAAGATCCTTAGTGCCTTGTATAAATCGACAGAGAAAAACCGAAAAGATCGAAACCCTGACCGAGTTCCCGGAACATGCGAATGGTTCACAAACCACCAAACCTTTCAGGACTGGAAAGCTAGTCCGACGTCGAAAATGCTTTGGGTATCGGCCGACCCTGGAAGCGGGAAGTCAGTCCTGGCGAAATATTTGGTTGATTCCATCCTTCCAACCACCGAATCAAGAACGACATGCTACTTCTTCTTTAAAGACGATTTCGAGGGGCAAGGAAGTGCTATCACCGCTTTGTGTTGTATTTTATTTCAACTGTTTGAGCGAAACAGACTACTACTCTCCGAAGATATCATCGAGCGCTTTGAAATAGCTGGGGAAGGGTTTTCTAGTTCATTTAATGAGCTCTGGAACGGTTTCCTAGCAGCTGCAAAGAAGCACAATGCTGGAGAGATTGTTTGCGTCCTTGATGCACTTGACGAATGTAAAAAGGATGAGCGGTGCCTACTCATCGAGAAACTGCAACAACTTTACAGGGGAGGAACCGAATTCAACCTTAAGTTTCTAGTGACAAGTCGCCCGATCCTCGAAATCCGGCATGGCTTTCACCAACAAGAGATTCCAGAGTCGTCCCTCATCCATTTGAGTGGGGAAAGCGAAGCCGAGATGAATAAAATTTCTCAGGAGATTGGAATCTTTATCGAAGCTAGAGTTAAAGGCATCGGAAAGAAATTTGGTCTCACAAGCAAAGAAAGGCATATTTTGTTGGAAAAACTTACGAGCGTCCCAAATAGGACGTATTTATGGGTTTACCTTACTCTCAATCTAATCGAGAGCGACTCAAGCACAATGTTCAACGTTAGTGAATATAGAATACTCAAGATTACTTCACGCCTCCCGACGACAATTAACGAAGCCTACGAGAGGATTCTTTCCACTAGCAGCGATGTGGAGCAAGCAAGACTGCTACTAAAGATTTTAGTTGCTGCGGCACGGCCTTTGCGGCTACGCGAGATGAGTCTGGCGATGCAATTGGCCCTTCAACATGACCATCATTCTTACAAAGGACTTCAGATAAGCTCGGAACAGTCGGAGCAGTTAGAGAAGCGGATTAGTGACTATATCAGAGATCTTTGTGGCCTCTTTGTCGTCGTCATAGAATCGGGTGTGTATTTCATCCATCAGACTGCAAAGGAATTCTTAGTTGAAAACCAAGAGGTGGATGAAGATGAAGAGAAGGCCACTCAGGCCACTGGCGAAAGTGTCCAGTGGAGAAATTCGCTGCGGGTGTTTGATTGCCACAAAGTTTTATTCGATGCTTGTGTTCGACATCTATTCTTTGTTGAGTTTGAAGCAGATCCACTTACCGCGGAGCAATCGGTCTCAAAATATGCAGAAAAGTATACCTTTCTCGACTACTCCGCTAATCACTGGGTGGCCCACCTCAAAAGCGCACAGATCGGCCTTAATGAGAGAGAAGTCAAGCGGATCTTGGGGCTGTGCGAGGCAGCTTCAAATCGGTGCCGAACTTGGTTTAGAGTTTATTGGGCAAGCACAAATGAAGACTTCCCCGAGGGGGTAACCACTCTGATTATAGCGTCATATTTCGGACTTCAAATTGTTGTCAAACTTCTCTTTGTGTCGCGATTAGGGAACGCCGTTAACATAAATGCAACAGACGGTAGATACGATCGGTCGGCGCTATCTTGGGCTGCAGAACGTGGATTTAACGGCGTTGTTAAGGAGTTGTTGAAGGTCCCCCGTTGGAAAGGGATTCCGTCAATGCTTAAAAGGAAAGCTGAGGTCAACGCGGTGGATGTATACGGGCGGACACCGTTGATCTACGCAGTTTGGAATAGACATATGCCCGTGATCAAGCAGCTACTTAAAGCAGGGGCCCGGATCGATGTGGAAGATGATATTGGAGGGACTCCACTTTCTTACGCTATCTGTAGCGGGCGCGACGATGTTGTCAAGCAACTCCTAAAAACAAGCGATGGGATCGACTCGAAGGATTCGATAAGTGCGAAACTGCTTTTATCAGCTGTGGCGAAGGGTCGAGATGATGTTGTTGAACTGCTACTGGAAATGGGCGACATTAGCCCCGACCTACGGGATGACGGGGGCGCGACACTGCTAATGAACAGTGCGAGGAGAGGGTATGATAAAGTGATTCGACTGCTGATAAAGCACGATGCAGATATGGAAGCAACGGATTCTAATGGTCGGACAGCAATGATTCGTGCTGCATCTAACGGAGCGGGAGAGGTTGTCCGGTTGTTGGTAGAAAACGGAGCGAATATAGAAGCAACGGATTTTAATGGTCGGACAGCAATGATTTATGCTGCATCTAACGGAGCGGAAGAGATTGTCCGGTTGTTGTTAGAAAACGGCGCGAATATAGAAGCAACGGATTTTAATGGTCGGATAGCAATGATTTATGCTGCATCTAACGGAGCGGAAAAAGTTGTCCGGTTGTTGGTAGAAAACGGCGCGAATATAGAAGCAACGGATTCTAATGGTCGGACAGCAATGATTCGTGCTGCATCTAACGGAGCGGAAGGAATTGTCCGGTTGTTGGTAGAAAACGGCGCGAATATAGAAGCAACGGATTCTAATGGTCGGACAGCAATGATTCGTGCTGCATCTAACGGAGCGGGAGAGGTTGTCCGGTTGTTGGTAGAAAACGGAGCGAATATAGAAGCAACGAGTTTCGATGGTTGGACAGCAATGATTCATGCTGCATCTAACGGAGCGGAAGAGATTGTCCGGTTGTTGTTAGAAAACGGCGCGAATATAGAAGCAACGGATTCTAATGGTCGGACAGCAATGATTTATGCTGCATCTAACGGAGCGGAAGAGGTTGTCCGGTTGTTGTTAGAAAACGGCGCGAATATAGAAGCAACAGGTTCCGATGGCTGGACAGCAATGATTTATGCTGCATCTAACGGAGCGGAAGAGGTTGTCCGGTTGTTGTTAGAAAACGGCGCGAATATAGAAGCAACGGATTTTAATGGTCGGACAGCAATGATTCGTGCTGCATCTAACGGAGCGGGAGAGGTTGTCCGGTTGTTGGTAGAAAACGGAGCGAATATAGAAGCAACGAGTTTCGATGGTTGGACAGCAATGATTCATGCTGCATCTAATGGAGCGGAAGAGGTTGTCCGGTTGTTGTTAGAAAACGGCGCGAATATAGAAGCAACGGATTTTAATGGTCGGACAGCAATGATTTATGCTGCATCTAACGGAGCGGAAGAGGTTGTCCGGTTGTTGTTAGAAAACGGCGCGAATGTGGATGCAACAGATAACTATGGGTTCACGCCGTTGTTCAGGGCTGTAGATTCCAATCATTACAATTGGATTTCTTGTGAAAGCATTGTTGGCCGGCTCATAGATGCGGGTGCAAACATCAAAACAAGAGTTATTCAAGGCGAGCCATATTCGTTACTATACAAGGCTATAGCAAAAGGGGAGCCATGGCTGATCAGGCTACTATTGGATAACGGAGCGGATATAGAGGAAAAGAGGGAATCAGGCCCGACGCCATTGTTTTTTGCGTTACGGAAATCAAACTACGAGGTTGTGCGGATGCTACTCCTGAGAGGTGCGGCGAGGGAAGTGAAAGGTGCGAAGGGCCAGACTCTCAGGGCATTTGTTAACGTCAATCATGGCGTTCTAATTCCCGATTCCAAATCGTCAACATTGTCTAAGATCCAGGTACAACATGTACTAGGTGGGCGGTGGATTACCATGTCGATCAAAGATATTACTGGACCCGACTACCTTCCATCAGAATAGACTAGATCTGAATGTCCTTATGGGAAAGAAAGACTTCACGCTTGAATTTGCTGTATAAGGTCGGATCTTTAATGATATACTGAAGTGGAAAATGTACAAATCACCAAACGTCCTAACAGTGGACTGTCAATATTTAAATATTTGAAACGATTATTCTATGGTCTCTATAAACCACCATCATACGCCTTGGCTTGCCTCGACGCTCTTTAAAGCTTGTTCGTACTAGGGGCCCTAGGGGCTTCTCCTCAAGCTGACATTAGTATCCTTCAATTGATCTTAACACCTCCCAATACCTTTTTACCGCCTACTTTTTACTTGCTGCCGTGGGCGCATTTCGTTCACTTGGGCTCGTCCGACGAACTTAAAATTCGTACGGTGTCGGCGGTAGTCTGTTCGCTTCCTATCTCCGGCGGGTCACAAAAGGATTGTTCAATGTCATTGCAAAATGTCATGATGGCCACGCCGATGGACTATATGTCCACGGCGCTGGTTTCATACCATTCGTTGGCTTTAGAACTCACAAGCCCCTCTACTTCCGGCGCGACGTAGTTCTCAGTCCCGATAAACTCACTTGATATCTTTTGTCTTGGTACCTCCAAGATCCGTTAACTTGACCAGGACGGGATTTTCGCCGAATAGTAGCAAACTTTGGGGCTTGATATCTGGGTGGTAGATTCCTTCATTGTGAAGGAATTTTGTCCCCTGCAACATTTGGTTGGCGACCTGTATCTTTTGGTTGGTGGATCAATCGACGTAGTCGTACTGAGACATGTCACCTCCCGGGGATACCGGGAGGATGACGAAAGTCTCTTTGGCCGTATTCATAATACGTCCCAGCGAAATGACGTTTTCCTATCGAAGTTGAGAAGCTTAGTATAGCGAACTAGTATATGTCATAGGCCTATATCAACGCTATACGCTCCACAGCTCAATGGTACGGTATCCGCCGACGTGATGGGCGTTTTCAAACCTTTGAGATTGTTGTTCAACAGCAATGCAGGCAATATTTGATATTCTTCAAGATCCGAATCCCTTGGGATGATCGCAAAGAAGGAATGATCTCCGGCATAGATCATGCACACATTTTCAAGAGCGGTGGCTGCGAAGACTCTATTCAAGTCTTATGAATGTGAATTGACGATATTCTCGTCGTTATCAACAATGTTTCCCATGACACCGTAATTTTCGATCATTAGAATTCCAGATGTTTGGTTAAACTTATACCAAAATGAGTACCGTGGATGTATTCATTAGGATTCGTTTCATCAGTGAGCGAAACATCAACTATCCCCTTACATCCACTCCCGAAAACCCATCCTCTCCAGATATCTTCCGGGGGACGCTCGAGTGATAGGGCAATGGTGTTTTTAATGGTTTCGCTTCCGCATGAACTGATCTCCCGAACATGCTTCTTATTCAGTGGATTTTGGATAGACTCCTCGAATTTAATTTCATTGGCCGGGAAAAGGTACAAAACATCAGTTGGCTTGACGCCAATATATGTCTCGCGCGCTGATTGCATTTTGGAAACTTATAATACATTAAAATGATATATCTAATCAGTAACGATGTTCAACCTATGATAGAATGAATATGGAAATAGGAAAAATGGGAGGTGGTGAAGCTGAGATGTTTGGGATTGTTTTTTTTACTATCACTGCACGACGACTTTGACACTCCGTGTTGAGTATACATAGCACGTCGCAACCCCGACTCCATAGCAACTCTCTGGTATCCACAAATCTATGCCATACAAACTACGCTAGTTATGCTTGACCTTAACACTCTGGGTTTCTCTTCCTAAGCAGCCTTGTGTCCTCGACGCGCCCTCGAACCGGATATAGGACTCACTCCATGTCATCCGTTTCAACAGAATTTCGATGCCTACTAATACAGTTCCAGGGTTCACCACACTAAGCCTTGACAGCAATCCGTTCGGTGACATTTATTCCAGTTAACCAGGTTGCTGTCATGCTCTGAAATTCGATATTCGACTCTACGCAAACGTCGTCTAAGTATACTAGTGCTCATTCTAGTTCTCCCGAGAGCAGAACACCAACCGACCTACGAGTTATTAGCCATTCATGGCCGTACTAATATAACATAGAGGCATTGCAATTACCTCCAATCGGTTCAATGTTATGGGATGATATATGTTGCCTATGGAGTGATGCAACATAATGCAATCGATTGAGGATAATGAGGTGGGTGTCTTGAAGATTAATTTCTACTCTAAATACGCTTAAAGAAAACGACTAATTTTATCTACTAATGCGTAACAGCTTCTTCTTAAATCTCGTGCTCATGTACAGTCGCAGCGATCGGATGGAACTACATACAGGCGCATGTCGGTTTCCATTGTCTCATCTATAATGTGTTGTCTCGGATCACGCACTAAAAAGGATGAACATCTGACAGAAGACTTTGAAATCACCGAGGGCAATATTTCAGAACAAAGTCTTGTTGACAATCCACCATGTCCCGTAAATTAAAAACAGCTACCGTGGGCGAATTGTGACCTTTTGAGTCGCGCAACATCGCTGTGACAAGACCGCTAGTGTTTGACGTTACAACTATGTGTTGTATTTGTTGCATTAATTGTGTAACCAGGCAGTCTAGTACCAGATGTACGACGAACGATATGAATACACCTTTGCGTCAAAAAACATTTGCCACAACGCAAAAAATTCGACTTCAAAAAAATTTACCGCGAAATCAAAAAAATTAAAACTCCAGCCCAATTACGGCTATTCAATTATTTTAATTATATTTAAGGTTATGTAATAAAAACTGGGATATCTGAATTACCCAAGGCATTCAATAGAATATTATTAACATGTAAACGCTCAAAATCATACAGTTCGAAGGCAGCGTGATAGATATTAAACTGACTAAATAAAAGCCTGTTATCAACATAATTTAGAGATAGATTATAAGTATATCAATCGTAAGTAACAACTAATTGCTTAATAACAGAATCTATCGACATGGTTTAAGTTTCGATGATTAACAAATAAGTTATATTAATATAATTTATAAAATTAGAACTTAAACTTATAATTATACAAATAATTTGCTTTTTATAGCTTCAAATATTATCTGATAATTAAAACATCTAAACAAAAGTATCGTGGATTTTACTAAATAAATATCGGCTTATAATATCAAAGTTAATTATACACTAATACTTTTAATAACGACAATAAATTAGATTCAAGGATAGAATATTAATAAACTCGTTAAAACGATTAACTAATCTTTCGACGACTAAAAAATTATTACTAAATTAAATATTCAGAAGAAAATAGCGAACGATTTAAAAAAGATAGAAAAAAAAAATCAGTTCATTCACTATTCATTTTATTATACGCTGATTTCGATCTAACATTGCGTTCGAATTTAAAATCATATACTCGATGTTCGAGATATTCGAAAAAAACTACGTATAACATTAAAATAAAACTAACGTAAAAAAGATTTATCGTCTAGAAATTATTCAAAGTAAGTTACAAATTTCGACAAAAATTTCACTAAGGGTATAGAATTAATAAGACCTTAAAATAATACATCAGGAAAAAAACATTTTTCCATCCTGCCCATCCTAGCAGGGGGGTTTCCATCGCGGTTTTTTCTGCTATATGATTGGTTCAAGAAAAACCACAACAAAAATAAGCGAATTTTAAACCAATTATATAACTTAAAAATACTAAGATGGCACAGGATGGAGCGCGATAGAAACTCCCCTGCTAGAATAGCAGGATGGAAACATGTTTTTTTCCTGATGTATCTTAAAGTCTAACAATTATTTCTTGATAATTCGGGCGCTGATTAAATATCTCTTGAATAAATTCATTATTAGATTTAGATAGGTTTCGAATTAAAAGCTTCAAGAGAGCTACATAAACAAGATTAACAGGTTACTAGATAATAAGAATAACTAATGTAGTGATAACGTAATAGGCGTACAGCCGGGTTAGTCCGTACCGCTCTATAAATAGGGGGTACGATGTGTTGGTATCTAGAACAATCGATCATTAACCATACAGACACAGACCTATATACATTCCGGACTTTATAGGGTAGATGTAAACCTTTACACGTTATTAGCACGACTTCCAAATTATTGGAAGAGTCTTTACCATCTATACATTTTTAATTATACGTTATATACCCTGTTGTGTAATTCAGGCGACTTTAATTCCTGAACGGTATCGATACCTGTTTTTAACTGGAGGTTTACCTATATAAACGCATTAAAATGTCGATCTTCCCCGCAGAGCATAGGCTGGCTCTAAACGGTATTAACTATCATACTTGGTATGAGCAGATTATACTGTTCCTACAGTTTTAGTCGAAGTGCGGCTATATTTTGGCCGATTTCGTTGCGGATATGCCGATAGAACTCTTGATTAATATCTTTGAGACTGCAGCCACTACAGTACTCACTATATCTACTACAATTATGATTAATAAGGCTGTAGAAAACCTTGCTCTTATACTTATAAAGAAGTATAAAATAGTAAAGGCTATTGCTGAATAGTATATATAATAATCTGTATACGAAGTAATCCGTTCAACGCTCTTTAGCTATACGCTAGAAGATATGATGGACATAATTAAGAAGCGTTTTTGTTTGGATAGCCGTATAGCTATAAGCGTACTTGAAACTCGTCTTAAAGTTCTCTCCTTTAAGATCGATAGACGCGATACTTATACAGGTGTATAGAAGTACTTTAAAGACGTTATTAATATACAAAAAAAACGCCGTTCTATTGCAAGCGGAGAATTTAGTGACTTTATTTTAATAAACGTAATACTCGGTGCTATCTATGAGTCCTTAAACGTAATTATTAAGATTTTCGCTTGCATGTTTATTGCGATTGTATCTTTTAATAAAAAGGATTGGACGTTTAGTAATTTTCAAAGTTTTATGCTTCGCAATTTACTTATAGAGAGGAACGCGAAGGAGACACGGAAAGGTATATCTAAGCCTAAGGACAAAGGTATATAAAAGCTACAAACTATAGTCGTAGGCGTAGTAACTACTTATTCTGGGAAGAATAAGAGGAAGTTTAAACGTACTATAGACTTTGATACGTCTTAAGAATTAGGATAAGGCAATAACAAGAAAAGTTATTTAGATAAAAATATACGAACTTCTAAATCAGGAGATTCTATACAGCTTAATTTTAGTACTAAGGCAAGCAAATATAATCTATATTCTATTTACGGTAAGACGAATCATCCAGAGGATAAGTATTATATAAAATATCCTCATCTTAAGTTTAAGAACTAAAAAATCAAGATTAGAATTAAAGTCTATACTGCTGTATAAGAACCACGTAAAGTATTTACCTTGTACACTGTAAATATGATCAGAAGGCAGAGGAGCACTACCTCCTTAATTATATAGTATATAGATTTAGGCGTAAATAATTAGATCTGTAATAATATAGCCTTATTCACGAACGGCAGTTATATTCCCTTTGTCTATGAAAGGGATATTAAATTGGGAGATAACTTTATAGTACTTGCTATAAGTTACAGTAAAGTTATTATAGAGATACCTTCTTGCTTCCTAATAGTACAGGATGTTCTTTATACTTCTAAGATAGCACTAAATCTTTGCTCTGTTAAGAAATTAATAGAGAGAGATATAAGTATACTATTTAGGCCGCATAAGATTATTTTTAAAAAAAATAATTTTGTAATTGTAGAACCTTCCTTCGATCCTGAGATAAGACTCTACTTACTGAAAAGTATAGATGAGCTTAAGATAGAACAACTAGATAATAATACCTTCTTAACTGAGGCTATTGCTTTAATAATTACAGTGGTACTTACGGAGATAATGCCTCCTACGTCTTTAACTAAAGTTACAGATCTATTACAATGGCATAGGAGACTAGGTTATGCAGGTTGAAGGGCAGTACATAGGATTATGGCTTGAGCTGGGGTGAAACTATCTTTTAATAAACAGAGCAATCCGATTTACGAGCCCTGTGCCTTAGGAAAAGATACTGTACATCGTAATACAGAACTTGTTACTGATAAGAAGACACGCCTCTTTAAACGTATTTATATAGATATAGTAGGGTTATTCCAAACGGCTTTACTATATCGACGTCATCTGGATCTTACGAATAAGATGCATGAACGGGCGAAGTATGTACTTATAATCGTAGACGAAGCTACTAGCATGAAATAGATACGTTTTTTCGCGGAACGTAATAAATATCGAGTACGATTTATACAATTTGTCATTTAGATAAAGGGCAAACTAGGGCCTGGCTCTAGAGTTATAGCCGTACGAATAAATAATACTAGAGAGTTTCTATAGAAAGATATCTAGGAGTTTTATTTTAAATATAATATAAAAATAGAAACTTCGGCTCCTTATACACACGAGTAGAATAGTATTATAAAGCGTGCAATCAGATCGTTACGGAAGCTAGCAGCAACTATATTAATTAAATTAGGATTACCAAAAGTCTTCTAGCCTAAAGCTTTATCTACAGCCTGTGCTATTAGTAATAGGTTGCTAACGACCAAATCTACGTCCCTATCTAAATAATTTAACTTTATACCAGTAGATTACAGCCGTATACATCCGTTTAGTTGCCTTGCGTATATTACAGTCCCAAAAGAACGACGTCAGAAGCTTCTTATTTAGTATAAAGCGTGGAAAGGCATCTTTTTAAACTATACCGCTACGCTAAAATAGTATAGGATATAGAATCTAATAAAACGTATCATCTTAATCATACAGAATATTATTTTCGTTAAAAGTTCTATACCTGCAAAAGAAGACTTTAATAGTTATTTTACTAATAAGAAGTACTAAAAGAAGCCATATACAGGCTTAGCCCTATTAATTTCTGTACCAACAGATCCTAAAGATATAACGCTTATAAAGGAACTGAATAAGAAAAAACTATATAATGAAAAGAATAAGTATATTAATATCGTATTATTGGAAGGAATAATACCCAAATAATTAAATTTTATGGTTTATATCGAAAGTCCTAAGCCTAGCGTTTAAGATCTTAAGAATAATGATGAAGAGATTATATTACTTATAATGAGAATTATAAATAAAATTATTACTTTATGATGTAGTAGAAGACTCTAGAAGATCGAAGCTATATGTAACTCTCGTGTAAATATAACTCTATGTTTTAAGGGCAGTAAAGACCAGAGACTTAAGAGTTCTACGTTAGTAATAGCAAATAATACAGCTATTAACTTCAATTTATCCCAATCTTATAAAGAAGCTATATTCTTAGCTGAAGTTAAACAATAGTCTAAGGCTATAGAGAAAGAGCTTACTTCGCTTTTCGAAAATAATATCTAGAATAAACTTACAGAAGTACCAACAAGTACGAAGCTTATAGGCATTTGTTGGGTATTCACTCGTAAGCGTACAGAAACGGGGATCCTACATAAAGCAAGGCTTATAGTAAAAAGATATAAGCAGCGCTTCGGTATACACTACACGGAAATTTACGCTCCAATAGTTAATTTACATATAGTACGTATAATATTAATATTAACTGCAGTTTTAGACTTAAAACTATACTAACTCAATATGAAAATGGCCTTTCTAAAAGCAGTTCTACTAATCGCAGAGAGGATTATTATAGTCATATCTAAAGATTATACGGTCTTAAAAAAAGCTGTAGTATTATTATTATTAAAATTACTATATAGACTGAAGCAGGCCCTTTACTTATAGAATAAAGATCTTAGCCATATGTTACTAAGTAAAGACTTCTTATTTAAAATAGAAAAGAGCCCTGTAGATAAATACTTATACGTCACCGACGGCATAATAATTATCACCTACGTCGATAACTTCCTTATATTTGCAAAAGATCTATCGATAATTTAGAAAGTTAAAACTGCTTTAATAAAGAAGTACGAGATTAAAGATATAGAAGAAGTAAAATGTTTTCTAAGCTTATATATAAGATATAACCGTACTACTAAAACGTTACAGATCAACTAAGAAAAATACTGCAAGAATATATTAGAGCGATTTGATATATTAAACTAAAAGAATAAAGAGACTCCTATAGATCTAAGCATACGACTTTCAAAGGATAACAGCTAGCCGTTACTAAAAGAAGAAGATGTACAGATCTATCGTAGTATGTTAAGATCTTTAATATATGCCGCGTAGGAAAGTCGCATAGATTTATCCTATACTATTGCAAAGTTAGGACAGTATTCTAGTACGCTAATAGAGGAATACTGGAAGGCTATTATCTAGGTATATTAATACCTGGGTGGAACTTATCAACAGGCTCTATATTATAATTAAAATAGCATCTTAGAAGAATAACTCTTACTATCGTTAGAAGGGTACAGCGATGTAGATTAAGGTTAAATCTACAGCCTAGAATTTATAGCACGCAAGTTGACTTCAGGTTATGTGTATCGCTTAGTAGGAAGCGTAGTGTTATGGTTAAGCAAGCTTCAGACCTTTATTGCGAAGTCTTTAACTGAGGCAGAAGTAATTACATCAAATCATGCAGGCATTAAAGGGGTGTGGTTACGGAAACTTCTAGAATTAGTATTAGTAAGGTTTATATCGAACGTTCAAATTCCTTTATCTTCTATAACGTTCTTTATGGATAGTACTTCTATAATAACGATGAACAGTACTGGTAGAAATTAATAATATATTAAGTATTATGACATTCAGTACTTCTAGATAAGAGGTAAATTGGAAAAGCGTATCTTTAAGCTGGTACATTTTAGAACGAAAGAGCTGATAGTAAACGCGCTGATTAAGCTACTGCATCGTACGGCTTACGATCTCCATTTTAAGAATACTAACTTGTTTTAAATAAGAAGGATAAATACGTCTTCATTAATATAAATACAAAATTTCAGAAGAATAAAAATCTCTACCTTTTAAAACAAAAATAAAAATAAAACGATCTTATTCTAAGATAGCTAAATAAAACCCGGAACGTTTCTCTACGCTGTGTAAAAACTTTACAGCCTAAAACGTATAATTAGCTGAAGTTTATGTATAAGGGCATATAATTACTTACGCATTAACTCTCGTACGAATACAAACGATCTTAGCAGCTACTGCTTGCAAATCTGGTGTAGTACCAGCAGAACCAGCTGGGGCCCGTACCGCATTAACGGCGTCTAGTACCTGTTAATTCGAAACAACTCTAGGTACTAGAGCTGGGGGTAGTACTGCGGGGATCGGGGCAGGAGCAGGGGCAGCAGGTCCTGGAACTAAAGCCGCAGCTAACGCTGCATTAGCTGCAGCCAATTATACAGCCAACTGCACTGCGTCTAAATTCGCAGGCAGATAGGGTAGCTAAGGGATCTGTACGCCTGTACCATTATCAGGACCTTATACACTACCTGCTACAATACAGTCATCACTAACGGGAGGGAGGCCGTTAAAGTCTATATCATGAAGTTAGCTAGCTAGCGTCCTAGCAATACTGGCATATAGCTGTGGAGCAGTAATTTGGTAATATTACGGATTACCACGTATAACAACCAACTAAAGAGGATTATAAACAACGTAGTTTATACTAGGCCTAGAGGTACCAGGTGCTCTAACGTTATAATCTTACAAAAATGATTAGCTTCAATCTAGAACACATAAACATAAATAATGTTACTTACTCCAAGTACACACTGTGTTCACTTTCGCACAGAATGCACACTTTCCTGACCGGGTATTTGGGGCTACGATACACACACGCTGAAAATCGTAGCAGTACTAACAAGATATGGCACAGATGTAATAATTTAAGTATATAACGATAACGTTATAGCGCCCTATACCGCTAAAGTCACCACCCTCACCACCTGCACCTGCGGCTGCACCACCTCTCTTACGTTTACCGGCAGCTGAAGCCATAGGGACACGAGAAAGGTAGGAAATAATTATAAAAATATATAAAAGAGAGAAACCTTCAGTTATAAATACAAAGAAAAGCTAGAGAGTGATAGTAAAAGAAGAAGAAGAATAACTAATAACTCAACAAAGGAAACAGTTAGTTAAGTATTTATTTCTATACATACTCCATAATTCTAGAATCTACTACATTAATTATAAAATCGTACGATTTTAAGCTAGGGATATTACAGAGTTAATTCTTGTTAACACCCATACTGCCTATACCGTACATGTTATAGAACTGTACAATTTCATAAAGTATAACTATTAGATAAGATTTTATAAATAGAACTATAACTGTTTTATACGCACCACCGTATACAATAGGATATGATGTTGTGCTTATTATGCACAAAACTGTATTAACGCTTATTGTCTACTGATATGCATTAAGGGGTGTATAGCCTACACTAATACTATTACAGGTTTATTAAATTTTAAGGTATATATATATGAAACGTAATAGTTATTTAAGTCTAGTAGGAACTATTGAGCCTAAAGCGTATAGGTTTAATAGATTAGTAGAGTTTTCTTCCTATGTTAAGTTTCTCGTGCATTATTTAAGAAGTTATATAAGCTATTATAAGCACAGGATAATACTAGTACGCTATATAAGGCAGCAATTGTCTCAAGATAGCCAACTGTTTAGTTCCGTTGGTACGTTGTAAAAGCTATGCTATAAAATTAACTAGTTTGTATGTTGTAAAACTTACGTTCTGGATTTATCTTCCTGTCTATACGCTTTATTGCGAGCTGGGGTGTAGTGATAACGTAATAAACGTACAGCCAGGTTAGTCCGTACCGCTCTATAAATAGGAGGTACGATGTGTTGGTATCTAGAACAACCGATCATCAACCATACAGATATAGACCTACATACATTCCGGACTCTACAGGGTAGACGTAAACCTTTACAACTAATAGACGAAAAACTAATACAACTATTTTTCTATATTTTTTTAAAAGAGGCTTTTTTAGAGTTAAAGTCGAAATTAATAAAATATATATAAACCGTAATACTTAAAGAGAATGTTTAAAAAAAGAAAACTTAGCGAACGTCTACAAAGAAATAAGAGTCTATTTATCAACAACTTAATATTAAAGCTTAAACTTCAGAAAACATATAAAAAGAGATCTGCGTTAATTTTATTAAATTCTCGATTAAGTATAATAACGACGAACGACACAAAAGAATTACTTTTAAAGCACATAAAGATGAAAAAATTTTATTTTAGTATCAATCTCTTTTTTCTCTTTTATTCTTCTTATTAATTATTCGTATATATTCTTTTGCTTTGTTGTAGCGTTTTGTCGTTTATACTTTTTTTTGTCTCGTTCCTTTGTTATTTCACTCTTTTTTAAAGTTTAGCGAACTATGAAATAATAATGATTATAACTTATTATATAAAATACGGCGTAAACCTTGCTAATATCTCGAACTGTTAAATTATCGCCTATTATATTTTTAATAAATAGTCGTACTATTTTAATAATACTAGTAGAGCTGCTAATATCGCTATTAAACTTCATATTAGTACTCTAGTTATTATTAGTACACGTACTAGTATTGTATTCTCTAAAAACCTCGTCTTATATAGACGCATAATATCTTAAAAAAAATAAAAAATTAGCGTTTAAAATAGAAGTATATTTTAAAAATAAAGAAGCTGTTACTTAGCTTAATTTATTATACTACCTTCTACTATTAACTTTATTTTAGATAATAATTTTAAAAAGAATTATTTCGAGGTTATTTTGCTGAAAAAATATTTTAGCGTTAAATAATCTGTTATCGTTAACGATAGTATAAATAATAATATCATTTTATTGCACAAAAACAAGCATATTTTATAAAGCGACTACTATAAAACAATTATCAGAGACTTGAATAGCTAAAAGAATCTTAAATTAGTTAACTATATAATCGATGTAAGAAATCGTATAAAAACTAATCGAAGTATTAAGATAATACACAAATATCACAAAATGAGAATAATATACTAATGTAAATACAGATTAATACTTAAATTATTATTTAGTTTTTAAATACATAACAACAAATATAGCGGTTTAAATAGACAATTAACAAAAGAAATAACAAAGTAAACTAGACAGGAGTTAAATTTAAACTAGATATTTAAATATATAGAGTATTAAATTAAACAAGAATTAAGTCTATACAGAGTGTTAAACTAGATAGGAGTTGTTTTTACATAAGTTGAAAAGTCTGTGTAAAATAAAAGCCTAAATAGATTTTATACTGCACTTATTAAAATAATAGTTATAATCTTGATTTGCGAGTTTCGAAATCTAAATCTGGATACTTTCTTATTCTAAGTCTGTAGTTTATGTTATGTTATATAGTTTTTCTTTTAATCACAGTATCGCCTGAATATTTTTTATGATTATTTTGAAGACTTTTTTAATAGTCTGAATTTTTGCTTAGAGTTTATTATGCTGCGATTGCTTTATTATAATTAATAAAAACTGTTTTATATATCTTATCGAATTTCTAGATAATTATATAAACTTTGTTATTAATAACGTTCTTTTATTAAAAAAATATAACTTTGACTATTTTAAAGGCTAATATTGTGCTACTTGCAAAGCCAAAGACCTGAAACTTAGATTTAGTATTGTTATATTTATTAATGTAGATAGTCTTCTAATTCACCGAAAAAGCTTAAGTTGTAAATAATTAAAGACTTTTAAAATATTATAACCTTTTAAAAAGCGATTTTGTAGCTATATTTAAAAAAATAATCTTTTAATTATCTTTATTTTTTTAAAAGATAAAAAAGACTCTAAAAACGATATATATTTGAAAAAATATATCGCCTTCTGCGACCTTATGTCAAATGATAAGAAACAAGAAGCGATTAAAAGAAAAGTTAAAACTTTAACAATTTTAATTATCGAAGATTCTTTATTATGTTTTATATTAATGCCGAAATACTTTAATATTAATTTTGATAATATTAGCAGCTTTCTTTTAATACTACTCTTTTATAGTTTTATTATTTCCATCGAACTTCAAATTGATACGCATACTCTACGTGTAATTTGTAGTAAAACGGCTAGAGTTTGATTCTAACGTTCATGTAGTTCTGTTAATATTTATTATAATTAGTTAAACTTTAATAAACTCTATTAACTTCTAGTAAACTTTATTAAGAATATCTCTTTTTCTAATAACTCTTTCCTTTGTTATTGCTTTTTTTTCTTTTAACTATAGCTTTTGTAAAGGATCGAGATTAAGATTATCGTATTATATATTAATTACTAGCATCTTTTCGTATATCTTGTAAACTTCGTCACCTTTTCGAGCTTTTACTTCTTATTTTAATTTTTCGTATAGTTCTTGTTTCTTTTTTTATAATTTAGCCTTTTTCTATAGTTATTTTCTTTCATCTCTAGGTATTTTAATCTCGAGAACCGCTTTAAAGCTATTTTTTTATTCTATTTTATATAACCTATTTTTTAATATTATATATATTTCTCTGTGAACGCTCTTTCCTTTAATGAGACTATTATATTTTTACGATAGGCAATTCTAAATTAAAATTCGCCTATAAAGAGCATTTATTATAGAATATATATATATATTCTAATCGTAGACCTCTAACTCTCGTAGCATATTTTTTATAATCTCAGAATTAATCGGCAGCTTTTCGTTTAAATAGTCTTTAGAAAAATAGTAATAAAGATACTATAATTTACTTATTAATAAATAGTACTCCCGCTTTTTTTGAAATAAAATTAAATATTAATTATATAGGTTAACGAAGAATTAAACGTCTTTTCTTAAAAAATTTATATAGACGAAGCGTAAAGTAATAATATCCTACTTAAAACTAATAAACTCTTTATTATCTTTATATTAAAGAAAAATAGCGTAATAATTATTTATTATTAATAAAGTCAATCGATCTCACTATAATTCAATACGAATGTTATAAATGTTAATCTCGAAATAATAATAATTTTTAACTTTTAATACTTCTTCTATAGTTGCCATTTATAGTCTGACTTGTCTTTCCATTATTATCACGATTTCGGTCCCTTTATTAGTTCTTATTAAAACAAATAAACCGTATTTCTGAACTACTAATAAATAAAAGTACAGAACGGCCACTACTGCTCGATTACTGATATTGACGTAAATAAAAAAAATGTATTAAAAATAAGCGTCAATAATCCTATATATCTAAAACTTAAAAATGGACAATTTATCGTAACTATTCGCTAATCACATAATATTCAACTTAAGAACACGAAACTTAAATCTATTTCGATATAAAACAGTCGTTTTAATTTTATATCTTTTTAAATTAAGCTCGTAAATAGCCTTCCGAACGACTTCTTTAATAACAAGAACTTCTAATAATGCAATCTCTTTAATATAAACGATAACGTATTAATAATTCTTTCTTTTTAACCCTTCTTTCATAAAAGTTTATGCTACGATCTCTTTCACAGCTTTAAAGTTTACGAACTTCGTCCCAAACGATACTCTAAAATAAAGCCTATAATAATATCTTATCGACGAAAGCAGTCGATTTATTAATTTCAGCCATTTCGGCATCAAATCATCGAGTATCTTTAATTAAGTAGCCCCTTCTTTTATAAGATCTTTGATATTATTCAAAAGTTCTTAATTTTAACTTAATAAGCCGCTTTCGTCGACTATCTTTTATATTTGTATTTTAAAAGCCTTTTACCTTTAATCTCTATTTAGTTTTCGTAATTAATAACCCCATTAAGTAATTTTATAGTTAAGACTTTGAGTACTTAAACTACGCACCTTCGAAGCCTATAAACTTTTCAATTTAACTAAGATATCCGATCTAATAAAATTACTCTTAAATATAAGATACTTAATAAGATTTCTGTTGTCCTCCCAATTAAATTAGCTTTAAACGGGCATCGTAGGCTGCTATCGATAATACAGAGAGAGGAGACAATGAAGCCTAAAATAAAAATTTTTAAAATCGAATTTTTTGCGTTGCGGCAAATGTTTTTTGGCGCAAAGGTGTGTTCATATCGTTCGTCGTAAGATGCCAGTCCTTTCAGGGTAAGTCTGATCTTTTTTGTAGGCAAGTTATTGGCCTCAGTCATACAATACCGTGCTGTGTAATTAACTGACTGTTTTCAGACAAGTTTGATATCAAGCTCAAAGCACATCTCAGTCAGTATTGCGTTGTCATTAAACTAGTTTCCGGCCATCTGCTGGTTTGAAGAATACTCTGTTGCTAATTTACATTAATGCAGGACAGGGATATCCGATACTTTCCACGGTATTCAGGAATTGAAGGGACAGCGGCATCATATTTAAGCTGGGAAAGCCGTCAAGTTGAAGGAGTGTCCATCCTGAGCAGGCCAATTAGTACCAGAATTACCAATAGCCCAAACTACATCATGAACAACAGCGCCGAAAACGTCGTAATTGTAGGTGCTGCCGTATGTAGCAGTGCAGCCTGTAAGCTGAGAAGTGACAGGGTCAATGGAGCAACCGGTAATAGGGTTGCTAATGTTATCGAAGAAGATCCACGCAATGGTAGGAAGACCCAAGATACCTGGGTTGCCGACTGGGCTTTGGAGAGTGCCGCTGGAGAGGGAGAATTCAACAGCCTCGCCGGCAGTGTCGACGAAGGCGCCGGTGGTGTCGTAGGCTCCGACGACCCATTTGCCGTCTAGTGGTCCACCTTGGACCTGAAGCTTGAAGGCATCTTCGATTGCGCGTTTCTCGACAGCTCTGTTAGAGGCGTTAGTATTAGGACTTCGAAGATCAAAGCTATGTAGGAAGCTTTTCGGCAATCAATCACTTACTTGGCTGGGTGCTTCAAGTTGGCAGGAACGGCGACTAGAACCTTTTTGTTAGAGTTCTTGAATATAAGACAATTGAGGGGTTGTAATGATTCTCACGGGCGCTGGCAGCAGTAGCTCCGAAGACAATGAGGAACTTTGAGAAGAACATTACGAATAAATTAATGGGTTTGGATTGCTTTGATCCGTAGAGTTATATAAAGTAAGGATACTGAGGTTATGTGGATTATAATCTTTTGCTGTTCGGTATCGATGCTGAGGATGATCTCGAATGATGAGCTTGGGGAGGAGAATATGCCTTCTTTTTATATTGCAAGATGCCCATACAATGGCAATAAGAAAACATTGAATCCATCTTCTCCGTTGCGCCGTCGACTGCGATCGCTGAAGCCTCGAAACCCTCAAAGTCGCTGTTGAGCCGTCTGTCCTAATTGCAATATTGACGCACGAATCTATGCACCTCTTGTTACATAATAGGAGCTCACTGCTCAATTGAACCCCTAGCCTTGATGGCGTTCTGCATGGACTCTCGTATGACTCTCTATATTCATCCCTGCTCTATATCAAAGCAAATCAAAGCTAAAGTTTCATGCATGTGTTTCTAAAAAGCTCGTAATGGACCCACAATGGACCCTTGAGCGATCTCAACGGTAACGGGCCGTGCAGAAACTTACAGCGGAACCATTAACCGACATATTACCCTCACTCAAGGTAGTTCTACATAGTAAGTCCGTTGTGTTATCGATTAACGTGACGATTGTGGGGACTATAACCAGGCGCTAATCCTAAATGGGCTGTAGGCATAAGACATACATCTAATGCACTCTCATCCCATGACTTTAGATGACTTCATTTGTACTAGCGTCTATCACGAAAATAGGTTAGAAGAGAGCCAAAGAGCTGGGGAGCCTGCTTTATCCGCGGGAATTAAGTTTTTACCGTTGAGGGGTTGACCGTGGTACTTTTGCGTGTGCATGTACACACTTATAATACATACCTTGTACATATGTAGATGTAAAAGATATGCAAGGACTCGTGGTACGTGGGTAAAAACGTGGATGAAAGCTAAATATATACTAGGATACTACGGAGTTAATTATGTCCGATGAGTTTGTAACCCGTACCGAAGCTGTGGTGTATCTCTGACATTATCAGGGTTGCTGACGTCAGATCTCAATATTGTCTTCAAAATACTGGCCATCTTCACTGAAATTTTCAGAGGGCCGTAAATCTTATTTAATTTCCAAGCAAATCAGCGCTCGAAAATCGCCCCCGTTCATTGTCTATTCACACCGAAGTCTGGCTAGAAACCTCCAGCATGAGACTTGACGAATTTCTGGCTTCTTTTTATGTTTCCAACCTGCAGAGCCAAGTGAACGCCACAAGAACGCCACATCTCTCTCAACCAATCTCACTGGCCAGAATTCACCGGCTTACAACGGCCCAGTGCGAATATGGATCGCTCAGGATCTCTATTATAATGATACTTTCACGATAATATCACATAGTCACATATGGAAATGCATGTATAGGATTCCGCCATGCGGTAGGTGTTATGAGATCGGCACGGGATTCGTAACGAGAGAGTCCACTTCCATGAATTCGAGGTTAAGCTTTTGGCTTCTTAGACGAATCATAATATTTTAGTGTTCTAACAAATTTTGGGGATAGTCCAACTGTTCTCAGAACGCCACCGGATACGAGACCGTCAACCCGTTAACCGACCTAGAACGTCACACAAGAAGGGTTGGTGTGCGTTGAGGGATAAAAATGCAACAACCTCGCAACTTGGTTGCCTTATCGTGAATTCAAACCGTTGTACAGTTAGTATCAGACTGTGAAAACTGCACCTAAACATTTCTGGCAAATAGTCGCCCAAACTTCCCCTTCCTCATCGCTCTTTTCTATGAGAATCGCCTTTTCATGGCCAGCCAGCACCTCACCGGCCGTGAAAAGGCGAAGCGAATGGTGGCGGGAGAAGAGTGGAGTCCTGACGGAGAAGCCTCCGGGTCGCAGTCCGCGGGCGTTAAAAACAAGAAGCAAAGAGACAGAATTCAAGCCTCTGAGGCGTTCTCGCTCTCCTCAAGCGATTAGGCATGATATCACGCCTTCTGAACGTCCCGTCATCCATAGAGCTTTGGGAACGTGAAGACACAACGCACCTGCGTGAGCTCGCCCGATTCTTCCGATGGCTAGTTAGCCGAATTTGGATAGCCCATTAATAGGTGGCGCCTTGTCTAGTCTCACACTCACATGAATAAAATTGTAACGAGGGCCGTAGATTGAAGGAGGTACGAGACAAGGATACAGCTACGAAAAGTTGCCTTGAGTTCTGTACAGCCCTCTGCTGGTAGACTGCTCTCGTGTCAATCGTAGTTCTTGAGAATTCGATTTCACTCATATCACACTTCGATAACTATGAGTCCATATCTAAAATTTAAAATTGTATAGACACGGAAATAATCTCGAAATTTGCCGCTATATTTATGTAGTAGCCTCGGTAGGATGGCAGCTTGCCTCGAGAATAAGCAATAGTGAGCAATACCGTATATCTGGGACAATGGATGTACCTACATACCCTAATTTGACCCAGCTTCCCCTGCCCGTGAAGGGACCTGCCGCTAGCACAAGGGGGCTAATAACTTGCTCGGCCATAAAATACAAGGTACGGATAACTGTTAGCTAGGCGCTCGCTTCCAAGGATGCTAAGGCATCGTATTTGAGGGACTATAGTTTCGTGCACGCATGGCTGGGGCTATATACATTGAAAAACATATTAATATTAATAATATTAACGGTTACAGAAAAAGATGTGACGACATGGTAGGCCATTCCGGATAACTCAGAACGATGCCGGAGTCTTTCTTTTTTGCGGGTTTTGTCTTATAGTTACCCAGCGGCGGCTTTGTTCAGAGATATCGTTACATATAGAGCGAGTAGTACGTACTTCATTCCGACTTATCTACGACCACTCTCCAATAGTCAGTGATGCTATTCCATCCTTAATTCAGAATTGGGAATCAGGTAAGTTGGTTCCTAGATCTTGGATTTTCCGCATGAGGACATCTTTCCCGCATACTATAGTTTCAATGTACTAATGGTCCAAGAGTTCCTCTAGGACTTGCGAAGAAATGGCCCTGGAAGACTCCGTCGGGATTTTTTTGACTTCTAGACCAGGTCAGCCTCGAGGGTGGTCATAAGCTATAAGAATTACTTTAATGCCTCCTAAACGGTTTCCCGAACAGATCACAGGGCATTGCGAATGCGGCGGAACAGCGTCGAAATTTGAAAGCGCTGTACCCAGCTTCGAATTCGATGCAGCTAGGCGCGACATAGGAAGTCCAATCGCTTTTGCACCGCGCGAGTTCAGCACTCTTTCCGGGAAGGCTCTGGCGGCGGAAACTCACAAGTCTTCAGTCTCAGAAATTTAATGAATTCAATTACGAATACAATAATATTGTACCGAAACGCCATCCGAGTTTAGTGACTACGCTCGTCTTAAAGCCCAAACACTATGCCCATTTTTTAAGCAGGGTATTGTATTAATATCTATAAGTCGATGGTGCATACTGACAGTTAGGTGTCGTTATCAGATAGATTATTGACGGGAAAAATGTTCTCAAGATTATGAGCATACTGGGCCGTGCTAACTCTACCTCTAGAAAAAGCAGTGTAAGAATGCAATCTTGCGAGCAGTAAAACCACGCAAGAACGCGGGTAGCGGATGAAAGTATCAAAGGTGTTACTTAACACACCTTAAGGAACATCTGATCTCGCATCGGAATGCCCCGAACTGCGCTCGGGTGGCGTGGATGATAAGGGGGGGATTAGGCCTACAAGGTATAAGCCTCCAGTATATACCTAAGGAAGCCTCGATATGGGCATCACGTAATACCAATATAAGAAGGGTCCCTGAGACTACACGTACCATTCTCGGGGCTGGTACCACGGCAATCGTTGGAACCATTGTACATGTACTCCGTATTTTGGTTTCAATACAATATTGCAATGCTACTAACCACTAGCTACTCCTACTTCTATGTATACGTTCGAGATACTATTGGCAGTGCCGAAGCTGCGAATTAGTGGCTTTACCTAATTGATATTCATCGCAAATTTCAGTATGTAATTACAAGTCTTCTCCAACTTTTCGTCATGAAAGTTCTATCATTACGAATCCAAATTGAGCCAGGAAACCCATAGGAATTAAGTCGTGACCCAATCGATGAGTAAAAACTTTTCTTGTTTTTGTCCTTTCCAGTTAACAGCATAACCAAAGTCATTGGTTCACAAGATTTCATCTAGCTATTTAGCGTCGGATTTTAGAGTTTGTCATTGCGAAGCCACCGGGTGTGCAGATCGCACGAGGATTTATTTATAACGTTTGAGCTGCAGGGACTTAGCGTATGCACAGCTAGCCTGAATCTCGAAAGTAAGCCGGCCACCTCATTAAAGAAGCTTGGCCGCAAAATATCGGAATATTTATCAGGATTTATACATTTTACATGTCAACTTGAGCTGCCCCGAGCCGCGGGGGGGAAGGAAGAAAACAAAAGTTCCAGAATTTATATTGAAGACTGCGATGGATTGGATTCCGCAAAGGGAACGATTTAGAGGAGCTCTCGCCCGATAGCTTGGTCTTGTATTCATAAATACACTTCCCTTCAGATGAATCGTTGCAACCGCTATGCCATACGTTGGGGACTTTTCTAGATTTCCGGTTATGATATTCTAGACCTAGATCTGTGTATGCTTTATTGGACCAAAAAAATTTGACATTACAATGCGATGCCTGGTGACAAATTATCATAATTTGACTTATTTATGTCTCGATACTAGCAATTGTACTTGCAAATGCGCATGCATCGATTCTGTGGTCGGAACATGGAGACCATAGTCCTGATATCAACACAACGGGGTGCGAAATGCAACAAGGATGCCCCGATGTTAAGTCACGCCGCTACCATGCCCAACGAGAGTGATGGTAGGTAAAACCTAGATCACAAGACCAACTACCCCCAAGTATTTGAGGCTCGCGTAAAGATTTTTGTTGTGGTATGGCCCAAGCTTACGGGTAAACAAAGTATTTCTTTCTTCGCAACGGAGACATCACTTTAGAGGCTGTTCATTCTAACGCTAATCCCCAGAATTTCAAGAACTAGATCGAACAATTTATCATTCGGAATTACGCTGTATTTAAAAAGCAGCATAGCACGATAGAACTCTTGAGCATGGATGCCACGTAAAAAGGTTTTGTAAAATCACCAATGTTGCGATGTTTCGACGCAGTAGGCAAAATGGAAGGCTATTGCTGCCATTTGGGATGTCCATGTCCGAGACCGATGTCACCATGACTTCCTATTCTGATCGCAAAGCGTTTTTGGCACCATTTGCATGATCATATATGCATAAAATCCCCAATGGCATCATTATGTGGCCATATTTCCGATAATATTGACCGTTTCTGGATGAGACCATGCATCCCAATTGACAACACAAAAGTCCATCGTTCAAATATACTCTTCAGACCTCTCGAAAATTTAGAGTCTTTCGGCCCGATTATCTATTTTCGGATATAATCTGAAAAACTATCTTATTTGTTTTTCAGGTTTAGTGAGTGACAGTAAAGGGTTTGGGAAGCACATGCTGAGATTTTAGGATGATCGAAGAATACCTTTTAAGTCGAACCTGCATCTTCTCTCGGGTAGTGGTAATTCCACTGGAGAATTAGAAATCATATCAGGCCTAGGCCTGCCTAGCTCTTGTGGCTCGCAGAACACTCTACAAGGCCGCCTGTACGTACGTATATGCTGGGTTTAATTTTCTTGTTCGTTCTCTTTTGCGAACAACGCTAGTGAATGGTATTCTAAGATCGGGTTCTATATTTAGGGTTCTAGCCACAACTTAAGTTTGGGAAGCGTCAGGGTATTCGAAGAAAATAAGGTACTTTACAGGAAAGCTATAAGAAGAGTGACTTATATGTGGTACAAAAATAATCGAAGATGCATATGGCTCTATTTGCCGTCCTGCCGATGCGGGATCCAAAAACTCGAATTGTCCTTGCATGTGTACCTTAAGCACAACATTTCGATTCAACAAATAGTGGTGTGATTGTATTACTGATACCTTTGTATCATTAGCGTAAATCTGGTTGTGGGGCTGAAAGGAGCTTAATTATCAACATTCAGCTATTTCGGAATTTGTTTGCGGCCTGTTTCTGTATTTCTCGAAACAAGCATTTCGCAGCCGACTGTGAAAGGAATATGCATCCGCTATGGGACAACAAAGCTAACTAGATGCAAAACTAAGCAGTAATTAAACAAGGGCGGGCGTAACCGAAGTTTTGGCTGTGTAACCGACTTTTGTTCGGTTATGATTATCGTTACCATACGTGAGTTATGCTGCCATAACTGGCAACCCGAAACGAAGAACTCATGAACTCCATTATCAACATGTCGAATTTACTTCCAATCCTGTTTTGACGATCGAAAGGTATAAATTCAACATGAGAGCGGCTACAAAACCATAACTTTTGTCTAGCCAGCGCGATACAGTCTCTAGCTCGGACATCCGGACTTTCTGTCATATTTTGCAAACTTATTGAGCAAACGTCTGATAATTCTCAGCAGCGCCTAAAGTAAGGCTATCGTAACGTCATCGAGGCCTTGACCAAAATTTTAATAAATATATTTATTCAGAACACTCACAATACAATCATGAATCTCCTCCTCCTCGCGGCGATCGGTTTGAGCACTCTCTCAAACAGTACTCGCTAGCCCTGCTCCAGCAGCAAAGCCCGGGGGCCGGGAAATTTATGCTAAAACAAGCACTGCCATCGAGAAAAATCCCGACAAGGCATTATGCGTGGACGTTACCTACACACCAGATTATAGCTTTGAAGGTCGGGCAAATCTTACATTTGCTCGAGAAAACCCTCCGAAAGCCCCCTATACCTCTCTCCAGATGATCTTTCTCTGTCCCGACTGTCCGATCACATTTGCTACGCCAAGCACTGGTATTGACGACAGAGTTTTCACCCCGTTCACTCTACAGGAGGTCTCTTTTCCGGCTAGTAAAAAGTCGGACAAACGCAAGATCAGTTTTCGGGTCGAATTTATCCCTCCAGCAAAAGGGAAGGTTTCAGCCGATTATCAAATTACATTTTATCAAAACGGCAAGCCAGCTTTCAAACACATATATCAGAAGAAAATATCTCCCTCTATTCCTATAAACTATATTGTTTTACAGAACGAGAAGGGTGGCGACAAATGGTGCGACGTGAAGTACGAGCTGATCACATTACCTAAAAGAGAGATAGAGGACGGTGAGGGTGACGAAGATTAATTTGAGAAGATATAAGTCAAGGGACCTAGGGAATTTATGGTCAATGAGATAACAGAGCTAACCCCATAAACTCACCTCCCCCGTTCCCGTATCTCGTAGATCGAACTCGGGCTGCTGCCTTAACACACTTTTTTCCTTTTCCCGTATCATCAATACACCTACCCAAATTTCTTTCCCAAATTGTATATAGAGTACGGTAGCCTTATGTACTTTTTTATTTTTATTTTTTGTTTTGTACCTAGAAATGGCAAGCTCGCTACCCTGTCGCGATATCAGAAAGAATGTGTTCTGCATATGAACTTAGACGACATACCAATGCCACGAACCTATATAACCCATTCAATCTAGAGCAAACGACTAACTCGACCGGTATTGCGCGACCAACAATATAGGCCATGTAACTCGGGTTCTTAATTTTATTCTCGTAATGTAGGCATTTAGTGAAAGCTGATATACGAGACCACCATCGCCCGTCAGATAGATAGTTGGCTTTATATTGCCATTGTTTCACTTTAGTAGAAAGCAAAATTTATTTGGTGTGTAACGCAACCATATTTGTCAACGCGTCTACTACAAACCAACCTGCCTTACCTCCAGGCTACTCTGTTAGAGATATATTCTTAAGTGCTCAAGTCAATTTCAAATTCCATATTAAAATATTAATCCCCACTATTAAATACTATGCCAGGAAGGTTGTGTTCTCCAATACAGTTCTTATCAGAGTTATCCAGCAATTTTCATTCCCCCCATCACCGCCCTGATCCGTATTCCATGTTACTACGAAAACCCCGTTTCAACATTAAATCAATAAACGCGTTCTAGCAATTTATATTAAGGACCTAATTAACAGCAACCTTGTCTAGCATAAGCCTATATAGGCTCAGGATAGTCTCAAGTGCCAGCATGTAGGCAGGACCTTTCATTCAATAAAAAGAAGACATGATAAGGTTTAAATTTTGAAATATTTCTGATAAGTATACATGACGGCCTCGCGGTTTCTTCGGAACTAGACTAAACTCATTCTGACCTCGAGGCTAGCTACCTGTCAATCAATTATCTCCAATTCAAATCCAGCCAGGATACATTTTCTGGTTTTCCACCTCGCTGGTTGATCTTGGAAATGAGAGTATACCCTTTGATGATATCCGCGGTAAGGTCACTCCCCTCTTTGAGGGCACGTTGAGCATGTTTGCCTTGTAAGCACAGTATTTGGCTTTTTCGGTTTATCCAAGAGCCTTTAGGGTTGACATGAACAGAGCTTGGATAGCCTTGTTCTTTTCGGCAACAACCAGAATTGGGAGCCACTCATGCTGGAAGTTGGTCAGGGCTGCGATTACGGAAGCGCCAGTGGTGGTTTTCCCCGTTCCAGCACGTCCAGAGATAATAACAACATTGGTGGAATTTTCTTCTCTGTAGGGCATATGCTTGAAGGCTAGTCGTTGGAACGGATCTAAGTGCTTGACATGAAGGCAGTCTTCTAGGTGAGAATATATTGTCTCTCTCATTTCTTCATTACCACTTCCCTATAAAATATCATGGTATGCAATTGGCGTATCTTCCTTGATGGCTTCCATCAAGCCTACAAGTGCAAAAGTTTGTTGACAGCTTCTCCTCTGAGAAGTACAAGGCAAAAGTTTGTGCAGAGATTAGTCCATTGATAAGATTGTCAAAAGATAATTAACTTACTGAAACTCTCCCGCTGATGAAGTCTCGATCTTGGCCATATGCTTGTCAGATATGTTGGAAAATGTAACCTCAGGCAGGCCACTTTCATTGTACTCTCGACTTGGCCCACACTGCAAAAGGCCGGAATGGGTTTCCCATTAGAGAATTTGATTACGAACCGTGCTTTGCCTTCTAGTTGATGTACTTCGTGGGTATATTCTCTACCGCGAAGGTAAGAAACAGCCACAGTGTCATCAGAATTTAGCTGTAACCCAACTTTTCCGCCCAAACACTCCATAAGAGTTGCGACTTCAGGCTCGAATTCTTCTTTTATCACGGTCTCCCAAGATTTTCGATATGCAATCTCGGATCGCATAACGGATGGACCAAATCCACCAAACGCACTTTTCTTTTCGACATAGTTTATAATAGTACGTTTCCTCGGGAGCGTAAGCAAAATTCGTTTACTTTTTTCGGAACATCCAGGGTTGATTTGTCGAAGTACACTTCTAGAAAGCGGCCTGCGAGAATATCTTGGAAACCCGGGATACACCTGGATCTGAAGCAAGTTTTTCGGTAGGTGTGATTCGCAAACGTTCGGGCTGGGTTCGGTGGCGATGGCGTATTTCTTCTCAGCGAGCTAAACCGAGCGGATTACTTTTGGTACATGTTAATGCACATTATCGGAGCTTGAGCGTTGCCATCGGATGACTTGATACAAAGGTATGAAACGGCTCGATCCGTGGCACTGGCGGATTTGGTGCGGTAAAAACAAATTTTGAGAGCAGGAAGGTATAAATGTTCTCGGCCAAGCTCACGATACCTCAAGGCTTTAATGGTGAGCGTTCTGGGGGCATCTTTGCCGCTGAGAGGTTTGGGGGACTTTGGGTTGTTAAAATTTGCTTCTGGTTTAACATCAACATCAGCTTTTCCTTCATTCTTGGGCATCAAATTGCTTGGATCTCAATCAAGTGGAACGGGTCTAGAATCGCCTCGTCCTTAGCCTTTGCTCGTAGTGGCCTCCATCTAGTGGGCGGACGACAGCTTGATGTATTTGGAAGCACGAGCTTGCAATTTTGATAAAACTGATGTTGTAGGGAAATGGGATGTCGAGGCTAGAGACCGAGAAGAGCTGGAAGCTGGAAGCTGTAGAGTATGGAGGAGATGTTTTTCAAATCAAAACGGGGTAGAAAGCATATTTTCCTAGAGACTCGGCAGTGCGAACGCAATTCATTCAACAAAACTTTACAATGGTATCGAGTAGTAGCTGATCAACCATGCATTCCTGGCCTGTACAGCTGCAAATATTACATATCTACAAACTCAAACCTTCTTCCATACTGTCATCCGGTATTGACAACTTATTCTTATGTTACAAGATCGCGCGAGTGGGGTATGGAAACAGGACCTTAAAGGGTACATAGCCCGCAACAGAAAGCTTAAATAGCAACTAAATTTTACCACCACGAAACGAGGATTCTGTGGTTCTAACTTTCATTGCCAATTGCGGTTGGAGGATTCGGCGGGATAAGAGGGTTGTGAGCTGTTACGGGAGTGAAGCTGTATATCAAAGCTGCGGGCGCCACGTTGGTGCTGCATTGACTTTGTCCGTGTCTCCGGGTCTCCAAATTTTCTACATCCAGAATGGCAGTTGCCAGAATGGGCAGAAACCAATTTGAATGATTGCCAAGATCGCTCGGAATCTGACTCTTGCATCGATACCGTAAACTTTGTTTGTTAATAAACAGATTTCTTGACTAATATGAATATCGGTTGTGAGGAAGTCAAATTAATAATAACGCAGCTCAGGCTGTGCTCTCACGTTTTGAACTCGCGCTGTGGAAGCATTGCCTATGCTTCGTATATCTACTATACTTCTCAGGATAGTAATTTGCTGTAGTTTGCATTGATTTTTTGATTGCCCGCATCGATACCGACAAACTATTGCCGTTTCATTCATAGAAAGCATTGGGGATGAAGTATATCATGAAGCATGAGGGCCGACGGACTTGGCAAGTCGGCGATCGAGAATAGCGTCCCTGTTGGTGCACCCTGTGTTGGAGCTTGATGCAATTTTGCAGTATCAATTTTGGTGGGGTTCGACGCAAGACTGGCTTGCGGCGGTGATCTTCAAGACCTGATCAACTCACGAGGAAACCGACCCAGCATTCCGAGCCTACTGCCAATATTGAAAACGATATCCCTGATAACTAGAACAGCCCTTACATCGTCCTGGACCTCAACTTGGTGATACAAACGTTGTCTTGAACGTAGTGTTCCGTCCCCTCCAACGCTCGTATTCGTACTAATTAGCAGAAGGGTACCTCATTCAAGCTCCTGCAACCTTTGAGAGCCTTTCGAAGCCAATAGAAGACAAAATTTTCGTTCCACATCAGCCGAAAACCCCCCAGGGTCAGAAAAGGGATGACTATATGATCGATGATGAGTCGAGATCCTCCTGCTGCGGTTCTTTCTATTTTCCCCAACGGATTCACAGCATTACGGATGACAAAGTGACAACCAGCTGCAGTGCAGAAGAAGCAAATACGAGATCAAATCTAAGTATCACATTCTTAAGGTGGGGTAACAATTGTGCGACATATTTTACGTTCACTAGCATTGCTTTGTTAATTTGAGGCTTTGCAGGGACTTCACATCCGGCGATCGAATAGAGCAATGTCCACCGGCCATGAAGAGATATCACACCCTGGCCGATCGAGCCAGGAACGGCCGCCACCCATCCCGAAGCCGAAGCCGTCGAAACACAATATTACCAATGCAGTGCTGCAAAAAGCATTTGAGGTGGAATACTACATGCTCAAAACAGAGAATTAGCAAGAAATCAAGATTCCTGCAGCTGTGGAGGTTTTCAGGGTCCAGATTTGCTGCGCCATTTCACGTATCCTCACTCATCTCCTAACTTTATGCCACCCAGGCTTGTTGCGAACAACCCCTTAAAGAGGATTTTAGGAAAGCTTTGTTTGACATGATTGAGTCTACAAGTGAAGATAAATGGCTTTACTTTTGGATTGTGGGATAAATCTTGAGGGGCAGGCAACGGAAGAAGGCTCCACCGGCGCAAGATCGGGGATCGCCACCTGCCCAGGTCGGTGAAGTAACGAAACGACGAGACCCACTAGATATCAATGAGCGTAGGTGACACATATATATCCATGTATGAACACGGCTGGCTAGCTTAATTTGACAAGGTATCAACTGAAATCACGGTTTATGCCTGTATGACTGGAGAAATGGATACGATATCAAACTAGCCCGTCTGAGTATACATACCACATCCTCATTTTGGATATCTTCTTGCTTCTTTCTTCTAGCTTTTTTCTTCCATCCATTTCTTGTTTTTCTTCCGAGCGGGACGTATCGAGCTGGGGAGGATTGCCCCATTTCTGGGTTGCGGTAAAGGTATCGCCTTCGTACGGGTATGCCATTGCAGTTGCTTGGGCTGCAAACACTCAATGAAATGAGACCGAGTTCATGAAATGATCCCTCTCAGAGCCCGATCTAATATTGAAGGTTAAGTTCCGAGAATGATTATCGGCGATGAAGTGATATAGTTGTACTTGGCGAGAGGAATGTAATTTTCTTGGTTGGAGCGAATAGAGAGATACAACAGGATGAACAGGTGCTTCAGTACCTGTAACTTTAACCGAAAGGAACTATTCCGTTAATACGGTATGGGCCACCACTATTCTTACCGCGGCAGTTAAAATATCCTAAGGCGTAGGCACAAGGCGGTATCAAATGGCCAAACTTCAGTTACCGACGTTCTATGACCCTTTGTGCACTATGTTCTTTGACAGGAAAGGTATTTGGTGGATAAAACCATTGTTTTTGTTTTTTCTTCATCCTCATTTATCCAGCGCCCGTCTCACCTTTACATTGACTAAGAATATAGGTACAGGAATGGACACGATGCAGTTATGTTAAGAAACTAGGGAGAAAGATAAGGACAATATACATGAGGGTTGAAACTGAAGCACGAATTGCTATGTATCAGGTGGTTGGGATCCAGCGGGAGATGAGTGCTAAGAACCTTGAAGAGAAGCGTGACTAGCTTGCGAAAAAATGTAAGTCGGGATCCTCCGCGTCTATAAGTTCTCGTCCACGTTCTACGTAATATCAAACATATAAAATTACTACATTCGCGAATGTTTTAAGTCTAATGTCTTAGACTTTACTTAGTTTCTAGTCAACATTCTGAGAGTAATGACTTCCAAGACCATTATAATTGTTGTAGTTTAAGAGTTCAGGAAACTCCTGAACTATAATAGCCATGAATTCAAAATGTATTGTTGTGTTTATAATATTAACAAGTCGGAAGTTTTTATGGATATTTATGCCACCTTTTTATGCCTTCAGAGGCGTACCCTCAGAGCTTCTGTAAGGGACTTTTCAACAGGGCCTTCAATAAAACTGCTATGGAGTTGAAAAAAAGCATTTTATCTATGAGAGATAAAAGCGCGTATTGTTGATAGAAAGGTAGAGTTTCATGGATTGTTTTGTTTTTTCCCGATCACCACTAGAATAAAAGAAAATTACTAATAATACCGGGTCACTTTCTGGAGGTTGAACTCTAGGCCCAGGGTGGGCTATAAATCCAATATCGCGATATATGATAATACAGATATACTCTAATAAAGTATGAATATAAGGATTTTATAAGAGACGAGCTGGGGTAGTGATGATTTTAAACAAGGGCAATACTTGGCTTGTGTAGTTGCTTTACAATGAATTAACAAGATATATAGGTACGATCTTTATTTGTGGGTATCGGTGCGTATTCGGCTAAGTATAATATAAGTGGATGTGGAAAATCGTCGAGGACAAGATGAGCATAATTATAAAATTCCCTCCAAGTCCCTCTCGTCCCGTCGGCTGCCTCCCTTGCTACTCTCACTATCCTAGCTCAGGAGCTGAGCACCTAGCTTCGAAACTCGCCCCATGATTACATGCATATCTCCCACCCTATCTATAATATTACTAAGTTAATTTCTTTTGTTTTTTATTCTTGGGGCGATTTTGTCGGTTCCTCTTCCGTCTGGAGGTGAGAGATGGTATAAAAGATGCTATCGGAAGTTTTGGGCGACAATCCTTCCAAGAATCTGAATTCTCTACGGCCCTGCAGATTTTGTCATGTTGGCCACGGAATCGCCATCGAAATCGAACTTCCCGAAGAGTTCGTGGAAGTAATCCTGGTAAGAAGTTAATCAGCATTTGAAATTGAAGTTCTATGGAGCTATTTGCAACCACCTAAGTTCATCTTACCGAAAGGTTCGCCCATTTCCTGTCGTGGATGGAACTATTTGCCGGAATTCCTCAGCCTTCTCTTAAGGTAGGGATATTAATCTGCTTTGGTAACTTCTTATGCTCGCTATAAAGTGCTTCTTCGTACGTCTGAGGGACAAGATGTGCTGTAAGAGAAGCGCCAGAGGATCTCCACGTCAAACAGAGTCGGGTGTGTTGTATGCTGTTAAACACTTGAAAGTTTGCACGAAAAGCCTAGGCTGAACACAAAGTTTAACAAATTTCGATGTTGTTGTATATTGTTGTATTTATTGTATTAGCGGCTAGGTGGGTACCTCTGGGCAGCCTGGGCAGCCCAGTTAGTGTTCTGTTGCATTTTTGAGTTAACGCATCTTGGCATTCTTGCTCTATAAATTGGTTTCCTACCTTTCCAAGCAATTTCCTTTGTCTAACAACCAAGTTTCCTTTGTATAACGAATTCCCTTTGTTCAACCAATTTCCTTTGTTCATCATTATACACCCATTGTATTATCATTTACATATATATTGTTTTCAAGCTTTTCTCTCTTTCATACCGCCCATCGCTCTAAACCGTCCATTTTACCTATGTACAACTGATGGGCCAGCTAGATAGCTGGTAGTCTCCCAGAGACCATATTACTACCTCGCAGCATTATGAACCATCACAAAGAATTCAAGGGTTATGTCCTGACTCCAATCATCGACGAGCAGCTTTCAAATTACCAGCGCCAACCTGCAAATGCACGTAACTACTACTGCATATTTCCATAGCTATGTCAATAGTTTATCCGTACAGACATGTCGTGTAGCTGTTCAAAATCAATGTTTTGTATTACGTACTTTTTTTCTATTGTTCTAAACCTAATTATCAAACTTCACCATTTAGTTAGAAGCTTGCATAAATCATATAAATTTGAAATAGTATTTAACACATGAGGCTAGCGCTAACAAAATTAAACAACAATATAGCCGCATAATCTTATCCAAAGAGCTCCCACCTCACATATTCTGCATATCAACAATCTAGCATATACGCATATTCTTACCACTTCATCCTATTGCGCAAATATCAACGCCTTACATCCTCAAAAGTGACATATCTGTTGGATTTGACATTCGAGACCATTTTGATAATATTTTACTGGTTATACAAGGTCAGCCGCATGACATTTCTGTTCAGGAAGGCATTAAAATATACAGCCACTTAGTATGGGACCAAAACCTTACCTGGCATTTCTATATTTGCCATTTTTCATGTCATTAACAAGTTGAAAAATATCCAGAAGAAAAGAAAACTTATTCCATTTTAAACTTTCTTTTCAAAGTACTTAAGCCTTACATTCATACATCTATGTACAGTACAGCGAATGGTCACTTATCACTATATCAAGAGAAAAAATCCGGTTCTAATTTATAAATCTACCTTTGCTTCTTCAAACAAAGAAGCTGTAGATGCGTCGGAAATAGTAGGTGACTTAATACCTCTTTTAAAAGATTGTCTGAACTCCCCTTTAACTAACATCCATGCCACTCTTAACGTGGAAGACTACTTATCTTCAGCATCACACGCTGGAACAGTTATATTGTAATTATAATATTAGTATGGACTGTTGGAGTATTCGCACTTTGCTGAACCAGGTCAGTCCCTGATTCATTCACTCGGCTGCCGGAGTTCACAGCGATTCGCAAACTCTTTCGACCAGGAATACCGATGCTTTTGCTTGCCGTTAGAGTTCGGGCTTTGGGGCTTCTAGTTAGCCTTCATTAGTTTAAGTTAGACAGCAAATATTAAATAGCACAACGCAAGGGCCATGGATGGCACTCGGCGATTGCTTTTATGTTGCAATCGCTCGTACGTAAAGGAACCGAAGAATTATAAAACCCAAAGGAGGCCCAAGTTAACTTTCTATATTTCTTTGTGATCGAGACTATCGATATCTATTCACTCTTCAACTAGAAAGAACTCAAATCACACCAATATAGTCTATGGATCCAACTTGTAACACCATGGTTCAGTTACGTCTACCACCGTGGCTGCGAAGCCTAATAGGGAAATTATACAATATTTTTAAACTTCAGGTATCTCAGACCCCGAATGTCCATCGCGAATCCCTAACGCCAACGCAAACGCAAACGCAAGCACACATGCAAATGACTACATCTACGGTCCCACCCTTGCAATTGCCGTCTTCATTGGCCCCGGCAGTGTCTATTCCTACCTCACCAGATCGTCTAGTCAAGCCCAAAGACCTCTCTCTGCAGTTATCAGTTAATCTCAAGGAGCAGCTAGAAAATCCATTACCAAGCCCTCTACTCAAGGCTCCCCCAAGCGCACCAACGGAAAGCGAGAAGATTGACTGGAAGGTCTTAAACCTATTTCCAAACCCACCAACGCAGCAGACCGTATATAAACAAGCCGCGAACCGGCACGCTGCACTCCAAGAAGCTCTCCAAAGCCTAGAAGTACGGGATCCGTCATTGGCTGGCAGTGAAGATATATATATCTCAGAGCGACGACTGAAAGAGAAAAGGCCCAACCCGATGAATCAAAAGTATCAACCTCGTACGTACAACAGCGTTAATTTTCCGATCGTAGCGCGGGAAGCTACCACAGTCTCTTTGAGCAAATGCTGACCGAATTATATCATAATAGCTATTACCCGCGAAAAACGCCAGAGATCTCAATTCACCATCGATAATATCCATGCAAGACCCGAATCAGATACCATCCCGATGGACCAGCTGCCGCAATTAATTATGAAATATCGGACTCGCGAAAGCGAAAGCCCTGTCGGGGAGATCCGTCGTGTACACGGAAGACAACGGAATATAGAGTCGAAAATAAATGCCGCTTTGCCGTCGGCCGTCATCTTTCGCTAAAGGCCAGAGGCGCCAAAACTACGGTCCGAAATTTTATCCAAGACAAAATCGTCGGCGCTGTTGGGGCGTCAGAACGTTCGAGAAGAAACTTAGACCGAGTCTTCGCATTCAATGGATGGAGGTATTGATAGCACTTGTGACAGTATTCACGAAATGACACCAAGAACTATCATTGTTCCTACATTTGTTGCGGCAATGTTTACCGATCTCAAAACTTGATGGTCTCGCATGTCCTATACCTAACTCGCTTTGTACATAGCTTTACAGATCTACAAAACGTTCTATTATATTTCGCGACGTAATTACAATTGCCTACCAGTATCGTGGTTCTACACGACGCAAATATGACTACAGCGTAATAGAGGTTATCGGATATTCATACAAGGCTACATGATACGTAGACCTACGCAACATGCAGCAAAGCCCATTCCCTCCCTACACCTAGTCCCGAAGCTATTCCTAAACTATTGGAATGACTTGAAGTTACGGCACAAAAAACCTAGAATCTAAACCCGATAAAGGCCACCCCGATATCAGGTTCAGATAGTCATCGAGCTATTGCCTGGCCTGCTCCACCTTGACCGAAAATACGAAGGTTTACGCACATGCGCATAGTAAGTATTTCTAGCCAGCTTGAGCGGCAGAGTTGATTGTACCGGTATTACGTACACGATTCCCTTGCACACTCCCGACGACCTAGTTTCGTCCAGGTTGTTTGTATGTCGGCGATAACGTAATTGGCACTTCGAACTAGTCCAGTCCTGCATCATCGCTCGACGTAGATTCCTCAAGTCCTCACGTAGATCCTAAAGAGTTGCTCTTCGCGGTAACAGACACTTTGGCCATGGCGCATATATGCATGTTGAGACCAAACTCCACAAGGAAGAAAGTTAGGCCAACCAGGCCCTAGGTGGGAAACTTCATGAAAAATTCTGTATAAATTTCACACTTCACTTCATTCGGGATTCAAACCCACATCTTGAGTTTAACACTCTCAGTTTTAACTTGAACAAATTCCGCATACGAAGTGCCCCCAGCATTCGAACTAGAATAGCTATCGACATGATACCCAAAGGCCTCCAAATCGTCCATATATATGGTCATGTATTTTTCGATAGCATGCCGCACAAAGTGACGGCCCGGATTGATGGACTTGACCTGGATTGAATCGTGAATTCCTTATTCAGGTATGAACCAGCGACGGCTCTTGAACATGACAAGTTCTAATAATATCCTAGCCCACTTTGGGGACAGAAAACTTTATAGCATGTTCATTTATTCGCGCAAGACAATACAGTAAAAGAAGAAAAGAAAGAATATAAAAATTCTGAAATAGTATTTTATTCTATTGTTTTACTCAAAGCCCGATCGGATGCCATTGAGTTCCTACTATTAAATCACCACAAATATTGAACTAATTACTGCTAGAAATATTGAAGATAACGATTTAAAGATCTTCTAAAAAGAACTATATGAGGGTTCTAATTTCTCCGATTAGCGTCTGTATGAGCTATTGGGTGAGCGGGAAAAAGTTACGACACTTGCCCTGACCCGGTAATACGCCAGCGAACACGCCAAACGGGGTTGACTGCTTCTTCTTATGAAAATTTAGTCTTATTGAAAGTTAACTGATGACCGGGATAGGCTTTTGGAGCTCAACCATTGTACCCCTGCAAGCCTTTGAAAATTTTTACCTTCAAACCCTTTCACACACAAATCTCAACATTTAATTTAGAAAATCTTCCTTCACTGTACTATTTACTGGATTCCATATTGGATTTCACACTGGATTTCACACTGGACCTGGATTACACGCTGGAACTTGGCAGGCAGGCAGTCTGTGTGGAAGCACATACTTTATGAATTTAGTGAAAATTGTAGATACCAAATTAAGTAATTTTGATTAAACACACCTAGTACAAGAGCGACAAATACACTTTATTTCAATATATTGAAAAAATAATACGCACAGATGCCTAGTACTTGACGTCATTACTAGAACTGAAGCTAATCTCCTAACTTAACACTGATTGAAAATGCTTGGCAGGACAGGATGACAAAATAACTTGGTGCCTGTAATTTCATTTGTATTGTTATGTTGGAATGAAAGTTTATTTTATTACCCCCGTAAGCGAATACAACTGCATACAACATCATACAATCAAAAAATGCATTTCCTGTTCACCCCAACTTAGTAAAGTACCCCGTACATTTCTATAACGTCCCCATTTATCACGAAGGGTGATTATTGTACGGATCTAGACGCAAAAATCAGCGGTTGGATGCAAGGGAAATTTTGCCGTCCCAGCTGACTTTAATTTCTTTTGCGGAACCCGTCTCTCCCATCCTCTACGTATTTTTCCAACTTGGCTGGTTCCCATAAGAAATGAGAGACTTGGAAGGCTTCGGAGACAGGATCTAGACAAGATGGCTTCGTGTTCCAACACATGAAAATAGGAAAGTAATACTACAGTACTCCCGACGGCATTTCACAAGCTACCTTTGACAAAGCAAAATCTGGATATCCCACCGATTACCGAAGCGCAGGCAGAAGCTCTCGGTGCAATCCACTACACAACGGAGAAATACTCCCTAACCCTGAATTTCCAGAAGAAAAATATACAATTTATTAATAACTTGGGCTTGGTGCATGCGAGGGATGCATTTCGAGATGATGAGAAGAATACGTTAGTGATGCCTTCCATGGAAGTTTTAACGGAGCTTTTGGCTAATAGACAGTTAAGAGGCATTCGATACGTCTATGGTTGAGGAATGACGAGTTGGTGTGAAAGGAGCTACAACATATCTGGGATAGGCTATATACGCTAAAACCAGAGGAGTAGAATATTCCACTAGGCCTAGAAATACGGAAAAGGTTGGTGGAGTTGCGAAGTAGTACAGTCCCTTTGGATTCATGCATATGCTGAGAAGTCGTAAAGATCACGACTCAATTTTTCTCCGATTACTAGATTTGATTTTTAAATGTAACTTCTAGCGCCGTTGTCCCCCTTCTCGGCGCCTAGCCTTCCCACGACTCTTTCGGTAGGCACCATATGAATATTATAGTAGTATCGAGAATTGTTCGCCTGTTCATGGAATCTAATACAGGCCACTCTTTCCAAACTTTCGAAACTGACATCATGACTATCAAAGAGCTCCGTATTACTTTGTAACGTCATTAGTGTAACAGCGCTGGAGACCGAGACCCATCGGTCCTCAGAATGGCTAAGACATTTGGTCACGGGCGTTCGAGGGTTTCTTGAATTTTCGCCAGCAGAGAAAAAACAAACTTTGGTCATTTTTTCGTGAATATGAGGGTGGCAGGGACGACCAATGGAAACTTAGGGCCTAAAACCCCCCACGTACCTGGTGTTAGGATCAACGCGTAGCGTTGGTATTGTTGGATTCTGTTCAACATCACGCCATACAAAGACCAACATTGATAGGAATTCTGGGATCAGAATCAAGATTTAGTTTAAGTTCTTTTCAAAATTATTAAAGCTCGACGCAGAGCTCCGTCATTACCCTTCTCGACCTCCCCCTCGAAATCCGAGAGCTGATATATTCTCACCTCATCGAAATACATGACAAACTTCCAGAACCTAGTCTCAAAACCGAATTAATGGCTCCCGTGTCGTCTGTTATTTTAATTATTCAGGTTGGAGGTTCAATCACCAATGGGAGCTAACTACGACGGGCTATCAATGTACTACTCAACGACCGTACCAAAATATCCTCTCCTCGCGATCCTCCAAACATGAAGTCAACTCAGGCTGGAGTTTCAGAGGTACACCTCTTTTTTGCAAAAGATGCCAAGTGGGGCGTTTAATCCTCTGGGTTACACTCTGAGCTTGGAAACATACCCCTCTCAAGCATTTTTTCCCAAATGGGCGAAATTGCAATTACCCCCGGAACCGCCATATAACGGTATCCCTGAGTTCCGAATAAACTACAATGCCATGTTGTTGTTTCGAAGGTGGGCCAATGGCCAACGTTTCCGCACTAACGGTAGTCTGCTAGAGGAAGGGAATGGGCTGTTCAACGTCCTCAATGATTTCCTTCATCATGGACCTCAAGAGTTCTACATTCCCTCGGTAAACGACGGTGATGACGGTGGTAAATGTAACCAATTACGGATCAAAAGGATAGTGGTGGACGTTAAGTTGACGCATGCTCCGGACCTTGACAACCCAATCCGCTATCGTACTGAAAAGGTATCCAATTTTGTTTCTGATGGCGCGAATCAAATAGAGCTGAACTATTTCCTGAGCGATCTTTACGAATACAAGTGCAATATTATGAAGGGATTTACGGATTGGTTTTCGCTCTTCCTGGCTGTCGGTCATCTTGACGGGGTGATGGGGACTGTTCAAGTCCTATGGGATGGTGCTGAGGAGTGGGATGCGCCGCCAGATCCCTATGATCCGGATAGCAAGAGTATCGAGAAGATATGGGGATACTTCGACCTGATGAAGACGCGGAAAAGGGGGGGTAAAAGAGCCTGAGGAGTGGAGCAAGTACAAATAGGGAGAAAGGAGAACTTTCAGCCGCGTACCCATGGGCCACTCTGGGAGGATCGTTGGGTCGATTGTGAAGGCGTTTGGGTTCCTCCAAGCGAAGTTCCCCCGAACAGTGTTACACCTGCAACGATATAGTTCACCCTTAATCTCAAAGAAATGGTGAAAGCATAATAATGGCACATGTTAAATGAATACCATTATAATTCACTGTTATTAGATTGGTCTAGAATATTGGGTCTAAGGTATAGTTATAAATAGTTATAAAACTAATTTGTATATACATCAGTTTAGTGTTAGATGGCTTGGTTAAGCCAACACATCTAATCAGAGTATACCAACGAGGGTTTGAAGTTAGCGGTTTGCAATTGGGATTAGTAGTTAAGAAATTTTTTGGTTTCTAGCGAGCTTTGGGAATCAACCATTGGTAGATTGATTTGTAGATGTGATGTTTGGTGAAGAAAGAAGGGTTATGCTGGATCAAATGGTCTGCTTAAATAGATACTTGGGTGTATAGAAAGGTCGTCTACAACAAGTTCGCGCCGGCATGACATTTATTCGGACTGGCAGCGCATGTTGTGTAGAAGTTGTCGTCGCCCCGCGACGTTACGAAGACTTCTATGAAACTAAAGATATCTCGCGATATAAAAAGGAAGTTGTGATACGGATTCACAATTCTATCTGTGCAAACCACGAGTACGCTGGCCCATTCACGCGGTATCAGTAGGTAGTAGTCTCGAACTCGGATACATATAGCTTACAATGCTAGCTTGGGCTGCAAGCATATCTCAACATCTCCGCGCTCCAAACCCACTACTATCCAGATATAGGTTTTTAAAGCGGGTAACCTTCAGCCATGCCCTACGGGGTAACAACGGGTACGTGGTACATATACCTGAGCTCACCAAGCTTGCATGCCCCGAAAAATGCAACAAGTCCTCTGGCCATCTTGTGTTGCCTGTTGCACGTGAGGATGCGGCGTCGTCCAAGTTATAGATTAAGGCTTCCTCCGCAAGTATTCAATACCGCTTCTGGAAGGATGGTAAAATAAATTGAACCTTGATAGTGTGCCTTATGTCTGAATTCGTATTACGCAAGATGCAAACCGTGAAACTAGAACTCAAGTGGTATGTGCCGATATCGGTCTCATTCGAATCTGAACACGCGACGATATCGATTAGTTTATTATGACATTAGTCTATATTCTCGGGCTGTATAGTACGTATATCTTTCAAGCTTGTCTCATAAAATTGTTTCTAATCTTATCTATAGATCTAGCTAGCTAGTTAGCGTTTCTGGGGTAGCTTTTGGGATTCCTAAGGCACATTGCTCCCGACCCCGCTTACTATTCTCAACGACCAATTATTGAAAATCGGGAGTAAGAAGGACCTGTGTTCCCGACGCCTTTATTCCTATTACTTAAAAACAACAGCAAGCTCGAGCCCTTCTTCCCTGTTCATTCGCTTGATGGAGCAGTTTACCATCTTATGCAGCTGTCAAGTTTTAGGCTAATATTAGCATCCTGATTACAGGGGCTCTATCACCGCGAATACACATTTTTCATAACGGCCGACTAGCCTGAATTATGGATAATATAAGTTTCACAAGCTTAAGAACAGCTACTATCATCGGGGGAATGATACGCGAAGTGTTCTCGCACGGGGCATGCAAAACATCCGCGGGGTTGGGGGCAGGAGGGAGGGAGGAGGTGCTGGAGAGGATGGATTGTAGGATTGGAATCTGGGGGATCTCGGATTTGGGGGAGATGTCGCCGGGGTTTTGGTCAAGCCGGAGACGGACGTATGAGGAGAGGTGGGTTGCCATTTCCGGGGTCGAGGCTTACGATAGCAGCGCCACTGCATGAATAAGAACATGCCCGTTGTCCTTTCCCTATATCAGCATAAGGTATATTGAAAAGATGTAAAGGGAGACATACCCATCCCGCCCCCCCTTCCGCGCAATCCCACGATCCCTCACATGCTCAGAAACGATCCCCTGCCAAACCACCGGTAAAAAATTCCTCTCCACAGAATCATAAATAATCGAAGTATGAAGATCACCAGGTTGAGTATACCCGAACAGTGTATTTTTACGAACTCTTTCGCTCCCACCGTCGGCGGACATACACCGGAATCCGGTACGGATTATTTTGGGATCATCGGTGACTACCCCCGTAACAACCAGGATTCTGGCAACCCATGATCTACTACCCCCCTTAAGGCTAGGGATGAACGGGTTTCCTACTGGTTCCACGATTTCGGAACCGAGGCGTTGATGGCGTTCGGGACCTAGGTGGAGGAGAGGATTACTCCCAAATCCGCCAGATTCTGCGGTGCTCCAATCCTATCATACCCCCCACCACCATATTAGTAACACTATAAAGTGGAAAGGGAGGGAAAGGAAGGGAAAGGAGGGGACGAACTGAATATTCCACCAATTCTTCCTCGACTGAATACACCATTTAATATCCGCCTCCATCCCCACCAAAAATCTATCATAAACAACATCGATCCCATGAATCAACTTCTGCAAAACATCGCCATTCGGGTATTGCGCTGTTCCCAGCGTCGCCCAGGCAATCGCTACTCCCAGTAACTAACCCCCTCCCCAAATATCTTTTATCAGCAACCCACTATTATAGTAAAGGGACAGAAAGAAGGGACACACTCGGCTGTAGGTATTCTTAAAATGAACAGTAGATGCACAAAATAGTCTGCAGTTATTGAACACCGGCGTATCAATGGGATTATAAGTGTCGGGTAATACCCCATGATTGATGATCGTGAATGATTTTGTTTGAGGTATCGATTTTTGAAAAGCCGCTGACCTTGCGCGAAAAATGGCGTATGCTTCTGGTGGTACCAGTTTTGGGAGATTGGAGGGGGTTGTTGTGGTTGTTGTTGTTGGCCTGGGTATTCGGAGCGGTGTGGGTAGTTAGAGGTGTGGACTTTACCCTTGAATTTTGTGAGTTTGGAAAACATGGTTGATGAGTAATTTGTGTACATTATCGTGAGAAACAGCGCAAGAGCGGCGAGAGCGAAGAAGGGAAGTGGACGGCGCATGCATCCTTCTTCTTTTATAAAAGTGATAATGGCAGCCTTCCAACTACTATCTGGGTGTCCTGTTGGATGTCGCAGATTTGGAGTGTATGGTGGTGGTATCTGCCGGGTGACGTCGTTGGTTTCAATAGTCGGCGGAATATCCTTCGGAATATTGATTTCATTCTTTTCTTTAATAGCGGAGCGGGAGCCGACTAGCTGCATATATGCGAGGAGGACGGGACGGAATTTAGAGCTTTCCCTTCTTTTAGGGGGGACGTCGAGCTAGTTCGGAATAGTCAAAGATGAAAGCTTGAAGGCTTGGAGCTTGAAAGGTGAGAGCTGCGTAAGCTCTGTTGGCTGGGTAAAGGAGCACGTCAAACAAATCTATGAGGATGCTGGGATATAGGATGGCATGCCGCCGATACTGAATAATAAAACTAAATAAAATAAAATAATAATAAATAAGAGGATGGAAGAAAAGAACAAGGGGCAGAGAGAGGTGGGAAATCAATTAGATCTTTTCCCACCCGTCGACGTCTCTTCCTCATCTCCCCGTCCCGACCCGCTTCAATACCCATCCCCGCAGCGGTGGATCAGCCCTCTTCTTATCCACCAACAACCAGTACCTGCTCAACTTGACCGTCCCATCTCTCTCTACCCCTTCAAACTGCGCGACCGAATTATGCGGAAATACCCCCTGCGAAAAGGTAAAAGTTGTCGAGATCGTAGTTTACAGAGAATAATCGACCATGGATGGGATGAGGGGATCCCAATTCTCGACTAATCCGCGGGATTTATCTTCCTTCCATTCCTCTCTTACTCCCCGCCACCAGAAGAGGGCTATTTCTTGATCGGTCGGTGGGAGAGGGTAGGATGGGAGAGAGACTGAGAGGTGTTGAGTGAATAGAGACGGCCCCTTTGGGAGAGGGTAAGTGGGAGGGAACTAGGAGGGTTGCTTTCAGGTGTTCGACGAATTTGCAGGGTCCGATCGGGAGGGAGGTGGTTCCGTAGGGACGGTGGATTTTGCCGGCTAGGAAGGTAGGTTTGAAGATTAGATTCATTCTTGATTGTTGATTGTGATCGATTGTGAAGATGTGGGTAAGAGGTATGTTGATGATGAGGTTCGAAGAGAATGAAGATGAAGAGAGGAAAGAAGAAAGACGAGGAAGAAGAAAGGAAATTTATTCCACTAGGAACCTCTGGTTCGTGTTTTTCTGATCTGATACCGAGTGAGGCTTGTTATTCATCTCAATTGTCAAGCGCCGAGATTTATCCTGCACTGGTCTGAGTCTTGGCAGTTATTGTGAATAGAATGGGTTGCCGTGTTGAGCCTGTGGTATTCTACACTGTGGCTGTCACACTCCTATTGGTGGAATGCTAGTAATGTGGCGCGAGAATCAGGTGGCGCAACAAAGTCTGGGCACGTCTCTGACGTTATGCAATGCCGACCAGACTACACCCAAGAACCCTGAATGCGAACTGCAATTCTTACCACCATACCATCGAATTTACCACTATTCAAACAATTAGCACAATTAGCATGCGGCGGTTTATCGTACTCAACGAGCTATTGTGCGGCAGTGCGACTCTATCCATCGAATCGCCAAGTGTGGAATTACGATTGCGACAACAAGGCATCACATATTCAACTCTTATACAGGAGACCCGATTCGAACATTATAAAAGGTTGACAATAAAAGATGCGCCTCTCATCGCGCCTCCTAAAAATAATCAACCCCTCAAACAACAATAACCTCCCTTCCCACAGAAATAACCTTCGAAATATGCCTTCATCCGACCTATTAACCCTTCGCTTCCTCTGCAAAAACATCTACCTAAAAGTCCCCTCACCGCGGTGTACTAACATCACGTTGTCATACGGGGATATCGGACTTTCAGAGGTAGATACACTGGCTAGGATTCCGCCGGCGCAGAGAGGGGCGTTTGAGCATTTAATATTGAATTTTACGTTACCGGGATTATATTTACTTCAACAATGGGAGCTAGACAGAGTTGTCAGGGGGTATTCTCCTCATGTTCGGGGAAGTATTTGGGAATTTTGTCGGAATTATGAAGAAAATGGAAACTCGGTGTCGACCTCTGATGTAACAGCATCAGAGACTACCCCGGCAACAGCAGTGGTGAAAATCACAAAAAATACATTGAAAAAGTTAGTCGGAAAGATAAACACCCAAAGAGAAGAAAATAATAGTACACCGCAATTATGACATCCTCTCCCGACAACTTCTCCCTCCCGTCCTCCCCGTCGAAAAGGATATTCAAAACCACTACGAACATCTAACAAGGACCGATCAAAACACCTCATCGAGATATTTACCCTCCTCCCAAGCATGCATCCTCGAATTCTCTCTCAAACCGGAAAAAGGAATCAGCCATACCTCCGCCGAATATGGTCCAAATCCAACCGGTCTATATCACTCTTTCTCCCAAAACCCAGGGTTTAAAATATTACCATGGCAAGACTGGTTTTACTCGGCCAAAGATTCAATCCTAGACCCCATATCGGCCACTTATCCGAGTATAATAATCTCACAAATCTACACCCACCTACACCATAACACGGAAAATAGATAAGATGGGACGCAAAGATATGGTCGAATTCGGGGATTCAGTTGCTAACGTGGTTTTATAATGGATTTGATATTCCGCCGGAGAGGGGCACGGGATCTCGGGACCGAGGACTATGAATCATATCGCTAGGTTTGACGGGATTTATGGAGGTTATGGAGGTTTGTAAGGCGGTTAAGGTGTTGTTTTCGAGGTGTTGTGGGAATTATGAGGAGCTTGTGGAGTTGGAGTTGTGTTAATATCCTACTCTGTACGGCTACTTCACAATGAAAATGGCATCGATATCCCCAATCATCATCCTGATAACACCACCAGCCGGCTGCTATTTCTGCCTTGAGTTTATTATTATGCTGCTGCGGTTTGTTACGCCGACTCATACCTCGTAGGAAATTCTTTACGGCATAAAAGTGTGCGGTTTTATATTTGGACGGGCTGCAATACTGCCTTCGAGAAGCATCATTGGACCGTAAATTCCGGCACGCTAGAACCATGCACGCCAGAACCATGCACGCCAGGAACGCCCTAAGCAAGGATTCCTCAGGCTCAGTAGGTAACCCTCAAGACGGAATAAGCTCAATTTCAGCAGAAGTCATAAATTGCCCACCTTTTCCGCTCATTTGACTTGATACTTGCAACTAGAATTCAAAATTTAAAACACACCATCTGAAGTCGCATAGATTGACAATGCAATCCGATCATAAGCAGGAATCAGATTCAACTTCCGACCAGCCTACGGCGAGCTGGAAGAAAAAATTGTCTGCGGACCAACATACACCCAGACATGTATACTTCAAGGATGCCAGTCAATTCTTTGCTGTCGATGCCTCCGGCTCCACCTCAGGCCGGATCATGAAGCTTCAGCAAGAATTCACAGAAAGGATGCATTCTGGCCACACGGATGATCAGGTCGTGATGTGGGGTAGCCATTGTGGTAATCCAATTAAGGATATTCCCACTGTCCCGTGGACGGAGTGCATGGGCGGGACAGAACCCACCACGATTCTCCAAAACAAACAAGCACTGGAAGCTATCGGCGAGAGCGACGTGTGGTACCTGTTGACCGACGGCGGGATTTCAGGAGTACCAAGACTTACACAGTTGGCTCTAGATACCTCTGTTGTAGCCATTCCCACTATTTTTGTTATCACAGGTTACAAGGGTAACGCCCCCTCAAACCTTAATATCTCCGTGGGTATCGCATTTTATGCCAATGCTTCTGATGTTATGATCCTATTCAAAGATGTTGCTACCGGTATCCTGCATATAATAGCTGGAAAGGGGTGCTTCGCTCCTCTTGTTGCTGGTGGCTCCCAGGCGACTTCGCCAGATCTTTCATCCTGGGACGTGGTGAGAGCTTTGAAAGACGAGGCGGAATTTATGCGCCTTTGCGAAGAGCAAGGAATCCGGATTCCTTCCGCAGACAGTCGACCAAAGATTTCGTCTGGAGTGATCAGACTGGGAGCAATTTGGGAGCAAGCCAATGAGAACATGGGTATATAAACCTATTACTCACGGGAAGTGGCAGACTTGAGGCCCCAGAGCTCAAGCAACTTTTGGCCGAAGAGTCTTTCAACAATCTTTCGGTTGCCTGTATGACCCGCGGTACAATCGAAATGCTTCGCACTTTCCTTCTCAACCAGAAGTCTGAAGAGGTTGTTATTAAATTCGAAGATATCTCCGGGGCCTCAACCAGCTTAACGACTAAACTCTCGACGACGATACACGAGAGGTTCTCCAACAAAAGCTTAGGGAGGCGCATGCAAACAACCGCAAGAACTACCAAAGTGTTTTGCAGAATTGCAAAGAAAAAAAACAAACAGTCCGCGAGCATAATGATCTTGTCAATCACGCCCTTGAGCAACTCGTCGCTCTCAGTGGCTCCAACTTCACAGCCGAAATCCTTGACCGTCGCAGCAATCGAGCGAAGCGAGCAGGAACAGTGGCAGAAGTTGGCGAAATACCTCTCACCAGCTTGGACTTAGACGGCCCTACATTCCGCGGAGAATGTCGTGTCTGTTGTGGAAAAGACGAGATTATGTCGATCGCGATCAAGGCTGGAGCTGATGTCGCAGGAAATACTGACAACTTTTGCCCTCGAATTTCCACTCGCAGCTGGCCGATTCCCATCCAACAAGGAGTTCATATCCAGCTAGATGGTGTGCTTCCAGTGCACCTTGGCACTCAACGGAGAATCTTTGTTCCGCGAGAACCTCAAAACTGTCCTTCCAACTCTTGAGTTTAAGGGTGCTAATAGGAAGTATATCGAATCTCAATTGTTCGTGGCGCTCACTGGTGGTCTCCGAACCGGTGCTTCCGGAGTTTCGCAACTTTTCATGACGATCCTCGACCAGGTGCTTTGCGAAAAGGAGTGAGCTGGGGGCGGCAGTGGTGGATCCGAGGCTCTGAACGACCCAGAAGTCAAACAAAGACGCTCCATGCTCATCTGGATGTTCACGAATTTGCTCGAAAATGTCAGCTGTAGAGAAACGTTCAGCAATGAGGGCCCTTGGGTAACATTTCGCGAAGCTCTGGCCAGGGCAGCAAAGGATTTCCGGGAAAAGGGCATCGATGGCTGGGCTGTAGGGTACCCCGTAGCAGGGTTTATGCAATTAGTCAGCTTTGGCCAGCAGCTTGGATTCTTTGATCATCAGACCGTTTGTGATCTTCGGCTGGCGAAGTTACTGCACTCGGTAGCATCTCAATACCTTGGGAAACTTTTCCGAGAAGGCTCCGGCGGCCAAACGTGGAAGCAACCGTACATGGAACTCATATATTCCCAGTTCAACGCCCCTCTGATCCCCACAGACAAACGAGGCCCCGCATTTTTGGTCAACTCGCTTGAACTATTCTAGGAACTCCTTGGCAAGTGTCTCACTACTGCCGATTTTGAGCTTCTGGGCCATTGGGACGAGGAAGATATGAATCGGGCGATGCGACGCGTCCAAATGATCGTCTTCTGGCTCGTATACTACCAAACTGCGCATACCCGGGCAAAAACTTTCTTTCAGAATATTCAAACCAACAGGCCACTTTCCATCCCTGTTCTCGATGTGTTCGGTCCCGCGATAACCCCTGCCGCAGCGGATCCGGTCCTCCTTGGAATATTCCGCGGCGAGGTAACAGTAACTGATCCGGAAACACAAGCTTTTCACGATCGGCATACCGGGAATATACCACCATTTGTAACACCCTTCGGCCCCAGCGTTCTACGTTGCGGCTTTTCTACCTGTGCTGAGCCGTTCACACCCGCTTACCAACTTCCGGGCTTAGGCGAAAAGTGGACCCCGTCTCATGAAGATGCCCTTCGAGCGGGCCGCGCGGCGCATTTAGCCAAGGCCTTCGGAATTCACAAGGACTTCACTCGAACATCGCAAACGGGCATGCCGACCCCCACGAGTTCGCCAGCGCCCCCGAATAGTTCGCATACGAATACCCATATCAGCATCGCCCGGGTATGGGCTCGCCTAGACAAAACTCAACGGGCGAAGGTTGCAGCTGGTAGTGAGAAGGGTGCGGTGGATGAGTTTGTAAAGGATGTGAGTTTTGAGATTTATGATTCCCGCCGTGGCGACGTGTTTGCGGAGGCCGAGGATGATGTAAGGCAGATTCTTCCATCGTTTTTTGAGGCTTTAAAGCTAGCGGTAGAGGTCGAACAGGGGGGAGGGGGATATTACGGAATATGTGATCGATTTCGACAAGAATAAACTACAGCTGAGGGCAGAGTATGAGATTATGGTTTTGGCAAAGAATGTTTGATGCGCTAACTTTTCATATTATTGTTAATTTGTTGGAATCGGACACCCCATTCCAACCAGCACTATATAAACAAGTTATATATCATCTATAGTTAAAAAATGGATACTAATTTCTGGCCACTGATATAATTCCAATTATCCAATATTCCTAGGGTAATGTAGAATTAAATGTGGTATTTCTATCTTGTAACTAATCGTATGGAGATTAGCTCAAGGTATCATGGCAATACACAAATGTCACAAGGTGAGATGAGGCACTAGAATGTATAAAGACTGATATTTAAATCGTTTACTTGATTCCTAAATACACGATAGCGGATATGGACGGTTTAAATAAACATTAGACAAAGGAGATAAAGACGACAAAAGGGACATGAACAGTAAAGGGATATATAACTTCAAAGGAGTTTATGTCTATGCAGATACTTGTCCGGTAAATTCGATAGATGCAAGTTTTTGGATCGTGGAGGGGATTGTTATCGTAGTTGGGTTTCGGGTGACGGCATAGCATAGAGGGTGGAAACTATCCAGATGATTGATGTTTTATCTTAGCATAATTATAAGATAAACTAGTTGAAGACTAGCAGTCTCCGAAAGGTTGTAGCCCCGACATCTTTATAATATCACTTATTATGGAATTCTATTCTAAGGACGATTATAATTTCTCCGGCCGGATATATAGAGAGCTACGTAACATGTAAGTAAGTATACAGTGTTAAACTCGGATTTAAGAGAAAGACCTCGCTGTTTGGCGTTTTCACAGCTGACATGCCATGCCCCACCCGAAGTGTCTTGGGACGCGTTCATAAACGTCAGTATTGAATCCCGAAAGGCCTTGGGAAGTCGTATATTCACATCTTCTATGAATACGCCTTGGTTTTCGATCGCGAAGGGCCCGGTGTCGCCGGTGGAGAGGCTAATTTTTCGAGCGGTGAGCCCTCCAACATCACTTCTGGTTGCCGATGCATATATCCTTATAGGAAAAGTATAGTTTTCGGTATCCACGGCTCCAAGAGCTATCTGACTCGAATCCACATCTAAAGAAATCCAGAAATAGTTCCACCGTTAGAAATTGCTGCGTAAAGATTTCCGTGTCCCGCTCCTATCACCTTCGAGGTTTGGAAGCCCTTCGGGCCATACCAGGGGAAAAAGACTAGCTTTTGTAACGCTAAGCCCACTTCCTCGTATCCAGGAAATCTGCGCACCAACTTGCCAAGCGCATCGTAATACATCGCCGACCCTGCCATATCAATCGAGTTTTCGTTCCGAAGAGCCGATAGAAACCTCCATTTTTGGTTCAATTCATTTACATCTTCTATACTAAGGCCGAGCGATGGAATATCATAGATGGCCCCGGAACGTTACCGCTCGGCTAGAAAGTGGAATTTCGCTATTCGAACAGCACTCCTCAGGGAAAGTCTGTTGTAGAAAGCCCTTCGGACCACCTCACCCACGACATTAAAGATATCTCCCAAATCCGGAGGATTACTTGCTGATGAGAGCGATTCGTTATCTGACGGTAGGTATGTGATTGTCTTGTTAGCTCACACTATTTGGGTCGTATATTAATTCGCGAGTGAGAATAAATTTATTCGGTATAGCTAATTATTGTTACAAGTTAAATATATCCGAGTAACTAAAGCCATAACCAGCAAACTCAGGAAACCTTCCGACATCGATACATCATTTAAATCTGATTGCCACAAGCACTAACGCAAATCGCTGACTCACGTAATGAGTCAAGAGATTCTTCACAGTCTTCCGATTGATTCCGTGTGAGTTCCAAGTTAGAACTTTACTTGCTCAATTTTGGAGGAGTTCTGTAGACAAGCGAGGGAAGCTCCACTTAAATGAACGGGCAATACTGAGTTCTCGGGCAAAGATTTCGAGAAATCATATTTAAAATGCAATCTTCGCCTTCAGGTTGACGAAAATTTAATATAGGAAATGGGGGCGGCGTCAAGCACCCGAAAGATGACATGTAATTGGTAGATAAACATGATTATCTTTCGACGTCAGACCAACGAGTGCATAAGAAACACGATGGGTGTTTCTGTCTAGTAATCACCACAAATCATTGAGGTTCTAGCCACTGAAAAGCCAGCTGATCACTGTGCCGTTTGTGTCTTGGTATGATAAGGAAGTCAAATACGCAATCAAACGAACAAGTACCCCAGAGACAAAATCGACCTGAACAAGTACCAGCCCGGAATAAGGAGTGTTTCGGGGAGCTTCGATTGCGTCAATATAAGTGGCTAGGAAGCCAGGGATGGGTAGAGGGACCTCTCGGTCGACCTTCTGGGCAGATAGAAAAATATGCGAATTGCTGTAATAGGAGGTCGCTAAATTAGTGTCAGATTCTGACCAGGTGGGCAAACATACCTTACAACACAAGTAACCTTTGGTGTTGTCCACTAGCCATCGGGAGAGCTTCGTAATCTCCTCCAACCAGCCCTTCACCTGCTCCCATGATTTTTCTCGACACATAGAAACAACGTCTATACCATCAAGAAAAAAAGTTGAACTGTGAAGACGGAAGTCATCTTCAGAAGAAAGCAAAAATAACGCGAGGTGAGTGCCCGAAGACACTCACTCACTGTGAAAGTACCGCGCTGTGCAATGCGGACTCACGAATGAAAGGTTACGGCTTCTTGATCCCGCGACCTTCTCACAAGGTAAGTATGATGAGAGAAGAGGGAGCTGGGAGGGCGATCCTTAAATAGTGGAAAGGTCTTGGCAGGGGAAACTTTCAAGCAAAGTTTGTCGGTTACCTAACTCAGAAGGCTGCCGCCACAAAACTACAACACAGGATGATCTGAGGGTAGATCCGGGACCCGTCAGGAATGCAGGCAGGGGCCTTCGAACAACCTCCGGGCCAAACCCCCGGCAGACAACGTACCCACAAACCTCCGGCGCTTCTTCTGCATGGTAGGTGTTTGTAGGCTCTGAGCCCGACGCTGCTGTGATGCTGTAGCCTGTAGATAAGAAGATGTCATGCACGAGCCGCATGTCCATGCACGCATATTCGTACAAGGTATCATGATATAAGTTACGAAAGTTGGTTTTATCTTTGTCTATAACTGACCCGTGATAATTCGTACTGACTAACTCTTCTCTAGACGCTAGAAATTATGCATGACTAAAAGGCACGCCATGTGGCTGGGGAAACTCCGTTAGACGAAGTTTCCCTTGAATCATTCGGCCACTTCGAAGGGCTCTTCCACATCGTTTCCAGCGTTGAATGTTGCTCTACCGAGTGCGAAGGCGATGCCGACGACGACGACGACGACACCGACGAAAACAACACCAACGGCGACGACTATGATGATGATTACAACGGCGATGACATCTATGGTGATACTAGCGTCATCGAAATTGCCCTCCGAAATGCCAACCGGAACACACATTCCAGGCAATTTGCCGGCCCTAGGCCGCCGTTTGCCATTGGAAGCTGTCTTCGACGTAACCTCATGTAAACCGGTGGGATAGCCTATAACACTCCAAAGAGTCCACCAAGACCCAACCGATATTCAACATGTTGGTTAACTTCGGGACGGGCGGTGGAGGTTGTCAAGTGCCTCCACAGTACACATGTCCGAGAGTACAGTATGCAAAACTGAAAACCTTCTAAATATTTGAATGTCCAAGTGACGCACAAATTTTAAAAATGGCTGCAGATTTTTTGTTTTGGGCGTAACTTTTTGATAAAGAAATCATTAATTTGGCTGGATTTGTGGTGCAGACACCTTAAGTGGCCAGATGTCGCCAAGTAAGTCTGGAAGTGCTCTATACACTTATCGTTTTTATTTTACTTACATAGCGTATATACCTAAGCCCTCTATTGATATATTGGTCTGCTTTTTCAATGCATATTGGATTAAAAACCAAACTATGAAGTGAAGTGCATTTGAAATAAAAATACTATCTTGTTTGCTGTGCAGGAGACAAACTTAGATGTCGAGTCGACGGAAGGTCTAAATTGTGCATCAAGGCGGTGTCCCAGCCTTTTAATCAATACAGAGGCAGAAACACATAGCCTTGTAGGACTCTCTCCGATTGACGGCTAGTTTAACAAATATTATTGCGCTCATGTCTCGTGTTAGACATCGAAACGGGTTGACTCGGCGAAAATCACTCTATTATATTTTGATATGGATATATTTTGCAATACAATTGAATTTAAGGTAAGAGTATGAAGATAAATTTTGTTTTAGATTACCCCCTTTCATCCCCTCAATTAACTACAGCAGACACCAAAGCAGAATTGAAATCCTTCGATCTCAAATAAAGGCAAAGGAAAAGTTCCGAAATCATCCCTAACATTCTTCCGGAAAAGCGAGTCAAAATTGACCACATGGAGCAGATCGGACTACCCAACTCGTGCGCGACTGGCACGTTGTCGAACCATCCAGTACCTGTATGTTCCTCGAGAATCAAAGTCCATAAATTAATGGCCGATTACGTACTAATATTATCCTTCCCTACAGAAAACCTTTTCGCGAGAAGATATATACCATTCAACTGCCGCAATATTGGATCATCCAGGCCATTATTGCGCCCCTGTACCAACCGGATATGAACCCCCTCTTGATCTCGACCTACATCGGTCTCATAATACACCTCGAAAATGAAGAGCGTAGGTTTGAAAGGGTTAACAGACAGAGGTTCGCCCTGAACCTGCAAACAGCGTTAATTCTACGACACAATCCACGGAAATTTCCAGTTTTCAACGCACTCTTTAAGTGCCTGGAGCTGATAGGACTTGATATCTCTCACTGGAACATGATAAGAGCGCTTAGGGGCGCAGCACATGTGATGTTGTGCTGGCTCCCGAATAGTGAGGATTGTGAACCGATCATTCGTGCATTCGCAGCAGGTAAGTTCAGCAAAGAACAATGTCGAGTATATGAACCGTTGCTAGTCAAAATAGCTAAAGCTGCCGCCAAACACAATGATTCCATGGCATCAAACTGGCTTGTGAGACTACGTTAAACTGTCTGGAGTTTATGGAGGTTCTTTTGAGGCCGAACAAATAAATGTTATCGCCGGTTGGGAAATCCTCGATATTAGTGTCGAAAGAAACCCTTGCTTCAATTTAATGTCCGTTTTGTTGAATTTATATAAATGTTTCATGCCTGTCCTAGTAGAATAAAGCCTGGAGCACAGGATTTTCTCTACATAACCCATAGCAGCATTGCTACCAAGGTTCATCAAGGGGCCCTGTAGCCTCGAGTCCAAATGTCCAATAGTTTTATGTACTGAATAGACTATAGATGAGTATGTACTTCAGTATCCATGAAGCCTGGCAAGTATCAATGGCCAAGTGCACTTTTGTAGTCCCTGCCGATTTTCGGGTTGAAATCTCAAAGTCACCTGGCACCAGAGGGATTCTAGAATCCCGTTGGAAGCAGCTTTGAATTTTATTTATAGAAAAGGTCGACGGTGAAGTCGAACCAAGAACTCGAAGTACAAGAAATCTCAAAATTCTGGCTCATAAAAGTGTTTCACACCAGCTGACTTGAGGCGAGCTGGACACACTAATGTGACATGGGTAGCCGAAATTCCCGCGCAGTCACGGAGCGGTTTCACGGGACTACGAAAGCTACTCGTCAGCGTCGTTCACGTATATAGAAAGGACACAAGTGTGAATAGAGCAGAAATAACTTTCATCAGACTTCTAGAACATAAGTTTCCGACAATTGCAAATCAGTAGTAGTTGCAAAGTCTCAAACTAAAGTCCAGATAAACCTTTTTGTTTTTGATAAGAAGGTCTGTTACATGTTATACGATAGAAGTATCTAGTTCTGCAGGCGCTTACAGCGTGTACACAATTACAAGAAATATCGTGCTATATCAAGAGTCGAAGGATCGATTGGGTCGGTTCGGATCTGTAGCAAAATGAGTTTCCTTGACTGCCCCAATGAGATCCTCGGAGAAGTACCCGGCCTCACATCTACTATCAAATTGCAGAATCAACTGACTAGCAGCAATAAGTCAAGATTTTCTCGCACCTCTGCAATGATTGAAAGAATGTTTATACATGGGATAATCTTCTCCAAAGCGAACCCTCAAATCTATTTGACTACACCAATGAGACAACAGAAGCTACGAAGCCAACTAAACCGAGACGAGGATGTCAATATATCAGAATGATGAAAAACAAGACTCGGGTTACACTATCTGATCTAAGGCTTCAATGTAAGAGATTCGAAGCATTAGTTACACCATCCGCCTTTTCAACAATCCATATATGCCACAGTTTAGAGCATACACAACTAATCACCTGCAAATTCGTGGACCACAAACAGAACCGTTTTGCTCGCTATATTAGACACACTGCCATTTCGCCAATGTCACTTCTCCCTAAGGCTTGCTCATTCCACAGAGGCGCGGCCAGGGTATTTGGCGGTATGTATCTCTTTCGGCCATTCTATACTATGTTGCACGAGTTATTCTGACAACTAGCCGGAATTTGTGGAATCAAGAAGCACAAACGGATGAATGTAAAATCCAAGGAATATTCAACCGGGAAAATAAGTCTCGACCGGTCCAAGTCTTTACAGACGCAATCAAAAGCCTGTTTACTAATCTGCCTGATTCGGTAATAGAGCTCATAACTGGGGACCTTCAATCACCAAGCAAGACGGAAAACATCGTTAAAGACGTCAACAGGCTATTTTTCAAGGTTTTTTAACTTGCCGCTCGCGGCCGTCCCACAATTCAACTACAAAAGGTTAATATCTGTGCTCAAAACGCAGGCAATATAGCATATCTGTGGCGGGAGCTCCAGGCCGTCGAAGATATCCTCTTCTACGCTAGGCCCACCACATATATAACACAGAGGCTCCCTGAAAGCATGGAGTATCTCTCTATAAAGCCAGCTTATTTATCTGACTCCGCGCACTCTCCTGAATTTGAACTAACGCATGCCCGCAACTTCAAATCACTTGTTCTCGAAGGAATCGGCAAGTTCGACGAATCAACGATATCATTTTTGTTAACACTAGTCAATTATTCGAAACTACGTATCTATGGGAGCGACATTATTGACATGAGAAGCTGGTACGGAGATAATAGTTCGATAGATCTTCATTGGGGTCATATTTTCAGAGCGTTGGCTTCGCTTCCACGTCTGGTTGACTTCCAGGCTGGGAATTTGTTGTACAAAAGTGTCCGCAAGTCATTCAAGTACCTTGATCTTGGAAACATACGGTTGTTCACGGAATATCTAGACGACGTCGAAGCATTTGGGGCCCTAGGGATGACTCTTCTTGACAGGCGTAGTCGGCTTGAGTTACCAGAGCATGAGTGGCTCTCAAACTAGTGTATACGAACATGACTCCAAACTTATACAGGCCTATGGCTTGACTACCACGGCCCTCGCTGATGTTTTTCAACATCGGCGTCTAGTAATTAGAGCCAAATATGATCGTAAAAGCGACGGAAACACATTTGGTGGAAGCGGGACTATCCTAAGCGGGGAAGTGGAGAGAAGAGATAGTGAGATGGTATATGTGATGACAAGTACCAGACATTATGAAAGGGGTAGAGGTTGCAATGCCGATCTCTGGCATACTAAGCCCAGGTATGGGTCTTATACTTATGAATGGGAGGATTTGTAGATCTAGAATCTAGCGAAGGAGTAATAGAAGTTCGAGCGTCCAGCCAGAATTTCAAATTATATATATTTAGAACTTCTTTATCAATTATAGCTGAATCCCCAGCTAATAGAGTACGTGGTCGTGGAGCTTATATCAATAAATTACTTAGGATTTGCTGGCCGCATGAACAAGGAAGCAAAGTCAATCTCACACGGCTATGGTTTTATAAACTTAGGCATAGTGGTGGAGAAATCGCCAGGATCGTACATAAATTATAGGGACTTAGGACATTCCGAATTGCCAAATTCGGCACAAATACGGGGATTGAGACGACAATGGCGGCGTGTATGCATAAAATGTAGGCTGAAGTGCATGCCATGACGTATCGCGCTAGCGGTTTTACACTCATCTTGGATCGATTCCGGCGAGAAACATAAAAATATCGCCTTAAGATTTGAAGTGTAAGTTGTGCACTCGGTTGAAGTCATTTACTCCTGCAGACCCTAGCTAATAGAATAACTGATACTGTATAGCAGGCTGCAACTCGGCACGCCCAACCACCACGAGCGAAGAATGTGGCTCTAGCACTCCTTAGGTAATCTCGTTACTATTCTTTCCTAGCTATCTAGATACACCGCATGAGACGCTTGGCTTCATAGCGAGTGAGATATATCGCGGAACAGTTGAAATATAGCGCAAAGCGATCTTTCTGGAACTATTGTGCATGAAGTACAAGAAGGGTCGAGAGCGCAAGTATGCACTAGGCAGCATCATAACGCTAGGCAGCACCTTGACGAGGGACTGCATTATCTCTTAGCTCGACACGTTCTTTGGTCAATCGCACCCAATTAGGCTCCACTATCACATTGTGGTATGCACGCGGCGGCACGGACGTCTCACTTTTGATCCTGGTGCTCGGACATGGCTAAATGTTGAGACACAATATTCCTTAATCAAACCAAATCATTTTTATGGCTCAGCGATCTAACAAAATTGGGTCTCTGGACTGGAACGGGTATTTGTCGCCTCTGGGCGCTGGTATATCTATTATATATCGTACCGGCGTGCAGGTACAAGTCTGCCTACCAGCTGCCGAGATAATCTTTTCGGGCCCTCTAATTATAACGTTATAGCATTTCTAACCGGAGCCAATGAAAGGGGTTCAAAATCCCTGCTTGTGTAACGTCATATAACGCCAAGCATTCTCTCCATTCTTTCAAGCCCTGTGCCATGGGGCCTGGTAACTTTTAACTATATATTATCTTTTCTTTGGCTCCCAAAGAATCGGGGATCTTTTATCTATCATTGTGTCTAATCAAATATAGTACCTAACGTTTTAGCTCTTCTTTAAAAAATTAATTATCAATTTATTCTTTGTGTATATAACTACCTGTATATACATACGGTTCGCTGCATTAATAAATTTGCAACAATGTATGGTGTTGTTTTCTACACGACAATCTTCGCAACTATTCTGGTGTTTATGATATCTCTGCAACTTCACAACAGACCGATACGCTGGCCGAGCTCGGCACTCTTTATTCCTTTATGCCGCCACCAGGCTGTTCTTTATTTTCCGTGCGGACTTCTGGCTTTATACAATTCGGCGATACTCGTACCATCTATTCGACCATCTTTCAACAGGGATGTGACTTCAGTCGGACGAGCTGCTGTCCTAGGAATTCTGGCCTTCGTGGGTTCTATAGTCCAGCCAGTGGTTGTCCTCCTGGATATACCCGGCATGCAACGATAACGTTCTCGGGTCGGCGGTATATCGGCTTCACTTACGAATTATCTGAGAAGAAAGGGGATGTTTGTTGTCCTAGGTATTCTCTCCCACAATTATGCTATTAAAGCGACACCAGCGAGTTTTATTAAAGGAGCATTGCAACATATATACGCTACTCCCATTTGATATTGCAGAGACAAATTGTCGCTCTATTTTGCTAATCACACCCTAATAGTGTTGTGGATCCCGTCACAGAGTATGTATATACTCCAGACTTTTTCATATGCGATGCTTCCGCGATTAGTGTGGCATCAGGACAAGAGACCTTCGAGTCCTACTATGGAGCGAGCGCGATAGTCGTTGTCACCGAGGCGGGACTCCCAGAACCTACACCTGCGGAAACAAGTACTACAACACCTGCAGGCTCGAGTTCAGCAACAGTTAGAAGCGGGAGCGATCGAGAAATTCCGTTGGAAACTGGTTTGACATCACGTTCGGCATCGGAGACAAGTTCGGTATTAGAAACTAGTTCGGCGTCACCAGATCCAACACCTTCCGAATCTTTAAGATCTGGGGATTCTGACGATAAGTCCGAGATTATGACTAGCGGAAATAAGAAAGGATTATCGACCGGTGCAAAAGTTGGAATAGCTGTGGGTGTTACTATTCCAGCTTTCTTAGGGGCTATCTATGCCGTCTATTTGCTTAGTCGACAGAGAAGGAACGGTTTAGTTCCGCGGCCGCCAGGAGCTGAGACTTCGGGGTATGGAGGAGAAGCTCAGGATGTCGGCTTTGGTGGCATCCAGAGTGATAGCAAAATTTGATATTTGTGCTGGCTCCGTATTTTAATATAGAAAACCGTTCTTCCATCGTTCTACTCTATACTTCACCCTGCTCTTAGCTCACGCTCGTAGAGCCCCTCTTGGCTACTAATTAATTATAAAATTTCATACAATGACCAATTGAAATCGCTTGTTCCCCACAGTCGCATAGATGGGGAGTATTTTTACAGACATGTACACCAACAGTACTTATATCAAGTGGCTAGATTTCCCGGTATAGCATGCCGTCTGAATACGAAACTGGTCATAAGGTAACCTGGTACCTTGGTAACTCGTCTCAGTTTTGATCTTGTGTTGTGGTTAACCGTTTTGTAAACAACTATGTGTTATTTTGTGTGTTGTCTTGGCATTGTCTGTTTGTTTGTTTTCGAAGTCCCCAAAAGTTGACGACACCGACGCCAGATCAGTTCTGGCCTGTCAGCGTCGGCCAAGTCTGCATCCAGATGCATCTCCAAGCGTGTCATTCGAGCAGCAAAACATGAATACTTCGCAGGTTATAGAGTGGATGAGCGGGGTAACAGATACCGAGCCTTCTATGTCCCATTGCCCACACCAACCTCCAGAAAGAACCTCACCAGCATCAGAGAACGGCGAGGTCCCATTTCAGCATTCGCGGAAACGAAAACGATACGAAGGTGGGATGGCAGATTACGACGACGATTTGCTCTTAGCGGCTAAGAGCAAGCGACAAGTAAATCAGCCGTCACATCCAACCCCACTAACATTAAGCGGCTTCGAAAGGGCGGAGCCCCTATACCCCACCGATAGCATTTCGCAGACAGACGAGGTTGCACCGCTCCCATCACGCTCCTCCAGCCCTTCCAAAAATGTAGCATCCACGGTTGGGTCAAAACCTCGAAAGAGGGAGATGCTCAAGCAAAGTTTTCCAAAATTTCATTTTCTAAGTGCTTCAGGGCGCGGTGGATTGGGTGCAGACGAAGACCCAGAAGACTGGGTGCCTGCGAGTCTCCAGCGTTTAGTCAGTTACCTTCGTGGAGCGCCGTGTCTAGATGAAATGGTGTGCCGTTGCGTAGAAGTATTAACCATAGTCGCTCTTCGGAATAATTAAATGAAGTTAATATAATTCACCAGGATACCATTCGTGAACGATGGCCTTACGAGCCCTGGCCGAAATGGAATATTTTAAAACCGGAGTGCAAAGGCTCTCGACGACATTTCCAAGAAGCCGAGTTCGTAATACAAACAGCGACTACCGCTGAAAAAATGCACTCGAAAATGACTGAGGAGGTGGGATGGGTTTCTACGACGGTACAAATAATGCAATTTGTTGCCGGATTTGAAAAAGAATTCCATCCAGTGTCTGCGGATCCTGTGTAAGTCAGTTTGTAGAACCCACTTTGAAGTATTAAGCTAATTGTTTCCTAGAACATCCGTAGACGTCGACCGGAGCATGTTCCCAGTAGTCAGGAACATTTTGCCTCAAAACCGTTCTAGATCGCCAATGAAGAAGCCGAGGACCTCACGGTCACTGGCATCAGTAACGGAGGAGGTTCTCACAGCACGTGCGGACCTCACGGTAAATTTTGACCTCCAGAGTAAGAAACTTAAAGGTATCGAAACCAAAATATCCCAGGAGTTCGGTGGATACCCCACGCCTTTCATTGCGATGGCAGAATCACCCTTCATTACCGTGGAGTGTAAGTCACAGGACGGCAGCAATGTAGGCGCAGAATTTCAGTCGACTTTGTGTGGTAGCGCTATGCTCGAATCTTGGCGCCGTTTCGGATCGCCGAACTTTGTGGGTATTCGGGTTGAAGCACCGGACATACCTGCTGAATCACCACCCCAGATTAGTTATCCTACAGTATGCAGGAATATAGGATTTAATGACGAGGCGGTTAACCAGAGTGCTGGAATCGATCATGTATTTGCGCTGCAGGTCGTTTCTTTCATGTGGTCATTCACCGTCATATTCATCGACCCAAGAAATCCTGCAGATGCAGAACAGTCTCGCAGAGTATTAGGTCCATTTAGTATTGGAGACAGTCGGACCCCAACCGGCCTTTACGCGATTCTAAGGTTTCTTGACAAGTTATACGCATACAAAGTTTCAGTTTGGTTACCTGGTATGTTGGAGCGTGGCGTAGCTTAGCTAAGCAAGTGTATACATGGGAATAAGGCGTATAGGATACCCTGGGCATTTATTTGGTTTTCTGTACCGGGTACAATACAGCGACCTGATGTAGCGTAATTGCATAGCTTAATTAACTGAATAATACGTTCTGTTTATGCAAGTATTGTACTAACATGTCGTCTTAGTAATCAGATATCAATTAATTGAAATACAACTATTGGCCAAACGTAAGATTCGTATGGCACAAGACGGGTCGTGGACCTGGGATAAGGCTATTTCCCAAGAGATACGATATCTCTTGATTCGACGAAGATGGAAAGAGAAAAGTCCTGGTGCACATTTTGTAGGACGACGATCATGGGTCATTCGTGTGTTGTCAAAGGACTTTTAAATACCATATGTAATCGCCTTTCCGTATTGTAGAATTTGATCAATCAATCATCACCTCATCTCGCTGCCATTCTCAAAGGTCTTTAGCCACTTCCGAAACATCGTCACGAAACTTAAAACCATTGAGAAATTCTCTATACTCATGTCCTCAACCTCTTAAGCCTCGTTTTCCTCAGAAACACGGTTACACTCATTTTGAACGGCCAGTAATCGTACTTTATTTCTCCAATATAAACCGCTCAAACCTACACACTAACAATCCAATCCCGTGGCTCTAGACATCTTAATCTCGTAGGTTTGATATAATTACTCCTAAGCATCCGACATTTCACAAATGACAATTTAACTACGAGCTTGGAAATCAATGATCGGATGGCTTAGAGATCCCCAGGCAAGAATCGATAAGCTGAAGGCTATGCTCAAAAATTCTAGTACCTGTGAAGAACAAAAAGCCAATATTAAAGCTGTCATAGCAGATATGGAGGTTGGGAAGGAGCTCAGTCGTGTTTACTAAGATGGAAAAGGAATTGTGTTTGTGGATGCCGATGTCTCGCAGATCACCTGGATGGAGGTATTTAATCACCCGTTCAATTCCAGAAATTATTATGTACTTGTAAACTAATTAAATTGCGTTTAAAGTGGTTTGATGTTGGGTTATAGATGCGTCCAGACTCTATCTATCGTGAGAACAGTAAGTAGAAATCTGCTTTATCTACGATTCCACACGTTCTAGTTCTCTCAGTACAATCAAACAACAGAGATCAGCGGGGACTGAATTGCTGCTTTTGGGGGGTCTCTCAACGGCCTGATATCGAAAACTAACATTCTGGTTGCTTTTAGGAAGGTATTAGCTGTTAGGTAATATGAGCGAGGACCGCTCCGAAGGATTAGGAGAGAGTCGTGTTTTTTATTTTATATAGCATAATTTAGTCTAGATTATAAAAATGAATGAATTTATAGTCTGCCGAAATTAGTTGTACGCAAGTTGAGCATAGTTATTTGGCCGTGAATGTCGACACGTACATGTACCTTCTGCCGCATGCTAGAGCCTTGATGCGAGCGTGCATTTGGTGGCAAAGAGTTACGCCGGACCAGAAGCGAGGCTCTGGTGGGTGTGGCCTAGCTAGGCCTGGTTCTCGTCATAAAAATTAATTAGCTTTAAGGCTAACATCTCATCATCCTGCGTTATGCATGTTTCCAGCCCCCGTTCCCGCTGTAGCCTCGAAGGCAGTCAAGGCTTCACCGCGGTGACGTGACCGCAACATAGCATGATGCCCTCACATTCTTTCCCTCATCCTGCATCGCGGCTATTTAAAGGACCACCTATTTTCGTGTAGGCTAGCATCCATCCAATTTACTATTCACTTCTCCAATTCTTGATTCCCAATAAAGAAATTCTCTATCCCAATAACTTCAGAAAACAATCACAAAGCCATTAGGTTCCTACAATTTCCTGTCTACATTCTAGCAGTTAAGATCTTAGAAGCAACAGTTTCCGCCCTGCCCGGACAACGGCAAAGCACCGGATTAGTCAAAAGAGGCTTTTCGTATAAAACCGAGACGTGGAACTGGTACACATTCAAAATGTATATCGGCTTGCAGCCTCGTTCTTACCTGCAGGTCTACCAAAGTTTCCCAGATATATGCGAAGGCGGATATTACCAAATGACATCCCTCCCCGCCCTCGCCTCTGCTCCCGAAATTCTTGAAAACATCTTCCAATACCTCACGAAGTCCGACGTCTGGGGATTAGTCTTGATATGCAAGGCCCTCCTTCCTGCTTCTCTTTGCTCTATATGGAAAACCCTAGAGGTATCCCAAGAAAGCCCATTTCGGAGGCTAGGGTGCACGTTCGGGAAAGGCCTAAGGGATGTTGTAAAGACGTACTAGATCAATTCCTCTTGGATTTAATACACAAAATTCATTAAACTCGGTCGCTACCTGAATTCGGATTCACGAGCGTCTCGGGGCTTACTAGAATTGATGGGAAATGGACATGTGCGACTTAATCGTGTTGAACTCACAGTAGATGCTCCAAGTAAGTAAAATGGACTTAGTATCTTAAACTGTATCAAAATTAGACGCTTACCATTTAAAATTAATTAATCCAAAAATTAATCAATACAAAAGATTTGAGAATTTCATTCCTGCGCCTCAAAGAGTATTCTGAGTCTAGATCACCCGCAGATTTTAGTATTTATAAATTCCACCGTTCCGTCGATGAAGTTCGCTGATCTACCTAAAATTACCTAGCTCACGCTTCAGGGCCGTCCGCCCATATCCGAATCTAGCTTTGAACCCACGGTGAAATTTGAATCTAAGTTAAAAGGTGATATCAAAGGTTTTGCAGATATACTAGGCGAGACACCCAATCTTGCTCACTTCAAATGAGAAAACGGCGGAACCATACCGGAATGTAGAAGATACGAACTTTCTGTGAGACTTGATGAATTGGAGAGTCTTTAAGATGCGTTTGGAGAGCGCCGGTACCTTAGAAGTTTGAAATTTTCCAGATACCTTCCCCACCCATCTTTTTTTCTCGTCCCACCACAGAGCGTCCGAGAGCTGGAGATATCTGGCGGCATATCTTCCATCTGGTAGAGAAGCTTCGCTGTCTGCCTATTATTAGGTCTAGAAATTTTACATTTAAGAACCTATGAGGATCGAATAAATATTTTAAAAGGGTTTGTTGATCTTACGTAGGAAATACCCGCCGGAGAGCTTCGATCGAAAGATGTCGCTGTCCGCGGTCTGAAGAAGGCAATTTGCGATGGTTACAATAAATCTCTTGATTTAACACAGTGCTGAGTTCGAAGAAACCAGAATATTGATTCAGGCACAAAGAGGGCTGCACTACGTCATAGAGCGATTGAACTTTCGAGAGAATGCTTGGAACTATCCTTCAAGGAATTGCCATACTTTCTGATACCCCTCCTCACCCTGAGTACACCTCAAAGAAATATTTCAACTATCCCCACAATACCGTCTCGGTTGCACTTAGAAGTGCAGGGGTGTTTGTCGCTCAGAAGCTCATTGACCCTTGGTTTATCACCTGTTGACGCATTATTGCCCCCCGCACTGGATCATACCCGGTGTGGTGGAAATAGGTGGTCGCAGTGTTCTGTTGCATTTTTGTTCTTAACGTATCTTGGCATTCTTGTTCTATAAATTATGTTACCGACGTTCTCTCTAAATAGCTTTCCTTTTGTCCAATGATTTTCCTTTGTTATTCCAAGATTGCATCTTTGTCTTGTCATATATATATTATTATTATTCTCAGTCTCTCAGGTCTTTCTCTGCCTACACGCCCTATTCTCTGCATACTTCCTGCGTATAGCTGATGGGGCAGCTAGATTGCTGCTTGGCTCCCAGAGCCTACATGCTCACTTCCTCACACCGGCAGCCAAACCGAAATTTTATACGTGAAAAGCGTTTCTAGAAAACGCAGAATAGAGTATGTTCCAGTAAATTGTCTGCTAACTCCGATAGGGAAAGGTCCGAGGACCTTGCCCTATTCTTGATTGGAACTGTTGCTCGGACCAGTAAAGACGATGCTATAAAACCAAGAAAACGAAACAACTTGCAGGGCGATGACGTGGTCTACGCAAAATAACTCTGTGTCGCCGATAGTAGGGTACCTTAGCTGTTCGGGGTTAGGCTTCTACAGGGGCGTGGTATATGCTGTAGGTGTGCCTAGTTGCCGCCACGACTCCAAAATTGCATTAGCACAAACAACAGCTTGAAACTCCGCCTCGAGCGCGCTGCCATCGTGAGATTTTGCTTCTATAGCCAAGAGCAGAGAAGTAGCAATGGTTCTGAAGGGTGTTGGGAATTCACCAAACTTTGTTTGAATTGTGGAAAGAATATCCTTAGTCTGCTTTCCTTTGCGTCGTAGGTTTGCCGAGATATCCGCTCTGGCAGCCAGAACCTCCCTCATAGGTTCGCGTATCGTGGTGTTGCTTCCCCGCCTCCCAGTGGGAGAAGTAGAACGAGATCGCGGACCTCTTCGTAGTGTTGGAAAGAAGTCATGATAAATGTCGACCGTAGTTCTAAAGCATTGATTTAGCCCAAGCGCTGTTGCTCTCGAGGGGATATTACTTACACACTGGATATAGTGACTGGATGGAACGAGTCGATGACTCCGGCAACGAATCGCAAAATCTCAGTAGCATGCCCAGCCCAGTCGGCTTCTTCAGATATGCTCAACTGTAACCCTTCCGCGCGAGTTGCTGATTGGATGACAAAGTTTGCTTCATCTAAATGCCTCTGATGGTTGTTTCCATAGTCTGAAAATGTACTCTCCTCCCACCATTCAAACTTTCGGCGCCCACGGATTCTTTCCTAGAATACCATGCTAAGTCAGCCAGAAGTTCCAACGGCAGTACGGAAAAGCTGTACCTACCTCAACACAAGTGCATATACTTCCTCTCAGGGCCATTGACACTCTGAAAGTGTGAACCAGTGTTTCGAATCTAGATGGGATTTTCCATTCATCTTCATCATCTGGGTTCAACCCGCCTTGACCTGAAACGCCAAAGAACTCGAATTTTGGTAAACACTGGTCCAGCAGTTCCTGCCTCTTCTTGCGCGCAACAGTAGTGTTCATACTTTTTGAGGGGCTGAACGATCTCGTGGACTGGGCAACTTCTCTCTGGGATTGTGAAATGCTACCCACTGGCCGTATAGATTCGCCGGTATCAAGATCCAGGACTTCGTACGGCGTCGTCGGTGGGTACCGCACATAGTGGTGATTTCGCTTTGCCGCGAGTCTCCGGTCCTCGTCTGCATCGGACACGATGTCTGCTTCTGACCGTTTCCTTTTTTAGCGTTCGAAATAGTTGGACTATTGTCCAGCCCCTTGAATTGATCGCCAATCGAAGCTGTCGTCGATGGTGTTTTAAGCTGCTGTGCTGCTAAAACAGGGGACGTATCGCGCCGAAAAGGGTCGGTCTTGCCTATATTTTTAACCAGGCGATAATTCGTCCGTAAGAGGAATTGTTTTGTTGGTGAGAGCCATAAATGTCGTACTGCCGTGGGTGATGGAAGGCAGAGAGCAAGCTTGTGAGTGTTTGTTTCTTTTGGGGCATTTATGGTCTTGGCTTGGCATAACTAGGTACATATGCTTGGTCGGAGCAATTAACACTGCTGTTACACAGAAATTCAAAGCATTGCCTGCAAAATTAATACATGCGAGTAGGACCACCGCAGCTAACAAACTTGAGGATACCTCCTCGCCTCCCAGAACAGCATTATCATTAATTACCAAAAAAAAAAAAAAACTTCTATCGCCTTCAAGATAAATATTTATAAAATAAAAAAATTCCGAGCAGAACAATCTTCCTCGACGCATAGAAGCAACGTCTATACCATCAAAGAAAAAAAGTATTGATGAAAACGAAGTCATCTTTACAGTAAAAGCAAAAATAACGCGAGGTGAGTGCCCGAAGACACTCACTCACTGTGAAAGTACCGCGCTGTACAATGCGGACTCACGAATGAAAGGTTACAGCTTCTTGATCCCGCGACCTTCTCACAAGGTAAGTATGATGAGTGAAGAGGGTGTGGGAAAAAGCTGCTTAAATAGGCAGTGCCAAGAATGAGGGAAACTTCTTGACAGTGTGTTAGGCCCTTATTAGGAAGGTTTGTTTGGGCAAACCATCACAGGAGTCTCCACACCCATTTCTAAGGTATGTTTGCTCATGTCCGACGAACTGTTGGCCCTAATACCGATTTGGAAATTATTGAAATAATTTAGCCCTGTGCAAGTACCCTCCGGGGTGATGTCCCAGAGGAGATTCGTCTATAAAACCCCCCTTCCCCCAACAAGACCACTCTTTTCCCCTCCTCCCTCAAAATACTTTTGATTCAGCACAAAGGAACCAACAGAACTGCATCAACTCTACAACGGGGTACTATTTGATTCGAAGCGGGAAAATCATATCGAAACATTACATATCAGTCAACATTGAACGGTACGAGTTATTCAAAGACGACTGCGTCCTTACCTACAGCGGTCCCAACAGCGAATGGATATTCGGCTTCCGCCTTGTCAGCTTATGGTTCTCTAGCCGGAGCCTCAGCCACGGAGACTGCTTCTAGACAGCCGATAAGGTTCGATACTGAGTCCTTCGGGAAAAGCCTTTGTCTTCTGGATCCTTCCACCAAGGAGGTATTTGTCATCTTGGTTACTCTGTGATGGTGCATGTTGAGCTTAATGATTGGTGACGATCCCCTGCCTCGAGCGCCTGGATTCGAGGCTAGATTTTAGGCAGCAGGCGGCGTAGCATGCATCTCGGTGGGAGTGAATCCACCAATAGTATTTGCTATGCTGAAATTCAAAACGTAGCCTGCGGGTCTTTCTATGCATCCATGGCCTGATAACTGGGGGGTGATCCAATAATAATTCTTCTACTCTAGTGGCGAGCACGGTCAGCAGGTCTCTTCAATTTCCTATGCACCCGATCTTCCAACGGTCACCCACCAATCATTTCGCCAGGTCTGAACACGTTCGACTTTTTACGAGCGCAACTATCAGCATGTATCAGCATTTGTCATCATTCGTCATCATTTGTCAGCATTTATCAGCATTTATCGGAGCTTAGTTGTCCCGGTCTTCGGTGTTTCGAGCTGCTGTCTATCCGAGCTGGCTTGGAAAGAGCCGACACAGTATGTTCCATTTTGACGATGATTTCCGTATTCTTTTGGTAGGACCAATTATTTAAACGCATGGCATGGCCGAGTTTCATTCCTTCGGTATAGACTCTCGAGAAGTCAATTCCACGCCACGGCAATATATTTTTGAACAACCGATCGAAGAATGCGAAAATCATCGTCAAAATGGAACATACTGCGTTAGTTTCCTTCCAATTGCCCTCAGTAAACTTTAACAACTGACCTTCTATTAGATCTCATCCAACTCAAATGCTAGCCCAGTTGATCTGGTCTGATGTGGAACGCGATCAAAATTAGTCAATTTCAAAATCGGACCTGTCCGCTATCATCCACCGTTGTTACGTTGAAATTCAAAGTATTCACTGCGACCTACTCGGCCCAATTGACCTAAAATCGCTGGGGTCTATAATTTCGGCGGCCCAACCATCTCAAGATGTCAAGGCTTATGCCGGCCTTCTTGAGCCGACTAACTCGCCCTACGATTACGAGGATCAGGAGCTTGAACACCTTTTCCAGTTCCATTTACCAGACACGTGCAACTCCCCACAACAAGAATTTCCTATTGATGACAATGAACCTCCAACATCCTCAGCCACGGGTCTTCACCCTCGGAGGACCGCGCCTCCGCCCCGCGTTTCGTGTCTCCGGATTCTTCCGCGGGACGAGGATCCCCTATCGATGACAAGGGCAATGAGCTTCCAATTTCACCAGGCCCAGCAATCCCCCACTCGGGCAATCATGTCTCCAGTCCATATCTTTTATCTCCAGTTTCGATTACGCCCGACTCAAGCCAACTTCTACATCTCAGAAATTCGGAGCTGCCTGCTCAACACAGCGGAGGCCCTGCTTGGGAAATTGTGCAGGAACTTAGCGTTCTAATAACTCGTCTCAGTAAAAAAAAGCAATTGAAGAAACAACAAGGGCAGCATACAAAACCGACTAAGCCTAAGGTGGAACGCCCTATGTCTGCGAAAATCCAAAAGAAACGAACGAACAAAGGGCGGGGAAGCGTAGTCCCAGTCTTCCTAATAAGTATATTTGTAAGTGTCACGCACCACTGAGCCAAAACGTCAGCGGTACGTAACTAGGCGTGCATCAAGAATACCGTATATATATGGAGACACAGCTTGGTGAGTCTGTGCTCTTACAATATTCTTTGTTGAACCAGCTACTATTGTCTTGCCTACTCTTCTACCATACGTTATTTGTACCTAGGTATTTACTTTGTGCTTCGCTAGCACTGCCTCCACATTTTTGTAGTCAAAAAATGTCAATTTATGAATCCATATGATACTTTCATTTAGGTCCATTTACGAAGAATAGGCCGGTCCCATAGTATATGATGCTTTGTTAGCAATGTGTGAATCGGAATTGCTAGTCAGTCCTTTTGGGGTATGGCGCCACATATGGATGCACTACGTTGGGGTGACGATTGCGAATTCAGCTATATGTAAATACAACCACCGCCTCCAGACCCAGGACTGAACCCCCCTATAAACCACGCCTTCCGCTGCCACCCATTGATATCACCCATAGTAAAAGCGCAGGCTTTAGGGACAGTCTGCCGGCAAGATCCGGACAAAGGTTACACGTGGAAGCCATGGAATAGTATTTCTAGCTGTAGCTATCGTACAAAACTTGTTAACAATAGCGAACTCTCTCAAGAGACGACTTATTAATATGCATCACCATGCACCGCACATCGCACCGCGAGTGCATCAACGTGTCCAATTACCTTGCGAACGACGTACTGATTAGTCTACGCGCCGCTTACATGTCCGTGCTGTTACGCTTTGGGGGCTCGGTACATATACCCTGAGGTCAAAAGATGTACGGTCCAGAATGATGCCTGATTTATAGTGATGTGCTATACATGTCATATGACCTATGGCGATGGTATCCTGCGTAATTCTAGTGCGGATATATTCCGGCGGTGTGATAAATGCGGCGACCGCACATTAATTACACCCGCTATTGGCCATTGTCGAGCTTATCTGATTTATCTCGTTATTCTGGTCGCCTAACGGTTTGATCCTCTTGACGCCAAATCTCGAATCCCTGTGATAACTTATGAGTTCTAGCGGTTTGTAGCTCTTGCATTTTAATAGTTATATCTGGATCAGCCATATTTCAATTCCTTTGTACTCTCAAAAGTCATGAAGCCCGGTTTTCGAATTTTTTAATCTCAGCCCTTACTCGATTAAGATTCGAAAGGTAATAGAAACCAGTAGCATTATATGCTCGAGCGAACTTATTAAGTTCTTCATGAAACTCGTTTCAAAAAATCGGAGAGTAAAATCCCTAAAGACCTAGAATATAATCCCGATATTCCCTAAATCCAAACCAAGTAATCCCACCACAATTCACTCTTGCTTAAATATACAGGTGGATAAAAGGCGTATCCCGAACGTAGATTACACTTACGATATCTGTGACTAAGTAGAGTCTGAACAATATCCTACGGTTAAGGGAATGTGCATGTTGTGGCAGTAACCGGTCATTCCGAAGGCGTTGATGCAAAAATGCCAAGCAAGGCAGCTCACAAAGTTGTTCACGATTTGTTCGTAGACAAATGGCATTTAGAGGGTTTTCTGAATCATCAGATGTTAAAGTCTGTTCTAGGTAGTATCGTAGCACAATAGGCCTGTAATCCTCGTATTGCATATAATCCGTAGTAATATGACGCCGCAAATTGCCCCAAGGTACCGGAAGAAACTATAATTAGCCTATTATACTCTATTCATCTTTTAAAAAGGTTGTAAATTGAATGGGGAAGTCGATTTCTGGGACCTTGCCTAGTACTACTCTACATCTTGCTCTTTCGTGGGGAAGAAGATGTTCGTACAATGGTATCTCGGAAAACAGTAAGCCTAAGGTAATGTTTGCGGAATAGGGACAAATAACAATCTCCAGTCAGAGTGACAAAATTGTCAGGAGAAAAAAACCCAGCAATTGAATCCGTTCGTGCGAACAATATAGTCGCCATGTTGCTGGGGTTAGCTAGGTAGCTCTTGTATGCTGCAGCGTATCTCATTTTACTACCCTAAGTACTTAAGCAGGCGAATATTGAAGCTAAATATAGAAATACTGCAAGATATATCGACATATCTGCTGCTAATTTTAAAAAATATGTGTTGCAGGAGGTGATCGACACAGATTCTTTAGAATGCAACATACAAACACGTGAACCTGATTACCGTGCCCGGCTACCCTCTGGCTCCGCGGTCTACAATCTATCAACTGTATTTAGACACACATCGATATTTTTTTTTTTAGATCCTTGCCAGTTATTTTTGGATCGTCGCTATATTACTGGGTGATAAACCCCAATCCCAGATATATAACGGTACCGTTAGCTTAAATACCCAAAATATATATGATAATACCCAGTAACCACTCGACGACAATCTGGTCGATAGTCCTATACCGCTCATGAACCGAATTTGAGAGAACTGAAGTGATGGCTGATGATCGAGCAGTACAACCTGAAATCGAGGTCGGATTAAAGACTCAAGGGGATAAGGGGCTCCGAAGGAATACTGACCGAACTCAGCAACGTGCACAGCAAATCGCGGAAGCCCGGAGGATCGATCAATTGAGGCCCCCACCAGACGAAACACATAATCAGTCCGATCAGGGGGGCGCTTCCGAGACGCTGGCATCCGCTGGAGCACGAGCTGCTACTGTGCCTGCAATGCCTACACGGGCGACCGCTGGGCCGGCGGAAATCGTAGCGCCACCTACGGAGGTCGCAAATAGTCGTTCCAACAGGCAACCAGCCGAAGAACAACGTAGGCTGATAGAGGCCGAACAAGGTCGGAGGCTGCAGCTACTGGGAATGGAACGAAGGAGACAGATTCTGGAGTTAAGGGCCGCGGATCAGCGGGCTCAAACGCGAGAACAATAAATACCAGCTACACCATCAGCATCAGCGACCGGCAGGCCGGTTGCCAATCCTGAGCAACCTCAAGCGATGGATCGGAGTCGACGAGCAACCGTCGAAAGCACATTCAATGGGACATTTCCTTCAAATCCTTCGCTACAGCAACTGCTACAGCAACGACCAACAACCCTCCCATTTCTCGAAATCGAGGAGGCCCGGTAGTTCCAACCGTCCGACATGATTTGCAAAACCGTCGTCGCCATCCTCCTATTACTCCTGCCTCAAATATTGGGGGTACCCATACGACCTCGGACGTCTCCACTACCTCACGAGTTTCTCGCTTATCCGGTACATTAAATACTCCAACAGCTACTTTGCAAGCAAACTCGGATGAGATTGCAAGACAACTTAGTAATATTCGAAGTATGATGACAGAGCTCTTCACGCGATCTAATAATGCGCAGCAGACTCCAATTAACGGACAGCGTGGTTGGTTACCTAGATCTCGTTCCACAGCTGAAAGGATTGAACGGAATAGCGAGCAGCGGAGAGGGACATCCAACCCCAACTATACATCCGAGAGAGCTGAACCGAATAACGACAATAGCGGGGGGCAAGAGGGGCATCCGGCTCTAGGTCTACGACTGGGAGGACCGACGGGAACAACGGTGATAACAGGCGGCGAAGGGTAACATTTAGCTCTAACTCTACAGCCGAAAGGATTGTCCGCAATAGCCGGGGGCAGGGAAGGGCATCCAACCCTAATATCGCGCCCGAGACGCCTGGTCAGAATGACAACAGTAACAGGCAGCAGGGAGGGTTATCTACGTCCAATTTCGTGGCTGAGATGGTAGGTCAAAGTAGTAATGACAACAGAGAGCCGCAAGGGATATATAACTTCAGCTCTGCGGCTGAACGAGCTGCTGGAAATAATGACAATAATAGGCAAGAATTCTAAAAAGAAGAACGGCTAATTCTAATTCTTTCGCCGAAAGGATTGATCAGAATAGCAGGCAGCAGGAAGGGACATCTATCTCCAGTTCTGAAGTTGAGAGGACTGTCCAGGATAACGACAATAACGGACATCAAGAAGGGGCCGATGATTCCGGTCCAGCAGTTGAGGTAACCGATTAGAATAACACCGACCAAGTCGCGACAATTCTCAATCGACTTGATAATATGGTGGATGGCGAGTTCACCGCCTATAGGCCTCCTAATGTAGTTCAAGATCTTGTCGAAGCTACCCGTAGGTATACCGCCGAGTAGACTGATTAACTGAACACTAGTCCTGTAACTTAAATAGGTGCTAATAAATGACTGTTTTGATGCCAGCCAGCGGTGACAGCCACCGCGGTTGCAGCCTATGCAACACGTCAAACGGGGTCAGGTGTGTTGAAAGCGTTGTATACTGTTAAACACTTGAACGTTTGCACGCGAAGCCTGGGCTGAACACGAAGTTTAAGAAATTTGTATGTTGTATGCTGTTGTATTCAATGTATGAACTAGCGCAAAACACTAGTGGCTGGGCAGGTGGCCGGGGCAGCCAAGGATGTGTCTAATCAAAATTACTTAATTTGGTATTTACGATTTGCACTAAATTTACAGAGTACATGCCCACCATTAAATAAGACTAAATTCTCATTCGAATATTAAATGCAATTGAATGCTTTGTACAGCTTGTATGAAGGTCTCGATTTTTGAATTCGATCAACGCAGTCGACCCCGTTTGGCGTGAAGATATTCAGCGATGCCCCGTGATGCCAGAGGGATGAAAATATATTCAATTAGCTTGCAAGGCCGCTTAAGTTATGGGGTAGTGTACACCCCCCTTTGTGGCGTCTGGGTACGAGACCATATGCATACATACCCAAGAATAAGCGGTGTTGCTAAATTAAATCCCGGATTTGGTTCAAAAGGCCTCGCCAAGAGCATCGGGTTGTACCTTAGGGATCGGCTCCAGATTAAAGTGAAGCTTAATACTTGGTACGCAAGGCAGGGTTTACTCTCAATAAGTAATCCACTGTCAGTCGCTCAAGACGAAGCAGCTGTGCCCGTAATACCCCGTATCAGAGTGATAACATGCCTCGCGGAACCTGCCTTAGCAGGAGAGAGCTTGTGTTGTCGGGTGTTGGATTCCGAGATATCAAACAGTCCCGTGATCAGTTTTGTATTGTGTTGCGGAAATCACAAAAGTCAAACAGCACAACGCCGAGGCTACAGCACAACGCAGGAAGCTTTTGTACAACGTGGCGATCACGGGATCGTGAAGGTGTTTTTCAGAGCCCAGCATGAAAGGGCTGATCACATGACTACGGGTAGTCGTCTACAGCGCGTGGGATACAACAGGCTCAACACAAAAGAAGCTCACGAACGGCTGTCATGATCTCTATGAGCGCACAATGGTTCACCGCTCAACTCCGCATCCGCGCGCATAAATCAAGGCTTTTACGAAACGTTAACCACATTCTAGTCCTGTTGAGATGCTCTGGGAATGGGTTTGCTCAGAATCTTTTACATTTGGATAATGGGGACGGACGTTTGGTTTAGCTTAGCTTGAGGCGGACAGCCGCCGGAGATGTACATCTCATATAGTACTAGCTGGGTTACAAAGAACCTTACAATATTGATTCCAGTGGAATAGTTCGGCGCCAGGCCATTAATTAAATCTACAGAAGAGCCAGGTATCACAAACTATTCCAGTAGGTTAGAGATATTGAATCATCTAGGTCAGAGAATTTCAATCGCCGCCAGTTATACTAATACTAAGCTTGTCCACATAACTATCCCAGATCTAGCTCAAGATCTTCCACTCTTGAGATCCTCCCACAGAAGTATGCAGCCCATTTCACGGGATGGCGACAAAACGACCAGCTGTTATACTGCGTACTTATGAATTTGTGATAGCCGTTACCAGTCCGAATGTTCCCTAAAGCAGCGGTGGAAATAAACACATTTGAATGACTCCAATCTTTCTTGATACTATCCGCGTCAATGCACTACTTTCCATACCTACATACTATATAGCCTCGGCGAGGTCGCGAGCGAATGCGTAACGCAGCTCGTGAACAAACGAAGGCCTTCATCCTATGGGGTTGCCTGCCTGCAGTAGTTCGGCAATTAGTATCCTCTCAACGAATTGCACTCGCGCAAAACCTGGTTGTCGGGATATATTGTCCCGCGTGCACGTGCTATAGGTTACAGTGCAAAATCAGGGAAATTCAGTTCCTGAAAGAAAGCCAGAGCTTGCACACAGAACACTACCCGCAAACCGTTACGACAGCGCCTCTGGAGCCCCGTTATACCTCACACGTACGAGATTATCCTCACACGTATATGGAGTGTTGCAGAGTAAGCGTATTGCTCCTTCCAGCCTTTAACTGAACAATTGGACATATGTGCATCAAATTTATCGATTATTATCCCTGGTAGATTCCGATTAAGTACACCTTAAGACTTATGTGTTCTTTGATACATCAATACCCCAAACAAAGTCCCTAGACGGAATGATAAATCGACGCTATCTGATCCCAGTGTCATCGATAGGAGATGCCATAGTACCATTCGAACTTCGCTAGCACTCGCGGTTTTAACAAAGTTTAGCTCCCCAATGAAGCGTCCGAGCGTGCTGGAAGAAGATGTTCCACCCCTATCTATGGATTCCTGTTCATCAACGCTAGGAGACGCATCTGCGGCGCTGCTTTCTGTGGTACTGCAAATATTAGCGTCAGGGAGTTATCAATATGCGACTTTAGGCTCACATTAATTAGTAACATCGGAGATATCTGAAAGGCTATTTTTGAGTCCACGTCGTCGAGTCCTTATGTCGTTCTAAGGACTTCGAGCAGGCCGTATGATCGCCATCGAACCCTCATGACAAAAATCAGATATCATGCAAGGAGGGGAACTCTATCAAAGCGAAAGATTGAGATATCGGCCAAAGTGACTGTCGTGGTGATCATGAATAGTAAGTGTATGCAAATTCGCCCAAGTGATCCCATTTATAATTGTATCTCCAGCTGTATACTGCTGTGTCACTCTTTTCCTCCGATATGAGGGGGTGTTGCATTGAATTAAAAAAGACCAGGCTGCCAAGTTGGCCGGAGTATCTAAGGGAAATCTCTAGAGACAACATTAGAACATAAACTGTAACCTGTAACCAAGGAATCAGCGTTGAAACTGCGCTTGCACGAGATAAGTTTGAATATCGTGTAGATTAATCCCACGCACTTCGGTTGTTATGCAATATGGCCTGTCCTCAAACACTACATGGCCTTGTTGAAGGACGGCGTGCCATAGCGATTGTGGGATTGTCTCGGCGCCTGGGAGCGACATACCGATAGTTGGTCTCGTTCGGATAATTCGTGAATTCGAGGGACGACTAAAAGCGATGCAGCTCGAAGAAATGTGGTAACCGGGTCCTTAACTAATGGCGGGCTTAAGCTATTTTATGAGCATTTTTCCGGTGTCCCCACGGCGAAAAATTACTAGGCAATGCGGAAATATGATTACTAGCACCTTGAGGAAAAGGATGTCGGCGACATCCAGTTCGAAGTCACTGGGCTACTAGGGTGCTGCTACAGGAAATGAAATGCATCAGATAAACATCGCATCTACACAAAAGAAGCAACGAAAAACGTAATATAACCTAAGGGCTTAAACCGCCCCTGAGCTGAGCCGGCCAATGCATATATGCATATCCATGGATAATTCGATTGCGCCAATACTTCTGTTAAGTATTCCGCGGAGGTCGCCCTGCCTCGGGATATCATTGCGCGAGGCGGTAATAAGACAGTTCCTAACGTTAAGGAAACCAGATAGGCGTTAGGACGGTCAATCCTCGATGCACATGTGGACTGATACTAGAAGTAGCTATAGCACTGATTCAAAATGAGAGAAGAAAGCTGTAGCATATCTCCTAAAGCACTATATTTAAAAAAAAACTTAGCTGCCAGTAAATGATACAATATCAGGGTTAGTTTACGAGACCAAGATAACAAAGATATAACAACAGCGAATGACGGATTTATGCTGGAGGTTTGCGTTGGGTTTGGCAACTAACACGGCTCTACCTCATTTCTAAATATAGACAGTAGTAAAAACCCCATCAAAGAGGCTTGGAACTAATTACAGGACTAGGTACTCCATAGTTAGACGTTTATTTCGGTCATAGCACAGCCGCAAATCCAGGGGCAATGATAGCCCATGTTGTTGCGTTAACATTCTCAGGTGTGCTTTCTTCAGCCGCCGAAGCAGTAGAGCCGAGGGTGTCCTGGGGCTGTATCCATTCGGTCTTTATGTCTGAGACAACGTACAGGTCTAGCAGTTGTGGTTCTTTAACCAATGACTTCTTAGCTCGATGTGTAGGGGTAATCTTTGGCAGTTGGCCTTCTGGGATAGTAACGAATTCGGGTCTGCTAGGTTCAATTCTTTTTGGCAGCTATTTAGTTTGATCAGCATTTGCTAGGCAATGTGGCGTAAGTTCTTCAGGCGAGGCGAGTTGGGCTGCACCTACAGTCTTGATCCTGTAATTCGAATTCCCTAATATCTTGAGTCCGATGCCTTCCCTCATACACGCCCCCGGTTTTATTGATTTTGCGGGGGATAGCCGACTGTTGTACAGTATGAGGTAGTGAGCCGTCCTGAAGACTAGACAGGCACGAGTGCGCAAGAAAGGAAGAATCCTTGCGTTGGTCGTGGGTTTGATCGGCTGGAGTGTGCGGGTTCAACCCTTGTTTATATACAGCCTTTTGGGGGACGCACGGGTATTGTAGAAGAGTTTAGTAGCCTTTGTTATTGATTGGCGCACTTGCTGGTGTGATGGATTCGTCTGGAAATGGCCTTTGTGGTTCCTGACCGAGGAGGTCGATTGGCGGATGAGCAGGAGATCGGAATGGTAAGCGTGGGACTGCAGATGCATTCGCTTGCGTCCGCGTTTGTGTCCGCGCTTGCTTAGAAGCTGCACCACGGATATTTGCGAATATATCCTTCACGAGGCTCCGCAGCCAAATTTGTAGACGTAGCAGGGCCATAGTGGTCGCAATGCAGCATGCAGGCGTATGAAATTTAATAATAAGAGTCAGCTCCAAGATTATAGTGTGTAATCCGTATGGAGGCCGAACCCGGATATAAAGAAACAGGATGGGAATGGACGAGATTTGGGAATTGCCTCCAAATTATAACGATAGCATTGCATGGTCGTTCGATGTCTCGGATGGCCCATGATCGAACTCACTCACGAGTCGCCGAGGGACCCTTGCGTTGTCCATGTTGCATTGTGGATATTGGTCGCCGGGGGAAAAAATGTTGGAAGTCATGCTTTTAGCACATCACGTGTTTACCTGATTATGTAATTAGTCTACTCTTGGCAGTTATCTGGCCTATTTCACCGTCTACAGGCTTCGGTGGATTCTAGGGAAGATTCTAAACCTAATAGGAGAACACAGTTTTTCAACAGGTTATAAGCTCGGTTTAGCAATAAAACAAATAAAATATATCTCATTATAAATCAACTTCTTTACTTAAAAATCGAAATCATATCTCGATTAAAAAGAATAAAAATTACTTAAAAATATCTACTCAAAATATTCAAACAAACGAAACCTTCGAGACCGTATTTCGCTATTCTAAATGGGGAGAATATATGCGCCTTACAATTACTAATTTCTTTTAATAGAAATTTTAAGTAGTCTGTATTTTAAAAACGGTATTGTTATATAAATATATTGTTAGTGAGGATCTAGAGCTAATGAAGATAGTTTATGTTATTTTATTAATAATGTTAGAATTAATTTTAACAACGGCATCTTAAGTAGAATTATTAATTAAACGTGATTAAGAATTAAATAAAAACAAACTATTTACCATAACGAAGGCGTTGTTTAACGAAGTCAAATAGTAAAAATTAATATAAATCGACATATTTAAATTAAATAAATAAATCCAGTTTATAAAGAATAAGAAAAGAGAGCGAGTAAAGCTTATGGTTTATTAGTGTAAATATTAAGTACGATAACTTAATATACTCTCGCTGAGTATTAAAATGTAATAGAACTTTAAAGAAAAATCAATACAACTTTTAGTTCAGATGCTAATTTAAAAATAGTTAGTCGATTTTATTTTAAATTTATAGAGATGAAGATGAGAGAAAACAAAAACGTATAATAATAAATAACAAGATTAAAACTGATTCAATAATAACTTAAAAATACAAAATATTTAATAAATGATAAAATATTCTGTAAGGCTACGATGTCTATCGAAGCCTGTCGAGGGTGCTCGAAGCGTGATACAATGTATCTTAAATGGTAAAGTCAACTTAGTACTCAGACTAATACTTAGATTATCTAGTACCGATTCGAGTCATCACTAGAAGGTGACTATATATACACATTCTATATATATAAGAAAGGACGTTCGGAGGACGTCCTTCCAAAATTACGCTACAGTAGTCTTATCCACCCAGCTCGAGGCTTACTAAAGGCAGCCGTAATTTATCGTATATTATCATATAATATTTCGGATATCATACTTTTATAATACTACTTTAAATGAATATTACGATTTCCTAACACCATATTTCGTATACTTAGAACGACTGTCTCCTAACACTACCTCCGTAAGCTTAAAGCGAATATCTAGAAGAGTATTTTCTGACATTCCCCTCCCATAAAACGAAAATTTCTTCAAGTTCTTTTTCTATCTATCGATATATATCGACACTGTATGATTTGTTCATCAGCTTCCAGAAATTGCTCATATAATATGGCTGACTTCGTAGCGTAGTGGCTTAATCAAGCCGCTATGACACATAGCATTAAGCTTCTTTAGGTTAGTTGTCTCGTTTAATACTGTTATAATCTAGGGTATTAACACACACTCTTATTAAACAAAGAAAATAAATATAGCTGTTTTATAGCTTATTTATAATCGCGTGAATTTTACTTCTCTCGTACTTAGTCGAGGGACTCTTCTTCGTAGACGTCTAAAAGTCTACAACTTTATAAATTCATAGTTAAAGTAATTTCTCCTCTTAACAAATATCGAGGGGTAATTATTCTAAGATTTAAATATTTATACTATAATAGCATACATTTTTCTATAAATATAAAGTTTACTTTGCGAGTAGCGGTATCACAACAAACAAAAAATTTATTTCATCATCGAAAATTCTTGTATTCTTTTGACAAAGTATATTATTTTCTTTCTTTTTTAAAGTATAAGAACTCTTCTTTTTTTCTTTTCTTTATTATTACGTCTTATTTTCATAAGATATCATAGAAACTTCCGCATATACACTACTTTTGTTTATCGTTGATATTTTTTGCGTAGACTTAACTTCTCTTATACCCTTACTTTTCTTCTTAAAGAAATAAAATCTCTTCTATAAACTCTTTTTATAGGCCTTCGACTTTTATTATATTTATTTTTTATAAGTTCCTTCTACTAACTTCTCTAAGTCGATTAAAAAATCTTCGGTCTTTAGATCTTTCGTTCTTTCCTCCTATAATATATCTCGAGATGGCTAGATAAGTTGCGTCGGCCTAAAATCAGTTAATTATAATTATTGAAGTTATTATTATTAATAACAATTCTCTACTAGTAACGTCTTACGCTAGCTATCGTCTAAGTGGCACGGCATATTACGCGGACAGTAGTAAAAAGTGTGGTCGCTGCTCAACTAAAAAAGTTACTTGTCAAAATAGTCTTTTGAATATAGCTTCTACTTATACAGTTAAGATTTTAGCCGCGATACTTCAATATCTCACAAATACCCCCTTTTCTTTTTTCGATAAAGCTACAGTTCTTTAATTAACTGTATTCGTTCTGTATAGTATTACGATTCGTATCCCTATAGATTAACATATCTTTTTTAAGCACGACTCTAATTCTACTAGTAGAGTTATTATCACTTTAGCAGGTGTCTTTCCTTCGGTTATTATGCCGAATTTATACGTTGTTGCTTTTGTTATAAATATTACTCCTCCTCCTCTTCCTTTTCCTCTAGCTGCTTCTTCTGTCCCTTGCCCTTACGCCACTTAAGTAATCGCGCTTGAGAACTTGCTTTAGAGTGTTAGTAGCTCTTTAAACGCTCCTACGCCTAAAAGCGTTCTGGATTAACTTACTATAATAAAGAAAAATCCGGCTCTTGTTTCTATAACTCCTTCTTCTTCTATAATTCTTTCTGTGATTCTTTCTGTGGTCCCTACTAAAATTAATAGAGGTATTAGCGAACCTTTATACAAAAACATGCAAAAAAGTAGAGCTTTAACTTATCTCCATATTCTAAATCATGCTAAGAAGCACTGCTATTATTAATAACTTCTCATAAAAGTTCAGTATACGTCGTAGTTTCTAGATATTTTATAAAAAATAATTTTTAAACTTTTTATATTTAAAACTTGTATATTTTAAGTTTATTATGTATACTTATTAATTTATTGTACATCTTATTGTAGTTTCTTGTGTATTTAGTTAAATCTATAAGCTCTTAGAGATTATATTATTTAAAGAGATTTGTAATTCTTCGAAATTTCTCGATAACTTTCTCTGTATTCTATAAATTTTTCTCAGGTTTTCACAAATTATCAGCTTCTAATTATCCCTTTTATTTAATAAAAAAGAACTTAATTTTCTGTTTTGACTTAAGTCCCTTTTTTTACGCTTTTTTAACTAAAATCTTTTTAATTATCTATTTTTTGTGCCCTTCTATCTTAACACTAGGCAGTTCGAGGGGGTTCGGATAAAACTTATTAGTCACATATAGTCTTAATAGCGACATATAAAAGACATTATGATTCTTTATTAAAATTAATAACTTAAGTTTATAAGTTCGAAGTTCTATGATTTCCATAATCTCGTACGTGCTAAGATATTTTGTTTTTAACTTCTTTAACAGGTAATTAATTTTTATAAATTAATTTAATAAGAGAATCTTTTCCCTTACTTTATATTTTAGCATAATTTCTTAAGACTTGTCAATATATTTTACTTAGTCATTCTAGGCTTATAATATTTCTATTTAATAAGTTTCGTAAACTTTTGCTAAGTATTTTAGCCTTTTTGTTACCGCAAATACTTTAGTCGGCACGATATAGATCAAATCGCTTCGGACGTCATATTCATACTTAACTTTAAAAAGTAATATTCTAATAATAGCTTAATAAATATTATTATATATAAAAGCTATAAGCGGTAGTAAAGGCATTTAATCGTTTTAAAAATAATTATAGAAATTTTATAAATACTATTCTAGTATATTATTTACTTTTTCTATCTACTTATTTGTCTCTGGATAATAAGCTATACTTTATTAATCTTTAACATTTAAGGTTTTACATAACGTTTTTGTAAATTTAACTACAAACTGCCTTCTACGGTCTAAAATGAAATTCTTTAAAATTTTTTCTCTTATTAAATATTATATATAGAATTTTACTAACTTCTTTACTAACAATTCTCCCATATATAGAATAAAGTAAGCGTACTTAAGAAATCGGTTTATTATAACTAAAATTATGTCGTATTCTAATAAATCCTTTCCTATAAATAAATTTTTAGATTTTAATAATTTTATAATAAAGTTAAGAAATATCAACTCTTATAAAATTTAAAGAGGCTCTAATAATAAGAACTTCCTTATTTTCTATATTCAGATTATCTTATTTTATTAACATACGTCACAGCTCGACATATATTAATACACAAAGGCGGTATAACCTAAAAAATAATAGTTTTTGTTAAACAGTTTTAGGGTTTTAATTTTATTAAAATAATTAATAAATAGCGAATCGTATATATTCTTTATAACCTTCTTCCTTAGCTCGAGATTATTCAAGATGACTAAATGATCTTTAAATGTAAATATACTATTTTTTTAAAGTCTATACCTTTTAACATATTTTATTTTGTCTTCTTTTAAGTCTTTTATAAGTTTTAAAATCTTAGTATTTTGTAAATATTTGTTCTTAATCGTTTTAATAATAAATATAAAAGTTATAATTATAAGTCTAATGGTTTTTATTGAAACTTTTTAAATCGTAGCTACTAGTTGGTCTTCTTTTAATAGTGGGGGAGGTAAATCCTCCTTCTCTTCTATTGATTCGTAGTTAGAACGTCTTAAAAAGATATTTGCTATTATATTTTCTTTTTTTAGATGGTATTAGATTTTAAAATCAAGTTCTGCTAGTTCCTCTGCCTAATAAGCCTGCTTAGTATTGAGTTTCTTCGATATAATGAAGTATGTTAGGCTTTTATGATTATTGTAAATTATAATTTGGAATTAAGTCCTCTTAAAGTATGGTAATTATTCTCGTAATACTTTGACAATCGTTAAGAGTTCTTAGTTGAATACGGAGTAATTTTTCTTTACTAATATTATTTTCTTACTGTAGAAGAAAACTGGGTATTATTAATTATTTTTATATTTTTACGAGAGATAAGCTCCTACTCTTATACTTAAGACGTCAATCTTTATATAGGTTGATAAGTTGAATTAATAATACTTAAGTACTTTTTTTATTCTATGAGTAAATATCTTTTTAAGTTAAATAAAGGCGTTTCGTGTTTTATTATTTTTATTTTAATTTTATTTCTATCCTTTCTTAATAAAATCTGATAGTGGGGCAGAAATTGTGTTATATCGAAAAATGAATTTTCGATAGAAGTTTGTAAATTTTAAAAATTATTAAAACAATTTAACTTTCGTTAAAATTGTTTAGTTAATAACGACATTAATTTTCTCTTTTTCTATCGATAGACTTCGTGTTAATATAGTAAATCTCAAAAAGTTCACTTTTTTCTTATAAAAGTTGTATTTTTTAACCTTTACGTATAAAGATACTTTACAAAGCTTCTTTAATACTTACTTAATATGCCTTCGATATTCCTCGAGATTCCTCGAGTAAATTAGAATATTATCAAAATAGATTATTATAAATAGTTCTTTAAAATCTCGTAATACTTTATCTATTAACGCCTAGAAAAACGCTGGTGCGTTAGTAAGCTTAAATAATATTATTAAGTATTTAAATAATCTATACAATGTCTTAAATACTATTTTCCATTCCTCTCCCTTTGTAATATGTATTAGATTATATGTATCGCGTAAATCTAGTTTGATAAATATTGTGGTATATTGAAGCATATCAATTAATCCATCTATTCTTGGTAACAGATATCGATTCTTGATAGTAATATTATTAAATCCTTTATAATCTATATATAGTTATAACTCTTCGTCCTTTTTTTTTACGAATAAAATAGATGCGCTAGTAGATAATGAGGAGGCATAAATAAAGCTCTTTAACCTCATTTTCTTAATATACTTCTTAAGGGCTACGTCTTCCTCTGGTGAGAGTTTATATATAGGTTTAAATGAAAGAATTTAACCTGTTTTGAAGAAAATCGTGTGGTTCTATTTTTAATACTTGAGTAGTTTATTGGCCTTTTTTGGCTCGAATAAGTCTATAAATTCTTTATAATATTAAAGGACTTTATCTAAGTATACAGTTTTCGTTAAAGGCTGTTATAAAATTTTAAATATTTTTAATATTATAATACTTTCTTTAAGTTCCTTCTTAAACTTTTCGTTAGTTATTATATTTATTGTTACAATAGTAGTTGGTTTGGTTCGACGAAATACAAGTTGCTTTATTATTTAGTTAATTGTAAAATTATGCTTACATAGCTAATTTAGCTCTAGAATGATATCGAACAACTTAATATTAATAATATTAAAAATAATGCTTTCGAAATGATCTCTAATCGATATAGTTATATTTTCAATTATACTTAAGATGCTTTAAGCTAAAATAATTATATTATTTATAGATTTTAATCGAATTGATTTTGCGAGTTGTATTATAGAAATTTAATTTTTATCGATAAATCTCGAGGTTATAAAATAGAAAGGAGCTTTATTATTTATAAAAGCTTTTACCCGAATCTTCTAGTTACTCTATCTTAAGTATACGTTTGAGACGAAATGACTTAATAGACTTTGGGGAAGGCCCGGATTATTAATTACTATTATTATAACGTTTAATAACAGGTAGGTATTCTTGATTTGAGACGATTGAGATTTTATTATCTTTATTTTTTTTTCTCTTCTTCTTTCTTTTTTTTATTGTTTTTCTTACTTCTTTTCTTCTTGTACTTGCTAGAGCTATTTAGTGCGTGTGAATAGTTTGTAGTTTGGTGGTCCTTACTACTGCAGTTGAAATAGAGGTTGTTTTTGATATAGCGAACTTTTTTAGCTTCTTTTATACGTTTTATGTAATCTATTTATATTGTGTCAGAGTTATTAGCCGCGATAGGTGGTGTGGTTGTGTGAGACGACATTTTTTGCTGAGTATTTCTGTGTTTGTTCGTGGGTTTTTGCCTGCTATAACTGTTTATAAAGTTTTTATGTTTTAAAGCCTGCTGTGCTAATATCAAAAGAATCTTGGGTCGATTGGTCTCGATATCTTACGTGTTGAGTAAGGTTTTTTGGACCCTCTCTGTTAATTTTTTATAATAGAGTTGAATGAAGGTCTCTTCGGCCTAGTCTGGGAGCTTATTATGAAGGGTTAGAAATCGAGTTATATAATTAGAAATTTTCTTGGATTTTTGTTTGATCTCGAAAATTACTTTGATAGTTTGTTTTTTTTTGTTGATTACTTTCTAGTGGTTAAGCAAGATTATTTCGAAGTTAAATTATGTTGTAAGTTTTTTAGAGATGTTGAGGAGCTTTTTTTCTGCTTTTGTTATGGTTTATCTTTTTATAAGAGACTTCGCTTAATCGTTAGCTAAGTTTTTAAATTGTATTAAGGTATAATCTATCTTTCTTTGGTTTGTAATGAAGGGGCCTTTATTAGTTGTAAAATATAGTTTTATCTAATATAAGAAGTTTTATAATATCTGACTTTTCCCTTCGAACGTTTCTAGTAGTTAATATAAGCTTATATATCTGCTTATGAAAAGCGGCAATTTGTGGCTTTCTATAATTTATAAGTTTTTTGCTAGTTATAGCTATAATGTAGATATCGAGTTGGCTTAATCCCCTTCTCCTAGGTTTAAGTCTAGTCAATCTAGAATAAGGGTGAGTGTTTGCTTAAACTCTGCTATTTAGGCTGCTATCTAGGTAAGTTCTAGCTGCACTAGTTCTTCTATCATTGGAAGTTGAGGGGTGGCCATACGAAAGAAAGATACTGAGATACTAGAATTAGTAGTAATTACGTTTTTATAAGCTACTATTTTTTATTTTTTTTCTTTCCTTCCCTACTGCACGAATTGTGCTTAGTTATTGATTAATAGCGCCTGAAACTCTTCCAGCGTTAGGGAGGCGTAAGATAAGAGATTTATTATTAATAAAGTTTAATAAGAGTAGATAAGATACAACTTGCAATAAGCAACGAGTTAATATAAATGATTAGATAAAATATAAGGCTATAATGTCTATTAAAGTTTATCGAGAGTGTTTGAAGTATAATGCAATATATTTTAAGTAATAAAGTCAACTTAGTACTTAGACTAATACTTAGATTATCTAGTGCCGATTTAAGTCGTTATTAGAGGGTGGTTATATATATATATTTTATATATATGAGGAAGGATGTTCGGAGGACGTCCTTCCGAAATCACGTTATAGTAGTTTTATTTATCTGGCTTAAGATCTGCTGAAGGCAGCCGTAATTTGTCGTGTGTTATCGTGTAGTATTTCGGATATTATACTTTTATGATACTATTTTGGACGAATATCATAGTTTCCTGACATCATACTCCGTATGCCTAGGACGACTGTCTCCTGACACTACCTCCGTAGGCCTAGGGCGAACGTCTAGGAGAGCGTCTCCTGACATATTCAGAGATAAACTCTTAACAAGATTAATTGAATAATGGAAGATTTTAGTGGATATAATTTAGTTGTAACTAATATTTAATTAAAATTAAGCTGTTATAACGTAATATATTATTAATTAATTACTTTAAATAAATAGTCGTATATTTTATTTCGACATAAATCTGTTAAATATTTTAACAAATTTTTTTATAATAGGTTATCGTTTATCGAAAGGATTTCGCGATAAAAGACGTAATTGTAGATATAGACGTGGACATAGTTGAAAAGAATTTTCGAATAATAGAGAAAGATTTCAATAATAATAATTAGATAATTAGGGATATAACTTAAATAATTAAGACTTTATTAAAGAAGATGATCGTTGTAAATACTATCTAAAAAAAAGATATTTTATTAGAAACTATTATTTTAAATAAAGGTCAAATCAGTTAAAAAATAAACTACAATTGTAAAGAAATCATGATTAAGAAAGAGATCGAAATTAATTCTCGAATATAATAATCAAAAAATAGTAATAAGCTAATTTAATTATTTAAGAATCAACAAATTCGAATAAGAATCTCGATGATATTTAAATTGATGTAGAAATATTTTTCGATTTTATTATTGTTATATAGAATTAATCGACTAATGTTTTCAATTAAATCTTAAATTATATAATGTTAGCTATAAATAACTGAATTCTGAACTCTGAAACGTTTAAGTCATATATAATAAAAAAGTTAGAAATTCAAGACTATGAATGTCTTGATATAGCGATTAAAATTAAAATTACTAATAATTAAGTGATATATGGTTACGGTAAAGGATATATATCTATTACACTTTATCTAAAAGTTTCAGTTTATTAGGTTTTAAAGATAATTAAATGTAAGGCTACGATGTCTATCGAAGCCTGTCGAGAATGCTCGAAGCGTGATGCGATGTATCTTAGATAGTAAAGTCAACTTGGTACTCAGATTAATACTTTAATTATTCAGTGCCGATTCAAGTCGTCACTAGAGAGTGGCTATATATACATATTCTATATATATAAGGAAGGACATTTAAAGGACGTCCTTTTGAAATTATATTACAATAATCTTATTCACTTAGCTCGAGGCCTGTCGAAGGTAGTCGTAGTTTATCGTATATTATTATATAATATTTCGGATATTATACTTTTATAATATTATTTTGAACGAATATCACAGTTTCTTAATATTATATTTTATATGTCTAGAACGACTGTCTTCTAACACTATTTTTGTAGGTCTAGAGTGAATGTTTAGGAAAATGTTTTTTAACATTCCTCTTCTATAAAATAAAAATTTTTTTAAGTCTTTTTTTTATTTATTAATATGCGTTAATACTGTATGATTTATTTGTCAGCTTCTAGAGGTTACTTATATAATATAGTTAACTCTATAGCATAATAGCTTAGCTAAGCTATTATAATATATAATACTAAGTTTCTTTAGGCTAGTTATCTCGTTTAGTACTGTTATAATCTAAGATATTAATACACACTTTTGTTAAATAAAGAAAATAAATATAGCTGTTTTATAACTTATTTATAATCGCGTGAATTTTACTTTTCTCGTATTTAGTCAAGGGATTCTTCTTCATAGACGTTTAAAAATCTATGATTTTATAAATTTGTAGTTAAGGTGATTCCTCCTCTTAATAGATGTTGAAGAGTAATTATTCTAAAACTTAAATATTTATGCTATAATAACATACATCTTTCTGTAAATATAAAGTTTATTTTACAGATAATAGTATTACGACAAACAAAGAATTTATTTTATCGTCGAAGGTTCTTATATTCTTTTAATAGAGTATATTACTTTCTTTTTTTTTTAGAGTATAAGAACTCTTCTTTTCCTCTTTTTTTTATTACTACGTTCTATTTCTATAAGATATCATAGAAATTTCCGCATATACACTGCTTTTATCTGTCGTTAATGTCTTTTATACAGACTTAACTTCTTTTATGCTTTTACTTTTTTTTTTAAAGAAATAAAATCTTTTTTATAAATTTTTTTCGTAGACCTTCGATTTTTATCGTACTTACTTTCTGTAAGTTCTTTTCGCTAATTTCCCTAAATCAGTTAAAAAATCTTTGATTTTTAATTTCTTCGCTTTTTTTTTTCACAATATACTTCGAGATGACTAAACAAACTGCATCGGCCTGAAATCGGTTAATTATAGTTGCTAAAATCGTTATTATTAATAATAATTCTCTATTAGTAACGCCTTACGTCGGCTGTTATCTAAATAACACAGTATATTACGCGGATAATAATAGAAAATATAATCGCTACTCGATTAAAAAAGTTATTTATTAAAATAGTTCTTTAAATACGACTTCTGCTTATATAATTAAGACTTTAACTACGACACTTCAATATTTTATAGATACCTCTTTTTTTTTTCTCAGTAAGGCTATAATTTCCCGATTAATTATGTTTATTTCGTATAGCGTTACGATTTATATTCCTACAAATCAATATATCTTTTTTAAGTACAACCTTAATTCTACTAATAGAGTTATTATTATTCTAGCGGGTATTTTTCCTTTAATTATCATACTAAATCTATATATTATTATTTTTATTATAAATATTACTTCTCCTCCTCCTCTTTCTCTAGCTGCTTCTTCTGTCCTTTACCCTTACGCCGCTTAAGTAATCGCGCTTGAGAACCTGCTTTAAAGTATTAGTAACTCTTTAAACACTTTTACATTTAGAAGCATTCTAAATCGACTTGCCACAATAGAAGAAAATCCAGCTCTTACTCCTGTAACTCCTCCTTCTCTTGTAATTTCTTCTATAGTTCTTCCTATAACCCCTACTAGAATTAATAAGGATATTGGCGAACTTTTATACGAAAACGTATAAAAAAGTGAAGCTTTAACTTGTTTTTATACTTTAGATTATGCTGGGAAATACCGCTATTATTAATAGCTTCTCGTAGAAATTCAATATACATTATAGTTTCTAGATGTTTTATAAAGAACAATTTTTGGATTTTTTATATTTAAAACTTGTATATTTTGAATTTATTGTATATACTTATTAATTCGTTATGCGTCTTATCGTAGTTTCTTGTATATTTAATTAAATTTATAGGCCTTTAGAGGTCGTATTATTCAAAAAAATTCGTAATTCTTTGAAATTTCTCAATAGCTTTCTCTATATTTCGTAGATTTTCCTCAGATTCTTACGAATTATTAATTTCTAATTATCCCTTCTATTTAACAAAGAAAAACTTAGTCTTTTGCTTTAACCTAAATCCCTTTTTCTACGCTCCCTCGACTAGAATCTTTTTAATTATTTATTTCTCGTACTCTTCTATCTCGACACTAGGCAGTTCGAAGAAATTCGAGTAAAGTTTATTAATTATATATAATTTTAATAGTAATATATAAAAGATATTATAATTCCTTATTAAAGCTGATAACTTAAGTCTATAGACTTGAGGTTCTACGATTTTTATAATCTCGTATACGTCAAAGTATCTCGCTTCTAATTTCTTTAATAAACGATTAATTTCTATAAATTAACTTAATAAAAGAATTTTTTTTTTTATCTTATACTCTAACATAGTTCCTTAAGATTTGTCGGCATATTTTGCCTAGTCATTCTAGGCTTATAATATTTCTATTTAATAAGTTTTATAAATCTTTACTAGATATTCTAATCTTTCCGCTGCCGTAGATACTTCAGTCAGTATAATATAAGTCGAGTCGCTTCAAACGTCGTATCTATGCTTAGCTTTGAAAAATAACATTCTGATAATGACTTAATAGATATTATTATATATAAAGGCTACAAGCGATAATAAGAACATTCAATCGTTTTAAAAGTAATTACAGAAATTTCACAAGTACTATTTTAATATACTATTTATCCTTTCCATCTATCCATCTGTCTCTAAATAATAAACCGTACTTTATTAATTTTTAACGTTTAAGATCTTATATAACGCCTTCGTAAACTTAGCTACAAACTGCCTTTCACAGTCTGAGACGAAATCCTTTAAGATTCCTTCTTTTATTAAATATTATATATAAAGTTTTATCAGCTCTTTTACTAACAGTTCTCCTGCATATAAAATAAAGTAAGCGTACTTAAAGAGTCAGTCCATTATGACTAGAATCGTATTATATTCTAATAAGTCCTTTCCTATAAGTAGATCTTTAAATTTCGGTAATTTTATAATAAAGTTAAAAGATATTGACTCTTATAAAATTTAAAAAGGCTTTAATAGTAAAAGCTTTTCTGCTTTTTATACTCGGATTATCTTATTCTGTTAACACACGTTACAGCTCGACACGTATCGATGCATAAAGACGATATAACCTAAAAAATAATAATTTTTATTAAACAGTTTCAGAGTCTTAATTTTATTAAAATAATTAGCGAGTGGTGAATCGTACACACTTTTTATAACCTTCTTTTTTAGCTCGAGGTTATTCGGAATGACTAGACAATTTTTAAACGTAAACATACCATCTTCTTAAAGTCTATACCTTTTGGCATACTCTGTTTTGTCTTTCTTTAAATCTTTTATAAGTTTTGAAATCTTGGCATTTCGTGAATATTCATTCTTAATCGTTTCGACAATAGATGTAAAAGCTGTAACTATAAATTTGATAGTTTTCGTCGAAATCTTTCGAATTATAGTTATTAATTAGCTTTTTTTTAATAATAGAGAAGGTAAATTCTCCTTTTTTCCTATTAATTCGTAATTAGGACGTTTTAAAAAGGCGTCTACTACTACGTTTTCTTTTTTTAAACAATATTAGATCTTAAAATTAAGTTTTGTTAGTTCCTTCGCCCAACGAGTCTATTTAGCACTGAGTTTCTTCGATATAGTAAAATACGTTAGACTTTTATAATTACTATAAATTATAATTTAGAACTAAGTCCTCTTAAGATATGGCGACTATTCTCGTAATACTTCGACAATTACTAGAAGTTTTTAGTCGAATACGGAGTAATTCTTTTCTACTAATATTATTTTCTTACTATAGAAGGAAACTAGATATTATTAATCGTCTTCGTATTTTTACAAGAGATAAACTCCTACTTTTACATCTAAGGCGTTAATCTTTATACAGGTTAATAAGTCGAATCAATAATATTTGAGTACTTCTTCTATTTTATAAGTAAATATCTTTTTAAGTTGAGTGAAAGCGTTTTATACTTTGTCGTTTTTATCCTAATCTTATTTTTATCTTTTCTTAGTAAGATCTGATAGTAAGACGGAAATTGTGCCGTATTAAAGAATAAATCTTCGATAAAAGTTTATAAATTTTAAAAATTGTTAAAGCGATTTAACTTCTGTCGAAGTTATCTAATTAATAATAATATTAACTTTTTTTTTTTCTATCGACAGACCTTGTGTTAATATAATAAATTTTAAAAAGTTTACTTCTTTCTTATAAAAGTTGTATTTTTTAGTTTTTATATACAGAGATGCTTTATGAAGCTTTTCTAACACTTACTTAATATATCTTCGATGTTCTTCGAGTAGATTAGAATATTGTCGAGATAGATTATTATGAATAGTTTCTTAAAATCTTGTAATACTTTGTCTATTAACGCTTGAAAGAACGTCGGTGCGTTAATAAGTCCGAATAATATTATTAAGTATTTAAATAATTTATGCGATATTTTAAACGCCGTTTTTTATTCCTTTCTTTTTGTAATACGTATTAAATTGTACATATTGTGTAGGTTTAGTTTAATAAATATCGTAATATATCAAAGCATATTAACTAGTCCGTTTATTCTCAGTAGCGGATATTGATTTTTAATAATAATATTATTAAGTTTTCTGTAATCTATACATAGTCATAATTCTTTGTCTTTTTTTTTACGAATAGAATAGGTACGTTGGTAGATAATGAGAAGGCACGAATAAAGCCTTTTGATTTTATTTTTTTAATATATTTTTTAAAGGTTATATTTTCTTCTAATAAGAGTTTATATATAAATCTAAACGGAAGGGTTTAATCTATTTCGAAAGAAATTGTATAATCTTATTTTTGATGCTTGAGTAGTTTATTAGTCTTCTTTAGCTCGAATAAGTTTATAAATTTTTTATAATATTGAAAGACTTCATCTGAATACACGATTTTCGTTGAAGATTGTTGTGAAATTTCGAATATTTTTAATATTATGATATCTTCTTCGAGTTTCTTTTCGAGTTTTTTGTTAATTATTATGCTTATTGTTGCAATGGTAGTCGGCTTGATTTGACGGAATATGAACTGCTCTGTCGTTTAGTTAATTGTAGAATTATGCTTGCGTAGTTAATTTAGCTTTAAAATAACGTCGAATGACTTAATATTAATAATATTAAAAGTAATATTTTCGAAGTGATCTTTAATTGATATGATTATATTTTTAATTATACTCGAGATACTTCGAGCTAAAATAGCTATATCGTTTATAAATTTTAATTGAATTGATTTTGTGAGTTGCATTATAAGAATTTGACTCTTATCGATAAGTCTCGAAGTTATAAAATAAAAAGAAGTTTTATTATTTATAAGAGTTTTTATCTGAATTTTCTGGTTACCCTATTTTAAGTATATATTTAAAACGAAATGATTCGATAGGCTTTAAAAAGGACTCGGATTATTAATTACTATCATTATAACATTTAATAATAAATAAATATTTTCGACTCGAGACGATCAGGGTTTTGTCGCCTTTACTTTTTTCTCTCTTCTTTCTCCTTTTTCTTATTATTCTTTTTACCTTTTTTCTTTTTGTACTTACTAGAGTTATTTAGTGCGTGTGAATAGTCTATAATTCAGTAGTCTTTGCTACTATAGTTAAAATAAAGGTTATTTTTAATACGGCGAGTTCTTTCAGCTTCCCTTATACGTTTTACATAATTTATTTATATTATGTTAGAGTTATTAGCCACAATAAGTGGCGTAGCTGTATAAGACGATGTTTTTTACTGAGTATTTCCATATCTGTTTGTAGATTTTTGTCTGCTATAATTGTTTATAAAGCTCTTATGTTCTAAAGCCTACTATGCTAGTACTGAAAGAATCTTAGATCGATTGATCTTAATACCCTATGTACTGAGTAAGGCTCTTTAAACCCTCTTCATCAACCTTTTATAATAGAATTAAATGAAGGTCTCTTCGGTTTAGCCTAGGAGCTTATTACAAAAGGTTAAAAATTAAGTTATGTAATCAAGAATCTTCTTAAATTCTTGTTTAATCTTGAAAATTATTTCGATAGTTTGTTCTTTTTTATTAACTACTCCCTAGTAGTTAAACAAGGCTATTTTAAAATTAAGCTATATTATGAATTCTTTAAAGATGTCGAGAAGTCTTCCTTTTATCTTTATTATAATTCATCTCTTTACGAGAAGCTTCGCCTAGTCGTTAGCCGAGTCTTTAAATTGTATTAAGGTATAATCTACCTTTCTTTAGTTCGTAACAAAGGGGCCTTTATTAGCTATAAAATATAATCTTATCTAGTATAAAAAGTTTTACAGCGTCTGATTTTTTTCTTCAAACGTTTCTGGTAGTCAATATAAGCTTGCATATCTGCTCGCGAAAGGCGGCAACTTATGGCTTTCCATAATTTATAAGTTCTTTGCTAGTTATAACTATGATGTAGATATTAAGTCGGCTCGACCTTCTTCTTCTGGGTTCAAGTCTAGTCGACCCAGAATGAGGGTGAGCGTTTACTTAAACTCTGTTATTTAAGCTATTATTTAGGCAAGTTCTAGCTGCACCAGTTCTTCTATTATTAAAGGTTAAAAGATAGCCGTACGAAAGAAAAGTACTAAAATGCTAGAACTAGCAGTAATTACGTTTTTATAAACTATTATTTTTTATTCTTTTTCTTCTCTTTTTCACTGTACGAATTGTGCCTAGTTATCGGCTAATAGCGTCTGAAACTCTTCCGGCGTTAAGAAGGCATAAAATAAAAAATCTATTATTAATAAAGTTCGATAAGAGTAGATAAAATACAACTCGCAATAGACGATAAGTCAATATAAATGACTAGATAAAATATAAGGCTATAATATCTATCAAAATCTATCGAAAATGCTCGAAGTATGATGCGATATATCTTAAATAATAAAATCAACTTGATACTCAAACTGATACTTCAATTATTTAGTACTAATTCGAGTTATTATTAAAGGGTAGCTATATATATATATTTTATATATATAAGGAAGGACGTTCAAAAGACGTTCTTTTAAGATTATACTACAGTAGTCTTATTCATTTAGTTCGAAGTCTATCGAAGGCAGCCGTAGTTTGTTATATATTATCGTGTAGTATTTCGGATATCATGCTTTTATAATACTATTTTGGACGAACATCACAGTTTCCTAACACCACACTTCGTATGTCTAGGACGACTGTCTCCTGACACCACCTCCGTAGGCTTAGGGCGAACGTCTAGGAGAGCGTCTCCTGACAACTTCTTTCTTATAAAAGCTATATTTTTTAGCTTTTACGTATAGAGATGCTTTATGGAGCTTTTCTAACACTTGCTTAATATATCTTTGATGTTCTTCAAGATTTTTCGAGTAGATTAAAATATTGTCGAGATAGACTATTATGAATAGTTCTTTAAAATCTCATAATACTTTGTCTACCAGCGCTTGGAAAGACGCTGGTGCGTTAATAAGTTCGAATAATATTACTAAGTATTTAAATAATCTATGCGACGTTTTAAACGTCGTTTTTTATTCCTTTTTTTTATAATACGTATTAAATTGTACGCACCGCGTAGGTTTAGTTTAGTGAATATCGTAATATATTGAAGTATATCAACTAGTCTGTCTATTCTTGATAATAAATATTAATTCTTGATAGTAATATTGTTAAGTCCTTTATAATCTATATATAGTTGTAACTCTCCGTTCTTCTTCTTTATAAATAGGATGGGTGCGTTAGTAGATAATGAGGAAGTATGAATGAAGTCCTTTAACCTTATCTCCTTAATATACTTTTTAAGGGCTACATTTTCTTTTAATAAAAATCTATATATAAATCTAAACAGAGAGGTTTGACCTATTTCGAAAAAAATTATGTAGTTTTATTTTTAATACTTAAATAGCTTATTAATCTTCTCTAGTTTGAATAAGTTTATAAATTCTCTATAATATTGAAGGACTTCGTCTGAATACACAGTTTTTATTAAAGGCTGTTATAAGATTTCGAATATTTTTAATATTATAACATCTTTTTTAAATTCCTCCCCGAGCTCTTCACTAGTTACCATATTTATTGTTGCAATAATAATCGGCCCGATTTAATAGAATACAAGCTACTCTGTCATCTAGTCAATCGTAAGATTATACTTACGCAGCTAATTTAACCCTAAAATAACGTTGAATAACTTAATATTAACAATATTAAAAGTAATGCTTTCGGAGTAATCTTTAATTAATATGATTATATTTTCAATTATGCTCGAGATACCTCGAGCTAAAATAGCTGTATTGTTTATAGATTTTAATCGAATTAATTTCGCGAGTTATATTATAGGAATTCGACTCTTATCAATAAGTCTTGAAGTTATAAAATAGAAAAGAGCCCTACTATTTATAAAGGCTTTTACTTAAATCTTTTAGTCACCCCATCTTAAGTATACATTAGGAAAAAAACACATTTCCATCCTGCTCCATCCTGCCCATCCTAAGGCAAGATGGGCAAGATGGGCAGAATAGAAACCTGCCTTTCAGATAAAGCCCTTCTATTCTAAGAAGCCCTTTCCATCCTAAGGAGCCTTTTTTATTCTAAGAAACCTTTTCTATTTTAAGAAGCCCGTTCTATCTTAAGAAGGGCTTGTATCGGATGGAGTAATTTTTATTCTAAGAAATAATTTATATTTTAAGGAATGATTTTTATTTTAAAAATAATCTTTATTGGACGCGTTTTATTCGAATCTACAAAGGTACTATATACGACTATCTAAGATAATAAAAATATAGTTAAAAAAATTACAATAAATATTAAACTTTTCAGTCGGATATCTCATAAGAATCAGACTGTACGTTTCATAACGGGAAAGATATATACAAGGCTATAACATTATTAAATAAACAAGAAATTAATAATTTAGTTAAAGGTATCAAGTTCAGAATAAAAAGAAAGGAAAAAAAATGTATCGGCCTTTTAAAAATCTTTAGTAATATCCTTTAGATTTATACGGACCTCTCGTAAGTTATCGGTACCTTTTACTAATTTAATATTTTTTTTAATTTATAAAACTAAAGTATCTTTTATATTTAATGATTTTTGGGTATTTTTTAAAATATTAACGATGTAATACTTATCTTTAAAGACTTTAAACGCGTCTAGTTTCTATTTAATTAGTACTAATAGTATCGATATGATATTGGTTTAATATAATTCTCGACGAATTCTTCAGAATTCTAAATAGATCATGTATTAGTTTAAAGTAGCTCTGCGTCAGCTTTATATCTCTATAAATAGATAAATTCTACTTACGTTATCCATTTAAAAATTTCAAAGTATAACTTAAATCGATAGTACTAATTTTAAATCTTTTTAAAACCCTTTATAGAACTATAGCAACTTAAAAAATAATAATATTATTTACTTTTCGATATAACATCGGATTTTTAACCCAATAATCATTAGAAGTATTATAGAAATATCGAATTAGTACTTAGGATATAATTAGAAAAGAGAATAATAATAAACTTAGTTTCTATTAAGGTTAATACAGAACTATTATAATTTTAAATATTTAACTGACTTATATCTTAGAAATCCTTCTTAAAAAAAAACTTGTTTTTTTTTAAAAGATATTTAATTCATTCTATTTAAACTAATATAGAAAAGGGGAGAATATATTCAAATTTAATAATTTTTTAAACAGCATTTACTATATAACCTCGAAAACTTAAAAAAAACTATTTAATTTATATTTAAATTAACTTTAGAAAAAGAGCCGAAGTAAGACTATAAAAGGTAAATATCTACTTTTAAATATCTCAAATCTTTTTAGTATCCGAAAATAGATTTTTTATAATATAATAAATATGAAGATTTATATAAATAAAATTAAAATATTCAATATATATCAATAGAATATTCGTTGCTTTAGTTTAATTTTTATAGAAATAATTTATAATTAAAATTATCTCGAGTAATTTCGTACAACTCGATTAAGAAATAAATTAAGATGATGTAATATTGGAGATCTTAAATGCTGCTTAAGTAATTATTATCAGATTTGAATCTGCTTATATTAGTTCAGTACAGGCTTATATGAAAATAAAAGAATTATTTAAATATTAACTTATTTGATTTTTTTAATAAACGACGTCCCGTCTTTTTTTCTAATTGATATTGTTGAAATGTTGGAATTGTGGATAATTTTATTAAAGTCTCTTGTAGTTTTGCTAGTTCTACTAATTTTGTTATAAGCTCTGTATTTACTTTTACCTGGCTTGTTAATTCTACTAGAAGTTTCGTATCCGCCTTTGCTAAATTATTTAAAATAGCTTTAAAAAAAATTAGTTCCTATATAAAAGGTAAATAAAAAATGAAGACGGATTAGTACTTCGTTAATTCCAGTTAGTAATAGGAACGGGTTATTATATTTTAAAAAATAATTATATTAAATCTTCCTAAAATAAGTCTAAAAACTTCTCTGTTTTTACTATAGAGAATATGTCGATTTCCAAAGTTTTTATACAAATTACTAGTAGTGCTGCTAATGCTGGTTCCTGATATATCGCTTTTATTCAAGCCTTAATTTATTTTTTAGTGATTTTAGTACTTTTAGTTTGTAGCTTCCTAGACATGACAGAGGCTTGTTCAGGTACTATACGTATTGGCTAATAATAAAGATTAAATTTTAAAGATTTAATAAAATGATAAAGATGTCTTGGTTTGATATCGACGTATAGTAAAACTTTACGAATATTCTAATAATTATTTAAAGAGAAATAAAAAAAGGGGCTAAATATCTTAATTTAATATATAAAATATAATATGTGATATCTTTTTTAAGTAAAATATTAAAGCGCTGTACAGATTCTAATTAAATAATAATGTTTTTACTATTAAATTATTATCGTAAACTTAATATTCTATAAAAATACTATATATGGAAATGTTAATTGATTATATAGTGATAACGTAATAAACATACAGCCAGGTTAGTCTGTACCGCTCTATAAATAAGGGGTACAATATATTAGTATCTAGAATAATTGATCATCAACTATACAGACACAGACCTACATACATTCCGGACTCTATAGAGTAGACATAAATCTTTACATATTATCAACACAACTTTCAAATCATCAGAAAAGTTTTTACTATCTATATATCTTTAATTATATATTATATACTTTGTTGTGTAATTCAGGCGATTTTAACCTTTAAACAATATCGATACCTGTTTTTAATCGGAGGTTTACCTATATAAATGTATTAAAATATCAACCTTCCTCGTAGAGCATAAGCTGGTTCTAAATAGCATTAATTATTATACTTAGTATAAGCAGATTATGCTATTTTTGTAGTTTTAGTCGAAGTACAGTTATATTTTGGCCGATTTCGTTGCAGATATGCTGATAGAATCCCTGATCGATACTTTTAAGACTATAGTTACTACGATATTTACTATATTTATTGTAATTATAACTAATAAGGTTGTAGAAAACCTTGCTCTTGTATCTATGAAGAAATACAAAATGGTAAAGATTATCGTTAAATAGCATATATAATAGTTTATATACGAAATAATTCGTTTAACGCTTTCTAGCTATACACTAGAAGATATAATGGATATAATCAAGAAACGTTTTCGTCTAAATAATCATACGGCTATAAATGTATTTGAAATTTGCTTTAAAGCTCTCTCCCTTAAAATCGATAAACGCGATACTTATACAAATGTATAGAAGTATTTTAAGAACGTTATTAATATATAAAAGGAACGTTGTTTTGTTATAAACGGAGAATTTAGTAACTTTATCTTAATAAATATAATACTTAGTATTATTTATAAGTCTTTAGATATAATTATTAAGACTTTCGTTCGCATGTTTATTGCGATTATATCTTTTAATGAAAAGAATTAGACGTTTAGTAATTTTTAAAATTTTATACTTTATAATCTACTTATAAAAAGAAACGCGAAGGAGACACAAAAAGACACGTCTAAGCTTAAGAATAAAGATATATAAAAGCTGTAAACTATAATCATAGATATAGCAATTATTTATTCTAAAAAAAATAAGAAGAAGTTTAAATGTATTGTAGATTTTAATACATCTCAAAAATTAAAACAAGGTAATAATAAGAAGAGTCGTTTAGATGAGGATATATAAATTTTTAAATCAGAAAATTCTATATAGCCTGATTTTAATATTAAGGTAGATAAGTACAATCTGTACTTTACCTGTGATAAGACGAATTATTTAGAGGATAAATATTATGTAAAATATCTTTATCTTAAGCCTAAGAATTAGAAAATCAAGACTAGAATTAAAGCTTATATTACTATATAAGAACTATATAAAACATTTATCTTATATACTGCAAATATGATTAAAAAGCAGAGGAGCACTACCTTCTTAGTTATATAATATATAGATTTAGGCATAAGTAATTAGATTTGTAATAATATAGTTTTATTTATGAACGGTAGTTATACTCTCTTTGTCTATAAAAGAAATATTAAATTAAGAGATGACTCTATAGTATCTGCTATAAGTTATAGTAAAGTTATTATAGAAATATCTTCTTATTTTTTAATAGTATAGGATATTCTCTATGCCTTTAAGATAATATTAAATCTCTGCTCTGTTAAGAAATTAATAAAAAGAGATATAAGTATATTATTCAGGTTATATAAGATTACTTTTAAAAAAAATAATTTTGTGATTATAAAGTTTTCCTTCGATCCTAAGATAAAACTTTACTTACTAAAAAGTATAAATGAGCTTAAAATAAAATAACTAGACAACAGCACTTTCTTAACTAAGGCTATTGCTTTAGTGGTTATAGTAGTACTTACGGAGATAACGCCTTTTACGCCTTTAACTAAAATTACGAATTTATTACGATAGTATAAAAGATTAGATTATACAGATTAAAGGGTAGTATGTAGGATTATGGCTTGAGCTGAAGTGAAACTACTTTCTAATAAATAAAATAATCTGATTTACGAGTTTTGTACCTTAGAAAAAGATATTATATATTATAATACAGAACCTGTTACTGATAAAAAGATATACTTTTTTGAACGTATCTATATAAATATAATAAAGTTATTTCAAACAGTTTCACTATATCAACATCATCTGAATCTTATGAATAAAATATACGAACAAACAAAATATGCACTTATAATTGTAAATAAAGTCACTAACATAAAATAAATACGCTTCTTTACAGAATGTAATAAATATCGAATACGATTTATACAATTTATCGTTTAAATAGAAAGCAAGCTGAGGTCTGACTCTAGAGTTATAACCATATAAATGGATAATATTAGAAAATTTCTACAAAAAGATATCCAGGAATTCTATCTCAAATATAATATAGAAATAGAAACTTCAGCTCCTTATGCATACGAGCAGAATAGTACTGCAAAGCGTGTAATCAGATCGTTACAAAAGCTAGCAACAACTATATTAATCAAATCAGAATTACTAGAAGTCTTCTAACCTAAGACTTTATCTACAGCCTATGCTATTAATAACAAGCTATTAACGACCAAATCTACGTCTCTATCTAAATAATTCAACTCTATATCAGTAAATTATAGTCATATATATTCGTTCAATTGCTTTACGTACATTACAGTCCTAAAAAAACAACATCAAAAGCTTCTCAGTCAGCACAAAGCGTAAAAAAGCATTTTTTTAAATTATATCACTACACTAAAACAGTACAAGATATAAAATCTAATAAAACGTGTTATCTTAATCATACAAAATATTATCTTCGTTAAGAGTTCTATACCTACAAAAGAAAACTTTAATAATTGTTTCACTAACAAGAAATACTAGAAAAAGCTATATACAAGCTCAGTCTTATTAATTTCTATATCAACAAATCCTAAAGATATAACGTTTATAAAGGAACTAAATGAGAGAAAGTTATACAACGAAAAGAACGAGTATATTAATATCATACTATTAAAAAGAACAATATCTAAATAACCAAATTTCATAATTTACATCGAAAGTCCTAAGTCTAGTGCCTAAGATCCTGAGAATAATAACAAAAAGACTATACTACCTACAGCGAGAGTTGTAAATAAAACTACTGCCTTACGATATAGTAGAAGACTTTAGAAGATCAAAGCTGCACATAACTTTCGTATAAATATAGCTTTACGCCTTAAAAGCAGTAAAAATCAGAGATCTAAAAGTTCTACATTAATAACAACAGATAATATAACTATCGACTTCAATCTACCTTAATCCTATAAAAAAACTATGTCTTCAACTAAAGCCAAACAATAATTTAAGGCTATAGAGAGAGAGCTTACTTCACTTTTCAAAAATAACACCTAAAGTAAGTTTACAGAAGTACCAACAGATACGAGGCCTATAAACACTCACTAGATATTTACTTATAAATATACAAAAACAGAGATCCTACATAAAGCAAGGCTTATAATGAAAAAATATGAGCAGCGCTTCAATATATATTACACAGAGATCTACGCTTCAATAGTTAATTTACATATAATACATACAATATTAACATTAACTACAGTTCTAGACTTAAAACTATATTAACTTAATATAAAAACAGCCTTTTTAAAAGCAGTTCTACCGATCGCAGAGAAAATTATCATAACTATATCTAAAAATTATATAGTCTCAAAAAAAACCGTAACACTATTATTACTAAAATTACTATATAAACTGAAGCAAGCCCCTTACTTATGGAATAAAGATCTTAATTATACGTTATTAAACGAAAACTTCCTATTTAAAATAAAAAGGAGTTCTACAGATAAATACTTGTACATTATCAATAATATAATAATTATTACCTACGTCAATAACTTCTTTATATTTGTAAGAGATTTATTAATAATTTAGAAGGCCAAGGCTATCTTAATAAAAAAGTACAAGATTAAAAATATAAAAGAAGTAAAATGTTTTCTAAGCTTATATATAAGACGTAACTATACCACCAAGACGTTATAGATCGATTAAGAAGAATACTACAAAAATATATTAAAACAATTTAATATATTAAATTAAAAAAATAAAGAGACTCCTATAAATTTAAGTATACAACTTTCAAAAAATAACAGCTAACTATTACTGAAAGAAGAAGATGTACAAATCTATTATAGTATATTAAAATTTCTAATATATACCACGTAAAAAAGTTGTATAGATCTATCCTATATTATTACAAAGTTAGGATAGTATTTTAGTATACTAATAAAGGAATATTGAAAGGTTATTATTTAAGTATATTAATATCTAAATAGAATTTACTAATAAACTCTATATTATAATCAAAACAGTATTTTAAAAAAATAACTTTTACTATCGTTAAAAGGGTATAATAATATAGACTAAAATTAAACTTACAATTTAAAATCTATAACATGTAAGTCGATTTTAAGCTATATATATTACTTAACAAGAAGCGCAGTGTTATGATTAAGTAAGCTTTAGATTTCTATTACAAAGTCTTCAATTAAAATAAAAGTAATTATATTAAATTATATAAGTATTAAAAAAGTGTGGTTACGGAAACTTCTGGAATTAGTATTAGTAAAATTTATATTAAATGTTTAAATTTCTTTACTTTCTATAATACTCTTTATGGATAATATTTCTGCGATAACGACGAATAGTACTAATAGGAGTTAATAATATATTAAGTATTATAATATTTAGTACTTCTAGATAAGAGATAAATTGGAAAAATATACTTTTAAGCTGGTATATCTTAGAATAAAAGAGCTGATAATAGACGTATTAACTAAGCTACTATATTATATAATTTACAATCTCTACTTTAAGAATGCTAGCTTATTTTAAATAAAAAGGATAAATATATTTTTATTAATATAAATATAAAATTTCAGAAGAATAAAAATCTTTACTTTTTAAAATGAAAATAAAAATAAAACGATTTTACCTTAAAATAGTTAAATAAAACTCAGAACGCTTTCCTACGCTGCGTGAAAACTTTACAACTTAAAACATATAATTAACTAAAGTCTATATATAAGAGTATATAATTACTTACGCATCAACTCTCGTACGAATATAAGCGATCTTAACAGCTACCGCCTACAAATCTAGTATAGTACTAGCAGAACTAGCTAGGGCCCGTACCGCATTAATAACGTCCAATACCTATTAATTCGAAACAACTCCAGGTACTAGAGCTAGAGATAGTACTGCGGAAATCAGGGCAGGAGCAGAGGCAGCAGGTCCTAGAACTGGAGCCGTAACTAGCGCTGTATTAATTATAGCTAACTGCATAGCTAACTGCACTGCGTCTAAATTCGCAGGTAGATAGGGCAGCTGGAAGATCTGTGCGTTTATATTATTATTAGAATTTTATACACTACCCGTTATAATATAGTCATTATTAATGAGAGGGGGGCTGTTAAAATCTATATCATAAAGTTAGTTGGCTGGCGTCCTAGCAGTACCGGCATGCGGCTGTGGAGCAGCAATTTGGTAATATTACGGATTACCACGTATAACAACTAATTAAGAAAAATTATAAACAATATAGTTTATATTAGGCTTAAAGATACCAAGTACTCTAACGTTACGATTTTATAAAAATAATTAGCTTCGATTTAGAATATATAAACATGAATAATGTTACTTACTTTAAATATATACTGTGTTTATTTTTGTATAGAATGCATACTTTCCTGACTGGGTATTTAAGGCTACGATATACATACGTTGAAAATCGTAGTAATACTAGTAGGGTATGGTGTAGATATAATAATTTAGGTATATAATAATGGCGTTGTAGCGCTCTATACCGCTAAAATTATTATTCTTACTATCTATATTTATAACTGTACTACCTTTCTTACGTTTACTGGCAGCTGAAGCCATAGAGACATGAGAAAGGTAGAAAGTAATTATGAAAATATATAAAAGAGAGAAACCTTTAGTTATAGATATAGAGAAGAATTAAGGAGTAATAGTAAAAGAAAAAGAAGAATAACTAATAACTTAATAAAGAAAATAGTTAGTTAAGTATTTGTTTTTATATATACTCTATAATTCTAGAATTTACTATATTAATTATAAAATCGCACGGTTTTAAGCTAGGGATATTGCAGAGTTAATTCCCGTTAGTATTTATACTACTTATACTGTATATGTTATAGAACTATACGGTTTCATAAAGTATAACTGTTGGATAGGATTTTATAAATAAAACTATAACTATTTTATATGTATTACTGTATACGGTAAAGTATAATATTATGCTTATTATACATAAAATTGTGTTAGCGTTTATTGTTTACTAATATGTATTAAGAAATATATAGCCTATATTAACACTGTTATAGGTTTGTTGGATTTTAAAATATATACATATAAAATGTAACAGTTGCTTAAGTTTAGTAGGAACTGTTAAGCCTGAAGCATATAGATTTAATAGATTAATAAAATTTTCTTTCTATGTTAAGTTTTTCGTGCATTATTTAAGAAATTATATAAGCTGTTATAGGTATAAAATAATGCTAGTGCGCTATATAAAGCAGTAACTGTTTTAAGATGGCTAATTATTCAGTTCTGTTAGTATGCTATAAAAGCTATATCATAAAATTAACTGGTTTGTATGTTGTAAAACTTATGTTTTAGATTCATCTTTCCGTTTATACGCTCTATTGCGAGCTAGGGTGTAGTGATAATGTAATAAGTGTATAATTAGGTTAGTTCGTACCGCTCTATAAATAGGGGGTATGATGTGTTGGTATCTAGAATAACTGATCATCAACTATATAGACATAGACCTACATACATTCCGGACTCTACAGGGTAGACGTAAACCTTTACAGATTGAACTGTTAACTAGCGCAGTTCTGAAGTTCTTCTTAGCTGGGCTATGTAGGTCTCGAACAGTTTTTATTTTAAATATATAAAATATATATATAGGATCTAAAAATAACCTAATCTTTTAATACAATATAATTAAATAAAATCTAGGGCATTAAGTTAGGGTCGACGCGTTAAAAGTAGTGAATTAACTTCACTAGTTCTGTGAAAGACTATAACTAAATATACGGCCTTTAAATCTTGATAACGAACTAACTAAGTTAAAACATTTGTATTAATACGTAAATGTATATTAGTAGAAACTATATTAGTTTTTTTACTAATTGTTATGGTCGTTGTTATAGATTTATTTTCTGATAGATTATATTTTACTGTTTTATTCTTCGTAAACCTTTAGACTGATCTTGGCTTTTCACTGACCTGAAGGAGATTGTTAAAGAATAATTTTAAACTAGTTAAAGTTGGTTATTTAAACAAATTAGTGAACTTAACAACGTCTATCGTATTATATCGGAAATCCATCAGGAAAAAAACATAGTTCCTTAACTGCATCGGATGGAAGGCCTTTCATCGGATGGAAAGCACTCCATCGCAGTCCATCGCGCTCCATCGCAGCAAACAAAAACCACATCAAATAATTGTGTTGCAAAATTAATAATGTGTTGATATTGCAACACAATATGTTTGTCATTTTTTGATGTTTGACTTTCTAAAATAAGTAATCAAATATAAACAAAAGAATTATTATAAATAATTCAATGCCCCCCATTTTTTTGAAAAAAAAACTTAGTTCTTTTCACTTCACCACCACCACCACCACCACCACCACCAAAAAAAAAAAAAAAAAAAAAAAATTGACTTAGAAAAAAAAAATTTTTTTACTTAGAAATAATATTCAACTTTTTTTTTCTATTTTTTCTAAGTAATTTTTTCTAAGTAATTTTTTAATTTTTTAATTTTTTAATTTTTAAATTTTTAATTTTTAATTTATTTTTTTTGTTGTTTGTTGTTTGTTGTTTTTTATTTGTGTTGTTTTTTATTTTTTTTTTTTTTGTGTTGTTTTGTATTTTTATTTTTATTTGTGTTGTTTTCATTGTGTTTTTTCTTTTTTTTATTGTGTTGTTGTTTGACGTTTTTGGTAAAATTATTATTTTCGTAAATTTGTTTTTCTTCCAATTTCGCAAATTTGCAATTTCTAGAAATTTGCCTCTTTTGGCAATATTTGCCGTTTTTGTAATATTAAAAACATAACCTAGAAAATTTATTATTATTATTATTATTAAATTATTATTATTACTATTATTATCAAATTTTAATTTTGATTAATATTATTATTGTTATTATATTGCAAAAATTTTATGCCAAGATTTTGCCAATGTTTTCCATCCTAAGGAAGGCTCTCCATCCTAAGAAGGGCTCTCCATCCTAAGGAGGGCTTCCACCCGGAAGGCAGGTTTCCATCCTGCCCATCTTGCCCATCTTGCCTTAGGATGGACAGGATGGAGCAGGATGGAAATGTGTTTTTTTCCTGATGTCTACTAAAGTAGTTAACAAATTTTTGATAATTAAAACACTAAAATTAATATCTAATTCGACTAATTAGCTCAGTACTAATTTTAAAGAGTTATAAACAGTTCGGACCCGTTTCTTAGCCCGATTTATAAATAAATTATATTAGTTTTAAATTTTAAAAAAAACTTAAGTAAGTAAAAAAGCCTGAACAGATCTCTAAAAGGTTTACTAAGTTCTTTCTAATTTAGTTTTAGGTTAACTAAAAGTTCTAACTCTCTTTTTCTTGCCTTTTTAAAGACTTTTTGACTCAAATAAAGCTAATCAAGCGCTTTAACCACTGCGTCAGAGTCTATATCGATACTATTAGTAATAGCATCCTTAATAAAAGTCCTAGCTTTTAAAATCTTAACTTTTTCTTTCGACTTTAGCTTTTTGCTGAAAGCGGTTACTATCTTGTCAATAGTACGAATCTTTATCTCACAGACTCGTACAACTGCTTTATAATCATCGTCGTTATCTAAGTTAATAATAACGGGAAAGGGGTCATTAAGCTCTTTTATAATATAAATAAAATAAAAAAAAAGACGAACTTTTTTAAGAATTACTAGTTAAACAGTTCCAGTATTAGCTTTAATTTTTATAAAAATAAGCGGTGTCTGATTCTTAAGAATTTATTTAATATCTTTACATAACACTAGTTATACTAAATTAAAACTAGTCTTAGATATTAAAAGTTTAGTTCGAATTTAATCAACTATTTATAGTTGCGAAGAAGTTTTAAATTTAACTATATAAAAACCATAATCTTCGTTTACTATCTTATATAATTAAGTAAAGGGGACTTTAATTTTAAAGTCTTAGTTTAAAATCTAAATAATTTTACAAATTACAATATAGTTTTAGTATGAAGATGTATGATTTCGAAAGAGAGATTTGTGAGACTAACAGAATAAGTTTTAGTATTTTAAAAAAAAAGCTTCAGTTTATTATACATGATTAAAAAAATTTGAATATTATTAACTATGCATGTATATATTATATATTGCTTCAGGGGTACAGTCACGAGCTGCTAGAGCTATATACTGTAGAATATGGAAATAATAGCTTATATTAAATCTTTAGGTTTTAAAAGGAGCTTATATAGCGTTATAGAAGCTTTTATACTACTTTCCGCCCGATAGAACGATCTCATGTAATATTTCTTAGCTTTATATTTTTAATTAAATTAAAAAATCTAAATTCTGTTAGTTATACATGCACACCTTATATATTGCTTCAGAGTGTCACGGCCTCGCCATACGCCCTAACCAAACTAGGCGAAATGGCTTGGCGTGTCAAACATTGATTTCTTTTCATAAATTCACTCATGACTGGTTTGTTAATATGTTTGCAATTTCTACCTTTACGTTTGCTATTTATTTAAGTACTTCATGTATCTGTGATTTTACTAATATTTCTTGACTTCTTGTGTTGATTATAACACATGTTTGATTTCGCATATTTTTGTAACAAACATATTTTGGCGAGCGCTGCGAGCGACTCGGGCGATTGCTAAAAGTCGCTTAAAGGTGCTTAAGACGTTTATTCGATTATATTAAGATATTTACGCTTTATAAAAAGAAGTTTCGTGTATATAATACTTTTTAATTGATAATAGTTTATAATTCTTTTTTGAATTTTATCGATTAACTTATTAACGAAAACTTTTATTAAATAGTTATATTTAATTATGTTACATATTCTACTTATAATTTTATTTATTTATTTAAATACATAATTTCCTACACTAAGAGACCTGAATAAATAGAGTTGAAAAATTAGTAAGATGTTAAGCTATTTTAAAAATTCTGTTAAGGAGATTTGGGATAAGTGTAATATTTTAACTGATTTAACTCTTATTATTCGAAAGTGTATGTATGTTGGAAATTTTCTTTAAGTTCGAACTACAAAGATATTAAAAGAATAAGTAAAATGTAATTGTATAAAATAATACTTAGAAGATGAGTAATTGAAAAAATTAACTATTTAATACCTACTGAAGAACGGTCGATATAAATTAAACTAGTTGTTATAGAGGTAAGGCTAATCTTTTTACTAGAACTAATCATATTTTTTGAAATAGATTTAGTAAGAATGTAAAGGAAACAAGGAATCTTTAATGAAGTTATTATATTTAATTTTAGAATGTAGGTAGTCCTAAGAATTCTATTAATAAACAAGTATGTATAATATATTAGAAAACTTAGTCGAGATATATTAATTAGTATAGAAAAGATGTTTGAGATAATTGTTAATTTTAAAAATAATAGAGAGAGTAGCTTATAAAATTTATCTTTTTCTCTTAAATCTCTTTTCTAAGAAATTCAAATCTTTAGATAAGAAAAGAATAAGATCATCTTAAACGCTTAAGAATAATTTAAAAAACTTAACAAAGCAATAAAGAGTGGTGAAAAAAAACTTAATAAGATACTAAAAATTAGTAATTCTATTAAGTTTAATAGTATGCTTAGAAAACTTAATTACTTTCTTTAGTAGCTTAACACCTACTTTATACTTTAAGTAGGACGTTTTCTAGATGATAGAACTAAGATCTTTTTCGTAGAGATATACTTTGAAGGAACTATTTTTTAAATATATATTATCTATTAAAACTACTTTTTTAATAAAAAACTTGAGGAATAGAATATTGGTATTATTAAGATAATAATTAATTATACTGCTTTTGTTACTTTTCTCTGATAATAATACGGTGAAGATAACAAAGTTTCAAAAGTTAAAAGGTAAATTGGAACTTTTAAATAGACTAACTTTATTTGAAATTATTTTTAAGAATTTAATAAGCTTGCTGTCCTTACTGAATGGGACGAAGATAATTTTTATTATTGAGTCCGCGAGGGATTAAAAATTAAATTTTAATAATATGTTTTTGTCTAAGAAAAAGAATGTAAGGATAAAGAACTCTCTCTAATAAATTATATAGAAATATAATAATACGTTATTGAAATTAATAATATTAATTTTAAGATTTAAGTAAATTACTCAACCAATACCTGTAAAAATAATAGTTATGGAAAAGGAAAATTTTAAAAAAAATCTAATAATAACAATATAGGATAATAAAAGAAAAAAAATGATAAACGAATATATCTAAACAAGACTTTTAGTTTTACTTCAATAAATCTCAACACGATATAATATAAATATTTACATAATAAAGGTTTTAAGGGATTAAAATCTAATACTCTACTATACTAAACTTACAATAAATCGGAATATTTTTTAGAAATTACCCTAGAAATTAATAAAATAATATATAATAATACTAAAATTTCCGCTATATAACTTAAATTTCAAAAAATCTATTAGTACTTAAGAAAATAGTTAATTTTAAAATAATATAATAATCCTCTTTAAAAGAATTATTTAAGGAAGTTTAGAAATGATTTTTTGAGGTATTTTATAAAATTATATTTTAAACTTCCTCGAGTAATTAAATAGATATTCCTGAATTTATTATTAAAAAAGATATTGAGGAAAAAATTGTTATTAATTTTTTTAATATCTCTTATCTTTTTATTATTCAAGAATACTACTGGCTCTAGTAAAACTTAGTTGAAAGGTAATATGTCTTTTATAAACGCCAACTTGATGGAAAATTATTCTAAATATATTAAAATAAAGGATATTAGTATATATATTTCGTATAATCTAACTTAGAATTACGAAATGTTAAAATTTATTTAAGAGTTACGATTTATTAATCTTTATATATTATTCCTCCCTTTAAGGAGCTAGACGATTAAATTTAGTAAATAGTTTTTATCTTTCTTAATCTTTTTAAAGCATATAAATAATTTCCTAATCCGGAACTTACTACTTTTTTACTTACTTCTGATTAAAATAATAATAGTTATTTCTTTTTATTTTTTATAATAGAAGTACTTTTAGAAATTCCCTTATTCTAAAAAGGATAGGTTTATTGTATTAACTATTATTAACTAACTTCTACCTAAAAAGAAATATATAATAAAAAAAACAAATATAAGAATACTAGATGTCTTGACTATTACTATATATTTATTTTTAGATATACAGAATATAATCTCACTTGAGATAAAAAATAATCCGATTTTATTTTATATTAAAAGGTTCTTTATTATATTAATACTGATTTCTATAAAGAACTTTACGCCGATTATTGGAAATAATATTATATAATAATTAATAATTAAGATCTTATTAATTATTTCGAAAAATTAGACGAACTCTTTATTATAGAAAAAATTTAAAAAAACTGAATATTATGTTATCTTTATTAAGAATAATAAATAGTAGAATATTCTTTTTATTTAGATAACTTCTATTTATATATCTTATGTTATAATGATTAGTACGCATATACTAATCACGCCACAGCTCTAGAAATTAAATGGTGTAATAAAGCTTGGAATTTTTAATACGCGAAATATTTAGAAAGACTTATTTTTAAAATTTAGATTTAGATAAAAAAACATTAAGATGAATATTTCTTTAATAATACTAACTATTATATTAATTACTGAGTTTATTTTTAAAATTACGGATGTTATTAAAATACTGAATATTGTTTTATTACTTATAGATTTTTTTCTTATTAACAATAGAGGTGTAACGTTTGTAATGAACTAACTCATATCTTATTCTATGAAAAATTGTATTTTTGTATAGAATATGTAAAGGAATGAGTACAACGTATAGATTATTCTTATTGTCTTGATCTAGCTAGAAAAATAAATAGAATTATCTAATTTTTTGGATAGATGTGTTCCGGATGCTGATACCATACTTATAATTAAGAAATTTTCAAAAAATACTATTAATAAGAATATTCGGATAATAGCTGTAAGACTAGTTTATTTTTTAAATACAATATTTAGAAAATACCTTCATTACCTCCTTCGGAAATGAGTGATTGAAATGAATAAGTTGATATTTTAGAGGAGTATCTTGAAAATTTAAATTAAGGAAGTTTTAGAAGCTGATACTATCTAAAAGATCTAGCTTATATGTTATAAAAATAGGACTAGAATTTATCTTTTTTTAACTTATTAAGTAATATCTTATTTTATTTGCTTATGTTAACGGAGTACTCGTCCACGTACTGTTAGATAGTGGCGTCGAAGATTTATTTATTAATTTATGACTTATTAAAAGGCTTAATTTACTAATCTTTAAAATAACTACTTATATTAATGTTTTTGTATTTGATGGTGGAACCTTTGGAATAATTATAAAATAAATTACTTTTAATTTTTTTATTAATAGATATTTTGAAATTATTATTCTTAATATTCTTGATACTGCTTATGATTTAGTACTAGAATATTTATAGTTATAGAAATATAACTTTAACATTGATTAGATAAGAAGAATTTTAAACTTCTTACGATACCTCTGCAGGATTATAGGATAGAAAAAAATATCTCTTTTGCTATTATTTATACCTTAGACTTCGTTTAAATTTAGAAAAGAAATATACCTTAATCTTATCTAGTATATGTCTACTAAGGAACTTAATAATTAATTAAAAAATAAATTAAACTTTATATAATAAATTTTAATTAAAGTAAAAGACTTTATTTAAATGAATAATATAAAATTATTTTTATAAATTACCCTAGATAATAAAATTGTTTTTTAATTATTTAAAGAAAACGCTCTACTACTTAAGATTAACTAGTTTACGTACTATATACTTTTGAAAGAAGGTACTTAATTAAAATTCCTATTTATTTATGCTTATATAGAGGAAAAAACTATCGCGCTTAGAGAATATATTGAAGAAAATTTAAAGAATAGATATATTCGACTTTCGAACTTTTTAGCAGGATATTTTATCTTTTTTATTTTAAAAGTAAATAAAAAGCTTCGAATTTGCATTGATTATCGAAGTTTTAATGTTATTATTATTAAGGACATTGAACCTCTATTGTTAATAAGCGAATCATTCGATTGGCTCGTAGGAGTTAGGGTTTTTATTAAACTCGATATTATTAACGCTTATTATAACATAAGAATTAACTTGGAAAAAGAATAGAAAATCGCTTTTAAATATTATTACGGCTTATTTAAATATATGATTATGTCTTTCGGACTGATTAACGTACTGATATCTTTTCAAGTATTTATGAATTATGTTCTACGTAATTATATCGACATTATTTATGTAGTATATTTAGACGATATTTTTATTTATAGCTGTAACTTAGAAGAATATGAAAAATATGTTAATTAAATTCTTATTATATTACGAAAATACGACCTGCGGTATGTACTAGAAAAATCTGAATTCGCTATTATAGAATATAAATTTTTAAGAGTTATAATTATTTTAAATAATATTAAAATGGATCTAAAGAAGATATAAGCTATTTAAAATTAGCTATTTCCCGAAAAAGTTAAAGACGTATAATTATTTTTAGGACTTTGTAATTACTATCAACGCTTTATTCGAAAATATAGTTTTATATTAGCTATCTTAACGGAACTTATAAAAAAACAAGTTAAATTTGAAATAACCTTTGAGAGGATAGCCGCATTTAATATTTTTAAAAAATCTTTTATATTAGTACCTATTCTCAAAATCTACGACTCAAAGTTACTTATCAAAATCGAAATAGACGTTTTTATTGCTGCTTTAGAAACATGCCTCTTATAATTATATCTTAATAAAGAATGGCACTTTGTTGCCTATTTATTCTACAAATTTGACGTTACTTAATTACAGTACGCTATTTACGATAAAGAACTAATAGCTATTATAGAAGCTTGTCGTAAATAGCGCGTTTACCTTCAAATTAAGGAATTATTCTTAGTCTTATCCAATTATAAAAATCTTACTTATTTTCTTATTATTAAAGAACTAAGTTAACGATAGGTTCGCTGGTAAAAACTCCTCTGTAAATACAATATAAAGATTATTTACTTTAAAGAAAAAGAGAATACTTTTACCGATACTATTAGTCAACAATCCAACTTAATAGCAGGAATAAAATTTAATAAAGATGTTATTCTAAAAAATTAAGGAAAATACATTATTATTAATAAATCTCTTAATTTTACCGAATACACTATAGAAGACAACTTTAGACTACGATTATTAGAAAGTTATTAGTACAATGTTGTCTTAAAATAATTATTAAAAAAACCCTAAGATCTATCACAATACTTTAAACTTTAAGACAGAATTATTTTATTTCGTGATACCTTTTATATCCTCTTAAAAAAGATATAAAAAGAGATAATCTTCAAATATTACAATTCTTTAGTCTATGACTATTTAGAAATAAATCGCATTCAAAAATTAATTACTAAAATATATTACTAGCCTTAGATACGAAAATATATAAAAAAATATATCAAGATCTATAATATATATTACCAAAATAAGTTTAATCAATATAAACTATATAGAACTTTATAACCACATAACGTTCTCTGCACATTATTTGAAGTTATTACTTATAATTTTATCCAAGAAATGCCACTAATCAGAAATCTACTTATAAACATTATTTATAACGAAATCTTAATAATTACTTATAAATTTTTCAAAGTTGCTATTTTTGTCCCATAAAAAGACAAATAAGGAGTTACTGAATTTTAACAGATATATCAACAGCATATCTTTTTTAAATACGAAATACAGCAGAAACACATTTGCGACCGAGATGCTTTATTCGCTAGCAAATATTGGCAATTTGTTATGAACTAAACAGGCATCAAACTAAATATTATCACTAAAGCTCATTCATAAATTGACGGAGCTTTTGAATAATTAATTCAAACATTAAAAATATATCTTCAAAGCTTCGTGAATTATACGCAAAATAATTAGATATCTTTGCTTTTTTTTACTAAATTTGTATATAATACCTCCCAATATTTTATGACAAAACTATTACCTTATAAAGTCCTACGAGAATAGACTCCAAAAGCTTTCCTACTATTTCTTTTACTAAAAGAAGTTATACTATAAGCTAAAAATCACATAGAAAAAATAAGGAAATTTTATGAAAATTTTAAAAAAAATCTCCAATTTTCCCAAAAGTGAATAACATACTATTACGATCAAAATTATCTGAAGGCCCCATCATTAAAAGAAAGAGATAAAGTATATTTATTTACACGAAACTTAAAAACAAAGCGCCTTAAAAAATTTAATTTTCAGAAATATAGTCCTTACATAATTAAACGAAGACTAAGAAAATATTAATACGAACTAAATATATCTAATCTTTCAAAAATTTATCAAACTTTCTATATATCACTCCTCGAACCGACCCCCCTAAGATTATAAAAAAAACAGAACGATATAAAAATCAAATATAAAGACTATACTAAATACAATATCAATAAAATTTTCGCTAGACCTAATAATAATAATAAATACCTTATCTAATAATCTCTACTCTATAATTTAGAAGATAATTCTTAATAACCAAAAAAGAATATTTTCCCAGAACTTATCTAGTTTTATCTAAAGAAGACTAGGATGCTCGCCTAGCAAACTACTATAAAACCAAAGAAAAAACATAAATAGCCTAAAAAAAACTAAAAAAAGGAATTTTAACTATAATAATTTTAATATTAATAAAGATTTTCTTAAAAAAAAACTTATTTTACTTATATCCTTCCCCACAAATACACCCCCTGATACATTATTAATATAATCGATCTAACTTCGCTTCCCTCACCTCCTAATATAGGAGAAGTTCTCCTAGAATTTCCCGCTAAACAAGACATGCTAATAAAAAGGCACGTAACAAACGAATCCCCTTAAATAAAATTATAATTTTAGAAATTAAAGACTCCGCATATAATAAAAGAAACTCTCGACAAAGCATTTTATTTTAAAAAAAAGTTATAAATACAAAAAAAAAACTAAGCAAGACTATTCTAAATATTCCTTTAAATATTTTTTAGGAAATCTTCCACTAAAAATTCTATACTATTTTAAAAGAACTCCTTTAATAAAAGACCACCTAGAAGATCTTAGATAAAGCTAATAAAATAATCATATAGTTCTATTCCCGCTATAAGAATTTTACTTAGAATCTCTTTACTATTATCTACCTACTCAAAACCTAAATTCTATATATTACTTTTAAAATAATAATTTACTAGTTCTTTAATAATATCTACTATCGCCTTTATCTCCTTCTTAAAATCTAGCGCGAAACCTTTCGCTATATTCTCTTTATATAATTTCTAATCTTCATAAATAAGACTCTCTCGATATCTTTTAAAGACAACGACAGCTTTTTTTTAACAACGCTTTAATTCTAATATAACTTTCTAAAACTCTTTTAGTAAATCCGAAAGCCTAAATTAACTTTATATAATAAATTACTAATCCTCTTCAACACATTTCTAAGCTTTTTTAAAGCAAACAGAAGCTTCTTTTAACTCCTTAAGTTTTCAATCTCAAACTTCAGAAATCCTCGTAATTATAAAAAAGTTAAAAAACGCCTTCGGAAACGAAAGAATATCAATTACTTATAAAAAACAATATTATAACTTTTTTTCCCTTGTTTAACATATATTAAATATCTAATGCCTTTTTTTAACATAATACAAAAATATCCACCCCGAGTATAATAATCACAAATTTCTGCTACTTCAACCCCTTTTAACTTAAATTGTTTTAAAAACTTTACTTTTCAATATTTTGACTACAAACTACCACCTTGATTATTAAAAGATTTGGAAACTTAATTTTTACTTATAATAAATATATATTATTTAGTTACGCCTTAAAAGAAAGATTTACTAGTTTAAGTTTTAATTCTATATCATCAATAAAATCCTGCTATTTTATAATTAAAACTGATTATATAATCTGTCTCCTCCCTTCACAATAAAACCATCCCTACATATTTACTCACGAGAATCTACTCCACAAAAAATTTTTCTTTTACGAAAAACTACCCCGAAGGAAAATCCCGTACGGAATAACACCTACCTTATGACCTGCAGCACGTACACAGGAGAATCCCGTATACAAAATTCACCTCTGTGAATTTTTCAGAATAAAAAAGGAAAATAGTGTCACAGTCTCGCTATACGTTTTAACTAAACTAGGCGAAATGGCTTGGCGTATCAAACATTAGTTTCTTTTTATAAATTTACTCATGATTAGTTTATCAATATGTTTGTAATTTTTACTTTTATGTTTGTTATTTATTTAAGTATTTTATATATTTATGATTTTATTAACATTTTTTGACTTCTTGTGTTAACTACAATACATATTTAATTTCGCACACCCCTGTAACAAACATACCTTAGTAAACGCTACAAGTAATTCGGGCGATTGCCAAGAGTTACTCAAAGATGCTTAAGACGCTTACTCAATTATATTAAGATATCTACGCCTTATAAAAAGAGGTTTCGTATATATAATACTCTTTAATTAATAATAGTTTATAATTTCTTCTTAAACCTCATCAGTTAATTTATTAACGAAAACTTCTATTGAACAATCATACCTGACTATATTACATATTTTACCCACAATTCTATTTATTCATCCGAATACATAATTTCCTACACTGAGAGACCTGAATAAATAGAGTTGAGAAATTAGCAAGGTGCTAAGCTGTTTTGGGAATCCCGCCAAGGAGACCTGGGACAGGTGTAACACAGAGATACAGCTACGGGCTGCTAGAGCTATATACTATAAAATATGGAAATGATAGCTTATATTGAATCTTTAAATTTTGAAAGGAGCTTATACAACATTATAAAAGCTTTTATGCTGCTTCTTGTCTAACGGAACGATCTTATGTAATATCTCTTACCTTTATACTTCTAATTAAAAACTTAGTTTTTTAGTTAAAGCAAATATTAATCTATAGAGTAAATATATCTAAAGGCTTCGCTAGCTTACCCAGGCCTGGAAATTCTCTTTCCAAATTTTTTAAAATTTTATATCGACTTCCTTCAGATTCTACAAATATACTAAAATAAAGATCGGAATAAATATTAGGAATTATATTATAGTATTATATTTTAAAATTAATAAAAATCTATAATTAGCCTATAATTACTGAATCTTTAGACTTTATATCTCGCTATACTCGCTTTTTATAATAAATTAGTAATATTATATTTTTAGACCTTAAAAAACTGGTTAAAACTCTTAATAGTCTCTTTAAGTATTATATTTATTCTTGAATCTTATTTAAATCTTTTAAATAGTACGAAAAATATATTAAAACAAAATATTAATCCTTTATTTCTATATTATTAGAAAGCGGGGTAAATTAAACTATTATTTTTTAAAAAATATTATTAATAAACACGAATAATATTGAGAAAGACTTAGATTATTCGAAAACGACCCCGAAGAGCCCTTTTATATAAAATAATAAAATATTAGAAGATTTAAGTACTTAACAATTTAATTAACTAAAATCTTTTATTTTTAAGCTATCTTTTTTAGTTAAAGATATAGGAATCTTATTCGGTGCTTTTTTAGATCCGATAATCGCTTAAATAAAAAATAATCTATAATTCTCTTTTATTAATTTAGAGAATTTTAAATTAGTAAAATAGTTTATTAAAAAAAATATTTCTTAAATAATAATTAATTAATATTTTAATCACGAGATAAGTTCAGGTATTAAAAATATTAATATAAAGTTATTCGAATTTACTTATAACTTCTGTCAAATAATTCAGGAAATGGATAAAAATCTTAAAATAAATTTATTCAAATAAAATATATTTAATTTTAAAATTAAAAGTTATTTAGGATTAAAATATTTTTATCAAGATTTTATAGAAGTCATCATATATCTCTTGCGATAATGTTTATACGCACAGGAAATGTACTTCATACCTAAAAAAATCTATAATAAATTTAGAAAAAGATAATATACAAAATTATAAATAGTAGATTAGTAACATAACTAATAAGAATCTTTATTGTTTGATTATAGTCTTATACTAATCTTCTGTGCTTCCGATACGACCTATTTCACTAATTTCTTTAGTAACAAAAAGGTCTAATCAATCTATCTTTTAATTAATAATATTAACTCGAAATATCGAAATTAACTTTTTAAGAACGCCTAGATATTGCTCGCTTTACTATTAATACTGTTTAAGAAAAGCCCGTTACAACCGTCGGAAAAACGATTAATTAATTTAAAAATATAAAATTTTATAAGTTAAATTTTAAAATCTCTGAATATATATCCTACGGATCTACTTATAAAATACAAAGATAAATATTAACAAATATATCATTTTCGTTTATATAGATAATTAGCAAATTATATAAAATATATTAATCTTCTTAATATTATTCCTAAAACTTATTCTATCTGTACGATATTGACTACGGCTTTCTAAGATTTCGATTAAAACCTAAGATATCCTATACGGGATTATAACTCTTATTTTAAATAATTAGATAATAGTAATAAGATTAAAAAAGCTTAATTACATTTGGAGGGAGTAATAAGTTCGGCAAAAGCCTTCTTAAATCTAGGAATTATTATAATAGATCTATATAAGTCAAATTTTTTATACTACATTTATTTAAAAATAATAAAACATCTTATAGAATAAATAATCAAATTTTTAAAAAAATATAAAAAGTTATAATTCTTCAATCAATGCTAGATTTCTATATTAGTTTATTTCAAATTTTAATCGTTTCGCAGAGGCTATACACAGGTCTCCCAATAACAAAAAAAAGAAATGAAATCAGTTATTAAAATTCTTATTACGATTTTAGTAAACACTTTAAAAAATCTATCGAGTCTTAAAAAGCTTGTTTTTGCTCAGACGATAAACTATATAAATACTTTAATAAGTTTTATTCTATATATAACTTATTTTTTATATATTAAATAAATTTTTATAAATATGCAAAATTAGTTGCAAAGTTTTTATGATAGGAAAAATGTCTTTAGAAAATTTCAGAAGACCCGAATGAGATTATAGCAGGTAGTTACAGGCATAGTAGAAGTGATATTTAGCAATAAAGTTTTAGATAAAAGTAGTAAAAACTTCTTAGAGGTTTTTGAAAATAGTAAGTTTACTTAGAAGTATCTTCAGCCCTCTTCTTTTTCTAATTAGGGCTCTTTGGGAACTAATCGGGGCTAATAGCTATAAAATATTTTAATTTTATTAAAATATATTTAATGACCTATTTTACTGATTCTATTAAAAAATTTAGTCAATTAAATACTTAGTCAACAGAAGTAAGAGAGGCCTCGTATGTTAAATAGCTTAAAAAGAGATAAACTTAATTTAATCATAGAGATATATACATTTAAATAATAGAATATAAATATCGAAAATATTAATTTAAAATACGATTTCTTAATCTCGAATAATCAGTAAAAAAAAGGGAGAAGATTAATAAATTTAAAAAGGTCTATCTAGATTCGTTATCAGCTAAAAAGCAATACGAATAATACTATAAGAATAAACTAGAAATTAATAGTATGTTTATTAATATTTATTTTTTAATATTTCTAATTACGCTGATTTAGTCTTAGCTGGTCCTGTAAAGGCTCGTGCGGAACTATATAGTACGCTATTAATTAAAGTTGCAAATTCAACTTAATTATAATCTAAAGTAGTCTTAAAATCTTTAGAAAATAAGAGCAAATAGGTTATAATAAATTAGATTAAACATAAATACGCTATACTAAACTTTAATTAAGCGTTATATGTTTATTTAAGAACTTTATTAGCTTTCTAGATATTTCTTCGACTAGACTTTTATTTTTCATCTTTAGTAAACTTTAAAGCGTAAGTATATAAGACCCTCGCAGTCTTGATTAAAGATTTTTAATATAGAAATGTTTTTATTAATTAACGTTTTCCACCGGGAAGTGAGACACACTGGGAAGTGAGACAGCAAATTTTGAATTTCGAAAAATTATAATAAATTTGTTTCTAATCAGAAAAATCTGAAAATTTCACATTATTTAGAAACTACTAAAAAGAATAAGATTTCAAATTTACAGAACTTTTCAAGCATTATTCGAATTAATATTAATTTTTAAAGCCAAAAATTTGGCGTTTTTGGCTGTTGTGTTGAATACCACACTAAAACAAAATTAAGCGAAAATTCAGCGCTGCGCTGTACTCTGACAAACCTCCCCACTATTATTACTACTATTGTCACATCTATTCTTTTATATAACTACTATCTTCTAAATCACTTTCTAAACTATCTTCTGAACTATTCTCTAAATCGCTTTCTACACTATTTTTTATATTATCTTTTATATTACCCTTCATACTACCCTCTGCGCTACCTCCCCCAGCGTTCTTTCGAGGGTGGCCTCGAGGACGTTCAGTTTTACTGCGGCCTCTGCCACACCTTTTACCACAACCACTACCACTACCACGAGGACGATCACGGCCTTTTCTAATCTTTATACTATTAGATTCTACATCTCTAACATCCAATTCAATAGCTTTGTTCTGCCACAGCTCACTAATCTCCTGGTTATTCAGAACATAGGCACCAGTAAGTCTTGGTTTACCACATCTATTTTGCGAAACCTTCTTATTAACAGTACGCAATTAGGTATTAGTTTCTTGCAATATAATAGTTTCGCTTATAGCTCTCTCTGTCGCTCTGCCCAATTAATGAATATAATTGATAGTTAGCGAACTAAATAAATAGCCAGCTTATATAAGAATTTTGTTAATGGTTTTATAAACAGATTGCGGACATACTGGTGTTGCTATCGTTGCATTAATTAAATTTAAAGTTTCGAATTAAGCGACTTCGTTATATTGTAATTTAGATAGAACTTTTTTTAGATTATATGGTATTAACCCTGTTCTCTGCTATACTGCCTTAATTAAGTCTTCCGAAATAGTGTTCTCTCTAGCTTCTGCCAATAGCTTGATAAATAGCTGTTTGTCAATTCCAGTGATGCTATTACGAATAGCACAGTCTGCAGTATTGTGATATTATTTACTATATATTGCATTAAATCCAACATCTAATGATTGCAGACGGTGTGTACTATATGCCGATAAACATAAAGTAATAATATTCTTCTAAGCGCAATAATTAATGAACTCTGCACTAATATGACTGTCGTGACTATTTAATAGTAGCATGCGCGTACGATTGTCAAAAGTCTTTGTTTTTAGTTCGAATATCCGTTCTAACTATTAAACACTCAAGTCTCTGTTTGTCCATTTATTAAGCGATGTTGCGAATAGCTAGTCCTTTATCGATATATTAACATTATTAGTATACTAATTGAATTAATAATAGCTACCTTTGAAAATAATAAGTAAAGAAAGAATATTGCCGCACGCGTTAATATATTCGATAACAGTAACTGATTCACGATTATCATATTATTTTATAAATCGACTTTTAGATGATGTTAGAATTATTATTTTCGATGTCTGAATACTGCCCATAACGAAACCCTTCTCATCCATATTATATAACGTATTTTCTATGATATTATTCTTCAATTTGATGTCCATGAATAATTGATAGAATTAATTGATAGAAACTAGGTCGTCGGCTCTAACCCGGACGTTATCTAATACACGTAAATATACAGAACATAACTCTATATATCGTTTCATAAATCGTTCTATCCAATTAATACCCAAATCCCGATCTGCTAATTTAATAGCCATGCTACGCACCATATCTATACGCGGAGGAAATCCCCAGCTATACAATCACACTACCTATTATACTAGTAATTTTTCACTTTCCATAGTTACTACTAGCTATTACTAGTATACTGTAATTCAATTACCATTTCTGCCATTAATTCTTCGAACTAATATTGCGTGCAATATACTATATACGCGCGCAGATGCACGTATAAAAGAGAAATCCCCTTTCTTATACGCGCAAATAGCATTTTATATATCCTTCTCGAAGGCAGCCTTGTCAATTTAAGAGAGAGTACATTAGGCAAATTAACAACGATTTTAAGATCGTCGAGCCATAATTATAATATTAATGTTGGTAATACTAGTAACGCGAGTGATACTAATAACGCTAGTGACGTTGTTAATGTTGTTGACGTTGATGTCGATGTCGATAGTAAAAAGTTTGTCAAAATGCAGCGCGGCGCTGGGTTTTCGCTTAATTTTGTTTTGGTGTGGTATTCAACACAACAGCCAAAAACGCCAAATTTTTGGCTTTAAAAATTAATATTAATTCGAATAATGCTTGAAAAGTTCTGTAAATTTGAAATCTTATTCTTTTTAGTAGTTTCTAAATAATGTGAAATTTTCAGATTTTTCTGATTAGAAACAAATTTATTATAATTTTTCGAAATTCAAAATTTGCTGTCTCACTTCCCAGTGTGTCTCACTTCCCGGTGGAAAACGTTATATTATTCAAACTAATTTAAACTAATAAAAGAAGGGTTTTCGAAAAAACTTTATTATCTTCCAAAAATCTCGTACGAGTCAATATAGAGATCTAAAAAAAAAGGTAGTAACTAAGCTAAAATTATTATTAATTATTCATAATACAATTAATAATAAGACCTTTCAACTAACTTTTATCACTGAGCTTAAGTCATACGCTAGAGGAATTATACAAAGCCTTCATAATTTCATTCGTCTTACTAAGCATCCTTTAGTAGATTATAAAAAAGAAAATTATTAATTTTATCGAAATATTATTCCAATTCGAGCTATTTTAAGTTTAGCTTATTTAATTTTTTATAAAACCGATTCATATCTTCTTAATATCTACATCGATCTCAATACTTGGAATAAAATTTATTCTTATAACAATAAAAATATAGATTCAGATATCAATATTGATAATAGATCTAATATTGAAGAAGAAAAATATTATTTTAAAATTTAAATAAAAAGTTTGTATAAACTCGTGTTAGTTTTATTAAGGTGCCGGGTAACCTTATTAAAATAAAGCACAATAGACTAAAATAGACCGCGATGGAGCGTAATGGAGCGCGATGAAAAAGTGTTTTATCAAATAAAAGAGCTTCCATCCGATGGAATTAAGAAAATGTGTTTTTTTCCTGATACTGCCCTACTATCGGATCTTACTAAAAAAAGATAAAACATCAGGAAAAAAACATAGTTCCTTAACTGCATCGGATGGAAGGCCTTTCATCGGATGGAAAGCACTCCATCGCAGTCCATCGCGCTCCATCGCAGCAAACAAAAACCACATCAAATAATTGTGTTGCAAAATTAATAATGTGTTGATATTGCAACACAATATGTTTGTCATTTTTTGATGTTTGACTTTCTAAAATAAGTAATCAAATATAAACAAAAGAATTATTATAAATAATTCAATGCCCCCCATTTTTTTGAAAAAAAAACTTAGTTCTTTTCACTTCACCACCACCACCACCACCACCACCACCAAAAAAAAAAAAAAAAAAAAAAAATTGACTTAGAAAAAAAAAATTTTTTTACTTAGAAATAATATTCAACTTTTTTTTTCTATTTTTTCTAAGTAATTTTTTTCTAAGTAATTTTTTAATTTTTTAATTTTTTAATTTTTAAATTTTTAATTTTTAATTTATTTTTTTTGTTGTTTGTTGTTTGTTGTTTTTTATTTGTGTTGTTTTTTATTTTTTTTTTTTGTGTTGTTTTGTATTTTTATTTTTATTTGTGTTGTTTTCATTGTGTTTTTTCTTTTTTTTATTGTGTTGTTGTTTGACGTTTTTGGTAAAATTATTATTTTCGTAAATTTGTTTTTCTTCCAATTTCGCAAATTTGCAATTTCTAGAAATTTGCCTCTTTTGGCAATATTTGCCGTTTTTGTAATATTAAAAACATAACCTAGAAAATTTATTATTATTATTATTATTAAATTATTATTATTACTATTATTATCAAATTTTAATTTTGATTAATATTATTATTGTTATTATATTGCAAAAATTTTATGCCAAGATTTTGCCAATGTTTTCCATCCTAAGGAAGGCTCTCCATCCTAAGAAGGGCTCTCCATCCTAAGGAGGGCTTCCACCCGGAAGGCAGGTTTCCATCCTGCCCATCTTGCCCATCTTGCCTTAGGATGGACAGGATGGAGCAGGATGGAAATGTGTTTTTTTCCTGATGAAATAAAAATAAAATTAAAATAATAAGGCACGAGACGCCTTCGCTTAACTTAAGAAGATATTCACTTATAAAATAGAAAAAGTATTCAAGTACTACCAATTCGATTTACTAATCTATATAAAAACTAACGCCTCAGGTATAAAAGTAAGAACTTATCTCTCGCAGAAGTACGAGAACAGTTAATAATACCCGATTTTCTTCTATAATAGAAAAATAATACTAATAAAAAAGAATTACCCTATATTTAATTAAAAATTTTTAATAATTATCGAAGCGTTACGAAAATAATCGCTATATCTTAAAAAAACTTAGTTTCAAATTATAATTTATAATAATTACAAAAGCCTAACATATTTTACCACGTCGAAGAAACTTAGTGCTAAATAAGCTTGTTAAACAAAAGAACTAGCAGAACTTAACTTTAAAATCTAATACTATCTAGAGGAAAAAAATATAATAATAAACGCCCTCTCGAGATATTTTGACTATGAATTAATAAGAGAGAAAAAAGATTTACCTTCCTTATTATTAAAAGAAGGTTAACTAGTAACTACAATTCGAGAGGTTTTAACAGAGACTATTGGACTTATAATTACAGCTTTTACATCTATTATCGAAACAATTAAAAATAAATATCTATAAAACGCTAAGATTTTAAGGCTTATAGAAAATTTAAAAGAAGACAAAACAAAGTATACCAAAAGATATAAACTCTAAGAAGATAGTATACTTATATTTAAAAATTATCTAATTATCTTGAATAATCTCGAGCTAAAAAAGAAAATCATGAAAAATATACACGATTCGCCACTTACTAATTATTTTAATAAAACTAGAATTCTAGAACTATTTAGTAAGAACTATTATTTTTCAGATTATATCGCCTTTATACATCAATACGTATCGAGTTATAACATATATTAATAAAATAAGATAGTCTAAATACAGAAGATAAGGAAGTTTTTATTATTAAAGCCTTCTCAAACTCTATAAGAGTCAATATCTCTTAATTTTATTATAAAATTATCGAAATTTAAAAACCTACTTATAGAAAAGGACTTACTAGAATATAATATAATTCTAATCGTAATAAATCGATTTCTTAAATACGCTTACTTTATTTTATATGCGGGAGAACTGTTAGTAAAAAAGTTAACAAAATTCTATATACGATATTTAATAAAAAAAGGAATTTTAAAAGATTTCGTCTCAAACTGTAAAAGATAGTTCGTAGCTAAATTTACGAAAACGTTATATAAAGCCTTAAACATTAAAAATCAACAAAACACAGCTTACCACCTAAAGACGAATAGGCAAACAGAAAGGGTAAATAATATACTAAAACAGTACTTACAGAATTTCTGCAATTACTTTTAAAACGATTAAATGCTCTTACTACTACTTGCAGTCTTTACATATAATAATACCTATTAAGCTATTATCAGAATGTCACTCTTTAAAGCTAAACATGAATATGACGTTCGAAGCGATTTGACCTATATCGTAACGACTAAAATACCTGCAGTAACGGAAAGGCTAAAATATCTAACGAAAATTCACAAAGCTTATCGAATAAAAATATTATAAGCTTAGAACAATCAAGCAAAATATGCTAATAAGTCTTAAGAAATTACATTAGAGTATAAAATAAAAGAAAAAGTTCTCTTATTAAATCAATTCATAAAAACTAATCGCTTATTAAAGAAGTTAAAAACGAAATACCTTAACGCATACAAGATTACGGAAATCGTAGAACCTTAAGTCTATAAACTTAAACTATCAGCCTTAATAAGAAATCATGATATCTTTTATATATTATTATTAAGACTATATATAACTAATGAGCTCCACCCGAACTCTCTCGAATTACCTAATATCGAAGTAGAAGGGCACGAGGAATAAGTAATTAAAAAGATTTTAGCTGAAGAAATATAAAAAAAAAAACCTAAATTAAAGCGAAAGACTAAATTCTTCCTTATCAAATAGAAGAAATAGTTAGAAGTTAACAATTCGTAAAAACCCGAGAAGAATCTACGAAATACAGAAAAAGCTATTAAGAAATTTTGAAAAACTACAAATCTCTTTAAATAATACAATCTCTAAAGACCTATAAATTCAACTAAATACACGAGAAACTATAATAAGACACATAATAAATCAACAAATACACACAATAAACTCAAAATATACAAGTTTTAAATATAAAAAATCTAAAAATTGTTCCTTATAAAACACTCAGAAACTATAACGCACATCAAACCTTTACGAAAAGCCATTAATAATACATCAGGAAAAAAACACATTTCCTTAATTCCATCGGATGAAAGCCCTTTTATTTAATAAAACACTTTTCCATCGCGCTCCATTACGCTCTATCGCGGTCCATCTTAATCTATCGCGCTTTATTCTAATAAGACCACTCAGCACCCTAACAAAATTAACACGAGTCTATATAAACCCCTTATTTAAACTTCAAAATAATATTTCTCTTCTTTAATATCAGATCTATTATCAATATTAATATCTGAATCTATATTTTCATCGTTATAAGAATAAATCTCATTTCAAATATTGAGATCAATATAAGTATTAAAAAAATATAAATTAGTTTTATAAAAAATTAAATAAACCAAACCTAAAATAACTTGAATTAAAATGATATTTCGATAAAATTAATGATTTTCTTTTTTATAATTTACTAAAGAATACTTAATAAGGCGAATGAAATTATAAAGGCTCTATATAATTCCCCCAACGTATAGCTTAAGCTTAATAACAAAAGCTAATTAAAAAGTCTTATTACTAATTATATTATAAATAATTAATAATAATTCTAGTTTAGCTACTGTCTTTTCTTTCAAATCTTCATATTAACTCGTACGAGATTTCTGAAAAATAATAAAGTTCTTTTAAAAACCCTTCTTTTATCAGTTTAAATTAATTCAAATAACATAATTAGTAAAAATATTTCTATACTAAAAATCCTCAATCGGAACCGCGAGGATCTTATATATTTACACTTTAAAATCTATTAAAAATAAAGGATAAAAGTCTAGTCGAAAAAATATCTGGAAGATCAGTAAGGTTTTTAAATAAATATATAACACTCAGTTAAGGTTCAGTACAGTATATTTATACTTAATCTAATTTATTGTAACTCATTTACTTCTATTTTCTAGAGATTTTAAGACTATTTTAAATTACAATTAAGTTAAATTTACAATTTTAATTAATAGCGTACTATATAATTCCGTATAAGCCTTTACAGGGCCGGCTAAAACTAAGTCAGCATAATTAGAAATATTAAAAAATAAATATTAATAAATATATTATTAATTTCTAGTCTATTCTTGCGGTATTATTCGTACTGCTTTTTAGCTAATAATAAATCTAAATAAACTTTCTTAAATCTATTAATCTTCTTCCTTTTTTTTACTAATTATTCGAGATTAAAAAATTATATTTTAAATTAATATTTTCGATATCTATGTTCTATTATTTAAATATATATATTTTTGTAATTAAATTGAGTCCATCTCTTTTTGAGCTGTTTGATATGCGAGGCTTTTTTTACTTCTATTGACCAAGCATTTAGTTAACTAAATTTTTTAATAAAATTAGTAAAATGGGTTATTAAATATATTTTAATAAAATTAAAATGTTTTATAATTATTAGCCCCGATTAGTTCCCAAAAAGCTCTGATTAGGAGAAAAAAAGGGCTAAAGATACTTCTAAGTAAGCTTATTATTTTTAGAAATTTTTAAGAAGTTTTTATTACTTTTATTTAGAGTTTTATCGCTAGATATCGTTCTTACTATATTTGTAGTTGTCTGCTGTAGTTTTGTTTGAGCTCTTTGAAATTCTTTAAAGACATTTTTCCTATTATGAAAGCTTTGCAACTGGTTTTGTATATCTATAAAAATTTATTTAGTATATGAAAGATAAGTTGTATATAAAATAAAACTTATTAAAGTATTCACATAGTTTATTGTCTGGGCGAAAACAAGCTTTTTAAAGCTTAATAGATCTTTTAAAGCGTTTACTAAAATTGTAATAAGAATCTTAATAACTGATCTCATTTCTTTTCCTTATTACTAAAAGATTTATGTATAGCCTCTACGAAACGATTAAAATTCGAAATAGACTAGTACAGAAGCCCAGTATTAATTAAAGAATTATAACCTTTTATATTTTTTTAAAAATTTAATTATTTATTTTATAAGATGTTTTATTATCCCTAAGTAAATGCAGTATAAGAGATTTAGCTTATATAAATTTGTTACAGTAATTCCTAGATTCAAGAAGACCTCTGCCGAATTTATCACTTTCTTTAAACATAATTAAACTTTTTTAATCTCATTACTATTATTTAATCGTTTAGAATAAGAGTTATAGTCTTATATAAGATATCTTAGGCCCTAATCAAAATCTTAGAAAGCCATAGTCGATACCATACAAATAAAGCAGGCTTTAGAAATAATACTAAAAAGATTAATATATTTTATATAATTTACTAACTATCTATATAAATGTGTTAAAGGTTCTACAGCTCGTAAGTACGCTGGAAAGTATGTAGGTCTGTGTATATATGATTGATAATCGATCGTTTAAATCTCAACACATCGTAGATCCGCCTGTATTTATAAAGCGGTATGTATAAACCCGGTACTACGTCTTATACAATATATCGCAATACCTTAGCTCGTATATAGAGTATAAATGGTAAGAATCGCTATATTACGATATATCTTATAACTTCGCATAATTATAATTCAGCAGAATTTACGATATAAACCGTAATGACTTTAATGCTCCGTTATATTCAACCTGTTGTAGTTTCATCTAATCATAATACTTGCGCAGTTTGTAGTATAAAGTCACTTAGTTATAAAAGACGCGTAATCTCTTAGTTATAAAGTATAAAATCATTACGTTTACAGCGATACGCTTTAACGTCTTATAATAGCATAATTGTTATAATAGTTTATAGAACCAACTGTTTCGTATAAATGTTGAATTAAGCTATGCGCTTACTAACGCTTATTATATTAATACAGATTTATATTTTACAGCGAATAATTATAAATTATCGTATATACTATTACATATAAGAATCTTTATAACTCTAAAATCATTATCTAGAATATATGTAACTCTGGAGCTGTAGAAACGTTTATTGCAGTTATACAATTTACTAGATTTCATGCTATATCCTTAGCTTAAAGCCATATTATACGACTTTAAAATTAGTGTAGACATTTGAAGTTATTTTGAAAAAAGAAAAATATTTAATTAGTTATTATTTACCTTATTTGCTTTTTATTTTTTTATATTTTCAGCTTCGTTTATAGCCCCAGCTTACTTCATTATTATTATTATATTATTTTATATTTTTACAGCCTTATAATATTATTATATTTACTACTATTGCCAGTTACCTTATTCGTGTGAACGCTATTCTCGCTAATCTGATATCATATATTTGTGCTGTATTTTGTTAACAGTGCTTCGATAACAGTTATCTGTGTATTATATCTCTGAATACTCGTAGTAATAAGTACAGTTTTTATACAAAAGTAAACTCTTTATGCACGTGGTGTAAGTTCTATAATTCTATGCGTTTAAAAACGTAGATACTAATTTGTATTAAGCACGGAGCGTTAGAGTTCCTCGCGCTTTTGAGCCGGGACGCAGTTTTGTCGTTTATAACCTGCCAGCGCTTATAATCGTTCCCGGAGATCTTGTCATGTATTAGACTGTGGCTTTACAGGCGCATAAGCATAGCGCTAATACGTTAAATGCCCTTCATAACGTAGCTCTTGGTGGCCCTCCACTATTATCAAATGACTGTATTGTCGCTGGAGCAGTATGGGGGCTAATATTGGCAGATGGCACGCCTATGCCCCAGCTTACCCACCTTCCTACTAACCTAGACGTACGGGACCTGCAGAACTAGCTGGCTGCAGCCAACGCAGCTGTGACTATAGCTAATGCAGCCTTAACTACTTCTAATACAGCACTGGCAGCTGCCAATGCGGCTCTAGCAGCGCACAGAGGAAGTACAGGTAGTAGAGCTAATAAAACTAGTAGCGCTAGAGGAGTAGTAGGTGAGGATACTACCCATGCTCAAGTCATTACTGCGGTTAATATGGCACGAGGTATTCCGGACGGTGCAGTTTCCTTGCCTATTTTGCAGGATGTAATAGCGGAATTGGCTTATTTACGCAGCCGTGCGGATACGTAAGTTATAGCTCTAGTTCCTAGACAGTACGTCAGCTAATTTAAAATAAATTTAGGATATAAAATTATGTGCAAGCGAAAAATGCTGCTGCTGGAGGTGTAGTCTTTCCGCCTTAGTACTTTAAAGGCCTTATCTTTTATTTGTTTATTCTACGCGGTTATTTGTTTTATCTGAGATTTTATGCAATATAAAGCAAAATAATATTCTCATTCTTTTAATCGAGTAAGCCCATGCGCGTAAAATAATAATTATATAAACTAGCCGGTAGGGACTTAGTTAACGTATCTACCAGTAATTCCTTAAAGTTACGATGCTCTAATCTAAAAATATTATTCCTTATCTTTTTTCTAATTTAGAAGTATTGTAGATTGTAATACTTTATTTTCTGTTAATTATTACCTGTTATGTTTACGGTTATGGCGGCAGTATTGTCCATATACAGAACCGTAGGGGGTAAAGAGAGCGTTATTTACAATTAAAGTAATACAAGAATTAAAAATAACAGCTTCCGAAGTCAAATTCTTTTAGTTCTTATATAATTAGAAGCTATTACTTCTGCTTTAGTTAAGAATTTCGCAATAACTGATTATAGTTTATTGTTTTATGAAATAATGTTACCTCTTAGTAGATATACGTAGTTAGACGTTGATTTTCGTGTAATATCCTCTAGTTTATAAGTTTATACCTAATCTGAATTATTATACTTTTTTAGTAGTAAAAGTAGATCCTTCTTATTGACTATTTTATTATTATAATAAAATAACTACTTGTAAGTGGTAAATAGATATTAATAAGTTTATATTACTATTTTCTAATATTCCTCCGTAGACGTATAAGCATACTGTTTTAACTTTATAATTATATATGCTAAGTTAAGTTGGTTATCTTGTACAGCGTAATTTAACAAATTAATTATACTTTAGTAAATTTCGTAATCTTCTTTATTAAGTACAAGTTAAGAAGCATCTTTCGATAATCGTATATTAGGATCTATAAAAGTTTATCTTGATTTATTGTTAAATATGCTAAAATAATCTAGAATACTTTTATAGTATTTTTTTTGATTTATTTGTAATATCCTAGAAGTACGATTCTTTTGTATTTGTAGGCTTAAAAATCGTTTAGCTTTACCTATATCTTTGATTTTGTATATTTTTATTAGGTACGTTTTCGTCTACTATATTATAGTTATATCTTTTAAAAAAATTAAGAAGTTATTAACGTATATAACTATAATTATGTTTTTATAAAAGTATAGGCATTCATCTACTTCGCTTCTTGTTATTTTATATAGAAACTCTTTACTTGTAAGCGTATTATTTAAATCTTCGTTCTATAGGTATAAAGCCTGTTTTAGGCCATATAATGACTTTAATAAAAGTAATACCATAACTCCAGTTAACGCTTTATAACTTGCTGGTAGAGTGATAGGTGTTCTCTTCTATAAAAGTAAAGAAGCATTTAAAAACACTGTTTTGATATCTAGCTAGTAAACTTCTAAGTTTAAAATTATAGTAATTATTAGTAAAGCTTGTACGATACGTAAGTTAACAACTAGCGTATACGTTTCTATATAATGAATGCTATAACACTGTTCGTAGCTTTTTACCATCAATCTAGCTTTATATAATATTCCTGAATTTGTACGCTTTTTAGTAAAGATCTAGCGCGTATTTATTAGTTTAATACCGTGCGGTACCTCTAAAAGCGCAGTCTATATCTTGTTATTAGTAAGCGATTCTATTTTTCTTTGAATTACAGTTAACTAGCTTTCTTTTTCTTTACTAGCTATAGCTTTATCATAAGATTATGACAGATCGAGGTTAATTAAGGCATTTTCTGCGGTTATAAAAGCAGTAACCTTAATAGCTCTTACGTACTGTAAATATCTGACCTTAGAAGATTAAGTAATTGTAATACGTAACGTGCGTGCTTTTTCTATTTCTCTTAGTCTTTTACTGCGTTATAGCGCGGCCTGCTCTTCTACCTGTCTAATTTTAGTAGTTTCATTGTTGATTATTTCGTCTATGATTATTAAGTTATCTAGCTTTCTTTACTGTTGAGTAGGTAGAATATTAACTACTATTATAAAATTTGGCTTTTTAGTAGGTTGGCCTTTCAGTAATATAGTGCCGATATGCTGTTAATTATCGTCGTATATCTCTCTAACGTTAAGCTTGTCCTGTAGCTCTATATTCTGCGGATTAGGAAGTATAGGTACTAATAAAGCTAAAGCAACGTATAACTTTTTTTAGTAGCTAGAATCTGGGAAGCATGCTTTATAGCTTTCTTATACAGAAGTAAAGCTATCGATGAATACTACGTCTTTAACTATAGAGATATACTTCTTTGAGATATTTTAGACTTTATACTGTTTTAAAATATGAGTGTATCTTAGAAATATGCCTTTCTATGCTCTATGCTGGTTGAGGATTTTTTTGCGTTTCTTCTTAAATACTATAACATACACTAGATAACTAAATAAGTATATACGGGTATAATTAACAAAGTTTCTATTAAGCTATTCTTCTGAGGATTTAGGTATCTATTCTCTTTTCTTTTTGGAAGGTACTAGCCTATTACTTGTGAAGTAGGCTGTAGATAGAACTTTTTGCTAGAATACTTCTGGTAAGCTAGATTCTATTAGAATTACGGTAGTAAGTTTTCGTAGCGTTTGTATTGCTCTTTTAGCTGTATCATTTTACTCGTATACGTATAAGGCAGAAGATTTAATTTCGATGTTGTATTTTATGTAGAAGGTTTGTACTTCCTTTTGTATGAACTTCTTTGTATTATCGAGGCGTATAATTATTACTCTAAATTATTGATTATATTTATATTCTATTATTGTTACGAATTAAATAAAACGTACTCGGTATTCTGAATAACTTATAAAGAACCTTATTTATTTATAATAGGTAGCTTCGTCTACGATTATAAGCGTATACCTTGCTTGTTAATATAACTTAGCTGTAGAATCCAAATAACGTTTATGTAGTAAAGTTATTGCAAATGACCTTACTATGTTTATATGTATACGCTTTAAAGGATGTGACTTCTTAGAAATAGCAGGATCTGGATTTAGGCGTATATTAGCTTTAAATAAGAGGCATAGCTTATAAGTTAAATTCTTCTACTTTTTAGAGGGTACTTTAACCTTAGCTTGAGTTATACTTTTATAAACTACTCTTTAATTAGTATGACTTAGTTTTCTATACTATTTTAATAATTCTATAACTTTGGTTGGGAAGGTATAATCTGTGGTTACTTAATACGTTGATAGCGCTATAGTTTCTGAAATGAAGGATTTGTCTTGTACTTTCTCAGGCATATAGTATTCATTATTACTTTTCAGTACGTAGAGGCCTATTTCTTTATCGAAAATTGGCTGTGTTATGATAAAATCGTCTTTTTTAAGAATATTACTTTAAGGTGTAAAATGTATGTTTATTTCTTTTTCCTGTAGTTTCTTGATAGAATATAGGTTGAGAGCTATCTGGGGTGCGTATAGTATATTATGTACCTTTAGGATAGTAGTATTGGTTTTTATAATAAGAGTTTTGTATTCTTGAGTGAGTATAATTAAATTATTTTTTAACCTTATCTTTCTCTCTATATCGAAAGAGACGTAGGTTTTAAGTATAAATAAATTGTAATCTTTATAGATTTAGTTGCTTACGCCTGAGTCTATATACTATGATTTTCTAGAAGCACTTTTATAGGCATTTCTTTTAATATTAGCTTTGTATACTGTTGTTATGTTACGGGGTTCAGGAACTGTGGGATAGGAGGAAACGTTTTTCTTAATTCTTTAGTTTAGAGGTCTAAGTTCTAAATACTTAATAAAGTAGCGTTCTTCTGGGTAGTTTATATCTCTACAGGTGCTATATGGAGGGTAGATTATCTTATTCTTCTTTTAAGGGGTTATACCTTTAGCGTTAAAGTTAGAATTTACGTTTTCTTTAATATTAAAGCGAACTTTCTTTTTTATACTACTCTTTTTAGTTCTATTATCTTAATTAATTGTGCGTTTAAACTTCTGTTTATTTCCTTTATGTATTGCTAAGCCAATAGCGTCTATAGTTAGTAACGACGTAGATGTAGAAGGGGCTTAAGATTTAGCACTCTTTTTTTCTGACTTTCTACGTTTACAAGTATTACGCCCATGGTAAAATAAGGTTATTTACTTAAGAATGTGATTTCTTAAACGTTCGATTATATATGTTGTTTTATCAGTAGTATTCGTCGTATGAAACTATATAATTGTATAGATATTGAGATACTAATCTCTAGTTTCGTCTAATATTTCTTTAACAGTATTAATAAGACTTAACTGTAGAAAAGTAGAAGGTAAGATATCGCTTCTTTCTTTTTATATCTATATAACTACCTCGAAGTAACGCGAAATAACCGTATGCATATCGTATTTTTTTAGCTGTATAGTAAGAGAGAAAAGACAGTTCTCAAGCACGTTTATAGCGTTTTTAATATTAAGCCTGTACCTCTCCTTAAATAGATTTATTATAGCTTTGGGTAATAAGCCAGTAAGGATATTATGTATATCGTTATAAACTAATTTTTATATAATACCGCCAGCGAATGATTTAGCTGCTTTGTACTTGTCTAATAGTTTAACGTCTGCAATATCTACTGTTTTAGTAGTAAACGAAGAAGCCCCAGCTTGTTCTCTGGCATTTTATAAGGGTCCTGAGGTATTAACTAGTGACGTTATAAAGGTATCGGTAATGAACTTTAACAGCTTATAGCCATATTTCATATACAATTTTAGCACCTGCTTAATTTTATCGAGCCAGACCTGGTAGTTACGGCTATTTGCGGCTAAGGTAAATCTACTTGGGAAGGTAACAGATATAGACATTGCGTTCTGAGAGGTATATTATACAGCGTTATATTGAAAATTTAAAAAGCGGGGTAATCTTTGCGATTTTGAGATTACAATCAATAAAAGTCTGCAGATACTGCGGTAAAGCGTGAAAATAGCTGAAGCACGTTGTACTTAGTTGGTAGATACTCTTCCTAGGATTAGAAAGTTGTGCTGATAACGTGTTAAAGGTTCTATAGCTCGTAAGTACGCTGGAAAGTATGTAGGTCTGTGTATGTATGATTGATGATCGATCGTCTAGATCCTAATACATCGTAGATCCGTCTGTATTTATAGAGCGGTACGTATAGACCCGGCACTACGCCTTATACGGTATATCGCAACAAAATGAAAATAACATATTTACTAATATCCATCTCCGCATTTCATAAGTAGGCCCGTAGGGTACATATTCAAAAGTTTCAAAATTTAACTTATAAGATTCTATATTTTTAAATCAATTAATTATTTTTTCGACGGCCGCAACGGGCCCTTCTTGGGCGATATCAATAACAAGACGAGTAATATCCAGGCATTTTTAGAAAGCTAATTTCAATATTTCGAATTAATATTACTAATTAAAAGATAGATTAGCCAGGCCTTTTTATCACTAGAGAAATTAGTAAAATAAATCGTATTAAAAACATAGAAAATCAATATAAGGCTATAATCGAATGGTAAAGATTTCTACTAACTATGTTATTAATGTACTGTCTATAGTTTTATATATTGTCTTTCTTCAGATTCATTATAGACTTTTTTAGATATAAAGTATATCTTCTGCGCGTATGAACGTTACTGTAAAAAATATGCGATGACTTTTATAGAATTTTGATAAAAATATTTCGATCTTGGATGGTTTTTAATTTTAAAATTAAATATATCTTATTTAAATAAATTTATTTTAAGACTTTTATTTATTTCTTGAATTATTTAACGGAAGTTATAAGTAGATTTGAATAACTTTATATTAATACTTTTAATATCTGAATCTATCCCGTGATTAAAATACTGATTAATTACTGTTTAAGAAATATCTTTTTTGATAAATTATTTTGCTAATTTAAAATTCTCTAAATTAGTAAAAGGAAATTATAAATTATTTTTTATTTAAGTGATTATTAAATTTAAGAAGGTACTGAATAAAGCTCTTACATCCTTGATCAAAAGAGACAGCCTAGAAATAAAAAAATTTTAGTTAATTAGATTATTAAGTACTTAAATCTTCTAATATTTTATTATTTTGTATAAGAGGATTCTTCGAGGTTATTTTTAAATAATCCAAGTTTTCTTCAGTATTATTCGCGTTTACTAACAATATTTTTTAAAAAATAATAATCTAATTTACCCCGCTTTCTAATAATGTAGAAATAAAGAATTAATATTCTATTTTAATATATTTTTCGTATTATTTAAAAGATCTAAATAAGACTCGGGAATAAATACGACATTTAAAAAGGCCATTAGGAGTCTTAGCCAATTTTTAAAATTTAAAGACATAATATTATTGATTTATTATAAAAGATAAGTATAACGAGATATAAGATTTAAAAATTCAGTGATTATAAGCTAATCATAAATCTTTACTGATTTTAAAATACAATATTACAATATAATTCCCAACATTCATTTCGATCTTTATTTTAGTATATTTATAAAATCTAAAAGAAGCTGATACAGAATCTTAAAAGATTTGAAAAGAGAATTTCCAAGCTTAAGCAAACTAACGAAGCCTTTAAATATATTTATTTTATAAATTAATATTTACTTTAACTAGAAAACTAAGTTTTTAATTAGAAATATAAAGATAAAAAATACTACGTAAAATCGTTCTATTAAATAAAAAACAGCATAAAAGCTTCTACAGCGCTATATAAGCTTTTTTCAAAATCTAAAGATTTAACATAAGCTATCATTTCCATATTTTACAGTATATAACTCCAGCAGCCTGTGGCTATACCCCTAAAGTAATATACAGAGTGTGCATGCATAACTAACAGAATTCAGATTTTTTAATTTAATTAGAAGCATAAAGCTAAAAAATACTACATAAAATCGTTCTATCGGACGGAAAGTAGTATAAAAACTTCTATAACGCTATATAAACTTTTTTTAAAATTTAAAGATTTAATATAAGTTATCATTTCCATGTTCTATAGTATATAGCTTCAGCAGCCCGTAACTATATCTCTGAAGCAATATACAATATATACATGCATAGTTAATAATATTCAGATTTTTTTAATCATATATAATAAACTGAAGTTTTTTTTTTAAAATACCAAAACTTATTTTATTAGTTTTACAAATCTTTCTTCCGAAATCATATATTTCCGTACTAAAATTATATTATAATTTATAAAATTACTTAGATTTTAAATTAAGACCTTAAAATTAAAGCCCCCCTTATTTGATTATATAAGATAGTAAACAAAAATTATAATTTCCGTACGATTAAGTTTAAGGCCTCCTCGTAATTATAAATAATTAATTAAATTCGAACTGAATTTTCAATATCTAAAACCAGCTTTAATCTAGTATAACTGGCGTTACGCAAAAATGTTGAACAGATCTTTAGAAGTTAGATATTATTTATCTTTATAAAAACTAAGGTTAATACTAGAACTATTTGATTAATGATTTTTAAAAAAGTTCGTCTTCTTCCTTATTTTGCTTATATTATAAAAGAGCTTAATAATCTTCTTCCCGCTACCATTAACCCAGATAATGATGATGATTATAAAGCGGCTATACGAGCCCGCAAAACAAAGATTCGCATTATTAATAAAATAGTAACTGCTTTTAGTAAAAAGCTAAAGTCGAAAGAAAAAATCAAGATTTTAAAAACTAGAGCTCTTATTAAGAATGTTATCACTAATAGTACTAATACGGACCCTAACGCAGCGATTAAAACGCTTGATTAGCTTTATTTAAGTTAAAAAGTCCCTAAAAAAGCAAAGAAGAGAGAGTTAAAACTCTTAATTAACCTAGAATTAAACTAGGAAGAACTTAGTAAACTTTTTAAAAATTTGTTCAAACCTTCCTATTTACTTAAGTTTTTTTTAAAATTCAAAACTAATATAATTTATTTATAGACCGAGTTAAGAAACGGATTTAAACTATTTATAACCCTCCAAAATTAATACTAAATTAATTAGTCGAACTAGATATTAATCTTAGTATTTTGATTATCAGAAATCCGCCAACTACTTTAGCAAATTTCTGATATAATACGGCAGACATCGCCAAGTTTATTAATTTACTCAAATAGCTAACTTTAGCTAGTTTAAAATCACTCTTTAACAATCTCCTTTAGGTTGGTGAAGAGTCAAAGTCAGTCTAAGAGTTTATAAAAAATAAAATAATAAAATATAATCTACCAAAAAATAAACCTATAGCAATGGCTATAATAGTTAATAAAAAGACTAATATAATTTCTGCTAATATATATTTACATATCAATACAAATATTTTAACTTAGTTAGTTCGTTATTAAGATTTAAAAACTGTATATTTAGTTATAATCTTTTACAGAGCTGATAGAACTAATTTACCACCCCCAACGTATCGATCCTGACTTAATACCCTAGATTTTATTTGATTATATTATATTAAAAGATTAAGTTATTTTTAGACCCTATATATATATTTTATATATTTAAAATGAAAACTGCTTAAGGTTTACATAGCTCAGCTAGAAAAAACTTCAGAACTACGCTGATTAACAATTTAATCAATCAACATTTCCATATATAATATTTTTATAAAATACTAAACTCGCGATAATAGTTTAGTAATAAAAACATTATTATTCGATTAGAATCTACACAACGCTTTAACATTTTACTTAAAAAAGATATTATATATCACATTTTACATATTAAATTAAGATATTTAGCTTTTTTTTCTATTTCTTCTTAAATAATTATTAGGATATTCGTAAAGTTCTACTACATGTCGACATCGAACTGAAATATCTTTATTATTTTATTAAATTTTTAAAATTTAATTTTTATTATTAATTAGTACGTATAGTACCTGAATAAGCCTCTGTCATGCCTAGGAAACCACAGACTAAAAGTGCCAAAATTACTAAAAAACAAATTAAGGCTCGGGCAAAAGCGACACATCGAGAACCAACACCAGCAGCACTACTAGCAACCTGTACAAAAACCTCGGAAGTCGACACATCCTCTACAGTAAAAATAGAAAAGTTTTTAGACTTATCTCAAGAAAATTTAATATAATTACTTCTTAAAACACAACAGCCCATTCCTATCACCGACTGGGACTAGCAGAGTACTAATCTATCTTCATTCTTTATTCACCTTTTATATAGGAACTAATTTTTTTCAAAACTATTTTGAATAATCTAATAAAAGCGGATATGGAACTTCTAGCAGAACCAGCAAACCAGGTAAAGGCAGACACAGAGCTTATAACAAAACCAGCAGAATCAGCAAAACCATAAGAAATTTTAATAGAGTTACTTACAATTCCGACATTTCAACAACATCAATTAGAGAAAAAGACGGGACGTCGTTTATTAAAAAAATTAAATAAATTAATATTTAAATAATTCTTTTATTTTCATATAAGCCCGTATTAAACTAATATAAGTAGATTCAAACCTGATAACAGCTACTTAAGTAGTATCTGAGGTCTTTAGTATTACACTATCTTAATTTATTTCTCAATCGGGTTGTACGAAACTACTTAAAACAGCCTTAATCGTGAGTCGTTTTTATAAAAACCAAATTGGTGGTGTGGTATAGTGGTGTAGTGCTGTACCTGGAAGCGCTGGGTTTTCGTCTTTTACCATGCGCGTAGGTTCGATTCCTGCCACCACCCCCTACAGTTCTGCCTGTTTTGTCAGTTTTTATGATTTTTCTGACAAACAGAGCAAAACAGAAAAACAGTTGTCCTACTACACTAGAGCAACTGAATAAGGTGTGTTTGACATCTTTAGACTATTTGAACTTTGTTAAGAGTCGTGCCTTAATACTGTTTGTCTAATCAACACTTCCCTCTTTGAGAGTCGTACCTAGTTGACTTAGAACAATTTGTCAAATAGTTCTCAAACAGTAGATCTACTACTATAAAATAGACAGTAGTCTCTGTAAAGGACGTGTGTGGGTACATCACAATAATAACAGTACTAGTAGTTCTACTACTATAAAATAGACAGTAGTCTCTGTAAAGGACATGTGTGGGTACATCACAATAATAACAGTACTAGTAGTCTTATTACTACTTATATCAAAAAGAGTGCCTTATAATAACACTCTAATAATAGGACTTCTATCTATGGAAGTATAAACTAAATAGACCAATCTAAAAGAGATTTATTTATAGTACGAGGAAATCTAGAAATCTAGAAAATCTATTATAGATTAAGAGATTATAAGATTCCAGAAATAAGTAAAAATTCTCTTCGGCATTACACTAAAATTAGTGGATAAAAACGGTCAGACTCACGACATTATTCTCTCATAAAAGAGTAGAAGCCGAGATTGCAAGAGATTAGAAGAAGTCTCAAACTACTATACAAAAATCAAAAATATTATAACAGTATTCTTCATGTCTTGTTTAATATGAGGTGCGAAAATCATGTATTTAAAATAAGTATTCTTCAAACCGCCATAACCGAAAGGTTGCATGCGTGTATGATAAATAAATAAATAAATAAATAAAAACCAAATTAAGGCGACGAATATTTTATTAATATATACCGAATATTTTAATCTTATTTGTATAGATCTTTATATTTATTGTATTATAAAAAATCTATTCCCGAATACTGAAGAGATTTAGGATATCTAGAAATAGATATTTACTTCTCGTAATTTTACTTTAATTTCTTTTCTAAAGTCAGTTTAAGTATAAATTAAACAGTTTTTTTTAAGTTTTCGAGATTATATAACAGTTATTGCTCGAAAGATTATTGAGTCTGAATATATTCTTCCTTTTTCTATATTAGCTTAAGTAAAATGAATTAAATATCTTTTGAAAAAAAATAGGTTTTTTTCTAAAAAAGATTTCTAGGATATAAATTAGTTAAATATTTAAGGCTATAATAATTCTATACTAACTTTAGTAAAAGTTAAATCTATTACTATTCTCTTTTTTAGTTATACCTTAAGTATTAATTTAATATTTCTGTAATACTTTTAATAATTATTAAGTCAAAAATCCGATGTTATATCGAGAAGTAAATAGTATCACTATCTCTTAAGTCGCTATAGTTCTATAAAAGACTTTAAAAAGACTCGAAACCAATACTATCGATTTAAGTTATACTTTAAAATCTTTAAATAGACAATGTAAGTAAAATCTACTTATTCATAAAAATACGAGGCTGACGTAGAGTTACTTCAGACTAATATATAATCTATTTAAAATTTTGGAGAACTCGTCGAGAATTATATTAAATTAATATTATATCAATGCTGTTAGTACTGATTAAGCAGAAACTAGACGCGTTTGGGGTTTTTAAAAACAAGTATTACGTCATTAACATTCCAGAGGATACCTAAGAATTATTAGATATAAAAAATATTTTAGTTTTATAAATTAAAAAAAATATTAAATTAGTAAAAGATGCCGACAACTTATGAAAAACTCGTATAAATTTAAAAGATACTACTAAAGACTCTTAAAAGGCCGATACATCTTCCCCCCTTTCCTTTTATTCTGTAAGAAATCGTATAGAGACTAGTCGAGATATCAAGGTAATACACAAATATCACAAAGTAAGAATAATATACTAGTGTGAATACAGATTAATACTTAAATTATTGCTTAGTTTCTAAATACATAACAGCAAACATAGCGGTTTAAATAGATAATTAACAAAAGAAATAACAAAGTGAACTAAACAAGAGTTAAGTCTGAACTAGACGTTTAAATATACAGAGTATTAAACTAAACAGGAGTTAAGACTTGTCAGAATATCTTACCCTCGATATGACCTTACCAGATACAGGGTAACTGGTTACCCTGTATGTGCCTACTACTTACCCTGTATATGCCTACTATTTACCCTGTACATGACTAGCTTAGTTATTTTGTATGTGCTACTCCTTGTATATAAACTCTTTGATAGAATACTTTAATTTAAGAGTACTTAATTAAGCATATATTACTCTACCTAATCTTCTAACAGGTTATGAGCCCGGTATAGCTACAATCTGCATTATAACAGAAACTAATTTCAATTCTACAACTTACTATTCACGATGTTAGAATAAATCGATAACTCTAAAGAGTATAGCTCTATTATTTACTATAAGTGTAAATATGAAATCTGTCTTCGATTTACTGATTCTAACTATTACGAATAGAAGGAACAGTTTATACAGCTAATAAGCCGTACTAACCTACTTAAAAATATAACTAGCGAAGACGAAGAATTAGAGAAATTAAAACGAGTTTTTAAACTATTATATATCAAAGTCGTAAATTCTGTAAGTAAACCTACTAGACAAACTAGAAGATTGATTAACAAAGTTTTAATTATTAGAACTATAACCTTTAAAGCAATAGCCTCCAGAGCGTCAGGCTTAAGAACACTAGTTTAAGCCGACAGTCAGTCTAAAGACGAAGAAGACGACGAAATCTCAGACACAGAAGCTCAATCGAAACATTCAGGCTTATATACTATTAATAATTATATAATTAAGAGAATAGTCATGTAATAAAATTTATATCACAGTTACCTTACGTCTGTACTAAACGAGGACTATAAGAACTGGTAAAAATGAAAAAAGGAGGTATTAGCCCTTCTCACCTGTTATATCAGTGATTCGCTACAGAGAATTTACTCCGAACCGGCTACTGCAGCTTAATTATGAGAGGAGCTCAATAAGACTTACGTTTTAACTCAGAACTTTAGTATAGCTTTTAGCTTGTATATTTTTTTTTTTAAGATGGAACTAATCTTAAATGAGAAATAGACCGACTGGCTTGAAAAACTAAGAATTATTTAGGCGTAGCTCGTCGGTACTAAATACATAATAACTAATAATATGTTTAGAGACGTTTATCTGCTAAAATTATTAACTTTATATAAACCCACGGTTGATACTATTTGGCCTATAATCAGGAATAATCTAGATATAACGACTTATCAAGTTTAGTAAATTATTTAAGAAGTTAAGACTTAAAAAATAGTACACTTTAACTGTATAAAAGATTTTATTGCCTAAATTAATTACACCGGAGGAACTCTTAAAGGCGCTCCTGAAGGATATAAAAATTTTAGCAGAAATAAAAGCCAAGGAAAAAGAAGTAAATAAAGAAGTAAGAATAGAGAACAAGGAAATTATCGAAACTATTCTAATTAAAAAAATAGCGCAGGAAATAAAGACAGTTATTATTATTATAACTAATATAGGTACTTTAAACTTAACTATTTTATAAAGAAGAAAGCAGAGCAACATAGAAAAAATAAGGAAGCTAAGAAAAGAAGAAGAGCTAAAAAAGCGCAAATAATAGAAATTTAAAAGGAAATTACTAAAGAGAAGCAAGAGAAACTCGATTAATACTTTAAAATTACAGACCGTTATAGTTATATAGTTACTAAAAAAAGTGGGAAAATCATAACCCTAAGTAATAACTAGCTAATTAATTTCAGCATAATAAATATCTACACTATAGAAAAGACAGACTTAGCCGATTATTAAATGCTACTTTAATTACTGCCTATCCGCACAGCTAGTAGAGCCTATATTTACGCACTTAGGAAAGGAATAGTATAGATTTAGCCAAATCTCTGCGTATCTATTTTATAAGTTTCTAAGATAGTTCGCAAGCTTTTATCTACACATACCTTCTAGAAGGCTGGATATATGACAGTAATTAGAGACGTTACGTATATTATTAAATGTAAAACTAATAAATTTATAGCGTTAATAGAATAGAAAATTCTGTTAACCGCTATGTTAACTAATTTAATTATTAACGAAAAAAATCTTAACTTGGAGGAGCTTAACGCAGAGTTTGATATGTTTAATTTTAATCTAACGCCGAATAAGGAAGTTACTTCTGAACTAGATAGCTAAGCAATCTTAAGCGAAGACGCTAAGTAATTTATATTATGGTATAACAGGCTTGGCTACATCGGTTACTAAGCTTAGAAGAAATTAATAAAACGCTTAGTACTAAATGTCTAGGTTAAAAAGAAAAATCTACTAGTTTATTGAGTCTATATCCGAGCTAAAATATAATAGACTTATAATTATACTAAGGCCTAATTTAGGAGTTTTACTCCCTAAGAGAAGGTTTATAGTGACTTATTGAACAGATTATTATAGACTGAAGGTAGCAAGAGCTATTTCGTAGTCTTTATTAAAGACTACTCTAGATAAGCGGAAGTTAAGATGTTAGAAAGAAAAATTGATATTTATAATAGCTTCGAATTTATTATTATATATATTAAAAAAAGAGAATAGTTAGAAAGATTTAATAAAATTCTTAAGTTCCGTTGTGATAATAAAACAGGAGAATATATTAACTAGAAGTTTTAAAATTTATTAATTTAGAACGGAATTAAGTTTAAGATCTCTCTTTTCTAGTATCAAGATTCTAATAGCGTAGCTGAAAGATAAATAGTTATTTTGATAACTATAATTATCATTATACTTCACAGAATAGACCTATTTATCTTTTTTTAAAACGAAGTTATAGTTATAGTTATTTATTTAAAGAATCGTTTACTATTTGTAAGGTTACTTGATGAAAAATTATTATATAAAGTTTTAAATAGTTATTTACTGGATCTGTCCCACCTGAAACTATTTGGTTATTTAGCATAGTATTAAGTATTTAAAAAGAAGAGATAAGGTAAGTTTATTGTATATGCTAGTTTATGTCTATTTATAGGATATATTAAAGATAGTATTACTTTCTATAAGATTTGGAATAGAACAGAGTTTTATAATGAAAAGAACTTGAAATAGAAAAAGGATGTATTCTTGAATAAGAACAACTTAGTTAGAGAAATTATGTAATATGACTACTGGCTGAAGAACGGTGTTGGCAATTAATCAAGTAACTAAACCTTTAGATTTAAGTGTGTATATGAAGATTTAGCTCTGACTAAAAGTCGTTTAAGTAGTATTATAAATCAAGGACTATTATTAAAATTGAATACAAGTAAATCTGCAAGTTCGTATATAGAGCTACTTGTAGTATAAGATTAAGATAAGATAAAAGGTAGATAATTTTTTAATTATATTAAAATACTAGCTTTAGTTAAACGCCGTGTGAGATTTAAGATTCTAAACGAACTATTATTTAATCTAGTTAACGGTAATATTGGTCCGTAGAAAATAGAAATTCCAACAGTTAATAAGAGAAATGGAAGCTATTATAAAAATGCTTGTGAGTTAAGTAGTTTAGCTGAAGACTTAACTATAATTAGCAAGCTTATATATGCAGCAGGCGAATGCTTAGAGCTACTTAAATAGGTTGTCCGCAAATAACCGCGTAGTAGTGAGAAGGTATCTGAAGACATTTAGAGTAGTTCTCGGCTACATAATAAGAATAAATTTGCTGTAGGCGTATATCTAGATGAATGTATGTTAGGTTTCTCTAATAGCGACTATATTAAATCATATAGAGTTAAGCATGTTAAGAGACGTAGAGTTAATAAAGGATAGCTATTAAAAAATGTAACCTTTAACGAAGTGACTTAAAGCGATCATGTTAACGGCGCAGTAAGAAAATAGGTACTTATGATAACTCAGAGTAGAATTACCTTTGACTAAAAATTATAAAGCTATAAAGAAGCTATAAACTGTATTGAAAAGAATCAATAGCGTAAGATAATCTAAAAAGAACTTGATTTATATAAGGTTAATAAATCTTTTATAATAGTAAACTTGCTTAAAGAGCATAAGGCTTTCGTTTTAAAATAGGTATTTAAGATTAAAACCTAGAACGTGTCTGTATAGTATAAAGTACGATTAATAATCTGAGGTAATCTGCAATCTAAAACCGATTTAGATATGTATACTTCTGTAACTAAACTAGTAATATTTAGATTTTTTATAACTATAGTAGTTATACTTAATATAGAACTGTATTAACTGGATGTTAAGACTATGTTCTTAATTTCTAGGCTACTAAAAGAAATCTATATGATAATCTCGAAAGGCTATTATAAGTATATTTTTAAAAGGATTAAATGACTAATTCTTCTGTTAAAACGTGCGCTATACAGACTACGCCAGATACTCAGAACTTGGAATATAAATATTAATGCCTTTCTAAAGACACTAGGGTTTATACTTTGCGATGACAACAAGAGCTTGTATATCAACGAAGTAGAAAGAATTCTAATTTTTCTATACGTAGATAATCTTCTCATAACAATAAAGACTAAAGGCAAAATGGAGAAAATTAAGAAGGCCTTAAAAGCTAAGTATAAAATATCTAACATAAGAGAAGCTAAAACCTTTTTAGATATCTAAATCAAGAAAAATTATTAAAGAAAAACGGTTACTTTATATTAATTTATATTTATTAAGATAATTCTTACTTGTTATAGAATAGACTAGTACAATCTTATAAAAGTCCTTATAGAACGCAACTTAACTATCGACGACGAGGAACTTTTAATTAGCAACGCGATTCAATAGTACTAACAACTAAACAGCTAATTTATATATTTAATAGTTTGCATGAGACCAGACCTAGCCTATGTAGTAAAATAGTTAGTCAAATACAACTTCAGACTAACAATCGTACACGCCGAAGTGGTATGAAAAATACTAAGATATCTAAGCAGAATTAAGTCCTTAGGACTAATACTAAACGGAAATTAAGATAAAGACTAATAAGGGAATCTATTACTTAGCTACTCAAACTCAGATTTAGCAGGAAACTTAAATAATAGGAAGTCAATTAAGGGGTATCTGTAATTTCTAAACAAGAGTTTAATTATATAGAAATCCAAGAAGCAAACTATTATAACTGATAGTATATGGCATGCCGAATACATAGCTGCATCCGAAGCAGCTAAAGACGTTATTTAGTTAGAACGATTAATTAAGATAGCAGAAATCCAACTTCGAAAGCTGCTAATTCTATAACTTGACTGCATGGTTATATAGTTATTGATTACCAATTTTAAGTAGTATAATTGAATAAAATATATGGATATTAAGTACTACTTAGTTAGGGATATGTATACGAAAAGAGAACTTCAGATCGAAAGAGTTCTATCTGCAGATAACTTAGTAGACGATCTGACTAAACTCTTAACGAAGCTTAAATATTAAGAGCACGCAATTATAATAGGCTTAAAATTTTTATAAAACATGTACTCTTTTTTTTATCTTAACAGTTTCTACCTACGAAAGTGGTTTTACGATTAAGAAAAGTTTTTAATAAAGTATAAATAATTACGATTAATATAAAGGTTTAAGCTTAGTTAAGTATATTTATAGTTACAGTTCTACTCTTGAAACGATGAAGGTCTAGCTTTAAAGCTGTTAGAATTAATTATCTAATTATGAAGATAAATATATGCTTTAGAAGTACTCTTTTTATAGATTCTACTATCTAGTAAGTTACTTAAAGTACGAGGGTAATAGTGTTTGTTAAAATGGTATCAAAAGTTGCATTAGTTTAGTACTAGTAGTAAGTAAATGTGACTAAGATGTATATCTTGTATTAAGAAACTTTATTTATATTGAATAGAGGTTTGATAGGAGTGTTAGAATATCTTACCCTTGATATGACCTTATTAGATATAGGGTAACTGGTTACTTTGTATGTGCTTACTACTTACCTTATATATGCCTATTATTTACTTTGTATATGATTAGCTTAGTTACTTTGTATGTGCTACTCTCTGTATATAAACTCTTCGATAGAACATTTTAGTCTAAGAGCACTTAATCAAGCACACATTACTCCACCTAATCTTCTAACAAGACTATATAGTTTATTAAACTAAATAGAAGTTAAATCTGAACTAGACATCCGGATATATAGAGTATTAAACTAGACAGGAGTTATTTCTACATAAGTCAGAAAGTTTATATAAAACAAAAATCTAAACAGGCTCTATACCGCACTTATTAAAATAATAGTTATAATCTTAGTCTACGAGTTTCGAGGTCTGAATCTAGATACTTCTTTATTCTAGATCTATAGTTTATATTACATCGTGTGGTTTTTCTTTTAACTACAGTATCGCCTAGATATTTCCTATAATCATTCTAAGGGCTCCTCTGGCCGCCTGGATTTCTACTTAGAATTCATTATACTGTAATTACTTTATTACAGAATCCCCTCCTTTAGCATTGACGTCTTGTCGATGCCCTATTCGAAAGTCTAGTATTATAATAGATTTCTTACTACGTCGATATCTTTTATTAATCTTAAATAATATAAATTCTCTATAGCTACTCTTACGCTTAGTTCCTAGGAATTCCGGTTTTTTAAAATTTTTTAAAGGTTTTTTTAATAAATCTTCTTGGTTTCTCTCTAGTATCTCTAATTCTAAGATCTCTAGTAATTTTGAATATGGATTTTTCGACTAAACTTCTTCTTCTAGGTTAGGAATTTGATCACTAATTACTTGTTGCGATAATTTCTAGATAATTGAACTAATATTTCCTATTACTTAATCGAATTTTTCGTTGTTGATTTCTATCGGGGAGTCTTCTCCTAAGTTTACACAAATTAAGTTACTTTTATTTTTTTATTAAACTTAGGTTAGTTCGGTTTATAGCCTTTAGATTTCGTTATACAAGCTGATATAGATAAGTTCCGATAGCTAAATATTAAGAAAATCTAATACTAAGAATAAGTCTTAGGTAATATTAAGGTATTAAAAAACTCTAATTAATTCGCTTATTTCTTCTAAATTATACTAAAATAATGAGGTAAGGTTGAATATATTAAATAAAAAAACTGGGTCTATCAAAATAAAATTTATAAAAGTCATTAAGCAATTTCTGAGCATAAGTAATATCGGATACTAATTGCCAGATAAATTCATTTTAACCTTTTTACTAAAGAAAATATTAAAGTTTTCAATAATATATTCGCGAATTTAAGATTTTCTTAACTTCATATTCTTCTTCATCGTCGACAGTGACTAGTAGAAGTCGTTCTTCGTAATTTTGGTTAGAAAAAGCATTATCTAGTACTAAATACAGCAGATTAATATAAAAAACAGAGTAAATTCTCATCGAAGGGGGAAGCTTCAGCTTATATACTCTTTTTCCTACGAACTTAAAAATTTGAAATAAACTTTCTATCTTATTAGATAGTTTCGGGCAAGGTCGTGCCATCTTAATATTTCGCATGTCTAGTCAGACATAGTCTCTTTTTTTATAGTCAGGTGATAGTCGTCTCCGCTTATTTACTTATTCTTACTGTATCTATGCGGCGCGGTTAATTTCCATACGCAAGACTTCTTATAATTCTGATATTTACTATACAAATTCTATAGCTTTTTAGTTTCTAAAAAGTTTTCTAAATCCTTAAAATTTAAAGGTATTCGGATTCTATTTATAATTTACAGTAAATAAAGAAATTCCAGTAGTATCAGATATCTTGTTATTATAAAAATATTTAATTAAAGGTAACCATTCAACTCAGTCGTCCTATTAATAATTAATATAAGCTCTAAAGTACTGTTTTATTATAAAATTAATATATTCTGTTTATTTATCGATCTAAGGGTAGTAAACAGTACTAAGTTGGTAATAGATTCTCAGACAGTAATTAATTTTATTTTAGAATTTATTTAAGAAGTTTTTCCCTCTATCTAAGATAACTTTTTTAAATAGCCTGTGTAATTTTTATATGTCCCTAAAAAATAGTTCGGCTAGTTCTCTAGCGTTTAATTTCTTCGTTATTAAAATTAGATATATTATTTTAAAAAGTCTATCTACAGTAACAAGAATTGCGTCATGTCTATTAAATTCCGGTAATCTAATAATTAAGTTAAAAGAAATGTTTTACTAATTTCGTTTTATAATTTATAATAACTATAATAACCCTTAGGGTATATTTCTGGGCACTTTAATACATTTACAGATATAACAATTGTCGATATACTAATTAACATCTTTTCGAAGTCTTACTTATGTATATTATCTTTGTACTAATTTTAGCGTTTTTATTCTTCCTGAGTGTTTTATTGTAAGATAGTCATAATATTGCTACAAGATTTCTTCGCAAATCTTTTTATTATCGAGTATTACTTTTCTATTATTGTAATAAAGTTCGCCTTATTTTTCTTTTATTTCTAATATTTTAACCTTAAGGTGTCGTTTGTCTCCTCTTTTAAAAACTTTTATAATATTATAAATATAGGGGTTTTTAAGCATTACCGCTTACCAAGCTTCTTATATTATTATAATACCAATTTATTAAATTTTTTCAGATAATATAAATATTTTAATTTAATTTTTATATGTTTATTCTTTTCTCCCTAAGGGAGATCCCTTGATTTTTTAATTAATACATCAGTCTTAGTGTTAGTTTTCCCAAAAACGAAGGATATTTTAAAATCAAATTAAAATAGAAACTCTATTTATTTTACTTATCTTTATCTCAAGTATTATTTAGTTATAAAATATTTTAAATTCTTATAGTTTGTAAAGATATATATTTAAATATAAATATTTATAAAGTATCGTTCTTATTCTTTAAACGCTTAAATTACTAATAGAAGTTCTTTATTATAAATATCATAATTATATTCTACTAATATCATCTTCTTTGACCTATAGGCTACAAAGTGCCAGAGACTGTTATTATATTTTTAAAAAAGAACTACAACGCAAACAAAGTCTAAAGCATCTATTTTTATTTATATTTCTAATACAAGATTCCAGTATTTCAATATCAGCTCAATACAGAATACTTATTAAAGTATTTAGAAAGCAGTTTTTTCTTCTTTTTCCCAATAGAATACTTTATTTTTTTTAGTTAGGTTATAAAAAGGTTTAGTTATCTTCGTATAATTTTTTATAAATCGTCAATAAAAGTTTATAAATCCTAAAAAAGATTATACTTCTTTAATAGCTCTAGGTCCTTCTTTTAATTCTTCCCAATCAAGTATATCTTAAATCTTAATAGGGTTTATTCTAATTTTATTACTTTTAACAATATATCCTAGGAACTCAATTTCTTTAATAAAGAATTCGCATTTAAAGAGTTTAATATAAAGTCCTACTTTTTGTAGTACTTTAATAACTTTTCTCATATAGCGAATATATTCTTCTTTTAAATTGCTGTAAATACAAATATCATCGAGGTAAACTACACAGAATTCGTCTAGAAATAATCATAAAGCTTTATTAATATAAACTTAAAAGGCGACTAAGGCGTTTATTAATCTAAAATATACTACTTAGAATTTAAAATATCCGTATCTAATACGAAAGGTTATTTTCTCTTCATCTTTTCCAGCTATTCTAATACAGTTATAAGCGTCATAGATATCTAATCAAATAAAATGTTTAGTCTTTTTAAATCAATCTAGAATTTCATCGATTCGTAGCAAAAAGCATCAATCTTTAATAATAATAGCGTTAAGTTTTCTTTAATTTACGCAAAATTATAGTCCTCTATCTTTCTTAGAGATAAATAAAATAGGTACCCCTTATAAATTATTAAATCTTCGAATAAATCCTTTAATTATATTTTCTTTAATTTAGAGTTTAAGGACCTTAAAATATTCTTTACTTATTAGTTTTAATAATTTTCAAATAAACTAAGCTTCCGGTAGTATAGGAATTTTTATATCTTTTTTTTATCATAATAGCAGGATATCTCCTTTCTTTTTTAAGAAAGCTTCGGCAAGATCTTAGAATTTATTAGAGAGTTTGATAGTTTCTTCGATTTTAACTATATTATTAACAAATATAACTTATTTTTATTTTCTTCTTAGGCTATAGATAGTAAAGACAGGTTCTTATTTCATAATTCTTTTAAAAGCTTCTGCGCTTATGATAATAATCTTAAGTAAGTAGTTTATGTATACTTAATTATTTTCTTAATCGACATAGACATTATGTTTTTTATGCCATAGTTTTCTTAAGTTTAAAAATTTAATAGTGTTGACAATATTAGTATTAACGATTTCTTCATAATCTCAGATCTTTATTTTAAACTAAGTTATTTTTTTAACAGGTTTTCTAGTTCCATTAAAGTATTCTACAAATTTAAAGATCTTCTTAAGATAGAGTGGAAAATCATTCTCAATTACAAATTTATAACTCATATATATTTTTGTATCGCCGCTATTCAAATATGCAAAGATTTTAACAAATTTCTAAAAATAAAGATATAAGATAACAAAGATTTCAATATAGAGTTTAAATAATATTTCAATGTCTTCAGGGTTTAAACAAGAAAATAAATTCTAAAATATAAAGAAAATTCGTGGTATTCTTCAAAGCTGCGAGGTTTTCGAAATAATAGATTAAATCTTACCTTACTGTGTGTTATAATTTATAGTCAGGCCTACTCTTTTCTTTGTTTTTTTTTGGCATCTTCTTATAGGTGGTACTCTGAAAGAGCTGCCATCTCGTTTTAAATATCCTTATAAATAAGTCCTCAGATATTCTGGTTTTTAGTAAGACGGGGGTTGTAGAGGATATATCAGGCTGGTTTTCCCTAAAACCTTTTATTTGAATAATTATTAGCGAAATGTCTTCTTTCTCCACAGTACAGACATAGTTTCTAAACTCGGCGTCGGTCTTTTTTTTTTTGAGTTAATTATCCTCGAATATTTCCAGTAGATTGATCTATAAGTTCGGGTCTAAAATAATTATTTCCCCAGATTTATTAAGACTGATTAGTGTTACTAGTCCTTGTTGGTCCTTTTGATGCTAAAGTCGGAGTATTCTTCTTTTAAAACCTTCTATTTATTAGGTTTTAGGATTTCTTTTTTATATCTAAGGTTCGCCAGTTATTATCAAAGCGTTAATAAAAAATAACAAAATTATCGAAGTCTTCAGAGAACGTTTCTTTAGTAATTAAAAGTTCTTCTATTTCGATGCATAAACTATGTCATAAATAAGCAATTTAGACGGCGTTATCGTAGTTCAAACGTCCCATAAGATGTTTAAATTCTGTTAAGTAGATAGAAAAGAACTTGTTAACTTGTTTTAAGTTTCTTAATTCTTATTTTACAGTTTCAGCAGGGTTAAAGTCTCCGAAAGCCTTTTCGAGCTATGTAGTAAACTTGGTATAAATATCTTAATTCTATGCTCTTTCGTCGATATTATATTTATTAAAGGCTAACTCTGCTAGATTTTCTTTAAAAAGACTAACGGCGTACGTAATCTTTTTTCTAAACGTAGTAAATTTAGTAGCCTCTTCTTTATACTTATTATTAAGCTAGGCCAAGAAGTTTCGTAATTCATAAGATTTAGTATTATCAAAGGGATCGAAGTCTAGAAATTTAATACTTAAGGCAACCGCTGGAGTTATCGTAGGTATATTATTTTTAAAGTATTTAAAGATTGTTATTATAGCTTTAGTTTATTCAATAGTAAATCCTGGTAGGGCGATAACCGCAGTTTTTTTTTCGGCGTCCTTCTCTTTAGAGAACTCGCCGTGTGGTGGGGCCGATAATAACATTTAAGTATTAAGTTAATAAGGTTGTGAAGTAACAAAGTGTAAGAAATCGTATAGAGACTAGTCGAGATATCAAGGTAATACACAAATATCATAAGGTAAGAATGGTGTACTAGTATAAATACAGATTAATACTTAAATTATTGCTTGATTTTTAAATACATAACAGCGAATATAGCGATTTAAATAGATAATTAACAAAGGAAATAACAAAGTAAACTGGACAGGAGTTAAGTCTGAACTAAACGTTCAAATATACAGAGTGTTAAACTGGATAGGAGTTAAGACTATATAGTTTATTAAACTAAACAGGAGTTAAGTCTAAACTGGACATCCGGATATATAGAGTATTAAACTGGACAGGAGTTATTTCTGCATAAGTCAGGAAGTCTATATAAAGCAAGAGCCTAAACAGGCCTTATACCGCACTTATTAAAATAATAATTATAATCTTAGTCTGCGAGTTTCGAGGTCTAAATCTGGATACTTTCTTATTTTGGATCTGCGGTTTATGTTGCGTTGTGTAGTTTTTCTTTTAATTATAGTATCGTCTGGATGTTTCCTATGGTCATTCTGAGGGCTCCTCCGGCCGCCTGGATTTCTGCTTGGAGTTCATTATGCTGTGATTGCTTTGTTACACATTCTGAACTTAATACCCTTAACTAAATCATTAATTTCTTGTTTATTTAATAATATTATAACCCTATATATATCTTTCCCATCACAAAACGTACAGTCTAATTCTTATAAAATATCCGACTAAAAAGTTTAATATTTATTATAATTTTTTCAACCGTATTTTTATTATCTCAGATAGTCATATACAGTACCTCCGTAGATTCGAACAAAACACATCCAATAAAGATTATTTTTAAAATAAAAACCGTTCCTTAAAATATAAACTATTTCTTAAAATAAAAACCACTCCATCCGATGCAAGCCCTTCTTAGAATGGAACGGGCTCCTTAGGATGGAAAGGGCTCCTTAGGATAAAAAGGGCTTCTTAGGATGGAAGGGCTCCACCCGGAAGGCAGGTTTCCATCCTGCCCATCTTGCCCATCTTGCCTTAAGATGGGCAGGATGGAGCAGGATGGAAATGTGTTTTTTTCCTGATGTAACGGTACTTCCTAACATAACCTAGAGCACAGAAACAAGTCAAAGCTTTACCTTTTTACACATTCCCGCATAAAAGTCCGCTAATATCCCTATCAATCCTAGTAGGGGCCACAAGAAGAACCATAAGAAGAACTACAGAAAAAGAAGAAGCTATAAAAATAAGAGTCGAATTTTCTTTTATTATAGCAAGTCGATTTAGAACGCTTTCAAGCGCAAAAGTATTCAAAGAGCTATTAATATCTTAAAACAGGTTCTCAAACACAACTACTTAAGCAGCATAAAGGCAAGAGATAGAAGAAACAATTAAAGGAAAAAGAAGAAAAAGAGCAACACCTACAGCAAAAGCAACAATATATAAATTTAGTATAATAACTAAAGGAAAGATACCTGCTAAAATAGTAATAACTTTACCAGCAGAATTAAAGTTATACTTAAAAAAGATATATTAATTCGCAAAGATATGAATCGTAACGCTATACAAAACAAATATAGTTAATTGAGGAATTATAGCCCCATTGAAAAAAGAAAAAAAAACACTTATAAAATATTAAGATATCGCGGTTAAAATCTTAATTATATAAGTAAAAGCCATATTCGAAAAACTATTTTAATAAATGACTTTTTTAGTCAAGTAGCGATTATACTTTTTACTATTATTCGTATAATATGCCATGCTACTTAAACGATAGCCGGCGTAAGATATTACTAGTAAAGAATTATTATTAATAATAATAATTTTAGTAACTATAACCGACCGATTTCAGACTGACATAACTCGTCCAACCATCTCGAGATATATCATGAGAAGAGGAAGCAAAAAAGTTAAAAACCAAAAATTTTTTAATTAACTTAAGGAAATTAACAAAAAGAACTTATAAAAAGTAAGCATAATAAAAATCGAAGACCTATAGAAAGAATTTATAAAAAAGATTTTATTTTTTCAAGAAAAAGAGCAAAAGCATAAAAGAAGTTAAATTTACACGAAAGACATCAATGATAAACAAAAGTAATATATATATAGAAGTTTCTATAATACCTTATAAAAATAAAACATAGTAATAAAGAAAAGAAAAAAAGAAGAATTCTTATACTCTAAAAAAGAAAGAAAATAATATATTCTATTAAAAAAATATAAGAACTTTCAACGATAAAACAAATTCTTTGTTTATCATAATACCGCTACCTGCAAAGTAAACTTTATATCTATAGGAAGATATATACTATTATAATACAAACACCTAAGTTTTAGAACAATTACTCCTCAATATCTGTCGAAAAAAGGAATTACTTTAATTATAAATCTACGAAGTCGTAGACTCTCAGATATTTACGAAGAAGAGTCCCTCGACTAAATACGAGAGAAGTAAAATTCACGCGATTATAAACAAACTATAGAATAGCTATATTCATTTTCTTTATTTGATAGGAGTATATATTAACACCCCAGATTACAACAGCACTAAACAAAACAACTAGCTTAAAGAAGCTTAGCGCTATATATTATAGCAGCTCGGCCAAGCCACTACACCACGGGGTCAGCCATATTACATAAGCAACCTCTGGAAACTAATAAATAAATCGTACAGTACTAACGCATATTAATAAATAGAAAAAGAACTTAAAAAAATCTTTGTCCTATAGAAGGGAAATGTAGTGATAACGTAATAGGCGTACAGCCGGGTTAGTCCGTACCGCTCTATAAATAGGGGGTACGATGTGTTAATATCTAGAACAATCGATTATTAATCATACAGACACAGACCTACATATATTCCGGACTCTACAGGGTAGACGTAAACCTTTACACATTATTAGCACGATTTTTAAATTATCAGAAGAGTTTTTACTATTTATATATCTCTAACTATACATTATATACCCTGTTGTGTAATTTAGGCGACTCTAACCCCTGAATGATATTAATACCTATTTTTAACCGGAGGTTTACCTATATAAACGCATTAAAATATCGACCTTCTCCGTAGAGCATTAACTATCATACTTGGTATGAGCAGATTATGTTGTTTCTATAATTTTAGTCGAAGTGCGGCTACATTCTGGCCGATTTTGTTGCGGATACGCCGATAGAACCCCTGACTGATACCTCTGAGATTATAGCTATTATAGTACCTACTATATTTATTATAATTATAATCGATGAGGCTGCAGAAAACTTTGTTCTTATACTTATGAAGAAGTATAAAATGGTAAAGGCTATTATTAAATAGTATATATAATAGTTTATATATAAAGTAATTTGTTTAACGTTTTCTAATTATACGTTAGAAGATATGATAGATATAATTAAGAAACGTTTTCGTCCAGATAATTATATAGTTATAAGTGTATTTAAAATTTGTTTTAAAGCTTTCTTTTTTAAGATTAATGGACGCGATACTTATATAGATACACAAAAGTACTTTGAGGACGTTATTAATATATAAAAGGAATATTATTTTATTACAAGCGAAGAATTTAGTGACTTTATCTTAATAAACGTAATACTCGGTACTATCTATGAGTCTTTAGATGTAATTATTGAGACTTTCGCTCGTATGTTTATTGCGATTGTATCTTTTGATAAAAAAAATTGGACGTTTAGTAACTTTTAAAGTTTTATGCTTTGTAATTTACTTATAAAGAGGAACGTGAAGGAGATACGGAAAGGCACGTCTAAGCCTAAGAATAAAGGTATATAAAAGCTATAAACTATAGTCGTAAGCGTAGTAATTACTTATTTTAAGAAGAATAAGAGGAAGTTTAAACGTATTGTAGATTTTAATACGTCTCAAGAATTAGGACAAGGTAATAATAAGAAGAGTTGTTTAAATAAGGATATACGAACTTTTAGATTGGGAGATTTTATATAGCTTGATCCTAATATTAAGACAGGCAAGTATAATTTGTGTTCTACTTGCGGTAAGACGAATTATCTAGAAAATAAATGTTATGTAAAATATCTTTATTTTAAGCTTAAGAATTAAAAAATTAAGATTAGAATTAGAGCTTATATCGCTGTATAAAAATTACGTAAAGCATCTACCTTGTATACTATAAATGTGATTAGAAGATAGAGGAGCACTACCTCTTTAATTGTATAGTATATAGATTTAGGCACAAGCGATTAAATTTATAATAATATAGTTTTATTTACGAATAGTAGTTACACTCTCTTCGTTTATAAAAGGGATATTAAATTGGGAGATGACTTTATAGTACTTGTTATAAGTTATAGTGAAGTTATTATAAAAATACCTTCTTACTTCTTAATAGTATAGAATGTTTTTTATGTTTTTAAGATAGCACTAAATCTCTGCTTTATCAAGAAATTAGTAAAGAGAAATATAAGTGTATTATTTAAGTTATATAAGATTACTCTTAAAAAAGGTGATTTTGTAATTACAGAACTTTCTTTTAATTTTGAAATAGAACTTTACTTACTAAAAAGTATAAATAAACCTAAGATAAAATAATTAGACGATAGTATTTTCTTAACTAAGGTTATTACTTTAGCAGTTATAGTAGTATTCACGGAGATAATATCTCCTACGCCTTCAATTAAAGTTATAGATCTATTGTGATAATATAGAAAACTAAGCCATATAAATTAAAGAGTAGTACGTAAAATCATAGCTTAAACTAAAGTGAAACTACTTTTTAATAAATAGAGTAATTTGATTTATAAGCTTTGTGTTTTAGAAAAAGGTATTATATATCGTAATACGGAATTTACTACTGATAAGAAGACACGTCTCTTTAAACGTATTTATATAGACATAATAGAATTATTTTAAACAGTTTTACTACATTAACGTTATCTGGATTCTATAAATAAGATGTACGAATAAGCGAAGTATGCACTTATAACTGTAGATAAAGCCATTAGTATAAAATAGATACGCTTTTTCGCGGAACGTAGTAAATATCGAATACAATTTATACAATTTGTTATTTAAATGAAGGATAAACTAAAACTTAGTTTTAGAGTTATAGCTATATAAATAGATAATGCTAAAGAGTTTCTATAGAAAGATATCTAGAAGTTCTATTTTAAATATAGTATAGAAATAGAAACTTTGGCTCTTTATGCATATAAGTAAAATAATACTGCAGAGCGTGTAATCAGATTATTACAAAAGCTGGTAATAATTATGTTAATCGAGTTAAAATTACTAGAAGTTTTTTGGCTTAAGATTTTATTTATAGTCTGTGCTGTTAATAATAAGTTGTTAATGACTAAATCTATGTCCCTATCTAAATAATTTAATTTTATATTAGTAGATTATAGCTGTATGCATTTGTTCGGTTGTCTTGCGTACGTTATAGTTTTAAAAAAATAATATCAGAAGCTTCTCAGTCAGTATAAAGCGTAGAAAGGCATTTTTTTAAGCTATATTACTATGCTAAAATAGTATAGGATATGAAATCTAATAAAACGTGTCGTTTTAATTATACGGGATATTATTTTTGTTGAGAATTCTATACCTACAAGGGAAGACTTTAATGGTTATTTTACTAATAAGAGGTATTAGAAGAAATTATATGCAGGTTTAGCCTTGTTAGTTTCTATATTAACAGATTCTAAAAATGTAATATTTATAAAGGAATTAAATGAGAAAAAGCTGTATAACAAAAAGAATAAGTATATTAGTACCGTGCTATCAAAAGAAATAATATTTAAATAATTAAATTTCATAGTTTATATCGAAAGTTCTAAATCTGGCGTCTAAGATTTTAAAGATAATAACGAAGAGACTGCATTATTTGTAGTAAAAGCTATAAATAAAACTACTACCTTACGACGTAGTAGAAGACTCTAGAAGATCGAAGCTATACGTAACTCTTGTGTAAATATGGCTTTATGTTTTAAAAGTAATAAAGACCAGAGACTTAAGAGTTTTACGTTAGTAATAGCAAATAATGCAACTATCGACCTCGATTTACTTTAATCTTATAAAGAAGCTATGTCTTTAGCCGAAGTTAAACAATAGTCTAAAGCTATAGAAAGAGAGCTTACTTTGCTTTTTGAAAATAGTATTTAGAGTAAGCTTATAAAAGTACTAACAGATATAAGACTTATAAATACTTATTAAGTGTTTATTCGTAAGCGTATAGAAACGAGGATCCTACATAAAATAAGGCTTATAATAAAAGGATATAAACAGCGCTTCGGTGTATATTATATAAAGACTTATATTTTAGTGGTTAATTTATGTATAGTACGTATAATATTAATATTAGTTATAGTTCTAGATTTAGAACTGCATTAACTTGATGTGAAAACGGCTTTTCTGAAAGTAGTTTTACTGATTGTAAAAAGGGTTATTATAGCTATATTTAAAAGTTATATAGTCTTAGAAGAAGCCGTGGTACTATTATTATTAAAATTATTATATAAACTAAAGTAGGTTTTTTATTTATGAAATAAAGATTTTAGCCATATATTATTAAGTAAAGACTTTTTATTTGAAATGGAAAGGAGTTTTGTAGATAAATGCTTATATATTATTAATAATATAATAATTATTATTTACGTTAATGATTTTCTTATATTTATAAGAGATTTATTGATGATTTAGAAAGCCAAGGCTGCTTTAATAAAGAAGTATAAGATTAAAGATATAAGAGAAGCAAAACGCTTTTTAGGCTTATATATAAAATATAACTATACTGCTAGAATGTTATAGATTAATTAAAAAGAATATTGTAAAAATATATTGAAACGATTTAATATATTAAATCGGAAGAATAAAGAGACTTTTATAAATCTAAGTGTATGACTTTCGAAGAATAATAGTTGACTGTTACTAAAGAAAGAAGATATATAGATTTATTGTAGTATATTAGGATCTCTGATGTATACTGCGCAAAGAAGTCGTATAGATCTATTTTATATTATTGTAAAGTTAAGATAGTATTCTAGTACACTAATAAAGGAACACTGGAAAGTTATTATTTAGGTATATTAATATCTAGGTAAAACTTATTAATAAGCTCTATATTATAATCGAAATGGTATCTTAGAAGAATAATTTTTACTATTATTAGAAGGGTATAGCGATGTAGACTGAGGTTAAATTTACGGCTTAGAATTTATAGTACGTAAGTTGACTTTAGGCTATGTGTACTACCTAGTAGGAAGCGCAGTGTTATGGTTAAGCAAGCTTCAGACTTTTATTGTGAAGTCTTCAATTGAGGCAGAAGTAATTGTATTAAATTATGCAGGCATTAAGGGGGTATAGTTATAGAAACTTCTAAAATTAGTACTAGTAAGGTTTATATTAAATGTTTAAATTTTTCTATTTTCTATAACGTTCTTTATAGATAGCACTTCCGTGATAATGACGAATAATATTGATAGAAGCTAATAACGTACTAAATATTATAATATTTAGTACTTCTGGATAAGAGGTGAATTGGAAAAGCGTACTTTTAAGCTAGTATATCTTAGAACGAAAGAGCTAATAGTAGACACGCTGATTAAGCTACTGTATTGTATAGCTCACGATCTCTATTTTAAGAATGCTGGCTTGCTTTAAACAAGAAGGATAAATATGTCTTTATTAATATAAATATAAAATTTTAGAAGAATAAAAATTTCTACCTTTTAAAATAAAAATAAAAATAAAACGATCTTATTTTAAAGTGGTTAAATAAAACCTAGAACGCCTTCTTATACTGCATAAAAACTTTGCAGCTTAAAACGTATAATTAGCTAAAATCTATGTATAAGGGCATATAATTACTTACATATTAACTTTCATACAAATACGAGCGATTTTAATAGCTATTATTTGTAAATTTAGTGTAGTACTAGTAGAACCAGCTAGAGTTTATACTGTATTAATAGCGTTTAGTATTTGTTAATTCGAAATAACTCCAGGTACTAGAGCTGGGGGTGGTACTACGGAGATTAGGGCAGGAGCAGGGGCAGCAGGTCTTAAAACTAGAGCTGCAGCTAATGTTACATTAGCTACAGCTAACTGTATAGCTAACTATACTACGTCTAAGTTCGTAGGTAGATAAGGTAGCTAGAGGATTTGTGCGTTTGTACTATTATTAGGACCTTACACACTACCCGCTATGATGTAGTCATTACTGATGGGAGGGAGGCCGTTGAGGTCTATACTGTAAAGTTGGCCGGCTAGCGTCCTAGCAGTACTGGCATGCGGCTGTAGAGCAGTAATTTAGTAATGTTACGGATTACCACATATAATAATTAATTAAAAAGAATTACAAACAACGTAATTTATATTAGGCCCAAAAATACTAAATACTTTAATATTATGACTTTATAAAAATGATTAGCTTCAATCTAGAACACATAAATATAAATAATGTTACTTACTCTAAGTATACACTGTGTTTATTTTCGTATAGGATGCACACTTTCCTAATCGGGTGTTTGAAGCTATAATACATATATACTAAGAATCGTAGCAGTACTAGCAAAGTATAGCGCAGATGTAATAATTTAGATGCGTAACGATGGCGTTGTAGCGCCTTATATTACTAAAGTCACTACCTTTATTATCTACATTTGTGGCTGCACTATCTCTCTTATGTTTACTGGTAGCTGAAGTTATAAGAACACGAGAAAGGTAGGAAGTAATTATAAAAATATATAAAAAAGAAAAACCTTCAGTTATGGATACAGAAAAGAGCTGGGGAGTAATAGTAAAAAAAAAAGAAGAATAACTAATAACTTAATAAAAGAAACAGTTAGTTAAGTATTTGTTTTTATACATACTTTATAATTTTAAAATTTATTATATTAATTATAGAACCGCATGGTTTTAAGCTGGGGATATTACAGAATTAATTTTTATTAATACTTATGTTACTTATACTATACATGTTATAAAACTGTATAGTTTTATAAAGTATAATTGTTGGATAAGATCTTATAAATAGAATTATAATTATTCTATACGCACTACTATATACGGTAAGGCATGATATTGTGCTTATTATGTATAGAACTATGTTAGTGTCTATTATCTACTGATATATATTAAAGGGTGTATAGCCTATATTAACATTGTTATAAGTTTATTAGATTTTAAGGTATATATATATAAAACGTAATAGTTACTTAAGTCTAGTAAAAATTGTTGAGCCTGAAGTATATAAATTTAATAAATTAATAGAGTTTTCTTCTTATGTTAAGCTTCTCGTGCATTATTTAAGAAGTTATATAAGCTATTATAAACATAAAATAATGCTAGTACATTATATAGGGTAGTAACTGTCTTAAAATAGCCAACTATTTAGTTCCGTTGGTACGCTGTAAAAGCTATACCATAAAACTAACTAGTTTATATGTTGTAAAACTTACGTTTTAAATTCATCTTCCCGTCTATACGCTTTATTACAAACTAGAGTGTAGTAATAACATAATAGGCGTATAGCCGGGTTAATCCGTACTATTTTATAAATAAGGGGTATAATATGTTAATATCTAGAATAACCGATTATCAATTATACAGACACAGACCTACATACATTCCGGACTCTACAGGGTAGACGTAAACCTTTATAGGAAATATTAAGAAATACTCTTCTAGACATTCACCCTAAACCTACAGAGGTAGTATCAGGAGACAGTCGTCCTAAATTTATAAAGTATAGTGTTAGAAAATCGTAATATTCGTTCAAAATAATATTATAAAAATATAATATTCGAAATACTATATAATAATATACAATAAACTACAGCTACCTTTAGCAGGCCTTAAATCAGATAAATAAAACTACTATAGTATAATCTTAAAAGAACGTTCTTTAAACGTTCTTCCTTATATATATAGAATGTGTATATATAGCCACCCTCTAATAACGACTCGAATCGGCACTGGATAATTTAAGTATTAGTCTGAGTATCAAGTTAACTTTACCACCTAAGATACATCGTATCACGCTTCGAGCACCCTCGACAGGCTTCGATAGACATCAAGCCTTACACATTATTTTTAATAAAAAAGTATTTACGATTAAAATTTTCAAAAGAGACTTTGGAATATTTAGGAAAAATAAAGAAAATAGATTTATAAAACTAGAAAATAATCTTTTTATACTAGAAAAAGAGAGCTAGCCAGCTAGGCTATGCTAGTAACTACCAACGAGTAATGCTTGCGATTTAGAAGCTAACATTCTTTGTTTGAATATTCATGTTGTATAAGTTATAAGCTATTTTAGAAAATCAAATGGCTTGGTGGGAGTGTTGGAAGTCATGCTTTTAGCACATCACGTGTTTACCTGATTATGTAATTAGTCTACTCTTGGCAGCTATCTGGCCTATTTCACCGTCTACAGGCTTCGGTGGATTCTAGGGGAGATTCTAAACCTAATAGGAGAACACAGTTTTTCAACAAAAAAATTTGGATCGAAAAAACTGGGGGTGCATCGGTATATCGAGAAAAAATGATCCCAAGCTAGCCCTCTTAACGATAATAAAGAAAAGAGGGGTCCGGAAAGGAGGTTCGGAGGGCTGAAGTGGTTCGAGGTGATTTTGCTTTTTCCCGTGGATCTTTAGCCACGTAGGTAGGTGATACACGAAGCTTCAGCAAATACGAGGCACCGGCCTATGGGCATGTATAAGTACATATATAGGTGTGCTGCATCCTAGCGAGCCGGTCATGCCAAGAGAGATTAGGTAAGGTGGGGTTGCAAAATATCTTGAGCCGATTCATGATTGTGCAGTTCGAGACTGTATCCGAACCGCCTTCGACCGCTTTGAGGCCGCTCCTGGACCCTCGACCTTCGAATCGCATTTGTCAATGCAATGTCCGCCACCTCTCACACCATGCAGGGATCGCAGCCTGGGCCGTCTCTGCAAGAGCGACCCCGACCGCCACCCATCTCCAAGCCGAAGACCTCAAAACATAATCTCACCAACCGAATTCTCCAAGAATCGTTTGAAGTGGACTATTATATTTTGAAAACGGGAAATTGGGAGCATATGAAAATGGCTGCTGTTGTGCAGATTTTTAAGGTTCGTGAATATGACATATTTAGAACTCGAAATTGCACCTACCTTACGCTTCACGATTACATAGACATGTTGCAGTGGCCCGCTGAGAGAGCACAGCCCTGAAATGGAGTCTGCGATAAAAGGCTTTAAGCATCAAAGTGAACGTTTAAAGGACAAAATCTATGAAGGTTTTATAGAAAACCTTAAAATTATCAACCTTAGTGAAGATTATCGGGAAGTTCTTTTTGATATACTGGAATCTACTAGTGAAGAGAGATGGTTTTTTGTATGGATCGTGGGCCAAATTTTGCGAGCTTGGCAGAAGAAAGAAGAATCAGCTTCTCGGAAATCCGAATCCTCAAAGCGTGAAAGGCGGGACCCTTTGGCCATCGATGAAAGTAAGTGATTCCAATAATTTCGGCATATACATGCGCACGACTCCGGTTGACTGGCTAGCAAGTGATTAACTGAATCGTCCCTTGTCACACCTTCGTATTGGGTTGAGATAATTCTCTCGGAATGGAAGTTTGTGTGAGCCAATAATTAGAAATGTACATACTGACACATTTCCCTCCCTTCCTCTGCCGCTCCCCCCCCTCTTTTCCGACCCAAGTATTTCTTTTCTTTGGTTTATCCCCATATATTATGTTCAATTGGAAGTGCATTTCTCTGAGCGGCATTCTTTACGGAGTAGTATGATAGATCTAGACCAGAGCCCATAGAGACTTTGGCCAGGGTTGCGATATGGCATACCATCCCCTTCGAAAGCGAAGATCTAAGTTGGTGATTGTCTACGTTCGCCGCAGCGCAGTTCAGAACACCGAAGTCTCCTCTAATTCCTTGGCAATGTTGACACATCATTAGTTTTCCGCTTTGCGGATATAACCTAAATATAAGCAATAATCGTCATATTGAACGAGATATAATACATGAAATGCCAAAAGTCCATGGAATGAAAACACCCCTAAGGGGATTGACGCCTGGGCCGGCCCCGCTTTAACCGCTCCAAACTCTCGCTGTGTAGCTCAGGCTCTTTTGTATCTACAAGCTGCTCTCGCCCACAATACACATAACGTTGAACATACACCATGGCTGCGTTCGCAAAGAGTTCCAGCACGACGTCTTCGTAAAATTTCGGTCTCCACCCTTGTTTCGAAAATAAGGACGATCAAATCCACTGTGGCTTTGACAATTCAACAATTCAGGAAACTCTCGAATTATAATTGCCATGAACTCGAATCATATTGTCGGTTCCGTGATTTTGAAGGTGTAAGGCTGCAGCTCAGCACTGAAGGTGGCCTCTCAATTTCTTCGCACACGAGCTTTCAGAGCCTCAGCAAGAGATAACTCCGGCGAATTTGGGCCGGGAGACTGGCAGATTTGAGAGAGAAGTAGAACATCGCCAGCTGAATGGGGTTTGCATCGCTAGTACCCTGTTAAAGACTTGAGGATAGTTTTCAGTTCCTCTCGCTCGAAAGTTCTGACTGCCGGATCGATGAGGGCTTGTAAAGGCGCAGCCTGGATAGCGCTAGCGCGATATCGAAGGGTAGAGACATTTTCGATAAATCTACGCGCATAGGAGCTACGAAGGATCGTAGCCGCGGCAGCGATAATTTTAAAGGAGGGCATAGTACGATCGATTTATGTATAGGTGCAAAAGATAATATATTATTGATGTTTGGAGTGCGGAAGCTAGCCCACTAATAGACATTTCTGCGCAATCTGGGGATGGTGACATATTTGTAATAAACTTGAAATATTAGGGTTGCTCAGTCTCATGACCTCTTTTTCTGCTTTTTCTGCAGTCCCGGTGTTCCCGGCAGTCCCGGCATTCTTTGCCTCAAGCGCCTGGATCCGAGGCTACCCCTTCCCTAGCTGATGAAACCACTTATGCATGCCTAGGTAAACGCTAAGGCTTTCAAATAGAAGTACTCTCATATACCCTATATACCCTTTTCCGTTCCTTATGAGCAGGGCGATCTACTCGGTTACGCCTCTCCCTATATATTAAAGCTGGTATAAAGGCTTCTGCGGGGAGTTCCGGTCGACATTCCTTCCAAAATTCTGAACCTTTGAGTTTAATGCTCACTTCCGTCACGTTGGCTACGCTATGGTCCCCAAAATCTAATTCTTTTGATAGTTGGTGGATGTAGTCCTAACACCATATTGATCAGTTTTGGAATCTGATGTTCTCAGAGATTAACCTGGCACCACCTACCGAAAGATTTTTCCATTTCTGCTTTCTGACATCGTCAAAATCACTGAATAGACCGAGTTTCTTCTGTAGCTCACTGACAGATATTTGCTTGTCTAACTTTGGGCATTCTGCGTAAAGCATCTCATCGTATGTCTGAGGGACAAGGTTTGAGGTTGGAGAAATGTGATTGCAGGCCGGCTTCATAAGACTGACTAGAGTATCCGCTGCATCTTTGTCTCCGTCGATAGCAGCTTCGTGGCTGGTCTCCTAGAATTGGGACGCCGGTCCGACGGAGTTAGTGGTTCCTTGTAAAGACATTGGTTATTCTAGATCGATACTCTCCGTCGGGCAATGTCGCTATTGTTAAGGTCGTGAACGTAAAATTTACACCGAATATTAAGAGGAAATGAAGAAGTCCTATTTGTTTTCTTTGGTGAGTGGGATGAAGGTCCTTGCTCTATAGCCCCTAGTATTCACCCACGCAGCCATGCATCCATGCGGATCGCTATCGCTGACGAAGGATTCGATAACCCACCAATGTCAATATGCCCGTGCCTTTTCGTCGGACCCGAGGTCGTAAGAATCCCTCCTTGTGGGACGGGTATAATGACTGCATCATGCAGTAGGCACGACGAGGCGCGTGGTTCTTTCAAATTATACCCTCATCCTTATTCGCATGCTATTACGCAAGTTCCTATCAATATCATTATCGCACGAAAATTTGCGGATATAAGTCTCTGGATGCCACAACCGACCATATTATCATAGTATCATGTAGTCTCATACGGACGGGAAAAAGTAAAAAAGAGAGCTGTCATTTGGTTAGGGATAGGCTTTGTTTTTTTTTGAAAGAGGGGACCGGTCATGGGACCGGATTAGCACCTGGAACGTTAATCGTGGACCATGGAGCGGTGGTTTGTTTGCAACACATGTAGAGGCTCTTTCGGCGTTGGCGTTAGTCAGTTGCAGCACTAGTTTGGCAAAATACGTACAGCAATATACTACCTAGTTAGCACATAGAAAGGTTCAGGCCATAGTCCCTAACCTTTCGGGTTCGATAACCCTTGATAGCTTCATCGACATCCACGGCGTCTCCTAAGGTACATACGGAGGCCTATACTGAAGATCCCCCAGAGCTCAGAGCCGTGCTTGCAGTGTGGTTAGCATCTCGGGTCTTTATCGAGATGAAAGCACGAAACCCACGCTTACCTCCTTCCTAATATGCAGAATATCAGTATCCTCCCAAGGATAGGAAACATAGCCAGCCCTCCTGGACCGTATTCAAGGGTACGGTGCCGTGTTGCAAGACAGTTCATTCAATGCCTCCGCAGTGCAGGTCGAAAGAACGCGAACGCGAACGCATAGCTCTATCGTCTATCTAACCACCCAGCTCGACTTATTTAAAGGGAAACAATCGTACCTTCTGTCGTTCTCCCTTTGTAGATCGGAAATCTCTTGAGCCTAAAACAAGATCCATCCTATCTATCTTCCTTACCGCTGACCTTACGATGGAACCTTCTACTTAAGCCAGCCTGAAGCGGCACCGAAGAATAGATTCTGGTACTCTACCCCGCTACTTAATACCAAATTTTGCCACCCCGCGGGATAGAAAATCGAAATATCCAGCCAAACAATCAGAATTGGATAGTACTCCGATCAATCAAACAACGACCACTCATTTGTCAGAAAGTCCTTCAAGCGTCCAGCGGCAGTATATTTCGGATACGACTACCTGCCGTCTAATATGTTCGGCGGAGCAGCGGCCGAATGTCGGTATTCCACTTAAGAAGCATGATGGAGGCACAAAACGGTGGGGGCGGGGTAGCTGGGTACCAAGAAATTACCGAATTGGGGGGCAATCGACTAGATTGAGCTTAATGGGAACCTCCCCAATCGATAGTACCGAAGATTATGGATCCGAGGATGAGGATATATATACTGAGCTGGAAGCCTGTAAATACATCTCTAACTTAATCCCTTCTGAGTGGGTGAAAAAAAGTCCCCAGGCTTAAGACTCGCTATTTTGGGATACTCATCAAGATTTCTCTTTTCCATGTACTCCTCTAATTAGCGAGCCTTGTGACCGAATTAACCTCGGTCTCATTTGTGCACAAGGGGGAATGATATCGTGCGGCATGAGAGGACCTGCTCGGACAATAATCGAATTTCCAAACGTTGACTTGCTAGGGCAAGCACGGAACGTACGATTTAAGCGAAGCTACCGACTCTACGCACATGGTGATCAATATCTCATAGGCACCTGGCTGTTAGTCGTTTACGCCTATACGAAGATCTCAGGAGAACAATTTTTATATGTAGATAGGTCTTAATTCTGATTAAATATTATATCTAATTTGCTGCCTGTGTATGTTAGCAAGTAGCCAAAACTCATCGTCGTAGTTTGGAATATAGAGGCCCGAGTATACGAGTTTACAGTCTAGCCTTGAGAAAGCTGCAGATTGTGTATGTACATGAGTACAGTGCCGACAATGCATGGGTACAGCCAATTGCAATCATCCTTCAGCTACAAAGAACAACATAATTTTTCGAATTTTCCACCGACGCACAGATCTAGATCAAACCACCAGCCATCTGTCGATCGCAAGATTATGAGACTGGATCGGGAGCTCGGGGGTTGGAAACTAAAGACACATTTGCCTCTCCGCTCAATTCTTTGGCGCAACCCGTTTCGTTATTATGGCTAACCGTAAGGGTAAAGTTCCAGGTCCGCGTCCAAAAACGACGGAACGTATCCGATGAAGAATAAAAAGGAGGGTCATTCTGACTAGGGACGGGCCACATCCTGTACATGCCAAGTGAATCCCATTAGCACAGAATCCAACCCAATAACCAGGTATCGTCGTTAAAAGGGAATTGCTAGTTCTGTCAGCCGATGATTTATGTACTTTGTTACACTCTGAGAGATGGGTTTTCCGGATTCTATTTTTTGACTGGAGGTGTGTTGTTAAGCAGGGGCTGATATGCACGCAGTTGTCTGATGCCGGTATCTGCAGCTGGCTGAAGTGGGGAAAGCTCGAAAGACACCAGTCGAAGAGGTCATGACCTCAAGTAATTATATACAGGAGCGCCAATAGCCAGACCTGTTTCTTAGCCAACTTTTTCAGACCACATTAACGCTAGCCTCGGAAAGCAACCTCTAACCACCTAGGTACGGAGTGACCTAAAAATCGTTAGCACACCACTTTCCTAGAGCTGCCGTCTCACTCTCGACCCCCCACACGGCTCAGTTCCATCATATCGCTTTTCCGGTCACATCAGAGGATTTTCACCCCCTTCTCTTCCACCTCCACTAGTATACCTCTCATTCCCCGGCCCCTGGCAGATCTCTTCTCGAGAGTCCTAGTCCCAATATTTCTTTTTATTATCCCGGCAAGGTGGCGTCTACCGAACTCCTTTGGCTTGACTCTTTCGGAGTGTCTTCAATATCGAAACCAAGGGAACAAGATTTACAAATCAGGAGCCGTGCGATTGCTGCAATATTCGGCGACGAGCAAGATCTTTAGCAGCCAGAGTGGGGTGGATTATACGAAGAAATGAGAGTAGGTTGATCCCGCATTAATTCAAAGTTTTACTTAATCGCCGATTGCACGCAACTGGGTACGAAACAAGTGACTATGATGTCTGATTGAGTTCATGTTCAGACAGCCGCCAAAGAAACCTATCGGATCATAATCAAGCCCAAAAATAAAAGCAATAAGCTGTGGAAATTACTTCCCGCAGAATTAAAAAAACGTGCTATCGATCACTTGATGGAGACTGCACGTTCGAGTCTCGAAAATTATCACTCCTATTTTGAGAGATCTGAGAACTATTGGCTACCGGAATATCTTATGAGATCGTACTGCCGGTACCATGTCACCGAAGCTCTAAAATTAATTATGGCTTTGAGGCCGCTAATCTCATTCAAAAACTAAAATCGTTCCTCTCTTTTAACGTACCCCTATAGCATACATCGCGGAACCCATCCACAAATAGCGACATCAATTAATAAAACCGTTTGCAGTTGCACTGAAAGATGTCACTACCACAATACTCGTATATGCTGTCCTCTTCACAGTTTTCCGTAACCGACACTCTGCTTTCTCTTTCCCTTTTGCCGGCTCCACCATCGTGGCGCGGATCCGGTTCGCTTCGACCGCGCTGCATGAATGGAAATTCTAACCCAGTAGGCGGCTTTCTAGCTTCCTGCTCTTGGGGGTTCTTATTCGGGTAGTGAAGCATTCCGCGGCGTGATGTAGCGCGACCAGAAAAGAGTTTCTATTCAACGAAAAACCATTAGCGATCCCTTGAAACCGGATCCAAAGGAAATACTAACAAGTTTCTCAAGTCGCGTCATATCTGTGTGAATAAACGAGGATTTGGCAATGGTGGACTGGCCGGGCTCCCTTCAGTGGAGGTAGCTGATAGCGACCGCAAGGTTTTTATTTTCAAGTAGCAGTCTTCGTTAGGGGGGGATAATTGACTCAGGGTGTATCGATGAAGCACAAAAGTATTTATCGTGATCGACAACTAGTTTCGGGAGACGATTAGTTGATATGTTTCCTTGTGGTTTTATCGGTCTTATGAAGGGCCGTTTCTTTCAACCTAGAAACAGCAAAAATTGTATAGCGTTACCGCCTAGCATACCCAAGGTATCATCACAATGTTGTGCACCCCCATTATCATCATGCATTGCAGTCAGCATCTTATGATTTCAGATTTCCTCGCCGAAATGACTGAGGCGTGGGATTTAATGCAGCTTAGATGAGAGATGGGTAATTATGTAATCGAGCCTCCTAAGTGGTAGACACAAAATTTCGATCCAGGCTGACCTTTCGCTATGATATATGACTGGATGCACCCACCCCCCCCATTTGCGAGACAATTAAAGTCTGCATAAACGAATCTATATGCACTATTCCTCACATATATCACAAATCGGGGTGACCGAGTGAGTTAAATCGTTGATTCGGCGAATTCACGGCTGATGACCACCAAGTCTCAAACAGCTGTTTGGTGGAATCTCTGGCGAGGAGATATCAGGCAACCCTCCATAGTTGGGTTAATGTAGCCTCCCACCTGGCCTGGCCATGCCCCGACGACTGTAAAAGCACCTCCTACTCCATTTTTGAATATCTAGTTCGCACTTATTTTCAAGTCACGATCATTCAACCTCAAGATGCCTCTTCTTGATTTATCCCCGGAGGTTTTATTTCTAGTCTTTAAATCGATATCATCGGTATCACGAATTTGATGTTAACGAGCAAAGTTTGTTACAGTTTGAGTCGGAGCCTACTTAGTCCCCTCAAAGCGCTTGCTGAGTATCAAAAGGCCTATAAACGGAGGGAATTTGTTGTGCATCGTGACAGCGAATCATCAATGACTGTCAGTAATTACACTGGAAAAGGTACGTTTAGTCACACTGTTAAGCATTGGCCAGCCGGTTGATGATGCAACAACAGTCTCGCTAAACAGATGTTCAATGTATATCTTGAGGCCTCAGGATATGAAATATCTAGCAGTCTTAGCTTTCGGACTAGTTACTTATTTAATCTTTTAAAGAGGCCGTGGCTCCCAGATCTCGCTTCTCCACGCTCCCGGGACTTGATATATTTGTTCATTGAAACGGCGCCTCAAACCCCTCTACTACACATCAACCATACCGAAGGCTCCCTTATTGAGATTTCAATAATATACAGCGACTTCGGCACGTTCAAATCCCTAAGATACTTGAGAATTTCTGTTTCAGCCGCGAAGTTCGAGCGAGAAGATTTCTTTATTCTGAGGGGTGCGATTATGTCTCATAGACTTGAAGCTATAGCATTTCTACTATATTATGGGCTTTCCCAAGATGTCTTTGAGAGATTTTGCTTGATATTGGTAAGATCCCTGCCATGGAACTTTAATTAGGACCCCAAGTTAATACAAGTGTAATGGATTCAGAAGGACCTCAGCTTCAGCCCCAGGCTTAGAGCTTTTGAGCTCATCAACCCAAAAATATCCCCAAGTATAGAACCGGCCGAAGCTTCGACTTTATATCTTCCCTATCAGTGGAGAGGTGACCTTGAGAGGTGCCGGTCTATAGACATTTCGCCTCATGAAAGAGGGAAATTATGCTACTCGGATGAGCAAGGCCCTCGAGGAAAGTTTGAAGCCCCTACAAAGGGTAGTGATACGCCATATTTGTAACCTAGAAGGGCCGTCTGCCATCCATCGTCGAAGCCTATCAGCCTTGTCCCGACCTATCGATCTACGAAAGAGGTACGGAACACTCGTCCCGATGTTCGTTAAATCTGTGGCCGGCGTTAAAGATAGGGCTACAAAAAAAAATCCGTTACTAATATTCAAACTCATTGCACTTTGTCGGTCGGTCGGTGTCAGCTTGCTTGGTATATTCCGTGGACAGTGATCGAGGGGTAAACACAAAGAGAGGAATTATTCCGTCCGCGTTTGAGTATGCCGTGGGAAACTCGGGATTTGAGACTACATCAGCTATCAATCATACCAAACTTGATACTGGCAAAACGCTGAATTAATTTCTTAAACCATCATAGAATTCTAAACCCCTAACAGACGCAAATTTGTAAAGTTATGCTAGACTATCTACAAGCAGCAACCGACTAAGAGGCAGGTATCTGCTTAAGTACGTAGAGGTGCGTGTGCTAACTCAGAAAAATTGTAAATTTTGCCTCCATCGACACTGATCAGCCATACTTACTGAGGATGCATAAATAATTAGCGCAACGCGAAATATGGTCTTTATAAAAATTGGCGTTAGCGACTCTCCCCGGGCGCCCTGAATTGTAAGTGAGACGATATCACAAAGATAGAGTACATGGCAGTACACCGCCATAGCTCCTACAACTGACCCCTTCGACATATCAAGGTTGGTTGCGGGCTGGAATCGACGGCTAATGAACTCCTAAAACAAATTTCATTAGCGCTTCAGATTTTAGACTATGCCTATGCGGAGCAGTTTGCTCAGGCACAAAGAAATTATCATCAAAGACCGCAGCTTGCGAGACAGTGTTTTAGCCGTCATTGATGCCAACCCTTGGCATACGGTTGACCGCTAAGTGAAATACCCCGAGGGAAAACTCACTAAGTCTCAATTGTCGAATACTTGCCACCGTAAATGGCGAAGCCTAAAGGCCTATTTTGAGCTAAAGCCAGAGTACGATTCGAGAGCGATAAGAAATCGTATAGATTGTTTCGAAGGGGGTAGTGTTCGAGAAAAGAAGAATAAGAAGACTGGCCGGATGGCCGGCCCCCTTTATCTACTTAGCGGTTTTGATTAATGTATCCTCTAAGGCGAAATGATTTAGAGGATATTTACGATTTTTTTAAAAACATAAGATTATGGGGATTTTCAGCCTGTAAGGCTGATCGTGGATATCGCTAGTAGGAGGTACCTAAGTATCTATCTAAGCCATTGCAAACACCATGGATCTTGAAAAGGGGTCCGTAGATCCGAATGTTGAATTGTAGATGCATCGATGATTCTAGAGGGCTACGTATATGATGGCTACGAGTTCATGATTTTGCTATATCACAAAGCTTTCACTATAATATATTAGTCTAAAATTCAGAAGAAGAGTTAGCCCTGTGAAATGTCTCTGGCCATGTTTGATACGATCTCGGTTGCTAGTTGTTTCCTCGATTGGCATTTGAAACGGATAAAATGCCGTCTGGCGATAGCCCCCTCGAAGCTATTGTCTCTGGTGGTATCTTAGGCTCTGGTACTGCTACCAAAACTTGGGATATTGGATGGCCGCAGCTACAATGTCGATGACTTTGGAATAACCAATATCCTAAACCAGAAGATTTTTCAGCTGATATCAGTAGTTTATCACAAATTTATAAACTGGCCTAAGTTTCGCGTCCAGGCCTGCCTAGCAATATAATAGTCAAACGCTTGAAACAAAATGTTACGTATATACAGCTTGGTATACCCTACATAATCTCTCTTCTCCATTGTTTACCGCTCATAGCAGAGCGCGGCGAGAGGCCTGAGGCTAAAAACAGACTAAATACTTAGGTAATTGGCTCTCAAACGAAAGAAAACCAATTGAATAAAAATAAAACTTACGTCCTGGAGTGAAACTTCAGGCTACTACAGCTACATTAGCGATTGGTTGGCGCTTTATTAATTTTATGTCGTATCATATATAAGTACATCAGACTATATTCTAGATGTGCCGTATCCAAAGGTTCGGTTCGCAATAAACTCCTTCGTCCCTTCTCCAATAATACCGCACCGGTCCCAGTGTTCCAGGAACGTCATAGACGTTAACGTATTCTTCACCGTCGTGCTCGTTTATTTGCACATTTCCTTCCTTCCAAGCCTTCTCGCACATTCCGGGTTTATCAGCAGAGTCGTCCCAGCATCTTCCTTTGGCCCTGAGAGTTATGCTGGTATTCGCGATCTTGATAGGTGTGCCACCAATCGATAAATGCTTCCGTACCCAAGGGTCGAAGGTATCTTTCCTCACAAGCACATCCGCGCCGTTATTAGTCTCAACTTCACAGTTGCGACCCATTTGGAGGTAGATTGGCATCTGCATTGCTTTGAATTCCGTCTTTCTAGTAGGGCGCACGGGGACAACGTATGCCTGGTAATCTTCCGCCATGCACTTGTCGCGCATCAATCCGATGATTCGCTCAGCAAGGCCTGGGGTACGGAACTCCTGTAGAATACAGACAGCTAGGGCGCAAAGGGTGTTGGGAGTCTCGCCACCGCTATAACTTGCATCCCAAGGTCTAGCGGGGACGTCAGGGAGAGTCCGCGCTTTGAAAGCTTGTAGTTTCTCTGTCATGTTGTTTCGAAAGTAATGTTGTCTTATTCCAAGCGCCCCTACTGCATCCCACCCGCCGTCGGGCAAGGTGTCGTTGTCGTTTGGGGTGGGCCAGTAGAACGGTATGGAACTACCCATACCGACAAGCCTCATCGTGGAGGAATCCGGGGCTTTGTATACGACCAAGACCTGGAACTGTCGTAACCATGGATCTTTGCGTAGAGGAACCATGATGTCTGCCTCGCCGAGACCCATATATTTCGGCCAAGATGCGTTAATCTCGCACCGATATGAATCTTCTGTGGATAGTTCGGAGGGGAAGTCGGTAGCATAACCGACTTGGAGATTATTGGGCAGTCCTGTCACTGTCATTTTTCCCTAGCTTTTTCTCTTGAATAACGGCGATTTCGTTTCCTATAGACTTGGATGTGAGTTTTGAGAAATAATTGAAGCATCAGATCTACAGTTGGAGGAGATGATATAGGAGGGGAATCGCAATCGGACAGCAGGTGGCTGGGATTCCTTCGGTAGGGGGTGGTGCACCCTAAATTCATCGTAGCCTTGAAGTTTTGAAGTCTAGGCTTGATATTTTGGCCGAATATGCAACATGCATCATGCATGCCCATGCACATGCCATCCAACCTCATCACATTCTCTTTCGAAATCTCCCCTTGGACCCTGTTTTCCAGATTGACGCGCGCGCCTGGACTGGGCTAAAGTTGCATTGGGCCGACTCTCTCAAAAAAGCCAATCAAAATATTTTCTTCGAGACATAGGATAGGGACAGCGCGTATGCCGTCAAGGAAAAAAGGGGACGATGAAGACATGATAGCTTCAATGTGAAAGAAAAAAATAACGCGAGGTGAGTGCCCGAAGACACTCACCGTGAAAGTACCGCGCTCTGCAATGCGGACTCCCGAATGAAAGGTTACGACTTCTTGATCCCGCGACCTTCTCACAAGGTAAGTATGGGTTCTGAAGAGGGTGGACCCTCCTTAGATACCAGCGCCCAACACGCGAGGGAGACTTCCCGAGTGGTTTGTCGAAGGTCATACATACCTTTGTTCCACTCGAAAAACTCAAAAATCGAAAAATCTAATATTGCAACAACTTCAACACAAAAAAGGGAATTCTCAAAGTGAGAAGAATTATATTATTTATTTATATACAAATAGATTACATTTCATAATTAAGGCTATATAATCGTAGCAAGAGGTGGACTAACAGGTTAACTTATATACAAATCGTTTATATTGTAAATTTCATAAGAATGGTGAGGTTGCAGGTCGGTGAGCAGACTGTGTGATTTAGGTGTTGTAATTTGGGTGTGCACAACACAATCAACAGCCTGCCTGTGAACTGCTTGTTCTGCTGCCCAACAGTTGCAGCCGGCGGCCAGGCAGGCCAGCTGGCTGGAACAAAATCGTGTTGTTCACTATCTACCAGCCGGTCGGCCGACCAGCCTTATAACTCTACCAAATTTAATTTTTTATTTTAATTCTAAAATATATGCTTACATATACTAAGATCTAGCTTCTCAAAATAATATATCCAATCCTGGAGTCAAATCATAGCTGCGGCGTGGATTCTGGCTAGCAGCGTACCAATCGTGCTCACAACACAACACAACCAACTGATACACGGCCCCCCTTCCACATTTACTAGGAGGCGTAGATGCCATGAAAGCCGTACCGGGTTACATTTCGAAAAGACTCATGATAGTTGACATGTATTCATAAGACCACATCACTATCCAGCTCAAATTCATGCGGTATTAAAACGACGGCTTGAGGCAAAGGCATTGATATCCCAACAACAACCCAACTGCCAATAGCTTGATATGTCACCGCCGAGTTGATGCTTATGCATATCTGTATATTTGTCTGCATAGCCCTACCATCTAAGAATTTTGTTAGGAAGCGTTGTGAAGCTCTAGTTGGCCAAAAGTTTCAGCTCTATGTTAAATTAAAATCCACTATGCAGTGTTATAATTAGCATGGCAGCCTCACTCTACAGACATTATGTCACCCGTTAATATTATGCCTCCTCAAAAAAAATATTTGTAGGACATTAAATTCAAACTAGAGATGCATCGATGATTAGGCGCCGTTGAGGGTGTTGTTATATACTATTAAGAGCTACTTGTCTAGAAACAAGACGGGTGCTGGGCCCGACCAAAACATGTGTTGTGGAGTTACTACCCAAAAGACGATTATGCTTGTTGTAACCATATAATCTTACGATTAATTGGTTAGAGGGTCCTCACATCTGATCATATATATCTAAGCGTAGGCATCCACTTAAATTTTGGAGGCGATAAAAAATATATAAATTTGTGTATGGAACTGTCAAGAATATGACAGCTGAATCTGTGTCATTTACGGCGGTGATTTCCACCTTGAAGTCATCCCGTAGTTGGAGGAGCCATTTAACCATGACTCTGGTTGTTTCGTCTGAAATTCCCAATGGGAGATGGATTTTCAGGGCGACGGAGTGCTGGGGTCGTTGGCATATGGCTAGTGCAAGTGCCAGTGGATTAGATGGAGTGGATCCGTGCAACGTCGTATGTAGGTATCGTCTTGGCAGGGTCCCGTTGTTTTAGGGTGGTGAGAATCCCTGGAAGAGTGATAAAGGGTGTTTCGACATTGTCGACCACGGCTCGCATTTCGAAGAGGAACTTTCGGGTAAAAGTTTCTTCAATTTCTTCCGGCCAGTCATAATGGATTTGGAGTTAGGCACCGCCAAAAACTTGACTTTTCTCTCAGACAGCATGTCTGACCTCACGATCACTCCCGCAGGGCCGCAATCCAAGACACAGGAGACGTCCATCACACCAAATCTATCGAACCCCAGTCGGATGCAAGTAGGAAGCGGTCGATTCCCGTCCAGGATACCTCCATAAATTTGTCGTGTACATTTGTCCCCGACAGAACGACCTCTTTTGACTTGTTCGAGGAACTATGGCCTGAGAAATGGAAAATAAATAACATTCTACCCTCAAAAGAGCGAGCAGCAGCTGCCACATGGAGGACAATTGTATGAGGCCAATATATGTCGGCATCATAGTCGTCTGGAAAACTGAATTCAAGGATGTTGCTATCATGAAGACCAAGTTCCTTCATGGTCTTTGCGAGTTGCTTGGAATCCACCATCGCATTGGTATCGTCGCTTTCAAAGTACATTGTAAGCACGAAGACGCCTTCATACCCGATACTTCGTTGCTCAATTGCATCTTCCAAGTCCTTGCGGAAATTTGATTCGACATCAGTAAGCTGTAAAGGTAACGAAGTGCTGGAACCAGGCTCTTGCGTGTTCTCCATCTTGTTGTGTTAGAGTTTTGGAAACTAGTTTCCATATATACTTAATTAGCGAGCGAGGCTACTCTAGGAATAATGGACAAAAGGCTAGTAATAAAGGGCGAAGGAATGTTAAGTGACAATCAATGTCCTCCTTTGTAAAATAATGTCGAGGAGAGTTTGGGAACCGTGAAGGGGACAGGCCTTTTCTAGAACCCAAAATATCTAAGATCGACGCGTTGATGTAGTATGTGTCCCCTCCAAGTGGGATCTAAGTTGGTGGGATTGTTGTCGTTGATCTTGCCAGTTTGCGCTTACCCTATAGATGCCCTTCCAGATGTTGGGATTTGCGGGGCACCCGGCATGCTAGCGGCAGGCCTCGAGACTAGGCTCCGCTGATGTACCGATTAAACATCGCAATGACTGATTAATGATAACTATATTAATATCGTAACTCCCGAATCATTAAACACGGCCACTCGACAGCTCTGCGCCTCCGATATATTACTCGTTTTTAAACATCATTTTGCAATTCAAAGAAATCATTCAACTTTCAGCTACTGCGGTGGCAATATTGCGACCGTCATGACTAACCATAACACGAAGATTAGCTATGGTATTAACTATCAGAGTTTTCCTTTGGTCAAGATATTCAAGGCCTTTAAAACCTGAGATTACTATGTCTGTATCTTCATCAACTCCTCAATCTGCCCGCTGGTCAAATAATATTTATTTACGACCGTTTTGTGTAGATATAAGTCAGGGCTCTTTACGGAATTAGCCCCCTGAATATGGTCGAACAGATGTCCAATGTTATTTGACTATCATTTTTGAAATGGATGTGCTGTCCGCTACCGTATACCGAATAAATTGTAAAGCAAAAGATAATAAAAAGACGGCGGAATTTCAATCCTGGCTTCGTTCGTCAGATTTTAGAAAGTGGCAAATGGTTCTGTTAAACTTAACTACCCAATAAACAGAGATAAGTGAATCAAATATCCGTCCACGCGGGCATGATAGAGTTCTGACATGATAAAATGATATTAAATTGCAGAAACTTGGAAGTGGTCTTATTATATGAGACGTTCCCGGATGTATGTAAGGATTAGACTAAAGTGGTTGTGGCGGCAACTAATACCTAAGCATTTGTTTTCTCCTTCTCAGATTCCTTTTTCTCCCGACCCTCGGAAGATGGTTTCGCTGCCGACCCCGCGCTAGAGCCGACTCTACTAAGGACTTTAGGTTTGTAGAAGATCACCAACGCTCGTATCGCTGGTGCGCAGGCGCAGATCAATGCGATGTTCATCTCAATGCTAGAACGATTAAGTTAATAAGCGGTACCATGTTGGTAGGTATTCAAGTTTAGGGTTTACATTGTCCACGCATCAATGATCAAAGTTGAAGTACCCTGCGCGTTTAAGTTCAGGTTCTTGATAAGTGAATCGAGACGGAAGCCGCTGGCGACACAGGCACTAGAATAAACGAATATGTAAGTTTTACGGGCGGTCATTATCATAATATATTCCGTAGCTTCACACCATGCCAAGAACTTGATAATAATTGAGCTGTGGATAGATTTGTGGAACGGGTGAATAAGTTTATGCGGGTTAAGAAGGGAAATACTGACAAGGCACCTATCCCAAACGTGCACAACGCCAAAATCCGTTGTCTTGGGTATAACTTTAGTTGAAATACCATGGGTATCGGTAAAGCCCAAATTGCAACATCGGTTAGAATATAAATCGCGCCGACTGCAATTAATGCCGTGCGCTGGTCTTGATTTGACCGGCAAGTACTCGTAAATATATGGTCCCAATTGTTGATAGGTTTGCATGCAAACATTGGGACAAAGAACCCGGCAAGAGTATTGCCAATTGTGATGAATGCAGTGGCCCAGACGCCCCAGCGAATGTAATTCATAGTCGTCATTCGGTAGTAGAACATACAGAGCGAAAGTTTGATAATCAACATAACCCAAGGATATAAAAGGTTAAGGGCATAGACTGTCTTTTTGGTTTCCGAAAACAATTAGTGGATGCAATTCGAGATGGGGTTTATTTAGTATGGAACGTAATGTGGTTGGTTAGAATACCTTGTAGTTTTCGTGGATCATATCCCAGGACCTATCCCACCAGGCTTCATATGGACCCACTTGTTCGATCGATACATATCAGCCAAGTTCTTTAAAGACATTCATAATTGACTTGTAAACTTAAACAAATGGAGAATTTCTAACATACTCACGTTACTGTGATGAACCGCTACTGCTCCCCAGGCCACGGTCATCAACTAGAAAAGACGAAACAACAAAATGATCGCGTTAGATACTGATACTCTTCTAATTTTTAAATTTAGGTTGAAATTTCGCACAAGGAATGCCGAGATTTTCTGCCATTGTTACTTCGTACAGTCAGTTGCGATAACTCACATGGGCAGCAAATGTTAACCAGTCGAAAGACCTAAGACCGCCTCCCACTCGATGCCTCGACAACATCCGCAAGGTAACCGCGATAGTCGTTATGACCAAGAACGCGATAAACAGTGGCACCACAATACCTATATTTCTAGGGTGTGGAAGGAGTGATTGTGCTTCGGCGATAGCTGGTATCCAACCCACCATGTTTTCCACACCCCCCAAGCTTTTTATCATCAGGGGAGCATCTGAAGGTATTGTCCCGAAATTTTGTGTTAAATCCTCGGCAGTTAAACTGTAGTTCTGAGATACGATGAGATCCGCATATTTTTCGATAATCGAGAGAATCGGCAAATTAGAGTATTTGGGAGACCCAGCGCCAACCCAAAACGATATGCGGAGTATCGATAAAAGATCCTCGTCAGGAATATAATCTAGTTCTTCGCCTTCAGACATTTTGGATATTGAATAGATAGAACCTTTTTCGTGGAAAGATAAAATATGACACCGCGTATGTTTACGGCGATGTATGAGAAAGAGAAAAGTTGGAACCCATGTCCGTAGGAGTAGGGATGCAGACAGAAATATATGTGTTAATTGAGATATAATGCTACGTAAGTACGTTGCCTTATCCTTTAGCTCACTTCAGATCCTTCGCTTGTGGGTGTGGTTGGATATCTGGGTGGACCAAAAGCTCCGGTCTTCCATGGGAAGAGCTTTCTAAAAAGGAAAGTCAGTGGTGTTGCATGAAGGTGTGTGCAACCTCTATCGTACGTACACATGCACGCATTTCATAGACTTTGAGACTAGGACGCGTTCAGGCTACGCTTCTCAATATCATCGTGACACTTGGACGGTTCATGTGGGTCTCGCACCGTGGCTCAACGGGCCTCCGCCAGCAAGAACAGATACTGCTATCCAACCTACGCCTTTATATTTTACTCAAAAACTATTTTTTGGAACCCTTATAAACTACAAAGGTTTAGCAGCTCGTACTATTGAATCCAAGTTGGTTGGTTTAGCATTATATTATAACCCTTTAACAGCTGTTCACATAGTGGCAACTCTATATATATCAATATGCAATTCAATCTTCGGCACAAAGTATTTCTTCTATCTCTGCTTCAGTTGGGGAGCTGCTGGACACCAAAACCTGGACAACAGATCCGGGATTCTCCAAATAATGGTCGACGTCGGGACCTCAGCGAGCTGGAGAGCTTCCAGGACATTTCCTTCCTACCTGATCTGGAGGTAAAGGCCAATTTGGAGAAGAGACAAGATTCCACTTGCACGTGTCTTCAAAATGTCGATGTATTCTACCCTATCACGACAACTTCGAGTTATATGGCAACTCCATATGGAGAGTGTGATGTTGCCGCTTTAACGTCGAACCTCTGCCCGACAGACTACATCTGCGCCTGCCAAACAAACACAACGAGCATTTGCCTCCCTAGTACCGTTCAGACTACCACCGCTTGCGGTACATTGTACACAGGCCCTACTACCCGGTCAAATACAACCCGATGGCTTTTCGCGTCGATCCCTACCGACCTAGCCGCAGTATCTGGACAGTGCGGAGGGACAGTCCCATCGACTGCAACAACTTGTAAGAATCCCACTACCTATTATTCAAGTGAGATACCCACTAACAAGTGGCTAGTTTGGGCCTCATCTATGACTCTTTGTCCCGTGGAGCAAGCTTGTGTCTGTCAATCGAGCGGCGCTTATTCCAAGTGTGTCGACACTACTGATCCTGCTTATACTGGTACCGCCTGTCCAAACCAATGTGCAACGGTTCGACAAGAGTTTAGCGTTTCACTACCTCCTCCTTCTGCAACAGCAAAGCTAGGAGGTCAATGCGGTGGCAGATGCTGGAGGGGGCCGACGAACTGCCCATCTGGCGCGACTTGTTTTACGGAAACGAGTCCAATACCTGGCGCGTACGCTGCATGCGCCACTGCAAACCCTGGAAACCAACTGAGAATCAGATCAAACGAAGGGTATGAAGGTATTAATGTCCCCGTAAAAGCACGGGCGATTGCGACACGAATTTATTTTTGAAACGGGCCAGAGATTTTCGCGCGGCTCAGTATTATTAGTTTCTGTTATACTCATTTTAGCATGTGGTCTTATTTTGCGAGATAGTAATAGGTTATATACATACGGCGAGAGAATTTCGAGGGGCGCTCGAGCACTAGCAAGGGAGGCCGGGAGCATGGAAAACGATCGCTCTAGAACAATTCACATATAAGTATCTTTACACCTTGGTGATATCGAAGTCTTCTATTTTACATAATAACATGTCTTTATTAATGACTTCTCAATATATTTCAATTAAATACAAATCAAGGCTTTCCGGGGCTAGAACATTTAACTTCTTATTTGTGTTTAATAGTATAGATTGCTGTCTTGGCATTAATTGGTCTTTATTTGAGGCTATATTAAATTGTGCGCCACGCTGCAGGCCGACCTCTTAGGATAGAGCAGTCGAGCCGTCGCCCAAAGCGTCCATTAGTGTATAAATTTATATTACCATGCAGCTCTGTGGGTCCCGAGACTCGCTCAGCACAGGTTGAGTTAATTCTCAGCCTATATTCCAAAATCAAAATCCCCCGTGTTCCATATTGCACAAATTATCGTTATATCATCTAGCCCAATCTAATGATTATGATTGCAGAAATACCAAAAGACCGTAACGGAGAGGTGATTTTTTTGAAGCCCCCACTACAGCAAAAATCTCAATAAGTCAAGGCGAGCCGCCACTTCGACAAGATCACAAAATCTTAGAACCATCACGGATCGATTAATAATTTCATTTAGTTGCTTCACAGAGTAGGATAAGCGAAGCTAAGTGTGAGAGAATGATACTAATATTGCGAGCGAGGGATTTGCAATTTGCCTCCAGAGTCCTAAATTTAAACACTAGAATGAAGGTCGGGCAAATTTGCCGAATATTTAGTGGAAGATCACCACGATGAAAGATTGGCACATACCAATCCTTCCTAATTTCCCCGGATCCACGTTTCCCTCCAGCCGTATGTACGGTCGAAGTTTTCGTAGGACGAGTCTCTAACCGTCGCATGGTCTCCCAGTCACCAACCTACTTTTAGAATATATCTTGTGGAGTCACGAATACCGAAATTTCGTACACGTCGGCGAGGGGGCGTTAGACTACAATTTTCGAGAATTGAGCGATGCCGAGGTCACCGGTTCGATCATCATGATGAAGTAAATTCATGGTTTTGAAACATTATAAGCATATATGCATAAGCATAGACCTCAAGATGAGATTGATTCTCTGCATCGAGGCTAACTACGAGTATAGCGCTTGGGGTTGATCATCAGCATCTTCTGGCAACACAACACACAAATTAACGCGATGTTGGTGAATAGATCAAGTTGGAAATGTTAAACAAGAATTTTTCAAAAAGTTAAAAAATTCACGAATTATTCCAGATTGATGATGTATAATTTAGCGCTAATCCGTATCTCGTAAAATTAGAATCTGACTAGCAGGATCATCGAATCCAAAGGTACTCAGGGTATAAGCATATTGAATGCGAGCTACGTGATCAGGGTATCGCCAAGCTTCTTGGCTTTGTAACGCCTGCCATTGTGGCTCTTGTTGATGGCGCAAACCCTGCAATGTACTTAATTACTATCAGCCTTGTGATTGTAATAAAGTATGTAATATGGGAGCGAAAGAAACACCGACTTAACAGCGGAGGGGATCCCTCACCTCATCAACATCCTTACACGTGTTCGTGAACGTATCCATATATACTCGCTACCACGTGTTACGAACCTCTAGAACTATTAGAGAGTACCAGTCCTGATGGCTACGAGTTCTCATTCCCATAATGAATATACCATAGGATGGATCTGTGCGTTACCAAAGAGCAAATCGCCGCAGCCGCGATACTAGAAGAAGAGCACCCTGAGTTATGTAACTCAATAAACGACGATAGCAATTGTATTCTTGAATCAATTGGATGACACAATATTGCAATAACATGTTTGCCTAAAAGTAGGATCAGTACGAACTAGGCCGCCGCCGTAACTCAAATGACACGCACGTTTCCATTCATCAAAATTGTCCTTATGATTGGCATTGGTGGGGTATTACACCCAAAGTTAGACTTGGAGACGTTGTGGTTAGTACGCCGGTGGCCGAGTATCCTGCGATAATTCAATAGGATTTTGGGAAAGCGGGGAAGAATGGCAGATTTAGGCGAACTGGGGTACTGAACAATCCGCCCAAGGTGCTGCTCACAGCATTGTTCAAATTAGAAACAAGGTATGCAATGCATGGTACAAATATACAAGATCATCTAGATACGTTGCGGTTGTCAGATCTCAACTTGAGAAAAAGGAAGATCTTGAAATTCTTGATTGGGACTCTCCGAAAGATTATACTTCCCAGCACGATGACTACCTCAGAAAGCGACAACCTGGAGCCGGCTAATGGTTTCTAAACTCCCAAGAATTTCAGACTTGGTTACACGACGGGAATCAAATAGTATTTTACCCAGGGATTCCTGGGGCCGGGAAAACAATTATTTCTGCGATCGTGATCGATGACCTAATGATCCAGCACTCTGCAGACTCTACAATCGCCATCGCCTATATTTATTGCAATTTCAAGCAAAATGACGGTCAGAGTCAGCGGGTCAAAGTTCTGTTAGCCAGTTTAATAACATAGTTGTCGCAAAAAATAACGTCTCTACCAGAGTGCGTGAGAGAACTATACGAGGAACAAAATGGCAAAACGGCACAGAAAAGACCATTTCTGGACGGCGTCATCGAAACCCATCATTCTGTCGCCATTCTCTATTTCCAGGTTTTCATTGTCGTCGACGCGCTTGATGAATGCCAAACTTCCGATGGCTGCCGCCAAGGACTCCTGTCAGAACTTTTCAGGCCGAGTGCCCAAAATGGGATATATTTGCAACCTCTAGATTTGTTCCCAAAATTATAGAGAGATTCAAAGGCACGCCGACGATCGAAATTCTTGCGCGGGACGAGGATGTGTCAAGTTGTCCGGACGAACAGATATCAAGATCGGATCGAGAGCTGCTCAAAAGCCTACATTAAGTCTGAAATCGTAAAGGCTGTTCGTGGGATGTAAGCCTTAATCTACCCTCTCTTCTGTATCGGGTCATTGAGCTAACATACGAATAGTTTCTTACTCGCACAGCTTCATTTTGAGTGGATAAAGTATAAAACAACGCTCAAGCTGAGAGATGCCTTGAGAATGCTTCCAATGGGAGACCGAGAGACTGCGTATGACTCTGGGCATCAAAATTCCGTGGAAGGGATATGGAATAAGGACTCGGAATCTAAAATTTAGCGAACCAGGTTCTTTCATGGATAGTCTACGTGAGACAGCCACTGCGAACAACAGAATTGCAGCATGCTCTTGCAGCGGAGATAAACGAGTCTCAATTAGCTGAAGATAACCTCCTAAATGGTAAAGACATCGTTTCTGTCTGCGCCGGACTAATCACAGTAGACGAAGAAAGTAATTTCATTCGGCTAGTATACTACACAGCACAAGAGTACTTCGAGCGGACATGGATGAATCGGTTTCCTGATGTTCATGAGGACATCGCAAAAGTATGCATTACCTATATTTCATTCAGGATTTTCCAGGATGGTTCCTGCGATTCCTGGAAAACTCTTACAACAAATATGGAATCACATGCACATTGTGGTTATGCACTGGGGATGCCACGTTAGGTTATCTTCCATGGAAGTTACACCACTAGTGTTAACCTTTTTGAAGTATGAATCTAAAGTATTAATTGGTGAACAGATGTTTTGTGCCCAGGTTTCCGGAAGGGGCGGAGTTAGAGACACTAAAAAGATTAGCAGGGCGAGGAACAGGCCCTTCCTGAGACACCCGGATACTCCATCGCAAACAACAGGAATAAATTTAGCTGCGTTTTTTGGACTATTTAAACCTTTAGCGGCAATGGCTTCCGAGGGCGCTGAGTTAAATCTGATGACGACTATGACCAAAAACCACTCTTAGTAGCGACCCGAAACGGACATGAGGCGGTAGAGGTATTGCTACTTCTCAACGGCACCAACTCAGAGGATGATCTTCAAATGCTACTTGAGGTGGCTGCGGAGAACGGACATGAAAAGGCTATTAATCGGTAGAGGGGCTGACTTGAACCCAAATCGGGCATCGCAAACACTCTTGTTAGTAGCCGCGAGTAGAGGGCATCAGAAGGTAGTAAAATTGCTTGTTTAGCAGACTTGATGCATCCAAGTTCTTGTGAAGTGTTATTGATATGGCCTCTTCGAGTATTTTAATCCCCATTTGTAAATCATCAAGATTTTCGGACGGACTAGGTTCAAAGATATCGTGAAGCAGGACGGCTAGATTGTTTAATCTTCTCGATTTCCATTCTGAATTGTTGTGCGGTGTTGCTGCCACCGTTTCTCCGACTATTTTAATAGCAATCTGTAAGTCCTCGAGATCGCCAGTCCGATCTAATTTAGTCCGAAACGAGGCAGCTAGTTGACTTAAAATGGCCGGTCTGTTTGGGTGATCATGAGGTGTTACTGTCACAGCCATCTGTAAGTCGTTGAAGTCACCTGTTTCCTTAAATTTAGCCACATAGCGACCGACTGGGCTACCGTCAGCTGTCGCCATTGCTTCTGACATGATCTTCGCTTATTCGAGTTCCTCAGTTGAACCTGTCTGCAAGGTCTTTATGCCTTTCATCCTCAATAGATCCAATAGATCCAATAATTAGTTCTTTTTTTCATGGTGGGCTAATGTTACCATTTCTTCAGCGCGGAGATAGCTTGACCAAGACCAGCAAGCGAATCTGTACACCTGTACTTCTTCATTAGCATGGTAATGAGATTGTTTAGGCAGAACACATAATTTGGGCTGTCGATGTGTGTGCCTGCCACCGCTTCCTCGGTTCTGTTTATTGCATTTTAAATGTCGTCCACTGTACCGGTCTTCGGGAATATGCAATAGTAAAAAATACAGAGCAGCCTGAGTTCTTCAATGTTTGTCTCCGGGGTCGGTTCCAATTCGCTTGCAATTTCGTACGGTTGTTCTCGATCTATGCCAAGAAATGATAACTCTATTCCATTATCATGTAGATCCAATTCTTGACAGTATTGTAGTATTAAGTCTGGTAGGTCATCACCTAAACGAGTGCCCACCAGAGTGCTAGGCGCTTGGTGAGCAATTTTATTGGGCATAAAAGGATAGTAGGGGTTAGAAGAACCGTCCGTCTGAGCTGAAGCCTGTGCCTTATGATCATGGATTGGCGGGTCATCCCGTGCAGTCTTTAAACTAGGTTGGGTTCCTTTGGGCATAGGGATGCCGTTTGGCTGTCATGGAATTCATGGCCAACTATATTGGTTGTTAGATATCGAGCTGCTAGTCGCTCTGTGTCGCTGATACTCCAGCCTTGTTTGAGAGAATTCGAAGCGTTAGCAAACCCCGGGACTTACGTACTTAACTACTTAAGTATGTATATGATGTAAATGTGAGGATTAGGGGTGCGTACCTTACTCTAGCTAGCGCCCTGGTCCACAGGAATCGAGACCTTTGCTTGGCCGTCGTTGGCTTGTTGAATCGTCTAGTGTATTCTCTCTAGATCTACCTGGAGCCCAGAGCTCCAAGAGCCCCATGCTAGTGTAAAGGGGGGTTTTCCATGAGCCCCCCCGATCTAGCGCCCTAGATCCCTGATTTTGTCTCCCCTCTTGAATTTTTCCGATTCGTACTCGATTTCTTTCGTTGTCAATCCAGCTCGTGCTTCTTCTATCTAACGCTCAAACTCTTTGACTTTATGTGCAGTTTTTTCTCCATCTAATCTGCGTTCTAGTTCTTTGATCCTGTCCGTTTGTTTCAACTCTCTTAACTCTCGCTCTTTCTCCCGAGTCCCTCTTCGTCTAGGTATCGAGTCTCTGACGTTGTAATTACGAGAAGATTAGCGTTTTCCGTTATATCCATTCATGAAATTGATCTATTAGGGTCTTGGGTCTGCTTCTCTTCCTGTAGCATACCTTATATAATAAAACCCGATATTTAAATGAGCTCTGGCTACGACAAAATATTAGGAAGATTGGGCAGGGGGAACGAACAGAGGTGGAAGAATACTGCATATATAAGTTGTGAGTATTCGTAAGTATAATAGGGTCTCCTTTTTTTTCGCGAGCCTGAAAACCAAGTGTTTAGTAATAGCGATCATAGGAGTGACCAATTCCTCAATATTTAAAAGAATATCGCGAAAGGTTTGACTGCTATCCAGCGCAATGGGAAGGCGTCTCCTTCGTGCAAAAACGAAGTTCTGAGAAACTTCGCTTCCAAAAGAAAGCCGTGAAATTACGACGTGTTGTGAACTGATTTGATACATACAGCTAGCGCTAGCTGTATATCTAAATCTCGGTATATAGGTACTCTCTGCGCCATTACAAAGCCATTAAGCGGCGGGTTCGATGCTACCATTAATCTTCATGGCAGCTTTCACGCAGCCTATCAGCTAGCTATGCCTTGGATCTTTCGGTCGGAAAGGATCCTTCGGCTCTGACATTGTGCACTTTTGTCTTGATAATATATGGCTACCTAGATGGGTTCATGACTGCATACCAAGAGAATTTTGCTGGAGGTTAGTATAGCCAAAACTCCTTTTTTCAGCTTGGAGTAATAGAAATATTGCAGCGTTAACCCTGCGGGGTCAATAAGCCCTCTGGTCATCTCAAGTGGTCGAATCTTGAGCACCATTTAAAAAATTTTTATTTTTTTTCATCTAGTAATAATCGGTAATCAATGGGATTGGCCGGTCCCGTTTAAAACCGCTCCTACATGACGTAGGATTCGTAATAAATATTCACCCTAAATTCAATTTGGAGGGCTGGTCCTTTCAACTTAGTTCTCACAACCAAGGCATATAAATACCTAAGGATAAAGATACTACCTAATACATATGCTGTACTAGCTCAACGAGAACCAATTAATATAACCAAGACATCTTTTCAGTTGTTTCTAGCCCCGTTTAGAGTCAGTACTAACTATCTTCTACCCACAGTTAACCCTAACTTTAAATCAATCTCGGCGCGGATGGATTGCCGGCTAATGCATATGCCATGGGCTTGCTCTTGAAACGAATATTTTATCTTCAGAATCTACTGCTGGCAACTATATGCCATGTTAACATGTTATATTCTGATTTTAGATGCTTAAAATTATTAGTATCATGATATATCATTGCCTCGTGTAGTAAGTTCAGACGGCGCAACACCGGACGCTGAAGGGTAGAACAAACCTTTCAGAGGGCCAGCTGGGACCGGGTCTTACAGCTTGGCTGAACCACACACCTGCTGCAAAAGCAAGGATAATAGCCTTCTCTGAACTGCCCGACACACCTTATCCAAGCAAGGATACCACACATGAAGCCTTAAAACATTGAATTGAATATCGTACCAAACTTGTCAAAGGAACTCTCACTCTTTTGCAACATTTTGAACAACTAGATTTTTTTTTTTTAAGCTAGTAAATGCTTCCACTTTCCAGCTAGACTAATTACCGGCGTACTATTGGCCTGCGTCGTAGCCCCTAGCCTGCTCGCTTGTTCACCAACTGACGAGTGGTACCGTGGAAGCCAGCTTGCGAACTGTCACTCTGTGGACGTGCCTGTGAACCGGCCTGCCTGCCTGCTTGCCTGACTGACTACTACTTAGTAAAGAGATATAGCATTTGTATTACCGAAATTAGTATTAAATTTGTGCGTTTAGACAGGCTAATTAGTAGACGCGAGTGGTTCGTAAAATAAGCGGCGTAGCCCCCGGCTAAGCGACAGGGTAAGTGAGAGGACCCAAAAATATTACGTAACACTATGGAGTCGCATGTGAAATATGGGAATTAGCTATGTGATATTAGGTGGTAACTAAATGCTAACCGCTCCGATATATTGTACCACCGCATATGTACATCTTGGATGCGCGGTTGATCAGCTGAAAGGTTGGTGCCCTGGATTGCGCGCACAACACTTGGCAAGAGACTAAGTGTCTAGTAATCCTAAAATCTGAAGCTGCCTTCTAAGCCTCATGTTGGAGTGTTCGATTAGTACTGTCTAATCAAAATGGATTACTTCATTCCATTTAAGTTATTGTATTATAAATGATTGTATATAGTTTACAATCTTGCTCTGTTTGCGAGGAAGTTCCACTGGAAACCGCAAGGTATTCTACACCTGTATCGCTACAAACGTTAACCGACCAAACCGAACCATAGAATCCACCACCACTTCCAGGCATATGGCAAGCCTTGATGAATGAAAATATCTGCATCACGTGCTGCAACAACTTAGTTTCTGTCGACCCAATTTTTTTTAGCCACAAAATTTAGAATAACCTTGGGTCTTCGAATCGATCGGAAAATATAAATATCGTCGCCATATATGGGTTAGACTAGCCGAGTTACTTGTCGACTAGTACGGCTGTCGTTAGCGCGTTACAACCTACCACTTTAGATTCATTAATGCAAAAATCCCCCCTATGGCGTATTGATTGTGAGTTCGGGGTTTGAAGTTATCTGTGCAATTGTGTCGCCGTGAAAACTCCGAAAAGGAATCAATTTTATAGTGTCTAAGGGATTTCGGGCGTTCTAATATGGGGAGGGTATCCGATGTGCCATATACACAGGTTGGTTATCGAGAGACGCTGATTCGCAAGCAGGTGGCCTAGAAGCTATCAGACCTGAAACAGGCGGTAGCTAAGTTGATGATATTGCCGGTTTGACAAACAAATAGGTGCTTGTTCCTATAGTATTATGGCATAAATCTGTTTTCGATCGTTAGAATCCTTAATATCCATGAAAATAACTCTGTAACTGAAACGGAGTCAAGCAGAAGGTTCAAATGAAAATGTTTTTATGGGTATAAGCATCTAGTAAAGATGTATCCGTAGCTGCAAAATGAAAGCTCCTCGAAATCTAAAGAAGCTAATACCAGGCCCAATACAGCACATCTAAGGAGTCTATTTGATATTTTGAAAAGGATGGAGGAATTACTGAAAAGCCATAATATCCCGATCGTGACGATAACTTTATAAAGTTACCCAAGCATATGTTGGAGTGCTGCGCAATCAGTATATTTGGATTCTACTGCATCGTAGCTTCCATTAACATTGTTCCCGTATAAAAGTTAGATTTGATAGCGACAGAAAGAAAAGAGAGAAAAGTTTTAGATCCTGAACTTTCGAGCGAAGCAAAAAAAAAAAACAGAAAAGACGAAAGGAAAGGAAGACGGAACTCAATATTGAGGGGTTATGGCTAGGTATTGCAATGCATCGGCGGCGAGTCTGGGTATTTGGTCATGGGACTGGATTTGCCTTAGCTTTCTGGAGGGGAGTCACATAGGGATGATCGAGCTCTGGGAACAGTAGCCTGTCAGGGTGCCATAGAAGTCTTTGCTCACATTACACGTTGCCACAGGGCCCGCAGTTGATTTGAAGTCATCCGTTGTCATCCAAAAAACCAGGCTGTGGATCTGCGCCTCTCGTTTTCTTTCGTTAAAAGTTTTTATTTGTTGCTAGCGGTATCTGCATGAGCGCGCAAGACCCAGCCATCTTTTATTCTACTTTCCGTAAAGAATTGCTCAAAGAAGAGGATGCAGGATGTTCTGCAGTTTGAGTTAATTATCGCCTACAATAACGCTGTGAGATGCATGTACAGCTCAGTAGACGGGGTTGCAAAACAGCGTCGGCAGCGCATGCACATTAGGAACGTCATTCATGAACACAGTTTCTCAGGTAGGTGTACGATAATTAGTCTACTTAAAATATTTACACTTCCTCTCAAGGATTTTATTTTTGTTTCAGTGCGCATGGGGTATAGCATCTTAACTGCAAATTTAATTGATGGAATTTGTTTATTCTCGAAATCAAGGATCGGCCGAGTCTAGGTGCTGCCTAACGCAAACTGAATGAGCCAGCTTAGACATTTTCTTCTCTCCTCAAGAATTCTTTCACACCACTGACCAGGTAATTCTGTATTCACATATATAGTGATTTAGCATAGTTTACTGTGATTGCGACATGTAAAAATCTGTATGTTCAGACAATTTTAAGTGGAGCGTTCTGAAACAACTTTCAATTCTTCAAGTGGTTCTATGAGTAAAGCGCTCTCGAGTTTTTGTGGGTGACGAAACCGTAGGCCTAGAAAACGCCCATGTACAAACTTTCGCATCTCCTGACTTCGTTTAGTACAGTTATTTCAATGCATTAATGTACAATAATGTCTTTCCAAAATTTCGACCGACTCAAAACAAAGCTTGCAGCCAGAGCAACAATATGGCAAAGCTTTGTTGCGATATCCATCTTCCGAGCGGGCGTGGGCTAAGTAGAAGCGGTGTATTGGTTTGACCAACATCTCCCACTTGCAACCGGGGACCAGACATTTTGGATTTCCAACGTTCCATGTAGATTGTATGCGACTTGTTACTCGTATTTTCCGTTGCACCAGTAACTGCAGCTTTTTAACACGATGCTCTCTGTTGTTGGTCAAGTTTGTTTTCTTGAAGTTTTCGCGTAGATTGTTTTTTAGGCTGGGGCTTCCAGCTCAGTCGGTTGTACGTGGACGCGAGGCGGTTGCGCCGATGAAGTAAACCTTGGTGTACTTTTGAAAGTCCAAATAGAGGGCGGCTTATGTGCTTTCCGGAAACTGTGGGTTTCGGTTCATCGCCAATGGTATTTGTGGACAGTTGTATCGCGATGTTGACGCCATTTGATTGCTGGTTATTTCCTGTGTGCGTGTTCATTTTAGTTTGGAGGTACTTGCGTCCGTCAAGGGCCGATTGAATTGAGAGGGTGGAGCAGACGGCTGGATATTGGATGAGATATGCCAAAAGTAATTTTAATTCTAATATCAAAAAATTTATAGTTAAACGAGCTTTGTAACTGTTCTTAGAAAAGCTTTGAATTCCTCCCTCCAGCTTTTTGGGCGACTAATATACTTTATATCAGCGAATATTTGGTTTGGGCCTCCGCCTATAGTTGTTAGCCAGACACGTGAATTTGTAAACATCATTCAGACAATTATTCTCCAAAGCATGCAATTACTCAGGGCCCCAATTCAGCAGACATGATGGTTCTCACTAAATTCCACCCCCCATTTTCCTCATCGATAGATCTTAGGATTATTCTTAGAGTTAAACATGTAACTAACGCAGACCTTTGGTCGATTAAAATTGCGACATTGCTATTAGTGGGTAGTTTAACCTCCCCTACCACGGTTTATGGAAAATTAATAGTGCTTAACTGAAATCACATATATAACGCGGTCAAAGCTAGTCTCACGGCCGAGCTGAAGCTATAGTTCATATGAATCAAGTTTCTTTTAATCTAGAATGAGCCTACGTTCAGAAACCAATGGTAGTTTCTTATTCCATCTTGAAGAAAAGGATTTGATCTTAGTAGATTTACTAGATTTAGATTCTAGCTTCCTGGTTGACTAGGTAGAACCAATGAAAGGATATGTTATATAGGTTCCATGACTTCGACCACGAAACCAATGATAGATATAATTGAAGTCTACATTGGTGCCAATAAGTTCTCTAAACTGTTTAAAAACGGTCAATTCATGGTACTGCTCGATTGCCCATGGTATTTATTGTGTTCTTTACACTAATGCCAGTGACTCCGCTTTGAAATTCTCTCTCCCAATCTTGCAAAGGAATGCTGGGTACTAGTGACAATGAGACAACCAAAAAAGCCAGCTTCTAATTCTGCTCACTAGTCCAGCTGTGCTCTTCAAAGTTCTAACGATTTCCTAGATATAAATGGCGGATCGTGGTAACTTCCTTGTTGAAAACTCGACTACCTAATAATTATCGGCATAGGGTCAAGTGCATTTGCTGCACTAGATGAAAAGGGGTTGTGCAAGTTAGCAGACCAGGTAAAAATGATTTGATAAATGCTATAGCGCTGATAAAGCGTAAATTACGAACCTTATATGTGAAGCTTCATCATCGTGAGCTTGGGGTACCTCTCGGCTAGTTATTGCTATTCAAACGTCTCTTTCTCGCTGTCCGGTTGCTCTTGGCCCGGTCTATGCAATGTCTGAAAAGTCACTGAGGATGGAAGAGTAAAAGGGAAGGAATATGGGGTGGGATATACCAGGTCTTTAGGTAGTTTTGAACAGCTCCAGGCTTTATATTGAGTATATTGACTTTGAATTAATGTAGAAGAAGACGCTCACTTTCTTACTGTTTGAGAAGATGTGAACAGAGACTATCAAAATAGAAATAATGTAGGGCGACTGGGAAAAATGCTCAAAAATACTGGGAGGTGTCGGGTATATTGAAGAATTATGGACCAGTATTCGCAATTGGCTTGCCGGGCGGGCGACCGACGTGTCGCCCCCCCAAGTAGACCAAAACAAAAACATAAACAAAGGCTCACAGGACAACAGTGCGCGGTCTCATGTCGCATGACGTATCAGAACTGCTGATGCCGACAAGCTTCGTTGTATTTTAGTAGCATCGAATCCGTATTTTAGCGGCCCGTTTGCTGTCTGTGCATGAGCTTGTCTTCACTAAACGAAACTGGAAAGTCCAAGCTAATACTGAATCACGCGTACAGCCACTAGACAGGGTTAAGACGTCTTTGATGTTACACAAAAGTTCGACAGCCCGCTCTTGTAGATTGCCTGCTCGCGCTATAACGCTACTAGTTGTCGCCTTCAATGGATGGCAAAAGCACTTTCAAATTAACCGTAGTATCAGTTCTAGAAACATCTATCAGACTGAAATGTGATGGCGGGCGTGAAAATCTGGCAGTAGGCATCCCGCACGACAAGTGAACCCGAAATTTTCTTTATATAAAGAGAATGTGCTTTCTCACATGTTTGAATACACGAGTTTAAGGTAGCCTCGATCGACTAAAGTACCGAGTACAATCCAGTCCTCGCGGCCCCGTTTATCTAGCCACACTGAAGAGAAAACATCAAATACCCTCGCTTTTCTAGATCTTAGCTATAGCCATTGAACTTAAGATCTGATTTGATTCTTCGAAATGCCATCTCGAAAAGCTACTCGCTCACAAACAGCAATGAAGGTGTGTGTGATAGCTCTAGAAGAATATTTCAGTCCCCAAAATACAGAATAGCCACTAAAAATCAGTACAGAAGTTAGCGCGAGTGGTGTACAAAGCCATAATTGCAAAAGTACCCGGACAATCTAGAAAACCTTGGGACAGGATAAACCTTTCCCTACAAGACCTAACTGTACATTTTCTTACAAAAAACGCCGGCCTCCACGTATACCAACATTCTTATCAATCGCAGGCAAGAGATATTATGTCTCGACACATTTACTATCGGATAAAATATCGCCGAAGGAAGTTCCTAGCTACCGGATGCAGATAAAGTCAAGGAGAAATATCGAGGACTGGACCATCATTGTGCTGCGTTACAGCTCGAGCTCCGGCCGGTTCAAGTGCTTAGTAAGCTCTTGAAACCCAATAAATTTTGTTTGGGCCACAGAGAAACTTATCTTATGGCGTTTAAAATATGTCATCTTATTACCGGGCAATTTTAGATCAAAGTTTTAGAACTTTGATCGAGGAGGTTGCATAGCAGCCTCGAATCTTTTTGAAAAGAACTTCATACAATTGTAACGAGTACGATAGGAAAGCACAGTTATCGCTTGTGAGATAATGACTGGCCGCTTTTTGTACAGTTATTTGGTAGGTTCTTGGGTCGTCGGCCGGCAGCTGTTAGTGCCAAGTCTTGGGGACGCCACTGTGACCCGTGCGCACAATTATCAGAGGTCCTTAAAACATCCATGTATTGCAGTTGGCAGCTTAGCATAGTAGTCTTTTCATACAGGTTACAATCCTCAAATGTAGTATATTAGCTAGTCTTCTACCTAGCTGTTCAATACGAGGGGATGTGAAAGGTATACACCTCTTCTCTTTAAATTCTTACCCACAACGGTCAGCCGAATAAGTTGCGTAGGATGGCGCGATCTTTTAGCGATCGCTAGCTGTATAAGTGCAGTAGTTACAGCAAAAGATTTCACCGGCCGGGTTGCACATGGAGGTACCGTGGGCTTGGGCCTAAAGCAGTGGGATCCAGTATGTGCCTATGCCTGTCGTAACTCCGCAGCGGGCTTCATGTTTGACTACGGGGAGTCCCACCACGGCATGGATAATGGCTCAATGATGATGCATCATATGCCGTCGCCCCAATGTTATGCTACCAACGACTTTTTCATGCAAACATTAGCTTAATGTATCCATACTCATTGTCCCGAAGATACACCTATTTCGAAGTTGGAGACATACTGGGAAATGAATGCGGCCGGGCGCAAGGATAACCAACCACTGCCAAAATATTCATACCAAGATGCTCTAGCCCGTGTCACCGACCCACCGACGGATATTGTCAATTCCACCGAAGTTCTAAATCGAACTTCGTTGGTTAACGAATGGTTCTACTCCGCCAACTACGGGGTGCTCTCTGCTATTGAGACGAATATTTCAGTTGACAATGTTTACACGTAAGTTCTACACCTACTAGTCGACGAGCTCTCTACTAATAGTTTAATTTTTTTAGTCTCATCATTTTATTGATGTGCACACTCGGACCGATACTTTTCTCCTTCGTCCCCTCCTTACCCATTCTGCAATCGCTAGTAACATAAATTTACTCGAACTTCATCGATCCACCAGCTTTTGGGTCTAGCCACGCTGTCCCATTGTATCCCGAACCTCTGGTATGAAGGCCTACAAGCCGTCGCAATGTCGGTCGCAAATCGCGTCGGCATGTTAAGCTTCGGAAACCTCATCCTGGCCATTCTCTATTCCAGTCGCAACAATCTCCTTCTCTACGTTAAAAATTGGTCTCGCTCTAAGTTTGTGTTGATCCATCGTTGGCTCAAATTCTTGACTATCATTCAAGCATGTCTGCACTCTGTTTTATACCTTCAGGCTCAAGTCGAAGCGGGCACCCATGCAAAAGAAGCTGCTTCTCCATATTGGTACTGGGGTATCATCGGTACTCTTGGGTTTACCCTTATCCTTCCGTTCTCTATCCTCCCTATCTGTCAGTAGATGTATGAGTTCTTCTTAGCTTCTCATATCATCTTGTTCCTCGTTGCTATCATTGGGACATTCCTTCATGTTTATTTCCGTCACTACTGGTAGTGGGACTATGAGATATGGGCTGCAGTTGCATTCGTACTTTGGGGATTCGACCGCTTCCTCATGAGGCCAATCAAATCGGTCCAAAACGGCCCCGTGAAAAGAGCCCACATCTCTATCGTTGGCGACGACTACCTCAAAATCGAGATCCCTAGCGTCGATGTACAAGGTCAAGCCTATCTATATTTCCCAACATTGACTTGGCGTGTTTGGGAAAGCCACCCGTTCTCGGTGCTACTCCTTGCCCTACGTCACGGAGCGCCACACCTTCTGAGGATTTAGAAACTGGAAAGGAGGGCGGTGCAGAGGCCAAAACAACTGTCGCTAGAGTTAGTGGGGGAGAGCAAAGAGGTCCAGGTATTGTATTCTTCATCCGACGTATGGGCGGGCTGGCATCCAAGCTTGCTGCGCACGCTGGAGGCACCAATGGTCTTCTAATACTCGTCAAAGGCCCTGAAACTTCTATTCTCTATTCACCAAATCCCCGGCCTTCTACCCAATACCCAAATGTGTTGTTCCTCGCCGGCGGCGTGGGGATTACTGGAGTTCTTCCACAACTCGATCGCCCATTCTTTCTTCCGTCCCAGGCACAACTAAGCTTTTCTGGGGCGTACAAACGGAGCCTTTAGTCCGAATCGTGGAAGATTTATTAGGCGAGCGAGGTTGTAAGTTCGTCGATGGAAGGCAAGATGGGGCGCGGCTGATATAAAGGTATCTGTTGGTGTGCATTTTAACCTTAAAGAAGTGCTAGAGGCCGAGCTATTGGGGGAGCATGGCGGTACCACAGTTATGGCTTGCGGGCCCCATCTATGAGAGATAAGGTTAGGGTATTAGTCGCCCAGCTCGGGAAGAGGGGCGCTGTAGTGAGGTTTACTGAGGACCAATATGGTTAGTGATTTGTAGTTAGTATAGTGCGTTATCGAGGTATCGTAGTATTTCTCCCTCAAATATGTAATGTTTACATCTGAATAGTCGATATCCTGTAGCGCAAATTTTGTGAGAATGCAGAGAAGCTCAATCTCTTGGCTGCCGGGCTTTCTATTGACCTCATGAGATTTTTTCCCAAAGCGTCGCAACCAGGATATCCATGAGGGGTAGCAAGCACCGAAAGAGGAAATCAGATCTGGATGGTATGTTATGATAATTTAGTTTACAATGGTAGACAACAGGAACTTGGATAATAGCGAGAATATGTGAGTTTACATGAAGGAATATCGCAGCAACGCACCCAATGTCAAAGAGTCCCTGCAGTATAACCATAGAAGAGCTGTTGATAGTTGTCAAGACGAAAAACACAACAAAGATATCGATACTCAAACAAACAGAAGTACCTTACAAGATACAGTCGGCCTAAATAAGCTCTTGGCCTCATCCAAAAGTTCAAAGTAGTTCACTTGGTGAATTCCATACTGGTCAGTCATATGATCATATAATTAGCCGAAGTATCTTCAAGAGTAACCAAAAGAACACCACGACCCCAATAACAGAAGCAACTTCCGGGTTCTCCACCGCAAGCAAATGCCCCACAGAAATCACAATCTTTGTCCCATTGACCATAACCAGAAACGTAAGAAACGCCACGAATACTGTCATAACAGGTGTGAAAACCTTCTCGCCAAGCCATTTGACCACCGTATCATCAGGGCTTAGGTAGTGATACTTTGCGAATTCGACGGGGTCGAGTCCGTCCGTCTCTCCTGGATATCTATCTTGATATTGGGATTCGTCGTCTAAGTTGGTGAAAATGGCGGTTTCATATCGACCGGTTTCAGGGTTGAACCAAATCTTCTTCTTGGTGTAAATCACGTTCGAACGGGTGAGTGATCGGTATTCTGCGCGGATGTTGAAGAGGTCCCATCCTCCATCAACTGGAGGGTAACGGAATCTGGTTGGCATAAAAGTTAGCAATATTAACCCTTAGGAGAAAGAAATCTAAGAGATCACATACGCCAACTGCCTCCATTTTCCCGGTCGTCTGACATTCGCCCCAAGCCAACTGGAAAACCAGTAGACTATGTAAATGTACAACTGTATCAAAGCATATATCCACTCCCTAACTTTTTCCGTGATGCGATACCTTTGTCCACAATTAAACACCTGCCGAACATTCTCTCTCTGGTTCTCAAGTTGCTCGGGCCTTGGCGCACCGCCTCCATCCAGAACATGGCTTTCATTGATATCTACCCACTTCGGTTTGGGGGCTTCAGCTGGCTCCGGCCGAATGATTTCGAAAGGTCCTTTGCGTTCAAAAGACGTATATATTGGGATTCGGGTGAAAACACTCCCCTGAAGTCGTTCTTTGAAGAGTTCATTCGCCTTGGTGTTAACCAGACGAACTAGATCCAGGTTTGCTGGTGCTTCTGTCTTTTTAGCCGCGAGTACGCCAGGAGTTAATCTACTGTAGTAGGCTGCATTGTTGGACTTTAGGTCTGGATCAGGGATCTTGTTGCGAAGACCTGTGGGCTGCTTTGGGACGCGCATAGACAATTTTTTGGGGGCGGTTTTTTTTTTTGAAGTATGCCGTGGAAGATTTTGCACATGCGAGAAGACTGCGGAAACTCTATTTAAAGCTATGAATAATCCGTATCAGTATACAAGCAAGGGAGAAGGTTGAGGCCTATAAAATGTGACTATTGAACATCATCGGGCTTAGTTTGGGAAAGGTGAAGACGGTCCATTATGAGTTCATAGAAGCTAAACACCGCGACTCTTTCGTTTTGAACTACGTTCCACCATCCCTACGCGTTTTACGCGGGTGGAGAACAAAGGCACAGTCTTACCACGAATGAGATTGAAATCTGTTTTATGTTTCTCATTGTTGCAAACCATAGTAGGTGATTTCAGTGCCACCCAACAGTATGGGTGACATACTGTGGCCCTTGCAAACAAACGACACGGCTACGAATTTTTATTTCAAGGGATACAGTACGCCAAAGCCAAAAGGCGAGAAGCCAAAATTTATTCTTTCGATGGTGACTTGTACTATTTAGTGTTGTAAACAGTACAGGTTGACGACCCAAGAATATTCCATGAGCAAAGCTTTAGATTGGGCCAGGAATAGGCGGTTTAGGCTCAAAAATACTCAAAGAATTACTATAAAGTGAAGTAGTAAGACCATTGGTCTAAAAATAAGAGAACCTGCCGCCATTAGTTCAAATAACGATTAACTAAGACCATAATCCGACATCTTCGCTCCCCTATTTTTTGCGACCCTCGTCATCAGCATTCTCATTTTGCTTAGCTGCGTAATAATCTTGCCATCGCTTAAAAACTCTATCCCTCTGCGCTCTCGCGGCCGCTGCTTTTTGGTTGACGTTCTAAGTTGCCCAGTAGGCGACGACGAGATAGACGACCATGGCGGCGATCAAAACGAGACAAAATTTCTTAATCTTCCACAATGTCTGTTCCGATTCATCATTTTCGTCATCGATTTCATTGTCGTTTGATGTCTTCAGTTTCTTGAAGGCTTCTAAATCTTTGCGAAGTTTAGAATTTTCGAGTTCTGAGGCTTTGACTCTGGCTTGGAGATTTTGGATGACGTTAGCCATATCGAGTAGCTGCTCCTCAATTGAGTTGAGATGTTTATCTGCCTCTGTCGCTCTAAGCTTCAATTGTTGGAGTTCAACAAGAGCCGAGAGGGTAAGAACGCATTCCTTCGATTTGACGCGACCCTGATCTGCAACCGCCGAGGTAGCAACGCTTTGCTTTTTCTTTTTTTTAGCAATCCTAATGTAGGATGTAGTACGAAGCCCGTCTCCGGATGGACCTCTGACATTATCGAATGAAGGTGGAGCACTTTCATCACGGTAAGGCATGACGAATTTAACCAGCTTCTTACTCGGAGGGACAAAGATTTTGGTGGCCTTTGACGCAGAATTAGTGTGAGTGGACGATTTGGGGCCTCGGGGGAGGGTATAGTTGTCATCTAGAAGAATGGCGTTTTCTAGAGCGACATCGACACCGGGAGGCGTTTGACGATTTATATCAGTATTGTAGGTAGACGGTGCTTGAAGCTTCGTTTTGGTGTCGTCACCGGATGTGGTTTGGTTTTTTTTATTCTTCTCACGGTTAGTAGTGGGGACCTTGGATTGATACTGGAAGTTAAAATTAACGTCCTGGGAGGAGGTGAACGTGAATGTCTTCTGGGAACTGGGTGCTCCATTGAGTGTGTTTGAGATAGGATTATCTCTAGTAGTCGTAGGAGGCATGGTTTCGTTGTTCGAGGCAGTGCCAGTGATACTACAGTCCTTCTGTTGAAGATTGTAAGCTGAAATCGATCGAGAATTGGTGTTTGGCGCTTTCTCGGTAGGTTTATGCCCCTTATTCAATCCTCTACAATCACCACGTCAGGGAAGCATGAAAGGCTATTTTGATACTAGTGAATACATACCCGGTCATTTTGGACTTCTTGAAGCGGTGTAAACTACAAGTTTACGTTGTGCAGGGAGTGGAAGTGGACGTGGTGAGAGATGTGGAGAAGGATTGAGGTGGAAATTGAAAGTTTGCCGAGGGGAGTACATTTATACTCTAGGGCGGTGAGGATATTGTCAATATATACGCGCAGGATCCAGACACTGACTTCAGCATATGGAATCCTTTCCAACCACCAATTCTCCATTTCAGGGCAATAATTCTAAATTTTCTATTTTCCTGCCAGCGGCCAACCCAAATTTCTACGATTTAGTGTTCGCCAATCAAATTAAGCTCGCAAACATCCAAGTAAAATCGTCCAAGGATTATTCTATTTCTATTACTAAGTTAAGAAACACTAATGAATGTATAGCTCAGTTTCCAAAACCCTGGCAGGAAACCTTAGACGTAAAGCTTTGCTAAGACGCTTCCGGGCGTAGGAAATAACCGTTAACCCAGGCCTAAGGCTCTAAAAAGTAAAGCCATGTTTAGAGATAGGAGTGTCATTTATGGAATCCCGGAAGTAATGACGCTCTCCCCAGGTGTAGTTGGTGAAATGATTCTCACATTCTGGTCTCTTCCCTCCGTCATACTTTCCTCAATTATGTAAGAAATAGAAACAACCGCTTTACCGATAACGGACTTCATACTCGCCCCTACGCTGAAAAGCACACTCTTGAGATTGACATTTCAGGTGAGGAGAAGTATGATTAACATTAAGGGGATCCAGATAATCATTAGCGCGATCCTGGATCATTCGTCTGCTCGCGGTACTTTGGGTAATTGTATATTGGCGAATTCCCAAACCTGTCCCGCATTGTACGTTCTTTAGATATGAGTTATTTGAGTAGGGCTAGGCGTCCTTGCCTAACACTCACTTGGTCAAGTTTTTCAAGTTCGAGCGGAAGGGCAAGTTTTCTCTCCCAATCCTTCAAATATGCCTCGATTTCTTATTTGTTAGAGTTTTAACCAGGGATATAGGATATCGAAGACTAAATAACATATCTGAAAGTTCTTCTGAATAACCCCTCACAGAGGTTTCATTTCGCTTTCTATTGCGTGGACTATTATCTTCGGACATACTATACTGCACTGAATTCACGAACCGATGTAATATCACCCGTAATATGGATAGGTTGAGATTAGGCACCGTAGTCGAGCGGTTCAGATTTGGCGCTGTTTAAACTTTCGATAGCTACTAGAAATAACAGCTTTTTTTACAAGAACTCTAAGGTATATATACTTATTTACTCTGTGGGAGCTAGGCTTCATCCGAGGCTCGCCAAATTCGTTTGGCAGAGGTATAGTATTCCATCGTTGAAAGAAGTTTAGATTTCATGCATGAACCCGGTAGATCGGAAGGGGTCTAAAGCATATTGGAACCGATCATACTTACGAACTCATGCTCCAAACAGAACTAAAATTGTTTTTCTACAGCAAAACGGGAAAGAAACAAGAATGTGGTAATTTAGCTTGCCAATGAAAGGGTCATTCAAATATGCATTACCTATTTTGACACACACATAAGGACACTTTACTTAATTTTTACAGATCTTGGAGGCGTGGGAAAACCCACTAGTTTCATTAGAATTGGCTAATGTACTCCTGAAACTAGAGGCAGTGTTTAGAAACGAGTCGTAATAACAATGCCATTGGCCTATGTAAGGGATAACCTAGGGCAGTAAATGCTAACGTAGGTGCCAGAAATTCGACTCAGCAAGGGGTAAATGAAACAGGCCATCGAAATGAAGTCAGTCAGAAACAAATGCTTGGGATGGCCGAATACAATCCACGCATAAAAGAAAAACTAAAACAAAACCTTTAAATCATTTAGAGGTCGATCTTGGAGACAATTTTTGCAGTAACCCTGGTGAGAATCAAAGCGGTCGATTGTTCGTTGGTCGGAGTCGTAGGGGCATCGGTAGCTGTAGCGATGGTCTGACATCGGTTGAGGATAAAGGTATCCCAGAGACGAGAGGGGCTTGCTTTTCGTGCATGCATTGCAGGGAACAGATAACAACGACGGCCAGAAAGAGGAAGAGGAAATAGGTGGCGAAGCAAATGACATTGCGTCGGGCGGGCAGGATCCTAGGCTCGATGGGCAATTCTTTGTCTGAGGTATGAGGGACAACGTTGGGAGTGATGGCCCCGCCATGGCCGTTTCCTTGACGTCGAAGATATTGTTGTTGAACCTCAGGGCTGCCATAGCGAAGAATCATTCGGGGCTCGATATTCTCTTCGTAATCTTGGACCTCGCGTTCTAGATCCGAAGAATCTATCATGTGCTACAGAATTTGGACATCAACCTCAAAGCCATCACCCTGAAATTCTTGATCTCGTTCCTCTGCCTCCTCAATCTCCTCAAATTCATCAACGCCTTCCTCAATCTCATCCTCATCATCTGCATCAGCACTCTCACCATCATCATCCAAAAGTTCATCATCACTATCGTTGTGGCCTTCAATTCCGTCGGCGGCGGCCTCGAGATCCGAGTTAGCGGCCGTAGATGGTCCTGAATTTGACAGGGAATTGGACCTCTCTCGAGCAGATCTGGAACGGCTAGCGGCGCGTTGATTTTCCTTTAGGCACCAAAGGACAAATTGGTACAGAAGCCAGCCAACAGCATCGGCCTCGCGATCTCGGCCTATGAGTTTTCGAGTGAGAGGAGCATTGAAGAGATCCATATGTTGGCTCGCAATACGGCAAAGAAGCTCGCATTCGCTGGTTAAACGGAGGTTCAAGCCGGGAAAATCTGGGTTCAACTCGATGATATTTTCCAAGACAAGGCGGACAGAACGCATTTCGTCGTCTCGAAGGACGAGATGAGATTGAAGACTATTGTAGCCAATGTCCGAGCGATGGAGGATTGAAGTTGGGATGGTATTCGGTCGAGTGGAAGATAATCGAATGGCACGTCTAGACAAAGACGAACCGCTACTACGGCTCTGTTTTGATCTGCTCTGCCTTGAGCTCCTCATTATGAGACTATCTATTCTTAGTCCGGGACTCTAGCCAATCTCGGGAGTAGAACCTACCTTGCTTGGCTCAGAAAGAGCCCTGAATGGGGGTTGATGATTCGGCAGAGTCGTGGAAAAGCTTAAGGTGGTGATGAGGGTTGATAGTTTGGTTGGTGGGAGGTGAATCTGAAGCAAGAGATAAACATGCAATCATCGATTGAGGGATCGGTGTCTTCTACAAAAGCCAAGTCACAGGGAAGCCAACTTCTTAATTGTGGCGGTTCTACTATCTTACCACCGGGACGATTGTTACAGGTTCTTCTTGGAAATCGGGGGTGCCAGGGCATCATGAACTAACATTTGGGGTCAAAGATGTCCCGGAATAGCCTCGAGACCAGGCGCTCTTGAGGCAGAGGACCCAGAGCATAAGATCTAGAATTATTATTTACATTATTTTGCAAAGACAATTGATGTTAATGTCGAAACCAGTATATATGCAATTAGCTTCAGATACCTTATAGGCTTATCTCAGGTCCCCAAAGTAGTGGCATTGATGTCTTTCGGTGTAAATAACCTCACTAGCTTCAATGATCCACAATATCTTGATTACCATAGCAAAGCCGACAATAGCTAAATAACTGATAGTGCCCTTCCACTGGGCAAAAACTCCCAAATTGCCCTTCCAATACCTTCGACAGATGGTGAGTAGTCCGACCGGTATACAGGATAGTCCGATCAAAAACAGCATTTCCATTGTGGCAATGGGGAATGCGGTTGTCCAAAAAGAAGATGTCATGATTAAAAGCAGAATAACCATTTTAATATTCTTGCTTTCCGCCTTTAACTCCGTTCTATGCTGCAAGCTAACAGGGTGCAGTAATCTTCGTCTTCGGGACGGGAATGAGGCTCGGGAACTTGTCGAAATAATCACCCGTGAAAATCGAAGTAAAAGAACTTTAAGCTTCGATAGAATTCGGAAAGGGTTCATTGTAGTCATCCACAGTCTTGTCTTCAATCTCCATAGGGGGTTGGACTTCTTCCGTACTTTCACACGGTGCAATATCCTTTTGTGGACACCGTCTTTTTGTTTAATTTCGAGGTTTGTGGGCGTAACGTTTGTCAATTGGTTGTGTTCGTGATTCTCAGAGCTATCCAGCGTAGAGTATTTCCCTTCTGGCTTAGAATCCGAAATTTCATCTGCTTTGCCATTATGTGTAGAAAATCGCGAAGGCGGCAAAACAGGAGTTTTCTTCCCAACTGTTGTCCTTAGTTGTCGGGTAGATATATCTTGATCCACGGCTTTCGGTATGGGTTTTGTATTTTCATATAAACGTTTCTTAGGAGGTGCCATTCCGTTCCCTGTTCTAAATTTGAATCGCAATTTCGATAGACCGTAGGTTATATCCTACCGTTTTTTGACGCTCCTGGTGTAGTGATTCGAATACGTGGATTTCGAGACTAAATATGACCATGCATAATTTTCGACATGTCGGAAACCCCGATGACGCCTAGATTTGCAATGTGTGACTTCTCATTATGCTGAATATTTGTTTAGGTTTGTGCATTTACGGTCGATCGACTTGTTGGTTGCGTGTTAAGTTGGTTGTGCCGCATATCGAACAAAGAAATGGCTGTCAGAGCTAGTTCCATGTTAACGTGTTATATTTCCAGCTTTGAAATCATCTATTCGTTGTTTGTAATGCTACCTCGCGTGTGAAAATAGTGTATCCTATTAGTTTGTCAGCCGGTGCCATTAGACACCACAGACTTGGTTCCGATTTTGCACCCACAGCCAGGAAAGGAGTACATAATTCAGCCGCACTGATTTCTTTCCCGCGAATTACAACATCCGGCATCCAGCTATTTTGTCCCAGAAACCTTCCTGATATTTAGCTACATATTCTTGAATTCATGTATTTGGCTAGCCACCATATTTCTCGGCTAACTCTGTGGGATCTAGATCCGGATTGGATTCCTTCGTCCAAATATCTCCGTAGCTGTCACACCGTTAAAACAACTAAACTCAATGGACGGAATGATCTTTCGGCCTACATACGTCGAGCATTAACTACTCAAGTTACAATGACCGAAGCATACTATAGACTGGCTATTAATACTCAGCAGAACCTTTCAGAAACCTGTTTAGGAACGATAAATTAGGAGTAAAGCTAGCACTAAGAATGAACTATCGGAATTCTATTTCCTGAGAAGAGAAACTATGTTCTCCCGTACCTCTCTATTACTGAACCACGCCTACTAGAGTGTCTCCTCCAAATCCACTATAAATATATGGGCACCTTGGCGATCCTCTCCCTCATCATAGCTTTTAATCCCGAAATACTTGTACATCTTGATATTTTGATCGGTAAATCCAGTCATCCAGGCAAGAAAGTCCGATGCAGGTTTCTTGACTGCTGCCGGCGGTTGAACCCACGGGTTCCTCAGAGCTTCTTTCCCTCTCTCGGTGTAACTAATTATGCAGGCCTTCCCGGTTTTTGTTAGATATCAATTACACGGCATGGAGATAATAAAACAAGCTAACCTCTTTGATAAAATCCTTTCCAATCTATGTAGCCATGTGCATTGCTTCGATTTCCTGTGTTCCAGCAGTGTCTTCAAGCTGCCCCTCTCTGACCCTTCGAGCTTTGCCATTTGTGATCTCAGCTTTGAGAAATCCACGATCTAGCCACTCAATTATCCGTAGAAATTCATGAGACTTCTAGAGCCACATTTATTCCTTAGTCCAACTCGGTAAGTTAATTCAGTCGTGACTCCAGCACCAGTTTTCTCGTTAAGAACAGTAGTAGCTGCGAGGAACTAATTGTATCCCTTCCGATTATATCCAGTGAAGTTTATTTCCTTCGCATCGACGTTCATCCCCAATGTTTTCGAAAGAACTTGTGCAGCTCCATCCCGGCTGTATCTGAGACGGATAATTTTTGTGGAACTCTTTCAATAGGGCTTTCGGGGATAGCTTGGTAACGATAAGCGTTTCGGAGCGGGTACCGGGTTGTTAGGCTGATGAATGTTGACGGTGCGATTGGATCTTGGTTGGTGAAGCTGGTCGTTGTCAATGAGGGCATCAAACAACACATCATGACGGAGTGCTACACCGCACAATACCACATCTCTGAATTGCAATTAATATAGGGTGTATATGGTCCTGTAAACTAGACAACGATGTAAATATACTATTCCATTATACTAACAGCTAATTTATTTGACATCTTCTATGTAGCCTGGATTCTAGGCTGTCTACCTTCTTTCGGATGAGTGTGCTGTGCTCCGGACTTTCCTCTATCCTCTGCAAGGTCCAACGACAACATCCATTGCCATCACCAAATTCATCCGACCACTCAAGCCTGGAGAGACGTTAAATATTCCGTCTGCTAATCAACATCTTCTTCAGCCACTCAAAAACGATGAGTTCACCCTCCCAATCTGAAAATAACCAAATCACTCCCTCGCAAATGTAACCGTACTCCTTTCTCACAGACCGATACGAGAGGTTACCGCCTTAAACCCAACCAACTTCTCAAGCACCATAAAGGAATGAAATACTTGACTCCAATGAAACTCTTCATTTGTAAAATCCGCACTAAGACTTTCATCTTGATTCATACTCTTCATTCCTTCCTCTGCGATATCCATGCCGTAAAGGTGTATCTTTTCGACGTCCTTCAATTCGTCGACAAGATCCAAAAGCTTTGGTTCATAGTACCTAGTCCTTCGAGAATTAGCAAGGTCAGATTACGCGAACAAGGGATTTCGATGTTCTGAATGATGTCGCTGGACATGTAGATGCTTCGAAAAGACAGTCTTTTGATGCCATCAGGCATATTCTCAGTGAAACGTGACATGATCAAGTTATCGTTGCAGCGGAATCTCTCCGAATATATCTTCATCTCTTTTGCATCACGGATGAACATGGGCAACCCGATGTTGGACGATATATATCCGAAGTAATCATTCTGGAATATCTCGTCAACCCACTCGTAGCCGGCCTCTCGATATCCCCGGAGATTTGGAAAGTCACGCCAACGGTAGAAGTATAAGTTTATTTTTTCAACTCAGCAGATTTAAGAATGTTCAGGAGGCTTCTGAGAGTGTGATATGGCGACCAGTCGGTTCATCTTTGAAAATGAATTATTCCTATCAAAAACGGTCGGGGGTTCGCAGAATGTAATCGATTTAAGTAGTTTGGAGGAGCTGCTGAGAAGATCCCCAATGAGAGCGATTTCCCATCTTGGGTCTGTATTCCACTCTAAGATGGCCCGTTGAATCAGATTTTCACAAGCAGCAATAAGCCATCATCCGATATCCTAACCTTGTATTATGTCATGACTATATCCAAATTGGATATTAAAGGAAATGGTGAGATAGAGAGATGTCTCATATAGTGAGCCAGACGATTTTGATGCCCACGAGTGAGCTCTTGAGCCGCTTTCTTGGTGTGTTCACTGTTATAACAACGTCGGATCATCAAAAAGGCCAGTAGGGTAGCAATCCTCTCGAACTTCCGACAGACTAATCTTAGGCCAAACAAGGTCCTACTGTCTACCTATCACAACTCTTGTCCCTCAGCTCTGCTTTCCTGTTCCTGGGGTTTGTCTCGATGCTCGTTAATATCGTCCTTAAAGTGGGGTTGTAGACTCGGTCCGCACTCCAGATCACGCTTCAGATCACATTCAGAGAAAATCTCCCATTCGGGGTTGTCACCGTGTCGACATTGAAGTACGAAATTATCTAGGGTTTTATCTGAAACTCAGCGAAATCCACAAAGGTTATACCGACATTATGCATGCCGGCACTTTTGCCTTTAAAGTCGTCTAGGAGTGGTCTGGTATATCTAGAATAGTCTCAACAAGGAGTTTAAATTTCAACGTACTCGATGCCAAATTTCTGTTGGAAACTTCGCAAGAGCCATGACTAGCTAACAGAGAATGGTATGAGGAGCGACGGAGCGAGAACATTCATGCGGGTGTGAGCGATGATGGAGCGCGCGTGAAGGAGCGCTAGATCATGACTATGGCGACCATGGAACATAGACAACCGTTTTGTGTTTTATGGATCCGTTTTGGACAAAACGCAAAGATTCTATTGGCCGCTGTCGCTAACCTTTACCACTCTTGGAAGACCAACACAACTTATGTCAAGAAAAACTTTGGTTGAAATCTGTGGAGTATTAGGTTTTCGATTCACATATCAGCATATATGATACATTTTCTTTTTACTTGCTTAAGTTTATAAAGTATAGGGGAGGAAGCTAAAATCTCGACATAATAAGCACAAGAAATTAGACGTTGACACCAGGGCCTGAGTAGTCTGTACAGTCACAAGTCGAGTGCTATCCCAGGACTACATTAGTAGATTCTGTACTGCCCTGCTACAGCAAACTTATAGATGCTAGACGAAGCTTCGAAGTTCCAAGGCACCACGGTACCGCCTCTTCCTGCCTACCAGCTTCCCAAATGCGTGGATCCCCTCTCATATTTCTTGTCAGGCGGCTTGATTTCTATTTCTACGCAAAGTTTTGATACACCTTTGTCCTTTCGAGATTTTAGATAACTATAGATTATATGTATGCCCATGAGACTAGGTTAGAAAATTAGTTGAAGAAAGTCATTCATGCTCAAAAAATAATATTGGGTTGCTACATCAAAAGAGTTTCCTCCCGGTGCAGACTAATATATACACATCATAAAAGATAAAAAAAAGGGCTGCGAGCACAAACAAAGATGCATCCGCCAAATGGTGGGTATATATACATATGAAGGGACCCCCTACCCTTCTAGGGATACCGATTCCTTCAAAATCCTACCTCCTTTCAAAACAAAATTCAATAGCTGGTTAAAGAAACATTTATAGGCACTGGGAGTAGTATGGGTTAAGAACTTGACAGGTTCCCGATGCGCAGGAAGTTGGGCCAGTCCAACCTTCGCCACCGCACTGTCCGTACATCGGGGCGCCACTTCCACCACTGCTACCGCCGGGAGTAGTAGTTCGGGTGGTCTGAGCGGCAGCGGTAGTAGTGCGAAGGGTAGTTTGAGCAGCAGTAGTTGTTGGGTTACCGCCGCCACCGCACTGCTGCTGCTGAACTGCACCACCAGGGGCAACGTATGTCTTGCCATCGTTATCGGGCTTGCCGGAAGTTCCGTAAATGTTGAGGAGGATACCAGGGTCGCTCTGGGAGTAAGAGCCTGGGAAGCTGAGGAAGTTGGAGCCAGTCCAGCTGCCGGAGCCGCCGACTCTAAGTTGAGCGCAAGATGTGTAGAATTGCACACCCTGGCTGCTGTAGGCGCTGTGGAGAGCAATGATCTCGGCACGGGCGAGGTAGTCACCTGGAGCCAAGCAGGTTGGGAGGTTTGCATACCACCAACCGTTGTTTTGGATCATGGTGTCAACACCCCACTTGCCACCGCTGAGACCCTCAGAGGCAACCTTAAACCATCGTTGGCCGGTCTTGGAGGCAGAGGCTGCGTTATCAACCTTGGCGAGGTAGAGCTGGATGGGTCCCTTGTGGGAGGAAGCGATCGGGTTGTCTGGGTCATTAGAACCCTGTGGGCCACCAATGACGTGCTGCCATTGAAAACCAATTTTGTCACCTGGAGCGACATCGATGATAGAGCTGGAAGTGGTTCCACTGGCACCACAGATGATATCTTGGGAGCTGACGTCTCCGACGGGGTTATTGTTTCCTGGGGCGCGGATACCAGTCAAGAGACCCTTATCGGCTCCATTGACGGAGATCCTTTGCATAATTGCGTGGGCATTGGCAGAGGCAGCCAGGCCTACAGCGGCGGCAATAACAGAGACCTTCATGTTTGATAGAGATTCGTAACGAAAAGAGGATTCGTGAAATTTGTTGTTTTTGTTGCAAAAATTGTGAATAGAAGGAGACGTCAAAGGAAACCTGTTCCCAAAGATATCAGCTGGATATGTGATCCCGATCGCTAGGATATTGATGAGAATGGAGAAGCATGATGAGGAGCGACGAGGCGTCCATTTTATAATCCAGCTTCTTGTAGGGAATAGGTTGTAATGGGTATATAATATCAACAACTTCCTTGTTCATGAACGAACAAGATTCGATTCAGGCGTTGTCTTGCAAACATAAGCCGATATATTCGAGACGGAACCCTAAGCCGGCAGCGGTTTTGCGGACCGCGGGCTTCACAGCCGACAAGTCTGTCCAACGTGACCAAGAAAGAGTCCTCCACATCCATCCTCCGACCCCAACATGGTGTGGCCAGATCGAGCCAAGTCGAAACTTAGCCGGTTTCTCCGCACTACGATTGGCTCAATTCATAATACCCCTGTCGTAGCCCTCTATCGGATATGTTCGCCGGGGATTTTTCGAAACCCAGGCGAGAAAATGTTTCATGGCTTTGTATCGAGGAAATTTGGGGGTATGACAAAGGTCCTCGTGATGGAAAACTAGGGGGCAATTCGGTAATCCAGAATGCGTAGATGCCCCGAAGTTTCTAGCCTAGTTCTGGAATTGTGATATCTCTTCTCTATACATATTTTATGAGAGATTGAGAATTCCTGCCAAAACTTCGGGGTATATCACGACCTCTCAAACAGCCCAAGTTCTTTGAATGTCTAGATGGCAGTACGAGTATACTGGAGTTTAGACCATTCAACGTTCAATAGTCTGGATCATTTTGTCATCTCGCCGCGGCGTTAATGCATTTTCGACGCCACGGGTGTACAGACATTCGCTTCCGCCTCTCGAGCTGCATGTCAGGCTTTCTCAAGCTTCCACAGAAGTCCCCCACTGTTTCGCATGCTGTACGACGGTATCTTGGATATCTTGGTACGGACTTGTCGGTGGAGAAGTCCCTACATAATTATTATATTCCAGTTTCTACAGCTGCAAACCATTCCTGGAAATTACAAGTTGACGGCAGCCAACCCCTAGAAGCAGCGTTCCTACTACAAAAAAAAAAGAAATCCAGGCGCATTGGAGCATGACCTTGTCTCGAATCCCTGACTTAAAATTGCTGTTAACCTAGGCATTATATATCCTGCAATGCTGGAATATTGAGATCTACAATACTTACGCTAGCGTATCCCGTTGACATATTCAACGGGGAAGCTCCAAGCTTTGTTCTCATAGAGCAAGCTTTGCTTCGACAATATATCCGGCGTAGGCAAGATAGCTTCCGCCTTAGCTTCATTTCTGTAATCGCCAGGCAGGTGTAAGAGGCATGGGAGGATGTCAAGCTTACCTTGGTCCATGACTCGGGTCCGCTTGGCGCGAAACTGGTTCGATCGATAGCCTGGCGAGAAACAGAGGATCCTACTGTTGCTTTCCAAGTTTTCTCTCCTAGCATCTAGGCACACGTGCTAGGACAAGGGCACAATTATATAATCGGAACAAGCTGGGAATTAATTTTGTATATCCAGTATTACGTATTGGACAGTGACTTGCAGAGAGGCCTTAGCTTCGATCAGCGACCGGAATTACGAGACGAGGCGTTAGACCTAGTCTATGTCGAGCATGTTGCTCGGCTCGATACACCATCTTTTACTAAGTCATGATATTTATGTTGAAGGGCGCTCCTGTTGAGAATCAAAAAGGGTCACGGATATGCGGACAGAAATATCCTTTCAAAGATTTTAATATTTTCAAAAGTCCAGCCATTCGCGCAAAGACGATGCATATTTCTGCTTGCCGAAACAACCGTGCCTATTAATGGTAGTTGAGGCTCCGCTTCACGTCTCAAAATTTGGAAATAAACCTGGACCATTGTCACTTCCCGAAGCCCAGAAAAAGACCGCAGGCCCATTCTGTATCCGTACCCGGATGGTTTTTTTCTCTCACGATACCACCGAACATTAAGACGAAACAGCTCACAATGAAAGCTCACAGCCAATTTTCTTGTGTTGAGTTTTGCCTCCACGTGAATTCCAAATCGAATGTGGCTTTGCTAGTACCTGTCGACGCACAACTGCCGGCACACGGCCATGGCCGGTTGTTACTATAATTGGCCCCGCAATACTTTTCGAAATGGCTTCTTTTCTTGACTTCAAAGTTATACTAGAGGAGGCTCATGAGCAATCAGGTACTTTTTCGTTCCCCCGTTTTAAGTCCCCAGCCTGTAAGCAGGTTTGTACCGCCACGATCTGCAGGTCGCCTTTGATACTGACCGTTTTTCTCGCCTCCCGCTCAAGGCTAAGGCTCAATGGTTCACGGGGATATATACAACTCAAAACGGTATACAATATGGCTCTTAAGATTCCCAAACGAAATTGCGCTCGTCATTGCCATCGACGATCCTGCTTAGTCCTCACCTCCAATATCCTTCCATCTGCTAGCTTACCCACAATGCAATGATAAACCGCAAGTCTCAAAATAGTATCAACTAGACCAGGAACCATGACGCTTGAGCGTCGGAGCAGTGGGGCTCCACCTCAAATCTCCAGATACAATACAGCGGGTTCCCCAACAGTCCGACAGGAAAACCCAAATATTCGATGAGGACATCGGTGCATCCTAGGATAGGAAAGTAAATTTTCTGCTTTGGCCAAGCCTGGTTCATGGATTGGATTGTCAGAAACACAACTGGTAGATCAAAGCTTCATTTCTCGAGCTCGGGATGTTTTAAATATGTAGAGGGGGAACCCGGCAGCTGATGTCTCCTTATATTTGAACCTTTTCCCCTGGAGACCTAAGACCTTTTTGCCGTTAGGTTTTCTTTTTGATTTTCAATTTTTTTTCTTTCCTTTGGATCCTTTTTCGCAGATGGCTTTTTTGTAAATATCGAAACCCGAATCTTCAGAAGATAGTTTTTCCTTTCAATCTTTTCTCCAAGCTGTCAAATCTCTGCATCAGTGACGTGACATCGCGGCCGAAGTTCCGACAGCCTAGCCGGGTTAAAATAATCCAACAAGATGCAACGCATCACTACATTCTCCATAGCGTTACTCCTGCTCAGCCTATCGTCGCTAGTTTCCGCACAAGATCCAGACCCGCGACCGTGCTTTTTCCCCGGTGGCTCAAGAGCGCCAGGTTACGTGGCATGTAATAACGCCGCGACAGGGCATTCTGCCTGTTGTAGGAATAATAACCAAACAACATGCTTTTCAACGGGGTTATGTTATCTGGAACGCGGGTTTTACGAGAGAGGGGCGTGTACGGATCAGTCATGGCAGAGCGATAGCTGTCCTGGGCCGTGTAGAGGTAACATGGACTCACCATCGCATCTACATAATACGGAACCACTCTAACACAGATAAATAAATAGACTTCAGAAATTCCGGCCAAAACATCCTCGCCTGCTCCGACACCACGAGCTCTTTCTGCTGCGGAACCGGCAGTAACCCTTCCTGCTGCCAAAACCGAGATAATTTCTTTACATTCGAAGTTGGACAAATCGCATTTATAAATGGCGAACCGGTATCAAGAACACGCACGGCCGGTCCCGCAACGGCTACCGGAACTTCAACAAATTCACCTACAGCTACAACAGAGCCTCAGATAATCGAAAGAACTTTAACCGGTGTTATTGCTGGTATGGCAGCTGGTATTGGCGTTGCGTCGGCGATTGCCATTGTATTTGCTATAATGTACTTCCGAGAAAGGAAGAAGTCGCGGAAAGCCATGGGAGGTGGGATGAAATACGAAAGTAGTGGGAATAGCGGGAATGATAGGATGTATGATGAGCACGATGACTACGGACACTACGCCGGACGCCACGATGCAGGCGAACGAGAAGGTTTCATGAGTCCCAGAGGTGCTTGGGCGCCGAGTGGTGATGGTGGAAATGCAGATAGCCCTCGAATGGCGGCAGCAGTCATCCCGCCAAAATATGTGCCTCCAGAGAGGAGAGGAGAGCCTATCGTACAGCCCCAACAGCCACAGCAAACTATGGATGGTGGGCAACTCCAAGGTACGCCCGTGGGAGAATTACCCGGCCAGGGGAACAGCATAGAAGGGTTGAGCGAGCTGGCTGGAACCGAGTCGAGGAGGTATTAGTGAAAAAGAATTACTGACAGAATACTGAGTATTCCATACCCTCGTTTATCAATATTCAGGAATGTATCCAAGGAGTTTTGTTTTCATTTGTCGAGTATCTAGCGTTTAGATGTGTATCCATGATACCAATACCATAATTTTATATCAACCCGGAGCCCGTCCGGCAGCGTCCGCAGTCGGGAAGCACTCAACACCCCGCGTTGACGCTGCAAATCTTCACCAGTCCAACGCACGGTGTTGAGCTTGCCGTTGAAATAGAGTGTTTCTTTTGTACGATCCTATTCTTCCCATTGACAGCAAAAGCGGCGATGTTGTATCAGCCGCCCTCGATATGTCTACACGATATACATATAGATGCACTATTGGGCACTGGTTTAGCTGGGATCGTACACTGGCCTTCCTCAAGTTTTCAGTGAGTCTTGCTAGGTTCATTTCCATGTATCTCTCCGTTCATAATAGGCAGCTATCCTACCCTAGCTTCCGCAGGCCAAGTTCACCGAGTTCCCCATTCAAAGACGGTTATCTGTCGGCACCCGTCGACGAGACACAGGCACCAAATCAGAAGCACGCAGCAAGCCATTGCCAAGCTGATCGGCACTCGCTTAACGGATTCGGTCGCACGTGACAAACATAAACAACACGCTGTGTTGAAAATTTTTTCGCATAAGCCTCGCCCTTGTGTAATTACAGGCGGCGAACAGAATTCGAACATCAGGATCCTTCTCACATATCGGAGGCGTTCCGGAAAGCATTAAAGGAGTCAATGCAAACGTAAGTTTTGGGGTCATTTAAGACCAGTCATTTGGATATTATGATACCAGCTATTTGGTAACAGAGTATTGCAGAGGAATAACGATATCGCGATGCGCATCCAGGGCAAGAAAAACAGGACTTCCACACCCAAGCAAGGAAATAGTAAAAGAACTCCAGCGATGAGAAATAATCGAATGATGAATACCAGAAAAGGGAGGTGACAGTGACCGCACGCACGGACTGAAGGTGCTGCGAGAGGAAGTATTTTCAGAAGGAAAAGGATATGATGTTGTGGTCGTTGAAGGAGAGAGGAGGGTAGAAATACAGAGGGGGAGTTGTGCTATTGTGAGGCTTTAGCAGGTAAATACGACTGCTTGAACAAACACAATTGCGCGAGAGAGGAGATCGAAGATATGGGACTCGGGAGTTGGGAGTATTGATGAGAAGGAAATGCATATAGTAGTATCAGCCACACGGGGCCTCGAGAGAAATTCAGAAAGGCCAAAGGGGCTGTAGTTTTGGCTGCTCACACTGCTCATGATAGAAAAGGAATGGAGGGAAAAATCCAGGCAAAGGTCCAGGGAAAACGAGAGATTTAGAAGAAACACCCATCCTATTTCTCGGTATTCTTGTCCTCTTCGTCGACATCCGGAACTGGGGGAGCGACTGGCTCTCCGGGCTGTGTGGTGTCCATGGGGACGTTAAGAAGTTCCTCTTCAGCTGGAGGAGGAGCAACGACACCCTCAGCGGGGGCCTCAGCGGCATTCTCCTCGTCTGCCATCATGACGGCCTCTACACCGAGTTTGCCCTCCTTGAGCATCTTCAAGACACCGTTACGCTCTGGAGCGAGCCAGCGCATAGGTCCCTCTCGTTCGAAACAAGTTGGGAATTGTTCGCCTTCGTCGACATACCAGGAGTATCCCTTAGCGGATGCCTTAGACTCGCGAAATTGTACAGCCTCGGCGGGAAACTCTCGGCCAAGCAGATCTGTAGCGAAAGTGCTTGTTAATATATGATGGATAGATAAGACAATGCTAAAGTTGATGGAGATATAGATAGGCGAAAACCAACTGGCTAGTTAAACCAGGTCCCAGCTTGAAACCACCGGCCAGAGACATGGCAAGCAGAGTGGATAAAGATGGATACCGGAAGGACGAGTAATGGAAATATATTAAAAGTCAATGGTAATGGTAGGAAGCTACATACTACTAATCAAACTGCCAGCGATCTCACGGATCTCTTGAACCGTGTTATCTCGCGACGTGTACTTGGTCTTAGGTCCACCAGGGGTAGTAGGCGACTCCAGACCTCCGGTGGTAGGAGTATTGACCTTGGCTCTCTTTGGCTTCTTCTTCGACTGCGGTGTCTTCGAGCCAGAGACACTCTTACGCTTATTGGTACGCGTTGCAGAGCCTGGTTCACCATCGGCATTCTCTTGTTCGAACTCCGAGCCTTCGGACTCGACCTCCTCGACCGGAGATTGCGGGTTGGCGCTGGACTCGGGCTTGGAGGCCGGTTTCACGATTTTGGTTCTAGCCATGGCTTCAGAAGCGACCGTTTGAAGCAATCTTGATATCGTAGGGACGGATATGGGTTGCGTGGATGTGTTGAAGAGTTGTGATGGAGGGACGTACGTGTGTTGAATGGAGGTGAAGTTGGATGTCGAGGTGTTGATGTGTTGAGAATTTCTCAGATTCGGAGGAGCGAAAGGCTCTGTGCTGTGATTTGCTGTGGATTCGCTGTTGCTGGGTTCAAAATGAAGAGGCGCAGAAATCCGATAGTTTTTTTTTAATTGTGTTTTCCTTAGTGCCACTGCCAAGACGTTTGGTAGGAAAAAACTTTCCTAAATTGGAAAAAGCGTGCAAACATGTGCAACATCCAACATTCCACGAGCGCCAAAAAAAAGCTATCAAGTGTGCGCTAAGAGGCCGGAGATGCCGTTGGACGGTGGAGCCTGTATGACTCTGTATTGGGTGGTTTGGTTGGGCTTGTATCACACCTTTTCTTTGCTGTGAGAGTACGAGTTGTCCAATTCGGCATTTTATGTGTAGGACTGTTAGATAATCCTGCATGCGTGAATTGGTGCGGCCGAATCAATACTGGGCTGACTAATTGTAAGGAAATATTAGTTATCAATGGTGCGAAAGGAAATAATATCATGATCATGGGAGTTGTAATCATACAATATTTCCCCAAATCAGCGAAGATAAAGATTAGGTCTGTACGAGACAAGAAGTTTAAGTAAGTATATATCACACCATACCTGACTTAAGAGGCAATCAATTTTGAGAGTGGTATTCTTATCGCAAACATCTGAACAGTCAAAATTGCCTATGGCAATTGATCAATATAATTATCTATAATTGTTATTATTTCTCCCGGTCTATGTGAAACAACCTCTGCTTCCATATCCTCTGCATCTCCCGAAAACGACGGCCGCGGGAAACTAACATAACTCCTCCTAACCCGTCTCTTCAACTCCCGATTCTCATTCCCCAATACTTGTATTCTGGATTCCAACTCCCTCATCCGATTCAGATAATCTGCTCTCATCGGTTCTACCTTCATGTCTAGTTGCTGAGTGAGGACGTCAATATCGTCTCGTAGAGACCTGCTCTGCCATCTTTGGGCTTTGTTTAAGTTCGTCAGTCTTACGATTTCCGCCTGTAAGGTCCTGCTATACTCTCGTTCGGTGTTTATTTTCTTCAGTAGGATTTTGTATTGTTCTCCTACTGTCATTCTGGTTTTGGTAGTAGATGAGAGGATGGTGGTGGCTTAAAATCGTTGCGGTTGTCGTCAAATAATATGTTCAAATGACAAGGGGATATGGAAATATTTTCGAATTCTAAAAAATCTGGCGTAGCTGTAGCTTTGGATATCGGTCGTGCCTCGAGAGATATTATATTTTATGGAAATCGGTAATGTACGGGGAATATTACATTCCCGACATATAGATCCGTAGAGTATAAGACGGCACGATTATTCTAAATACACAAGGGATCGTGAAATTTCCGATAAAAAGGTCGCATAGTACTTTACCCAATCTCGCATTTTACATGCAAGCTTACCTGTTCGGAACGAAATTCTCGGAATATCATCTACTGCCTCACCCAGGTGTTTCAGCCGCCAGGTGAACCCACACAAAAAAAAAAAAGCTCCGAAGGGCTCCCTCCACAATATTCTCCTACATGCAAATAACGGGTGACGAAAGCGAATCCAAACTCCCAAAAGGTGTCGGCCGAATTAGTCTGCTTCGGCAACCTTTCGGAGAGCCAAGCTCGCGCTCGTGCAAATACCAGGCCCCCTCAGGCGGCGAGCATCGACCGGCCTGATGGTCGCCACCACCTCCCAGGCCCTACCCCGGACTTCCTCCAAGTCCTTTTTGTAAGGGACACAGAACTTCTCCTCTCAATGTTCTCCCCGGGGTTTTGAAGAGCCCAAACTTCTGCTCGTGACGGTGCCGGTGCAGAGAAAGCTCTGCACTCTCCTGGACAATCGTATCTAGGAGCCTTTCAAGCCCCTAGATGCCCTCGGGCAATAGGTAGTCATTTTTGTTAATGACTACCCTCATGTAACGGTTGAGGGTATCCACGGCACCCCTGCGATAGTCTTCCACGCCGATTTTATCGGACATGGAAAGCTGTGCTACGGTATCGGCTGTCCATTTACAGACTGCTGGCAGGTCCGTCTCTGCGATTTCCTCGCGGACGGCAGTTAATGCGTCCCGCGTTGGTGGCGGGCACGCGGAGAACGGGTTGTCGAAAAGCTTTTCGACAATAGTTGAGGCCACAAGTGCCTCGAAGAACGCGGGGCCCCTGAGAGGCCTCAATGCCTCCCCCGTGGAGACATTGAAGCACCCAAACGAAAAGAACTCCCGAAAGGCTGGGCCCTGTTCTAGAACTTCTAGTCCTGAAACCAGGGTGGCAACATCAATTTCCGATGCATCGATGGCCCAAGACGCGGGTTTATCTCCGAAGAGGGCTTTCGTGCTCCTCTGAGCGTCCTTGCTGAAGATGACTGATTTCATCTTGGTGTTTTCGATATGTTGTTGCAAACGGAACACTACGCCCTGTCGACAGAGCTCTCGTAATTGGCTCCATTTCTTCTCGTTCTTGAAACTCGCCTCTAGCCTTTCAGCGCAAGCCAGAAGTTCCCTATTCTTCTTCTCGGCCTTGGCCAATTTGGCCTCGGACACCATTGCCCGTTCTTCGGCTTCCGCCAATTGTTCTTGCAGCTTTGCAATCTGAGTCTCGTACTCAGAAGCTGTGGCCGAGTTCGCACCGTTGCTGTGATTAAGAGTGCTCTCCTGAACGACAGGGAGCACTGCCTTTGAGTTTGGTTCGCGGCGCTATCGAGAGATTGTTAGCTATGCTAGGCTTTAATGATAATTTGCAACAAACTTCAGGACATATTCTATTCTTAGAGCCAGAGCAGCCCTAGATAGAGCAAATTCAAAGCTAGGATGTGTACTAAGTGGAACCTTGCCTTTGCAGCTGTCGCATCCGTGTCAGCTTCTACTGACTGTCGCCCACGCTTCTTCGACTAATTTACGGGTTGTTGGAGCCGTTTTTAGCAACGGCCTCCTTCTTCGCTATATTTCTCGCGGATCTAGGAATCTTGGTTGTGGATGTCTAGATATCTGATATAGGTACAAACTTGATCAGGAGAGAAAGTTAATGATCGAGAGAAGAAAGCCGACGAGAAAAGACAGTGGCGAGAGAAAGAACTTCAAGATGCCGTAACGACCCAAAAAAGAGGCTGCAGTGAGTTTGACATCAAGGTAAAGTCGGAGTTAAATGAATTGGGGTGGAGATGCAATGGGTTAAAATTGAGGAGCATCGCGAGAGCAAGGAGCATTGGAAATTCTATGCTGACCCGTATATATATACAGCCACGGACCGATTCCTGCGCTACTGTCACTACTTTAGTGATGGTCCCCGAGACTACTCTGACGAGACCGTAGTCCAGGTTGCAGTGTCCAATACGTATTCAAATGGTATTGAGAATCAATAAGCATTTAAGTTTCTTATAACTATAACTTGGATTGCAACGGTATCCAAAAGGCAACTACCTAGGTGCTGTCCCCCCTTTCTTTGGTCCGTAGGCTATCCTTCCTCTGTTTACTTAAATAGTTACCCCTCCTCCTATCTGCGATAGAAAAAGTTTCACACATTCCATTAAATATACTTAAATCATTTACAAAATTCCTCTTAAAGCAAACTTTGACCACGAAATAGTCACATGACGTTGTATTGCTATAATCACCGAAGCTATCAGCACACACTTACCTGCCTGCTGGCTACTCCTGAGCTCATCTGTGTTATCATGATGGTGCGCTAGTGCTGAGACCGTTATCGATCATTAGTAGATTAATTCAGCCCGTAAAAGTGCAACAATCTCAATTGGTACGGCTACCGGGAGAACAGAAGGTTTAGAATATTGGAGTCAAGGTTTCGAATCTGGAAGAAACAGGCGCCTAGGCCGAAGGATAATATTATAATACTTTCTTGAGCATCAATAATATTCTGCTCGAAAGATTTTTTGATTCTAAATGATAGAAGCGGAAGGATGCACTCCTATTACCAAATTCGTACGGTAAAGGAAATCACAAAACCCGACTGAACAAACAATCCAAATTCGTGTCGAGGATAACAAATTAACCATATTCCTTAGTAAAACCTCTTGCAAATACCCATATGTACAACAACAGCAGTTTTCTAGGAGTGCTTGCTAGCTAAGTAGATACTATCGATTCACTAAACTCCCCGATTGCAAGTATATGCGTGATAGCCATAGTTCTAAACTTCAATCATGGCAGTTTTACCAGATCGATCGCGACCAGGAGCTGGTTAGCACTGAATATATCTCGTGCTGTCGTTGTAAGAAAGCGAGTTCGGGGTCCAGCCCTGGCCTTCCCGTTGCACTGTTAGTTGCTCGGCTTGTACGCTGGAAGCATGGGATGCTGTGCGACAGCATCCTGATATGACTCCTGCTTTATTCGTTGAAGGCATATTTCGAATACTCTTGCATATTACATGTGTGACTGTCTGACTTCTCAAGCGGAGGGTGCACTAGCGACAAAACTGGAGATATTTTACCACTACTGCAAGGCAACAACCCCCGGTGGACCCCAAGGTTCGGGGTGGATGGCCTTGACGCTGCAAATGATACATAAAATGCTATATTCGGACGAAACTAACCCCAATCGACATTCTCGGAAATTAAGACCGTCGAGAAGTCGAGTCAAACAGGGGCCCTTATGTAGGCATTAACAGATATTCTACATATTCTCAGAGAGGCAGTTCGTATGCCCTTTGAAACGGAGGAATGTAATGCGTTAGTAGACATGACGCAGGATTTGGTATCTGAGGCGTTCAAACCTTCGGTGGAATGGCACTCCAAGCCCTTGGCATTTAAACAGTATGGAATGGCTTGGTTCTCGAAGAAAACACTTCAGGCTTGTAGCGATTTCTTAAACTTCGACCTTGGCGATAAGGAGGCTATTTTGAATTGGGAAGAAAAAGATAAAGATCAGAAACAACATGTAATCGCTGTAATTTCGCCAATGCTCCTAAGAGAGGAGTGGGAAAGTTTAGGAAAACCTCGATGGTAGGTGAAGGTCTGGACGAAGCTAAGGCTGCTGATTGGTCCTGGTCTGCTACCGAAGATCAAGTGAGTCGAATTCAATTAGCCGGACGCTGGAGCTTAGCTAGCCTCGAGGGAGCCTATCTGGCGATTTGTATATACTGATAGAATATTTCAGGTTGGATACAGCGGTGGGGAAGCCTATCAAAAAGGCAGTGCAGCCCGGTTGCATTGAAATAAATGTGTAGATATCGATATTTATATAAGCGAAGCATGGGTTATATTCACTTTTATGCAATAGCCTTAATTACAATATGAAAGATTCGAAGACGAAGTGACTGATACCCGTAAAACGCCATACATATGTCCCGTCCATGTAAAAGAAAATACTCGAGCAAGGCCAAAATAGATATAAATACTACTTACGTTGTGGTAAACTTTTGACTCAAAACTACTCCCACGTGGATACACCGATCACCCAATACGCAGTATAGATAGATAGCTGATTCAAAACAAGCACCGAGGCCTAGTAGATGCGGATGGGATGGGCCTCAGTATTGAAAACCCATTTCTGCTTGCTTCCGGCCACAAAGCCAACCTTTTCTTTGGCTTGGATCCCTTCTTCGTTGAAAATCAAGAAAAGATATTTGAGGACTTCTGCGAACCAGAAGCTTTCCTGCTTATCGTCCTTCTTACCTCCGTCTTTTCTAGACACGTCACTGACTGCTGTGAACCCATGCTCCGTTCTGCATGTTCGGTTAATGGCCACAAAGGCCTCCCAGGCCCATTGCCTGTATATATCGTCTTGAGTGACTACCCAAGCATGGTAATAACTTTCGATAACTTCAGGCCTAAGTCGATAGTCGATTTCGCCGCCATAATACCACCCATTCTTGTTGAAGAATTCTTTCTGGTTGGACGGTACAAGATTGGGGTCCCATCCAAACCTTTCTGGGCCAATACCAGATGGCGAATTGGCATATGTCGTACGACAACCCTCAACAAGTTGTAAACCATAGATGTTGTATTTCACGTTACCAAGAATTTGGCCGCCTAGGAGGAAGTTTCCTCCGATGAAGCATGCAAGATGAGAGCCGCGCAATGCAATGGAATGGGAATGGCTGTATTCGCCTACAAAAATAAGATTTGAGGGAGGTGTAGTATCGGGAACCGATGTCAAGTATGTCATTGTAGAATCGGCTGCCTGGATCCATCTATCATGAAGCAATGGTTAGCGGAGGACCTAGACCTCAAAGTGCTTATATCGTAAGAGAACTTACCTATTCATGTACCTTCGGAACCGTTGAGGATCATAAGCATACATCTTGATAAGATACTCGTAGTAACTATCACCCATAGCACCCCATCCACCGTAGCTGTCGAGGAACTTTCCATCGTTTAGTCGTACATTGGTCCCTAGCAAGCCAGGGAACGGCTCTCCAATCTCAGGATTCTCTACTTTCAGTAGGTACTCCTGCGCTCGCTGAGCCATGTTGGTGTATTGTGGGTCGCCTGTCAAATCCGACAGCCGGGTCCACTCGAGCACAAGTGTTCCAAACCCAGCAATGCTATTGATATCGTCCGACTTTATTTTCTTTGAGTTGAGCATGAAAAAGGGCATAGGAATACCGGAAGTGGTGTTGAAGGACCATTTGAGAGCGTCGGCAAGTGTTACAGATTGTTTGAGTAAGGAAGATACGAGATCGTGGTTCTGTAGCACCCTATTAGAAATCTACCACCAAACAGGTACAACATCCGTATATCCCATTAACACCAACCTTCTGACCCTTCCCGCCTTGGATGAACTGAGAATACGGCCCAGTCAACAAATCATACGCAGAAATCATCCCACCAAGGTATCGTATCGTTGTTTCGAACAGATTGATTTGATGTTCACATTGCGTGTAGTCAATTTCGGAGATGAACCTAAGCTGCTGCTCGACGACTTCGGGCAGTTCCATCAATATCGCCGTTCCAATACCGTCGATAACGCTGGCGCCCCAGCCGCTCCTATGATGCGATTATAAGTTTAGCCGACGGCTGCCGTGATATCTCCTCACGTTCGGAGGCTCTTACATCGAATTTCCACCCTGTTTCGATATCGGGAGCAGTTCATCCTTTGGGAAGCCAAATTGCATATAGCCGTTCCACGAATGCTGGTACGCCTCCTTGATCGCATCTGCCCGAAACTTGATTTCACCATGCTCCAGTTGTATCCCGCTGTGCGGGAAATATGTCCGTATCGATGTCACCGCCGTCAGTTTTTCGGATTTCAGATACATTGTCGACCCAATGATGAAAAGGATCAGCCCCATCAGGAGGACCCGGGACCGCCTCGGGAGTCCAGACATGGTTTATGAAGGGGCGACAACCCGGCGGGAGATCTAACGAAAGTATCGAGTAATCGGAGATCAACCGAGTGAACCTCTTAAGGATAGGTAGGAAAGATTGGGACCGAGAAGCTGGCGCAAAGCTCCTCCATATGTTCTCGCGACCGCGGTGAGTTTGAAATGTGTCTATGAACACCAAAAATCAAACTAGAAGTACTATGTTTGCAAGAAATTCAAGGATCGGCGTCGCTCTTCAATAACGGGAGAAAGACGAACGCCAGGGTCAAAGGCGTGGATGCCACGAAAGGAGAGTAACTAATTAGGGCTATCACCTTACAAGCAAGCAAGCTAATTGTGGCAGAATCTCGGGCCGCGTCAGAGAGGTCTTCATCTCGCCCCAGCGCGGAAGTTGTCGTGGATGCTCAAAATAGCCACACTCGCCAATTTCTTGTCCTTCTGTAAGCGTTGATCTGGCATCTCAGACAGGCATAGCACATCCACCGTCGGAAGATTCCGCGGGAGTGTGGGGCCGCACACTGGATTCAGCCAGTGGTAAGCCTCAGGGGTAGCAGTTCGGCAGACGTGCAGCTCCCTAGATTCCACAAAACTTCTAAATACATCGGCACCGCGATATCGCCTATCAGAAACGGCCCATTCAAATCGATATCGGCACGGGTATAACAATCTAGCAATCTGATAGCGGATTGGTGTTGGAATTTTAGCACTTGTATGTCAAAAAGCTTACGTCTCCACATCGAAACAAGTGCTTTCGTAGACCATGGACTCTTCGTGAAATGATCGACTTACGCTATACTAAATTTAGACTGGCCTCGAAATGCAGCATTTCAACGCATATCTTAGTGCGAGCACTTGGTAGTTAGGAATTAGAACAAATATTCTACACATAACGCCCGTCCGGAGCCCATGGTGCACATTATTGCCTTGCAGTTGAATTGCCTCCTGTTATGATTTGCCGATCGCAGGCTCCACGCTAGCGGTCGGTATTAGACCCACAGATTCCATCATCACGACACCTGGCGCACTGACCGGTATATCATATTTCCCAAGAACCCAAGGCCCAACATCAATCCTTTCCATTGATGCGCTATAAATCATCAATGATTCATCATGTCTCCACGCTTCATACTTGACCTTCATACTGCCTGTCGGTGCCTTCGCCAGTCTTTCAAAAATCGGTTCGATCAGGAAAGAGAGCACAATAATAACAAGCCCAGCGAATATAATAATCAGAACGCCCGACAGGCTATAAGATGTATAGTTCCCGGTATCATCTCGGAACTTAATCATCCTTCGTTTACAAACTTCGCTATCGCCCAAAGATCTATGATAGTTTGGACCCTGACGCTGTTCACCGGTGCCGAATCTGACAATAGCCATCTTCAGCCCCGCAAGCGCAATGTTCATAAAATTTGTAACTTCCAGCTTCCACTGCTCCGGTGAGAGATTTGTAGACTTCCCATTCGCTGTTTGGGCATCAGCTAGGAGTAGTGATGCACCACGGTTATCCACAAGGTATGAAATTGGAATGAACGGGAAAGTGATAGTATCGAGGACCCTGACGGTGTCTTTTTGAAGATTGTCCCATTCCAATTCAGTTGAATTGTAAACTGGGATACGACTACTCGAGGGTGTATCGCACCTTCCGTTTGAAGGGTTACAAAACTGCCGTTGTTCAAGGCATGCAAGTACCGAAACTGGCTGCAGCGCAATGGCGAAGCCTGAAAATGTTCGGAACCAGGGATCAGTTTGTGTTGTCGGGTATAGTAGGGTACCAGCTGAGAAAAAATATATCGAGGAATCAGACGGGGAGGATTTCAGTGCTGATATGGGGTTCCATTTTAGAGTTTGAACGTTCTCGTCCCTTCTGTCGGCTATGAACCAAGACTAAGAGCTAATACGCTGTTAGCTAGATGCTCCCATTTTGGGGGGCTTTCTGGGACTTTTATTACCCAAGAGTCTATCCTTTCTGATAAACCATCAAAGCCTGATTATACTAGAAAGTCGCATCATTTCCAACCGGGTCTCGAAACGGCCCGCTCGATGTATAGTAAGTACCATAGTATAAATACTCGCTGGCATATTCTCCAGTAGCAAACGCCCCCCAGGTTATATTATAAACTTCGGCTATTGTCTTTATTAGACTGCATTGCATCGTATGCCGAACGGTAAACGGATTAGGAATATTAAACCCTAGGTCGGCGCTAGATATTCCCAGAATCGATATTAAAAGCCGACTGGGGACCCTCGGAGCAGAGTCCATTGCCAAAAGGGCATGTTGCATTATGTATCAACTGAAATTCTGCGGTCGGAGAAACAAGGCGACCGCAGTTACTCGATCCTGGTTTTAAACACGTAGATACGTGCAACTGCGCTGCGCGTGTAAGATCCAGTGTCCAGTCTCTCACCAGATTAGAAGTTTCGCTTTGGAGTGTAAGGTCCGGGAGATAGAAGCCACACAGGTTACTCGAGGCTTGAACGATCGGTCCGACTATAACGAGTGTCTCCGCAAGACCAACCCCGGCCCAGGCCAGAACGTTGAAAATCGCTAGTATTGCCACTATCCTTGCTATCCACCTGGATCTAAGTGGTGCAACGCCCTTCCAAGCCGATGAAGCTTTCACAATAGACCCAAATGCTGAAAGCGCTGACTGGTTGCGCAATATGACCTCAATCATACGCCGTAGTCCATCCCGTTTGGTACCATACTTGCCCCGCCGATGAATAATAAAAGTTATGGGAAACCAAAAACGGGTTCCGACTAGAGTTATCAGAAGGAGGAGGGCGTTGTTGAACACAGCTCCTGAGGAGAATGATAAAGTGAGGATGTGTCTAGGTGCTGGAGATGTCGCGTTCCAATCTACCCAGGATCCGATATGAACCGCTTGGTTACCTATTTTGATACTCGACGCGTGCGTGCTCGTGGATCGATTTTCATGGTTTCTAAGGGGTTTTTCCAAGATGGACGTGCGAACAGGTAAAGGGTTTTATAATCAGGATCTGTTCTCAAATTTGCTAGCTGAACGCAGTACTATATTACTAGTACTTTGCGACAGTCGGGTTATCCAATATCGCGATATCGACACAATACGTTTGTCACAAACCTCTGGTGCACGATCGAGTTTCTCGGTTCTTAAATTTCTCGGCATGCAGCCACCGATGCGCCTGTTGGTCGGCACACCATATCAGTTGAGCACCTGCGATTCCACTCAGAAGTTGAAATGCCCAAAAAAGTTTAGAACATCAGTGGCTGTCGGCCTTTGAGAGACGTCGATTGGTTCGTCGGGGTAGAAAGCGGGGCGCACACACGACGAAAGCATTTTTTTGGATTAGTTGTAAATAAGGATTTCAAATACGATGCTTAGAAAAGGTAGATGGCGACTTAAACTTTGAGCCCCAACCCTGGGCTTGAACTTGCTAGTCTCCGCCCACTAGCTCAGATGCGGAGAATTTGGTTAGAGTACCTGTTGCATTTTCTATGTTGCAGAGTTGAAGGACGAACGATGTCACTATAGTCGGCGAGGAGCATATTAGGTGTCGAGACCGGTGGCAGCCTTTAGTCTTAGTCTCCGCCTCAAGAGTGCCTGGAGTCGAGGTTTGGTCTCAGTGTCCATTCTTGTGCCAGTCTCGAGTTTGTTGATACCCTAGTTTCAGTGAAACTTGGTCTTGCAGCGATGTTTACAAAGGATAGCCACCATATATAAATTTTATAAAGGTCATCAGGACCCCTAGTGATATACGTTACCGTTGTCCTAAAATACAAGTTATCGACAATTAAAACCCAGCCCACATACGGCCGATTCCACTTCAGCTTGTAAAAATTTCGCGATAATATGTTCCATTCACGTTCACGTATCCCCTTGTATCAACCCAATAAACCCGTGAGACACGCCGAAACGCCTCCATCCCATTGAAACTGAAAGCCTAGCCGCTTCCTGTTTCCATATGATCATAGCCTGGTAGGTCGGACTTGTCCAACTCAACCCCCTCCGGATCCGCTTCCTCTAGAAGGACTGAAGCCGTCTCCCAGACGATCTCTATCTCTGATCCTTCTGTATCTCCCTTCTCGTAGCGAATAAATCCCGGCGTAATCACGGCCGCAATTCTATATTTGACGTTCTCTAGTTTCTTGTTTTTTGGGAAGACGGTGACGTACTGGGATGCACCGTCAGTACACCAGTCAATTCCTTTGGATTCGAGCCAGTCAACGTCAATGATGCAAAGACGGAAGTCCCTCGAATGCCAATCTTCTGCGAGACTCGCTGAGGAAGTTATCAAATCATATATTTTCATTTCAAGTTTAGGAGAATCGAGTTCGGTAAGCGCGTTGTGAAGGTTGAGCAAGTTGTAGACTACTGTCCTGATCTCAGAGATTATCTTGTCCACGCCGGCTGGCTGCGGGAAGGGGTTTTCAATTCTGTCCACTGGATCCAAGCCATGAGAATCGCCAGTTTCCTCTGCCGAAAGCTCCTTCAATAATTCAACGGTATTTTTCTTCCAAAGTTCCATATTTTTCGCATTCTTCTCCCGGCCTCGCGAGTAAACTGTATAGAGAACTTCTTTTACAATAGGGTTATTTTCGGTTCGGAAAAAAGGATCCTTGAAGAATCTGGTTGTGATTGTACTGTAAAGTACTGCATCAATGACAGCAGTCGCAGTCAAGTCGGAGTTGTCCCGGATCATCGGCCACGAACTTTTCGTCCACCTTGAAGCGAATATCCCTGGAACCATCTTATGGAGATCGGGATGTGTTTCAACGCTCAATTTCCAAGAGACCTTTCGGAAGTGCATCCTACTGATTGCTTGTATCTTGGTGCGGATGTTATTTGTGAGATGGTCTTTTGCTGTTGCATCAAGGAGCGCCTCTTCTCGGTGCAGCTTCGCAAGTTCAGTTTTCTGAAGTTTACCAATTTCTAGTTCGCTTGTTTGCAGCTTTTTCTCCAAGGCGTAGTATTTATATTCCAAGGCTTGGTAGTTGGATTTCGTAATATCGAAGTTGGATCTCAAGGCATTGTAGTCGGATTTCCACATTTTGTAATCCCGAGTGTGGTTATACCTCGATTGTTGCAATAGGTCTTCCTGGTCCTTGAGCTGCCATTGAAGCTTCTCTATTTCACTTTCGTGCCAATTCAAAGAACTCATGGTTTTGGTATGTTCGTCCTCCTTTACAGCGAGCTTTATCTCCAATTTTTTTATCTTACGATAGGCCCTGCAAAGATCACAGACACCATTTTTCGTAGAGCCCACTGCCACAACTTGCGACAATATTTCGTCAACATGTGACGGGTGAAAAGCAAAGCTGGAGCAGATACTTACTAGAATCACAGCTCTTGCAAATATCATTGGGGATTTCAATTGAGTCTATACTCTCCAGCGCGGGACTTTTATGGCCATCCGCGCGTACAGCGTCCAAGTTGACAGAATCCTTTTTTTCAGTATCTTCCAAGTCGATTAAATTCCCAACTGGTACGGGCTCCTGCGGGTCGCCAAGGTCGTTACCTCGAAGTCTTTTCGATATAGCATCCTTTTTCATCTTTAAGACATGTTCGAGATTTGGTGGGACAGTTATCTCTGGCGGCACAGGAGCCGATTTCGAAGAAGGACTGTAACGAGACCTATAGCCACGGTCTCTGTAGTCAAGATGCGGCCTTTTCAGACCCCGCTTCTTGCTCTGGTGCACCGAGGTTAGAATGTTAATATCTGTGAACTCAAATTTAACATTTAACACATGATAGGGCTCCGGTTAGACTCACTTTTCCATTGGTGGGCATGTCATTACTGCTGATACTCGAAAGGGAGGTCCTTCTGGTAGACGATGTATTATGAGAGATTGTGCTCTCTTCAGCGGATTTTCTGGACATCCCAAAGAAACTTTTACTCTTCTCAACCCAAGAGTTCGAGCTCATCGCGAAATTTGGTGTATGGCACACGTGAGGCGCTAGCTGGAGGGGTCAGTTTAGGGAGCAAAACAAAAGAACTGTCTGTTGATCCTAAGGTACCGTGTGACGGGAAGTGTCGATAGATGGTGAGAGAATTGTTTAGTCCTTTATTTGGCGGTTGCGATCGATTACATAGTAAATTGAATATTGAGCAGAGGGACAAGGCTGACCTGAGCTGAAGTGTTGTTGGCCTAGCCACTGAAGGAGCCCCGCAGACTTCAGGCGGCATATCAGGGCTCTGAAGCTGCAATTGAGTGGCACGTATTTGCATGCATGCATTCGTATGTATTCTGGAACCAATCAGAATAACACCCTGAGTTAAGGCTGGGAACTATCAGGAATCCTTCTGGCCCTTGTGATTCAAAGAGTGCCTGAATTCACAAGGCTCAGCAAATTCAAAATATCTGGTTGTAGGCATAAGATATAATGCACCATTCAAATCTAATATAATATTAACCAACCGCAAGAAGCCTTTACGGGCAGTGAATATTATGACATACATAAAAATGTAGAAGGCCCCAGTGTGGACGGGCACACACTCTTGATTTCAACCATTCTGCATACCAAAGAAGAGATGCAACATTTCCCTAAAAACGTTAACAGGCTTGTTGAACTGAAAACTGCCAATCAGCCAAGATGGAAAGAGAGAAATTGATGGTCGCTGTCGACTTCGGAACGACATATTCAGGTAGGTAGTTTTCTCCGGATACATACTATTGCCTAGTTGCTTGGTTTTGACTCCTCACTAATTATATCCAAATCAATGTGTGGGACGCAGGCATTGCATTTTGTCATTCAAATCAAAAAGAACTTAGCGACATAGAAGTTATTACCTCATGGAGCAACAACGGTGTCGCTCCAAAGGTACCCACCGAAATTCGCTATATTCCAGGGAGGGAGCCTCGATGGGGCGCTGAAGCATCGGTTGCCTGCGAACGACGTCAAGCAGCGAATTCCGCGATCATCTATAGCAGGTTCAAATTATTACTGGACGTTAGAGGCGGATCCGGCTTGTATCGAAACCAAATTACGTCCCATGGCGCACAATCGGATGACCGAATCAAACTTCCAGATGGAAAGTCACCTATCAACGTCGCGACAGACTATCTTAGGCTCCTTTATGAGGAGTTGATGGAGAAAATCCTCCGTAGGCGTCTTCCCGAGACACTGGATATCACTCCAATCCACTTCATATTCACTGTTCCAGCGATTTGGGGTCACCAGGCACAACAGGCTACAAAGATGGCTGCGACACGAGCTGGGTTCTGTAGTCGGATGTCTGACACACTCTCACTGGTCTCAGAACCGGAAGCCGCCGCGACCTACGTTTTGAAGGCGATGCACGCCGCAAACTTTAGTCGTGTTTCGACCCGGGCCATGCCTTCTCTACAGGAAGGCAATACTTTCGTCGTATGTGATGCCGGTGGCGGAACAGTGGATCTAATTTCATACGAGGTTGAAGAGGTACGGCCTAGCTTCAAGCTGAAAGAGACGGCTGTAGGAACTGGTGCAAAGTGCGGATCGTCATACATTGACGAGGGTTTTCTTCAACTCTTGCGCCGGAAAATAGGTCCTGCATTTGATAATGATCGGATATGGAACAAAAAGGATATCGGCCGAGGGAGTAGCCTCATGAAAACCTTTGACTCTATCAAAAGAAGTTTTGGTCAGACAAATAATGACGTGTGGTTCATTGAACTCCCCGCTGAAGTCGCGGACGACGAAGAGAACGGAATAGTCGACAATGAATTGGAGTTCACTGCGTAGGATACACCCTTCACTCTACCTACATTCGTCGGCTGCTAACCTTCCCTAATAAAAACAGAGAGGAATTAAAAGCCCTATTCGACCCAGTGGTCGATAATGTCGTTCGTCTCGTTAGAGACCAAGTCGATTGCATTCACAATGCGATGAAAGATGTTTCCGTAGGCACCACCCAATATTAAACCTTATTGAGTCAGGGTTTTGACTAACAATGCTCAATCTAGGCAATTTTTCTCGTAGGTGGATTTGGCGAATCCCAGTATCTCTATCAACGCTTGGTCAAATTCGCAAATGACTACAACCCACCTCTCACCGTGATCAACCCGAAAGAATCGTTAGTTACCTCCTATTGACACTAGACGAAAAGAGAGCCCAACGAAATCACCATAAGTTGCTAATCCAATTCCTGCTTAGCTGGTCCGCGATCATGAGGGGCGCAATTGTACGCGCACTCCACCCTGTCGTCAGATCAAGGCGCTTGCGCCATCATTACGGATTTGCCTGTAGTTTTGAATACGACCCTGACAAGCACGATTTCAATAACACATATGTATGCCCATTTGGGGGACGTCGTGTCTATAATACAATCCAATGGGGTGGCCATTTGGTAAAGCAAAAATGATAACTTGAACCCCTCTTTTTGTCGGGTTGCTAACTGTATATAGGGAGATGATTGCTCCGAGGACGCTGGCGTCGAGTTTGCAACATACTGGAATATCAAAAATACAAGCCCCGGAAGGGCTTGCAGATTATTCGCCAGTAAAGCGATAGAAGCACCTTACTATTCAACAAATCCAGGTTTCGATCTCAATTCCACATCCAAACTACCTCGAAACATAGAAACTAACTTTTACTATATAGACGTCTTCTCAATCGGCACCGTTTATCCTGACTTCTCGTCTGTGAATATTGCCGATCTTCCTTCGGCATACGATGCAAACGGGGAAAGAGTTTATGAACTCTCTACTACAGTTAAAATGAAACTTAGGTCCGCCGACGTATCATTTTCGATCTGGCGCAACGGTAGACGTATCGGAAATGCAACCATTGCCCATGATACTTAAAGGCAATGCCATCTGCGAGAACCTCTAGATTCCTTTTTTTTTTTCGCAAACATAATTAACTATGAATTATTGCCTCTTTCTTTTGCACCCTGAATCACCATTGTTCGTTTGGATATGTCCTGGCGACCTTTTTTATGGATCCTGCAAATGTTACTAGCTGTTTTTTCCTGGCCCTTGTATCGAAGAGAAGTCAAGAAATGGATACTACTCAATCCATGGAGATTAAGAAACCCAAATTATCGAGATCTTTATGTTGTTAATTGAAATGCTTACCCTACGCGGCTATAACCTTCCAAAAGCAAGATCCTATGATCGTTTTTGAAATCCAGCACGTTTTACAGGATGTTTAATTGTTTGGGGCATGGTCGAAGGCAGACCTTCTATCCTAGAAGCTTCTCGACTTTCTCTACTCGTTATGGTGCCCGTTTATCTGGTAAACCAGACGGTACCGGAGCGCCCTAGATAAAAATATTTACCTACTAGAATTATCCCCAGCACAGACACATATGTAGTCAATCTACTTATTTTAAACATCTACAAGAACAAGATCATAACGTTTGTGAGCTCTATAGCAAGCTAACTATTGGGACTACCCCCGATTTCCTTTTCACGATCATCTTCTGTTTCCGGTACAGATTCACTAGGTAAATCTACCGGATACCAGTCGGGTTTCCGTCCATCATCCGAACACTGGAATTTAACCCTTTCTCTCCCCGTAACCTCTGACCAACCATGATCGGCATTCAATTTACATCTCTGACTCCCCTCCAACTCCGCCGCAGGTGGCCGTGGTATATCAGGTACCGATCTACTCCTCCAATATTAGAATACTCCACCGCCGATACAAACTTCTCCATCTCCAAAAAAAACCATGACAAAACGTCATAAGCATAATTCCCCACGACAGAACCAGTAAACATTTCAAGTTCCGTTAATCCCTTTGTAATGCTGAGATCTTCCAGGCTTTCTGTTTTATTGTAGACCTCTGGGGAAGGAATACTCGTTGTGGAATTATGCTAGTTATCTAAAATATTTTGATTCTTTTGTCAGCTATAAAGTGTAGACGGAGGATAGAGTGCATTTTCATACAAACGCCATAAATCTTTGCAACCCGACACTTCTCTCCAGCCGGTGTAAACACATAATTCGGTTCGTTATAGCTTAGACACCGTTTCGAGAGGTCTCCGGGAGTATGAAAGATCCAGCTTATTCTGTCTCCTGTAAGACGAGGTGTTATATCTTGCGGGGGAGTTCCTATCCAAGACCTTTATTGGCTTTTACAATTCCCTACAATCCACAGAGATTATCTTCAGAAGACCCCTCTCGAGATATATACAGTGAAAATTGGGAAACCCCTCCGTGACCACTCACCAACAGAAACATTAACCGAAACCCCATTATAACCCTTATAAAACTGTTTAAAAACTCATTCACACCCCACACTATCAATTAGCCTTCAAGCTCAAATACGAGAAGCGTATTATAACGCGGGAAGTGGGGAGAGTTTATACCCACCATAGCTTTAATTCCCTCGAAAACAACCACCCCATTCTGCGTATCACCCTGCTGTTCCCCAAACCCCGCACTCACAATCCCAACGATCTGTAGAAACGCCCCCAATATAAAGGATATACTCCGTTCCCATCTTCCTCTGCCAATCTCCCTGGTATTGGCGATTGGCAACGACATCTTTAATGCATGACAATAAAAATCATTGCATTCCAATATCGATATCACAAACGGGGGAAGACAGGTATATATACCCCATTGCAACATTAAACAATATTCATCAAAAATCTCATATTTACAAAACATCAAATCCAACAACCCCTCCCCCTGGCCCACGTAACTCAAACGAGGGTCCCAGCGCCCAAGATACCAAAAGCCAATCGGCGGCCACGGCAAGCGAGTAATAAGTATTTATCCACCAGCTCTGTGGCACAACCCGATCCAATAAGCAATCGATAACCCTGCGGTATGCCAACAAACCAATTAAATATTCACCTGTGGTTATACAATGTTAATAAAGTCAGGGTCTAAATCCACGGGCCGGCTGGGATGAGGCTCGCTTACCATGGTCTTGGTTCCCGATCTAACGGGTCATTCGGCCCTGCAGAAATTTACTGCTATTTCTAGCATCAAAATGTGGCTTCTTTCCGGTTGCCTAAGCCATCGGAAATATTAATGAAGGATGTATACCTATTGTTTCGAATTTAATTGGGGTACCATTGCATCAAAATCGAGGCTGTCGAGATTCAATTGTTTGTGGTCTAAAATACCACAAAGTTAACACGTTACGCGTCTAGAAGGGGTAGCAACGGCCTTGCACTTCACCAAAACATTTCACTCAGCAGCTTCGATATCACAAAGCCAACTAACTGAAAAAAATGTGGCTAAGCCAAAATATGAAGAAGGTACTCCAGAGGCAGTGCAATACTGGGTATACCTCCCCGTTTGTTGAAGACGGGGTAAAAAAAAACCTCACCTGTTGAAGGCAAAGAAAAAACACCGAAGTCCACAGACACCACCCGTGTTAAACAAGTAAACATCCATGACCTTCGCAAACAAACGGGGACCAACAAGTCCTCCACCCTCTATGTTGAGTAGAATGGCTTTGGCCTTGTTGGCTTAAAGGGGGATGACCTACCTTCTGGAACCCAAGGCCCGATGGTGAATAGGAGACTTGGACTCCAGTACCTACCTCGGGAGTGCAGCCTCGCTACAGCTTCCCATGTTGAGACAAGAGCCGAAATCTTGTCTCATCGCCAGACACCCAACTATGTGAGAGCTGGAACCTAGAATGGTTAGTATGCCGCCAGCCTCCCGTGTCGAGGGAAGCTGACGATTGTCGAAGGGAAGCTAGAGATGTTAGTATAGCTAGAAATGTCAGTGTTGCCGTTGCTAGATGTTAGTAGCTCGAAGCTGTCGATTGTCGAAGGTCGAGAAGCTGTCGAGGCAAATTGTCGTTGCTGGAGAAGATGGAGATGTTAGTATCCATCCTCGAAAGGATGTCGAGAAGAATACAGAAGCTTAAATTCGTCGCGATACTTACTGGAGATGCTGTAGATGGTGGAGTTGCTGAGGAAGTCGAGGTTGCTGAAGAGGTCGTTGCCGAAGAAGTCGTTGCTGAAGATGGAAGAAGAAAGAGTTCAGTAAAGAGGAGAGGAGAAAGAGAGGGGGAGAGAGCAACGGCCGGGGGGATTATATACCCGTCAATTGAGGGAATAAAAAATAAAAAATCACCCATAAATCGAAATTTGAAACCCGCATTGCCCTCTTCAACAGATCGCAACATCCCGTCTACACGACATAGAAGCCAAGTCACGCGGCCTGGCAATACCAAATCACATGACAACCTTGGCCTTCAAAATCGGATTGATTTTGCACACTTTTAGGCACATTTTTGCTTGGTATTTTAATATTGGACTTTAACGTTGAATTTCTCACCGACGGAAAGCAGTAATTTCAACCTAATAAGGGGAAATTTAAGCCGTAATATTAAAGATTCGAAATATATTAATTTCATAATGCTTGAAACAGTGTTCGTGAAAGGGTCCTAGGTTCGAAATCGCGAAGTCGGAAAAAAAAGGGTGTGGTTTCGGGCAGTCAAGTCACGTGTCATGAAAGTCACATGATAACTTTGACTTTCAAAACCCGTTCGATCATCGCACTTTTTAAGCACATTTTGGTCGTTATTTCGATACTTTGACTTTGGCATTGAATTTCTCAACAATAGCATGGAATAATTTAAATTGGAGAGCGGGATATTGAAGTCCTGGTATTTGAGATTTGGATTACTTTATTTTCATGATGTTGGGATGAGTATTCGTGAAATGGCCATAGGTTCCAAATTGTGGAGTTGAAAAAAAAGTGGTGGGTCTTACAAAACAGTCTCATGTATATCTCAGGCTGAGGAGCCAGGAGGTACGAGACTGTAGAGACCCCTTGTAGACCTTTCCTTATGGCCGTATGGACTCAAGACTACTTTTCTTTATCAACTTAAAACGAATGCTCTTATAATTTGGAATTTTGATTTATCGGGTACCCGAAGTCTTCATATTGTACTTCAATAGATTACACTATCTCGAACCCCTCCTCTATCTATCCATACTATAATACCTCTTCCATGCATGCAATATAAGAACAGTAAAACACCAAAATGCCAACAGTATTTTTACAAGATTCCCAAAAAGATAGAACGCCAAATAACCACCAGCTCGCAGTTTATATATATAGTTTCAAGTCTGCCAATTCGTTCAATCAAGAGGAAAGACAGCCAAGTTTAATATGCATGCCAAAGCTAAAATTCATCGCCAGAAATCCTTCAATCCATTACCACCTCTTCTTAGGCCCTCCGTATCCTAACCTCAAGGTAGAACCCGGGTCTACCTAGCTTCATCCAAGTCTACCACCTATCCGGCCCAAATGTCTCCCCAGGCGCCACACTCTTCAGCGCACACCCCTTCCAATCACACCCCTGCTTATAAACCTCCGTCCCCCACCAGCTCCAATTCCTCACCCAATCCCACTGCGGCCATACAATCGCAAAAAACACAACTCCAACTCCAACCGCCAATCCAGTATCCAAAGCCGCACTCAAAATCATCCTATACTTCCTCCACCAATCCGCTCTGTGCTTCTTAATCCACCCATTCACCCCGTAACATACCAAACACCATGTCGAGAAGTTTAGTCCCGTAGCTGGTGGGATCCAAGACAGACTTCCGAATACTACTGGTAAACTAACGCGCTTAACGTTGATACCGGTGTATCGTCCGTAGGCCCAAACCATAATCGGGGCAACCAAGCCAAATGCAAACGCCCATACGAGTGGATTGTATAACTCTCCCGGTCCGAAGAATCGGGAGGGCCCAACCACACCCCATAGCACACTACCGTTGAAATGCACCCTCGCGAGCGGGCATGTAAACCCGCTGAGTGCTTCAGGTGTGCATATTCCAGGAATACTACTGAACATCCAGTTCAGCACCCCAATTTGCGTCAAACTTCCGACGGCAGTAGCGACCATTTGGACCGTAAACAGCATTCTCGGTGGAATCTTGACGTATTGACCTAGTTTCAGGTCCGAGGCGAATTTAAGACCTTGTGTTGAAGTGATGTATCCGTATGTGACGAACACCATATTTGCGATACCCCTGCCCTCAAAGACGTAGCCGGCGACCATTTGGCAAATCAAAAAGATCGAGGATTGTTGATTCGTAATAGCCATGACGATGCCAACGGGGACGAAGAAGATGGTGCACATAAGCAGGGCGAGGAGCAGACCATACCACGGAAGGTGGATTTCATATGCCTCCACTAGCCACATTCCCACGAGCGTCGTCACGATACCAGTCGCCAGATACCAACTCGTCGGTGCCTCCGGATACTTCTTCATAAGCCTGACATGCACGTCATCATCTCCGACAATATCCGCCCACTCTTCATCGTTCAAATCCTCCTCGCTCTCAACTCGTTTTCCAGAAGAAGTCTTGAGTCGCTGATAAATTCCGGTCGTCTCAGTTTTAGTGATCGATCCGATTTTTAGCGCTCGTTTGCCTTGTTTCCAGATATCTTTCCCATGCCAGATAGTTGTATGGGTGACCAATGCGGTCATGGCGGCGAATTGAAGAGCGTAGCTAAGAACGTAGGTAATCGGTAGGAATACCTTGGAGTAGGATTTATAACCGGCCTCGTCAAACATAAAATCTTTGGTCAAAACCTTTTGAACGTCGTAGAAGCCGCCGGTGTTGTCATACACGGAAGAGGATAGTATAGGCATATAGGAGGAGAAGAAGACGTTAGAGTAGTAGAGGATCGGTGCCAAGATCCACATAACGGCAATAAGCCCGATGAGGACGTTAGTCGCCGCCCAGAGGGGAGTGATAATAGGTGAGCCGATGTATGACATCTGCGCCCAATCGAAGGTAATTGGGATCAGGCCGAGACCCGTCGATGTTCCAAACTGTATCTTAATTAACACAAGACGATGCGTGTGGAGTAGATTGAGCGTACCAAGTTAGCAAGGACAACGCTGTCGGGCTTTGCCCAAGTCCCAATGTTGAAGTAACTCAATCCAGGCCAGATAAAGCCAGGAAAGAAGTACCAGGCCGCACTACCTCCAAGAACTGTCATGAAAAACTTCCACCTGCCCCACTTCTCCCACCCTTTCACATGTTCCTCCCCTTCCGCTCTATCATGTAGGGCAGTAAACATAGCGGTGGACTGCAGCGTCACCGGCCATATCATACTCGACGGATATACCAGCCATTGTCTCGTAACTCCAGCGAACGTATATCCCAAGAACTGCGTGGATAACGTCAAAAGTATCTGATACAAAATCGGTGTCGGCTGCTTATAAAAGTGGTTCTGTGACACAATGACCTGACCATAAATCGATCAGCTAATTTGTCTTCCCCAGCACGTGCTATATTGTGTAACCACACTCACATCTGTAGCGAATGCGAAGCCAAAGCTCACATTGGAGCTGATATACACGCAGGCATGTTCCTTCTTGTTCCAGCGTCCTTGGCCGAGCCATCTCATCAATTTGCCGTATGGCGTGGTAGCGCCGACTATTTCCGGGAAACACAGATCCCATATCCGACCGAGTGGGTGGGCTAGGAGGAGAGCTATGAAGGGTGTGATGCTGACGGATGGGTAGCGAAGGGAGAAGAAAAGGTTTGTAGAGGAGCCGACGACGGAGAAGAGGATGGCGAGCGTCCACATCCGAGGTGCTAACGAAAATTAGCATTGCACCATAATTATCTTTTCTATAGAAGAGGACATACTGCTTATGGAGAGGGAAGTATCGTCGGTATTAGGTACAGAGGCCCGCACCTGCGCATAGCTGGTAACACCCCAACACACAATAACAGAGTCAGCTATTAATCGACGGATCATATTAAACAGGTTGGATGGTCACACCAACACCCAACCCATGACGGCATATTCCATGATCACAAAATCAAGTCATCGGGAGCAAAAACGTACGGAGAGTTCGCATGAGGATTGAAGGCGAGGCCTTCGCCATCGCTGTCGGCATCGCTGTCCTGCAGCGGATGGACCTGTTCGGCGGCGTCGTAGTCTGTGGAGGAGCTGGAATCCGATTCCGAGAAGGGGAAAGCAGTCGAAGAGCTACCAGCAGTTTCACCGTGGAAGGCACTATAACCAGTACTGGGTCTGACCTTGCTCAGCTTGACGCTGGGGTCTTGGTCGTCGGTGGAAGAACGTCGTCTCATGTCGATGATTTCGGCTGTCGTGTGGTCTGCTGTTGCTGCACCTGCATGAGCAGAAATGGCAGAGCCGTCTTCGGTAACAACTCCATTCGAAGGATTCTCGGCAGAATTAGAAGTAGTGAAGGTATTTCGAAGATGACTTCTGCTCTTTCCCTTCTTTCGTTTCGAAGCAGTCGGGGATTTTGGAGGAGACTCGGGACTGCTGGAGAGGTCGGGGAGAGCACCGTAGGAACCAGTTCCCAGGGCGGGTGAAGAGCGGATAAGCAGGGGTGTTGAGGAGGAAGAAGCCGGTTTGGGCATATTCACACACGCACAACTCGCTTTGGCCCGCACAGCACGCAACTGCACGCTCACTAACCACCTATCCACAGGCTGACCGACTTTGGAGGGGTAGGGAAGGCTAGCTCTTGGCAAGACCTATATCATATATATAGAGGGGCCGTGGTATCGATAACTGTATAATATAGCGCTGGAATGAAATGGTGATAGAAAAGAAAGAGCTAAAATATAAATTACCCCTCGGGCATCCGCATATCTTATATTTTAACAGATTATCGTGACTAAAAAGCAAAGATCCTTCTTGTTATTGTCAGTCCAGTCAGCTCACTCATTTGCTCTGCATTTACATTCCGGTGACACACGTGTTGCTTTTGTTTTGCAGCTCCTCCCCCAGTCCATTCATTAATCCAGATCATGCCTCACTCACTCACTCACTCAACCTCGGGCTCACCCCCACCGTATTATAAATACGGAGCTAACTGTGATCGTCAATTCTTCAGATGAGACAGATACTTGGTATTTTCTTAAAAAGAAAATAACAGCCCGAGAGAGGGTGGATGGAAGGGTGGATGGGATGACAAGAAAAATATGCAGGACAAAACAAGGTCAAGAAACAAAGGGGACCACGATCGGGATAATGGATCGATTATCTCGGCAACTAACTTTTACTCCAAAATCTGGGCTGGAGGGGGAAAAAGGCATCGTGCAGTAGTCAAAAGGAAAGAAGGTCTTAATTTATGACGGCGGCTGCAGACGACGGACGACGAACGGAGTCCAATTTCCAGCCAAACCGGGGTTGGATTGGGCTGCATCGGGCTGATCTCTCTCTTTCCCTACAACTGCAGTTACAGCTGCTGTATCAATCGGGAAGAAGAGTAAAAACCCATTCGCATTTAAATCCGCACTTGCATGTCTATACCGATATAATAGAAAAGAATGGGGGGTAACTATCAAGACACTAAGAAGAAAGAAATTCAAGCTACTTACTTGCTTTACTACCACTAAGCCAAGGAAGTAACCTCGTGATGCAGTCGTATGATGATGGTTTAACCTCTGCCCAGCCTTATTTTCTCAATTTTCCTTTAAATTCTCTCTGAATAAAGCCTAACTTTTCGTCCCAATTTTCTAGCTCCTTTAGTTTGTCCTTTAGCTACTTTTTTAGCTTGTCTGGCGACCAGTTTTAGTGTCTCGAATGCTGATACCCTTTAGTTAGCGTGGATTGTGTTGTGTCGAATCTCCAAAAGATCTAATCTGATCGATCAGATGAGACCAGACCATCCTTTATATACCCCTCCACCTCTCACTTTATCTTATTAATATTGGCATGTGGAGATGATGGAACCTAAATCGTTCCGAGTTTTAGTCATTGGTTCTGTCATGCCACCTCCAACCGAGTTTAAAATTCCCCCTTTTCCTTCAATCAAAACTTTGCTTTTCCGCGTATTTGTTTCCTATGAGGAAGGCTCTCTTACAAAAAAGTTGGGGGTTCCCGCTTATTGACGGTGACCCGAACATTATTATATGACCAAACCTTCGCAAATGTACTGCTACCTTCTACTAACTAGTACTTTTATAGTAATTGAGTGGGTAAGTATATATTCCCAAATTGTCCCATAGTTTGCCAAAGTCACAATCACCATAAAATATTATACGCCAAATTAGCACGGTCCATGTCAGAAAGAAATGTACAAGGTCCATATGAGAGATAATCAGAAATACATCCGCATTCATACTAAAAGATAGAACGAATATCGCAAGTATTGCTAAAAGGTAACCTCCAGTTATTCCACGCATTTCTGGCCCAAAGCTATTATTCAGAGAGCACTGTAACCAAGCCTTAGTATACAATACTTCCGCAACAAATAGAGTCACTATTGTAGTTACTTCTGGAAGACAAGAATTTAGTAATCAGTACATGCTGGTCTCGTACCCAGACAAACTAAAGTTTTAAGCAAAAGATTCCTGGGAAATGAGAAAGTTCCGGGGAGACCAAATAGTCATTGCCGGTATAGGTAAATGCTGTTTTTAAGGCTGCTGCTGCAGACTTTCTGGGCTGGCACAAATTTTCAATTGATGCCATGGTCGATGAACTGCGACTATGGGGGTTCAATGCAATGCGTCGTAGGTTTTCTGAGGTTAACGTTATGGTTAGAGGGTTCTTCAAATACAAGAATGGCGGCTGGAATTATACCTATTTTACGAAGTATTAATATTTTAAATATTTGGGGGGTCAATCGTATGTAGATTTTTTATCTGCATCCGGATGTCCCGAATTCCAATTTGAAGGTTTAAACGAAGACTCGCGCTCTGGACCTCCAACCCTGTGTTTAGGAGCAAGTATGTTTGGGGAGCTCTGAAGTCCCTGCAGGCATCCCAAATCATCGGACGAGACTTGGATCTTTTCCTTTCCTCGGATCAGACGACTCATCCCACCCTCATACGTATACCTTCTAGTGCGGGGTATACCAGTACTGTGACGTCCCTCCCTTAGTATGTCGGCATTATCCGTGCTTATAATGTACATGTGATATAAAATACAAGAAGTCAAGACTCTCAGCTTGATTTCTAGAATTCATGTCTTTGATACTCATGTCCCAAGATTCTTGTAGACGTGATACAGTGATAATGCATGCTATTAAGCGTTCGTCCTACATATAACCCTGCCTAGCCCGGCCATCATTATCAGATCGCGATCTCCCCGCCGTATCCTTTTAGTCCCATGTTATCCGTAGTTACCGCCCAACGAATCAACCCCCGACTAGCTTCCCTTCGATATATTAACTCCATTCATGAAACCATGATAACTGACTAAGCCAACCAAGCCCCAGTCGATCAAAATTCTGATAAAGAAGGAAAAAAGACAAACAGCGTCTACAACAAAAAAAATTAAAAGCCTCCGCCAAGCAAAGGAAGGAAGGATGGGAAGGGGTCAGCCTCGGATTTGGAATTCCAAAGTCCCGGGAAATATACCCCTTCTATTCTGTCTTTTCAACCTCTCAGCCCTGAGCCAAGTTCTGATTGTAGGTGTAAGTGCACAAGCAAAGTAATATAGTGCTTGGAGTGAGACCAGACCCTCATGGAGAAAAAGTGCTTATTCATTGAACCCATAATTAGAAGCCACAATCCGATCCACCTTTTCCTCATCTTTCCTGCAGCAAGCAGCCGCATATGGGTATAGCTGGTTAACATACAAAACTGAATCGCTGGAACCGATTTTTATTTTTCTCTTTATTTGTATTGCTCCATCGAGACGAATTCGAACATTTTGAGATCTGGCTTTTTTTTTTTTTTTTTTTGGGGGGGTCTCTCGAGGTTCCGTGCTGGTCGCAACACAGCGTGCAACAACGTCACATCTCTCCCCTAACCTAACGAGATCAAACCCAGCTCTGCTCCTAGCTCTTCCGCGACTTCTCTCAGCTTATCCCTCCCGACATTCCACAACCGCCCCCTTCTCGCCATCCACGACCTCTACCCTCCCATCTACCAACCTCCATCATATCAGCATGACCATCTAAACTCCTCCATCACTCCCTTTCCAGCAACGCCCACCACAGCTACACTTACAGTACAAATAGTACACCCACACCTTCAAACCACCCCTTAACCCACATCATCCACCACCCGCATTTCCAAACCATGCTCTCCTCCTTCGCCATCCTCCTCATCGTCATCGCCGGCGGCGTAGTCCTCGGCTGTCTAATCTGGGTCATTCACCTAAACCTCCGCGCCCGAAGACTAGGTCTCCCATCCCCGCCATTAATCGCCTACTTCCGTCCTCCATCTTCAAATCCCGTTTACCAATCCACAGGTCCTCGTTCCCGTCATAAAAACTCTTCAAACCAAAGCGGTAATAATAACGGCAACTTCTTGGGGATATTTGGAAAGAAGAAGTCGAATTCTCGTGGAGAGTTCGGACCATTGGGTGAAGACGAGGGTGCATGGGATTCAAGGGGTTATGGAGGGTATTATGAAGAAGATGCAGAGATGGGGTTGAGAGTTGATACGAATACTTCGAGACATAATAATAGTGGTAATGCTGCCGGTGGAGGACGAACAGGAAGATGGGATGAAGAGGATGATAGTCCACCTAGAGGAAGGAGTAGGAGTAGGAGTCCAAGACCTGGATATGATATTGCGGCGAATAGAGGACCTGCTAGTGGTGCAAGTAAGGGGAATAATCCGTTTGGAGATGAGAATAAGGTTAGGAAGAGTACGGATACGGGGAGGAGTAGTGTGTTTACGGAAGAGACTTTTTAAAACGACCTACCCTTTTATTTCCGGCATTCTTTCTTTCTTTAGCGCTTTAGGGCATTGGAGGCAACGGTGGTGAATTTAGCCTTTAGCTACCCCTCCTCGTGCGGAACTTTGGCATATATACACCTATGCATCATGGTTAACACCCCCTCGTGATATTACGAGGGGTAAATAACATTGCGGTCGTTTTGTTGATACAAAAACTTTAGCTAGATTCACCGGAGGAAAAGTTAGATTTCTCTTTTTTTTTTTTTTGGTCTGTGGATTCGGGTTATTAGGCATTGGGAGTACGCTTTGTATGATCTGATTATGACCCCTTTCTCTCTTTTCTTGTGGTTACTTTTGGAGCTTTCTTTGATCTTTGTCTATCAATTGTGGTGAATATACTCTCTTTTCGTTCTGTGTTTAAATTATGTGGATTTAGCAAGTATTAGTTTAGTCTTTTCTAGTGATGAATTTCATTTCTATTTTATTTAGTATACAAGACGGTAGAGCATGAAACTTCATCATTCTGGTGAATTAAGATTGTGCAGCATCTATATTTGGTAACCATCTCCAAATCGCTCTTTACAGCACCCAGGGGTTTTTATCAAAAACATCAGCTATCAGTTCGTGAAAAGGGGCCTAGATGGAATGTATTTGTTTACCGATCACCATTCTTCCACATGATTGGGTTTACCTTCTATTCCACACATAATAATCCATGGAAATTGCTTCATCAAATGCTACTCCCACCTCTTCTGTGCACCCGGTTTCTTCTTCCTTGATATATATAGGCTTCAAACGTTCTTCCTTGCCGCCATTGATCTCATGTATGAACTCGGCTGTTTCGATCTTTCAGTTCATGGACTATATGTCCACGGCGCTTCTCTCAAATTGTTCATAACATCGCGTCTGCGTCTTTTTCACATAGAAATCTCAATTCTAATTAAATTACTTTTAATTTTTATATTTGGTTTTCTCTAGAGTCATATTCTGTGTGTGATAATCGAGTCCAGACACTATTCCCTTGTCTTTATCCGTACTTGTAGGAATTTCATCTTCGGAGTTCTCATCCTCTTTATAGTTGTGGATTATATATTGATGTTAACCTCGAGATCATCAAGCTGCTGTGGCCTCCTGCCGTAGGAAAAGGCTAATCGTGGGCGTAATGGCGAACGTCCTCTTCGGCATGTCTCATCTCCGTGATGAATGTGGAATATATATTATTACCCAATCATCGATGCGTCCCTGGCCGCCTCTGTGCCTGGTTTCGAGGCTAGGTATATATATGTTGGTAACGGGGGATATGACCCCGGATGGGGAGTGAAGACCATACCGAGTGTGTGATGTGATTCATGTGGTTCATTTAAGCTTCATAAGCTGCGGCTTGTGCGCTTTGCATTGCTAAATTTTCTTTACAGGTTTGGCGATAATTCATCGTACCGAATTGATTGTATCTAAAATTACGACTACTTTGTCTTTGCTAGATGTATTAATACGCTTACCCAAGCCACATTCCTCATACGCCCCCAAAGGTATTGCCATGATGGTACATGACACAACCTGACGAGAAAAAGTAGTTTGAAGCCTTAGCTGCATGCTTAGGCGTAACGTCTGGAGGACGCTGACATATTAGGTGTATTGCCTGTGGGTAGTAGTTCGAAGGTGGGTTTGGTGTATAAATATATATACTGTCATTGGCACTTTCGCCAAAGGCCGTATAGATATATATTCGCGTCTAAATCGTGTTGCTTCTATACGACTTTCCGTGGTATTCATATATTTGGCTGCAATGGTTTCCATTTCTTAGGTATCCTAGCCGTGTATTGAGCTGGCTTTGGGGGGAACCTTATATTATATTTTCGTCATCCTTGGGTACCTTTTTGAAACAAAGGGTTAGCACACACAAGAATGTAGGCATTTCCCACAAGTCAATCATTTCCAAGTATATTATCAGGATCGATGAGGTAGGAGAGGAGCATTTGTAGTAGCATACAGTCGACACTTGTTTATTGTCGATCAGCCCTGAGACTATACATAGTTGCAAAACAGCGACTCATCTGCGAGACCGAGTTCGCTCTCTATACTGGTATAATTGCCGGAACTTAGCGCTATCTGACCGCCTCAAACATCGAATAGATTGGGGTCATGAATATGATGGGCCGGAATGATCGGTTGATCGACGTAGATGTCATTTTATGAGTCACATTCGGCTGCGCTCTCGCACTCGAAGCGCTACCAAAAATGTGGAGTTGCGAGATCTGTGGCGGTCTCGACACCGTGCGAGCACAAGCCAACGACATGGCCAACGCATACAACTTTTTTCGGTTAAAAAATAATATGAAAGCTAATATCAAAGATAGTATCCCATACTAAGTCAATAATATTTAATTTAATACCATGTTTATTTAAATTTTGTAAATTTTTAGGAGGGACGGCCCAGCGTACGAGGGCCATATATGTGTTATAGCATGACCGGATAGGAGTTGAACCTATAATATCATGCTCCCGCCACAGCCAATATTGTAGATGGTGCGTAGATGCAGTCCGACGGAACTCTCGGTTGATGCCAGACCGTCCCATAATCCTTGGCTCCTCTTCCCCGAAGTCAGGGTTTTATGTTCGATATATATGCGTATTATATTAGGAGCATTATTCCGTGCGCTCGGTTAGCATTTAGTGGTTGAAGGAATTTGCAATTGGTTTGTTTCGGGGTTTTGGCGTAGAGAAACTCTCGCTTTTGGAGGGATACGATCACACAGCGACATACACAGGGCGCAGTGCTGATAGGGCAAGCGTATCCATTGATGTGTAGCCGTTTGTTCGTCTTCCTTAGAAAGGTACTTGGATATATTCCAACAAAATTCTGGTAGTCGTGATTTCGTTGGAGGATATTATCGATATATCTCCATTTGGCCTGCTTGTCAAGCTCTTCCATAGATCATAGGTCATCTGTTGCATATCCGAAAATATTGTTCAGAAGAACTGCTCTTGTTTTTATATTTTATAATGTAAACTCATAAGCCTTGTAATAGCAGTGATATATAGGCTGTACCTCCAAAGCGTATGGATAATAAATTTTGATATGCAGGCCATCATTTGTGTTTGATCTCTCATCTCACGTAGAGATAGCAGAGATGACTGGTGATGATTCCCGAAACTGCGGGAGGTTCTGTTTCGGTCGAATTCGTCTTTGTAGCTCCTTTGTAATCGAGCCAGTTGGACCGTGGGCCTAATTTTTTTGATAAGATCTGATAGTACCCTCTGCAATTTTTTATGCTACGCAACGTGTCGATATTTAACAATATTATCGTATATTGTCGTTAGTATATTCTCATGCTAATAGACCATACATCGACCATGTTCGACTAGTATTCGTTTGCGTCGTCACCTAAAATTATATTAAATTACCACTACTAGAGGTAATATGATCCTTCTTCACTAACCATCGTTACCTTTCAACTGCGGACCTAGCTCCCCTCGAAGTTGTATTTTGATGCATATCCAGACAGAAACAGGCCTGGCCTATATTTCGATGTATTTTGATCATCATCGTTTCGCAAAACAGAGTTCCATAACCTGGAGAGCCGAAGTATAAATATATATGTGCCAAATATATGTGTATAGGGAAGCAGCTGACCCAACTCTGATGGCGTTTCATAGTGCTGAGGTGACAGTGAATAAAAATTTGGTATGTGGACACACCCATTGGGATGGCTTCATAAATATTTTGCTCCACTGTTTCCACCGTTGTCTTCTTGTTGGAAGGACGCTATCGACATTTCTTATTATCTTATGTTCTGATCGAGCGGCATCGTCGTATTCCTCAACCACGGTTCCAAATTGGTGCTGTTGTTCGGGGCGAGGAGAATTTGCATGAAATTGCAATGACCTTGACTAAATTAATCGATGCGATATATATGTTTTTTTTAAAAGCATTGATTTCCAATCCGATGATAGAAACCAAGGGTTGGAAAAAGCGGCGCGGAAGTCGAAGGTATATATATACATACTGAGTAAAAGTCGGGTGGTAGTCATTCGTGGACATGCATCGTACAAGTTGGTTTCGAAATTTCATGCCCTTCGTTCAAGATTATCAGCAGTATTTCAAGCCAACGCAATCGATAAATCGGTAAGAATCGCATTCGAGGCTTATGCCTTCGGATGCTCATCTGTAATTTAAAGGCCATCCGATGCCTTCTATACTAGATTCCTTTTGGGGCCAAGAACGATATCGACCGACCATTCAATTGTTATATTTCTGTTCTGTTCTGGTTAAGGACTTCGAAACGCCCAGCATCGTTGGTTCATTCAGTTGTGTATATCGGCTAGTATTGCTCTGAGGTAAGAATTCCAAAAAAGTCGAATCGTCTTCCTAGAAGTTCCACCAGTCTATATCCCAAATTGCACCTTTTTTTTTATAAATTTAGCAAGGGTAAGTTGCATATTAAGGACAGGATGTTTCCCTCCATGGATTTATTGAAGGCTCTCAATGCTTCTTCTCTACAAACATAGAATCTGAGATGATCGAAGCAACCTCTTCGCAGATTATATTTTCGTTACTTGATATATCGAAATCGCAATTCATAAGTCCCAATGATGATCGACCCCGAAGTTCGGATAGCCAGATCATAAAATTCGGGTACTTGTATTTGAAAGTTTCTATGCCTTTTTTGCATGAGGTAGAGGCACGGTTCAAGCTTCTGAAGGTGCCTACTTCGAAGCATTATCCGTATTCAAGTTCGTCGTTTGATGATCTTTTGACACCATGGCTAAGTGCTCAGTTCTTCATATTTGTCATAGTAACACGTTTCATGAGATCACAGACACGGCTGTATAGTTCAAATATATCATCCAGAGAAACCGGCCTTCCCTGATGATTTTACGTGTTGAAATGCTATCTGGAGGGCATGGTTAAGAAGTCAAACCAAATATAAGAGCGAGGGGACATGATGGATATATCTGAGGGATGACCATGGGCGTCAGTGTAGTGTTGATGACAAGTAGCCATCAAGGGTAAAGAATGGGGAAATGTGGCCCTTTTCGCAGTCAAAAGGCGTATATATATATGGAAAAACCCTTCGTCATCCTGGGCTGTAGATATCGATATTGTAGTATCGATTGATAGTAATGGACGTCCAAGTGTTAGGCTAGACCTTTTAGATCCATGGAGGAGTCTGGAAGAATCCTTTTTGGTGAGAACTGCGGCTGCCGTTCTAGAACCTTTGAGGCCGGTCTTGCAACAAGCAAAGCTCCTAAACCGAGTCCACAAACTCACTTGTGGATAGCGATGTCTCCATCCACTAACCAAATCTGTCCCTCACAGTAGATTATTTTTAGTGTCGTGATTGTTTAATACAGACTTTAGGGTATCATGCTTAGTCTAAGCTCTTCCCAAGCATAGGAGAGGACCAGATGTGTCGTAGAAGGTCTGATGCCCACGTCGTAGATGCATAGCGGTGGCGCTCGAACGCAGTTGTTTCTCTAGGAGTTGATTTGATATATCGATAGTCTCACGATATATCTTACACCGAAAAATGTGGGGTGGTGGTAAGTAATGGTGGAAGTTTGCCTAGAATGCCAGATCGCGTTTCTCAGATCGGTGGACGCGTTCTTGGGATAGAGCGGTCTCGTTCCCAGAAGCCGGTTGGCCACAACTGTGTTCTTGGGCGGTCTGGCAATCCAGTTCGTGATATGATCTGACCTCCTAGATAGTATATCTAAGGGAAAGTATCCTGGGATATCTGGCGTCGTGAACGGTGAAGAGTGTATGTGGTTGTAAAGTTGTGAAAGTAGGTGTAAGTGTGAGTGGAAAGAGACAAATGTGTAGAACAATGTTTATATCCACAGAACTGCAAAGTTCTAGAAAGATGGAGGTTAAAAGAACCAAGCCCAGCCAAGATAATTTTAGTCTGTGGACTAGACACTTCTAGTGTGAAGCTGAAGCTCTTGGTCTTGGCTATAGTAAAGTAGCTCCACCCAAGGAAGCTTCTCCGGGTATTACATAGGACAAGGCTAATCTAAAACTTATAGCTAACGCTAAGTTATTGTGAGAATGGATTTCTAGAATTCTCTTCTCAATTTCCAATTCTTTCGGTTAAATTCAGTGCTCTAGCTTGGTGCTTTCACCCGCCAAATCCATCCATACTCCGAGATTACCTCGTGAGTTCAAGATTAAGTGTCCGACACCTACAATTGACTGAGGATGAAGCTGGAAAGCTGCCCATGTTTCACGCTTGTCCTAAGTGGACATAAGTTGCGATACAAAACGCGCTCATCGACGGAGATATCAAAGTGGAAACAGCTTGTTGGATTTCGCGCGTTGTGTGACGGCTTCCTAATCTGGCGCGGGGCTGTGCAGCTGAGATCAAGGTCCAAATCCGAATGTGACCCCATGGGCTCGGAACCACAAAGCATCCGGAACAAGCATACGACGCCGCCGACAGCTACCGAAAGGAGGTGCCAATAATCTTCTTCTGCTCACCGACATCATCTGGCATCTGACCTGCATCGAAGGCGCCTGTCAGAAAGGGCATTCTAGCTTTGTTCACAAGCCAAAGTTCTGAAGTGGTCGAGATACTTATCGCGGTCGGTTCCGACGTCATACCTCATTCTTCTTCGTGCCTGACTGGTCTAGTCAGCCAGTCAGCCAGCTAGCCATCCAGCTAGCCTTGATGGTCGCAACTCAAAGGACCCCTATTTTCAGCCTTGTTAGCAGCATCATGAGCATACGCCTGCGACATCCCACGATTACCTATCTTTCGCCCTCTGCTATTCCAGCGAGGCTGTCGCCGTAACATCTATAAATCATTACACTAGTCGATAGTCAGCCAGATTACGAAATTCGAAACGATATTCTCCAATCCTGTCGCTGCAAGCGACAACTACCGGCCGAACTCGTGGCCACTTTTCTTAAGAGATAGGGATCGGGTACGACGAGTAGTCTTTTCAGACTACACGGGGACCTTCTGCCGTCCGCTATTCTCATGAACTTTCTTCAGGGTCTGCGGACGCCTTCACCGACTGTCGCCGCCATCGTCAACAGCCCGGCTCATCCGTCTCACCTCCACACTGAACCTTTCATTACAAACGAATCGCTTGCCAGAAGGAGTCTGCTGCTACACCACGAGGCTACTCGTAAGGAAGCAGATATGTTGCTCTTACACACGACCGGCAGCGTCAAGATTGGCGAGATCTTGCGGTATGTGGAAATCCTTATCTAACTTCCGGAATTTGTACTGATTTTGTAACAATATAGCTACAAAGTAACATATTATCCATCCCGCGATCGAATCCTACCCCTTCCTACAGCTCTTCATCTCCGAATCAAGAATACAGAAGCTATACCTCTCCGAGCTGCCTACCTCCACGGCCCCTTCGTCCTATATTGCTCCGTTAAGTCCGAAAACTATGATCACTGGTCACCCGTTATCAATCCTCGGGAAGAAGGCGGATACCCTGAATTTGAGCCGAATCTCAAAGCCGGAAGCACATGGGAATGCGAGCTACCCGTCCCTGCGACAATGAGGAAAGAGGTCATGGCTAGGGAGCGAGAACGACGAGCGAATCCCGGACATAGGATTGGAGATCGAGTTGAAGGCACAAATAGAGAGGAAGAGAAAGTGACCTGGATTATCGAAATTGTTTCTCAAATGATCTTTTCAGCATCGGCGAAAACAAACTTCGATCTAGCGATTGCAAGGGACGAGAGATCCCTGAATATCTATGGTACCGGGTTTGAACAGGGGACCTTTTCAAATGCGGTTGAGTATTCGGTGATGAATACGCAGCAGATTTGGAACCTACCTCCTTTCCCCGGAGAAGAACAAAATAAGCTAATGTCCGGTAGAAAAGGAGTTCAGAAAGAGCAGAAAACAAATAAAGGACCGAAAAAGGTGCACCTAGTGCTGATAACCCATGGAATTCATTCCAATTGTGGAGCCGACATGCTATTCGTGAAGGAGTCTATCGATAAGACAACAAAGGAACTGCGTGAAGCTCGAAGGCGACAAAGGCGACGAGCAAGAGTACCGGAAGAAGTGGATATAGGGGTTTCCACCGGTGATGTCGAAAAAGTTGATGAAGATGATGACGAGGATGATGATGACGAGGAGCAAGTCATAACCCGAGGTTTCCACGGCAATGTTTGCCGAACAGAAAGGGGGATCAAGTATCTTGGAAAGAGACTGGCACGATATGCATTTTCCATAGCATATCCAGATCGACCCCTTCCCACCAGTTTGAGGAGCCAGAAGTCTAATGGGCTTTGGCGAACTTCCACTAATGACTTGCATGAGCCTAATCCTGATGCAAAGTACAAAGTCACCAGCATTAGTTTCATCGGCCATTCGCTCGGTGGCCTAGTACAAACGTACGCGATCGCGTATATCCATGCACACGATCCAAACTTCTTCACCGAGATCCAACCAATCAACTTCGTAGCGCTTGCAACCCCATTCTTAGGATTGTCTAACGAAAATCCAATTTATGTTAAGTTCGCGCTAGATTTTGGCTTTGTTGGGCGGACAGGCCAGGATCTTGGGCTGACGTGGAGGGCGCCAAGTATGGCCACCTCGGCGATGAATGGGTTTAACCTAATGCCTAGTAGTGCCAGCGTTAAGAGTGAGGAGTCACAGGCACCTGGTTCAAAGCCATTACTAAGAATCTTACCAATGGGCCCTGCACATGAGGTGCTGAAGATGTTTAGGAATCGAACCGTTTATGCAAACGTTGTCAATGATGGCGTTGTGCCATTGAGGACGTCTTGCTTGCTATTCCTCGATTGGAAGGGCCTCGGACGAGTGGAGAAAGCTCGACGGGCAAATGAAGGACCAATCGGACAGGTGAGCGGTCTTGTCGGATGGGGCCTGGGGCAACTTACTAGCGGTAACAGCACCCCGAGGCGTTCCTGGCAGCGTCGCTCATCAGTCGATTCGATTACCTTTGCAGAGAGTGAGCACAGCGGGAATCAAGTTGGCGAGGCACCGTTGACAAAAGACCCCGTGCAAAGAAGACATTCTAACAGTCAAGAATTATTACCTTCGCCAAAGCCAGACCATCCAGCCCCGAACGCTTTTTCGTCTTTCTGGACACTGTTTAGACCGCATGCGGGTGCAAGATATGAGAAGAAGTTACAAAAGATTCTTTCAAGATCGCAAACAATTGGCCCCTTGGCTGATGGCAGCGACCCCACACTATCGAGCTCTCGGGCTTCCAACCTTTTCAAACCCGAGATCACTGAAAACCTCGTGGACTCGCCATCTACAATGACGCCAACACCATCATCGACAACTCTGACGAACGGTGACCTCGCAACCCAGTCATCTAGCACGATCATGGCCGGTTCTTCAAATACGGGTGATACGACCCCAACACTCATAATAGATGATGACCCGACGAAGACAGCGAGAGGCCAAGCAACTGCTGCAGATGATGGTCCGGATGCTGAAAACTACGAGAAGATGATGGCACCACCGCGGACGACATTACTAGAGGCTGCCGGTGATATTTTAAACCCGCCACTTCCATCTCTCAGCTTCTTGATCAACCCAGAGACTCGCCCAAGGACTATCTTCCACGATAGAGTCTACCACCCATCCGACATCCCACCACTTCCCGCAACGACCCCAAAGAAACAAATGGCTGGCAGGATATCCAGGTCCGCCTCCTATAACTCAGAGACGAGCGATATCGTGAGCCCAACGAGTGCTACAACATCTACTGCTCCCTCAGCATCGAAATCGTCAGGGAATTTAAACGTCCTAGCCAGTCCGACATTTTTCAAAGATGGCACCCACTCTCCGACCTATCCACATTCTCCAACCGGAAGCATCAAGTCGGAGTCTACCGCAGGCAGAAACCTAAAACCCGAAGAGAAGATCGCAAGAGCCTTCCATGACGGAATCAGTTGGAGAAAGGTCCTAGTTAGACTTGAACCAGATGCCCATAACAACATTATTGTCCGCCGCGAGTTCTCGAATGCGTACGGATGGCCTGTGGTGAAACATCTAGTTGAAACACATTTCGGAGATACAGTTGCAGCACGATCCCGAGATGATGAAGAAACAGGAGAGGAGAGGGCGTTTGATATTGATACCCCTACTGCCTCTACCGGCCATCTCGGAGCAGATGATGGAAAAGAACACTGGAAAGGCGGAGAACGTGAAGTTGAAGATGCGTTCCTCTTGGTCAAGGAAGATGAAAGAGAAGGAAGAAGTTCTGGAAGTGTGACACCTAAAAAACCGAAGGAGCGGCAAATGAGCCCCGTATGGAGTGATAAAGGTGATTGCTCAAGCGATAGCGAAGAAGAAGAAGAAGACCCTATCGAGAAACGAAAGAGAGAGGAGTTTGAAGAAGAGAGACGGAGAATGGAAGTCATTGATAGCTTCTTAGGAAAGCCTCTGCCACCTGGGAAGGGTAAAAAAAGAGATAGTCATCATGAGGCAGATACAGAGACTAACGATATCATCGCAGAAGGAATGACGACAGGACGAGGAAGTGCCACAAGAATAGGGTTAGGGCTGAGTCCTGGATTACCAGGGGAACCGATCGAACAAGTGAGGAAAAGTTTGGAAACCGCGAGAGATAATGCGGTGAAGCAGAAGCACGAATAAAACATATTATTGGCCATCGACTTCTGGAACAAATTGTATTTTGCATATTTTTGATGCGCTTTGGAGTTGGCAACTTTTGCATATTGATCTTTAGCTTCTGAATTGATAGAGTTCATTCTATTTGCCCCCCTTTTCTTTCCTTTTGTCGGGAGGTGTTTCTTCATAGTTAGCGATTCCTAAACACAATTTATATGACATTTAGTCCACTTAATTCTTATAATAAGGGGATCATTATCCGCTACTTACAACAAGTACTTAGCACCTAAGTGAAGTATATAAACCGAACGTTAACTTCACATGACACGGGTAAAGAATGGAAAGTGCAGACCAAAGCGTCACATCTACCGGCTCTCCAGCTGCTTTTTCACAATTTTGCTAGTTGCTAGCTCCAAGTTCGAGATGCTAAACTAGCCTCCAAATACAACATCAGTCAACTACACTTAAGTGCCTCGCCAGATCGATCCTCAGACGTTTACTCTAAGCATCAACATGTATATAATCTTACGAATATGATACAGAATTTTATTAAAGAAAGAAGTTCTCCTGAGGAACTGCAATGGACTTAAAGCATATAAACCAGTGCTTTGTGGTACTTTACAGTTCGAGTTCTTCATCATCATCAAGTGTCACCACAGTGCTCGTAAATATTCTTAACCTCGTAGCCAAAAGACTCTTTCTCCAAATTCCGCCACCAGACCAAAGTCTCACCGTTACTCAGACCCCAACCACTTAAATCCTATTCACCAATATCAGGCCTACCCCAAAGTCTCATCTCACATACTGCAAAAATGAGTTGCGCCGGAGGCGAAGAAGAACAAGAATATCTCGACAAATTACGAAAGAGACTACACAACAGAAAAAAGACCTACGAAGGGGCACTCCAAGAGATGGGACGCAAAACAGAAGAGCGAAGGGAAGAATTTCGTAAACAACTCCAAGAAGTAGCTGCAATGGATCAAGCTGATAGAGCGGCTGCGCTGGAGAATCAGAAGCTGAATAATGATAATAATAATAATAATAATACTGAGGGTCAAAAGTAATCGCTATATATACTATTAAGAAGTGTAGGATCTAGGCCTAGGTACAAGACAAAATATTGAGGTGGTCATAAACCCATATATGCTTTCATAGCTTTCAAATTTTCTGGAAACCTTAGAAGAGGGTCATTATGACTGGAGAAAGGTAAAACCTAAGGCACTAGACAATAGGAATAATTGAATAGAAGTGAATATACTAAGGCAGACATTGTCTTATACTAAGGCTTGTATTATTCGGACTCCTATGCTTCAATATACTTGAGTAGGCCCCTAATATAGTTAAATTGATTCGTACATAGCTATCAATACAATGCGCGATTAGTACCGTAGACTTTGGCTATGATTTATAGTTAACGGAACAAGAGCATTTACATACCCTACAACTAGAACTAATTTGTAGAGGCTAGCTGGACCTACGTAACGAGATTACCTATATGACCTACAACATAGCTAGTTTAAAAGTGAAGATGGTTTTTACACCCGTTTTTAGTACACCTTAGCGCAAAGCCACCTCTATCCTCGCAAGCAGGACACCCATTCTTCCCTTCTATCATCATAAAAGTAGTATTCTCGCAACTGATACAGGTATGTAGGAAGAGCGCCTTGTTGTGAAGCCGAAGATCGGCGTTGTGGGAGATAGCGCATTCGAGTGCCCGAATATTCCAAAGCATTGCAGGATCGGTTTTGTCTGGAAGAGGCGGTAAGTCTGGGTCGGATAGTGGACAGGATCTTGTCAAGCTTAGAAACTTCGTGGCACCTGTTAGGCTGTAGAATTTAGTGGATGTTCTTTCTTGTGACCATTTTTTGGAGTATAGGAAGTTGTTGCTATCTTCTTTTATTTATGAGATTGCGAGGGAAAGGGTTTTGAGGTAGGCTTGAAGTTTGGTGATTTTCTTTTGGAATCGGACGAGGGGGGATTTAATATTTATCAACCGAAGGGGAATCCACCGAGTCCTTGAGAAAGTAAAATTGCGTAGAGAGAGGGCAAGTTTGCACGGTTGTTTCAATTTCTCCTGCGCTGATGTAGATACATATCGGCTAACAAAGCGAACAAGTTAAATTAATGTCACCTTCACACATACATAAGTTCACAGATATCTAACAAAAATCACGATACTGATAGAGGAATACTGAAACGTATCTCCTAGATTATGTGCCTACTGCGTCGCTCAAAACGCAGCTGATTGGATCTAGGTTCTAAATTTCCTTCAGGCTATACTCAGGATTATATATATACCCTCTTCCATGGTTTCAGGCACTCTTGCTCTAAAGTCATATAATTATTTCATGCTTGTCTAGTTTTCCCTCGTCCTTGACCTTCAAACTCATTAAATCCGTCCTAAAATTCAAATATTTCAAATATAATTCCACCAAAGCAATCTATCCGAGATTTCCTAGCCCAAAGGGCCAGAGACGCAGTTCAAACCGTACAAAATGGATTAGATGAACTTGGCTCGCCTAACACCAGCACTTCAACACACACCCCCAGAACCCATTCACGGCCGAGCAGAATTGGATCACGAGAAAGATATTTGGCATACCTAGCAGCGAAGGAGGAGAAAATGCGCAGGAGGTATATGAAACTAATGAAACCGAGGAAGTGAAGCCGGTGGATGAGTATTGCATCTCTTGTAATGATATCGTCACTGAGAAGTCATTGATGACAGAAGCTGGCGACGGGGTTCACTACTGCATGCGGTGTGGTTCCTTATCTTAACACCATTTGCAGATCTCGAGCCTTAGAGAATTATGTATGCCTCGTATCCAGATCGGGTCAGGATTGATTTCAGGTTATATAAATACAGAGCTCAGGGCCTCTACACATTCACGATTTTAAAGCTCAAAATATCACTCCCAAAAAATGCTGCCACAAAATACCACAAATGTTTTGTGTTGTCACTTCTCAGGCCTTCACAAATATGATAACTCCCCACGCAGTCAACAATACTAGGCTGCTCTTGCCATGCATAAAGTCACAGGAAGCCATGCTTCTCCACGTTTTAATGACCCGGGTTTCCGTCCCTGACATTAAGTGTTACCGTTTCCCGTCGCCGCCGAGATATTTGATTGATTAGTAAACACGACCCAGATATCGACCTGCATGTATATATGCACGAACTTCGCCCCCTAGGCCTTGTAGAATATAAACGCGTCTCAAAAACCTAGCCCTAGAGAAAAATAGCAGGTTTAGGCACCATATATGCCCATGCGACAGCCATGGTTTCACTGCGTTTCCCAATCTTTGGGTATGCAGAGTTTGCACAAATATCATTATGCTTGGTCGTCTGATCTTTCTAGACATACACGCATAATTTCGCATATTTATTTTGTTTTTTGAAATAAACCAAGATGGCTGACTGTGGGCCCGCTGCAAGTGGCCTCGATGTCATAGATTGCCCGTATGTGTAATTGTCTTAGGAAATGAAAAATGCAAAGGAAGGTGGTATCATTTAGTTTGAATAAGAAACAAAAAACTCCCGTGAATGTTAACCAAAGCGCTATACTCCAAAATTCATTATTGCCCTCAGTTCATGATCAGCCATTATTGATTACACTAGCAAAATTGTGCTGTTCGTTTCAAGGCAATTCGGATGGGATCTCCTTGCCCTTAGTTTCAACTGCATCAGGTACTCTGACCGTATCGCCGATTTCGTAGATACCTTTCGGGCCTTCCTCGGTTTGAGGTGGCAATCCGGGGTTGACAGGTCCTTCGAGTTCTGGTTTATTCCATTGCTGGGCTTCTGGGAGTGGAGGGTTAGGTGTAGGGTGTTTCTTGATATTCCTTCTGTAGTAGTACCAAATTCCGGCAATGATCAGTCCCAGACCAACTACACCGCCAACCACTCCACCAGCGATAGCTCCTTTGTTGAGGGATTTCTTTGGCTCGGTTTTTGGTACTTCGACGAATAGTGCTTTGATATCAGGATTTGACCAATCACCAGGAGGCGCAATGATAGTTGCATTCCCCGTTTGGCTATTGACATAAAGTTAGACCACTGGGTAATAGAAGTATAGAGAAGTAAGACTGTCGAAACTTACTTTCCGTTGACCTTTTGGGCGACTTCGACAGGTAGTTCATAAGGATCGCTGTGCGCGAGGTATGTGCTACTCCACTGTAATGTCGTGAGATCGTAAAGCGCAACTGATTTTGCTTCCCAATCGCACTGGCTGTCGTTGAAGTCTGCAGTGTAGTATCCACCAAGCCCACCGATCGTGATCATTTGACGTCCCTTGGGGGCGACGTGGCATGTATGGCCATAGCGGGGTGATTCACCTTCAAAGATCTATACAGAGGGCAATATAAGCATTCATTTATTTATTTATTGCTATACAGAAGTGTAGGAAGCATCACATACCTTAATCCACTGGAAACTAGGTAGAGTTAAAATCCAGACATCGTCAAGATACCTCGGTGTTCTATTTTCATCGTAGGTGATACCTCCGTACATGTATCTAATGAATATTAGTACACTTGTGGAACTAGTGAAAAGCTAGCCGCCCAACTCACATGTTTGCACTCGAGTTATCCGGCGCGGTCTTGACAACTATGCAATGGTCTGTTCGTCCTGCGGGAAACTCTTTGGCGTGTGGCGTTGCCTGCTGAACATACCATTTATCGGTCTCGATGTCGAATAGGGCAATATCTGACATTTGAACCTACCGCATGGAATTAGAATGCTGAAAATACGGAGGAGGTTGTAAGAACTTACCATATCCCCTCTTCGAGTCCCGCTCATATCAATAATTTGGCTACTCTTGACTTCTCCACCAAGAACTACTAAAATCCCTTTCTTATCACCTTCACTAGAAGAGTTTAAAGTTCCATAGTTTGGGATATAGACCATCTGGGAATATGCGCGCGCTCTGTTACCGAGTCCAGCTGTCGAGATATTGCGAACAGATTCGGTCTCAAAATCAAACTCCAACAGTCCGTCAAGGAACCTAGGGGATTGTAGGTCGCCGCTCTTGTCAGTTGATCCACGGTCAATAACCCCTCCTAGGTAGTAAGCTTTGTTTAGATGTGGCGCGACAACGCTGCCTCCAAAAGAAGCTCTGGTGACAGACGAAGATCCTTTAGCATATTTAACCGGGTCCCAGAATTTCTCGGCAATGTTGTATCTCCAAAGAGTTTCCTTGTCAGACTCTGGCTCCGCATATAGCGAAAAGTTGCTTAGACTGGCGTTCGTGGTTCCTCCGTAAAGATAGAGGAAGGTTTCATTTGCGTTCGCCCAGAGGGCTCCACCATTCAATGATGGAACGTATCCGGTCTTCCTTCCTGGCTCTCTTGTCTTATAGATTGAGGTTTGCGAGATATTGCCCTTCCAATCCCAGCTATCGTCCATGTCGGTCGTAATCAAGAAAGTGTCTAAAAAAATTCGCACTATGAATACCAGCGCAGTCACAGAAAAATAGCCATGCGAGAGCAACTTACTAATTCCCTGTGTAGTAGGACCCCAGACGATGGGGTCGTCATGGAACCACATTGTTCCGCCATCGATAAAGAGTGTTTCTGATGTAATGGCACCTAGAAGTTGCACAAAGGTTGTAAGCCAAGAGCCCCGAAATCGACATCGGTCCTGTCAATGGAGCTCACTTTGTTGTTGGTATCTTTTGCAGAAGTTATCTACCGGGTCGATTTTTGGAGCCTTCGATGTCTGTGCGACCGCAGGCGCAACTAGTAGTAAAGTAGCCGTTGCGAGGGCGAGGAGGTCGAGATGGGCCCCAAACTTGAACATTGTCGATATTGTAATATATACCGTGCCTCTTAGATATTCCAGATATCGTGTTCTAGCCCTGCTTGGGAGCCTTCAATCGCTCTCGTCGAAAGACAAGCCTACGGGATGGTAGGTCGTATTAAGCTAGTGGGGGAAAGTACGGGAAAGAATGCAGGACACAGCAAGGGACAGGCGAATTCGAGAGGCTTGGTCGTCTACCGCACAAACAAATTCGATCTGAAAAGTCCTAATTGAGTGTTTCCGACCGTACAATTGTACAAATTCAGATGCGAAGAGGCGAAGAGACGCACATCAAGGTGCATATACAATGGGGATGTGGATGATTAGTGAACAACAGAACCTCCAGTCGGCTGGGTCAACGATCAAGTGGGTGGATCCCAACCATATAAAGACATAGAGCTGTTGCAATTGTCCATGTCCAAAAATTAATGTTACGGAATATTGCTTCCCCTCCCAAATTTGCAAATTCTGGACAAATATTTCTTGCTTGTGCGGGCACAGGGGAAAATCCAACCGTGGGGACCTTGATAATTGCGAGGATAGAGCTTCGATGCATGGGAAGGACGTGCAGAATGCAGCGAGACTAGGCCTCAAGAGGCCAAGGGGAGTCAGCACGCTTATCGTCCGTTTTGAAGTTGTATAAATTGTTCAGCTCTGGGAACCAATTTGCTGGTAAGAAATTGGGGGACACCTGCATTGTTCGGTCTGGAGTTCCTTTTTTTGTGTAACTTGCAGACGAACCCCGGGTCCAGCGACGAGACGAATGGTTAGACTTCGAAACTCAAAAGCCCAGGCTATATCTCGTGAACCCTGTAATTGGCAAAAGTCAACGGTAGACTAACTTGATATCGTACCGGAAGCTACTTCGCACCTGCGCTCCTATCACAAATGCAAATACTAGTCCAAGCTGGTATAATTCATGATATCTTTCTCGCTACTCGATACTAGCTTCCCTTGTCTGGCAAGCTCTGGCGAGAGAGAAAAACCTTTGGTGGGCTCGATTTGATTCTTCACGACAGCTTCTGGAGGGATTTTTTGACCCACAATGCTTGTCGCCATGGCTGGCTTTAGCGAGTACGACCGCTGCAGAATTATTCCCGACGTTAACCTCTTAAGATCTTGTCCAGAGTTTCAATCGCCATAATTGTAAACTCGGCTTTGCGGCGCCGGCTCGAGAATAGTTAAGAATCAATGCCAGCACGTGTCGTGCCGTGGTGGTTTTCAGAAGGCTTGAAACTTCTCGCGGGTAGGCAGAAACTGGCCTTCGCGCTACGGATCTATATTTGGTGAAGATGCAAACCTACTCCCACGCACCCTCGCCGAACCTGGAGTTTCGAGGTTTCTATCTTTGCATCTATCCCCTCAGCATAAACCTTTCTATCTGACAAATAGAAACTAAGACTCGACGGGATCGATTTAGAATTAATAACTCGGAGGCCGGAGGGTGGTCATCTCGACTCCGAATGGTTAATGGTTAGCCAATGTTGGCCAGCGATTTTACTATTTCTCACATTAATATCGCCCCGTGCCAGCATTGCATACCCTTGCTTCAACATCTGCGAGCGCTCGAGCTCTACCTGCAGAAAGACAGCCGTGTTCCCAAGACTTGACACCATCTTGTCCTTCCCGCAGCAATGATTTGATCAACTCTTCTATATCCGGAAAGTTATTTTAACCTATTAATTAAGCTAATGCATGTGGACGAGATAATTCCAGCCTCATCAGATGATTCGATTCTGGATTTTCGAAAAAAAAAAAAGGGTTGCTGCCGCCCCCGAACAAAACTTCCGATTAATGTGATCTCGAAAAGATGGATGTGTTTCAAGCGGCGCCCTCCCGCCAGAGGCAAGTGGGGACGCAAGGTTGGCTTCCGTGTGGGATGTCCGTTAAAAATCACATTCCAAATCGCCTATCTCGACCAATGGCAGGTGACGGGTGTATCGGGATTGAACCGAAAGGTCTCCCATTCAAGAACACGCATATATAAGAAGAGTTGACAATCATTTATTCTCCTCCTCCATGTATGTAAATATGTACATCCACTTTCTATCCTGCAGCAATTTGGCCGCCACAAGGCGTCCATCCCAAGCAATATTGTACTGCCAGCCCCATGAAAAATAATAATTATGTACAAGAAGAACCGGCAACCGCGGCAGATCCCGCATGGCTCGAGCTCCTGGAAATATATTCGAGGGAAGCCCTCCACTGATGTGTTCCTGCGTGACGCCATGGCTGCAGGTGAGATCGGGTAACGTAACTAACCTGTCCTTCATGACCCAAATTTCGATACTTGGTATGGGTACTCCAATGATTCGCCTTTCCTAACCCATAATTTCTTCTTTTTCTTCGTGACAACATGTTCACCAAATAGTTCGTTGGCATTCTCCTTCTTCCACTTTTTGATGAACCTCGGGTCCCAAAGCTCGCTTGCAACACCTAAGTCCTTACAGCACCTCATCATAGCATTGGACTTGCAGGCTTCCATCGCCGTCGGAATGCCAAATTCATCAAAGTAATCCTGCTCGCCACGGGCAACCGAAACGAGCCGTCCATGGCATACCAAGGCATATTCGCGAGTTACCATTCCTCCTCCATTCGGCTTCTCAGAGATTTGTGTTTCACCTCGAGGAGCAAGACCCCACCCTCCAGGACCGAATGCACGATTCAGTATTCGCCGGTATTTAATTTCAGGGAGGTAAATGATGCCATCTATAAGATATTGAAGTTTCGATTGTTAGATATTAGTCGAATGAACGGGAATAGCGAAGAAGAATAAATAGTAGGGTAATCACCTGGCTTGATCTCAACTTCACTAGGGTCGAGAGGTTGTAATAACACATCTGCAACTTCTTTTGCGAATGGTTCCTGTGATAGTCCAGAGAACGAACGTGACCAGTCTGTTGCCAGCTCCTCTCCGGGATCTATTTCTTGGGACGCAATAGGGCCATCCTTGATCTCTGTAAGACGTATCGTAGCAGGAACCTTTTGATCAGCTGGGACTAAAGATGGGGTTGGAGTTTGGCGTTTAGTAGGGGTCGTAGTAATGCAACGAGAGGCGATAATTGGCGCTGTGAATCGGGGTAATGAAGTTGAAGTTAATGGTTTGAGTAGCCCCGACACTGCAAATCGTCGTAAACTGGTGCTGGCAATACGTAGTGTCGCCATCATGGAGAGAACGTGTTCAATGAATCTGGTAGAGCCGCGAGAAATAAGAGTGGGGTTATCAGGTTCGATGAGATAGTAGGTTCGCTGGCTGTCGCGTCTGCTAGAATGTTGTCATAAGGCTTGAGCAAAGCACTGGTACAGACTATACGTAGTATCGGCCCGATTAGATAAGATTGATCAGATAGTTCACATCAACGGCAACACAGTTTTCCCAACACCAAAATCTGCACTTCAAGTCCGACACTATCTCAACCGCACGGACGCCGAAACAAAAAGCATAGCCTGAGCTTCCCTCTGCCAGCCAGCATAGATACTATGCAAAGAGGATATGTTATAGCAGGAGACCCATGAAGGAATCATATCCTGTCTCTGTCACGTTATCTCCTAACCAATAGAAGAGGCCTTAAATGTCCCTCAGTTCCGCCTGGACGAAATTGACCAGCTATGCCCAGCCGCTGAAAAGTAGCCTTCAGAGCATATTCAGGAGCAAGCAACCTCGTGCTGTCCCTCTTGGTAATGTCAATTCTGTCTCACATCCAAATACTAGCAAGGCGGGTGCTGCCGACGGCTTAGGCCATGGCACGACCACGACAAGAGACCAAACCTCGCCTCGGATGGAAGTATCTGATGAGCTTCGAAAGGCCACCCAGGACCTTCGCACTGACGATCTGAAGCGTAAAAATCGGTTCAACACCCCAGTTCCCAGGGCACAGAGAGAACATGAAGATTTAGGGGAGGCGAATCACGGTGCAGACAAAACTAAATCTGGACACAAAACCCTAGATCAAGGGGGCGGCACCGGTCAGGCTGACTCTTCCACTAAGAAGAAGAGGCGGAAAAAGAAGAAACACGGCCTGAAGGAGAAGAATCTAGAACAAGGAGTGCCCCAAGAAGCCAAGTCGATAGAGCAGGGCAAACCTTTGGTCACAGCCGCTTCAATTGATAATCTATTAGATTCGATATCTGATCCTAGAATCGGGTCCCTAGGGCCATCTCCTTCTGAAGGAAAACCATCAAAGAACTCAAAGGTCACAATTGACGCCCTACTGGAGTCAATTCCTATTTCAAAGGCAGGTTTATCAAAGCCGTCATCAGACGAGCCTTCAGCGAGAAGAAGACCAAAGTCGCAGACCCCAATAGCGGACCAGAGAGGGGAAGATTCCGATAATGAACTTTATGTCAATATTACTGATACATCACCGCCGTGGAGCAATAAGTCTGTATCAAGGGCATATCATATTCTTCGGTTAGAAAATTGCGGTGCAACAATGATCAAAAGCGACATCGACAGAATATTCTCCAACTATCATGCTCGAAGGCTCGGATGGAACTTCACTGTTATACCTGCAAGAACCAATCTTCGTCTACAGCGTAGAAATCGCTACTATCTATACTTCGACTCCGATGAGGCGGCTAAACATCATCTTGCGCACTTTGTCGAACTTTCAGAATCCGAAAAGAAGAATGGGCGGTCTCAGAATGTTACTTTCCCGCCTCCCGCTGCCGCACAGACGTTCCTCGAGTCGAAGCCTCCTGGTCTTGATCTCAATTCTGAGGCTCTACAGGGCAGTGCTGCGTCCGTTAGCAAATATTGGATTCCAAAATTAGTTCTTGTCAACCCGCTTAAAATGGCCCTCGATGGGGTGATCCCGAACTTGTTATACCAGTCTGAAGGTGCACCCGGTCGAACAGTGTTACTTTCTTTGTGTGCGAATTCCCACTGGCAATTGCTACAAGTGTGGTTAAAGCACTCACTGATCGAGAAGTACGGGTTTGGGAGATGGTTGGTACCGGGAGGCGATAAGGATGGATATGGTCTAGAGCGAATCCCAATCGTTGGACCCAATACTCCCGAGCCCTCCCAAGGGGGAAGATGGGTAGTGAGGTTCCGCGATGGTTCCGCGAGCGAAGCAGAGAGGCTTGTGAGGGATTGGGATGGGAAGTGGGTGAACGTGCGTGGGAAATGGGGCCGCCTAAGAGCTGAAGTGCTGTGGTAGTTGAATAAGTATGACCGTATGTATAGTATTGTCTCGATGAGATTCTATTTTCTGTATATACTCAAAGCCTTTGATATAGTTACCCCTTTGTCCGGAATTATTGTGATACATAAATAATTTCTATAAAAGCGTACCGAACCATAAAGAATATATATAGACCTCATGCTAGCGCGCCCTTTAGGAAAACCAGATCGTCCAAACCAACAGGTACCTTTACAGAAACAGAGTCCAATATTGCATATATATCATAGTCGTTTTAGCTGACATGATCGATAACCCTCCTTCTAATCCCAAGATGAAGAGCCACCACCGTCGCCACTTGAATATCCACTGTCTCCCGAGTACCCTCTGTCACCCGAATACCCACTACCCCCAGAGTTACCTCCATCCCCACTCGAATAGCTAATATAGCCTCCATCCCCGCTCGAATAGCTGCTATGCTCCCCACCACCACCGCTGCTTCCACCTCCGCTTGTACCGCTATACGAGTAGCTGTTATCGGAGCTATTCTTCTTGTCGCCAAAGGAATCGGTTCTATGAGGTGTATGGTACCAAGCCGACTCGTCACGACTTGTTGACCCTGGTGCCTTTCCAATTGTGGGACTCTCAGACCCTTTATAAACGCCATCAAAGCCTGAATTTAAGCTTTCCGCCTCTTTGATTTTGTCTCCGATGCCCGTATTGCTTACATCTACATCACCAGCAGGCGTAGCCTTCGTAGCCATGTCAGAATCACTAGAATTGACACTACTCCTTCTATTATCCCAGTGTCTCGTGTCGGGATACATCCAAGGTATTTTAATAACCACTGATGATAGTTGTTTACGAGATCATTCGGTGTGTCCTTTTGAAAATTGATCATTTCCCTTTGCCTTTTCCTCGCGGCTTTCGATTCTGCCGATCGCTTCTTGCTTGAAGTCGAAGAAGGATCGCCACTAGAAGAGTCCCCGTCAGATGATATATCTTCTGGCCGTGTGACATTTTCCGGCGGGGCTCAGTGCTTCTCTTGGATCGGGACGGGACCTTTGCCTGGGGTGGGCTGCTTTGGAACGTTGATAGAAGGACCTGCATTTTGAGGTGTCGATGACGGCTTCTCTGTCTTAGTGGTAGGTTGTAATTCCTAGAGACCCTTCCGTAGAACTCTAAAATCTTCTCTAATTTTTTGACTGAGGCTTGAAGATGCAAATTTGGGGGTTTCTTTGCCGTAGTGCTGATCTTTGATCTCTTGTATTTCTTTGGCTACTGTTTTTCTCTTTCCGACGAGTAGCAATATGGCCCAATAGTCCCATTTATATTAGATCTTGAAACTCTCGGAACCACATCAACCCGCCCGCTTATTTAACTCGTCAAGCTCCAAAGCGGTCTGGGGTATGTTAGTCAAATATTGTAGGGCAGCAAATCCCGATGGTGCCAAATTAGCGCGAACCTCGGGAAGGAATTTCCCTCAAAAACCCACCCCCAAATCTTGGGGCATTAAACCTTGACAGCTAGCCGGCTTTTCTATTATTAACGCAAAAATATCCTAAACCAGGTCATAAGATTAAAACCTGCCAGTCGGTTTTATTTTTTCCTTCTGATCTAGTAACGAGGGCGTGGGATACGCGGCCCTAACGTGAGTTGACAATCCGTATGCTGTATGCTGAGCCGGATGTCCTCGGAGAATGCTGGGCAAGTTCGTAAGTCTAAGCTGGTTTGGGAAGTTTATGCGTTGTTCGTGTGGTAATTTCGTTAACGGCCAGCAAAATTGACAAGGCGAGAATGTAAGCAATCTGGGAGGGAAAAGACGTCTGTATGAGAATGAAACGACGAACGGAATGCTGAAAGAGATGGCAATTAGATTTCGGATAAGTGCGTGGTCTTGGTCATCTTATAGTTTTCATCCGTCTAACGTCCCGATGTTGTGCAACCCCTGCGCAGAAGACTCTGACCCCAAGCCAAGTTCGCGCGGCCAAATTAGCGTGGGCTTCGAAGTCTTGACGGTCCACTCACTGATCGCCTGCTGGCGCGGGATCTTTTCACAGCCTCAGGCTCATCAGCACCTCCGCACTGTTTCTCGAGCCGAATTACTGCCGTTTTGGCAGGCCGCCTTGGCTTGCAAACAGTCGAATGATATCTTACCCCGCCCTGGACTGACGTCTGGCCTGTAAACACAATCGACTAGCCTTAAAGCTTTGTAGACCCAATTTGGCAATTTGACAATTAAGGATTGGTTTTTCGGGCCCAATTGGCATGCCTAAAATTCGATTTGAACCCTATTTTAGCTTTGTTTTAATTTGGGGAGTAGTTGAGCCACATAAATATCAGAGGATGGCGGGTACGTATACGCTAAATGAAATGACGTTGGTAACGACAGAATGTTTGATATTATGAGTAGTTGAATATACAAAGAGTTGTTCCTCGTGATACCGTTCAGAACAACTAAATCGTGATGCATACACATCGCATTGAAAATGAATGTGCGCCTTGGAAATGCTCTATACAAAAGCTCCTAACCCTGGTAAAGATATTGTTTTAGTGAGCGTTTTAACACACAAATAAAATCGCTCTGCATTAAGTCATGTATCGGAAAACTGGATGGTCGTCTCCAAGTTCCATAGCGGATAGTTCTTCTTTGCTGAGATGCGAAAGCTCGTGTTTTCCTTGGTCACGCTTCTTGTTCTCCAAGGTAATACCGGTATAGTAGATGGCGCAAGAGAGGGCCGAGAGGCAGATGAAGGATATACACAGCTTGTAGCCTGTTGGGTAGCCTGGGGCTTCTTTGGCAAGGAAGGCAAAGGTAGCGACGATGCCACCGATCTACACAACGTTATGTTAGAAAGAATTTCAAAATACATATCCAACATGCATAGGCGATAAACTTACGTTTCCGAATCCAACTTGCCAACCAGTTCCAACGGCTCTTCTGGCGTGAGAGCCTAGATTACAAGCATACCAACAGACTAGATTTTTCATAAGTAAAAATCACCTCCGTCGTAGGATTGGTGCCTTGGACTTACTGATAATGGGCATAGCGCTGTATGTACCCATAGCGCATAAAAACAGAGCAGAATATTGCGTCATGATATTTACAGGTCCATTAACTTTAAACAGAACGATGAAACCAGCAAGCGAGATGCAGATTGGAACGATTGTGAATAAGAACCGATGACGAAGGAAATCAGAGAAGGTGGCGGTGATCATGGCAAGACCGAAAGCGCAAGCCCATGGTGGGACAGAGCGCAGTTGAGTTTGAATGGGCGAGTATCCGAGATTACGAACGATCTGGGGCGAGAAATAAGCGTATCCGTAGGCTGGGACGATTAGGCCGAGATACATGATACCTCCGATGAGGATTTTCCAGTCGGAGAGAATCTTGAAAACGGTCTTCGCTGTCATTTTTCCATGGCGGTGGGACTCTCCAGTATCGGCCTCGAGCTTGGCTTTAATGAAAGCACGTTCATCTTCAGTAATCCATTTGGCTTCTTCAGGAAAGTCCGGAATACAGAAATAGAAGATGAGGCCAACAACAGCGGTGAGGAGGCCTTCAAGGATGAAAACCCATCTCCAGGCTCTATATCCTCGGACTCCATCCATCTTGCCGATGGCCGCGGCGAGGAGCCCACCAAAGGCACCGGCCAGTGTAGTAGAAGAGAAAAAGAAAGAATATCTCTTCTGGGCTTCAGATCGTTTATACCAGCAGGCGAGAAGGTAAAAGCAACCGGGAAACATGCCAGCTTCAAATAGCTACGTAGACACCGTTAGTGTAGATCACCAATATTAATCGGCTAGTGTAACGTACTCCGAGGAAAAATCGAACCGCCAAAATACCGCCATAATTTTGCGTAAATCCCATACTATCGATCATAATCAGCTAATCCAGAACTTTAAATATAGAATCGAGCACCGAAGGTCCTTACATTATAGTCATGACACCGAACATCAACATACAAGCAGACAGCTATTTGTTGAAATATTAGAGAATGATTAGCCTCTATTCCTCTAAGATAACACTAAACCGTACACGCATATAGCAGTTTAATCCTCGAGATATCATCAATTTAACACTTACCCATATATGCGGCTTGAACTTCTTGAGAATGATGTTACTAGGGATTTCAAATAGAATATAGGGAACGAAGAAGATAACCAAGACTGTATTGTATTTTGTGCCCTGTAACAGTCCTAAATCCTCTTTCAATCCGTATAAGGCGGCATTGGATATGTTGACACGATCCAAAAATGCCAGGAGGTAGAGGATGCAGAGGACAGGTACGACTCGAAAGTCGATTTTGGTCATCAGGCGCTTTTCATTGACTCCATAAGCCTTTGAATCCACGTATCCCGGATATTCCTCCACTAAGTCACCCCCCGCCTCGACATCACCCCTGGGCAACTCCTTCGACGGTTTTTCTGATGTCATCCAGACGGCCAGTTAGCGGAATAGATAAAGAATGTTGAGATAATGAAGAGGAATCAGTTTTGCGACGAACCTGACATGATTACTAGGTCAGAGAAAATAAACTCGACGGGGTTCTGACTGAAGATTTAAAGAAAGGGGGCCCTGGTAAGACCTCCGTTTAGAAAGTCAAGTGCGTGAATTCGGGCAGGTCTCCTTACGACAATAAATCTTATTGGTCACACAACGTCGATCCCAATACCAGGGCAAGGTGATATCAAACGGAATGTCGGAATGAAAGATCAAAAGACGGAAGCGGGCTTCGCATATTATATAAACAAATATTCTTCTTCACTGAATGTTTTAAAGTCCGAGATCGCATCCTTTGCCATCCACTTGCCCCGGATTTTCATCCAGTTTTTTCTCTTTGTGACCCCAGAAAAATCGGTCTGATATTTCTTGCCCGGTTATCGTGGAAGTTGAGGGGAGGCAACACGCTAACTAATCAGAAAGGAGAGAAGTTCGCAACGTTTACCCTGGCATCTCGCTCATTTGCCGCTAGAAATATGCGAAATTGAGGAACCAAGAGACCCAGACAGGCGGGCATTGCTTGTTCCCCATGTTTCTGGTCCGTCGCCGACCTCATCGCCAACATACAGATTCTGCGGATCATTCGAGTAAAATATTAGCTCCCCCACACATCCCCACAAAACTTTGCCTACCAGTGGTGGAAAATTCGCCGCGAGAGGGGTTGCAAACTGTCGCGTGGGGCCAAACCTAAGCTTGTGATTTGTCGGACCGACCGAGACATAAAACTTTCAGACTCACATTCATAGTTCAGGCTGCAACTTTTATCCTAAAATTTTTATGATGTTGAAGCTCGCACGAATTTGACCTCGGCTCGGAATCATGGAGGCTCGTATTCAAGAAGGGAAACTCACCTACAGTTCTTAAATGCCTTCGAAGTGGCCTGAGAAAAGCTAAATTGGTGGTGCCGATCGAAGAGCCGAAATTCGACAGCGTGCCATAGCAGTGGGTCCTTAGAGGCTTTAGCGGAGCTTGTCCCTCAATCATAACGATGTCTTAATCCGCCCAGTTTTACTATTGTTGTTTTTGGAGTTCGGCATCGTGGAGATCGAAGGGCGCTTGCAATCGGTGATCGATGATCATGGTATGATAGCGGACACTCGTAAGGATACACCTCGAAGAAGGATTTTCGTTGCCAACACAATTCGTGGCTTAAAAATGGCAAAATGACACAAGGATTCTTCAACGGCCTTAGCTCAGCAAGATCACGAATTTCAACCGTTCAAAGATGTCGAGGAGATTGGCCTGTGTTCTTGTTTCCAGGTGGGGCCCTGACTTGCAATATACCAGCCGATTCTTTTCTCAACTAGCTTGTCTCCAAGCGGCCGATCAACATGGCCAACCTCGCCAGACTATGTCCAACTGTATAGCCTCAGGCGTCCAATTAGTAACTAGAGCTTGATACACGCTGGGATTCCTTTATATGCCAATTAAGACTTCCTCGCTTTGCTAAGCAAGTCCGTTTTATACGGCACAGAATTCCGAGTAATTCTGGACAACTAAATTATGTGGAAATTCCATGGCCATGGCGAGGCTTAAAGTCCTAAAGTAGAACTGGGATCCGAACCGGCTGTGGCTGGCTAAAACCTATTAGCGGTCAGAAACAACTCAAGCCGCTCCTACTGCTTCTTGTGCGACTTACAAGAAAGGACTTGTACATATTTAAACTTCGGTTTGCCTTCGAACTAACACTTAGCGGATATGATAACTTCTTTCGAGGTACAAGCTAGATGATGTTACGTTACTCCTTGCTGCCTTCTGCCAAGAGACTGCAAACCAGGTATGCAGTTGGAGCTCTTCGAACCCCCTTATTTTTCAGAGATAGCCCGTTTCGGATCGTTCGGGACAGCAGACTTCATTGTCTGGGCGCATTCTTGCAGATGTCCTCTAACGCTTTTAGATATATCGGCCGCGACGTAGTCGAGAAGTTCGGACAACCACAGAATTCGACACTCAAAGAAGCTAAAAAAAATAAAATAAAATGAATAAAAATTAAAATTAAAATTAAATAGCTAAGAAGCTAGTTTTGCAAATATTGGATTTTATTCGAGGGCTAAAGTTTGTCATTTCTACCATGTCTCTAGTCGTGTTGAATGTTGCCAGCATATGCTGCGAGGCCAGTATTTGCCAATTTCGTACTACGCTCAATCAATGGCGTTTAAAGGACGGTTGCGGAGTACCGGTACCCTTGATATTCCCGCTCCAGAAGTTTGTGTAACGCAATGGGGAACAGTCACCTAGCTATTTGTGATTAAGTCCGAAAGGATTCATATATATATGCGCGTCAGTTCAGTAACGGTGAAGCATATTTATAGCATGGATACGCTGTTATAGATTCGTCAACATCTGCAAATACCACTATCTAGATCCTTTCTCGCTAAAGCGTCGTATTGCAGTTAACCATTCTCGATGATCCTATAGTATTTTACATCATAGTAGACGTCAATTAATGTTAGTCTGTTCTACAATATGCAAAAAGGTCTATAGATCGACCTGTCTAGAACACCCTTGATCTTCAGGAACGAAAATCAGAGGGCTGGGATAGCTTTCCCGGGCGCCGAAAGATGGAAAGACTAGATAATACCCCCGCCCTCATCCTGCCATAACTTGATCGGGTAAACGAACTCCCGGCCCATGGGCTGCAGCGAGGCTCCAGTGCAGTGGTCCAATTTGAGTAACAACTAAATGTCAAGTACGAAGCTAATTAGCGAATGTAAGCCAAGATGGCATATGCTCCGAGTTCCATTCGGGATACTGGTGGTAGTCTACAGAAACTATGTATCTATGATACCCACCTTCTCATTTCGGGGCCCTATCAGACTAGAAAACTAAATTAAGCGCAAGACAAAATTTACTGTTCGGAGGCATAAAACGGCCGCATCCCCTTTCCACCCATGAACTCCAGCTTTTTCGCCTTTGTTCTAAACAAGGATTAAATCAGCCACGTGTTTCCATTCATGCATAAGCAAATTGGCATACTACATCATACGACAAAATACGTCTTCCTCCGCTATCACCCAATCCCTTTTCCACCTCGCGGGCCGAATGACCCTTGAAGCGATGCTGCTTACAGCAAAATCTTCTATTAATAGGCCTACAAATAGCCCACGGTTCCACATGTTCAACATGAGAACAGTGCAGAACGTGGAACAGCTTCCTAGACGTTTATCCAATACGGAAATGTTATCGAAGGTTTTCCAACAAATCCAACATATTTTTATGATGATTCGTTCGATTGTTCGCCGGCAGGGGTTGAATTCGCTTGGCCCTGCCTCTAGGTCCTACCAGCTTGTGAGAGTCAGCTTCTCAATGATGCCATGGCCGCTGCTATTGGATACCGTGAGGGAGGCAAAGAGAAGGATTGCTCTTACAGTTTACATCCAATAGCCAGCCAGTTAAGAGGTATGGATCTACCATACTGCATACATGCACTTATTATTTGTAACGAAGGCAACTAAATTTCAAATATAGCAAAATTTTGAGCAGGTGCGACATTTATTATAGATATTATGTCTTTGGTGCGTCCGGATCTGAGAGTAACCTTTTATTAGAGATGTTATAGCTGTTGATTTAGGATCCACCAGACTATTAATTTAAAATTACCATGATTTCACCTGGGCCCGTGGCCACCAGCATGATATTGATATTTGATATGGTAGTTTGAAGGCCGGATTAACTTATTGAGGTTTTGGGTAAACTTCAGAATAGTATATCATATAGCTATGCCTCCGGATGGCCAGCGGGAAGAAATGGTAAATTGAGTCTACTCTTCTACTGTCCAAGACACTCTAGGCCACAGGATTGATCGCTCTAGGAGCTCTGATTTCATGCACGACCATGCGAAATTACAATTCCTTCGTCCGTTGTCGTACAAAAATCCCGAGAATTTACCGCTGAAGACAATCACCATCTAGTAGCCTTGCAAGCTTGAAAGAAACAAAAGAGAAAGAATTCTTTAGCAATCAATCTAGCCCTCGGGCATACCAGAACATGCCTGCCTCTGCTAAAGTATTGCAACCCCAACAAGGGTTACGTCGCTGGTAGGACGAAATGTGATATGTTATATGTTACTATCCCCCAATTAAAGGTTTCCGAGATGCATTCACGGGGCCCCTTCGCCTAGGCAATCAGTTACTCAGGATTCGACCCATGAGACTTTTGAGCAGCAGAGACAGTTCTATAAATTGTGCTCATGAGGATTCTTCATGTCGAGAACTTACACCATCCTTTTAATACTCAGCTCACCTTCGTTTTGAGCAACAACTGCCAAAAAAAACTGCATCACTCTCGCTGTCTACTAGCTTTTTACCTGGAGCCAAGGTCGTCTTTCGATTATTTTCACTAAGACAATCTCAAACTGAGATCAGTATCTCAATCGTGAAAAATGTTGCTCCACACTCTTCTATACAGCACTGGGGTCTTACTCCTCCCAGCAATGGTCTTTGCTGCCCCGCTTGAGGAAAATCAGCGAAGGGATGCAAAGGCTCAGCGTTATGCTCCTCCCCCATACTATCCCCCTCCACCTCCTTCATACTATGTTCCGGCTCCTTACTATCTTCCTACGACTCGTGTGTATACGCCAACACCTTCTAGCTCCACTGTGAGCGAACCAATTGATACTACTTCAAAGCCTCTGTACGAGCCAAGCAGCTCAACTAGTAGTGAACCGATTGAGACAACCAGTAGTTCTTCTGAGGCAGCCGAGATCTGTCCGCCTGCTAGCACAGATATAATTTATATTACGGAAATTGAGACGGAAACCACCACAGAAACTGCGATAGGAACTGCTACAGAGACTGAAACATCTACCGAGACTGCCACGTATACGGAAACTGAGACTGAAACCGAGACCGAGACAATAACGGAGACGTCTACGGTTACCCTTCCCCCAGTCACTCTTCCCGCAATCACAACATACATCACTCGTAGTGTCAGAGGTATGATAATATACTATCGTAAAACAAGGGTATAACTTTACTAATATTTCCTCCCAGTCCCCCAATATACGACTTTGACGGCTCCCGCATCACCACCTAAGACCATAACAGTATACTCCACTCGTGTTTCATATAGGACAATCACCGCGACACCGATCAGTTACTCTACGATCAAAGTTACAGCTACAAAGACTATAACTACTTATCTATATGGCTATTACGCCCCAACCCCTCGTCCATACCAGCCATATCGGGCTTAAGGTGTAATGAGCTTCCAATTTACACCCTGATGTAACTCTTTCCCGAGAGAGATGGTAGCTTTCATAATACATCGAATCTTTTTGATCCTTCCTCAAAATCATGCATAACATTCTTATTCAACGACATTTCCGTTTATTTGCATTTTAGAGTAGTATTTCTTTTGGAACATCAAGGCTTAGTGAACATGCGGAGAAGCGCATTTTATTTGTGTTTTTCATATGAATGACGGAATCTCACTTTCCCCACTCTCAATCTTACCTTCTCGACACTCCTTATCTGTTGTACTTAATTCCTAATCAGTAATGAAAACAACTACGGAAATGAAGTGAATTTTATGAGGGTATCTATAGCACTCTATTTCCGAGCGAGATATGGTTACGGCTTGTCAAACCAGCAAAAACGTTATGAGAGAAGTGATATATCGCAGAATTTATAAAGTAATAAACTGGACTATTGTAAGGGTTCGGGTTCATTATGAGTAATCTTAATGTAAATACATGCTGGGGCAAAAGGAGTGAATTCGGTTGGCCCTTTTGTCCATGCTATGATCTGGAATCTAATATGAAAATAATGATGATAAAAATGCAAATGCTAGCTAAAATCCAAATAATGCTGTCATATGCTATGCCGTTATATGCTATGCTATGCTATCCCACACTCCATTTCCAATGCTTGTTCATCCTCCGTACTCAACTATCTCCATCTAATTCTTAAGGGCCTGTGGAAGGGTGTACTTGGTGTTGCCAAAGAAGTTTGGAGCAACTGGGAAGGATGGTCCGCGGTGGAAAGAACCAGTCTTGTTCTGGTATGGACCATCTTCAGCCCAAACTCCGAGGACGTTCTCAGCACCAACGAGAGATGGGGCTTTCCACAAAACGCAGTCGCAGTTAGCCATGATTTGCCAACCGATGCAGTTGTCAGCAGCCTTGCAGGAGGTACAACAATGCATTGGGCCGAATGTTTGGTGAGACTCTGTGACGATTTCGAAAGCTGGGACACCGGGTTGAGTGATAGTGAATGGTGCGGTAAAGGAGTCTTCATAGTGGACCTTCAAGCAACGGGCTGGGGTTGGGTGGTTGTAGGCGTCAGTGCCCTTGGAGCCTTTGCCCCAGCAGATATTGACATCGCGAGCATCGAGTTGGTTTACTGGAGAAGCGGAGACGGCAGCCGAAAGAGCGGCGACGGAGAGGACGATGATTTGAGTGAAGGAAAGCATTTTGATTATATTAAAGATTGGTTTATAATTGTAGTGGATTAAGATTATAAAGTAAAGTAAAGTTGAGAAGCTGATACGAGACTGTTATTTAACGATTGGGTTGAAATCTGTAGTCTTTTTGAAGCGAAGGCTGTTTGATGCTGAAGCTGATGATGATGATAATGATAAAAATGAAAACATCCTGAGAGGATTATGGCTTTCTTATACCTTTTCGCTCACGATAGTCCGAAGGAGAAGACCGATACCTCAATCTAACATCACTTCCAATTTTCTCGCCAAGGCTGGGGTTGGAAATTTCGATCATAGTCGTAGGGCTTGCCGGACCAGTCGTAGGGCGCTGCATGTTGGCAGATCGAACTCTGCAGCGAAAATTCTAACCGGAAGTAACGTCAGAGCCCTGAAGCTGCACCTCGCGGATATTTACATCGTCGTCTCGCATTTGAGGCCTCCGCCGAGACGTGTTCCCCACAACCCAAAATCGTTACATCTAAGAACGCCACAAGCATGCCGCATATGCGCCTTACCTAGCATTGTTGGATATTCTGTGTTGCGAGATTTCCTCGTTTCCCATAGGCTAGAAAAAATCGAAATGGCCAATAAAAGTTAGCTTCGTTACATAATTAGAACATCGGCTGGAAGAATTTTCCCAAAGAGATCGCGGAGCTCTGGTGGAGCATTTGTTGTAGTACAAACAGGCGGAGCAGCTTTCTTTGATTTTCGCGCAGTTCGGAGCTTGCCAAGTATGCACAATGACAAGATATCTAGGATCTTGCTCGCAGAATGTTACCAAAAGGGCCTTAAGGGCTTCATGCAACCCAGACAGGGCTTCGAGACTAGCAGCCCAGCTCGCGGAATGCTTCTCGAAGGAGGTAACCGAGAATCATATTTAGCAACCTCATAATCTTAAGCCTTACGGGGATCAGAAGGGCAGATAACACCAGGCCAATAACTAGCATGAACTTTACATAGATCTAGATGTGCTGGACATAAATATTTTGACTAAACTAGTCTTGGTTTTTTACACACCTCCCAAATTTCGAGTCGTCTATTCTTACCCAAAGTGTCTAGTCGGCTGAGGCCGAAACGACCATGCTACCTAGAGGCCTGTTAGTCAACTGATATATGTTAGCCGTACTTCCAATCGATACCTGGTTTCGATGAAACCTCATAACCGGTCTTTCTCCTACAGTTACATCCACCATCTTGTCGCGATTTTATAGGCCCACCAGAACTTCTGCTTCGAAGTGAAATATGGTTACAGACCGCGACTTGTTAATTAATGATTTTACGGGATCTATGATATCAAAACACCCAAAGGCCATGGAATGTATTCTACCGGCCGCCATCAGCGCATCGAAATTGATGATATCAGCTGAAGAGACATTAAAATTGTCTCGGGCACTGGTGCCTTGGGCCATTCGTGTTCCACTGCAAGCGATGGCTAATTCTATTAGCTACCTGGCCCTGCTATGAACGAGATTCCACAAACTGTATCGTCAAAGGCCTCACACTCAGAGCCCCACAACCACGCTTAAATTTTTTGGCATTAGGTATGTTGAGTTGATTCCGTGGTATGCAGGGCAGGCCAGGTACTTACAACAAGCTGCTAAAGCAATTTAACATCATAGGCCCTAGGGAATATCAGCTTTATAGAGAGGAACTATTCAGTGTTGGGTGTTTTATAGTTTTTGTCGGCTATAGTTAGTAACTTCCCCGATCTCTATCTATTCAGTACTAGTATCTTTGCTTCGGCTGACTAGAACTATATGTTTCAGGCAAGGGCAGTATCAAAGATGGGGGAAGTGGGACAGCGGATGTCGGGTGCCCCGGCCCCACCTGCCTTTGTGAGAACTTAACACACTGTGCCTTATCGTTATAGAATCCAAAACATACCACCGGATTTGTTAAGGCTATCGATAGATCATACATATTAGTGTGGCAAACTATGAATCTAGGGCTGCCAGATACTGGTAACTCACTAGTTCTACCACAGATTCTAGTGCAAGATCTTGGAAGCTTAATTAATCTCAGGGTCTCAATACCGAAACTGTTCCCGAAATCAAAAACGAAACCCAAGACACGTGTAGGACGGTACGCATATATGATCGACAAATGGCGTTTTTAGCAAGGACAAAGGAGTTTATGTCTTGGCCGGATAGACAGATAACGCTTTGGTTTTCGAGGGAGCCTAGTATCCACATACATGCATATACTTACATAATTTACCAAACTCACGGATAGCGGACGGCTACGACAACGAATATATTAACATCTTTCACCCCTCCTCTTGGTGAACAATACATGCTTCCGATGTCAATTGGAAGAAAGTTAAACACATGCACGCATTATCTAACAGAACCTGTTATCTTCTGCGTTGCGCACCAAAAGGCCCACACCCCAGCCACAACAGCAGACGAGACGGTTATCCAGGCACCCACATTTCACCAAAAGACAAGCAACCATGATAGATAAGAAACCCCGGTTTTGATAAGGCAATATTAAGCAAGAGCAAATGGAAGAATAAAAGTCTATAATTAACCAGGTCGCCGTCCACAAGTTCCTCTATCTTGCAGGATTAATGGGCTCCTACCTTATTGCAATTTCTCTTCGAGATCTTTTACTCACAAGTTATGCTTTCGAATATGCCTTACAAGCCCGATTCAAGCATGTTAACACATATACCTAGTTACGGAACACTAGAGGATCGACTAGCCTATGGACTCCTAACCTCTGCGTCTGATACGTACAGCCGCCAGTTCAACTTCCCGTCAATAATATCGCCAAAATCCCCCCAACCGAAAAGAAAATAAAACACTTATGTTTCAGAAAAACGAATGCTAGCCAATGGCATCTATTCCGAATTTCCGAAGCAGTTTCTCATCCTTGGATTACACATTTGACCTACGCGGTATCAAGGGAAGAAAGAAAGCGGGAAGTTCATGTTGCGGGTGACATTTCGAAGATATGACAAACAGGAAAACGTAATGGTCACCCCCAAAATGAACGCCAAGCCGGTGTCGGCTCCAACACAACAACACATGCGTCTTGTTGATCTTCAGCTGGGGCGTAGACTCTACGAGACCGGCGCAGACTTCAGCGACAATCCGAATGCGGGGATGAAGGGTCTAAAGATCATTGACGCTTTCGAATAGTAAGAGAGGGATTATTACACGAACGGTCAACATAGCTGCTATTATTATATTTAGGTAGCTCGGCATCTACATAGCTACCAAATATAGTCTCACCTGGTCCCTTATTGATAAAAGTAGTTAGTGCTGAGGGCTTTCAGATTACGCTACGTCACAAACCCTAGTAGTTACATTCGGAAAGGAATGTATACGAAGATGCACGCAGTTGGGTAGTGCTTATGGTGCATTGAAATAGAAATGTATAATCTGGTCTCGTCTAGTCTTGGTCTAGCACTGTGAAGCGATTTAGTAGCGAGATCATCGTGGACTTAATTAACCGTTACGAAATTACTCAAGGGACGGACATCTACGATTGAAAGTATTTGATCAAAAGAAAGATATAGCTTTCCATTATACTATATAGGAAACACGCTATTCGAATTAAGAGTGAAGACCATCACAGGGATGCATAGGAGAGACTAAAAAGTTATAGACATGATGTAGGCAAGGTCCGTACTCATGTTGGACAGAAAAGAGAAAAACAAAAGTCACTGTTTAAAACGATCATTCTACGGTTTCGCTTCTACCTGAGCAGCATCATCGCCGTCCGAAGATGGAGCCGTAGTCTGTGGTGGGACCTTGGAAGCCCGCTTGGCATCAACGCCAGCCTCGAGAACTTCCATGAGACCATATTCCAATAGCATCTCACCCATATCGTAGTGATCAATGCCCTTGTCCTCAAATTCAGAGGGGATTCGGAGATCGAGTCCAGGAATCTTGTCAAGAACGAAAAGAATGAGACAGGTGACAGTGAAGGCGTATGCGAGGATGGCAACACAGCCGGCGAGCTGGTATCCGAGCTGGATGTAGTTCTGGTTCAACCAACCACCGTCGATTTCAGTGCTACCATCAAGAGCAGCAATATAGTCAGCAGCAAAGAGACCGGTAAGGACGTTTCCGACAAAACCACCAACACCGTGAAGAGCAAAGACGTCGAGACCATCATCAATCTTGAGAATGTGTTTAAGGTCGAAGGCGAAGTTGGAGGCAGTAGCAGCGAGAACACCAATTGGGACGGCAGTGTAGATAGGAACGAAACCGCATGCTGGGGTGATGCCAACTAGACCAGCGATGGCACCGGAGCAAAGCGACACAATTGACCATTTTTGACCCTTGCGGAAATAATCAATAATGCAAAAAGTGAGGGCACCACAAGAGGCAGCGAGGTTGGTGTTGACGACAGTGTAGATGGAACGGATAGACATGTTGACAGCAGAACCGCCGTTGAAACCAAACCAACCAAACCAAAGGAAGACTGTCCCGAGAGCGACGAAGAAAACATTTCCTGGCTTGTAATGTGGCATCTTTCCACCATGATCCCCAGTTCTGCGACCAACCATCAAGGCATAGGCGAGAGCACCTGCACCAGAAGACATGTGGACAGGTCCACCGCCAGCGAAGTCGAGAGATCCAAGCTTGGCCAACCAGCCAGCGCCGTTCCAGGTCCAGCAAGCGATAGGATCGTAGACAATAGTCGTCCAGATGAAGAGGAAAACCATAGAGGGGAGGAGACGACCACGTTCGACAGCACCGCCCAACATGATGATACCGGTAACGCAGGCAAAGACAAGTTGGAAGAAGTAGAAGAGAATATCTGGAACCAAGCTGGAACCAACGGAGGGAGCACCAAGAACGTGCATTGAACCGAAGTTTGTGAGGTCACCAATGAAGTCGTTGGCACTATGCGAGAAAGTCAAGGAGTAGCCCCAAAAGAACCTAAAGGTCAATTGTCGTTAGATATCAACCGTAATCGAGATTTCGTTAAGCTCAAAGCTTACCATTGGAATGTGACGATCCCAATTGCGACGAGACTCTGCCAAAGCTGTGCGGCGGAAGCATGTTTTCTCGACAATCCGGCGTAGAGAAGACCGACACCTGGAATCATGAGCCAGACCAAGACGGCGGAGGTAAGGACCCATGCGAGATCACCGCGATTATATTGGTCATTCATCGCTGCAGAAATGGTGACTGTTTATAGTCAAGACAGACTTCTGGTTAGCCGTTTCTGTTGTTTTGAAGCCGCCCCTCCTCGAGATAAAGGTGTCTGCAGAAAGACATACCATTGCTGGAATCACCTCCGTCGAGGCCGTAGACCGTCAGGTCAATTGGCGCCTCCTCAGCCGACATCGTTAGATATAGGCGAGTGACTTTTATTTATCGATAGTAAAGAAATGAATCGACACCGATATGGTACAAGACAGTAGAGATGTTGAAGCTACTTCCTTTGTAGCGGTCGTGTGATGAAAGGAAGTTGCAAGTTGGTGAAACTAGCGGAATGGGATGGAGGGGGAAAAATTGGAAGGAGAATGGGATCAGGGTCCAAGATTATATATGATAACGACCACAGCGAACAACTTGACAGAAGGTATCCTTGGGGAAATACCGAAGCCTCAAAGCAAGTCAGTTTCTTTTCTTTTTCTTTTTATGGATAAGCCCCGAGGAAAGGTTCCCATGCATAAGAACACACACTTCAGACATACAGTATGTACCTGTCGCAAGTCAGGTCACACACATCTAGTAAGTTATCATCCCCTCATCGTTTTTTACTTTTTGATAAAATTTATTATTAAACGCTACGGAATATCGCAATATCAGCGCCGGCAGTGGTAGCTAGCATTAGGATCATAATCAGCAACATTTTGGCTTTGGCGGGCGCACGACCCAGGGGTGGTTGGATGGGTGGGAGAATGTGCTAAGTCTGCACGTACGGTAGACCCCCAAAGATGGACATCCATCGAAGGTAGTGGCCCACCTGCATGGGCTATTGGCTTCTCCATTTCCACTCCCACGAATCGCGAGCCTGCTATGTTCCTCCCCGGCGCTGGCTCTAACGAGGATACAAATTGTATTCAGCTGCAAAGTCCCGAAAGCCTTCGACATGGACAGGCGAAAGCGACATTGCATGGCACGACGAAAAAGAAAAAAAAGCAAACCTAGCTATAATTTAATATTTGCAATTGGAATGCCTTGAGCAGATAAGGAATGTTGCTATGCTTTTGAAATAAGTAAACCTCCCTAATACTCTACCTTCTATTTTGTTTTTATTTTTTATTTTTATTTTTATTTTTTTATAATATCGTGGTTTTCTAGAATTCTCATCAGCAAAGATTCATGACAATTGCTATGTCCCAGATCCGGCCGAATATCTAACTTTCGGAACAACGACAAACAAAATGACAACCGGCCAGCTAAGTTTCATAGATAAGGATGAATCAAGATATCTTCTTCTCGCCTTCAAATCCAACAAGGCTTGTGGAAGGAGAATTCGAAGCTATAATATGTCTCATCCCACCATTTTCCCGCCACTTGGGACATCACATACATGTTTCGATATCCGAGAACGTGCCCAGCACTTTCCGAACTGCATTTTGTCTTGTCCACAAGAAATAGCTTGTCATCCGGATAGCTCGGTTCAAACACGCGAATAAAACCCAGGTCTTTCCTGTTTTTAGCAGATACCGTCCTCGCCGATTGATTTTACGATTAACTGGCATAACCTTTAATGTCCTATTTTCGATGTCTACAATGAACATATCCATAGTGAGGGACTAACTAAACCAACAAGGATATCCAATCGACGACGCGCGATTGATCGAAGAAGCGAACTGGCAGAAGCAAGAATGACTGTCATGAGATGAAAACAAGACACCTTCAAGCTTCCCTTTAGTTTGAGACACCCGAGATAAGGAATCCGCATGTTCTTATAGGCTGAATGGCCTGCCAAGACGGCGCGTTGGGGTTCAGAAGGCTAACCGTTTGGCTGCAAATGCTAGCTAAGGAACGCCACAAAGATAAGGAAAGATCTTGGCCTGCGTTGAAGGCCTGCAGACGGGTGGATCTGGACGCAATGTAGGGTGACCCCCATTCCGATGCACTTTTTTCCAAGCTTACAATTCTGGTTACTTTTCACAGGTAATTTGGCTCGCAGGAGGGAAAGTTCGATGCAAAGGTACACACGCTGCAAATTAGGTATATGCGCGATACATATGGAATACCTTTTAATTTCATACTCACCTGCAAAAAATGCTCCACTGCTACTCCACAATTCTAAAAGCTAAGTTCCTCGATACCATCGCCGCTTAGGAGGTCGCCGAAAAGAATTCCCTGTCGCTTATGAGGCACATCTATTCCGAGATAAGGTGAATCACGATCATATGAAATGACGAGCATGACCTGTTTCCCCTATGGCGGTTGAAATGCAACCACCTAGTTCCAGTAGGCGAAACCTTCATGAATTCACTTGGGCTTGGGCCCTTGAACACGATTATTGTATTATTTCGACAAAACTTGATTTCTTTTGGGAGTGATCATCACGACATATCGTCTGTATGGAGACTGACAAGGCATTTCCATGACTTTGAACCGAGAACATTGCAGAAATGTTATGAGCAACTGAATTCTAATCAGAACGAACAACTTACCACGAAAAAAGTGATAGAAACGTTCGGAATAATTACCATAAGCGTTTTCAAATCATAATATTTGAACGTTGATAACGTAAGGTTCAAAGGCCGATCGAGGTGCCCGGGTGAAGTCGGGTTTTTCCAAGACAAACTTAACCTTAACTATGGCTTCGGTACCCGAGTTTCGTTGTAGACGCCTCCTCATCATTCATCATGTGCCCCGTTCGGTGCAGTTATTCCGCCAAGTTAAAAAAAAAATATTATAAACCGACAGAACATGAGTTTCTGTGACCAATTCGTCTTACTGTTTGCCGATATCTACGAATATCCTGTGCCTTCGATCTTTCCCGCCCCGATATGTATGCCAGAAGCGAACGCGAACATCGTCGGACATATACAAGTTTCGAAATCGTCTTGGAGCAAAAAAGCACTCAACCAGGGGTTTTCTGCAGAACACTCTGTCCGGTGAACTAACTGACAACCGAAGAAAAAGGGAACCATTTTCCAAGACCCCCTCCCAACACAATTCGAACCAAGATGTGCCGAATTACTCATGTTCCGAAACGGTGGCAGCCCACAAACCGGTATATCCAAGACGTGGGATCATGATCACACATGTGTTCCCAAAACCTGCCCCATCCTATCGGTTTTTCATCGATGTCGAGGTATGAAAGAGAGCGTCGGATATACGGTAGATATTCCGCGGCGAATTATTCTCCAACGGTGGAATGCCTGTCATCGCGTAGCTGCAGCCAACATTCCTTTTCGGCCTCTCTCAAGAAAGAGAGGATCAACGATCCAGGGAAGTTGAAAAGGGTTTTTCCATACGACGTTTCCAGAAGGCTGAAGGCAAGGGACGGACAGATATGATGTGGATCCTTTCTGTTGGATGGGCGCAGTACACCAACTGCAGGAAGCCTGCTGCACAAGCATGAAATTTGGGTTGGAAGATTACGGTGACACAATCGAGAAAATGGGTAACGGGAACACAAACCAAAGGTAGCGGTGTCGTTGTTATGGGGAAATTTATCTGCTCCAGCACATTGAAGGAAACCCGGTAAATGTTCTATCAGCGTGTTTCGCATCCTTATTATCCAAATGCTGAACTGCGAAGGCTAAAAACGTGGACTCGGAGTTTGGAAAAGGGTCACTGTCACCTTCGCATTGAAGTGTTGGGCTCACATACATCGACGTTGATATGTATACGCCATTTCCGGCTTGGCTTCAAGGCAAAACATGCTAGCTTCCCGCTCTCAGGACGATTAGCGAATATTCGATCCGCTGATATGGATTAAGCTTAAATTCTCGCGTGGCTAGAAGAAAAGCCCTTCGGGGTATTTTTGGTTTTGAATTTCTTCTTCTTTGCTTCCAAAGTTTTGGGGTTTTTGGGCCAGACGGCGAGCACTTGTTTAGGGGAGGTTTTACGTAAAGCGTACGTTATGGGAATGCTTCGTCGGCGAGGGCATGCCAAGCAGCGTGTTGGGAAATCCAGTGGCGAGTAAGCGAAGGGCGTACAGAATTAAAAACCTCTGGCATGATGAGATCTGTAACAGTAATGGCGCATTTTATAATTGAAATTGGCTTGGCTCCTTCGACTCAATTATACAAATTGGTTTATATCATGCTTGAAGCTTCAAATCTAAAGGGCATGATGTTCTAGATCACAAAATGCAACATCCAACACAGTCCGCTTCGAAACCACCATAAATTTATAAAACACTATTCAAGTATTATCTACACCGAGAAATCTAGGTTATGCTCAAAACTTCGGTGGGCCAAGGAGATCTAAGTATCTGCGAACTTAGGAAAGAAGGTCTGGCTTTGACCAAATCCGCATAGACTTATCCTTGCTCACAATAAGAACTTTAATTTTATCTGCTTTTCTTCCGTTTGTGTCTTTGCTTTTAAATTTTGCGATTTCAACCCGAGAAGTTGGCTCCGATAGACTGCATTTCGACGGATATATACGGCATATATTATGTCAAAATTAGAATTACGTATCCGAAAAGGGTGGTCGATGAGAGGAATCAATCGTCCAAAAAGGTAAGCTTAAGGTTATCCTAGCCAAGCTGACCAGATCGAAGTGAACGACCAATACCGTTAAAACCCAAAATCCCTCCGTTAACAGTGGGGCCATAGTCAGTATGGGGCACGAACGGGTTATCATTCGCCTCCGGATTTGTTCGCAATTGGACATCAGGTCCTTGTATATTAAACAGCGCCTCCAAAACCTCACTCGTATAATCTTCAGGAAGTACCAAAGGATTATTCCCAACAAAACTCGACTGAAAGTCATAGTTAGCAGGCGGTCTAACCCTCGAAGCACCCTTTCTTTTTCGTCCATATATTAGGCATTTATAAGGTCCTTGAAGTCACTACCGGGACTAGTAAAAAGAGAAGGCGGGCCAATAGTAGGTGACTTATTGGCACTTACATTTCGCTGCTGCGGAGGAGCCCCGCGTATTATAGGTTCCTCTCGTATGTTGTCCCGTGGGTCTTCCTCTTTCTCTTCTTCCTCTTCGACTCCTTGAGTTGGGGTTCTTGCCATTTTTCTTGGATTCAGAGGTTTACGGCGGTCCGGACAAGATGTTAGCTGGACCAATGGGAATCCGGGTTTTCGTCTCTGTTCGACAATTCCCAAAGTTAGGCACACCTTCATCTCTGAAGCATTGAATTGTAAAAGTTTACTCAATTTCTAGGGGAAACCTACAAATTCCACCGGATCTCGACGATTTCTCTCAGGGTTCGATGCTGCCCACCGTTCTAAACACGGACCGTGGTAAGAACGTCCACAATCCCCTAATAAAGCACTCGACGGCCCTCTTTCAATAAGTGGTTGCAGACAAATCGTACATAGCCACTCTTTATTCCCAGCCGAAAGGTCAGCCACCACTTCATCAAAAAGCCTTTTATCTCGATTCCACTTCTTCTCTGTCTTCAACAGTATATCTTCTGAAGGATTAACCCTCGAAATATGTGGTTCGTCAAAAACGCCAAACTCAACGAATCTATTAGTCTAAAATTTCCTGTTCGCGTTTTGATCTCCTGGGGTATATCGTATTCTCCACCGCTATACAGCATTCGTAGATGATTCGGAACCTTATATTCGTCATCTTGGAAGAACTCAAATTTGATATCACTGTCTCTGTTCGGAATGTCATATAATATAACGTTTAAAGCCAAGTTTCTGACATGTTCGAAAGTATATATTCTTCTGGTTATGGTATCCACGAGAGGGGAACAAGGGTTCTGGGTAGCGGGTTCCTAGGTGTTTGTTCTAGCCGTCGATGGTCTTGGGTACCAGTTGATTGCTGATTATTACGTCTCCTTCGATGTGGTAGACGAAATTTGCGCCTTCGGGGGTTTTAAGGAGTGCTACTACCGCCAGGAAAGGAAATATGGCAATAGGGATGGCTGTGAAACGTAAATAGTACCACATTATGACAATGTTTTGGTGGCATTTTTTACCCACGGCATGTTACCCGTGTTGGCGAACTGAGCTCAATAAGCTATTTCGAAGTATATATGGTAGGATGAGTAGAAGATTTCGTGCAGCGATATTGCGAGATGACTGGCCTCGCACCGGAGGGAAGGTGTTTTCTTTGACTTTGTGTCTAGCTAGTTAGGGCCCTTTCGTCAAAATTGGCCAGGTACCAAACAACATTTGGTGAACTGATATAGATTGTTTTCGTTGTGCGAAGTTCATAGTGCAAATCCAACTTCAGGAGTCCGTAGGAGAAAAGAAAATCTTCAATATGGGGGATGAAGAAGGGATGGTGGAATCTATCTGGGAGAGACCACCCTCTCGATATTTCCCCAACCCCTCAAACACGCCTGACTAAAATTTCTTCATAACCCTCTATTGAGATCCCCGAATAACCTACCGTAGGCAATATCTTTCACCCGGAAACTTACTACCCCGAAGAACCCAGTCCCAAGAAAACTAATAATCAGCAAAGTACCCATCAGCACCATCAAAATTCCACAGGCAAGATGTTCACGAGGATGGATATCAAGATTCCCAGGGCCCTTAGCCCTTCCTCCCGAAAACAGTAGAGCTCTACCATTGAAAATTTCATAAAAACTGCTCAAGATTAGAAATCAAAATCGAATAATCAAGATATTTCATGAAACTTACAAATCCTATCATGCAGTTGAAGAAAGCTATTTCCTATTCCAAGGAAATACTCCCTCATATGATCCTACGAGATGCATAGAAAGTGGAGATATATCCAAATGGTCGGATAGATACGTGTCCCCGAGAAGTTTCTGTTGAAGCTGTCCGGGGAGGTTTTCGTTGTGGATCATCCCTGGAACCCGAGGTCTCGAGATAGAGTCTGAATGGAGACTACGGTGAAATCCTACCTGTGGGAATTCTTGCAATTAGGGTTTACGGCATGTTTCTCCAGTTCCTCTGCACTAATTGTAACAGAAAACGTCCTGTCGTCTCTAAATTAGGGTATTTAGAATAGAATATAGCAGGCAGGCCGGTTTATGTTTGATTATACACCAATGCACTTATCCAATCTAGAAATCATACTCTGTAAACTTTCAGCATATATTATAGAGACTGTAGGCCGGGGGATACTCATACGGTAAGGTCACAAATCTTGTTATAGTAATTCAGCGAAGTATTAGTACATATGACGAATTTTGATATTGATATAGTTTACACAAAATTAGCTAGCACTGCATGATGCACTGGAACAGTAAGATTTTTCACTCTAACTAGAATATTTTATGATATTATATCGGAATTAGTAGAAAAAGCTAATAGCATGATCAATTCCTCCTAAAGTATCATGGGTTCGTAGTAAACATCCTTTTGGGGATATTGGGAACTCAGCCTTTCGAAGTTCATCGTATATACCTACTAAATTAATCCTAGATAGCTCTTACTTGTAAACTTCTAGGTAGCAATATATCCCCGAACTTCCGTCTCTAAACCCGCCAGTTAGCCCGACCGATACCCTGACTATCGATTGATACATCGATCCAACCCCTCAACACCGGAAATCCCACATCCGAGTTGCGGGGGCGGTAGCACAACGCTATCCCCAAATAGTTCTAGTATAGGAGTACCACATTTTGCCAAGCTATGAATCATTTCAATTCATTTCGCTAGCATCCGAATTCAGACACCCACCACAATGAGCAACATTGATGGGCTGGCACATCAGTGCTGCGTCAGAATTGGAAGATTCAGTGTTCGGGGAGCATAACCCGGGTTGTACGGGGTCATGATGATTTTTTGTCTGCAGAGGACGGTGAATTTTGGCGTCGTTGTGAGCTTTGTAATATCGTAACCGTAAGATTGAGCTCTTATAAAATGTATGTTGTGTATCTGTATATTGTTAGAATAATATAGAATATCGAATTCAAGAAAAATACAATGTTGTGTCCAGCAGAAAATCGAATGAGATGAAAAAGATCACAAATTGTTAGCGATGCTAATGGTAAGAAACTTGAAGAACTTCATGATCTTTTTATATACGTCTTGAGAAAACTTGCACTTTTGGCAAGAAAGACTCATACACATATCGAATTGGGATTATGTCCAAATGACGATAGCATAACTTCCTTGCCCAAGATAACCTGGCTCATATATAGAACAATCCATAGCCATGTATGAGGACCGTATCGCTGACATCGACTGATCATACAAAATCCCATTTGTCAATATCATTTCTCACTGTTATCATCATGCATAAGCCCTACAGGGTTCAGATTACAAAAGACGTTCGAGAATCAAGGCTAACTCTTATTCCCATTGACATATTAATAAGGTACACATGTATGCGAATCTGGGTTTCACATATAGATCCCCTTCCGATCTCGACTTCTCCACAATGAATAGCTAACTATCGCCTCCCTTCCCCTTCGCCATAATCTCCCTTAAAACTTGTCCTTCAGCCTCCTTTCTCGCCAGCAAAAGCCTCAACTCATCCCGCTCCCTCGTCATATCCGCCAACGCTGACTCCAATTCCGAAATCCGATCAACCTTCTTCTGTCTGTACTTCTTAGCGGCAAGGTTATTCCTAAACCGCTTGTCAAGTACTTCTGGAGAATTTTCGTCCTCTCCTGCGATCGTGGGAGATACAGAAGGAAGAAACTTAGGTTTGGGCTTTGGTCCTGGTTTGGTCCTTTGTTTTTGGACTCGGTATGGTTGCTGTTGGGAATGATGGGGTAGAGGGGGAAGAGAAGGGGTGGATTGAAGTGAATGCGGATGATAAGAAGATGATGATGTCGAAGGCGACCCGGAAGCCGTGGACCCTAGGGTTGGGGAAGCCGATGAAGTCGGGGTTGGCGTTGGGAACAGTGGAAGCCCCATTGTGTATTCATCGAGTGGAATATGTTGTGAATGTAGAGAGAGCAATGAATCCAAACTTCCCGATGAAACCATGTTCAAAGAAGGATCTTGAAGTGATGTTGTAGAAGACGGCTGGGAGAAATCCCCCGAACCGCCGCCTTGTGAAGGCGTGGTCGAGGTTGTAGTTTGAGAATTTGAAGCAGTGTTGATACTGCTGAAATCAAGGAACGAATCAATGCTGTCGATACTCCCGTTCCCTCCTTCCAATCCTCCTCCTCCGTCCAAGAAACTCCTGAAATTTGTAGAAAAATCAAAATCAACAGTAGAAGAAAGATACGCATCAACCGATACAAAATCGTTAAAATTACAATCAATATCCTCGAGAACGTCCGTACTAAAATCAAAACTTTTACTCTGTTGCTGTTGCTGCTGGGTGGAAGATGAACTACCACGGTGGCACGCCGGTTCCTTCCAACCGCTGCGGCTGGAAGAACATAGTGGCTTCTGTGGATGTGAAGAAGAATGCGACGATTGAGATAGACATGCTTGCAATGTAGTGGTTACTGTGTCGCTTGAAGGCCCCACGGGGAGACCTGGGAGGGAAACGCTTTGAGTTCTCGAAGGCCCTGTAGAGGATTGAAGGCCTTCGGTGGTCGCGGAAAAAGTTTGAAAAGTTGAAGTCGCTGAAGAGCAAGTGCTCTGGTGAGGAAAGAAAGAGGAGAAAGGAAAGAAGGGCCTGGGGTTCGATCTTGCTTTTAAAACCGCCCAAATCTAAAGGAGGCTAGCAGGGCAAGGTTAGGGCCAAGCTAAGTTCGGCCAGGGTAGTGCCAAGTCCCGCCGGAAACTATGGCTATGACTCTGACATGCAGGAGTGGTCAAACTTCAGCCTAGTTATTCGCCAACCGCCGAAAATACTGGCCGAATGAGGTCTCCATGCAGATGATGACAAAGAAAGAGAGAGAAAAAGAGAGCTCGAGAGAGATCTATCTATTAGAGACTAACAATGGACTCGTACAAGATAGTAGTATACTGTGTAGTATGCATGTAAGAATCAGTGTGCAATGCAACCTCGAAGAATTCCAATAGCAGTTAAACAGTATGCAATGTCCTCCGGCGCTGTGATGCCCTCTTGCTTGAGGTGTATACAGCAGTATCCCCAAATCTATCAAACTATCGTCTGCCCCTAAGTATCCTTATCATAATCTCTCTAACAATCTTCAGATACTCCTAAGACCTCCTCCTCCATTCCGTTCCTCCACCAGGTGCTCTTCCACCGCTACTCCAGCTGCCACCTCCTGTGTTCCCTGGCGTACTAATTCTCCTTCCTGGTGGTGCTGATCCACCACTAATAGCTTGAAACCCGCCATTCTTCACACCGACAATGTAAATAACATAAAGAACACCAGCAACCATGCCATACCATATCAAAGTAGCAATGATGCTGCTTATAATCCAGAAACTAACAACAGCTCCTCCAAGGAGCACCCAAGGGTTCTGTTCACTAGCCTTCTGTGCAATCCACTTCAAATCGATATCTATTCCTGCAAGCTGGAAGTTTTGAGGGATACCATTGTTTCCAGGTGTAGCCGCCGGTTGGCCCTGAGTAGCATGTTGTAGGTAATTTAGTGCATTGCCTAGTGTAAATGGGCTGCCTCCCTGCTGTTGTGATGGTGCTTGTGGTGGTGGTGCAGGAGTCTGCGGAGTAGCTAAATGGCTTGATAGATAGTTCATAGCATCACCAATGTTAAAGGCATTGTTGTTGCCAGAAGCTGTATCAGGTACCGGCCTATTGTTGTAACCTCCAGGAATATTGTCATACTCTTGCTGTGGTTGCTCGTCAGGCTTTGTAATACCAGCCCGGGAACCGATGAAAGAAGCGGCGGATCCTAAGACGCTGCCAACAGCCGCAGCGTTATCTGCGTTAAAGATTGCAGACATTATGCTACCAGATGGTGTTCTTAGAGCACTTGAGGCTGTGGCTACTCCGTCTCGTGTAATGGCGCGAGAAGGAGAGGTACTAGGTGTTCGGTCTCGATTTTGTTGACTAGGTCGTCGGTCGCGAGACCTGGAAGCGGAGTCGTTAGAGCTTTCGGAAGGTGTTCGAACGTGACGTCGATGGTATGGAGATTCAGAGCTAGATGTTGCAGTAGAGTATGAATTCTGCTTAGGAGTTGGACCAGTACCGAATGCAAGGTCGAATTCAGCGTCTTGTCTACTAGTGAAGGTGGAACGATATGATCCTGAGATGGAGCCCCTATTGCCTGCTTGAAGAGATGGAGGAACACCGTAGGAACTGGAGCTTTGTGGAAAGGACGAAACTTGCGGGATTAAGAAAGGATCCTTAGGGACGACTTCTGGGATGACATTTGGAGTGCTGGCGTGCGAGCTGCAGAATCATATGCATGTGCATGTCAGTGACAAGGTTTTTAATCGACAACTGTTCACCGCACACAAAGCAGACGTGGCAGTTTGTGTGATTGTGATAGATAAGTACACAAAGAACAAAGGACGTCGCATGCCACAAAGGAATAATTCTTATTTATATTTATTTTTATGTCGAAGGTCTTCCAAAGAGGGGAGGGTCTTTCGTTTGTAGAAACGGCCAGCTGCAGCGGACGCTACGGTCTCTGCAGGCACCATGTCGGCATCACGAGACATGACCACCCCTCTACCTCCAAACAAAACCATCTTGAACATTCGATACTAACTACCACTAGCTTTTCCTTAACCGGAACGTTGAATTGACTTACGCATTAGGTACATCATCGGACCTCCAGCCTTCGAAGCCAGGCACCGAGTGCACATTCCGATTCCAGTCGTTTACAGCCGGGTAGTTGGCTCCGGGCGGGTTTGGCGTCCGTCTGGTAGGACTCCGATTGGGATTCGAATTCGACGGCGAGTAGGCACGATACGGGTAGTCCGACATTTTGAACGAACGAACGAACGATAGTAATAAGACTTATAAAGAAAGAATGAGTCTGTCCGTCTGTATATCTGATTGTGTGGGTTGTTGGCTGTGATGGATGGTTCAAAGGGCAGCTAAAGCAGGGACCTCCGGACACCTGCTGAACAGTACCGCTTTTAAAGATACAATCGCCGAAGAAACGACGACCACGCAGACTAGCGGAGGGTTATACAGCCAATTCGACGGTAAAATGTCGTTTTCTTGGGTGTTTCGAGAGCGTGACGGAGAGAACCGTGGCCTTTAAAGAGCGTACGTAGCAGTGTTACGTAGGATGTTGTCGGTGGTCGGACCAAAGTTGTGAGGCAATTCAGTTTTGTTTTGCCGAAGACCGCATTTGCTAAGACTTCCGCAAACGCTAATCACCAGCTTCCAATCTCAGAATATCCTGGATACCCCAATTAATTCCTCAAGCCAAGACGCGTTTGAAATATTTTCAGGTCAGCCTCTTTGCGTAGTATAGCAGACAAGATATTGACGATATAGTATATTATCATAATATGATACGTAAGTAGTATACAATTCTTTTTCTTATTTAAAGAAGCAAAAGAAACAGAAAAAGGAAAAGGAAATTTAAAAGGCATGCAAGGGCGTTGAAGAGCTTTTCTCTATATTGCTTCCCACCCAGAAGAAGATTTTGAACTCCATGTTAAATGTAGAGGTTCCCGTCATGTTAAAACCGAAGTAGGACTATGAAACGCCGATTTGATGTTGAAAAACTTGGAAGTAGACTCTTCAAAAGAAGAAGTAGAATGAATCAAAAGGACCGGTAGAAAGTATCTAGTCTAGGCTAGCTCAGTGCTCAACCGGAGCATCTCCCTCCTGGGGCATCGGATCGCAAGTGCAGAAAAGATTCGTGTCACCGAAGGCTATTAGCTCATTGTCAGTATTGATTTATCCAATATAGTTGTGGGATTGGTAGAACGGGGAAATACTACTTACCATCGTCCACTCTTGCCACTGTTGGCCAGAATTTCCTCTCACGCAGGTAATCAAGGGGGTATCCCGCCTTCTCCCGTGTATATCCTCTATCCTTCCATGCCTCATCTCCCTGCAACAAATCTTGTATGGGATGTGGTGCCATCTTCAATACATTAACATCCTTACGCATCTTGCCCTCCTCTATTTCCCTGATTTCGTTTCTGATTTCAATCAAAGCGTCGCAATACCTGTCCATCTCTTCCTTGCTCTCGCTCTCCGTCGGCTCAATCATGAGAGCTCCGGGGACTGGCCAACTCATGGTAGGTGCGTGGAATCCGTAGTCCATCAAACGCTTTGCAATATCAACAGCCTCGACACCAGAAGCCTCCTTCAATGGTCGGGGGTCTAGGATAAACTCGTGTGCGCACCTGCCATTCTCATTCGTGTAAAGAATGTCGTAGTGTTCACTGAGCCGCTTGGCCATGTAGTTGGCGTTTAGCAGACATATCTCAGTCGCATGTTTCAATCCAACTGCACCCATCATTTTGATGTAAGAGTAGCTGATAGGCAGGATGCTGGCACTTCCGTATTGTGCCGAAGACACCGGTCCGATAGAGCTAGTCGCGTCCTCTCGTAAAGTCTTAGAGTCCTTCGTGTGTGATGGGAGGAACGGCTCGAGGTGTTTGGCCACACAAACGGGTCCGACACCAGGTCCACCTCCACCGTGTGGGATACAGAAGGTCTTGTGGAGGTTGAGATGGCAAACGTCAGCGCCCAGATAGCCAGGGGATGTGATTCCAATCTGGGCATTCATGTTTGCACCGTCCATATAAACCTGCCCGCCATTATCGTGGACTATCTGAATTGCATCCTTGACACCAGGCTCGAAGACCTATAAATTAAGGGGTTAGTTCTATCGATACCTCATGTGGTATTCAAGTTTAGGGATATGCATACACCAAAAGTCGAAGGGTACGTGATCATAGCACCAGCGAGCTTATCACCAAGCTTTTCGGCTTTCGCCTTCAAATCCTCGAGATCCAAATTACCCGTCTTCGCATCACACTTGACCGGCTGAACCTTGAAGCCAACCATCGTCGCACTGGCAGGATTCGTGCCATGTGCACTGACGGGGATCAGAAGCGTGTCACGTTGGCCTTGTCCGATCGATTTCAGGTAATTTCGAATCATCCTAAGCCCGGTAAACTCTCCTTGCGCTCCAGAATTGGGTTGGATGCTGCAGGCATCAAAGCCCGTAATCACACAAAGCTCCTTTTCAAGGTCTTTGACCAAGTCCGGGAAACCCCCAAGCCTAAACAATGGGGTAAGCGGATGGAGGTTGGCCAGTTTTGGGAAGCTCAACCCTATCATTTCCGATGTAGCATTTAACTTCATCGTGCAGGAGCCAAGAGGTATCATGGTGTTTGCCAGCGATAGGTCCTTAGCCTGTAAGTGGTGTATATACCGCAACATTTCAGTTTCGGAGTGATATTTATTGAAGACTGGTTGTTCCAGGAACTTTGACTGTCTGGCAAAGTCTGCTCGGACCTGCCCCATGTTTCCAGCTTCCAGCACTTTTCGAGTAGCATCTTCGGCAATCTTGCCGGAGTGCCGGTCCAACAAGTAGTATTGTTTTTTCTCATCTCCGTCTGTTGTTGCCGGGGCGTCACGCCTAGCAGGTCCAATGTAGTTGAATCGTTGGATTAACTTGCCAAGTCTAGACCAGTCCGTAACTTCATCGAATGACACGCTTATCCAGTGGTTATCACCATCTTTATAGCCCCTCAGTTCCCCGGCAAACATATAAGACAGAGTTTGCATCTTTTTCCATGTCTTCGGGTCGGTAAATCCAATGTGCACAGTATCAAAATCGCTTTCCTTAACCAGTTCTGACGGCCAGCCGATATCTAATAGCGCCTGAGCAAATATTTGCCTAGTAGCCACAACTTTTTGTGCAATCTTCTTGAGCCCCTTCGGTCCGTGGTACACGGCATACATGGCGCTCATATTGGCGAGAAGCGCCTGAGCGGTACAGATGTTACTGGTGGCTTTTTCGCGTCGAATGTGCTGTTCACGAGTCTGAAGCGCTAGACGGTAGGCCTTGTCGCCAAGCCTATCTTTGGATGCTCCGATTAAGCGACCTGGAAGCTTGCGTTTGTGCTTATCTGATGTTGCGAAGAAACCTGCATGGGGGCCACCAAGACCCATTGGGACTCCAAATCGCTGAGCGCTACCAAAAGCAACATCAGCACCCCATTCACCGGGCGGTTTCAGCATCGTGAGGGCCAATAGGTCAGTGCCACAGCAAACTATTCCACCTCTTGCATGAATATCCTCCGTGAAGCTCGGAAGCCACTTTCCAGTATTCGAGTCTATATCAGGGTATTGAACCATCGCACCGATCATGTCGCCATCGCCAATCAGCTCATCTAAATTGGCACTTTCGAGATCCGCCACAACGATTTTGATGTTGAACCCTTCAGCGCGTGGATATAGCCCAGCAATTGTTTGGGGGAACATCTTATTCGAGACGAGGAAGAGCTTTTTTGTTGACTTCTGCCTGGATGCCGGAAGGCACGCATAGGCAAATGTCATTGCTTCGGCCGCAGCGGTCAGTTCGTCAAGTACCGATGCATTTGCAATTTGGAGGCCCGTAAGAGACGTAACCATGGTCTGGAAATTAATTAAAGACTCCAGTCTTCCTGTATAGCTGTAAGCATCTGCACCATTTCAACAAAAACAAGAAAAACAGAGAAACTTACCCTGGCTGATCTCAGCTTGATACGGTGTATAGCTGGTATACCATTCTGGACACTCCAAAATATTACGTTTAATAACTTCAGGAACCTTTGTTCCATAGTATCCCTGGCCGACGAACGAATATGAATTCGTAACGGCACTCACGATTTCTTTCAATCTTTTCTGCCATTCTGATTCGGAAAGTCCATATTTTTGAGACACCTTCAATTCCTGGCCTGACCTGATCTGTTCCGGAACAACGCTGTGAATGAATTCCTCCATAGACTTCATACCTATAGTATCAAGCATCTGCTTTACTTCCTCGGGATCGGGTCCAATGTGTCGTCGAGGAAGGGTGTCGAGATCCGCGAGCGGCTCCGGTGCCGTAAGATTGGTCTGTCCATCGAAAACCAGGTTCTCTTTCATAAACGGGAGTTCAAGCTCAGGTCCGCGATACGGGATGTTCCAGGTTTTTAGACGGGGTTTGATTTTCCCTGCCGGGATTTTGGCCTTGTTGGCATCATCCGATATCGTCTTATCCGAAAGACATCTTCGAATAGTGGTAGCAGGCAAGCGTGCCGCCAATCGGTGTCGCGTGGGAAGGATAATTCGAGTGGATCTGGCGAGATGTGTCGTCATATTGCTGGTGTATTGGGCAAACGCCTCAAAGACGTTGAGATAACGGTTTATTCGAGTACAAATTAATTTTATTTTTTTATTTTTTCAGCCGTCCCGGGCCAAACTTTCTTGAGGACGAGAGCCTCGTAAGGAAGATACAGGAGATGTATCAACCAGAAAGTCGGTGCGCCAATGCAATAGAGGTCCGAGAGATGTTGGCGGTTGTTGGTTGTGAAGAGAAAGATTTTTTTGGCGATAGAGGTTGTTGGGATGAAGGAAATCTCGTATCAAAGGCAACTTTTGATACACCCATGCCAGTGGATTTTCTCGTACCACTGCCGAAGTAAAAAAAATTAGTCTTGCCATTAACCTTCTAAGACAGCGACTAATTTTTTTCTGTTTGTTTGGGCAGTAAAGCCTGTGAAAAGCCCGAATTCCAATTGGGCTTTAAACTTCTCATAGACTTTTCGCAATTCGGCTATCGATGTCGCTTGAAGTGAGTTAGCACAAGAGCTACCTATCAGTGCTCCCTATTACATACCACATGGAGCTGCAAATGGCCCCTCCAAGTCTTCACTGCTCCGACAAGGGTGTAAATGCAGCTAAGAACTCCACCGATAAGCAAGGGACCGCCTGTGTAGGCATGCAATGTTCATCCGTCTGTACCCTACAGCACTTGTCCTTCCGAGCTCCAGTCCCGTTCATGTCGCCATCCAGCCATTAGTCCGCCAGCAAAGATGATAACGGGTAAACTCGGGGCTAGTTGGCTCCTTCGGTGGGTTTCCGACTCAGAAGCCTATTCTGATCAGACCAGCGAGTGTTCTTGACGATTCGGGCCAGCCGGCCAACGCATCGGGCGGGTTTTAATTCACATTTTTCTCAGGTAAAATTGACATAAAAAGTCTCCGAAGGGAAATATCATTGCAATTGCAATCGGTACTATCCGCAGAGACTGGTCGACCTCGGGTCCGAACAAAGTCAGTCTTGGCGAGAATCCGGATAGCAATCATCGGGATGGGAGAACTGCAATGATCTGTCGTGTTTCCTGGAGGTTGGAGAATTCGAAGCTCGATAGCTTGGGCTCACAAATTGGCAGAGATGCAGATGTCGGAGTAAAAAATTAGGGTCAGGGGGCTGAGATGTTGCATTTTTAGCCACCAACGCATTATGGGGGAGCCTTGACGTGGGGCGACTTCGCTAAATTCCGCCTTATGCATGGCATTGATCACTATGCCTTGAATTGACAGCTTATGTTAACAAGTTACAGGGAAATATCTTGGAAAGTATAAGCTACCGAAATCATGAAACGTATGTCATCTGACAAGCGAAGGTAGATGGATACAATTTTACAATCGGACAATCGTACCGAGCTAGCTTGGCACCTTGACATCCAGTCCCTGATCATGCGGTCGCTAGCGTTCCCGGTCTAGACTTGGTCGCCTCGAAACAAGTAGATTCAATATTTCCCTGTTTTTCTTGTCTCGTGAACCAGAATCCGGTTTTGTTTTCCAAATTTATCAATCATCAATTCGCCGTGTACTTTTCGTTCTTATAATATTACTTCGCACATTGCCCAGACAGACTAGTTCACAAGGCCTATATCTCCCGCACGGAACATTGAGATCTTTAGTCCAATGGATTGTGACATCAACGTTGTGATCAGTCCCTGCATTATGTAGACTTCAATCAAACCCGATACGCCTTCTGAGTCAAGTGGAGCACCTTAGATGTAGCTTACAAGAATAGAAGAGCCCAATGTTCACAATCTCAAATACAATGCCAAGCATTATCGAATTGCGACGGTGCTTCAGAGTCGAGACTAGATTTTGTGACAGGAGATGGGTCACATGCTCCAACCAGAGCTGGATAGGAACGTGCATATCTTACACTTCCAAGAACCCGAAATTTATTATCTGGTTAGCCAATTCTAAAACTAAGTGCCTACTTAGTAAAAAAGAGTTCATATCAATGACTGTACACTTTCGGGGCAGTTTCTTTCCTTCCACGAGAAGGACGAATGTAGGTCCTCAACTAGATAATTTAGTGAAAAGGATTGCGATCAAGGCAGACGCGTCGCCTTATGCCAATCCATAGGCCAAGGAAACAATCTCTCTTATAAATTCCAAAAGAAACTCTGCTGCATTGATACGTCTCATCATGATATCATCATATTATCAACTCATTCCCTTCGGAATGTGAATTGCCATGAGTCAGTTCATCGATTCGTGTTCTAACGGATTCGCAAATTTTGTTGTCAGATGCATCAGAGTATGACAGCGTAGTGTGGAATTATTAGTCAAGTAGAAGATATTTTCGACCCAAGAAGGAAGAATGCAGAAGCCCCTAGTTACGTGAAGGATCTGTAGAAAATGCTAGAGTCATGTGCAACCAATGATCAGCCGTATAAGGATAAACATAATCTAAGTTTCATGCATCATGTTGATTCACCCTACGCCCCACAGGGTATGTTTTAGCTTCCATCGCTGATAGCACGTTGCTGAGTGGCTTTTGAATACATGCAAATGCTAATTACGAGACACGAAGGCAACAGTCCAATCAAATTGGTTTAAGCACCGACGTCTATTGTCGGGCCGCAATGACGGCAGTGGAGCAATCATGAGCCGCTCTGACTCCGTGGCATAGGATCACCGAATCAGTGCGAGATCCACATGACTATGAAACCAAAGGACAGCAACCAGAGCTAGTTCCCAATCATGATGGATGCAGGCGGAGCGTCCTTAGAGTGCCTAAGAAATAGACATGCCTGAAAACTTTGTTATGAATGTAGGGTTATTTTATTAGAAAGATATTGCTAAGCTGAAAGTATGCAATCATTAGCCCGCCATCGGCTGTTCCAGACCCTATGGTTGTCCTCATACACAATGAAAACTCTTGATAATTGCTATAATAATCAAACTGTGTTCGGTAAATTAGTCATGACGAAGTGTCCATCATGACGGCGAGCCCTTGCGCCGCTGCATTGTCGCCTGATCTAGTTATGCAGGATTCCAACAGGATACTCTGACGACCTGTTGATCCGCGACGGCGAAGGTAGAGTTTCCAACAATGGTTTCATGACCCGGACATAGTAATAAATGCCGAGGTATCACGATATCCTGAAAGAGAAAAAAAAAGAATGAATAACTTTGATTCAGAGAGGCCAAGCAATAGAATATTGTAATTGTAGTGATAGATTCGATTCACTAGCGCTAAGCTCCCTGTGTCAAAGCTATTTGGAGTGCTCAGTTGCTAAAAAAAAGTCCGGTGTGACAAGTTAACAAGGGGCACTCAATGTCAGGACCACGGTTCAATTCTCAGGCAACAGGTCGCTAAGTCGGAAAAAATATCCCCAAGTTTAAGTTTTGAATCGGATAGAGTAACTGCACGTTTCTGCCGGCATGCCCCACTGGTTCTCTGGTGAACCGCTATTTTGGTACCTTGAACCTTTATTTTGAAAACAGGGAACGTTAAGCATCCCGGGGCACCCTAGACATGAGTATGTTGGCGTAGACCCATCTGATCGGTGAGTCCATCTCCCAATATCGGCGGTTTAGTAGACCGAGGCACGAGTATCAGACGTATGCCAATCCTATTTTAATACTATTTCAGCTGTTGGATGGCACCCCGATCTGGAAAACTCGTGTGTTCCGGTAAACTATCTGCCACGTCCGAATTTTCGGACAATTCTTTTGGGGTGATTCTTCAAATCTTGCATCTAATGTTAGCCCCTTCCATTTGGAATTGTCAATACAAAAACAGGGCATCAAGCCACAAGCCACAGTTGACAGGGGAGAGGCTTGTACGGCACTCAACCGAGCGACAACTTGGCAGGTGACACCAAATGTTCCCAGATGTGGAATCAGGCGTTCCCAGAGGCTCCTCAGAGGTGCCGCACTCCACCCAAAGGATTCCCTCACATTATCAGCTAGGCATGGATATGCAACTAGTCCCAGGGCCAAGGTTCCCGGAGCATCCGGGCGTAGACACTCCGCAGTTACAAGTCAGCGTTAAAGCCACAAATACATACATGCTCGAGTGTGTGGCTGGTGGAACGTTCCGGCATTAGCTGGCTCATGCACTCCTCACTGATCGCTAAAAATTGTGTTATCTCGCCGAAGAAACCTCATACTGCGCTACCCCTCGCAGTAACAGGCCTGCACACCTTCGCACTCCCCATTGTGTATACCAGCTGGCTTGTGGGACGCTTGCACGCAGAATCAACTGTCCCACCAGCGTAGAACAGAACTGGCTAGGCCAAGGCAAAGCCGACGGCAACGTAAGTCTTTCGTGACAAGTATACTAATCATAGTTTCGCAAATTTGGATGATACTGACGCCGAAATGCCACGAAAGGCTACGATGCTACGAAATTGACCACCTGTCAATTCTTCCGACAGGATACATAAATTTTTTTTTTTTTTTTTTTTTTTTTTTTTTGATGAGTGTGTGTGGGGGGGAAAGAAGGGTGAAATGGGATGCTGCATCTCAATTGCTCAATCGCCCGACGGGTCGTGGATCTCGGTTAGCTATTACCTCTGATAAGCTAGCCGGATCTTAAGCCTCATGGTTATGAAACTGCGGCTATCGACCAGTAAAAACGCTCGGAATGGGCGTCATTAAAGGGCCACGAATGACGGGTGCCTCCGGAGCCGTTGGATTGGATCGAGGAACCCGACCTAGGGCCCTCTTGCGAAAGCTGACTAGACGTAGAGGAGCAAGAGCGCATGCGGTGACTAAACGGACCAATCCGCCAGAGTGTTCCTGCATAGCTGAAAGCCGAGAATCCGGATCGTTTGAAGGCTCACGAGCCTCGTGACGGCTAATGCAGGATGTGCGAAGCTACAATTCATGAGTATCTGCAAATGGTATGGACGCTCAAGTGTTTGTCAGCACTTTCAATCTAGAGCGTCAGCACGGTTTCGGTTAGGTCTACAGCACCCACATTATAGGACAAAATATTCGTTAATCCACTGTCGCGCTGCCTAAAGCTCCAGGCCTGCAGGCCGCAAAATGAGAATAGCGTCTACTAGCATGCCGTTGTGGAGAATTGCAAGTTTCAACCTCAAAAAAGATGTTCCCTTGGCTATCAGTCATATGTATGTATTCCTATGAGAGCGAACAAGCTTCAGCTCGAGCAGAGTCTACCATAATCAGAATCTAGTCACTGAATGTGCGTTCTGCATAGCCGGGAACCGACATTGATGCAAAGTCTTGCAGCGGCGCCTCAAAGAGGAGCAAGGAGGCTCAACTGTTCGTATCACAGGGAACGAAGCGAAAGCCTGCCTGGAGGCCTGGGCAGGGTCTGCCAAAACCAACGCCAAGTTGCAAGGGTTCTGCAGGTGCTGCTCCACTTCCAGCATCCCTGCCAAAACCCGTATGATGATTGGTGAACATCTAATCGCAGAGAGCGAACGTTAAAATATGTATATTCCCATCCTAAATCCCAGGACAGGGAAGAAAAGCATGATGCAGCAAGCTAGCTCATGAGCAAGAAAGCTCAGGTACGGCATGACCTGGACTCTTGGACTAAACGTGGTTGCTTAGTCGGAACCACCGTTAGACGGGTTACCACCCACCCATTCGCTCTCAAGCTCTTGATATCATGTTTCCACGATAGTATCAGGTCTCATGGGGAAATTTGAGCAAGTTGATCCACTAGTTACTGTTTTTATGAGTTCGTCATTGCGGACAGGCGTATTGGCTACCCAATTCTTCTGCACAATGAATCCTGGGAGGATTTTAGACTCACTCAGACTTCAGATACTTAAGAGACTGGATAGCCTGTGTTTGGGAATGAAAAAATCATCGAGTGGACCATCAGCAGTCAAGAATCGAAACAGTCAATTTCGAAGACAGAGATAAATCACTATTTAACTTTGAGAAATCAGAGTTGACAAAAGACACCTTGCAATTATCGCACTTGCATTGCCCTAAAACGGTCGAATGCCCGCATTTGATTGAGTCTACCGGAACCCGTACCTGAAAGAGTATACTGCACGTACTGCATTGTTTTCCGTTCCTAACGAGATCTCTTCTTTCCAATTAATCGCAATACACACAAATCGCGCGGAGACTCTGCCCGGAGCCCAGATAGTTAGACTCCCAGGCTGTGCTATTGTTTGCAGCGGTACCACTACCTCTAAAATACGGTCAAAGGGTCCCACGACCAAACGCTACCTACCATCCACTACTTAGGTAATCCTTCGGGCTTACCTAGTTTGTGTTCGGTTCTCGAAATAGCTCCAGGAAATCAGATTTCTGGATTGGGATTCTCAACACTTCAGATATCAAGCAAATGTAAATTAGGAAACCTCAATCGTCAGAATAAGGGCAATCAGAGCGCTAATACCAGCCGACTTCAGCTAGCCACTGGACATATCCACATTCGCAGTTCCAAATACCGCTTCTCGAAGACTGTGAATTCGGCTTGTGGGAAACTATTCAATTCCAAAGGCAACATACGACAACACCATCGTACTAAAATCAACACATTTGTTTTTCCCGCCGGGTGTCGTTCCTGGACTTTCGCTTCTTCGCTCTTGCCTACCGTACGGCTCATTAATTGGAACATCGCGTACGGGGAGGACCGAAGCCGGATAGTGCATCTACCATCTTAAGACCGGTATCCTCTTTAAATTCAGATATATACCTAGCGTCCCTAAAATAACTACGACACCATCGGAGTTACCTTGCCGGCATTAAGTATACCGTTTATATCCATTTTCCAACAACATCTGGGTTTAGAAGGTAAGACTTTTCCGATCCGTTCAATCCATGCAAGTTCTCCGTTCGAAAGTAAACCCGGTGCAAGTTGAGCCCAAATTCCCGTCACACACACTCTCTAGCCTGCATATGCAAGCCTGCTTGCGCGGAAAATTTTATATAGCTATGTCAAGTGCAGAGCCATCCCAGGTCTTGATAGTTCAACATCATCAGAATCTTGTATTTTCCATATAGCCTCTTAATTTTTTCGTTCAGAGCGACATAGATTCTTGAATAAGAACCTAAGAATAAGCAATTTAATCTGCGGATTGTTAACGGTATTCTATCTACAACAGACCCTCTACATATAGCCGCAATCCTGATCTCTATCACTCTCCACTTCCACACTCCTCTATACCTTCTACAGAGCGAACAAGATCGCTCTGACACCGGTAGAACACTTGCATACACCTTCGACAGCTAGGGTAATATTTCAGCAATATATAGAGACCGAATTTCCGCCTACCCATATTCTTCAACATCCCACAATGTCTCAAAGATCGACAATCGATTATTCAAGCGCTAATATGCCGAAAGCCAGCAAATTAGAGTACTTCAAATGTACACAGTGTCGCAAAGACAGACAAAAGGTTAGTAGATTTCATCCTTCTTAATTACACAATGCCCACCAAGATAAGTTGGAAACTCAACTTATCGTCGATTTTGTCCACACAAAAGAGGGGTTTTCGATGGTGTTAGGACCTTCCCCTTTTTTGCCAACCTCTCTACCCTAAGCCAAGACAAAAGGAAATATATACTAACAGAGCTTCGTTTCCAACAGTGTGTGCCGCGTGAGCGCCCATGGCCAGGCGTCAAATGTGATAGATGCATCAAGTACGGTTATGCTTGCTCTGCGAATGTCTCGAAGTCTGGAGAAGAGCCACCAGTCTATCGTACTCGAGGAATGCCACATTCTCAGTCAACCGCTGCTGGCTCGAGGGCAATGGTACCTCCGGAAATGTACTCTACAGGAACAATGGTTCCAACTTTACCAAGTACCACTCTTGGAGATTACCTAGCTGATCCGGCGTTATATGCTGCGACGCTTAGTATGTCGACATCCCACATTACTCCGACTCACCGATCACCTCCTACGCTTTCACGATCCCATTCGAGCTATGATTTCGTTCAACCAAATATGCTTCAGGCCCCGACGGTTGCTTTCGACTGGCTTCTTACGTTGAACTTCACCAACTACGTTTACGGGTACAACTACCTTGCTGTCGAAGACAATAACGCAATCCGAAGGCTTTACAGATCTCTGGAGAAGCGTAAAAATAGTATAGCACGCCACAGCATGTACGAAATGACTGGCCAAGTGGACACCTTCTACCAAGAGGTCGCAGGGTCAGGACGCCGCTCATCTGCAATGTCATCTCACTGGGAATACCAGCAAAGCCCACCTGGAGCCATGCCAACAAACCCAATCGCTCATGAAGATAAGAGAGGAGCACGGTGGCAGTCCTTAGTTGATACTTTATCACCAGAAATTCTATTAATCGATCCGTACGCCTCAAACACCTTCCTAAGCACCTTAGAACATGGAACAGACGACGACTTCGAACTAGCCAAGGCATCCGTGTGTAGCGCAGGGAGTCGTACTTGGGAGATATGTTTGAAGCTAACCGGAGTACACAAAATGATCGAAGACCTTGAGGAAGGGAAAACAACCCTCGCACCCGAAGTTCGCAAATGGATCGCTGGTGAAATTCAACGCAGAGTCCACGACGCAATCCCAACTGTTTATGCTAGTTCTTCACGAGGAAGCGCCCACAGTTTACACAGCGAAATAGGAGTGGACATCGAATGAAACTTTCAACATGGCGATTCTTCTGCCTCGCACCTAACACTGAATTTTCCACATGATCTTGTTTTAGATAGCCAATTGGTGCTTACTTAAGATATCTCTACTTTATTTCTTTATTCTTATTTTTATTTTTATTTTATTTTTCCTTTTTTGTTCTTTCTTCCTTTTTGTGTATTTTTTTTCGCTTCTTGATTGTTTTTAATGCCACCTTCCCGCCCTTTTGAAACGTTCCCGTTCTTCGCTGTACATGTCAGCAGCCACAATGATGTATCCACTATCTTTGTAATCTGTTTCGCTGAATTTTTTTTCTAAGCCCCGTTACCCAATTTTCCAGTTTTCTTTTGTAGTTTTCCTACTGGGCAGGACTCAAACTTCATCCTTTCATCGCCACTCTGGGCGCATCATTTGCAATATTTGAACATGGATAATCACTTAACTTCTATATTCATTTCATAACTCATGTCCTTAGTGTAACTTTTTTTTTTCTACCTCTACTCCCCTGCATTTAGCGTACTCTACTGTAGCCCTTGAAGCGTGTTAAAACAGTTGTTCATATCTGATACCGGTGTTCACCCTTTTTTTTATTTTCTTGATCAATTCGTACCACCCCTCAACGTTCGCATTGCGATGGAGTTCCTTTCGTCTACCCGACGTTGGTTTAGATTGTTGATGAGCAAGGCATTATACATAGGCGCCAACACCTGCTTCTTTCCCCTTTCCTTTGCTTGCATATAGTTATTACAATAGAAATTCACTCTCAATTCTCCACACCGAAATAGATCTCGTACGAACTTTGATAACAATTTCGAACTGTGTGAAGGATTTCATGATGATTCATTCATCGATGTCCCGATCATGACATGACAACTGCAATGAAATCAATGGGAAACTTCTCCAACAGATAAATGTGTTGGATCTGAAGTTAATTCTGACCAATCACCAATTCAAACTTCTCCCTCAAAGACCCGTATTATGAGCCCAAAAATGAGTAATCGAACCGTTCAGCTCTGGGAGGACCAGCGCGAGTCGGATCCTCCGTTAGAGTGCATCCAAGGCCGAGGGGGCAGTGGAAGAATCGCAAAATCGAGGGGCCTGGTTCTCGGTTCTGCAGATGTACGTAACCGAGGACCTGACAGGGCGTTTTGTTGGTCGTGGCGGAAAATATTAATAAACGTATTAATATTCATATACCGATCTTGTCGTATTGTGTATATGTGTCCCAAGGAGCGTCAAGGGAGATCCATGGTTGTTGATTGGGCTGTGGCAGCATCATGCGCCCCGACATCTGATATGTTGCATGCATAAACAGGTATCCTGCAGCCAGAGCATGGGAGAGATTACTCATCGGTGGGTATCGATGGTTTTGGAGAATCTTTAGGCGAGGAAGGCTGGCCCTTGTCCAGCTGAATTGATTCTATCAAGACTCTTGGTTGTAAAAACAAGTAAGCTTGAGCCAATTACCGAATATTAACATGAAGGATTCAAATATTTAAACTAGTTACGTAGATTGAAAGTTTTCCGATGGGTAAAGACCGTTCCCAAATATGATAACTATCAATAGCCATCTCAGTCTCGGGCCAAGATTGAAACAGTCACTAATCCAAAAACCGTCGTATGGACCATCGGCGATGCCGTATCAAAACGTTCCGACCGGGTGGTTCCGACCCAATTAGGTCAAAGGGTTGTGTAACCTTATTTCAGGGCAGGAATTCAACTGCCGGCGACCCCGTATCTTCAAACGGCCGAAACTTGGGTCGCAGATTATGACTACCCCAACCCGGGTCGCCAACAGCGGGAGCAAGCGACCTCGGCTTTCTGTTATTCGTTGCCCTTGCTCCAGGCCTGTTTAATATACCTCGACCTTGATATTGCGGGATAGGTTATAACGGGTGCATATACTCGGGACGGCTGACAGATCGAGGCCATTGCATTGGTGTGTTGCAGTCTGGTCGATTTCTGTGTTGTAGCACCGGCATTGTGTACCTGCGGACCCAGTTTCTAGGTGACAACTAAACTTTTACATTAACACGGACGAAGGAATATTTCCTGGAATGAATAGGAAGATGCTTCTTACTCTCTCTGGTTCTTTTAGAGATCGCGAATTCATCGTGCTTGAATGGGCTGTTACCGCTCGAGGCTGGACCGGTGCGAGTTTAACACATTTGCTCAAAATTCGAGCTTTCTAGCCCGTACCTCGATGCTCCACTTCGACATTTCGGGTAAATGGCGTTCGAGATGGAGTTTAAATCGTTGAAAATAGCGAAGAGATGATAAAAAGGTGCGTGGCTTCATAAATCGATTGTATTCCATCCGTGCTATCATCTACTGGCTTCAGCGCCATCGCCATCTGCAATTCCTCCGGTGTTAGCTCTACAGATCTAGATAGTCTCTGTATATGGGTATATTACCTAGCTTAGTACAAATCTCGAATCAAGATCTAGCTATGGTCATTATCACCGAGTAGCGGGCCATGAATCTGGGCCTGAGAGAGAAGATGGATCGATCAATAGAAGTTTCGGATACAGACGAGCAGACTTTGCCATCGGTATCCGGTCAAAAATCTAGCTTCCCCTTTTCCCCAACCATTCCGCTGACTCATCCACCGCATTGCACGTGTTCATATGGACATCTGCGAACGCCACAAAGGAAAGTCCGAGTGGCAGTGGTTCGCGGATAGCGAACGTAGACGACCCGCGTAAGGTCGGCCAAGGGTGTCTATCATTGGGCCACGCAGTCAAGGGCTAGGGAATATCGGACAGCTAAAGGATACCATTACCAAGTTCGTCGATGCTAACCTGCCTAGGCAGGCTATAATGCAGCCTTTGGATAATTCGGAATGAAGGCAGGCCCGCTGTCACGGTGCGGAGATTCCTCGAACGGATACCTACAGCTGTACAGACTCGCAAATGTGCATGTGCATGCTATCGATTGTCAGCATTGACTTGATAATGACACAGGAATTAGTAATCTTCGCAATAGCCAAGGCCCAAATATGCAAGTATCAACGGGTATTAACAGCTACTAAGGGTACTCGGAAGGTACGATTGTTTCCAATTGGTCGTGTGGAGAAGTCCGAAGGCACCTATTGATTTGGTTCCGAGATATATATCAAACTTAGATATGGGGCTGAAGGATCTCAAAAAATTGCGACCTCCGCCACCAATATCTAAGATCCCTGACTCGTGAGCCTCAGATAACTTATTACATCAGGTAGTAAATAACTGGTTCTGCACTTCTCAATATTTGCAGGTCGTCAATGATTACTCAACTAGCGACCATAGCCTCTCCCCCAGCTTAAGAAATAGCATGGACTCAACACATTCTTACTCACACCCATGTGCGAGCGATAGTCCTTCGATATCCAGGTCCTAAGTTGCACACTAAGGCTCTTCGGATGGGATGTCCCGTATAACGTGATCAGCTTCCATAGTTGATAAAATGATTTGAAAGTAAACGGTAGTACAAGGTTTAGATAAACAACCCCCCAATCGCGTAGTAACTCCGCACGAATAGTTAATCCCCTTGACAACTCATGATAACTAGTCAAGCTTGGATCTAAAGCCCTTGCCCCAGGTACCATTTCTCCGCAGCTTTCGAGTAAGTGCTTCCTTTTGGGGGGCCTTATGATAGCTAGGATCTTGATCAGGAAGCTGCTGCGAACTATGAACTTCCTTGTCATCCAGTATACACATTATCCGAAAAATGTTAAACATGACAACCCCTACAAGCTTAAATCCCTTAGGAATATACCCAATAATCCGAAAGTTTTTAGTTTTAGTTGTACTCCGGGGCCCCATCACCTCAGATTCCGAATTTATATACTCTGGAGATTCTTGTCGAGGCTTTGGCATCCTAAGTTTACATTTACGCGGGGTATTGATGCCGGTGCCTGGAAGGTGTGCTGAGTCCTTTGGGCTTTGAGCCTGCCGCATTGCGGCTACCTTCGCTGTAGCTACTTCCTTGAATATATTACGACGTCGAAGTCTGGATTCGAAGGTTTGACGCCGCTGGGCGAAAGGCAAAGGTTCGGGTCCCGAGGTCCGTGGCGCCGGCTGTGTGTTGGTGCTTGCCATGGTTGTAAGTTATATCGCTGGTAATAATTTATACAAAACTCCGCATGGATGGGTGAGAGAGAGCGAAGTGGTGGCTTGGAGGCCAGGGGAAAAAAAATGCTTGGTTAGGAATTTCAATAGAGCAGACTCCTAGGCCATTGAGTTGATAAAAACCTATATGATACTAGAAAATAAAGCGGAGGTTGAAGTATTAATAAACGCGAGCTATTAGGTCAGATTATATGCAAGTCTTATTTGGTCGGAGAGGACGAAGCATGCAGATTTCAGACGCAAATATTAGCCTCAAGGCTAAAGTACATGTACTAACACACTAATAAAAGGTCTCAAAGGTGGCAAAGATACTGTCTTTACGGAACATTTCCTGCAATGTGTACATTGATATATAGAATTTTGGCGCGCAGACCATGCATAGAGCACAGGGTCTGACACCGCAATTAGTATCATTTATGAAATGGATATCGGTCCGGGTAATTTTATCTCGAGAAATCGATGAGGCTCATGCATATAAGAAACAGTACAGATTGTTTCGACAATTTGAAAAGGTGGAAAGATGGTCTAGTAATACAAATCGCTGAATGCACGTTAATATTATGCTAAGGTTTTTTTTGACAGTCCACTCAAAGAAAGAAGCCAAAATTTTCCGCTAGTGTACGCTGTGGATGGAGTTAGTTGGGGGACTTTTTGTAAACATTAGGAAATTAAGCAGAGATTTGAAGTATATAAATGCTGAATAGAATACCAGATTGGTAAGGACTATTTCCGAGTCCTGTAAATGTATTGGCAAGGATAAATCCATATTGGGTTCGTTCTAGTACCAGCTTCCTAAGCGGCGCCCACACCACCCCAGTTGACCCTTCCGAATTCCTTCCTCGAGCCGCTGAGGTCTCCTTGAAGAAGATCGCCATAGCGCCCCATGTCCTCACGCATGCCGTTGGAATTTTCTGTTTGGGAATCTGTGTTGTGGTGCCCACCGCCGAACATATGCGGGAGGAAAGTTTTCGTAAGTTGGGGTAAAAAGCCAAAATCTGCACCACCTTCACTCAGGTCCTCCCGAGAGTGGTGTGGACTCCAGTCGAGGTTGTAAGTAGAGTCCCGCTTCTTGCGACGGCGTTCGTAGTCATCAGATTGAGTCGTTCGAAGGGTTGGCGGCATATTTCTGTGAGAAGCAGAGTTCTTATTACCACCCATGAAGTCTGCGACCTCGTCGTCGCTCTCGTGTTCACTATCACCTAGCATGAAATCGTCGTCGAAAGCTGCGGCGTATGCACGCCGGAGTCTATCCAACGCGGCTCCCTCGAGGTGGCGAGTCCTTCCTAGGAGTCTCAGGACACCTTCTCCGATTGCCCCAGTGAATAGAGGAGCCCAGGCAGTTCGTGCATGGGGATCTCGTTCATTGACATCGAGCTCTTCAAAGTCTGCCGCAAGTTGGCGGGCGACGCGTTCGTCGTCTTCAGTGCGAGGATCCCAGCCCCAAGCCAAGTCGTCAACTAAATGGCCGTTTTCGTCAAGACGGGGAGGCGGAGCATCGTCTTCCTCTGGTGGGAAGTTGAACCACGGGCATTCACACGTTTTCCACTTGGCACCACAGATCATGCAGAATTCTGCTGTGCAACGGCAGGTCATATGGTTACACCCCCTCTCGAGTTCTACCATAGCTCTGCAGCTATAGCATCTCTGCCAGCCTAACTCCTTCCCGAGTTCACGAACTTGATTCAAGAACTCGTCCTTAGGACACTCCTCCTTGCCGTGTTCTTTAAGACCACAAAGACCGCAGACAGTCATTTTACAGCGTGAGCAAGTTCCAACCTCAACACCTTCGACTGTTGTGAAATCCGTAGGCTTGATCCACTCTCCACAGTCTGTAGCCGGGCAATATCGCCGGTTAGTGGTTGTATACTCTTGGTACTTCTTATTCCAGAGGATTTTCGTCTTTCTGGAAAGGAGCTTATCCACATGATGAAGGGGGATGTGTTGCGTCGGCTGGCAACATCGAGGAGGCATATGTGCAGGGTCTGTCAACGAAAGATCGAAGAGACGGACGAGGCAGTCGTTACAGAAAGCATGGCCGCATTCCAACTGCGCGGCTTCTGTTTCTGGTATATCGTCGGACAAGCAAGTGACACATTCAACCCTTCAATTCACTAGTTAGTATACTTCGTTCAAAGAAGCTAGCTAGGGTTTTCGTCAGTACGGTGTCTTCAACTTACATTGTTGGAGGCTCTGGAGGCGCTGCGGGTTCCAAAGGTGCCCCGGCTTTGAGCTTCCGAGATATTCTAAGAATATCACCGAGAGATGCATGTCTTTTTCTTCTCCTTCTTGGCTCGACCGGCTGGCCCACGCTCTCTGAGCGGGGTTCGGGGAGTGTCGCTGGTGCTGGTTCTGCCACCGGTACCACTGGTGCCTCGGGAATGGTAGGAGTAGAGGCTTTGGGTGGAGTTGGAACAGGGACTTCCTCTGGGCTTCGATCGTGTGGCCTTTTATTGGGGCTTTCCTCGGGAGCCTTGGGTTTGTCCCTAGATCTTCGCTTATCTCTGGAATCTTTTGAAGATGAAGATACTTCAGAGTGTCCACGATGGTGACGGTGGCTCCTGCGATGGCTGCTATCCCTACTGCCATCTCCTCCCTTATCCCTGTCTCTTTCCCTGTCTCTTTCCCTATCCCTATCTCTATCCCTTTCCCTATCCCTTTCCCTATCCCTTTCCCTATCCCTTTCTTTATCCCTTTCTACATCGTCGCTATGATGTCGGTGGTGGCGATGTCGATGCGCGCTTCGGGGTGTACTAGGTTCACTAGCAGTTCGGTCCATAGGAGGTCTCTCATCACCTTTTTTGCTTGAACGTGAAGACTTTGCATGACTATCACAAATTGTATCAGTACGGCTGATATTTAATTTTATATACAGGATATTATAAGAAAATATTGAAAGCATTAAAGAATTCCGATTGAATAACTTTACGGAAGCAAATTGGAGGAGGAAGAAGAAAAAAATTAAACGACACCTACAGTCTCTCTTCTTCACTATTATCTGCATGGGTACTCTTCCCGCTGAGCCCAAGTAGTCTCCTAAAGCCTCCACCTGTCGATGTATGGGCTCTCTGCAGTGTAGGACGAATACCCAGTTTGTCTTTAGAGATCTCGTAGAGATCGGCAGCAGACCCTTTTGACTTTGGCTTCTTCTCACGAACTGCGGATATTGGCCGTTCTCGCGAGCTGTGTGACAGTGGAGTGGGAACTTCCTCCGGGGTAGACGGCATATCGGATGACGTGTCTGTTGAAGGGAGAGATTTGATTGGGGACTTTGAAGGACGAGGTGATAGCACAGTCAAGATCGTAGAGTTTCTACAGGAGGAATAAACGGAAGATCTAGAAGAGATACTACTGCAATCACTAAGCGGAGACACAGGCCTGTTTTTGCTGAAAAGTCGGTCTAGAAATTCGAGATCGTCTCTTCGAGCCTGTGCTTCCCTCCCAGCAATGATGCTTTCGTGTAATGCCCTCAAGAACTCTGCGTCTTCCTCAGCCTCCCTAGCTCTTCTTTCTTCTTCTAGACGTGTACTCTCGTTTATAGCAGCTTCTATTTCAAGGTCGATTTGTGCTCGGGCGCGTGCTTCGGCTGCTTCCTTAGAAGGAAAGAGAGGAGCCGAGGTGATTGATGTGCTGGCAGAACCACTAGGGTATAAAAAGCTATATAAAGAGTCTAAGTCGTCAAGAGAATCGGGATCCTGTTTAAGAATGGGAGAAGAATTCTGGGCAACTTTGTCAAGAGATACCAATGAAGGTTTCTTGACTTGGCCACTCGAGGATGGTGATAACGTCCGAGAGCTGGTTGATTCCTTCGAAAGTTGTGTTAGTGGCGACTTAGAATTTGGTTTGTGTGGCGCTAGCGAATTCTGAAAATGCGAAGCGTTTTCCACGAAAGCAGGGACTGGAATGTCAGAGATGGTATTGAAGAATAGAATTGACTCTTGAATGGCCTGGAAAGCTGGTTTATCGTCGGCTGGGCCTTCTGTATCAGACGAATCACAAGAATCAAACTCGTCTGCAAGGTCCTCGGAGAGCTCGTCCACGTATCCTAACTGGAATCTTTCAGACAGCAGGGGGTTGTACCAGCTTAACCTACTCCCGGTATCCGTTCTTTGAGAAGAAGAAGAACTACCAAAGCAATTGGTGTCGAGTTGGTCGGGTTTGTGGTCGTACGGTGAAAGTGTAGAAGGTCGAGGATTGGGCCTTGTCCCTGTCCTTGCCACACAAGCCTTGGACCCGGAAACGCTAGCGGTGGTATCACAAGGCACAACAGCAGAAACGCTATTCTTGGTAGGACTACTACTACAGTACGAAAGAGATCGAGACGAAGAAGAACGATAGTTCGAACGACGATATTCGACAGCTGGAGTGGCAGTGGTCGAAGTTATATATGCCGGAAGCTCAGTGGGGGATGGCGTGTTGCTTCGGCTGCTTACCTCTCCAGCTTCGAACCCGTCACTTTCGCCGTTAAGAAAAAAAGGGGAAGATGCAGAAGGAAGAGATGACGCAGATGACGAAGAAACACAGGAATACCGGAAAGAAATTGGGGAAGATACAAGAAGGGGGTTAGTTACAGAATTCGAAGGTATTAGTAAGGAGACATGAGATGGTCGTTGATGTTGAGCTCTGTGCTTAGAAGACAGGCCTGCAGTCCCAGCGGCAAGCTGAATCACCTCCATGGCAGTTTCTAGCTAAAAGGCCTAGCTGATACGCCAGTAATTGTGACGACCAATGGTAACGTCGCGAAGGCCTGCCAGCTTCGGGGTTAGCTTTACCTCCTAAGTGTTCTTGCAGTGTGGGGACCTGCCTGTGGCCGAAAGCAGGCTAACAAAGGAATAGGGTGTCGGCTGCAGCTGACAAGTTGGACCTCTTCACCGCAATCGATGCGTCCACGTCGCCGCGGAATACTCGCTAGGCCGGTCGATGGCCTGGTCAATATTCGTGGTATAAAGCCTACGGGGCTTTGGGGCCGTTCCGTTTAATCCGTAACGTTGGGCTTTGGTTTTTTCTCGATACGATACTAAGAATTGTTCCGCCCCAGAACGTGATAGTGACAGTCTTGAGTTTTTTTTGGTCTCCGCCACTGTCCGTCAAACCAGTATCATACTACTAGCTATATCCTAGCAGCCTCTGAAATCTTTTTAATTGTGCAAAGAGGTTGATTATGTTGATGTGATGCGCATTAGCGTCAAGATAGTATGCATATATGAGTTGTCAGTTAGGCAATAAGATCGATGAGATACCGATGCTATATGGCCTCCGAGAAAGGAAGTCGACCGATTCGCAAATTGCCCTTCGTTGACAAAAGTCCAAGCGGAGGGATCCAAGCCTTTTCGAATTTGCGAATTCAATAATATCCAAGACAGGTCGATCTTTGTGCTGTGCTGTACACACACCCCCTCAAGCTCCAGGATTTTAAATTTTCCCCAATAGCCGCACAGCGAACACGTCTCCCTTGCACTCGGGCTGGTTGGCCTTTTTCTATCACTTGGACAAATTCTTAAACGATCCAATGTATAGTGCAGATTGTGGCATAAATTCGGGGAGAAGCGAAGTGAAAGAATGTAAAGTTAGATGCGTGATGAGCGATATATAAAAAGAGGCACTATCGATGAACTGCCTTAGGGATATCCTAATGTCCGATGAGGTCTTGCTGCAAGAATCGTAATCGATAAGATAATTTATACATATAATTTTATTTTATTTTATTTTATTTTTCGTGTTGTTGGGCCTGGTAGTTGTCGCGAGGGAATATGAATCGATATCGCGGCGCACTGAAACAGATATTGAAGGATACGTAAGTATCGAGATACAAATGGAAAAGATGTCGGTATTTGAATGAGTGAATGAAAGTTAGGTCAATGGTTTGGTAAAACCCTCTCGATACTGCGGGCAACCAGCTGAGAAAGACCTGCGCATGGGGATGGGGATGGTAATACCTTATATCAAAAATTCAGGTATCTGTGCGAGAGGTGCTGTGCCCAAAAAGTACTTAGGTCAGGGCACACATTATTGAACTTCGAAGGAAACTAAATTACGCCTTCGGGGAGGGTCAGCGCCAGTGATCGAAGAGAGAAGAAAAAAGCATCCTTTGGAGTACTCAGGTTATCTATTGACTGAAGCCGGCGCCCGTTGCTTGATCAAGGCCAGGGGTGTATTCTCAAAGCTGTTCACTAGAAAATATAACATTTCATGCGGCCGAACAAAGGGACACCCAAGAAAAAATATTTCTTCGTTCGGCGTAGGGAATACATACATACCAGAGGGAGCAAAGGGATAATTCTCATCTTGAGTGTGGGTCCGCGGACCCATCGTCTAGAAAGACTTTTCGCGCGTGTCTGGCCATTTGTAGATCTTTCTCATAAGCACAAGTTGTTCCAAAGCCCACATGAAACATTGCTGCAAATGGGTGAGAAAGACTCCAACCAACATAACAATTTGTATCAGAGGATATGGTTGGTTACTTTTGCGCACGGACGGGGTATCGATCGATAGTCTAATAGTCAACCCTCGTATTGCAACTGAAAGTCTCAGGACCTGGAATTCAGGGTCAAAGTTCTTTTTTAAAGTTTGGCGCGTTTTCCCGCTAGACCAGTTGTCCAGACTCTTGACTGGTTAACAAGGCATATCACAACGTCTACGGCGACCCTTCCATCGATTTACTATGCGCAGTTCAATTGGAAGATATCTCGATGTTAACACGGTTTTATAGATTCCAGTTGTGAACGGACTGTCCTGCACCTTCGTGCTAATCTACTACCCTATATGGAAGGCAAGATACACCTTCGGTCCCAACTATAGGAACTAACACTCCTTGCTTCGAGTCCCTTCCTATCATGCGAACCTTACGCAGGAGGACTATTTCTTATCCTTTATTATTTGCTTCAGCTATGCTTTCTTTCTTTTTCTATTCTCCTCAAATTTGGGGCTTGGATGATAAAGCAACAACTTGGCGTAGATAAGTTCTCGAGCCAAGGCAAGGGCAGATTCGTTAATCGCAACGCCACCTCTCGGATCTTACGACTACTTCCGCTACCTATAATAGGCCTATTAGGAAAGATCACAGGAGGGAGAAAAAGTGTTGGTGACATCCACAACAGGCATTTTCGGAAATTTGATGCTGAGCGCAAAAGGCTACTGAGCAGCTTATGTGTCTCAGGATATGAGCCTTAGGGAAAGTCCGAATCTACTTTGACAAGAGGGCTGCTCGCAATATTCCGCTTGGCTGAATTCATGGAGCGGAGATCAAATACTTGATCCCAAGAGACAAGACATCCAGCTGATGATTGCGTGCTCAATTCATGACGGATGCCCCCGTGCATTTTCTATTGCTCCTACGTCTGGAGGAACCCGCACGCAATGGATGTTTCCAAGATTGTAGAACTATGCCATGAACAAGGCCTGTAGAAACTTCCCATGCACCGAGCATAAACAAACCGGACAGAGGAATTTTAGGCGATGGACCATTGGTAAATAAGTATTCCATGCCTCTTGGAGCATGTAGACCTGTGTTACCTTAAGTCCATTGACGATAAGGGGGCGGTGCGAGGTTGAGATCCGAGCGGCACTTTCAATATCAACTCCCCTCACCGGCCTCGCCACAGTCTCGCTTCACGCGGGAAGAGCGGCTGAACCGCTCAGCTTTGCATCATCGATGTCATCTTAATACAAACCACTACGTGTTAAATAATTGAATGAAATATCGCTAATATAAATTACGGATTCGGTTCTTCAAGCTGACGTCCTGGATCCGGTGCAGCTGTCGGCGTTTTTGGCACCGATATCAGCCATGATGAAAACATCAAAGTGTTACTCGAATGTATTCAAGGAATCGGAGCCTACCGAAAATTCCGGCCCTCGATTGGATAAACCCAGCACCCCTCGATTAGAACGAGACGCTGTTAAACAAAATCGCATGCAGGATGGCACGCCGAAGCACTCCTTGCATAGAAACAGTATCATCATGCCAGCCGATCTAAGGGGTCTTATCTTTACTTTCTTTAATCGCTAAACCTGCGGCTTTGTATTTTCCAATTTTTCCCCAAGATAGTATAACTAATCGAGATTCTGATACAATGGTAATATGCTCACCTGCTTGGAGAGGCCATACCTCCTGAACTGACCTACCGATAGCTAAAATACCAATATGCGTGTACTGGGTGTCATGACCAGTTGAAACTTTTCCTTAGAATTTGAGGCTAACTTTTCCCACCAAAACCTTGTGCGGCACATGCCAAGACAGATACCGTTTTAGGAAATACAACGTTTACAACTCAAATTTGATGTCATCTGTCGAATCCAATAGTATCAGTAGTCTCGGTGACCCTACTTGTGTTGGCACAGTATCAGCTTAAATCCGATTACGGGGGATAATACTAAGTAGCATCGCTACTAGTTAGAGCCCTCGCTCATACCTCTTGTTGGTTATGCTCTGAATCGAAAATATTACAAAAGCGACAACATGAAGAGTTGCGCAATTGCTAGCTCGCCGGGTCCGGACGTCCAGGTTCGAAGGCTATTTAGTTAAAGCGTCCCATCTAACGATAATATTCTAGCACACGCATTCATATATAGATAATAAGATGAGTATATACATAGGTAATTGGGTTGCTGGGCCGAGGTTTTGTAGGCCATCTGGCCCTTTCGTTGAGTCCAGTTCCAGAACCTGCCAGCTCTGTGGGCCACGTTTCTCTTTCCAACTCCGGTGGTCTATAACACCGCGGCATTTGAATATTCCCTGACTCCTGAAATACTGATGAGATGTTCAGGACTAGTTAGCTGAATTAGAACAGTCGGCCCGAATGCAGCCGAATACTGTGAGCCTTATACGTATAAAAGTTTCTTCTTTCAAGTAGATTGGTCAGCATTGGTATACGCGAGAGAAGTTCGAAAGAGAAAGAATAATAAAATGACTACTGATTAGGTTTTTCATGAAGAAACATGTGAGAACATGAGCGAAATACGAAAATAATGTGTTTTATCCCAATTCACATTTAGTCATTTGGTTTAGTCAGTGACATCATGCATTTATAAAATATATTAATATATATTGACCCATTGTAGCAGAGTAGAGATTTTCGACGAGACTCGCGCGGTTCGGATAAGCTCGGTTTTAAAATTTTTGCGCAAGTGTGGAGCCCGTCTTATGGAATCTAGTCTACAAAATAAAGATAATATGATTGTCGACATTTCCGTCAGGCAAACATTTATTATATCAGTCTAGCTGGTATTTGCCACAAATGTAATAGTCGGCGTACAGGATATTCAGTATAGCCTATTTAGGGCCCATGCGCATTTTGAATTCGACCTGAAAAGCCTTTCCGAGAACGTTGTGACTTATACGCCCTTGTACATACATACATAATGCTCCGCTCAGGCGTCCGTACCAGTGGGATAACCGAGGTGACCAGCTATAAATTCACCCGAAGAGTCGACAAGAGATCTGGATTTCAAAGTATGGGAGGGTGGGTCCATATGGGACCTTGCATGCAGGAGGGGCGCGCGGGGAGAATAAGCAAAGTTTTACTCCTGCCTACATTTACGCCTATGAGCATAGACACCCCTTCTCTTGCATACTGAAACGCGAGTCATCCTCCCGCAAATACAGATGCCTGTTCGTTTACGAAAAATTAAGGTCCGTATGACCGGTCGTATATCGGTTGTTCTCTTTCTAGAGGGGGTTGCTTGTTGCCAATGCTCGTACTCGTTACCAGCCCGACCTCCTAAAATCCCCGAACCTTGCATAACTAAGTAATAGACCATAGCCGAAATCATTCAGTAATGGAAGTTTCTTCACCAAGAGCTACAGGTTTCTCCGCAGATTGATCAACTTGGTATTTCGCTGTTGCGGCTTAACTTCTCGAGTCATGAATGTAAAATATCCATACAAAGTTCTCTGGGCGAGCAGGTCTCCTAACCCAAGAGTTCTTACTCCGTGCTTGAATAAAAAATACCTGTCGGCTCGCGTATGTATATGTATTAAAATACCGACTCCGTATCGTGGGGGCACCTCAGCCCAGATGTCCGAGCCTCGAGCTAAATCCCCATATGGTGACAAAGCTTCCAGAGCCTCCACATACGTAAGTTTTCAACCAGAGTTAAAGCGTACAATCGGGTGCTCATTCAGATTTCATCCGTTCAAATTTGGAACCCGACTTCCCATCATCTCTTACTCTCGTCGCCTACAAATCGTTATCCGAATTTTAAGCCGAGCAACGATGATTCCCATAATCAAACATTGGCCAGCTGGCATCAGTTAACAAATTAATGTGCTGCATAAACTACGCTACCCGGTTAGAACTCGTGGTCGAATATTTCCTCCAAACAAGACCTAGAACACTCCCGTCATGCATAATCACAATCTAGGGGTAAGCAAAAGCAAACATCCTCCAAATTCAATCTGTACTCTGTAGAGCATCAGCTTGAATGATCACGATGCCCCAAACCTGGTTCTGGAGCGTGCACAGGCCCAAGGTTCTCCAGAAACGTTTTCTTGGTCCTTGTGCTTGGCGTTAATGGTACAGGTCTCGTCTCCACCTTTCTACATATGCCTCGGTAAGTGGGTCGACTGGCCAATCAGTAGTAACCTTTGAAACCCGGGCTTTCCTCAAAACTCTTCAAGAAACCGGAACTTTCGCTTTCGTTTCCGTGAGAGATAGACTGGCATCACGTTTCCCCATAGTCACGATTATCTGCCTTGCCATCCAGTGAATGGAAATTGAAAGCGCCTAGGCCTGTGACTTTAAGGCCGCTAGGCGTATGTGTTCATAGACAGAAACAGTGCATGCAGAGAGGCCAGTTTGATGACCTTCAGAACGCATCCGAGACAGCCCAAGCCTTTACATTAACCGCAAGATGAAAGCCACACTATTGTATTGTGCCGTCCTTAACCTCTTAGTTGAGATGAAATTCCAATCAGAATATTGGATTTGATCAGCCATCCCATCTACCCCACAACTAACTTTTCCAGGGTATGCTCGCTTGGTGCTCCGGGGTATTGACCTCGAAGAGTAAGTACGGGGCAGATCTAGGGTCAGATCCTCATCCATCCATCGAAGAGGACCTTAGGCCCTAACGATATGGAAATAATCAGAGTTGCAGAACTTGCAAGTTCGTCATGTATTTTACCAAAATCGTGTCCAAATCATAGGTTATCGAATATCGTGGGTAAAATTCTGTTCGTACGTGCAAGTCGAACTCTCTATGTGAAACGGTTAGTCTATGGCTTCAAAGTCGACAGAGAGTGGCCCGTCCAAGTTAGAACTGCCGTGTGCTTGATCTCTACCGTTCCCCAGGTTTCATCCCATCTATATGCAGGGGTATATTGTAAGTATATCACCAGACCTAATTTAGCAGCTACCGAGGCCGAAGATATCGTAAGTTGCACTAGACCATAGGGTCGTGTCCACTTCCCTGTCGCCATCGTAACTAGGTGGAAATAGTATCAATTAGATGATTAAAATCCATGGATCGACCGTAGAGCGGATCCACAGTAAAGCGGGGTTCCGAGGCAAAGTTAGAATTAACGACACCAATACCTGGGGTTACGGTTGAAACAAAGATCTCAAACTGGTCACCGACCAAGCTCTCGCCCTGCTTCAAAATAACCTCAACTGTCGAGGAACTAGCCGAGGGTATGAAGCGGCAGAATAGCTTTCCAGCTAGAGATCATGATACCATCTGAATCTTCAAGTTGGCATGTCGATGGACGATGATGTGTATAAAGGGGCAGTCTTCACCCTCGTCGTCAAGATATTTCACTATCATCAACAGCATCAGCTTCAGTAACCCTCTAGGATACCGCCTCACTCGAACACCACTTGCAAAGAATCTCGCAAGCTTAGCCCAAAGCATCTCAGTCTACTTACCTCCTTAAAGATATTGATTATCTCCACCATCACCAACAATCAAAATGAAGTTCCAACTCATCATCTCTACTCTCGCCGCTCTCGCCACAGCTGTTCCCACTCCAGCTGATGCTGAAGTTGGACTCGAGAAGCGACAAACCACCGTCGGTATTACTGAGAATGAATACACCCGAAGCGGCTGCAAGCCCGTCATCTTTTTCTTTGCGAGAGGTTCGACTGAGATCGGAAACTTGGTAAGCTTGCCTTTCAATATGATTTCAATTCTATTCCAATTCGAGCGTATTTGTCTAACGATAATTTTTAGGGTTCTACCGTTGGCCCACCAACCGGACAGGGCCTGAAGACTGCCTTTGGTGCAAGCCGAGTTGCAGTTGAGGGAATCGACTATGCTGCTCTTCTCTCCACCAACTTCCTTCCAGGTGGTGCCGACCTTGCCGGGATTGCGGAGATGAGAGACCTCTTCAATGATGCTGCTTCTAAGTGTCCAGATTCGATCCTCGTTGGAGGCGGTTACAGTCAGGGAGCTGCTCTTACTCACCGAGCCGTGGAAAACCTCTCCGCCACTGTCAAGGCTAAGATCGCTGGCATTGTCACTTTCGGAGATACCCAGAACTTGCAAGATCGCGGCCGCATCCCTAACTTCCCAACTGAGAAGACCAAGATCATCTGCAACACCGGAGACGCTGTCTGCTATGGTACCCTCACCATTCTCCCAGCCCACCTCGACTACGTCCGAACAGTTCCAGAGGCCGTCAGCTTCTTGGCCGCTAGGATCAGGGCCGCTGGTCTTTCTTAGACGAGCGATTTGCGAGAAACTCATCGATTGGAAAAAAAGAGGGTGGTTGAACCTGCGCAACCCGGGCAACGTGTAGGCTCCATCACCTGATGGGAATTCTTTGTGATTCGGAGACCAAGCGTCTTGGATGGCGAAGAAATCTTTGAAAATATTTCCTTCATCTTAGTATATATCATGTATACATATGTTGTTGTCGCTTACCCTTGGATCTTTTAAAATTTGTATCTATTCCCCCCTGTACGTATATTCATTCAATAAAATCTGTTCGCATGCGATATCGATATTCCTTCCAGATAGATAGGAATCATGAATATTCAGCCGCAGGCAGGGGTTGGACCCAGATGGCCAATCGGTTCTAAACCCCGACGACACTTCGAAATACCAACTTGAGGGTCCGTGTCATGCAGCTAGATGTTATCACCAACACCAAAGACAGTACCAACGAGTTCCTCCACCCCTTTCTGCGCATTACCATCATCGAAAAGATGTTCCCTTCAACAAACATCGATCGTTCTCCCAGGTCCGGGATATATCAAACCGAAGATGAAATTAGCATGTGCCAGTGCATAAGAACTCAGCTTTATGTTGGTTACATCCTGGCCTCGGTCCCGCTTTGCAATATCAACCGCGCAGGACATATACCTAGCTTTCCTTCTAAGTCGCAGTCTTGTGTAGTTTCCGAAGGTGAATTATTTTCCCTCATGATGAACTCCTTACTACGATGATATCCGCGGCTCGCGCTCGCTGGGTAATCGATATATCGGATGCCTTTTTGTGTTGCCAACAACGTTGTCACTTTCCCAAAACGGGACATAACTGTCTGCGCCGTCTGGACAGCCATGTGCGCGAGAATGCGAGAGATCCCTTTGAAGTTCTAGAAGTCTAGCTCCACATGGTTTACCCCTACTGTTTAGGAGGCCCAAGGAGTTTTAAAAATGCCGTCTCCTTCAATTATAACCTAGTTTTCACTTACCTCTGTGTTCCCATATTACCCCTGTGATCGAGTGATAATATGAATTGCAATTGCATTAATTGCGGATGGGATCATGCTTTTAGAATCCAAAACTCGTCCCCCAAAACCGGGGTTCCGCCGCATTACGTTAGGCTGGTTTGACCAACATACAACAGACAGGCCAGGTGCCTTGCGTCGTCACGAAACTCGTGACTAAGTGATCCAATCTCCGATAGCATTAACCAAGTCCCGTGTACCTAGAATTACAAGATCTCGGTTACTCATATTCATACATCCTTTCGAGAGTTACATCGCAGGAACAATGCAACCCCGCATTCGAGCCCCCATACTGAACTATCATTTCCCCTCCTTTGCCAAGTGCAAGTCGACTTCTGAGGTTTAATTGGCAGTGTTTCAGATACCTTGTTGTTTGTTGGACCAACACGTTGGATTGCCTTCAGCTTGATAGTACTTCTTGGCATGATATCATGCAGCGGACCCCAAGAGCAGGTATCATATCCAGCAGAACTACGTTATCATGTCCACAAGGATCAAAAGGTTTTAGGCCAAATCTCGCCTCACCTCTATGGATGACCGTACCGGCCATTGAGCAAATTTGCGCAAATTGGTGCGACTTCTGAGTCGGGATGACTTCATAGAAAGTGAAGCTATTGCTTCTGGAAGGCATCGTCGACCACTAAAAGACACTCAGCTATCGAATGGCATCAGCACTTGCTTAACCGTATGGGAAGCCAGGCATACCAGAAAGTCTTGATGAAAGGAAGCAATAGCTTTGGTTTCCTTAGACTAAAACCTGGGCGCGCAGAACCTGTTTCTTGGGGCGAATGCTTGGTGCAATAGGATACAAAGTCGTCGTGTTGGACAAGGAACCGTTGAGCACCTGGGTCATCCCGAGTATCACAACGTCGATCCAGACATTCGCAAGGTACCTATACCTTGATATTACTCCTTGGAGTACTTGTCGTGGTATACGACATATACCCCGGATCCATGAACCCCAAAAAATAATCTTAATCCCAAAGGTTAGTCGCGTTTAGTTTCTCACCACACCCGCATGCCTCAACAGGCAGCTCTCACAACCTTGCAAGAGGGGAAAGCTAAGGATTTTCCTTCGCGAGGATTATGCAAGACATTAGTTGGATCGTCGGCAAGTATCTGCCAACTGACGTTTTCTTTGAAGATTGGAAGGACCTCAGCAGCTTGCTTGTACTTCCGTGTCGGCGCTGCGCAGCATGCTAGCTACCGTCGCTCCTGGGTGACGGAGACTCGGAAATGCAGTATTATAAGAAGGCGAGGGTTTCGTCGAGTTAGGGACCAGTCATATCCTCAAACCGCTCCTCAGCTATTCTCCAGGAGGTCCGAATTGCCATAGTAAGGCTATTTGTCGTCCAATTGCCTACATCGGCCAGACCGAAGTTAGGACGGTATCTCTAGACGCCCTACTCGGAATATATATATATGAGCCGAGTTGCGGAATAAATAAGTACTTAGGTAAGTTCGAAAGTATCGTGAAATCTCACCTATAATCAATCCACCCCCAACCATCCATAGTCACGATGCACATGTCTCCAATTGCGTAGACAAGCTGCCTCGCCTGTATAATGAAGAGTGTCTGTTGGGTTCTGATGTCGTCTCAATTTGGGCGACGTCAAGATCATGGTGTTGACTGCATTCCGCGATGCAATGCTAAAGCTATGGAGGTTGTTGGTGCATTGAGAAGCTACCTCCCCATAACTACTACCACCACCAGCCCAGCAAGCATTGCGTAGCATTGTCACCTATAACTCACCTACTAATCATAGACTTACGAAGCCGACTAGACCCCTTTCCTTTAATTTGAAATCTAACTTTCTTTTTTATGCATTCAGAATAGGCGACTACTACTACAGCGTTCTTTACAGGCACGGCGTCTAGCCTTATATAGAAACACTCGCTACGATGAAGCCTTTCATTCGCTTTTCGCTGGTCTCCATCCTACTGGGTACTTCAACCGCCTTCCCATGGGCTAAATTGGCCAAAGGCCCGTTCCATACTCTAGAACGTCGTCAAGTCGAAAACCCACCACCCAATGAAAACGTCTGGTCTGACGAACCATTGGAAACTCCTCACTGGGATAACAAAACCTTCACTCTATACACTCACCAACTAGTCCAAAATGCTTACCAGCATACTCCGTACGTTGCCAACGGATATATCGGCCAACGTTTCGGCGCTGAAGGGCACGGTTTTCAACAGGATTTCAATGATACAGATACTGATGGACCAGCCCAGCCCGTGAATGGGTGGCCGTTGGATAATCGTCGAGTCACCTTTGGTACTGTCTCTGGATTCTGGAACAGCCAACCCAATACAACCCGCACCAACTTCCCTGAGCTTGCTGCAAAGGGTGGTGAAAGTGTTATCGCGGGCTTGCCAAGCTGGGTGACTATGTACCTAATTACTCCTCTTGGGGACACCTACGGCCCTGGCACAAAGAACTCTACGATTTCGAACTTCATGCAATCTATGAGTCTAAGGAACGGTGTCGTTAAGACGTCTCTTACTTGGAGTCCAGCCGGCGGTTGCACCTATGACTTAACTTATACTGTCATAGCTAGCCGGTTCCGCGCCAACGTCGGGTATATACAATTGGACGTAGTAGCCAGTCATGATGTTGAAGTTTCTTTCCTAGATCTGCTTGACGGAAGAGGTGCTCTGCGTACGTGGCCGGCTGGGACTGGAATGGAACAAGGAGCCGAAAATATCATCTGGTCTGCCGTCCATCCTCATGGCCTCCCTGATATCACTGCGTATGTCTACTCTACTGTCAAGTTTAGTGATACTGCTTCGGGTCGTGCATCGGGAGAAAATATCAAATGGGTCCCGAAGGATGTTTCATCTGTCTCACAAGTTTTCAAGGCCTGTCTTACCGCCGGAAAGAAATTCTCTGTTTTCAAATCAGTTGGAATCGCAAGCAGTGAGGCATTCCCAGAAAGCACAGACAAAGTTGCCAGAACGGCAGCATTAGCTGCATCGGATGCTGGCTATGATCAGCTACTTTCAGAGCATAACGACTCCTGGGATGATTTGTGGGAGGATGGCACCATCCTAGCTGAATACGACGAGGAGCTCCAAATCAGTTTGCAGGCTACTCTTTTCCACTTGCTCTGTGCAGTTAGAAGCGGAAAGGGACCCAAGCGTCTTGGAAGCGATGCTTCTATCTCCGTTGGTGGTCTGACTAGTGACAGTTATGCTGGATGTAAGTTCAACAACCTCTATTAGTCTTCTATTTTATAAATTCATCTAATGGATCGTGCTGTATAGTCGTTTTTTGGGATGCGGATCTTTGGATATACCCAGGTCTTGTTACAATTTGGCCAGAGTATGCCCTCCCAATTATAAACTTCAGGAGCAGACTGCTCGCCCAATCGGAACGCAATGCACGCGAATATGGATACGGCGAGGACACCGCTGTGTACTCTTGGACAACTGGGCGGTTCGGAAACTGTACTGGAACGGGCCCTTGTGTTGATTATCAATATCATCTAAACACAGACATCGCATTTGCTGCATGGGAGTACTTCCTCAATACAGGGGATATGGAGTTTTTACAAAACGAAGGGTGGCCTATCATTCGTAAGGTTGCAAACTTCTTCACCGAATACGTTACGTTCATCAACGGAAGCTACCATACTACAAATCTTACTGATCCAGTAGGTTTTTCTCTAAATGAAAACAGTTCAATTTGTTCTACCAACATTTACTGACATTATCTTAGGATGAATACGCCAACCACGTCGATGACGGTGCTTTTACAAACGCTTCTATTAAGAAGTTGTTCTCCGTCGCTCTTGGCCTCGCAAAAATGGTCGGTTTCTCTGCTCCGCCAAAATGGACGAACATTGCCCAGAAGATGTTCATCCCCTACGACGCTGAAGCTGGTATTATTCCGGAATTCACCGGGATGAACGGATCGGTTACCATCAAACAAGTCGATGTTGCTTTGATATCCTACCCTTTGGGATTCAAATTTAATGATACCCAGGCACGCAACGATCTCTTCTTTTATGCTAAGGCCCAGTCACCGGACGGCCCAGCCATGACATGGTCTGTTTACTCCGTAGTATCAGCTGAGTTAATTGATACCGGTTGTCAATCATGGACACATGCCCTTCAAGGATCCCAAACGTATCTCCGCGCACCTTGGTACCAGTTTTCTGAGCAGGTGGACGACAATGTCCGAACGAACGGTGGAACCAACCCTGCCTTCCCCTTCCTTACCGGCCATGGAGGGTACCTTCAAGTCTGGACTCACGGATATACCGGATTTCGGCCAATGCAAGACGTCTTCTATTTAGAGCCGTCTCTCCCACCCCATCTTAGTGGTGGTATTCTCTACAAGACCATAAAATGGCAAGGTGCAAGCTTTGAGGTTTATATTGGTCAACAAAATACCACAATCAAGCGTGTTGTCTCCCGAAATTCATACCTCGAATATAAGGGTGCTGTCCCAGTTCGTATTGGAGATAAGAATGCGAAGGCTGGCACATATTACCTATTCCTTAACGAAGTTCTTACTATTCCCACCCGCCTTCCACATAAGAACCCGCCATTCCAACACGGTAACCTCGCTCAGTGTGTTCCTGTTACAAGCAATAGCACATGGGCGCCATCTCACTTCCCACTAGCTGCGGTTGACGGCAGTAATGCTACCACCTGGCAACCGGCCACTAAGGCACCCAGTAGTATTACTATAGATCTTGCAGCCGCCTTCCCTCCAGCTCCGAATAATGCTCAGATTCCAAGCGACCACCGAAAAATCCGTGAGGTTATCCTCACCTGGGGCGCAGCCGTTCCACACAGCTGGCTTCTCGAAATATCCAATGATACAAATACTTGGGAACGTGTTTGGGGACAAGAGAACGTTGCAATTGCTATCGAATGGGACCCCAAGCGATATACCGAGCCCCAAATAGAGGACGGCAATAGCACCACTGTTGCCTTCGACCGAGAGTACGAAGGGCGTTTCGCCAGATTGACCATTGCAGGCAATCAGGCGAGCCCTAAGGCCAAGTTCGGAGCTACAGTTGCCGAAGTCGCCCTTATCGGAACTTGATTGTATGATTTCTTTTTTTTCTCTTTCTTTTTCTTGAGTTGCAATTGCATCGGGCATTTCATATCCGAATTTTCTTCGCATAAAGCTGAAGATAATACCTATCACAATGGAAGGGTGGATGCTTATTTGCAGAGGGCAGGTACTTCTCGCGGGTCGATTATTCTCTTATACCAAGAGGTCTATAGTGAGCGTTACACCTCTGGTGCCAGGTCGTCCAGGTTTTTTTAAATATAGTACAAATCATGCGCAGAGCAACTCTCCTTCTACATGTATCAAAGTCGCGATAATGGCTAATTCGTTTAATTAATAAAGGGAAAGATTTTTCTAAATTATAAATCATGAAGCGAAAATGCGAACGATAACTATAAATTGTTGCAGGATATAGTATGCTTGAATAATTACATAATATATCGATAAAATAGGCAAGGGCCTTTGAGTTTAAACTGACCAGTCATCTGTTAAATAGAGAGGCAGGTGCTTGTCAATGTTCGAGAAATATACGACCATATGATCATTGTCGCACCACTCAGCATTGATACTTTGATAAACTGGCGCGTTCGGCTGGCAGAGTATAATTCGGGCCTCTAGGTTAATGTAGTGAGACATGGCCACTCACGAGCTCAAGGTCTTGGTTTCGGTTGCCTGACGGGCATATCATTAATCCCCAGGTATTAGATACCCATAGACACATATCAAATGAACTCTGAAATCCATTAGAACCTGAAATAGAGCTAGTAATTTGGTTTTCGCGTCACGCATAACCCGGGGACTTCCAGGAAACAGTGAAGGAATCAGCGAACTACTTAAATAGCTACCATTGTAACGAAAGAAATTATAAGTGTGTCCTTGCTCCACTGAAGGCCTAGGCACTCAATTGATCAAGCATAAGCACAATCGGCAATCTCAAGAAGCAGATACATGAGGCATGCAGAACCGTATTCATCTGGGACGTATGCATGGGTTTCCCAGCTCCAGAGTTCCCCCCTGCCTTGACATCTAGCTAGACGAAACAGCAACCCCATTCGGTCGTTAAACGACAGTTGATACGCGGGAAACTTGGGGCCGTGCCTCATGATGCTTGTGCATATGCATGAGGGAAAACGAAATCTCTACCATCGATCTCAACGTTGTTTTTATGCAGGAGAAGGAAGATATTTTTGACGTCGGAGAGCTGATTCGACTTTCGAGATGAACCCTATCTCGACACTGGGCTGTTCAAACTAGACCAAACGGGTAGATCCTAGCCCCGAAGAATAAGTGCCTGTCTTAACATGATGTCTCAATCCCTCGTGGCCATGTCAGGATATCCTCTCCAAGCCCCAATGCGCGATTCCTGTTAATTTTCCCTCCGCAATTTTCGGAGTGGATGGGAAAATATGACGTGAGAAAATTTCTGTGTTGTCGTCTATTAATAATTTTCTTTGTCGACGTTTCGGAAACTGCTCCTGCATAATCCGATGATGAAACTCCAGAACTACAATTTCTCATTGGCCTGCTGTCGATGGGTTTGAAAGACTGTCTACCGATATCACGATAACCATCTGACTGACAGCTGAAATTGCATCAAAGGTTTGTGGAGATTAATTGCACCTCGGTAAGTTGTTTTTGACACTTTAACCGGGCCTGCGCAGTTTTGTGTATAGTTATTCCATTGGTTGCACGACAGAAAGATTAGTTAACCGTCGGTGAAAGGTTCACGGTAATATGAATCCATAGATAGATCGTCGACAATAAAATACTAGTGTCTTCCCCGAAACGAGCTCTCATCGGGATGCAAGGTTGATGTCGCACTTGTCGCTGCATGCCATCGCAATCTCGGGCACAAGATTGAAGAAGCGCTTTTTGATGACAGCACGCCGCCGAATCAAGAAAGTATACGAGAAATGATTAGTTGGGCACCCTAATAATTTGTGACTGTTCGGTTCAAACGCCACCGAAGAAAAGATGCAGGCCCTAGTGTCAGAATGTATCTTTTCATAGAACCGGAAGCAGCGCAGAACTCTTCTCGATACCTCGTGGCCTCCCACAAGATCAGAATAGGACATGAACATCCAGATCTCATGGCTACCTGCCAGAATAGGTACTAAAGTTGAGATGGATACTTTCGGTTGGCCTAGCTTGATAGGCAGACCATTAGTACCACAGTTCGAGCCTCGCAAGCTTGGCAGGTAACGGGCCAGATCCCTGCCACATTTCCGAAAGGTTATCGGCACCGCTTGCAGGAAATCCAACTAGGTTGGAAGGAGTGTGTAAAACCAAAATGTGAGCTTCGGAGCGATATATCCCTCTCACGCAGAAGGCTCTGCATACAGGCTCAACGAAGGCTGGTTGCTCTGCAGCGTGAGACGGAATGGTACCTCAGTTCAGAGGAAGATTTGGAAACACCTGCGTACCATCTGCCCAGTCACGGTTATAGATGACGTGAACCGGGCCGTTCGATTATGACATGGCCACGGTCTTACAGCTGATCATAATCGATGATATATATGATATCCTACTTACTTCTCTCGACAGGCATACCCCGTCAAAGGAAGATGGCAGATGATATATATCTTCCGCAATTTGATTAGACAACGGTACCCGAATGGTCCGCAGCGGGCACCAATTTGGAACCCAAAAAGTCGGTTGTTGGTGGTGGGGTTCGACGTTCCAAGTTGTGGGTCTTTGGTGTCTCACCCTCACGCCGATACTTGTGTGAACAGGGTTAATTACGGGCTGAGCTGATGCTTGCAGGTGGGGAAATCTTAACACAGAAAAATATTCCCACCGTTCTCGTGTGGAAGATCGCCTTTTGGTGGCCGACATGTCGACGGAATTATGTGGAAAAAAACTGATATCATGCTGAACTCTAACTTGGAGGCGTCGAACTAGTCCGAGATACTCGAGACTGTGAATTGATTGCCTTGTTCTTTTACAATTATCAGTATCAGGATTCGTTGAAGCAAAGCCGCACGCTTTTTGCTATCGAGGTCTCGAAAAACGCCCTTCGTTACGATTGCTGCTAGTTCCCCCGAAAGGAGTGGACATTAGTTTCAGGGCAGAAACAACCCAAGCTCCGTGCTTATGCACACACCCTCACCAAACCGCTGCGACCGAGCTGCGCATTTAGAGTGCAGGAAGGTCCATCGGTGGGTTCAGTGACATATTCCCTTCGTCTGAAGATCTGGCCGCGAGTCTTCTGGGGCAGGGAAACGAAAGCTAAACCGCTTGTATTCAAGAAACAGGACCTGACAGAGCACTCACAAACGCCGCTGAAACTGCATATCTCAATCTCACCGACCTCGACTCGTCATATTTTACTTGCTCGATTGGCGGAGACGCTAGAGCTTTGCCGTTTCCACTTATTTCTTTTCTTCCGTGAATGCGATGCGACAATTTGCGACGACAAACTGCACCTAGCTAGATTTGAACCATCCATTTTCCCTCTTCGGAGAACAAACCATTAACCACCAAACATTAACTTGAACAACGGCGACAATACGTTTGATGAATAGATGATATAGTGCTAGTGGCCTCTTGATCATTTCATTATCCCATCAATTCTCACAATTTCATCCAAAAAGGTGCTATTTGGCGGCCCATACAACCCCGAACTTCCCATTACCCAATCTGATCGCCAGGATCCCGCCTCCAAACCCGCCCCAGCGCTCTTTCCACGAAGCCCACACACACCTCTACTAATTGACCACCCGAATATTACTGGTTTACCAGGATTGCATTAAATACTATATTAGTTGCCAGGCGGGACGAATCCCGCCAAATCTTCCTTTTTTTTTCGAAATGAGTAGCATGTCTGGATATATGCTCATGACAAGATCACCCTTCTTACAAGATATACGGAAACAACGAAAATTAGAAAAGGAAGCGGCCGCAGCAGCTGAAGCTGAACGACAAAACGCAGGACGACGAGCAATGATGCTAGGTGTGGATACAGGCGATGTCGCTGGTGAACGACCGGACATTGGACGAACGATTACCCAGTCTACGAAGGGGTCGACTGAATCCGAGGAAACATTACTCAAGAGAGGTTTGAACTTATTCGGCCACAGAAGGAAGAAGAAGTCAAAGGATATCAGACAGGAAAACGCATCAGGGCATTCACGCTTCGATCTTCTCTCGTTCAGACCATCGTCGCCCATGTTTGGATTGCGATCTCAATCGTCAGTATCACAGGATGGCCGGCCAACTTCACCAGTCCCATCAACCACCTCACTCCGAGTGGTCTCACCGACACCTGGTGAACGAGTGCCAGAAACCAGATCATCGATAGAATCATCTGGGCCCCCTTCTGTGAATTCATCTCTAATTTATCATGTCGACACCCCAGAACCGAAAACAAACCTATCTGCCAGTGATATTCTATTCGGTGGCAGACAGAGTATACCCCCTCCTCCCCCCCCCAAGCCATATGTTGCTCCTGTGATACCAAACCCAAAAGAAGATCCTATCATGTCGTCGTTATCTCCAGCTACGATAGTGAAACCAAAGACTCCGATTACCGGACCAGGTAGCCCTGTATTAGGACCCCGTAGTCGACCTCCACCACTTCAAACTCAATCCGAGCCGATTTCCTCATCGATACCACCACCAATTGAACGGCATATACCTCCCAGATCAGAGGATTCTGACCAAGACCGTCGCCGAAAAGGTTCAGACTCGTCCGATTTAGATGAAGAAAAGGATAAGAAGCGCCAACACTGGCTGGTGCCTTCAAGCCCGCATACAAACATCATTAACGAAAAACTCTATAATGACCTACCATTGGACACGGCAGAATTGCCGATAGAACCAGGCCCATCGACATCAGCTCCTCGACCTGAAAAAGATCCGTCCATTTTCGCGCCAAGGCCGGCACCTGAAGAGTCTGGGGAGTTCCCAGCCGACTACCCGCCACCTCCTCCCTTTGAGGAAGAAGAAACAGTACTCAAGCCAGGCTTCACAGAGGACCTTAAAGCGCATCTGAGAGGTTCAGACCGCGCTGGTCAGTGGTGGAGGCTGTACGCTCCTCCACCAGAACTTTCGTTTATCCCCGAGAATACCGCTCTTGAAATCCTCAATCTGTACAACGATGAGCAGCTTGAACTCGATATTAAGCGGATTCAGACTTTAGCGCCCGCCCAACCTAATGTCGAAAGTTCAACCGAACCTAAGACAAAACGGAACGATGCCGGTGAAGAGCTTAGCGTCAACGTCGAGGAGGTTGGATACAACAGCCACCGTGCTTCAACACATACAGCCGAAGGTACTATCTTCAGCCGACGGTCCATTTCGACCACGGCTACTAGCGTATCCGACGCTGGCGCAACCGAAAACGCGTCTCCCGTGTCTCCCACGCAACCATCGGCTGCCGCAATGGCTAGGTGGACAGCATTTAGCAAGTGGGGGCCTGCAAATCGTGATTCCTTACCAGCGTATTCTCCCATGAGAGATTCTTTCTTAGGGGGTTTTAATTCAAGGAAAAATGACAACAGCTGTGCCATGTGTATGGAAGACCTCACGGCTCGACGGATGACGGCTATTGATTGCAATCACAAATATTGTAATGGTTGCCTCCGTTCAATCATCCTCGCATCTCTCAATGACGAGATCGCTTTCCCACCAAAATGTTGTACTTCTCGTATCCCAGTGCGAACAATCAAGGCCGTCTGCAACCTCTCCGAACAGGCAGCATTGAATCACAAAATTCGCGAATACTCCCATGCTCCAGAGGACCGTGTTTACTGTCCCACAGAAACATGCGGTCGTTTCGTTCCTCTTGAGTCGGTCAACGACTTTAGGACAAAATGTCTTGTATGCCAGTTTTGCCAGACAAAGGTGTGCCCCAACTGTCGAGGGAGGGCTCATTTCGACGGCGATACGTGCCCAAAGGATGACGAACTCTGCTTCGGATGTGGCGCAACCGGCGGAGACCCTTGTATCTGCAGGCTTGACGAGGATAAGTTTATGGACTGGGGTAAGACTCGCATGTATGAGTCGGCGAGCGGCGACGATACCGACGACCGTATTGAAGAAATGACGGTGCATTCAGCCATGGTTGACATCATCGCTTATGAACGGAAAGTCAGCCGGGAACAGTATGCACAAGAAGAAGCTAGACGGTTGAGAAAGGACAAAGAGAAGATGGAGAAGAAACGCAAGGACGAAGCGAGGATGACCGATCTGTCTAAAAAATATGACAAGCTCACAAAGCAATTAGAGAAATTGCTCGACGCGCAATTCGAACTAATGGCAGCCAGACTCGCCGCTGCTCGTGCTGAATTGTTGGAAAATCACGAAGAGGGAGAGGCTAGACTCGATGACCTTTTACTCGAGCAGGACGACACTTTCCAAACCCGAGTTTCAGAGAGATCGGTGGAATTGGATCTTCAATTGGAGGCCGAACTTAAGATTCTCGATTCCAAGTTCGAAGAAGAGGAGGATGATATTATCATGGTCCTCACCAGGCAACACCGTGGCAAGCCGAACCGAGACGAGCGCATCAAAGCTGCGGTGGATAGACTGAAACTGCAACAAGAGGAGGAGAAGGATGAACTGAAGCATACCTACTCTGTCGAGTTTTCAGACATCGGAAACAAAGTTCTTGCGGATATCGAAGACATCAAACAACAGATCATCCGTCAACGAGGTGTCGAATTAGAATCACAGTACGAGGCATGGCACGAAGCTGCTAGAAGGGAATACGCAGACGAGCAGTGGTTCGCCGCCGTCAAGGAAATCCGAAAGGAGCATCTAGCGATCCAATTTGAAGCACAGAAAGACGAATACAGAAGAAAGAAGTTAGAAGCCGATTTGGAAGAGAGCTTCAAGCTAGCCATGATGCTCGAGCTCGAAGACGAGAGAGACAAGGTTTATAGCTCCGGACGGCCTCGCGAACACCCTCACATCAAGATGCCAATGATTTAAAAATTTATTTTTTTGCTCAGACGACTGACATGGATCCGGGATTAACGACGATGATAACTTTTGCTGGGAATGCCCCTTCCTCACATTCCTGACCAGGATATTAATATATATATATATATTACTTTTCTTCGCTTTGAATTTTCTTACTAATCTTTCCTTTAACGTTTTAAACGACGGATCCATTCAGCTTTCATTTGTTCAGGAGTTCTTTTACCATGGTTTCAATTTGGTAACACCTTTGGAGAATCCCGCCAGATCTTATTGTATATAATATACCCTCGGTTCCATGGTCCGCATCAGATATCGTCGATACGTTCATTTTATTAGCATTCACTTTGTTTTTCAGCCTCTTCTGTTACATATTAATTTCTCGATCTATATACATAATTCGACCTAGCGAACCCCTCTAAATACTTAATAACATCTATGAAGGTGGATACCATGAAAGACGATACACAAGATACACAGTAGGCAATCGATAAGGACTTGGCTTTTTCTTTTCCTTCTGGTCCCTTCGATGGAAGAATGGTCTCACGAATGGCAATCCCGAAATTTAACGTGCTCAATGTGGTTAAAATTTCCAATCTTGGGCATTGTTTTCGCCATTTACGACCCTGAAACGGACGATGCCCCTGAGTGACGACACGACATGGTCTTTTAATTACCAAACCGAAGCGGTTCCCCAGACAGTCGCTCTCTTTTTGCTCGTGCAACAATTCCAATTTTGCTGAGGCAAGTGGCTTGAACCTATCGCTACGCTACAGCACGCCAATTCGCAATTTCGGTGGGTGAAATGGCGAAATGAGTCTCGACCTCATGCCGCTCGATTGAAACTTTCCCTGCCAATTGGCAGAGAGGGTCGGAAGGAATGGCTCTCCCAACCATGCTCCAACCGTGCCCTGGGAGAACCGTTTCCTGCTTGCTGCAACGTTGATTGATTAAACCGGAGCAAGCATGGGGTGATTAAAGTATTAGCCCCGGCGAATGAGCGGCCTCCAACGAATCGCGGAACACAAGCCTTTGGGGTTCCTGTTCTTGACTTTCCTGGCGTGGACAACCGGCGGCCTGGGCCAGCTGCTTTGCTTTTCCCCTTAATCTGCAAGGCCGCCCGCAAATAAAATTTCAGTCTTGCACGGTCAGTCAGTTTTATTTCCCTTTTCCTCACCGATTTTCATTCGCATTACCAAAAAATCCGCTGCATCGAGGGCGAAAGAGGAGGAAGCCGACGAAGCCAGTCTTTCGTTAACATTTCGCTTGTTCTTTGTGAGAATCCGCGCTGGAATCAATTGATTTTATACCTTTCGTGTCGACGCCGACCATTCTCTCAACAGCGTCGCTGGCATTTCAACATCTCCCACAACACAAACACCGATACCCCAACACCGACAGGCATCTACAACCACATCTACAATTAATAACCGCCGTTGATTCGACAATTCCGCAAGAAGGCATTAAAGAAGCAGCAGGGATACTCTCGACTACCCGTTAGACAGATAAAGGAAACAATCGGAGTCGGAAAAAATGGTCCAGAATCCAAAGTCGCTTGTCCTTAGAACGGACATCACCAGTCGTCAAGAAGAGCAGGAGCATAACCCACGTTCTCGACCTCAAAGTCCGGCTCTCCTCCCACCACCGCTTAGCCCCCTGCCTAGCATTGAGGTTACTACTCCAACTGGCGAAACCGCTCCGGTCGCACCTCCTACTTTTGATAGAAGTCCAACTTCTCCATATGATAACAAGAATAACACCACAACCAACGAACCCGCCAACTGGAAAGAACGAGAGGTAAGATTTTTATTTGTGAACTTATGCACCAAGCCGACAGGATGTCAAATCGCACCTTGAGATCGCGGATTGTTCGGCTAACAAAGCCACAGGCTGAATTCGATCGTCAATTCTGCTTTCCTCCTAGAAATCCCGGGGATTACTTCCCTCCGGCCAATATGCCACCCCACCCGCCACCAGCCTACACTTCGACAACTTCCCCCACTTCTCCAACCCTCACGAACCGTCAGCGACGTCTCGGCCTTCCAAAACTCAACTCCAGCCATGCTCGTGTCTCGTCGATCAATCCATCCAAATCTCCAATCGATGGGCGAAAGTGGCATGAAAAACGTCGCACCATCGCTTCCATCATCGGTATCTCGCTCGTCCTTCTTCTCATTGCCCTTCTTCTAAACTTCTGCTATATTGTTCCGAGGATCAGACGGGCCAAGGAAGAGATCGTCGCTGAGAGCGATGCTGTTCTTACCTCTGACATGCTCGCTGGAAACTGGAACATGACCACTGCCAGATTGGAAACTGTTTCACCCGAGGATACCACAGTCGTTGACATGTGCAGCTCGAAGGAATCCGAATTCGAAAGATGCGTTGATAGTAGATTCCTCGTCCCTGGAGCCGGTGAAAAATTTACTTTCGACCTCGACATGAACCAGGATGGAACCTTCACCGGCATCTTTTCCGAGGGTATCTTCAGCCAAACCGGGAAAACTGAGGTCAAGTTGACCCCTAGTCGACATGGCTTGATGTCCAGCTGGGTCTACCCCACAGATGACATTGAAGGCAAATTGTCATCCGAGGGCTGTTTCTACCAACGACCTGCTATTGTGTAAGCATTTCCACTCGCTCACTCATAATACCCTGGACACTTGCTAACCACTGCCACAGCCTCGTTACTTTCGAAGACGGCGTTCCAACCTACAAGATCACTGAAAAACAGATGGTCTCTTCCGGTCCAACTTGCTCCCTTCCTCAAGGGCGACGTAGTGATTCCTGCCAATGCATGTTCATTGGGACTCGACCAAAGGCTCAGAAGACCCGTCAGTAGAACAAGGGTTCACCACCGGCCCCAGGTGTCTTTCACAGGACTCCATTCAAAGAGCTTTAAAAGTCTTGACTTCTAGCATACCCCGCTTTACCAAACGCTTAACAATAATCTCTTTCGTTTCATTGTAAAGCCCCTTTTTTCATATACCCTTTTGCTCACTTTATGCCCCATCGAATATTTACCATTCCCTTCCATTGCAGAATATTTTTGGTCTACAGTAACTTTTAATAGGCGCGTTTAGTACGCCACCCTGTAGCAACTTTTATTTTATGCCCACCCCTTATGATACTTTTCTTCTCTTCATCTCATGTATTCGCTACCAAAACCTTTATTACGGGGATCCCTGGGAGGCACCGATTCTTTTCTTTCTTCATTTCACCTTCACTTCTTACGGTGCACCCCCTTACTTTAACCCCTTCAGCACAATAGCAGCTGTGGGGTCTGTATTTTTACTACCCTTCATCATTTCATGTACAACCGGCGTTTTTCTTCTTTCGCCCTTTTTCGATATACCCCCTTATAACGAATATTCTGTAACTTTAATGATTCTTGCTCTAAGACGGTAGACCCAACCTTTACCCATTCTTTTCTTTTACCTCGTCGAGCTAGTCAAGTTGAGAAGACTTGCGTGCGTTCTGAGGTACTGGTGTATTTTAATTTTTATCCAGTCTATCGATTTTCTGGATACCAAAGTTAAAACTAAATAACACGAGGTTTTTTGCTTACGAGTTCGTCTCCGTGCTTACATTGTCATACTTCATAATAGTCTCGGTCCCTCGGCGCATTCCCCTTCGGCTCGCCAGCGAATGCTTGATATCGCCTCGCGTGCGGCCCGGCCAATGATTTTCATGTCACACAAGAATAATCCAACAAGGCTGACAACACTCAGCGTTGCTGAATAACTTTTTCGAAAGAAAAGAAACAGATTCCATATATCCAGGTGGTGTACCTGGGTCAAAATGTTTGACGCTAACACCCGCATGAACTAGATCATCCCGATGGTTAAGGGTAGTGCCGTGTTTGAAAATTGTTATTCTCAAGGTTCCCTGGATTCCATTCCAATCCAATGGTGGTAGAGGTCAACCGCTAGCCTCCCCGAGTTGAGCCGCGGAGGGTGCTGGCATGCATACATAGATGCTAAGGAGGTCTCGGAGGCCAGAGGCTTGCCAAGGCCTTTCAATCGACGCAGAACAGTTGTGGGTGTTCTCGGCGACGTATGTAGGTGCCGTGTTTTGGATAACCGTTTCGCAAATCGAATCCTTCTCGCTTGGGGCCGCTGCGACCTCAACTCTAATCCTCCATAAGAGTGCGAAAGGTATTCGAGCAAAACAGTCTTAAGTCTCCCGCGACACCACCACGTCGCCCGGAATAAGAAATTACTCCACTTATGCACCACTCCGGGCACTTGCATGTCGCATTAGCCCTGAGACTGGCCTCCACCATTGCCCGATAAATATCAATCGATCCATCGTACTACTTTGTACATCTTTCCACGAGATCATATATCGAGTTCGCGAAATGTATATAATCTTTCAATGGCACCCTCTTCACCTTCGATCTTTTCCGAAAGCACCATAAGTAGAACTACGGATCCGGTTGACTCGAGACTGAAATCTAGCCCACAGGTCTTTTAAAAACACCAATATCAACCCTAGCATCATCGATATAAGACCATATACATGCCACACCTAAATTATATTCCCAAAATTCAACACCGACATCGTTAGGTGTTAGCCGTACTACTAGCAAGCTATAGTTTTGGCGACGAGGTGGCGCTTCGTATTTAGGGAGCTATATGTCTCTGCCAATACTTTGAAGATGTTAAAGTGCATATATTGCCGTCGAGACAAGAAGAAGAAGGTATCAAGCCCTCATAAGAACTCTACATTAACGTAGAGCTGCGCAAACTAATTCATTTCAACGCCGTAGTGTTCTCCAAGCGAAAGAAAATGACCGAACCAATGTGAGCGATGTATCAAGCGGGGCTATTCCTGCTCAGAATGGTACTTGGCGGGCGAGATGCCTCAATGGGTAGGCGATAGTTTTAAACTAGCAACTAAGAGAATAGCTATCCGGCCCTCGATTGAAATGTTAGTTCCCCGTGCTCCGATGCTGAGACGCGAAAAGAGAATACAAGCGTAAAATGTTTTAGCACAAGTTGGTCTCGCATCAGCACACAAAGAAGTATATATACTAACACGCTATTACGGTGGGACTAGTGTCAAAGATTTGGATTGTCTTCTGTACCTTCTATCGGGACTTCGCGAATACGATGATTCGCTGTTCCAAGGAGCTATTCGGTTTCGGAAACCAACAATTCCTACAGAGCGACCAAGTCCTAGGTCAGAATATATCTACACCGGCTCAGCAGACCTCATCCATTAATGAATACAAGTACCCCACGAGCAAAGACCTTCTGCTTCAAAACTTTACCAGACTGCGGGGAATTAAATTGGCATACGAAAATGTACTTTCAGAGGCATTGAAGGATGTCCAAGGCGAAGCAAAAATGGCGATTAGGTACCATAGCGCGAACAGACGGGTTTACGAAGCTAACGTGCTTGAATGTATACTCGTGGACTCGCCAGAAACCTACGGGGAAACGGCAGTCCACGAGCAAAACAAACAATACGAGGCTTCGCAGCGCCTAGAAGAAAAGCGTTCCAGTGAACAGCAGTGCGGAAGGCTATTTCTTGTTATCAAATCCTCGACTCTTCCTTCATATCTTAACCCCAGCCCCATCAAGTCTGTATCGATCAGCGACATCAAGTGTGCGGAGCGATACTTGTCAGATTTAATCAAAAGATTAAAGCTTTCGCCTTTCCCAGTACACGGTCCAAAATAGCCAGCAATCCTGCCGGAGCATCGATCAGTTATGGCATCGGGCGCTAACTTTCATGGAAAGAAATAATGGAGTTGCTCAAGCATTCGTTTCCGAGGACATGGGGATCAATACGACAGCGTAACCTTCTCAACGAGACCGGTATCCATTTCGCTCTACGGCAAAACCTTCCAACAGCGTTAGATCTGATTTGCTCAGATATATTCACAAAACAAGCCACATATGGAGATCTCAGTTTCACAGATATTCGAGGGATGGATTTCCTTACGGCGGCAGTGTTGCACAAGGGCTTCAACTTTCTCCGTTCCAAGCTCCGTTCTGGAACATTGAAAATCGTACTGTCCATACCCTGGCAGGCATTTCCTCTGTGCTATACGCCTACAACCCTTGGCTCCATCTCTACGAACTTTCAAGTACCGGAAATATTATTGCGAATAACACAAGGCTGGACCCGAACGTTGACGTGGGATCCTTTCCTCCAATTCTCGTAGCAGCAATTTGTCAAAATTTCTACCTACTTCCGCAGAACCCAACCTATTCGGTTGATTCATTCGTGGACATACGCGAGGAGGCTCTCTTGGGCCTTATCATCCTGGCTTTCAAATCAAACGAGGAAGAAACCTTATCCTAGCTGTCCCTTCCCATCCATAGGCTGGGGTCAAGCCATGTTGTAAATCTCACGAAAATTGCTATTGAGGTGACTACATCGGCGATTTTCAAAAAGTGGATCGAGATAGCATCGCTTGAGAGGTTATATCATATCTCTAGTTGTCCGCCTTATCAGGAAACATGGCACGGAATCACCGAGATCCTTTCTCGCAGATATAGATTGCAGTCACATGCTCCCGAACGACAAGAATTCCTCAAACTGCTTCAAGGGATTGGCGGCCCATACGAACAACATGAAATAAATCTTGCGCCCTGGCCGGAAGAAGGGTGCGAGTTCGACCACTGCTATAGTCGAATACTTCGTATAGATCTATAGAGTAGTGGATACCTTATGCACCCATGTGGCCGCGTGGTGCACCGGTGGTAGGTCCGGGGCAGGTCCGCGAGACAGAGTGTACTCATGTATGCCGTAGGAACTCCTGGTTAAGATTGCACGTTCATACGATAAACAAAAGGAAGAAATTTTGCAAAACACCTGCGTATATATACCCTTCGAGTGGGCTGCGCAGGAGACGATGCATATACATGCGTTAAGCCTTCTAGAATTTGATACTAGCTTAGGCTATGTATACTTCGTTATAAAAACCCAATTTTATTTTTTTTAAATTTTGAGAAATAAATGAATACTATCTTAGATTTTTTAGCCTGGGCTTCTGTATTTGCCGTGACAAATAAATTCGACGAGCTGCGTACGTGTGGGGTAAGCTATGGCAGGAGATGATGCGTTGGAGTCTCGAATTCTAGCAACATTACGAGCCGAGACTTCCAACATTTGTCAGGGGACACTCCAGTAAGTGCAAGTATCGATATTGGGAAAATTCGATCTGTTGAGATTCCAAATACTCTTGCTTCGCCGGCTCTGATAACGCAATTGATCGAACACAAGCTTTGTCAAGCCCGCTTTTCCCGCTAGATGTCAGCACGGCGACATTGTCTGTGCCCGACAGTTGCAGCATAAGCTTTGCTACAACCTAGCTTAGCTTACCCCGCCATAAAATCGTACGCCATCGATGGCAGTTGCTGACAAACCCTACAAAGGTTCCGACTTAAAAGCCTCTTGCTCCATCGTCGGTTCAATAGTCAACGAACATGACCCTCACGGATAGGATCAAATCCATCTTCAAACACGATACTCAAGCCCAAGACTCAGCTTCTGGTTCCAAAATGTCTGCCAAGGCTACTGTTAACGGCGTTGTTATCGCCGAAACCGACCAATATGAGAAAGTTGAGGGGAACGTCTACTTCCCGCCCGAGTCCTTGAAATCCGACTACTTCAAGACAACCCAGACCCATACGGCTTGTCCATGGAAGGGGTTGGCAAGCTATTATACCATCGATATCGGTGACGGTATGTCAATTGCAGCTTAAAAAGCCACAAACGGCCATAGTTTGGCAGAGCCAAGGCGTTCGTGAACAACCGCGATTGGATAGACGGCTAACAGTAGGCCCACTTTGAGTAGGGAACCCTCTCGTGGATGCTGCGTGGTACTATCCCGAACCAAAGGAGGCGGCTTCCAACATCAAGGGTTACGTTGCTTTCTGTGAGTTCGATATTCCCGCCCTCCAGAACATTGAGTTTGTCCCTTTTATTAACTCGTGGCATTAGACAAGAACAAGGTCCAGATTACCGCTTGATTTGATCTGCATTGCTTCTATGTTTCTTTCCTTTTGGTGTTTTGGCATTTGTTGGGTTACTTTATAATGAAACTGGGTTGACACAAGACCAGCCATGTTTGCTATCAAAAACTCCAACTGGGCTGAATCGCAGCCCTTTATGAATGCGAAGAGAGAAAAAAAAGTCACGCTTTCGCCGCCGTTGGCCACATAAAAGCCTCCACAGTGATCCAAAGTGAATAGAATTTCCAGCTTCAGAGAACAAGGGCATTGTCTTCCCTTTTCCTTCTACCAATGACTGGGCCGCAATGAGACAGGCTGGACAGACGGTCGCCCAATCACCTGAGTTTGCCCACCTACTCAAGCCGAATTCGAAAGCGGGGCAACAGAATAAGCGCCGACGGACTTGGCTTTGCGGACCGGGGCCATTCCATTGGATCAATCATAGTGCTCAACCGAGAGACTTGCAGGCGGGATGGGTCCATTACTGGTGCACAAACCTTGAACGGTTAGGCCCAATTCGCCCAAAAAATGGTATTCACTGCCCGGCGGTCTGAGTCTTTGGTTGGCTGGGAGCATCAAGTTTTGCAGGTCGGAGATTTCCCTCTAGTCGACGGAGAGGTCTTCTCGAGTGCTTTTAGAAGCAATTATGGCGTCTCCTTTCCTCTCTTCCTCTTGAATTACCTCGGACTCACCGTTCGTTTTTATAGAACTTGACTCTCGAGTATCTTCCGTCTTCCTTTTCTCCCTGTCGATGAACTTGCATCTGTCCGACCGAACGTAGTCCTTCGTTTATGTGCCTCCCGTTCCTGCATCCTGCAACACTAGCGACAGATACCCTCGTCCCTTCCACTCGCCTTACTCTGCACAACCGTCTTATCCCTCTACGCGCTTCGGATATCAAAGAGAAACTTCACCTGCACTGCGCTCGGAGGAAGAAAAAGATACGAACTGACCAACAGAGCCCTATTTTTGGTGGTAATTTGGCGTATAGGCGCTCATAATCTAACTTGCACATCGAAGCACATACTCTCCTGGCCAAGGCGTCAGTTTATCTAGCTTCGCGGGAAGTTATAAGGCTCCGACAGCTCTTCTGGAAGGATCCTCTTTTTCTCGCCCAGGCCGGTCCCCTCCTTTCGCTTCGCAGTACAAAATTATTCTTTTTTCTTATAATATCCTCCATCGGAACACTATTGCTTCATAATCATGTCGTCGTTCAAGAGTAAATTCGCTTCGCTGGTCCAGGACTTGCGAAACAAGAAGTCCCGAGAGTTCTCAAGACAACCTCAGCCGGCTTACTCTGAACATTTCGTGGAACCGCCACCACCTCCACCACCAATCCCTGCCAAATACAAGCCGAAAGAAGGTTCGAAGGAAGACGTTAAGACCTCTACACAGGGTGGAAAGAACAATGAAAGACCACCATCGAGATCTGGGTCGATATTGAGAAAGATTGGATCCAAGGCATCATTAAAGGAGCTGCGCAGAAAGAGCTCGTTCGGAGGCAGGAGTACAACATCTGTGAATAACTATGGAATCGGCAATGAACAACCTCCATTGCCGGCGCAAGAGGCTGCGACTGCAGCGAAACCGTCTTCGGAGCTTACTCCGCCACCATCCGCTGGAAAGAAATCTCCCCCGTTGCAACTTAGTCTGATTACACATAACCAAGCTACACCTCCGAGTGGAACATACGATGATTCCGATGATGATTTATATTCCGACCCATTGAAGGAAAGGGCAAAAGCACAAGCTGCGGCGAATGCCGAGGGTTCCTCGGCACCGGCAGCGACACAGCAGTCGGTAGCAGGACCTGCAAGCCAACCGGAACAGACATATGTCCATCATGGGCCCCCACCAAGACCTCAGATGTATATCCCGGGCACAAATTCCCAGGTTCTTCCTACAATCCCCGCCTCACCAGCCAGCACAATGGCATCCCCCATAAGCCCAACTGGTACCAATCCGTTCAGAAAATGGGGTTCTACCTCACCAAATCTGGCCGAGGTTGCAGATGGCCCATTTAAACCAGTGTCGCCAATTCTCGAGCAGCGAGGTTTCGAATCTCCAAGGTTGAATACACAGGTAACTAATGACGACGACTCGGACCTTCAAACCGCCTCGCCGACTACAGCTACCAAGGGTCTCATGAATGGTTTACGATTTTCCTTTGCACCACCCCCTGTTGAAGCTATACCAAGCCAGATCACTCCACCAACATCAACCCACTCGTCGCCTTCCTCGCCCTCGGTCAGGTTGGCGGATAATAACCCCTTCAAAGATCTATCTGATGAACTTGCTAGTACTGGAAAGGCCCCCATCCGAGCAATTGCGCCACCAGCGCCTAGCACTGGACCATCTGACCCATCGCTGGAGCGTACGTTATCCGGACGAACTCCTCAATTCAAGAAGGCACCATCCGGAAAGACTGCAGTTCCGGATAATTTCGCACCTCCACCACCCCCACCGATGTCTTTGCCTCAGGGTTGGACCGCAAGATGGGATGAGACCGAAGGGAAATTTGCGTATTACCAGGGCACAAGGAGCAGGACCGAACAATGGGATATGCGTAAGTTCGATTCATATATAAAACACCAACAATGCATAAAATAACTAACATGCGGGACCACGTAAAAATAGCAACTGAACCGGCAAAGAAACTTTCCATGCGCGACCGCCGTATCAAAAAGAAGAAGGAAGTAAAGCAGAACATCACCAATTTAGCATCCTACGCTGAGGCGAACAGCCCAACAGCCTGACCGAGCCAATCCAATGCATCGTCGAGCTCGGTAGCGCCGAATTCAAGCTCATAAGATGTCAAAAACTCCATCCATATCGCCATTTAGCTTTGCATTGTTGTTTTCTCAGGAGAAGCGGGGGTTCCTTCATAGTTTTCCAACTTATTCCTAATTACCTTACTTCTCAAACTTCAATTATCCCAACTTGAACCGCTTCTACTCCCGCCTGTTTCTCCCTTTTTTTTTTTCTTTTTTCGATTCGCATACGGATTTTTCGCCTTCTGAGTACATGCATGGTTTTTTTGTGATTTTTGTATCTAGAACGGAGTTTTTTGCAACTTTTAAAAGAGCATATTAGCTGAGCTGAGAATTGCTAATGGAACTTAATTATCCACGTCGAACTAGAGCATCGAAAAGGCTTGTCACTAGGCAGCTCTCTATAATCCCTAATGCTTGGATAGAGCATTCTTGACATGCATGGTGCCACGGTGGAGATTTGTTCATGTCTCCGAGTTCGAGTCTAGTATCTCGATGTTGGCATTAACAGAACCATCACAACTCCAGAAGAATGGCTATTGGAAACTTTAATGTTTGAAAATTTATTCTTTGATTGATCTTCAAAATTGCACTATATACAGTACCGTTGTTCATAAACAACTATATAAAAGAACTCCAACTATACCCGGAAACAAAAACCCTCAACATTAACAATTCCAAAATATCAACCATCCATATACTATAATACTACAAACGAACTCCCCCGAAAGAAAAATCTATATCCTCACAAAACTTCATATAGATATCATCTATAGTCTTGGGGAGTAGCTAGTGGCTCTGGTAACCCACGGCCAGGCCAAGAAAGCAGCACCAGGGAGGACGAGTGTGAGTGTTCGACCGATTCTGGCGGTGTAGAAGGAAAGAGCTGGACTCGATCCCTTAACGTGGCCACCGATTCCGGCGCTGATGTTGGTGTTAACGCTCGATGGTGGATGAGCAGCCGTGCTGGCCATGCGGCGGGAGGTAGTTTGGAAGGCCTGGACGGCAGATCGGCGGGCGACGGTGGAAAGCATTTTGGATTGGTTGTTTATAAGATGATTCTTTAATAGAAGCTGGTGTTTATATGTCCGTGGAACTTTCGATCAAGATGATCGAATTCGAAGTGGCTTGCAGGAGATATGTATCGGAAATATGTAATAGGACGTCGATATAAGCTTATATTAATAGAAGTTTTTATAGTAGATTGGATAAGATCTGAGGAAAGGATCTTGGAGATTTATATATATATAGAAGGCTTTTGATTGTATAGACTGGGTTGTCTTGATATGATCTGATGATGATGATGATACAGAAAAAGAGAAGTCACACTCTGCAGCTTCTGGGAAATTTATATACAACATGCCTGCGAATAATTTACGGGACCGAAAAGGAAAACGAATAGGCTGTAGCAATCTTGCATTCGCCATTCGTCGGGTCGGAATATCTCGTTCCTGTGTTTCTGACGAGCTTATTTTTCTCCCGGGTGTGGTTTGTATGCGAAAACTGGGGGAAACAACGCAAAATTTGCAAAACGAAGGCCAAATTACAACATGGGCCAGCAAAAGGAGCACCAATGTCAGGCCATAGTCGAGCTACGTCTACAAAGAAAAGGAGGTGTTGAAGTTTGGAGTTGCGTGCGGTTGGAGTGACAGTGGTGTGATTTTGGGTAAAGTCTGGGGGTTTTTTTTTGGTCTTATGAAGGGGAGTTTGCGTACAATTGTAGGGCTGTTGATGGTGTGGAATTGTGGTGAGGATCAGGCCATAAATGGCTGTGGGCGGGGAACTCCGACGTCCTGGCCACGCCGAAAGGAGCCATATGCGAATGCGGTTTTCTCCAAATGAAAAGGACAGCTCGTGATGTGGTACTTGATCGCGATAATGCGGAGGCGCTATCGTTGATTTCGACAGCCGTCTAGATGTTTTATTGGATCTTGATGAGAAAATAAAGGTTCTTCCACTCCTCCGCTGCATGCTTTTATCCGAGACTTTTACGGAGCAAGCCGAACGGCATCATGCAGATGGTAACCATTATTTTGAGAAATCTGATCTTGACAGATGCACAACATAGTACATATCGAGCAAGCGAAATAGACATGGCAAAGCGGAAACTGCATGATTATGGATTGATTAGATACGTTCTACACATTACTCTACTTCTAATGGGACTGTTGAAGGAACAAAGGAATAACGGACGCCTCATCCCCACAAAACAAAATGCAAGCACATGTATCGTCGTCGTCGCTGTCGGCGTGGGGGACTATGCCCGACTCCACACCTTCCGTCCCTTAACCCAGACACCTAGCGTGTTCCTGTCGTCACCATTATAGACCCACTTGGCCACCTTATCATCCCAGGTTTCCCAGCCAAAAACATCAACCGGACCAGCGCTCTTCGGACCCTCAAATACAACATTATCTACCACTTCCCCTTCTGCGACCTCGTCTCCCGTCGTCTCCACAAGCTCGAGTCCGATTAGCTGGGCATCCCATTCCATGCCGACCTCGAATCCGCCAATCTTATTCTCCAGGCCGACGACCTTGGCGCCTCCTCGGGTAGCCAGGTAGAGGGACTCTTCAACGCTGAGCTTGCACTCGTCACCATCCGATAGGGCGACATGCCGGCTGACTAGAGTCGTTGCTCTGACAGCTTCCAGGATACTGGGACTGTAGCCTCCACTCACGTCTGTCCCCAGGCCAACAGTAACACCGCCGTTCATCAACCAACGCACTTTCGCTCCACCGCTTGTCAAGGCGCTATTGCTTACTGGGCAATGCGACACTTTGGCGTCCCGGCTCTTGATCAACTCCATTTCCTTCTTGCTCAGATGGATTGCATGGCCCAAGATCATCTTCGGTGTTAATAATCCGAATGCATCATACACCTCTGCATAGCTATCGTGTTCTGGGAACAACTTCTTTACTAGCTGGATCTCATTACGATTTTCGCTAATATGGGTCTGACATGGGAGACCGGTCTCCTTTGCCAATTTCCCGAGCTTCGCGAGAGCTTCGGTTGTACAACTTGGTGCGAATCGAGGGGTGATGATGGGTGATATAAGTTCGTAGTTCGGATCGATCTTTTTGATATGGTCGATGCAGAGACAGGTGTTTGCGATACTTTCGTCGGCACTTTCGTCACGGTAGTAATCAGGATTGATGTCTTTGTGGTCCATACAGACACGACCTACGAAGGCTCGTTGGCCGGCGGCAGAGCAGATATCGGCTAGGAGGTTGGTGGCTGGAACGTGGATGGTGGCATAGTATGCTGCTGTTGTGGTCCCATGGGACAAGGTGCGGGCGACACAGCGGGAGTATATCGTTCGAGCGACGGAGAGCGATGAAAGAGACGCCTCCCTAGGGAAGGTGTATTTGTTCAACCAGTCGAGAAGGGTGGAAGATCCGAAAACACCGGCATTTGGATACTGTGGGGCATGGATGTGAGTATCTGTGGGTGGAGAGAGTTGGTCAGTCAGCAATAGCTCCGCTGTTCGCGATGAAACGCCTGGGAAGATATCCTACCAATGAACCCCGGGAAGAAAAACTGTGTCGTCCCTGGCTTTGTCTGGACGATTTCGGCATTTTTGAAGTCAGGATGCTTGTATACAATGCTGTCGACGTCTTTGGCATCCCTTTCCACGAACTCGATTACACCATCGGAATTTACGCCAATTGCACCCTCCTCGCATATATCAAGCTTGGAAACCTCATCACGGGGACTGTGAATGAATGTACCGAAATAAATGGTCGGAGTGTTCACGACTTTGTATTTCCGGCTCGATGCTGCCATTGTGATGGTTCGCTGTGGTAGATGATTGCAACTATAACTAGGCCTAGGATAGGCGACAGGGCGTCGGAATATCACGGTCTTTGAGCTCGAGATTAGGTTTCGAATCCCAAAACCAAACATCAAATTCCCGAAGTTCTCTATCGGGGGTCTGAGTCTGAAGACGGCAACGGCAACGGATAAGCGAACAGAAGAGGAGAAAGAAGAAACCAGGTCGAAGAAAACCGGCGATTTAGAATGACGGGAAAGGTGGAACAAGATATAGATTTCCGCCGTCTGGGTTGCTTCTGTGCGACCAGCTGGTGCTGAGCTGCCTTATCCAAGCCATGGCGCCGATTGGAGCCCCCACCACCTGCCCCTTTCGAAGGTCTTAGGGACCACCAGATTTCTGAGGAATGGGCAACGCGCGGTTGAAACAGATCTCGATGGCTGGAGTCGAGTCAAGTCGAGTCGTGAATGGAGGCTGGGACGAGCTTTGAAGCTGACCCTGCCTGCTGCCGGAAGCCAATCTCCGTGGAGGTCGGCTGATTCCGGGCGTGGTAATTGTTCGCCGCAACACATATCATCCTCGCCTGCACGCGAGCATATGCAGAAAATATGCATGCAGTAGAGATAAGTCGAGAGGTAGGTAGATAAGGGAAGGAAGGGTGGGTCCTAGCGGGATCAGGCGAAAAATCAGTTAGATGGGAAGCTTCAAACCAAGGGGTTGGATTTGTCTCTCGTAGGGCTCGTTCCGCGCTGGGTTCGCTGGGACCTCTGGCTGGGTACTATAGAGGATGCAATAGTCATATTTTCTGATCTTATTGAAGCGCCGCTGACGTCGCTTTCTGCATCTTCATTGGCTGCCCATAGATGCATCTGATATGGTGTGGGAGGCGGCATGTCCTCGAGTTCTCCACGCTTATCTCCGCTAGAATCGATCGACGGACCCGACCTACTTATACCGTTCTGTACAATTTTTGGCTTCACAAAGTATCTGAAGATTAAGTAAGCTGCGATGACAATGGCAGCGACCACGCCGATTGCTATTCCTGCGAGAGCTCCGGGGTGTAGTCTCGAGGGAGGGTTGTCTGGATCCTGAGGGATTTGAACACCTTGTGGGGAGAGAATTGCTTCGATATCTTTCTTTCGACTCGCATCCCAGTTGCATTGACAGACCGAGAAGTTCTTTCTTTCGTAGTCTGCTATCACATATGCTTCTTGAAAGAAGACTCTTCCTAGCGTATATTGAGTATCATTCGCCGCCCTTTTCAGCGGAAAATACCGGACTGGGTTCGTAGTAAATGGGTAGTTGAGTTTAAGATCGAATGCAGCGTATGGAAATGTGATATCAACGGTATGATTTGTCGAAAAATGGCCAATCCTGAACACAATACTGGCATTCCGAGTGAGAAGTTTTTCATGCTGCGTATTGTTAACCAGGTATAGCTCCAAATCCTCGTTCCAGATGATACCGAAATCTTCCTCAAATCTTTGGCATGCATCGAGCGGTAACCATATATGTGAGACCGAGGAGTCGACGTAGGCGCTTATGCCGCTTGACGGCAATAGTGCTCGTGTTCCATTGGCATCCGAGCTGGTGATACGCTCGATGTTGACGCTTAGGTCTACTAGATCCTGAGAGTCGAACGGGATATATATCTTGTTACGAACAAATCGTGAGTTATCGTAGCCTCCAAGAATCAATTGTCCGAACACATTGTTAAATCCTATCGACAGGTTAGGTCAGAAGCTAGCCGGGCCGAGCCCTCTGATTATATAAGCAGGACTTACGGTACTGATTCCCAGCTGTATAGCTCCACGATAGACTTGGTATCTTTTTAGCATCCCTAAGGTTTTGTAAAAGGCTAGGTACCGGATTATTGAACGTCGAGAAGTTGGTCGGCCTTGGATTGAGCCCAAGAACCCCGAGGAAGAAATCCTTCGTCGCAATACCCGCAATGCTCTGGTTAGTTGTATTCGGTCCATCACTCCCCAACCACCCCAATACCATATTGTCATATCCGAAAAAAGCATTCCCTTCGAACCCTAATCTCTTCTCAACATTAAGTTTGTAAATTGAAGTCTCGGAATAAAGCGTATTGTTTTCCCATGTTGTAGATTCGTTCATCTTGAAGGTGAAACCACGTAGGTTCGGACATGTTGATATATCTTGTGATGACATACATCCTTCGGGAAGGATTACCATTTGTTGATTCGACCCTGTGCCGGGGAGTATCCTAGCTACTTGTGGTGGGGTCCCGACCCGCACAGCGAAAGTTGACCAAGGACCGTCATTGCCGTCCCTGTTGAATCGTAGTTAGGTTATACCGTCTCTGTATGCATGTAGACTTGGGATATCAATAGCCATACCATTCTTGCGAAGGATCGACTTCAACCGGGAACGGGATGGCGGCCTCCCGCCGCCGCAGAGAATTGCCGGTATCAATGTCTTCCATTACATATGATCGATATATAGGGGTTAAAAGTTGCAACAAGGGTTTTGCGTTGAAGGCCTGTATCAGCCTCATTACCGAAACGGTGTTTATTTTGACGACGTCGCGATACGACAGGCTACGAATTCCTGCATCAGGTCCCTCGAGGTTTCGATCGGTTCCGGATGGGTTATTTCGACCTATGACGAAAGAAGTGGGTTTCTGGCTTCCTGGAATCTGTGGAGACGAGCGTCCCTTTTTTCGCGACCGCAGATGTCTTGTCTTGTCTTGTAAGTCATAATCTGAACCCCTGGATCTATTTAGCATTTAGGCTCCAAACGTATGGCTTCATTAGGTGCGTCTATAGCTTGCTATTGTAGAGGAATGCGTATGATATCCAGTATGTACAATCAGGTCGAGGTCGACACCTCAGCTCTATGTATCATCGAAACACCAAATTAACCGTCTTGCGTCGTCGATGGCCGGCCTCTGAATCCTTTCCAGTCTCCAGTCCTTTGAGCTTTCTTGCATTTCTAGAAACGGTGGAAGTTCGAAACTAGATGATCAAGATGCAATCTCCCCCCAGCGCACGGGCGAGTTTCGTTCTCCGCAAACATGCCATTTCTCTTGGCCGGGTAATTTCTAATTTGCCCAATCATGTTAACACCGCGAACAGTCGCAGGTAACCCTGCAATGTTGCCTAAGTGCATATCATCTTCTCCTCCTGGCCGTACATATGTCGCGGTCGGACTATAGAAGGTTGCATGCCATTTGGCTGGAAGGAAAAACGCGTTAACTGGAGGCTGTGTATTCCTCGGAAGGATCAAACAAGGCCAAGGGCCCGAAGGGGATTTAAAACGGAGCCTCAAGATTTCATGGTTGCACAGCTTATCTGCAGCCAAACGACGGCTCCTTTTTGTCGACAGCGTTCTTCTAGAAAAGATATAATCTGTAGCCTCGATCCCAATCTGGAGCTCCGAATTGAACCTCCAAGGCTATCGAATTTCTCTTGCATGTTGAAGCGGCTTAAAACACCTGTCAGAAAAGTCCCGTTCCGCGATCCGTAGCTTTTTTATTTGGTGAATGCTGCTTGCTGCATGAATGACGAAGTCAACCGCATGTTCCCGAGATAACGTTAAGCCCTCACGATGATTTTTCCCGAGGCTTTTCTTGGCCTATTCATACGGTTTATTCTCATAAGAGGGGTAGAAGGGAACCCCGAGACGATAGGTACGGACATGTATGATCTTGATTTTTTTTTTTTTTTGTTTTTGAAACAAATAATATCGGACTTCAATTGGGGATGATAGGGACTAACACCTGCCCAGCCATCCCAGGAAATACTTCAGACACGCGACCCCCTATAACAGCAGCAGCCGACTCGTGCTGCTTCGTCGTTCAGGACCGAATAGATGATTACTACTGGCGTCGTTACACATTTACAGTTACCGAAACTGTACATGCGGTGACGACGCATGTGTCTATCTACCCAACTGGGAGGGTCACGAATATCGAAACAAGTACATATACGAGAATTAATCCGACTTATCGACCGCCAGCCGGAGAATTTTATGAATCATTGTATCGTGTCAATGATCCACTGAGACCGCCAAGAGGTTATGAATATAATAAGGCGCCGGGTGTGAAAGTACGCTCGACGCAATTGGGGAGTAAGGATGGAACAAAGATTGTTACTGCTGGGACGACGGTGTAAGTTCTCCTATACGATGCATACATCTATCAAGAATCCGATTCTAACAGGAAGAAAACAAATCAGCTTCTCCCCAAGTGCATTCAACGTATACAATTCCTTCAAAATCATAACCGTCCCACCAGTAACCGACAGCAATGGCAATTCTGTCTGCGTCACCGCCTCCTCGCACCCGAACCACCCAGATATGGGCATCCCAGGCAGCAGAAAGTTCACAGGACTGAATACCTACGCACAAGCATACTATGGCGTAGGAATCTGCACCCTAGAAATAATCCCATTCACGGAGACAATAGAAGACGACGATAATGGCACCGGTGCAACAACCAAAACATCCGTAACGACCGGAGCCGTAACATTAGATTGCACCTACACCCCCACCGGCGGCCCAAAACCTTCCGTCGTAACAGAAATAACATTAACAAAACCCTACGTCCGAATACCACCAGCTTCCGAAACAATCAGCTTCGATAGCATAGGTTGTACTATCGCGAATAATGTGCCACAGGAGATGTGGGGTTACTTCCCGCAGGATGTTATCGATTATATAGTTTCAGATCCGTCTATAAGATCACAGTATCCTGATATTACGAAGTGTCTTGCGGGAGGGCCACAGATATTTCCGCAGACGGTGTTTCATTGTGATCGTCCGCAGGTTTTGGAACCCCAAATTACTTTGACGTCGTATGATGAGGAGGTTATTACGATCGGCTCGGAATTCTTTCCTACGACTGGGGGATCGGGTTCGAGGACTCGTAAGTTTAGATATATTTCTACCGATCTTTGGTTATACACATACCTAATTATTTTAATAAACAGGCGAACCGGCTCAGGTCGATACAACTACCACGGCTGCTCCATCAAATAGCGACCCTTCAAAAACGGCCCGGCCAAACCCAACCGATGGACAGCCCGTCGAAACAAATCCCTCATCCAGATCAGGAACGCCATCGGATAACCAACCGGTCGACGAGCCACCGAGCTCACAATCCTCGGGATCGAGCCCCCAGAATCCAACATCGGATTCGACACCAGGACAACCTTCAGACTCAGGATCTCCCCAAGGTACCGGAAGCATAGGCCCATCATCGCTCAGCACAGCCACCACGAATCCCGGAGCCGGGAACACCAGTCCTGCGACAGATACACCAAGCGCAGCGCCGCCTAACAATTCGGGCACTTCCATCGTGGCACCTCGATATTTCTTCCAACTTGCCGCATTTGTCTCATTTCTTGCTACCGTATTTGCTATATAGCATTGTTCGGATCTCCAAAAGCACAAGATATCGTGTTCATCTTTGAAATCATTTTTAATACTATCAAACTTACTAATGACCTGTACAAGTTAAAGCCTTCATTCTACATTCATGTAATAATGACCCAATGTTATTTAATCAATACTAAGATAACATGGAACAATTCTGACAACTTCGAAAAAACGCCGCTCAAAATGCCAACGCATCTACCCCAAAATCTAAAATGGGAATATGTACATGTAACCACCCACGGTCTCCATACATATTATCTGGTCCAGACTGATCTAGATACTAGCTCTCCTCCCCGTCCTCCTCCATCTAATCCCCTTCCCAGCAACCCCTTCTCCACCATTATCCCCGCCCCAAACCCTCAATCCTCCTTTAACCTCCTTCAACTCCCTCAAAAACTTCTTGCCATAAACGTACCCCACATTATAAATCTCATCAAACTTTCCAAAGTCTAGCGTTCCATACATATCAATCGGTGGTCGCATATAATAACATCCAGGCGCCTGCTTCGCCCTCTCCAAAGCATCAACACTGCTAACATACGCCAGTCTCGCCTGGATTTCTGCTAATGTCGGCGGATTGGGTGTATAGCTGAATGGATTCCAGCGGTTAAACAGTGTCCATCCACCGCTGAGGGTATCACCGTAGTTTTGCGGCGTATTATCATCAATGCTGCCCACATCGATTGCGAAAATCGTGTCTGCTCCCAAACTCTTCATGTGCGAGACCGTCAAGTTATCCACGTATCCGCCGTCAAGTAACATGATACCCTCATCACACAATGGTGGTAGCAAGCCCGCCAAACTCATCGATGCTCGGACATATCGCCATGCATATCCGCTGGTATGGATCTCCATCCTGCTCCTACTGATATCAGTGGTGTTGCAGTAGAACTCTAGCCAAAAGTCCTCGATCTGGGAGTCCCCAAAAGTCTTGAAGATACCCCGATTGAATTCGTGGCCAGTCGTATAACTAACGGCCGGGTATGTCAAATCCAACATCATCCGCCACAAGCTCCCCATTCGACCAGAGAACTTCTTCGCCCAGCCGTACACTGGCACGATATCCGCATCTCGAGCGTATAGGGCGCCTACAAAGCTGCCGATACTAGTCCCGCCCACCAGGTCAATCGGGATACCTTCTTCCTCAAGTGCTCTAATAACACCAACATGGGCAATACCACGGGCACCGCCTCCTCCTAGGACCAACCCCACGCTCTTGCCGCAGAGCCTTCGCGCTAGACGGTGGAAGTCTCCTTTGAATGGTGCTTCTGAAGGATATACTGTTTGCCTTGTCCGTTTAGATATATAAATCGAAATCTCGTCATGGAGAATTTTGACACGCTTCCTGATGGCAGATCCGAATTGCTTTGGCTGTACGTGGACGGGCTCAGGGACGCTGTTCAAATTAACCGCCATTTGGATGTGATGATGCCCACCATTAATCCAAATGCGAGTCTTATAGCAAAAGTTAGTACTATCTATCTCCAGGGGACCAAGGAATACCGACCTTCAGCCATTGTCTCGTTAAACCAGGCTTCACGAATCGATCCGGGTGTAATAGCACCAGTTCTTTTCTCGCGGTAGTCTTCATACCAACCAAATATCTTTCGTAGTCGCCAATATCAGGATTGCCATCCGCCAATGCCACAAGCAAGATACAATCAGCTTGCTTTATGCAAGTCTGAGTCCATCGAGCGTTAACACTAGTATCGGCAACGTACAACACCATCCCATACTTCTCTTCCTGATCCGCTAGGAACTGGCTAAGCTTAAGCCGTCCGATCCTACTGAACGCATGTCGCCCCAGGTGCTTCAATATGGCAGCTTGATTAAGCGTCACAGCGCCGTTCGGGACACCGATCTGTTGTAGAGCGGTAGACAAACGATTGCTGAATTCTATGACAGGAATGCCGGTTGCTACAGGCAGAATACAAACGGTTCTAAGATTCATCTTGTTCGCTGTCTTCGTCGTTCCGATAGCGGCATTATCTTTTCTGTCAAGCGGCTGTTCTACCAGTGCTCGCATTCTTGTCGCAATGATTTTGGAGATCTGGATCGTGATACCAGGGTGTTCGAGTGCAAGACTATTGAACAATGTTTTGGGGAACCTGGCGACTTCTGTATCTCGTATTGCGTGCAAAGTGACGGGGCGGGTGGACTCCGTCAGAACCTCAAGCTCGCCGACGGATTCCCCTTGACCGTATTCGCCAGCAACGTGGATATCGCCATCATCCGGATTGCCTCTGATAGCTCTGAGACGGCCGTTCAAGATAATATAAATAGCATCACTGAGTTCTGTTAGCATACTAGACCCGAGAAAGTTTAGTAACTGCATTCTCACCTTTCATCGCCCTCGCGATAAATAACCTGCCCAGCGTCAATCTGCAGCCATTCCAGAGCGAAATCAATATGCAACATAAGTCTCGGTAACAAGCTCGTGATTCTCTTCGCCATCGTCAGTAAAACGACTGGATTCTTGTCCATGATCCTCTCGAAGCTACTTCGCGGTAAGAATCCGACATAGACATCTGTCTTTGCCCTAATCTCGACGAAGCTTCGGCTGCCGGATATGCAACCGATGTATCCTGCAACACCGCCGGGTTTTACCATAAACAAAGATTTTCGAGTAGGTTTCTTCGGTGCTGGTGTCGAAGGTGTGGTCTTGATAGAGCTGCTCGTGTTTGTTCGACTCAAAGCTGGTAGCACGGAATTTAAATTGGCAGTGCTACTCTTCCTTGATGCATTGTTCCCCAGAACACCGGTCTTTTTATCATCCTCAACGGCCATCGTAATATCCAAAAAGCCATCGATAACGTAGTATAACCCAGGACTTCGCTCGCCTTCCTCAACCAACGCACTCCCTTTCGGGAAGAAAACGATATCAACATCGTCTTTCATGTTTTCGAGGGAAGGAGCACCGGGCCCTAGCATGCTATTAGTTGAAATGGCGGTAGAGGCAATTGATTCTGTTTCTGCATCTTCGAACGGATCAATAGGTCCAAATGAGTTGAAAACTGCCTTTTGTCTTCTGGCATCGTAAGATACAAGACGAGGGCTAGCTTCAACAGAGCCACTGGGACGCTTTAACCCTTCTACCTTCGCGCTCGAAAGCCCAATCGCCTTAAACATACACTCGAGAACCGCCTCTCTAAATGTCCCTTCATCTTCTTCCTCGGGGACCACACTCATCTGCGAAGTCCTGCTGTTCACCATCGACAAGTTTGGGGATGACGAATCCTGGCTACCAGGATTTGCATGCCCGAGGCTACCGAGGGCACTATCAATATTTGACGGAATCGGGACGGGAAACCCTCTACCAAATGTCGCTTCCAGCTGGGGTGAGAAGTGGCCACTCGAATTGCTTCTAGGTCTGTGAAGAGGCACGTTGCTGAATAAATCCCCTGGGTGAGTGTTGGTTACCCACGGGCTATCCATGCCGCGCATATTTGAAGCCCGCGAGGCAACATCAATTCTCGTTTGAATCGAGAATGGTGATCGTCTTCTCCTTCTAGTAGCCGACGAACTACTATGTAGTACCATACCACGCCTGAGCTCCTCATCGTCCTTCGCTGCAGACTTTTCGGACGCAAACTTTTCTTTTAATCTATCTAGCGCAGCGCCCCGAAGATGGTTTGGAAGATCATATGAAGTATAGTTATTCATGCTCTTCTCGGCACGCAGCACTTCGCCTGAAAGCCCAAGATAACTTCTTGCAGTCGCAAACGTCACACGAAGGAACCTTGTGAGGATGACAGATACAATATGAGCTGATGCTTTAGGATAGCTTCGTGTGAGGCGCTTGAATGCCGCTGCCGGGATAACCGCTATCGTCGTATCAACCGTCGCGCGCGCAATAATATCGGGGTGGACAGATTTGGACTTGTATAGCTTTGGGCGAACGCGCCTTCCATGCGATTTGCTGGGGGCCGGGGTTGTGGGGCGGGAACTTGGAGTAAAGGCAGACGGCGATTCGGAGAAATCGTCGGCTAGCATAGGGAAAGTAGGGACTTTGGGTAGCGATACGCCTTCCGACATCCTAACAGATTGATTAGAAAAGCAAGTCATATATCGAACTTCTAAAGGAGCGGAAGCATACTGCCTTGACATTCCATTCTGCGAGAATGGGTGCTCCTGCATTGCAGGGCTTATACCTTGTTGGTAGTCTCGTGGCCCTTTCCTCAAATCGCTGCCAACTGAGGAGAAACTATCTTGCGTTTGTGGCGGTGTCGGTGCGGTACTGCTATCGTCATCGTCGTCATGTCGTAACTGCACATCTTCTGTGAACAAGCTTAAGATGGTGAACAAACTGCTCATCGGAGCTCCATTCTTGACTTCGGTTAACAATTGATAACCTTGCCCACCGGACAGTTCTTCTTCGTCGTCCCCGGAAACAGTATCTCCAGGGGCAGTAGACTTGACGAAGACCTGTACTAGACCATCAACAACCACGCAAAATCCCTTCTCCTCCTCGAGCAACAAAGTCTCGCCGGCAATCAATTTCCTTGTTTGCATGTGTCTTGTCAATTCGTGAAAGATTGGTCTCTCTAGATATCCAAACACCTTTATAGCGCTTAAAAACTCGTCAAGATAGCTTGCTATACCCGGTTTTGCGTCGTCGGCCTCCGGTCCGTCCGTGAAGAGGTCTATCTGTGGTTCCTTTCTCTGCGGTTCAGGCGGCAGATGGGCGTACATGTTCAAGTAGCGATAGCGCACGAAGTATGATATCAACGTTGCGAACATAAGAGCGATGGCTAACCTGGAAAACCTGTCAGATCTAGAATTTTGAATAAAAGTGGCTCCAATGGAACTTACAGAGTGGTGAAGTTCATGGTGATCGAGAAGCTGGTGCTAAAGAGAGTGAACAATACGGCAGGAACTGTATAGGTGGTAAAACTAAGGATCCAGTATGTAATCCATGGCAAAAGTTGAACCATACACAGGCCATAATAGATTAAGCTACCGGCAAAACTAAGGTTTTGAGTTGGCGGCACGGTAGACATGTCGGCTGGTAAGTTGGAAGAGGCGTTAAAAATGCCCTGTGCGATGGTAGAAGGCGAAGGTGAGGCCATTTTTGCAAACGGGGCCTCGAGACGGAGGCGTCTAGATATACGCTATGGATGGTGGGAGGTTCGCTTTCGAATGATGTGCTAGAGTTCTAGTCGGCTAGCGGCAAGCAAGTTTCGGCGATCGACGTGCTATTCGAAGAATTCGATATTGTAGTTTAATATGGATATACGAAATTCTGAAGAGAACCCCGCGAGTTCTTTTCCGGGTGGTCGGTTGAAAGTGGAGTTCAGCACCTTGGGTTATGCTGTAGAAGGAAGGTTCTTCGGCATGCTCGTAGTATGCTATGATGTAATATCATGAGAAGCAAGGGCCCCTGCATATCTCGTTTCTGATCGATTCTTTGGAGCATAAGATGCGTCCGTGCCTGCGTCCTGGTTAGCGGTAGAGCCTGCAAATAAAGAACTAGAGAAGATGATGTCGATGCGGTGGCTTTTAGGTCGTCCGAAAGTTGACCCCTCCAAGCACTGCGAAAGAATGAACACCCGGGGGGTGATAGTAGCTTGGAGCTTGCTTGTGATAGACACACAGCAAACGGCCAGCCAATGACAGTTGGCGCGTTCAGCTTGTGCGTCAGAAGAACACGCGTGGAAAGTCTAGCCGAGAATCTACATAGGACAGGCTAAACCTGTTGCTTTTCAGTCTTGGCATTCCTCTTTTAGGAATTTTGTTGGATTTTGAGAAACAACATATTCACTATGTACATAGCCTCGAAGATGTAATACATATCCTTCCGTTAGAATTCATTTCATGCAATGCTTAAGGGACTTTCAGTTTTTCTCTTCCTCCTTTCTCTCTGGTTAGGAAACAAAGAGTGAATAACCAGATGAATTACGTGCTGGCTTACCTCACTTCGACCGCTCTCACCGTCGATTATTATTTCCATCCCCTCGCACCGAGTTCGAAGATTCGTCCAACTGGTTGTCAATACCGAAGATCACAAAAAACTGCCCAGCGACCTGTCGGCAGCCCACACATCATGTCACCTTCCAGTCCACTGTTTGCTGATGCTGCGGAAAGCCAGCAAGGGCCGAGCTCGGACTCCGGTCCTGACGCGTATTTTAAGTTTTACACCGACAATCCGGACGACGAGGATGAAGATTCCCTCGACGACTACACTAGTTGCGGCGAAGGAGAAGGCAACGAGTACCCGGCCTACGGGCGATATAAAGGAGAGGAAGAATACGCCAATTACGGCGTTGATGATGACATGGATGATGACGAAGGCTAAGAACTAGATCAAGGGGTCTACAGTAACCCGGCCCAATCCGCAGGGTACTCGACTTCCTACTACTCTCCCTACCGTTCTCCTTCCTTCGGTCCTGGATACCCGGAGTTCCGTCAAGGCTGCCCTCCTAGCGAATGTGGCATCGGTTTAAATACTGATAGCCAACGAGGTCACTGCCCTCGCCCTAAACAGCTCAACCATCACCAATGAATGGAGGGCCATGATCAAGTCCCAGACCTTAACCGTGCCCGAAGTCGCACCATAAACTCTGCGACAGGTGACTCCGTCGTCACTAACAATGCGCGTAAGTTTTCTTCCGAAGTGTCCCGCTGGACTAAACCTAAGGCTAATCTAATCTCGGTTTTCGCAGCTGCTCCTACCGTCCTCAACCTTATCAACTCCTGGGCTCTAACTGTTTTCCAGTTTTGAGGGGAAATTAAAATCTCTTGCTCTGGGTATATTACGGTCAGGTTTCCACGAACCTAGAACGACCATTTTAGTCGACTAACTACATATTATCTGCTCTGCTTGTATACCTGTTGTTTGTGCTTCTTTTATTATTATGAATACTCTACCTATCAGACCTATCTTTCCCAGACTAGCCTCCTTCCCAATCGGCTCATCATTATACCTGTCCGGAACACTCTACTTGTCTGATAATGTCTGTCAAGTCAATGTGGAACCTCTTTATGGAATAAAGCCTATTTACGAGACGGAGCAGATCCAATGGTTAACGCGTGATGAACTATTTCCCATAAACACGTAACTTCGTCTATGAGTAGATATGTAAATTTAGTCTACTTGTAGACCTTAGATTATAGCTTCGAAAAAGATTAATATATGCTCATGTACGGTATATACAGGTCACATGTATCCAGCCTTGCCAATAGGGACTACATATAGTCAATCTTAAAGATAGGGTGTAAGTAATGAATGTTCAAATTTTGCTTGAGATCTCAAGGTGTTTGACATTGGGATGGTATAGAGCCTGGGGACGAGGCTATTACGGGGCTAGAGGATACAATAGACATCTCTCGGGTATATAAGTACCTCCTACCCACCCCCCACTCTCCCTCCTTCCCCTCTTCTCCTCTTTTCTCTTCTCTTTTCTCACAACAACAAACAACATCAATTCATTCATTACAAGACACAACAACAGCTCTTCACCAACATTCAGGCTCTTCATCATTCACACAATCAATCAAAAGTATGTATCTTCTTCGTAAATAGACGAGACTGGGAGTGAGATTTCCCGTGTGATTCTTGTAGTTTCCCATGATCACCGGTCAATATTCACGATAAAAGCTCTATGCCTCAGTAGCTGCCTTAATGGCGATCGACCTTGGCGACTGAGGAACCTCCAGGTTGCGAAGCGTTAAAAGAAAGAGGTTCTTGCGGAAGTCCCTTCAACAGCGGCCGAACCTGAACGTACTTTGGATACCCACTCATGTGAATGGTTTTTCAACAAATCCTGAAACTTGAGCGGCGGTTATCGAGCGAAGCGGAGACCTCGGAGTTATATGGACCACATACAATTAGGCTTCGGTTTAGCTGGTTTTCATACCTTCTTTTGTTCTTTTCTAGGTTCCGATTATTTCGTCATCGCAGCAACGACCCCCTAGCGCTCAGCATTTACAATACTCAGCAACGGGTTTCTAGATCATATCCACATGTACCATGGATAGATACCAAATCAAGTTTTATTCCATCTCACTGTGCCTTAAGATTCCTATTCTCGTAAATGCTTTTAGCTATTGAATTGTGCCTGTCGTCTCGTTCCCACTGCCCTGTTTCCAATCCCGAAGAGGTCTCACGCTAACCCCGTACGGCAAAGACCGACGAAACTCTGGTCCATGATTGGGTAATTCAAAATAACACAGCTTTCAGCACAACCAACATAAAACCACAGTGGAAACTTCTAGGCCTCCCCCTTCTCGTCCTGCGTAGCTGAGCGATCCACCCCTAGAACAACGAATAGATTGTGACACTGTAATGCCCTTTTGATGTCCTGGAAGCTGGATTGGAGCTACGTGTTGAAGTTGCCCGGACATCAGAGTATATTGATCCTGCACTCACCCGCCCCGTGGTGTTTACGTACAAGCTTCAACACCACGTAACATCACCAGATAGCTCCCATCATCGATCTATATCATATCAATCCCAAGCCTTCCAACCATGACGCGAAGATGCGTTGCGGTGGTATACCAAATATCCAATAATGTATGCCCTTCACCCGGTTCCACCTACGTTGCATACTAGAACGACCTTCTAACCTCTTCCAACCAACCAAAATAGGACATCGTCAAATTGATCATGAACTCGAAACAACATACCAAAGAAAGGGACTGGTACAAGATAATCGAGAAAGAGTTTATCCAACGAGGTGCCCCGAAGAACGAGGAAACCACAAGTAAGGCAAGATGTGTAGTTGGTCGTATTCGAAAGGTAAGACGCTGATATTCTTATCTCGTCATTTTATTCCCATTCTATAGTTAATTAGAGATATTGCTTTTGATAGGAGCGCCCGCTACTAGGTGGCCTCATAGCTATTATCAAACACGAGAAGAAAAGGCAAAGGCGTTTGAAAGTCAATCTAAAAGCGGAGAAATCGGCCTCGAGGTTAGACACTGGTCCACCAACCAAAGTGGAGAAATAAATTTTAGTAGACATCTGCAATTGGTGATGTTCATACAAGGCGAAAGATCCCGAGATTTCTTTCTACTAGACCAATCATCGCGGTATAAGTAGTGAACGGCTACTAGTATATTATGGTAGGTGGTATTCTGCCATTTATTAATAGTATAGAAACCACAGGTTCCGATTGGAGTCGTACTCAAGAATCCGTTGAATGGAATCTCCTTTCTATAACTATCTAATTTCAGCATTATCCCTGTCCAATCCTGTGTCTCTTTTTAACATTGACAGCTCTTCTCCGCAAGCGACTGTTGCTCCACATATTGACCATGTCCAAACGCGGCATGTCCAAACGCATGGACCGGTAATAAATCCGTCCAACCCAAGACAGGGTATGTAAATTCGATTTCTTGAAAGACAATATCGAAAATGGGGAATTGTTATATTTTCAGGATAGAACTTCTTCGCAACATTTCTTTTCGCGAGCGAAGGTCCAAACGACTGCAACCATTACATTGAGACTCGACTGCAGCATGACCTTTGCACAACAGGAAGTTGGAAGAGAGTCAGCGGAATGCGTTGTCAGGGAATCCCTGGAAATCTTCTGTCAAACAGGAGTTCACCATATCTCTTGATATAATCTTGGGACACTAGCTAACTACATCGAGGGTCTCGCTAGAATATTTCCATCTAGCCTGGTGATTTCCATTTAAACGAAAGGATTCTTAGGAGTGGGGTGATTTTTACACCGAATTTACGACGGAAAGGACCGTCAACCATAACCCCTCGAAGGAGAAAGAAGACTATAGTACGGCGACTTTTGGTTTCGGCAGTACCGGGTTCTAACCTTTCGGCTAGAAAGGTATACCATAGCGTTTCATGGTATTAAAACCGCAGCCTACACAAACAGACATGATTCCACAACTGTTGACGACATATACGCCTTCCGATCTCATCGGTTAACTTAAAGGTTGGCTAGCCGGTCTCGGATATGCCAAAATATCCGAAGCTGACACCAAAGAATTAGCTCAATTGATCAATGGAATCACTTTTCGTGGAGGCTGACACAATGGAGATCAGCTCAATATGGCATTCTACCTGGGAATTCGGTTTGAAAGTCGGCTACGCCAGGCGGCCGTAATATGCAGGGCTTATAAACTCCGGTCGACAGCGGCACCTGGCCTGAGCTGTCTCATATGGCTAAGACAAACGATATTTTTGGAAAGCTTAGGTTGCACGAGCAAGGTATCGCGGTTGCAGAGCGGTGATGTAGCTTCGACATCACATGTGCTACCTACCTACCGCATACTTCACCGTTTTCAACATTCCATCTGGAAAAACGAAGATTCTGTAAACCCTTGCATCTAAATTCTGTGACGGTGATCCCTCCTTAGACATACTATAGCTCCTATTCACAATTTCCTTTGCCACTAACCATTCCGCGAGCAAGGGCCTGATCTAAGAATAAATCAACTTTTGGTATAGGCAGGTACCGTTCTACCCTTGCGACTTGAAAACTAAACATCTAGACTAAGCTATCACGCAAATACTCCTTAAGAATGTAAATATATAAACGATCAAGATGCCCCCGAAATCTTCCTTTTTTCTTCATCCTGCTCTCAGCATCGATATCCAACGGTCTCCAACGATCCACTTTCGCTAAAACTTCCTCCGAATACCTTCGTTAAACTTTCCACAATCCTCTGATATCTAACATTTTTATACATCTACCACAAACCAACCACAAAAATGCAGCTCACTTCCATCCTCCTCCCAATCCTCGGTATGGCCACTGCCATCCAGGCCGCTCCAGCTCCTCAAGCCGCTCCAGGCCAAACAACCTCAATGCCTACCTTCACCATCTCCAACTTCTCCAATTCGGGCTCCCCTCACTCCGCGCAAGTTAGCATTTCCTTCGACCTGAAGAGCAACCCCTTCGGGTATACCGCCAAATGCTTTGCTACCCACCCAATCGGTGCCGGTAGTGCCGGCGCCTCGGATATCAAGGGCACCATCGCATCGCCCAAATACTACACCGAATGCAAATCCAACGAATCTGGAAAGAAAAACGGGTTTGGATTCGTTTATGAGCCGAAGACTAATACCTTCCTTCTTTCGGTTACTCAGTGGACTGGTGGTAATACACTTTCTGGATCGATCTCTTTCCCTAATAAGATCAAGACCCAGAAGAATGCCAATCCAAATGGAAATTATAACTACTTGGATGCTCCCAAGCAGTTCACTATTCTCTCCAACTTGCCCGTTGTTGCTCCTTAAATGCGAACACCACGGGTTTTGGAAGTGTAAACGGTCAAAACGGTAGCTCATTTGACTGTTTTACACATAGAAATGCGAGTATAAAAGGAACTGGAAGCTCGAGTTGTTAGCTTGGTTATATATCTTAGTTACGATAATTAGTGTTAGTATATTCAGCTTCGGCGTGTATTATAAAGTGAAAATTATATATACCGATGCTTGCCTTAATCAACTTGATTATCTCCGTAATACCTTTGTAGGGCGCCGTGGCGCCCTAACGTCTTCTCTAGCTATATTGCTATGCCCTAAATAAAACTTCCATGATATAAAATAGTTGGTTAGTGTTCAAATCCCTAACATCTTACAGACGTATCGTGTCTGCAGGCCAAGAAGTTCGTTTAGCTTATTGGATCAGCCTACCAAAAACGGGTCATACAGGTCCTATTCGTTGCATTGATAGGCTAATAACTCCACTAGGCCATGGTCAGGTATACATCTCATTTAAAGCTTAATACTTTAATCATCCTATCAGACTTCATAACCGGTTAAGCATGCTATATTTCAATAAACTCGGTTTCGGAAGCCAAAGGATATCAGGTACACTTCCGGATCAAGTTCGTTTTAAGTAACAGTCTTTCGTTTCGATTATAGGAGATAAACTTATGGACTTGTATGTGGAGTTTAGTCAGTTAAGCGACACCGACTCATAATCCTGGAGACTCGTGATCGTGATATCGGTTCTCACGCCAATGGACGGTCTAACAACATACTTTGTCACGAGCGGACTTCGTACGACATTGGCTAGATGACCCAACCATTCCCCTGCCCCACGACACAGGTCTTTACATTCGCTACGGCGAAGTGGTTTGTTAGCCCTAGGATGCTTTTGATTCTATTCGTTGTTTAACGCAAACCGTTGACATTTCCAAGGCGCACCTCGAGGCGTCCGATGGAGAACATATGGCATTAAATATCTGGGTAGTTCTACCTCTCTATAAACTATAATAATATTAGTGTATATGCGTCTCGGTTTGTGAGACCCGCTGGCGGGTAATATCACTGCATCTTGTATCGTAGATATTACTCCATCATGTCTTTTCATTCCCTGTTCACGTACCCGTAATAGCTGAGAAAAGAATAACTGCATATACAATGCAAAAAAATAACTTCTAGTTCCCTCGTATCTCGTATAGCAATCTATCATAATAACCCATCCATAGGCCTAACCACTGGCGGCGCAGGACTCATACCCGTCATGGGAGTAGCAAATGGATCTTCTCCCTCCAAAACACCAAATCCACCATCTGGATTTCCAAGCCCATCGTATCCAATAAGCATACACTTCTTACTAGCCACATTAACTGCAATCTTCGCTGCCTTAACCGCATCTAACCTTCTATACCCCAAGGCATATATCGCAGCTCCAATAAAGGTATCCCCAGCGCCTGTAGTCTCCACAATCTCCGAAGGCGCAATCTCCGGAGCAGGGATATGTCTCATCTCCACCGTCCCAGCATTAAATCGTACTGCATATGCACCTTTAGACCCAACCGTTATAAACGCCGTTGCTCGCCTTTTTACCGTCCTTTTCAAATAATTTGTAAACATCTTAACCATAAACTCTTTATCACCTCCATCCCAAGAACCTTTACTCGCTTCTTCTAGAAACCCCTTCATGTATCCTTCTGCTATGAACGCTACATCGCACATCCCCATTAACCGACCTAGACCGGGACGTCCATAGGCTTCGAATTCGGCACTGATGACGCAGGGGTTTTGTTTATATTCCCTTCTACCGATGAAGTGGTCTATGACACCTTCAACCATGAAGCACTCGCGACCTTCGAAATGGATCCAGGAGGGATAGAAGCTCGAGTGGGCGTTGTAGACACGCGAGAGCATGTCATCGTACGCATAGGACATAAAAGTGGATTTCGGGAAGAAGTGGGTGAAAAGCAGAGATTTGACTTCTGATGTTTTCAGCTGGGGTATTCTGCGAGGCTGATATGGTTAGTCTCGTTATTCAATATGCGAAATAGTGGACAGGAGGTGGGACTGACAATTGATGTGATATTATAGTTCTTGAACCCGTACTCTCCGACTCAAATATATATGCCGTTGGAGTCGTCTGTCCTTCTCCTTCTCGAATCTCATAAAGCATAGTAATCCCCTTCGCTTCAAGGGCCGATATCAGCGGCCTATCATCTACGCCATTGCGTTGTTAGAGTGGTATTCTTATGTAATCAACGACACGATTGAAATTGAAATTGGATCGAAACATACCGCCAGATGGCTTCAGGCCCTCCGACCGCCGTCGCGTACAGTAATTGTGTACCCGGTGCGACTACTTGTGATAGAACGGAGAGCGTATTGGAGATGTTACCGCCCACGCGAACTTTCTCCGATGTAGCAGATTGCTTTGCATCTTCGGCCGGGAATTTGGGAACCTTAACGATGACGTCGCGGTAGAGGGCGCCGATTGCTAGGATCGAGAATTGAGGTCCTTCTACAGGTGCTGATGAAGTATCAATTGGATCCATGATATTTCCGTTCGTTCGTTCGTTCGTTGGGTCTCTTTATCCCATGGCCGGTTATATCATGGCTCTGGTTAGATAGCGACGAACGAGCGTTTTATATGTCGGCCAACAACAACCCAGCAGAGTTCAGTTCACCATTTCCCAAAGATAAACAACGTCGACAAGACTTCTCCATAGACGATGCCGTACACCAAACGCCCACGATGACTTCAACTTCAGCGCCACCATCAGGCACCCCTCTCAAACTCCCAACCCCATCGACGTCGCACATAACCTCCCAGCCCGTCTACCCACCATCCGAAGACTCCTACCTTCTTCTAGATGCCTTCTCCCTCCCCTCCGAAATCGCCTTCATATCCTCCCGTCTCCCAGCCGGGACTCCATCCCCACTTCTCGTCGAAATAGGCACAGGCTCTGGCGTCGTTTCTGCCTTTCTAGCCGCTCATGCAGGTGTACTTTTCGGCCGACAGGATGTTATCACCATGGGACTTGACGTCAGTTACACAGCTAATACCGTAACAACCACCACAATATCAACAGCATGTTCTCAACATCCCGAAACTTCAGCTACGTTCCTCGATTGCATGACATCGGATCTTACATCGTGTTTAAAACCGAATTGTGTGGATATACTGGTCTTTAATCCACCATATGTCCCTACCTCTGAGCACCCGTCGTTATCTACATTGCGCGATGGGAAACAGCAGAAGGTTATTATCAATTCGAAGAGTAAAGAGGACTACGATATGGAAGACTATTTGTTCTCTTTAACTTATGCTGGTGGAGATAAGGGCATGGAGACTACGGATATGTTGTTAGATCAACTTCATGAGGTGTTGAGCGAGAGGGGCGTCTTGTATCTTCTCCTTTGTGCGGGAAATAGACCGCCAGAGGTTCTTGAGAGAGTTACGGGAATGGAAAGCGGATGGAAGATGGAGCGTGTCATTGAGAGGAGGGCAGGGAGTGAGATATTGAGTATTTGGAGGGTATATCGTTGAAGATACAATTATACTAGAAAATAATTTACTACGTGCGGAGATACCTCTATTCATTACCCTCGGCGTAAAACATTGCCACTGATATGGTCATTGTTTGACGTGTATACGATCAAACTCTATGAGTAGGGCAGCATCGGGGGAGTCCTTGGTTCGAAGAAATATATTATATTGCGAGAAGTCAAGAGAGACAGGTTGTACAGCAGAGCGTCGTCACGCAGAGCCCGGGGTCGTCGATTCTACCTACCTGAAGTTAATATCTTAACATCCATGCCGCAACTTAGAATAGACACCTTGATCCCTAGTAAATGATAGCTGTATATATTATATATTTTAATGGAAACTCCGAAAATCGCCCCGAATGGAATAACTCATACAATAGCCAGTAGATCCGGATAAATCGTTATGGATTGAATTCAAGAAGTTAGCATGTTTGATTCCATCCAGAATTAATTGAAAAACTTAAGATCCGAAGTATATACGTTTAGAGGGTATCCGATTACAGCTTCACCTTGGGACAATTATGTCAACTGACATAGTTGAGAGAAGGCAAAATTGGTTCTGCAGAATTGGGTGTGTGCGGCAAACCCGTTCGCGACGAGGGTACACGTATGATGATCAAACTAGGATTAAATTTGAAAGTAGGTAAATAGTCCGATGTTATACATCAAATGATCGGATCAAAATACGTGCTACTTGGGTAGGTATTATCCGAACATCGCCTGTGGGTATCATCTCGTATCCTGCAAATCGCAATCGCGCGGCGAAAGCAATAAAGAAGTGTGTCGTATGGCCCTAGAAAGGAGAGGCTTTGTAGAATCAGATGAGGCCTGGGACTTCCCACCGGCCCATTGTTCCGAAGGTTGGGCTTCTAGAAGTCGAGATCGACAGGGTCCTACCGAATCAATTCCAAGCCTTTGGGGGTCATGAGGAAAGGAGCCCCCAAATCACCCACCTTGAAACTCCGAATATACTTGGCTCGGGACCGATTGAATCTGGTATTGAGCATGTGTGGGTAGAGAAATTCTATGGGAAATAGGCAATACCTCTGGGGCCGTGCAGAAGACAAAACGCCACTATAGAAAAAGCCAAGATTCTAGAAGGAAATTGTTCCGGAAGGTAATATCTGAGTTCCGGAGTACCGGAGCTTAACTTGCGCTAAGAGAACGCCACAGATAACGAGCGAATCATCTCGACCATGTGATGCCCATGGTGTCTACCTCGACAGTTCACGAAAGCCCATGAGATCCGTAGCTGGGGGTATCTCACGGCAAAAAATATTAGTGCCAACCAGGTTTACACTCTTGATTTGGGGACTGCCAATGTGGTGTTAAAAGTAGATCCTAATGGCTCCAGGCACAACCCTTCCAGAAGCTCAAGGGGAAGTGGAAAGCCAGGGGAAGCGAAATATCCGAGATGACAGGTACGAGGATAACGAATTATTGAGCACCAAGCGGTGTTCATGGTGTCCATGCTGTGTTTCTATTCGTAGTAGACGAGAGTATCCGTGGAATTCCGTCAGAGCCCCAGTCCTTGCTCCTTTCTCGAACGAAGGCACTAGTCAAAAGATAATGGTGCAAGAAAAGGTCGGTGAGATATAATCCGAGATATCGAAACCGGCCTGCATTGGTGGATTTCATGGGTAAAGTGCCGGATAAAAATGGAGGTTTGATATGGTTCGTTGCGAAACCTACAAGGGGTGTGATATGCTCGTTCGAGTTTAAGCGGACTTGTTTGCAAGCAAGTCGCACAGATCGAAAAATGCTTGCTTGGTAGGGCGGCGAAAACGAAATGCATGTATAATGTAGCCTCAAGCAAGGGTATTCCATCAATTTACCCAGGGGACTTGTTCATGTCGAAAAAGGCTTCGGAAATGGTGTATTACCATTATCTATCAAATTTTCTAGTGGAGATATGCAGCTCCGAAATCCACGTTTCAAGATCAGCAGTCATCAGAAATCCCCCATGTTACTCCAAAGATTGAAGACTCTGACCTGGGGCATCGGCATGTATATGTAACCTGGGACGGCTCTATAGGCCTAGATATGCAACCTGATGGAATTGTGGAACCGAAGAAGCAGCACGACACAGGCAGAATTCTAGGTAAGGCCTCCTAGTGGTCCAAATTAATCCGAGGGCAGCAGAATTAATCCGGTGGGTGTGTTGCAGAAGTTCCTGTCTGGCTGGACGCATGCAGGCCAGTTGAAGGTGGTGTCGGCTTCACCAAACCTGAAACAGGACAGAAGGCATAAGGCAGGCCGGTATGGCGTATAATATCTGGCATAATAGGCGGCACGCAACGATAATGTGTCATCCATGAGCCGCTGGGCCATTGTGGCGATCAAATCCGCTGATATAACGGCGCTATGCATTCTGATATCCACATGCTGATAGACTGATAATTATTGAGATATCGGTATCCCTGTGATCACAGTATATGATCTTCGATACCGTTTCAATAGCACGGAGAGTAGCCTGCTCTTGGAAATGAGGACGGTGTCTCCGGTTCCCGGATAACAAGTTGGCAAGAGATCCTAGCACTATCTATCTGTAGAGAGGACCGAGTCAGTGTTCTGTTCTGTTCGAGAATAGAAAACTGGGAGGATGCTTTCACATGCCATATGCCTGAACAGCAACAGAATTAATCCAACAGACTTGCAGGGCTAACTAGGGGAATCGTGTTGGTGCAATTTCTGGCCTCCGTGATGACCCGAGCCGCCACAAGTTGGCAGTAAATTTGCGCCATTTTGGCAGCCGCTAGATTAAAAAAAAAAAAAAAAAAAAAAAAAAAAAAAAAAAAACCATCATCCAAATAACCCATGGTGAGGTGGTGTTGTGGAGCTGCCCTGCCGTTTCGAACGAACTCTCAACTCCAGGCTGGGATCTAGCTATCAAATCAGGGAAGCTGTTCTAAAGGATCGGGGACAGAAATTGAGAATCGAAATACATTTTGGAGAATCGACATGATCCCCGGAAAACATGGTGTCATCGTTGCATCTTAACGTGCTGCAAGCAGCAGCAACGGCAGCTTGGTATTTCATGGGCTTCATCGACGATGTCTGGAGGTATCTATATTTCATTTCAATTATTTGTTGGGGAAATCTAACGATGGCACCTCACCAAAATGCACCGTATTCCTAGGATCTAGGATTGTACTAGGCGTATTAATGCATGCAGAAAGATCCACCACTGGCCGTTGGGCGGTGGCCATCGAGTGGGACTTCTTATCCTCTGGATCTCATATTTCTGCGTAGAACAGCTTTGCCTTTTTTTTTCGTCTTCTCTCGCTTGGTAGCATGCTTTTCAAGGGCAGGATATTATTCGCTTCGAGTCGACCTCCTTCTACCTTCACGTTGCATAAATCTGCCTGGACTTGACTAAAATATTGCAGTAATATTGCAGAGATTGCTCGTATTCTCATTCCATAGTCTGTTTTGACAATTGTAAATTGAGATTGGATCTCGCCTCGTTTGTATCTCGGCATACCACCCGCCCAAGCTCAGGCGATTTAAAATCCATCGCTTTGAACAATTAGTTTCCCTTGATAAGATTTTTGATTCCGGTCCGATAAATAAGGACGGAATCTTGAAAGTATCAAGAAGTCGGCTATGGCTTTTGCTGCTGCGGGCCCTCGAAGAGGTTGATGAGGGATAACCCGGTCATTGAGAGCAAGAATCCCTGAAGGGTCTGGTTCACGCTCTGCATACGTATTCATGCAGATTAATGTCTTCGGCCACTGAGGAGTCGAGTTCAATTGAGGACGTTGGATTAAAATTTGTGACGGTGGTGGTGTGCGGCAAGCACTATTTGGCAATAGAGGGGCACACGTAGCTCCCAGAGGTACCTCGGTGCTACTTTCGCCCGAGATGCCTGCTTCCGAGCCTTCATATCAAAAAAGAAAAGGGCCGGATCGAAGCCAAAAATTGTGGCGATTAATCCGAGGTTCGGCAAGGACATGGCCGATCAGCTCCCACGAGGATGGATTCTTTGCTTCAGTGTGATGGTGATGGCGATGATCTTGAAGTTAGCAATTGTTACCAGAATCGATTTTGAGGGGGTCGTGAATCTCTAAGACTTTCGAAAATGTTGACTATACGAAAGGTATACATGTAGATGCATGTCTTATCGATAAAGGACAGGACCAACCAGTTTTTGGAGGGGCAACATACAGTAGCGTTCCTCGTTTTCTGCAGAATCCAATGCGCCGACATAATCATGGTATGCCTGCAGTCTAATGTTTTTGTAACACTCACCAAGTAGATGACGGAGTTCCTGTGCATAGTTCTCGTACGGGACCACCCGCTGACCGATTGAATATTTGTAAAAACTGTCGAAACAGCAGGGTCTTGCAAGCACTATTCGGATGAAAGATCTTCTTTCGAATGTTCATCGACGAACAATTTCCAAGACACTGGTTTTCCCAAGACTAGACTCCTGCACGGTTAGCCAATTGATGCTTGATTCTTATCGCCCAAATGCATAGACCTTTCGTATTATTAGTGAGAATGAGTAACAGAAAAGGGAAAAAGAGGGATGTTTGAGAAGTTGTCAGGAAGTTTTCTTTCGGAGGGTGGATTGCAATTGCACACCATGAAAGAAAGTTCTTTTGGCCTCTATCGAACTGACGGCAAGGTCGACATCAATCTTGATCAAGTTGACTTTTAACTCGGCACCAACGCATACGGTGCCCGAAGCTATCTGATTGCAGACTAAAGGGCTGATCCGATGGCTAGATAGATCCCGGGGTGAACCTGCTCTCGTACCGGGAAAGACACCCTGAGTGGTTTTGGAGGGCAGGGTCGACGTTCTTTCTGGCGGTCACGTCAGTTAATTACTTCTTAGTTAAGTATTTATCCGACAGGAAATTGAGAAGGGACAACCGGCCAAAGCAGCTTCGGACTGGACCCTTGTCCAATCACGGCACGGCGCCATTTTCGTGGCTAGTTTCGATGCAGGAGCAGCTCAAAAGCTGTTTTTGGCTGATACATAGTACAGCGCTGGTACTTGTCGTTCCGGTGTCTAACATGCTCCATGGGTACCCGGCTGGGCTGGGCCTAACCGGAAAGACAGATTTCAGGTTCAAGTTCCAAGTTCAAGTTTTCGCAAGTTTTCAGTAATTCCTCGTGGCTTCGATACCCAGTCGCCCGGACCAGCCCAGGCAAGGGGAAAGAAAAAAAAAAAGAAGAGGTTTCGAGGAATCCGATAACAAAGATGCGGATTTTCCAAAGGAATCCTGTACGGCCAGCGATAAAGCAGCCCATCGTTTCGGTGTTCGCCAGTCAGGGTTTATCTCAGGAAGAGAATCTGAAGCATGTCGACATAATAAACTTGCAGATGAGAACCTCGAAGGAAAAAAGTAAAGTCCCAGACAAGGAACCAGACCAGGCTACGACCCATAACCCTGCGCATAGCGCCCCGCCTTCTATAGGGTCGAGCTAGTGCCAGTGTCCCCACTTCGTTAGGTTCGAGCTTGTGATTTCTGTCGTCTCATCACTGTTTTTCCATTCATCCAGATAAGACCCAGTCCGCCTAGAATTTATTTGGCGCAGCTTTGAGCTCGCGATGACGGGCTGGAGATAGACGGCAAATTGGTGCGCACGTTATCCCACTCTCAAACGAGATACGCCAATGGAACGAAGCTAGCTGTTTCACTGCGGGATTGCGCCTGGCCGCTGGGCAGACCGGTTTAGCTGGTCCGTCTCCATGTTGCATTGGCGATGCTACTACCACAATGGCCAGCGAATGGATATAAAGTCGATGATGCCTCCGTTGGACTATCTCTTCGTTTTTCCCTCTTTCGTTCGAGGGACCTAATCTTGTATGACCCAATTGTCATTGTCATCATCATTATCATCATCGTCAATCTAGTAAATTTTAGACTTCACATACCTTTCTATCAGAGCAAACCTCATTGATAGTGCAGTGTGTCACTGTCGGGTCGCACGCTTCATTCCTTCCATAGGCCCGAACCTAGCTCTCCAAATCGGCAAGCTCGAACTCTTAGTTAGTTCTTCGACCTCTTGTTCAAATCGTCCGGAGAGGAATCACCCCTACCTTCCATAAACCCGACAATTTCCAGCGTTGCATTCTCGAAGCGTGCATCTTCGCTGTCAATTCGCAGGCCTCACACCGCATAGTCGTCGTCCAGTGACCTTCCTCTTTTCGCCCACAAACTCGATTTCCCCGGATTTCACCCTCCACCATTTTTCACTTGCCAAAAAGTGAGCCTGCGAAAATTAAAAAAATACCCAAACTGTCTAGCACTGGCGAATAGCATCCTATCGGTGTCTTAAAAGGTCTCTCATAAGGCAAACCTTCGATTGCAATTGGCATTCTTTTGAACTGTCCTGGCGCCTAGCTGCTGGTACATGTGCCTGGTCCTCTCCAAAAACACGAGTTGCCCCAACCAGTAAAAAAATATATATATATTCCGTTGCAGGGCCCTTCCTCTGGACCCTCCTCGCATCACTCGCAACCATCTATCTCCCAAGACTTCACCAGTTTTCAATCAATCCATCGACATCCTTGATTAAGACCGAACAGTCGTCTCATTCGCCTGTTCACCGCACCTTCCTTCGACAGTCCCAATCCAGTTCTCTAACCGAGAAGTCCCATCGTGTTGGGACTTGCAATACCGCCAAAATTCCTTCCCAGCAACAGCAACCTATCGGCGAGATGACTGTGGCGGAGCTTTCACAGATCCACGATTTCCTAATCGAACTGGCCCTTAGAGGGGGCCAGATGATGTTAGATGCAAATCCGTCGGCTTCTACCTCCGGATCGAAAAAGAACTGTATGTCTTTGTCTCTTTCTTTCTTTCTTTGAGCGATATATACCTACTTAGGTATATCTGCAGTGCAGTGACATACTCTGCATGCATTGGTACAGTTCGGTACCAAACTGATAAAAGCTTCCTGGGCCGGGCCTTGGCTAACTTGACAATTCGGTGTATAGCTGTCGACTTGGTCACGGATACAGATAAGTCCATCGAAAAGATGGTACTTACCAACCTCAAGTACAAGTACCCTAACTTCGATCTGCTCGGGGAAGAGTCGTACATTCCGGGACGCAAAATCAGCGACAATCCGACTTTCATTTGCGATCCTATCGACGGAACAATCAACTTCGTTCATGGAGTTCCAGTAAGTATTCGACAGCACTTACCCTAGATCCTGTTTTTACAATCCTCACTCACATCCCCCTCAAATAGAACGTCTGTATCTCTTTGGCTCTCGTCATCAATAAAATCCCAGTCGTGGGTGTCGTATACAATCCTTTCCAAAACCGCCTCTTCACAGCGATTAAGGGCAAGGGTGCCTTCCTAAACCGAACCGAACGTCTTCCACTCCGAGACCCCAATGAGCCGCTACCAGGCCTGAACAAGGCCCTCGTTGCCATCGAATGGGGATCTGAACGAAAGGGCAACAATTGGGACGTCCGAACAAAGACCATGGTCAAGCTTGCAAGCCAAGGCGGTACCATGTGTCACAGCGTCCGATGCCAAGGAAGTGCCGCTCTTGACATGTGCGGTGTAGCGGCTGGATACCTAGATGTCTTCTGGGTAAGTTTTCTCCGATGGTCGTATAAGGTTTGATATTAACATTTTTGTTTAGGAGGGTGGCTGCTGGGCCTGGGATGTTGCTGCCGGATGGTGCATCCTTACCGAAGCCGGTGGCATCGTCGCGGATGCGAATCCTGGTAACTGGAAGCCCTCAGTTGAGGGCCGTAAATACCTTGCTGTTCGCTCTGCTCCACCAGAGGATCAAGTCGCTGTTGTCGAGGAGCTCTGGGATACGATGGAGGGACGTTTCGAATTCCCTGGGTTCTGAGCAACGACAGCTTCCATGACTACGACCGCTACGTCCCACCTCAATCGACATGACACCGCACTGCACACCGTCCTGCGTATTGCACTCGTGTGATGCCCCACGTTATTACTCGAATTCACAACATATTTCCTCTCAGCTCTAACTAGCGGTTAATTTTCTTCTCTTTTTTTTTTCTTTAATCATCCTCTCTTCGGTTCTTATTCTTCTCATGCCGGCGTCCAGGATTACTATATTTTTTCTTCTTCTCAGCTTCCACAATGCGATTTCTTCACTTCGAAATGGAGCCTTTTTCTTCTTCTCAACAGTACTATTTTTAATGGCCTCGCTTTTTTGCTCCTTAGCCACGGACAAAAAGGGTATAGAGAAAAAAAGATAGACTTGTTTTGGCTTTGTTTTTGTTTCCATTACATCAATTAGACTAGCATTTGCTTTCCACGTTTTCTGCTCTTCTCTGTTTGCTGCCCCTATACCACTGGAGTTCTTCGTTTTTCCCACATGCACTGGTTTTCTTTCCTTTTATTCGCAAGCACGTATCAATGCTTCTTTATACGGATCGAGCTCATAGGTTTCTCATGTCTATATTGCATCCCGGTTATTGTCTTCTCGGGAAGCTCTCACCTTGTATCACGGATCCTCGAAGGACGTTGTAGTTAGTAGATGTCGACTTGGCCATAAAATGCCAGCTTCGAATAAAGTTCTGACCATCTCACGCATTCATCACACAAACAGACCACCTGACCTGGGGGCCGAAGTTAACGTTTTATGACGTACATAAACAAAATCCCATCTGGGATTATGTGATACGCCAACTGGCTGCCGAAGTGTGAGACCGGCCGGTCGACCGTTGTAAGATTAAACATTGAATTAGATTAATTTGACGAACTAATTGAGTTTCGGACGGCTCGATTAGGTTTTCAGTAAGACATACCCCTGATACCATCGATAGCTCACCCGCCGGTGGCTTGAGGTCTTAGATCCTACTGTGGGTCCATGTCCTGTCTCGGGGTGATATTAGGTAATAAGATGCGCTTATGCATATATTGGGTGCTGAATGGGTCCATGGAACTTTTTATCTAGGAACCGGTTAACCGGAGACCAGCTGATAAGCCCAAGGGCGCTAGCCTTCTATATTAAAATCCATCCAAACTAGGTTGGTATAACGGAATTTCGAAAATGCATATCTTTATTGAGTTATATATCGACCTTCCGTTCTCGTTTTTCCGAGTCTGAATTAGTAATCCTGCTAGACGGCCCAGTCTCGCCATCTATCGGCTATATACCCCATCTATGCTGTAATCCTTCTTAGGCCCGTTAACGCTGTACCCCAGTTTCCACTCCCGCAAGTTCACAGAATTAAAAGAAAACTTGTACTGGACATTATATATATCCTCGATGCACAAGTGACTCCCAGTAGCCTTCCATCCGTCCTCTCCTTTCCCTCCTTCGCCAGGCGGTATAAAATCTATCTCATGGAATAGGTAATCTGCCGTCCGGTCGTCGTCGGTCTTAACAAACCAGACGCTCAACTTATCCTTTCTCTCATTATACCGCCAGATATACCTCCTCGTCGAATTAAATCTCACTCCCTTAGCTTCGTCTACGAATTCGCCATTCTCAACATATAAGTATTCGAATCCGTGATCACCGCCTTCCTGTTCAATCTTTGCAAACTCTTCTTCCCTTCCATGTGATGTACCATTCCGTAGGAAAAATGTTGCAGTTCCGATAAATCTACTGCTCGGTTGCTCAAGTCTCTTGCTTACAAGCTCACGATCTAGCTTCCACTCTCCAAGTAGCGAGCGGAATACGGCGCGTGCAACAAACCGTCCTTGAGTTATACCCGCTGTGACCACCTCTTCTGTCCTACTCAAATTCTTCTCGTTTTCTTTCTTTCGAGCTTCGTCCAGATTGCGCCCGGGATAACTTGCTGCCGTTAGAATATTCATTTCTTTATTTTTTGGCGGCAAAATAGGCATCTTTCCTAATGACGGCACCCGCTCTATGTCTAGCGCTATCCCGAACTCTTGTGATAGCCATGCATAATCGCCCATTGGAAATTGCGAGGCCCTTGGGTCTGTTCTTAGGGAGAGAACTCTCTCGACTGATGTATCGTTCTTCAACGATTCGGCCAATTTGGCAGGCAATGAAGGGGATAACGGGCCACCGTAGCCGAACAAAGCGGTCACGAATCGTGCTTGCATCTCTATCGCACCCCAATAAGGCGAACGATAAAACCCGACGAACCCAAGATTGGGAACTTCCGGATGATGCGTGCTATGGAAGGCCAGAGCGACAGTGTTGTTGAGATCATTCGGGGCAATAGATAATTTTTGTTGAATTTCCTCAGAAAGGAATGAAAGCGAAGCCGATGCTTTGAATCCTGTGGCCAGAACAACTGCAGCTATCCCGTCGATTTGTTCCCCGGATGGAGCTAAATTCGCAATATTTCCGGATACGGACTCAAGCTTTCCTTTGGTTATACCGATGGCGCCGGAACGGACATGGTCCATGTACGTGTCGCTGATTCCGAGGAATGGTTGGTTGTCATAATCGCTTTCCTGCACGGTAAGTCGGGGCGAGAATTCTGACTGGTCGGTTTTAAGCAGGTTGTGGAAATACGAATTGACAACTCTTGCAGTCTCAACACTGATGTGGCCTTGCGTGTTAACGAGTGGTCCCGGTGGACGATTCGATAAATTTTGATGGTTCAAATCCATTGGTAGAAAACATGGCGCAGGATCGGCTGGCTATGCACTGATTAGTCACGCCGATTTTAAAATTTCTGTCACAATAATTATATAAATGGATCTTACCGTTGAAGCAGTTACAAGTGGAAGGATCCAAGTCGGCCTTTGGACTAAATGGTGAACGGAAAACTTTGACCGTTGGGTCTTTTGATCGATAAAATCATTTCGACGAGGGCCTGGTGCGTTTACTGCGTCTGATACGTGGGTAGCAATTGTCCCAGCTATTTCAACTCCAGAAAACTGACCGCCTACTACAAGTATCTTTCCGCTTTTCCCCTTCGGATCACCTAGCAGCTGTTCGAGGTCTCTATACTTGCTGCTGTGAACCACTGGGATATCATGTTTGGTGTTTTTGAGTGATGCAGGAAATGCGGGTTCACCAAAGTAGCCGCTGGCGATAACCAAATAATCGAATGTATGTTCCTCAGCACCGTTCTCCTCGGATTGTATCCTAATGTGCCAAGAATGACCTGATTCGTTGGAAGAGTTTGATACCAAGTCCGCTTTCTCAACTCGACATGAGAGTCGAAGGGTGGCTTCCTGACAATATCGCTGTCGGTAGAGTTCCAAATATCCACCCACCTGGAAGGCGCGGGGAATTTGGGGTGCATCATCGGACCATGCAAAGTCACTAAAGCGCATCGTGTGCCTGCTTTGGTTGGCAATCATGGCCGGGTGTACGAGACCAGCCTCATCGGTTTTCTCTACGGGCCATAGGCCGCCTATTCGGGGCTGGCTGTCGAAGATAGTGACGTTGTATTTTACACCGTCGGGAGCATCGTGTAGGAGCGTTTTGGCGGCCACAAGGCCGGATGGACCGGCGCCTGGAAAGATGAGAAAAACGAAGCCTTAGTATACGGATCCCATAAAATGTAATTTTGAGAGTTACATAAGAACAAGGGGGAATCGCGAACGAACATACCGACTACACAAACTGTCTTAATTGCGTTAGTCATCTTTGAGAACCGAAATGTTAGGAAAGAATCCAATAATTGGGACCATCCAAGAACTTGGACGCCAATCTTATACTTTGCAATAAGTTTGTTCAAGACTGGACCTCTGATATCGATTCGACCATATATCAGAAATAATATGTTTCGCGCAGCTTCCAAAGATGCCGAATCCCGTATATATAACTCAGTTCCCTGAGGCTCCGACTATCACGAGGTAATAGTTAACCTCGACACTCGCTTATTCGAGTTAGCTTCCAGCGCCAAGTGTCAGGATCAATATCTAGCACCTGCATCCCGTTTCTCGAAAGGGTGTAAGCTTTCGACCGGAAAGCATCGGCCATTCGAAGACATTTCAAGGATTTTTTTTGCTCGGCTCGGCATGCCGCAATTACCTCTTTCGGGATAGTTACACAGAATCGCGTCAACCTCGTGGTATTTTGAGCAGGCAACGCACGAGTTGTGCGTAATATTTTACACTGCCTCTCGGCGCTAGGCGGTCTCGTAACTTCAGAGCTCGAGCACGCCAGCCCGGAGCTAAGCGTTAACTCGTATTTCGGTATATAAAAAAGTAACTGTTACGGGTTTCATCGAGTGGTTTTCGCAAAGAGATACCGTAATGAGGTACTATAAATCATACCCGCCTACATGTCTAAGACCCAAATGCAGGTTAATCCGTGGGGTTTATAATTGAGCGACAAGGATTCCCTCACGTGTGGCCCTTGTTTTTACTACCTAGATGGGATATGATTAACATCTACTTTGTAACTGCCAGCGGAAGCTTTTCGGAGTTATTTCTCTTACAGTCAATAAAGAATCTGCTGCAACAGGAAGATGGGATCAGAAGCTCTATTGGCTCTGTAGACTGATACAAACAACATGAGCATGATTGACGAAGCCTTAACAGCATCTTGGAAACGCCGAAGTTTCCAGAAGGGAAATTGCAAAAAAAAAAAAAAAAAAAAAAAAGTGGAAAAAAAGGGGGGGGGTCGGGAGCGAGGGGTTGATCTCAGGTCCTTGCGGACCCCCTCAGCATCAGAATCAAGTTTTACTAATTGGAGTGAAAGTTTAATCAACGTTTCGACTACCAACGCTAAACATGTCTCAACAAGAAATATATATATCCCTTCCCAAATTCTGGAAGGCAATTCCATCATACGTAGTTAATAAGCAGCCACTGGGTTTACTTCAAGGCCGAACCAGCATACAAGGAATCCAAGGACCTGACACCACCCATATTATACAACATGAAACGCAAAGTATATTTCCCCCAGATCCTAGAGATTTGTCGCTCTGGGGGTACAATAGTCTCGTACCCAGATGCTGATATCATGATAGGAGTACAGAAGACAAATAACCATATGTTCCAATTTTGGTTTGCAAGCAGAAATCGCATGATATTAGAGTTGTAAATCCATAAACACCTCTTGGGAGCCTATGGATGGTATCCAGAGCTAGTGAATGTGAAATGGAAATTATATAAAGTTGATGAGAATTTATGTATTGAATTCTCAAGAGTAGCTCTAGCTAGATTGGGTCGGTCATGCACAATTTTAAGTGGGATATCATAATACCACCTACACTTTGTTAAGTTGTAGCGTTTCTCGGTTTATTGTCTAGCAACGAATATCAAGGCCACAATCCTGTCTACACTAACCTCATATACCTTTGGAACTACTAAACTCTTCCCTCTTTACCTCACAAACATCTACCTGAACAATTTACTTCATCAAGATTCACAATGCCCAAATCTCACATCCCCTGGGATGATACCCATTCAGAGATCATTCAGATCACTAAGTCTCTTGGAAACCTCGGTATTTCCAGAGCTACGAGCCCTGACCTTGAGTCCACAGATTCAGATTCAGATGCAGATTCAAAATCCGAGAACGCTCAGCCCGAAGGCCTCTTCGACCTGGCTAACACCGATAATGGTGGATCGAAACGCACCTGCCTTCTGAGGAGGCCACCACCAACGAGTCTCCCTCCACGACAAGACATAAAACGCGTCGTAGACGGCGGAAATGACATGGCGTCTCTCTCTATCCTCCAGGATAGTCTCAAGTACTACGAAAAAGCGAGAAGAACCTACGAGAACAATCTTCTTATCCGGGGGAAGCTTCTTGCAATCAACGCGCCTACTCCTCAAGCCATTGACGGCGGCGGGGGTGGACCTGAAAAATCGGCAGACCTACTCCTTGACTACATCCAGCAGATCTTCAAGCACATCAACAAGCTTCTCTCAAAGCAAAATTACGACTATGATAGAAGCTGGGGCAGTATGGTAGATGAGCTTGACCTAGATGAGGTGGGTTTCAAACTGACGATTGTGGGCAATGAAGACACTAACGTAATTAATGTGATATATAGGGTTTCTTCGTCAACAACATCAGCAAGACCCATCAATATGGAGAACCCTATGAGTTCTTGGTCGCCACCAGGCTCGTCTTGGGTGAATATCGAGTTATGGAGTCCTACTTCGTTTGGCCATCCGAAAAGGTCACCAAGTTCGGCGAGGAGAAACTCGGAAAATACTTGGATTTGAAAAACAAAACGAATTGGAACCAGATTTGGTACGAAATCGGGGAGGAGCGAAAGCTCCTTGTCAAATATGTCAAAGAATTCGAGGAATACTACCAGGATATCGAGGAAATGCGTGTTTGAAAAGCTACGGACATACGGTTGAAACCTTCCTTCCACCTCGAAAGCCCTACACTCCCTACATCGACGACATCATCAGCGCCAGCCATGACACGGAATAACGCATGAATACCTCGCTAAAGAGGTCCTATTTCTCGCGGAAGAAATGGCTACTGGGGAGAACTTCATCTCATACTGCATTCGAGCAGAGGATCTGAACTACCTGACTCTCCGATTCGATGTTGATCTTTCCGCCCTCAGGATCATATATCATGGCCACTCGAACACTGAGATGTACTTTTTCGTCAAGGGCCGTATCGAAAAATTCCGGAAGATTCTTTTCGTCAATGAGGGCGACGAACCCTATCCAGCAAGAAGACCCGTGGCCAATTGCGGGAATGAAACTCTTGGACATCTTTGAGATCGAAGACGAGCAGGAGCGCTCCCAGGCGCTCAAGGCCTTTCTCGACAATCCCAATTCACTTCCAGGTCTCGAAAATGTTGATTTTGAGTCGGAAAGCGAGGATTCAGATGTTTCGGAGTATTCTGAGGATCAATCTGAGTATTACGAGCAGGAGCATGGCTCAGTTGAATCCAACCTGTCTACTTGAACCAAAAATTCTACTATGATGAATTAAATAATGTTTGACAATTTCTCTGTATTCAGACTTGGTTCGTCCTATGTATAAGAAGAGCCGACCAAATAATAAAGGATCTTCTAGAAGATTGCTAGCATGCTAGATAAAGTTTCCGGCTCAATCAAGATTTCCCCAATATTTCTCTTGTTTTGAAATAATTATATCGCTCTCTTCCTATATTAACCTAGACACGGTCTATAGATCTAGAAGAAAACGGCTCCAAGGTGGTATACCGGTGGCGAATAAATAAACCGGAATCACGAGATGAGATCCAGGCATGACATATTGGTGACTTTAGTCTCAAACTTTCTTCACCCCTCCTACAGTCCAGCCCTCATACCTTCTAATCATCTCCATCGTGATGACGCTCTTTACTCCTCTAAGAGCCTCTTCAAAGTGCCTCCACTTAACACTGTCAATCTCTAGGTCCTCTCTCATGGCCGCTAAAACCGCCTCATCGCAAATCTTGACCAAATCGGCGCCAGAATATCCGTCCGTCTTCCCAGCCAGAACTTGAATATCGACATCCTCGCCGAGTTTCATCTTTCGGAATTTGATATTTAGGATCTCTGTTCTCGATACTAGATCCGGGGGACCAACGTAGAGAATATAATCCAACCGGCCTGGTCTTAGAAGTGCCGGATCAATAACCTCTGGTTTATTCGTCGCTGCTAGGATCATGACGTTTCCTAGCTCCTCAATACCATCCATCTCATTCAGCAATGCCGTCAGTACACCGGTGCTGTTCCCACCACCGCTATTTCCTTCCCCTTCTCGACTGAGGCCTAATGCATCGACTTCGTCGAAAAATACGATAGAAGGACTTGCAGCTCTAGCTTTCCGAAAAAGTTCTCGAACAGCGCGTTCAGATTCTCCAACGTATTTATTAAGCAATTCGGGGCCCTTGACGGCTATAAAATTTAGCCCTGCTTCAGTTGCAAGTGCTTTAGCCGTTAGAGTTTTAGAGCAACCCGGGGGTCCGTAAAGTAACAATCCTTTGCGAGGTTGTCCGCCTAGTCGTTGGAAAACCTCTGGATGCTGTTTTCGAGACTCGTTAGAATATTTTATGGTTCAGGAACTAAATTGTGTGAACTTACTCGAAGTGGCCACTCAACAGCCTCTTTCAATTTCTGCTTGACATCTTTCTGACCACCAATATCTGTCCATTTTGTTTCCGGAAGCTCAAGCACGATGTCCTTTATCGCGGAGGGTTTTGTTTCTTTTAAGGCTGTCTCAAAGTCGTCTGCTGATATCGACAAGGAGCTTTCGCTAACTTCGACTTCGTCTAGAAAGAACCCCGGGAATAATGATGTCCCCTCCTCTTTCTGCTTCAGAGAGCGATGTACACTCCTTGTTGCTGCCTTCTTCACTACCGTCTCGAGATCCGCTCCAACAAACCCATGAGCTCTATTCGCCCAGCTAGTGATATGCCCTCCGTCAACCGACTTGTCGAATTCTGTCTCCACGTCCTTCAACAATAGTTTCAAAATCTCCAACCGCGATTTGGCATCTGGTATTGGGATCTCGATCTCGAGATCGAACCTCCCTGGTCTCCTTAATGCCGGATCAATTCCGTTAGGCCGATTTGTTGCCGCTATGACTATCACCCTGCTACTTTCTTCTCCGTCGTCTTCACTAACAGCAGCCAGCGCATCCATTTCCGTAAGAAGCGTTGTCACCAATCTTGAATCGCTGGTGGTATCCGTACCCCCTCGTTTTGGCGCAAAGGCGTCGATTTCATCGATGAAAATGATACTTCGATTCTTTCCATCCACGGGTTTCTTTGCCTCCGCGAAAACTTTACGAATGCTAGCCTCGCTCTCGCCTAGAAATTTTCCAATGAGAGAGGAGTCAATGATGTAGTTGTTCGCACCGGCCTCGGTTGCTATACCTCTGAGAAGCATTGTTTTCCCTGTGCCGGGTGGACCATAGAGTAATATCCCAAGCGGGGGCGTAAGATTGCTGCGAGTGAATCGTTTGAAATGAAGTAGCGAGGATGCGATGTGTGTTCGCAAAATTTCCAATTGACGCTCAAGGCCACCGATTGACGATGACTTGGTGATAGGGAATGATTTTACTTCTCGAGGAGCTTCTGGCACTTGAGCTTTGGATAGTTTACGGGGTGTTATTGACACCACCGCTTTTGGTCGAGGTGTAGATGGTGCGGGTCCATCTTTCAATCCCTTGAATGCCACAATCGAAGATTTATCGAATTCGTAGACTCGGGTCTCCTTTATACTCAGTCCACCTAATCTGCCTTCGAGCGAGTTTGCTGAGCTCCCGTACCCGCTAAATGGTCTTTCGCTAGGAGACACATATTTGACTCTCAAGGATATCGATGATCCCTTATAATCGCATGAGAATATCATGCCTTCACTTACGTATCTTACATCAACTATGAAAAATAAATCCGTTAGTAAACATCATGCTTTTACCTTCCTACAATCATTAATAAATTAATATTCTCGAGAGAATCAACTTACTAAGATAGTGCTCCAAGTAGTATTTCCATCCTTCACTATCACCCGCCGGGACCTGCTGCAGAAGATCTTCTATCTCCACAGTTCCAACATACCCTATTAACCCCAAATACTTCTTGACCTCCACTTTTGACTTAGACTTTTCAGAAAAGTCCAAGTTGACTTGCGCCTCTCGTGCCAGATCTCTTAGATCATCGCCTACAGAAGTCGGGATTTGAATGCATTTGGGATCACCACCTTGACTTCCAGACCAAGCTACCGCGATAACCGAAGTTGTAGAGTCATCGACCTTGAGCTCAACGAGATTGTTATGCTGCGGACTGGTGACAGAAAGTGATAGAAGGTTGTATATTGATGGATGGAGTGTAACCCGGCGCACAGTTTTGCCAGAGACAGTTTGTGATATTGAGGATCGGATGGTGAGAAGTTGCGATATGTGAGTCGGCGACGAACCCTTCGAAGGCGAATTCAAATTGGTCGTATTCCGAGAGGGAGTCTTTGGACGCGACATTGTGATGTTATATTAGGTACGGTTTCTACGAAGCACTCAAGCTTACACGATGCATAAATTTTAAAGTTAGCGCCAACACATGACGAACAGCATGGAGTGTGAAAATTTAGGTTTGTCGACTCTACACCACCCGCCTATCCCTATGATCTCTAATATTTGTTCTATCTAAAGGGCCATGAACAGAAGCCTCCATGTCATTACCATTAGGTTCTTGATTCCGTGGCGGCTAAAGAGATACAAGTCTTCGCTGTAGAAGAAAGGAACACCCCAACACAATTATTATATCATACATTCGTATGCGAAAGCTTCTGCCTCTTGACCGCACGAGAAGGTAGTTCTCGAAGCGCAATCGATCGTCTCTCCTCAGTTTTCCTCTTCTTCCCAGCAGCTATAGCGGATATGCTACCTTTCCCCCATCTCCTAAGCCTTGAGATCCAATTGGATGTGTCTCGCTGAAGAGTTCTGGCGGAAAAGAAACCGTCTCGCCGAATACAAGTTCGCTAAATATTGTGGATGGCTTGAGGTCCTTGGGAGTTGTAGTCTGCACGGGTGACAAATCCTTTACTAGCTCCTTGATCTGTGACAAAGTAAATCTTAGCGCCTAGCTGTGCGCCGAGAAACATGCACTCATCGAATCCATGATCTTTCCACTCAGGAAAGTATTCTGGGATCTTTGCGACTTTGATCGAGGTAGGGCCTTGGTTAGGCTGAGGGATGGATAAATGGTGTTGGCCTGCAGCGGCGAGCGCTGCGTTATTAGCCGCAGCTTGCAGCAGGAGGGCGTTCGGTTGTTGTGAGTTGAATGCAGTCGGTTGGGGGGTATTCGTGCCAGTTCCAGATGGCGTGGGAATGTTAGAAGGGAGCTCAGACGTGAATATGGTTCCGGACGAGGGCGAAACTTGGTACTTGGTAACTATGGTGTTGAGAAGGGCGTCTTTAAAGCCCTTGACACGACAACCGCCACCTGCAATGATGACAGAATTCCAGCATTCGGAGCGCAAATTGTAGTTATCAGCGCTACTGACCACCCGATGTGCAGCATCGGCAATAGCTTCCAAAATACCACCCTCCGCCGCCTTGAATCGCTCAGTACCAACTTCGATTTCTTTTCGCTTCTCGCCAGATTGAGCTGCTTCCTGTCTCTTTTTCTCCTCCCTTCGCAGGGCCTTTTCTTGGGCTCGTTTGGCATCGTCGTCCTCCTTTGTGGCCGAAAACATGGATTCCATCAGAGATGGTCCTGATTTGTTTGCTTCTACATCAGGTACAACCTTCGCACCCTCCGTGTCAGGCCGCTTCTCTTCAGTAGAGGAGGCCGGTAGAGGGCCATCGACTCCACTAGTGGTAGAAGCCTCTTCAGCAGGTTTTGGCTCTTCGGCTGTAGGAGGGGCAACGTCAACGTCCATTCGTTCACCATCGGGTATCTCAGTTGGATGATCGGTTTTACCGCTCTCGATAACGGAATTTTGAATTTTCTCAACATAGAAGAACGAATTGTTTTCCCTTTTATAGTTAGGGAGTCTCTTTTCACCAGCGGCGAGCCCTGCTTTCCTATCCGCTTTTTCTTTCTCTTTCTTAGCCAGATACTCTTGTGTTTTACCACTAGCGACAATTGCAGCGATGTTCGTAACTCCCTCTTCTTCCTCTTCATTTCCTTCCTCATCTAACGCCTTGGGTTGTGCGACGCCACCCATCCCGATTGTCGTAGGCTCGACTGGTCGCACAACTGTATCCCTGTCGGTATCTTCCTCCCCAGGAATAGGAACTCCAGGCGGGAGTATTTCACAGATATTGCTCCGCTTCAACTGATCAATTTCATCTTCTGTCAATTCTGGTAGTAGCTTTTGGAGGTGCTTATTCATCGAGTTCCCTCCAAACGGAATAGTTGTTCGGTTGACTTCCTGAATATTCCAATCTATCAGGGCGGTAATATCGGTTTTCTCATAACCGACATCAATGACAAGAGAGTGCTGGACGTTGTAAGCCGCATTTATCGCGGCTGCAGCGTCCATCATCCCGAAACCTGGCGTCTTGAGCTTTTCGAAGATGAACTGGCAGATTCTCTCTTTGTCGGTGCAGGTCCAACAGGGTTGCGAAACCATGAGAATGGGTGTGTGAAAGGTTGGGTTGAGCGTCTCGTGAATATGTAGCCTAGATTTCAAAGGTCAGATTGAGTCGGCGCGCTATATCATTGTGGGCAACCTACAATAAAGCAAAGAAAGCTTCCCAGTTAACAATACGGCCCTGGTCTAGGCACCATACAGCCCCTTCCTCATCCTCATCATCTTCATAGAACAGTTTCGAATTTGTCCCCTCCTCTTTCGTTCCGTCCATTTTCTCATCCTCATCTCCTCCTTCGCCTTCGTTCTCCTCGCGATCATCCGTGGCATCGGCCATGGTGGTGTCGCCTTTGCTATCGGCGGATTTTGCTGCTGTCTGGGTCGTCGTGCTTGATTTCGAGGCTGAATCGACTTTTCGCTTCTTGATTGGCTTTCCATTCGGTCCTGCTGTCATGACCTCGCCATTGCGAAGCAGCATCTCTTCTCCTTCCTTAAGCTCATGGACTTTATTTGGTAAATATTGCCCCTCCTCCAATCCAGGGAACATCCGCGTCGGGAATCGCAGTTTTGCAGGTGTAAAAGACTCAGGTAGGCCTAATTGAGCCAATGTTATTCTTGACCCAGGCGCAATCAACTATAGAAAAAGTTAACGATATTCTTTGTTGGAGCTGGAGGGGAAGCTTAGAATTATCTTACGAGAATGTGGTCGTCACGAAATCCAGGTCCCACCATTGTTGCGACGAAGTAGCGACCAAGGCCGCTGAAGGACTGTAAGGGAGATTGTGGCTAAGTTGTTAGGCGCTGAACAGTAGTGGCAGGTAAGAATAGTTTGGTCGTCGACGCTGAAGCTCGAACTCGAACGCGTCGGTGTGGTTGAGGACGCTTGCGATTGATTGCAAGGCGGTTTTGCCTGGGTGGGCCAAGGCGACAAACACCCTTCGTCCCACAACACGACAACACATTAACCTCACTTTAAAAATTAATTCACGACAGCACTATATAACAGACCTCACCGCTTGTCTCGAGGCGAATGTTCGAACCCGCGACCCGGTTTCATAGACGGCGAAGAGCGAATATTAATATAAATCCGGTATCACAAAATGTATTTTCTTGCATCGTTCTCTTATGCAATATACCCGAACTTTGACCTATTAGAACTTCTTTTACGTGAGACATCAAGGATAAGAACATGCCGAAGACCAGTGGCTTTATGGCCTGCTGCTGAACCCTAAAGTGAGCAGTTAATGATTACACAAAACTAGAGCACCTAGACTGTTTGTTGGTCTGCAATAGTCTGATAGTATCAGACCGGATGCGAGTTTTATATCTTTTATCAATTAGTAATAAGTCAAAGTCTGCCGTTATTATAATGGAGCAATCGGGATTAAATCCTGCACCCTCCCAGTAAAACCGACATGATAGCGAATTATAAAATGGACCATTCCCGATACCAATTGTGGGGAATTGAGGACTACTTGGCTGCTCAAGCTTTCTTAGCTCTTGTCTTGGGAATTTCCTGTTGGGTTGCTCTATCATACTCTCGGCCTAGTTAACTCCAACATGATTGGAAGGCTGACAATATTTATAATTGCTACTCTCTTTCTATCGTCTACAAAGGCAGTCTCAATTTGCAATGCAGAAAATTGCCTTTGTCAGATTAGAGGAACTGTGCCAGCGTGGCCGTATTGTAGCCGGTATCTCACCACGACTCGCCCAGTGATTACACCAGTACCAACGTTAGTTGTTCCCCTCGATCTCGATATCTCTGGGCTATCTATGCTACCATATATCTCTGTGAAGCAAGCATCTGATTTAAAATTTTGTAGTACTATAATTGTCACTGCGATTCGGACCGTATTTGCCGTTTTTTCACCAAGTGGTAAACCCGTCGAATATATCACGCGCAAGGGAGCACCCTATATCGCGCCGAATAAGAAGAAGCAAGATGTTCCAGAAATTGAAACTAGAGGCCCTAGTCCCATCACCGGTGTTCCACTTGCTCCCCGTCAGGCGCTACCAACTTGGGCTTCGTCCTGCACTGGTGACCCAGGTCGGTTATCAAGTGCATGCACTTGCTTGCTTGGGTACACGGCCGAAATATCTGTACGTTATTTCATCATGTATAGCATCACACGTTTCTCGATTATTGACATCAATATAGACAAGCACTCGGACCGTAACTCAAAGAACATCAACGGCAACAGTGGCGTCTGTCGAACCACTGATCCATATTTTTTGCGTCCTGACTGGAGTGGGGACTGGAAAGACCGATATGCGACCTTTCAGCACTTTGGGTTTCCGACTACCGACATTCAAGAATGCTGTAACATCTGTTTCCACACCTGGAATTGTGTAGCATATTATGTTCGTAGGGAAGATGACGAGATAGCCCCTAGACAATGTGGTATCATCCGTGTAGGAAGCAGCAGCGATCCGGAACCAAATGACCGGCAATGTTCGAATGGGCTGTTGGAGGTATACGATCCATACGATGGAGACTTCCCAGGGCGGTGGGAGTTGGGTTATGTGCCTATTTAGTTTATTCAGACGAATGAGAGGGAACGTGTTATTGTATTCAGAGATTTTAAGGGAAAGTTTCTGGGCAAGACCGTGATTAACATATACAAGAAGGAACGAGACTCGATTTATATATATTCAATTTACTCTCAATTCTTCTCCTTCGCAGAAGCTGTTTTATATATTGTGTACCCTCAAGCTGACTTTCCCTTTGCCATACCCTTTGAACTTCCTTTCGCCGTTCCGAGAACATACCACAAGTGTAGTACGCACATACTGTCCCAAACTACAAACAAGGCAATAGGTGGACTCGCCCGTTCGGGGAATAGAGTCCAAGCTATAACGCCAACTCCAACAATCCCGACTGCCTTGGACAAGACTGTCATATAGATATACTCCCACTGCCTGTTGAGCAACATGACGGCATACAAAACTGCGGAATGAGCACAGAGGATAGCGATAACCGTGGTAAGTTGCATTGTGAATGGATCTAGAATTGGTTCTTCAACCCCAGATTCATTGGTCTGTGTCCGAATAGCGAAATTTGGCAGGCGGAAGATCTTGACAAAATATGGGTAGAGAGGGTCCGAGAGAGCACTGAGAGGGTCGAACAGCATTTTATAGGCTATATAAAAAGTACACAAAACTTAGGAAACGTCGATGTAAGAAGAAGGTAGTAATCGCGGGATTTCGTCTTACCGTTAAGCCCCAAAAGAACCATGTTTACGACGCAGTTTACAATTGCTGACGTTGGAACTGGGGGCGAAGTCGACGACATTTTTTGTGAAAGTCTCGTTGTAAATATTGTGTTGTGTACAAGGGTGGCCAGCTGAGTCCAGATCTGAATATAATGGAGACTAACCATCGAGCTCAAAGGATATGTTGAAGTTTTATGGATGGAAATATAAGCAGCACATACGCAATCCGCGAAGCTCTACCTCCGGAGGTACCGAATAAGGTGAGCTCCCTCCATCTAACTAACTTCGAAAATCTGGGGTTGAAAATCTGGGGCTGAGAGGCCGGATCTCGTAAACGATAACCTGTCAGGGCGAAAGTTTCCGGCTCACTTGGCTGCCATATCGAGGTGTCAAGAGCACGCCGACATCCTGAACCTTGCAACATGTGAGCGACATCCTTAACCCTGCAACATGTGAGCCGCGGTAAGTTGTTTCTGACGAGGTCTTTCTTGAATTCGGTGCACCAAGGGGTTGCACTTTCGACACCTAAAATTCCACAAAAATAAACAGGAATTGAAATTCATTTTAGATTTTCTAATTATAGATATTGTTCTAACTACAAATATTTAAGCCCCTAATAGGCATGCGGCTCCAATTCTTCATAGCTATAACCCTATAGATATGTTGATGTTCCGGACCGGTGTTAATAGAGAACCATCCAGGCTGGGGCTAGGGTGATACGTCAGAATTTTGAACCTACGAACTTCGGCGCAGGTATTAGCGCCACCTGTTGTCGTTCCCCCGTAGGCGACAATAGCCTGCTTCTGAGCTGTGCAAAGAGCGTTGGCCTTGATTAGGATATCATTTCGAGCGACCGCCCCTGGCATCATGCTCTGTAGCTGATTACAAATAGCTTACCGGTATGTTAGATCTTGGCAATATTACAAACGTTCATCTCTTTGAGGACTTAAATAGCTGATTCACAGTTGCTAGAAGGAGATCGCCGGTCAACCTTTGGATAAGTGGAGGTGCGAGGGCTGTATTTCTGAATTGGTGGTATTTATCCTTTATGGAGGTCAAGAGTTCCTTGTGGCTGGGAGCCCACTATATATTTTGGTAAAGAATTAGCATGAACGTAACAGCGTAGGTCCAGAGCAGCCCGGTGTAGCGAAAGGTATGAGTGTGTTACTAACCAATCCAAACGAGGCTGGCATCGATTGCCGCGTTCGAACCGGTTGGCCCACCGGACTGTGCCTTTTGAAGGAAAAATTCCTCTTCCGTTCTGCAAGCTGTCAGAATGGTATGAATCTTGTCAGCGGCAGAAACAGTGCCCGGCGTACTGTCGAAATCGGCTTTCTTGGTAATATCGCTTGTCCCCATCTGGACCAGCTTGGTTGCCATTGCCGTTTGAATTTACCAACCGCTCAACGATCCGAGTTTAGATCACCAACCCGCAAGAAACCTTGTGGAGATGGGAAATATGGGGCAGCAGGGCAGAGAAATTGAACAAGCTTTGCTGTCCCGTAATCTGAACAATATTGAACCAATGGATCCTAACTTGGCGCGGACCCTTACTATCCAGCAAGTCAATTCCTTGAGTGCGGATGGTGCGTTATTATTTGGCGACAGATCCCACACGTTTAGCCCAGCTGAGAGCCACACAGCAAGCGCTCCGGGCTCGAGAATTACAGATGCAACAGGCACAGGCACAGGGCCAACAAGGGCAAGAGATGGAGGCTGTGGACGTGGATGAGAATGATAACCTTTTCGCGGAGCCAAACTGAATTCGATCAATTTATTTTAACTTCCAAAAAGCAGAGATAGTTCGCTTTATATAACCTAATATATACATACCTACGTAGTAGATATACGCAAGTAATTTAAGAGATCGTATGTACGTGAGAATGTAAACCGTTATTACAACTAAGTGCATATATGAATTCATTATTGGACCAATCCCGTGGATTGTGGGCGAATACCGAGTCTTTGATGTTGTACACTTGACTGCATGGACCGGTACCTTAAATTAACTCGCAATTGTTCGGAATTTGACATAAGCTTTTTACATACTTCCTATATCAACGACGCTTACGCACTTGAGCCTGGACCTAGTTATCTTCATAAATTACTTGCAGAACGGGGTTTTCTGTCTCGGAGATATAGTACGATATTAATGATCGGCTTTTAAGTCTTTGCCATAAAGCCCATCAAATGACTCCGTCCGTGAAAGAGACTAACTACGAAAAGTTGAACAACAAACCAAAATCTAGATGTGCATGAAGAAACTAGAGTTATCGATACTTTAATATATACAATCTATAAACGCATTTCAGGGTATATAACACAGCTCCACTCTCAAGCTCTATGTGCTCTGTATACAATGGCTCACCTAAACCAAGATAAGGGATTGTACCATTTTGCGGGGTCATTATTCAATGACCCTATATCCGAGTCCTTAGACAGATTCGACCCTTCGAAGCTGATCTCCTTGGCCTTCTTTGGATCCCTCGATTCATCTTCGCTTGGGGTTGTCTTCTTAGAGCCCATTTGCTCCCCTAGAGGGCCATCCTTTACTCTTTTCACTTCTTCGGATTTCTGATCCTCTGTATTCATTTCCTTTGCTTTTGTAGATTTCGTTTCTAGGTCTTCCGGAAGCTCTGTTTCAGATCTAGTTTTCTCGGATTTCTGTCCCGGCCGCTTTGAATTGGCGAGCGAGATATCTTCGATATCAGGAAGCGCATCTTTCTCATAAGAAACGAGACCGCCTTGATAATCGCGTGCCAATTTCGTCTTATTTGAATTAGCGCGACCAGTCTCCTCAACTGCTTGTCTCGCTTTGCGGTTTTCTTTGCGGTTCAAAAGGGCTGCGCCCGTGATGTTTGGTATCTCCAGAGCGGGTGTTTCCCTTCCATTCTCAGCAGCAGGCGAATCAGTTTCCGTCTCCACTGGTAGTTCTTCGGTAATAATTTCATCCTCCCTCCACTCTTCGGGGAATTCTTCCGCCTCTGCTTTAGTTTCGTTCGCCTCAACCAGAGACCCATGCACATAATCGTGGAAACCTTGTCTTTCAAACTTTTGTCCACGGTCGTATCGAATGCCCTGGGCTTTCCGAAGTGAATCTTGCATGTTCTTCTCCTCAAGTTCAATCCCAGTCATTTCCAGACGAATGGATCTTTGTATCTCCAATATTTTATCTTCTAGTTGCTTGACGTTGTCCCATCGATCCTTAATTCTCGACAAGACTTCCCGAATTTCGTCAACCACTGGGCTATAATCATTCTCAAGGTCGGTCTGCATGTCGGCCGCAGACTGTTCTAATCGTTCGAATTTCTGGGCCACCTCAGGGACATCAAGAGACTCGATCCACAACCGGGAATAACGGAGTAGCTCCCTCAACTTCGGGGCATGGATTGGGAGCCTATGGGCAGCAGAGTTCCGAATTATATCCCCGTAACCCACGCCTTCAACAAATTTAGGCGGGAGCTTGAAGCCATCCTTTGAATGCTCTTTACCTAATTTGATGATCAAGTCCACCCACCGCTTGTATTCTTGTGCTTCGGGGCAATCGAACGTCGGCCATGCAGTCACTGAGGGCGCTCTCTTTTTAACAAATTCAAAGCAGGCTTCTTCCAAGAGCGCCGTGGCCTCTGCAAGCAAGGCATACGCGGCTTGATTAGGGTAGAATACGGGTTTTAGATCGGGTCGAACATTTTCGGTGGTGAGCGTTCGGCTCAATTTCTGGAGGATTTCGAACGCCCCTGTGGTTTTATCTTCCGGCATTTGCAACTGGTTGAGCTTTTCTACTGTGGCCTCCTCTTCTCTGCCACTGGTACGAATGACTTTTTTATACTCAGGGAAGATTAGTTGGATAGGAGAAATCTAATTTAGGAGCTAGTTTAGTGGTTATAAGTGATTGTAGTGCGAGGACAAGAAGCCTACCTCTTTCTCTCTTTCTTTTGCAGACTCCGTTGCCTTCTTTTCCAAGAACCGTTCCGCGGATTTGTCGGTGGGCTTTTCTGCAGCTTTTTCGGTGGACTTTTCGGTGGACTTTTCGGTGGGCTTTGCGGAAGACTTTGTGATCGGCTTTTCAATTGTTTTCTTGGTAGGCGTTGCTGGTGTTTTAGCAGGCTCTGACTCTGGTGATATCACCAGGTTGCGATACCGGGATACGTCTTCTGCGTCTGCCCCCAGCGCCTTTTCGAACAGTTGGGTATCAGGTATTACTGGAACTTGGTCGGAAGCCTTCACATTTGTTGTAGATGCAGTATTTTGATCCATCGAGGTCTCCTCCTTAGCAGATGCCAGAGAATCAGGCACAGGCTTGTCGACTGGCCCCCCTGTATCCGGCAAGTTCGTCATGTCCGATCCTTCTTTAGTTTCCTGCTTGTCCTCCTGATCTCGCCCTTCGAGCATTTTTATTTCAGCCGTTAACCACATTGGAGTTTGTTCAAACTTGATCAATAGGTCGCCAGAATTCTCCAGCATTTTCTTCTTAAATTCTTTATCTGGTGGCGGCCGGATGAGATAATTGTATTCGAACAGTCTCCGGGCAATGGCAAAAACTTTCTTCCACTCCCTCCCAGGAAGGATCTTGAGGATCTGCTCTCTTCTGCTCCATAGATAGTCTCGCCGCTGGTCGTCTGTCGTTAAGCTGTCCAATGTTAATTTGGAAGAAGTTAATGCGACGGCATTTTGTACTTTCAGGATTGTGTTTACTCGAGTGTTGTTTTCGACATTTTTCGGGAGCGAAGGTCTATATGATGCCAGGAGGCGCACTTGGTGTGAGGATTGTATCCTGGTCGTTTGCCATGTGAGCGCTTTGGCGCCTATACGTCGCCCGAGAAGCATCTTGTGCCGCTATATGTTGCCCTACACGCAAGTCGGAACTGTATCAATATTTCACGACCACATAACACAATTGATGGGCAAAGATAACAAAATAGAAGGAAACGAATGTAAGTCCGTTCACGCCTTGTTTTATAAGAATCGCCGACGACCCGACCTAGGGAGTTAGGAAATCGTTGCGCAGCTGTTTGTCTTGTGGTAGGATTGGTTATAAGTTTTTAAAAAAAATATAAGATTCTAAGATATGTAGACTGAACATTTTTTTGGTACCTGCATGCCAAGACTGACGCTTGTGGTCTTATCGATAAACAACGCAACTTGGTACCCCCGGTTAGAAGTGGCGTGTGGTGCATGTGCAGCGTGTCCATTCATGTGTATGTCATAGATCTCTAAAAGGCAATAGGGAAAGTAGCCTCGAGGCTATGGGGAAAGATACTTTCGATTGACGGGACGCAATATGTACACAATAAAAGGTAGGATATGCTGCATGAAAATTACCAGGTAATGCAAACCGGTTGCCCGCTCTGTCCCTCTGCAATAACTTCCTCCAATATTGTTCCTGCCTCAAGATCTCTCTTGAACATCGCAACCCTATTGGTGTCTTGAGTAGCAATGCAAATCCAACTTCCGTCAGGGCTCAATCTAATATGTCTAGGATTAATACCACCAGCGCTAGTCAGCTCCACGAACGTCAGGGTTCCATCATCCGTATTGATCAGGAAATGTGCAATGGAATCGGTCCCGTCTGGCATCGACCTATCATAACGGTTGGAAATGTACAAATGTTTGTCGTCAGGCTATATTATACATCATTAGCGCCGAAATCTTCTTCGAGGTCTTAATGCTAGGATGTTGAAGGGGCTTACACTGATGGCAACCTCGGCCGCCTTGAGTCGCTGGACCCTGGTATCGGCTGGGCCCTTGCCAACTCCCAAAGAACTGATACGTTGGATAGGTTTGAAGTCGATTCCTCGGGGTCCGGTATATTCAATTTGATAAACTCTAACCATGCTAGCGAGTTCTTCCACCAGGTACATGAATTTGCCAGTACGGTCGAAATAGCAATGTCTGGGTCCAGCTCTTGTATCACATACTAACGGCTCAACTTCCTTGATTCTGGAATCCTCTCCCTTTTCGCCGTAGGTGATCTCGAAGATACGAATATAATCCGAACCAAGATCTGGAATGAGAAGGAACTTTCCGGTTGGGTCGATACGGGATTCGTGGGGATGAGCAGCATCCTGACGAACTGGATCAATGTCTGGGTGGCCTGCCTGGCCGTCGGGGAGTGTGAACAGAAGTGTTTGCAATGGAACAATCTCCCCAGTTTCCTTGATATAGTAAGTATTGACTCCTGAAGCGTCGCTGTAATAAAGAGTCAGCTAACGCCACTTCTCAGAATACAGAAGCTTGTCGTCTCATACTAGCTGGCCGTTATCAGAAATCCATTCTTTCCCATGTCCATGCTAACACATCCTTGGACACATTCCTTACGGTCGACCTTTGTTAGAGCTCCATCTTCCGAGAATTTGTAGGAATCGAGGTATCCAATCCCCCCAATGGGACCTTCACATCCTGATAGAAGTAACCGATGTTCTGGGATGATATGCTGCCATGAAGGACCGGGTTTGCTCTCAAAAGTTGTATGGGTCTTGATTAACGTTCCAGCAGCCTCATCGAAGACAAAACTGTCAATTGCATCGTCGTAGCCTCCGACAAAGATCTGTTGAGGCGACATCGTTAGTAATGCGATTAGGTTGTTTGGATGTAAATGGTATGTAATATGTAATATTTGAGCCCGCTATGTACTGTGTTTACAACACGGAGAAAGAGCCAGTAGAAGGAGGGGCCTTACAGTCTAAATAAACAGCCTAAATTCACTCAGCTGCGAACTAGTCCCGCTAAGTGCACGAACAGATGAGATCTCATCGGTCAGAGACCAGCCATCCCGACATTCATCCGCCTGCGAGCCCGTGATGTGGAAAATTACTCGTATCGCCTGCGCAGCCCAGAAGCTAGAAGAGCCGTATTTGAGAGTGGCGTCTTTCCGAAGAATGAGATTGGGGGATTTGGGTGGGTTCGCTTCGGAATATCGAACTCGGGATTTCGGGCCTTAATTCCGAGTCTTGGTGTAACATAACCAACACACAAATTCCAACAATTCACTCTCGAATTGAATTGAAGATTACCTACCAGACCATAGACCACCTATGACTAGTCTAGATATAAACAGTACATCAGTTCGACGCTATCAAGGCATGAGTAGATATTTCGCCGAACCATAATTTTCCAAGTTAAAAGGTTTCTTAAATATGTGTGATAAAGCAGATAGTAGTCTCGTACCTAGAGCGGATAGTATAAAAGCTATCGGACTGAGAATTTTTAGCCATCGCGATACCAGTTTTGATCTATGGAATTATTCATGGTAGTAGGCACAAACAAGAAAGTCTTATCCACCACATTCAAGCAAGAATGGGATGGCTCCAGATCACTCACCATGCCATAGGTTGCTAGAGTAGGTCGCAGTATACAGACCTACGGAAATGCACGTAAAGAAGCCCAGGAAGAACGAGAGAAAAGCAAGTGTCTAGCTCTAGTCATGGCTGTTGAGGAGGGCAAATAATGCCCGTGACAGAGTTAAACGATAGATTAAATCGATGTATACTTTCAACAAATATGTGAAATTTCTCAGATCCTTGGATAAAGAAAACGAGCTTTCATCGATCCCTGGGCCCACTCTAGCCATTTCTGCTAGAAAGCCTAACTGTAATATTGAAAAATCTATCAAGAATATTAAAGTTGTTGGTGAGAACTCGACTGATTCTGCGATGGATTCTGATAAATACACTATTAGGTCGAATACATTCACGGTGGTGTATTTTTCTGTTTGATTTCCTGGATGGGGTTACTATGGGGCTACTTAACCATAAGTTACTTTTTTATTGGGTACGAGACTACCTTTTTATCTACTTTAAACCTATAACCCGTCCAAAAGAAAATGACCCGGTTCCCGAACTCCGCTGCATCACAACGCCAAGACTTTTGTGTCCAACCCAATTTGGACAAGAATGTCTTCCAAAGATCACACGCAACACATTTTTGATGGTGTGTAAACAGTGTACTTTTCGAATTCGTGGTATCAACTAGGTTTAAATTTCATATTCATATTATATTGGTGTTAAAATACACGACTACTCGATCTATATGTTAATATCGACTTTGTAACTGCACAAAGCTAAAGCGGAGATTCTGGAACGAGAGATCACAAGAAACCTCAATACCGTATCTCGTAACCAGAATATTTGTTGCTAGACTACCCGCGTAGCTATGTCGTAATCGGGTTGAGCAAGAAGTGCGTTTCCCTCGACACCAAGTAATTTCTTTTCTTTTCCAACTCACTTCTCTCACCGCCAACCTCCACTACCTCCTCCTATTCCTACATCGCACTTTCGAATTCCTATTTTCAGAAACTCCCATACTCCTTTCCCCCATCTCGCAGCTTCCTATTATCTCTATCGATGTGAGTCTCCCACATCATCCCTGAAAACGTAACACCAATTGTCCAGGGAACCAGGTTACAGCTTTCTAAACATACCCTCGAGGTTGTGATGCCATCGAAGCATAGTAAAGCAATCCCGATCGGGAAAATGGAGGAGCCTACCCAAAAACCAAAGTTTAAGGCAGAGCCCACACCGAAATATAACCCTTAATCATTAGAAAGCAACAACACTGCGCAGGAAGCTGATCTACTGATAGATCTGTAAAATTGTGGCGTAGTTTGGAATGGGTTGGGAAATATAGGCATATTTGTTGTGTGATACATACTACCCCCTTGGTTCAGGGTTATAACTCTATCAGCCTCCCAACTACAGCATTAGATCGACTTCGCCATCTTCTATATAGACAACAAGGGTTGTGCTATTTATGCTTTTGCGAAGCATCTTTTTTTTCTTTTGTATTGCTCTCTCGTGGAGTTCATGGGGAACTGTTTTGTCCTGCTTGTTGGAAACTCAGGCGAATTATTAAACAAGGCTGTAAAGTTTCGCTGGCTCATAACATTCTGTTTCAACTGGCCAATGCTTGACCTGAACATATTTAGCACCGTTACCTACCTAGAATTACCTCGTAAACTAAATGTCTACTGCGAAGGCCTAGGATATACCCTCATGTACAGGCAAGCATTTACAGTTACATGGCTAGACGGAATTTCAACAAATCTAACTTACCAACCCCCTTAAGATGCTGTGGATACCCATCTGTTATCTCCAACGTTGGAAAGCCAACTTCGTGTCTCTGGCATACATTTTTCTAGCATGTATGCATGTTGCTTAATGCTGAGCCTTGACTAGTTTGATGAAATTATTGTGTAAATTCGCCCATTATCCTCTTCTAGTGGAACTTGGGGTTTTAAGTATAAATTGGACTTGTGAACCCCTTCATTTTTCGAGTCTTTTAGCCATAGCTAATCGATATTATGATGTCAGATCGATCGCACGCAGGATCTTTTTATTATATACAAAAAGCCGCTGCAGGTATTCTCGAGCGAAGATTTTGCCAAACGTCTATATCCGCATTTGCGAAGTACAGAAATTTTATCCTTTTTTTTTTCCCTTTGCGCATAGCCTTTCTGGAAATAAATCGTATAACTAGCATCGGATAGGCAGAGCTACATGATGGGACACATGCGGCCATTGGTCATTCTGTTCATATCCATATTCCAGCTATTAGCTACTCAGAATTCCAGAGTCAAAGCAGCCCCCGCACCACCGCCACCGGACGACAGAATCCAGTATCCCAAAGTAGGAACATGGGAGAAGCACTGGGGGCGATTTACTTACTTTATTCAACCACCAAACGAACTCAAAAAGTCTGGTTTCAGCAGGGAGAGAGCTGTAGAAATTTCAAAGGAATTTCTTAAGGAAATTGAGCCGCACCTTCTCCCCCCCCGAAAGCATACAGTTATCGAGTTGGGCAGCAAATACCTGGGCACATTTGGTTACGATTTCAGAGTACCTATGTCCGGGCCGAGTTTCCAGGAAACAACGCGAATTGGGGCGAGATATCGGGGAATTGTAAGACTCTATAAAATATTTTAGATATTTATATCGACTCTTCGTTAAACCTTTACTAACACGTGGATCTCGGAAACAAGTTTCTTGGCCCTACTTTCACCCCTGCAACTCCATTGAAACGTAGGGCTCCCCTCCAGCGACGGCACCAAAACCTCGAAGATTTATCCCCTCAGCCATTGGGCTTTAGTACCTATGGTCCTGCTTCATTTGAGCCTCCAGATTATACGATGACTCCTACCCCGAATACGACCGGTCACAGCAGATATCACGAAAATCAGCAATCGAGCGGCGTATATAAACGGGAAGATCTACCCGTTGAGGGGGTGGATCCTGAAATTGAACGGGTGGGAACCCCCTTTCGGGATATGGCAGGGCTTTGCTTGCCACCTGGTTTCACACTCCCCAAAGAGCCGCCATTTGCAGCCTGGCGGTGGAAAAACGCCGGTAAGGGAGTTAGGATGTATGTTTTCGATGCAGGTTGCGACACAAGGCACCCAGTAAGTGACAGTCTCCTCTTTGAGTCTTATAATAGCAAAACTACTTTCGAAGCTTTCCGATACTAGGTTATTAAAACGATATGTTCACCGAATAGGAATTCGAAGACGCAAACATCGACTGGATCTATGCTAACCCTGATGGTCTTGATGAACCGGGAGATAACCCCTTTTATCGCTACAGTACCCGGGAATGGGATTTTGGTCACGGCACTCGGGTTGTTGCTAAGATCCTGGGGAAAAGAGTCGGGGTCGCCCCCAAAGCCGATGTAACCTTTGTCCGATTGGATAGTACCATGTTTGGCTACGGTATAGATTCAGTGATAGTTTTACTTGGTATGATGATCACTTACGATCATATTTTCGAAAATAGAGACAAAATGAACGGGAAGCCTTGTGTGATAGTGTTCACATTACACGGTTCGTTGTATGCGGCTAGAAGTCCTGTTGATTATTATATAACAAGACTCTGGGTCACATCCCTGCAGAAAGTGGGTTGTTATGTGGTAGCATCGTCTGGAAATGATCACATTGTAAGTATTCAGAGGATGATATACCTAAGGTCCCAGTGAATTCTCAGTCCCCATATAGACTAATATCACGGGTGTCATTGTATAAAACACCGAAGGCCGAGGCCGGCGAGTGATCGATCTCGTTGGTCTGAGGATAACATATATATGCTAACAGATTTTCTAATAAAAGGACAAAAAAAACCTGGGTTATATTCCACCCACTGGATACCCTCAGTTGCTCGCTGGCGACCCTGAGGTGGATCGGAATCTCCTTGTCGTCGGCGGGCACAATACTACTGGGTTCAATTTCTATGCGTATAATAAATTTGTTAGAATTTCCGCCCAAGCGACCAAGGTGGTCACTGTTCGGGCAGTTAAGCCAGGCCGGGATCTTCCCAAAGGCGATTGGTCTAACGAATATGAAAACGTCTCCGGGACATCGTTCTGTAAGTTTTCCCTACATTACTTCATAGATTGGGAATTCTATAGCTCGAAAACTAAATCTATAAAAATAGCGGCACCGGTAGTGGCTGGACTTTTAGCGACTTTCATATCCCAGGGGTATAAAGACCCTCTGGGTTATCTCCTCGCAATCACTAAGGACCCGATGCTACCTGGTGAACCGAGGCTTGCGTTTAATGGGGTATATGCAGATATGTGGCCTACGAGCTTAAGGCCGGAGAACTATCAACGGCCTCCCCTTAAAGATCCCAGAGTGGCTGAAAAGTATCCAGAGGGGGGGTAATTAATCAAAAGCGAGTTTATACGTTTATCCGAACAAGGAATGAACACAACGTTGTATTTTGTCAAAGCTTTCGCGTTGTAATTCCTGTCTATAAAGCTTTCAAGTTTCGGGTCCAGTCTCAAGCCCTCGAGCTCTCCAGTGCTAGTCCTTCAATTCCTGAACACTTTCGCCGCAATTCTCTGCAAATTTAAAAGACTGCAGAGTTTATTTCCGAATAACAACCTCAAACCTATACAATTAAGAATGTCCCAGTAGTCAGCTAGAGCTCCAGTAGCATGCATATATATCCAGTACAAACTCAAAGACTCCGAAAGAGTATCTATAATAGATACGAAACACTTACGCAAATTGATCCCCATACCCATCAGGATCGTATTCAACCGGTTTCATAACCCATCTCCCACTATTTCCTCCTCCATTGTTCAAGAGATTAACAGCTTTTTGTTCTTCTGCTAATGGGAGCAAGGTACTCTCCGAGGAGGCTTTGATACGGCCATTGGCTGCAGCTCCTTTTGTCGGGCGTGGGGATTGCGGTTGAGAAGGCATTTTTGGCTTTGTAGTTACGATAGTAGGCTAGTGTATGAGTTCGAGTATAGGGAGCCTAGTATTTGAGAACAGCTTGCATGTGTTAGCTATGCATGTTGTGAAAACGCTTTCATCATGGCTTTGTTCCACAAGGTGTATTTCATGCTAGGAAATGGGTGAAATTGTACTCGAGTAAAGATAAAAAGCTTCCTTAATGACGGTAATGATATCGATGGTGGATTGTTCGCAATACTGATTGTTAGAGGCTTCATGTGATGGGGCTGTTGTTACTTTTGAAATAGTTGCGTTAGGATGAAGGTGTTTATATGGCCGTCGTAATGTTTATATCACGATCCAAAGGGCCGAGGATTCGCGGCCACCTCATTGTGTGACCTCAAGCTTACGAGCTAGGTACTTCGGTATATCTAAAGTTTAATAAAAGATACGAGACCGTGTTTCCGAATACCATCTAGAATATCCGAATTACAATTCGTGTATAAACCTTTCACTTTCGATGTCTACATTCTAATGCGTATCGAAAGCTGCAATACCGCGTGCATTATATAGACCTGGTCGTATACCGGTTGTCACTTCGTGGAGACCAATATACGGGACCGTATACTGGTAGGTTTTTTATGTTTTATGGAGATTATATTAATATATTCTATCGAAATTTGAACTGAAGGGAATAAAGAAAAAGGCCCGGGCAAGTCGTGCAATCCACTACTAATACATGAAGGAGAAAAGGATGAGGGGAAGGGGAAGAAGAAAGGGGAAAAAAAAGGTTCCATTGTCGTTGTTTTCCGCAGTTTTTTCATATAAATAATAAGAAAAAAGGATTCGCACCCCCCAGCCGCTTTTTCTTAAAACCAAACGTCGTTGTCATATTATTTCATAGCTATAGTGCGTGTTAAAACGTTTACCTTCTGCGCCCTCCACCGCCTCCTCCGGATCGTCTCTTCGGCGAGCTAGAGTAACTTCTGCTACGGCTTCTGCTGCGGCTTAGAGTGCGGCTTCTGCTCCGACTATCCGATCTAGATCTGCTCTTGGACCGGCTCCTAGACCTAGATCTCGATCTCGACCTGCTTCGACTTCCATAGCTGCTATAACTCGGACTACGTCTCCCTCGTCCACCAGCACCACCTCCAGGCGGCCTATAGCTATCTCCACCTCTTCTCGGACTCCTGCTCCTACTTCTACCTCCACCACCAGGTCCAAACCTCCCTCTCCTTCCACTGCCTTTATACCCACCGACCGGTCTCTTAGGAATTACCAATGAGACGCTGACGATACTTCCATCGATCTGTCCTTCGTGCATATGTGCTATCGCGTTTTGCGCCGATTGTGGGGAGTTGTAGATGACGTAGACTACTCCACGGTTTGTATTGAACATTCTGTTCATGGGCATGTCGATGTCCTTGATTGTGCCGTAGACCCCGAAGATTTCGGTGATGTGTGGGACCGTGATGTTCTTTGTGAGTTTTTCAACCACAATCTAGTTTTTACGACAATGGCTCGGATTAGTACCTATGAAAAGAAATAAGGAGGGAGACGAGAGAGAAGACATACCTTCGAACTCTTGCCACCAGGCAACCCCAATGGTCCGGCAGGACTCAAGCTTCTACTATAGCTTCTCCGTCCACCCTGGGCGCCTCCTGCACCTCCACGACGATTATAGGGACTCCGACTCCTAGAATAACTCCTGGTCCTACTCCGACTACGACTCAAACTCCTCGAATAACTTCTTCCTCGTCTATCGCCTCCACGATTCCTGGGACTACCACCATTACCTCCTGCATACGGAGCATCGCCACCACCTCCGGCGCCTGCAGCATTACGAGGAGCTGGGCTGCGAGATCTAGATCTGGAGTATGAGCGAGAACGGGATCTAGAGCGAGGGCTTCTGGAACGAGGGGAGCGAGAACGAGTGTACGAATGGCCTCGAGGACCATTGTTGGGAGTACGAGAGCGGGATCTGCTGCGAGAATAGTCGCGTGCTCCGGGACGAGGGGAGCGGGAGCGGGAGTACGACCGACCGCGATTTGGGGGCGGTGTTGGCGACGGCATTTGTAAGGAGCGGTATTATTTGACAAGAGTTAGAAGACGGTGATTGATTGATATAGAGAGAAGCGATTGAGCTTGTGAAACGGTGATTGGAGTGGGAACGCCGGGTGTGATGGATGATGATGACGTTGATGGGACCCGAGGTGAGGTTGGAGATGGTGTTGATGAAGAGAGAAGGTTTCTGGAGATGGGATAAAGAAAAGTCGCGTTTTTTTTTGTTGGCGGCGCCAGTCAATATTTTTTAAGCCGCACTGCGCTGCTCACCAAACTACTTCCCCTCGAGACTACACTTTTATCTTCACTTGGCTACAAGACATCGATTCAAAGATATCATGAACAGAAACCTCAATCCGTAAGCTATACCGTGGAATCAAAATCAGGAATATTCATTAATAATATTATGACATCATGCAAAAATAATACCTGCACGTCGATTCGTCAAAACTCTTGACGCTGCAGAATCCACTGCACTTCAGCCCTACCGGACGATGCAAAATGCAACAACTTCAATGCAGCTTACGCGATATATCCCTGATTAAAAAAAATGAGGAAAGAGAGTTTAAGCATCAATAAACTCGGCGAGTAACATTTTATGTCATTTTTACCGGAGAATCGAACAATTGAACAGGGGTTCGAGTTCAGGTCTCATGTCTCTCGTAGGTCGCAACTCAATCAACCTGTTGTATACGAACTTCATAGTACAACGCTGACCGGATGAAATGTTCAGACCCACGCCACTGTCTTCGCAATTGCGAAAAACAAACCTATCTTGGTTCAAAAATGAATGTCCAGTTTGTTCAGCTAGCTCTTCAGCTATGTATATCGGCTGAAAGTTTACGGGGGTGTCTGATCTATACGGCTGGTCGGGTGAGGGTATATAAACCCAAGGATTCTGCCTTCTTCAGAGGTCATATCGATATCACACACTCCCCACTACACTAAAGTGCAATATCTCAATTGCCGGCCGACGGAAAACAATTTCGGAGAATCAAATCTTCGTATCCAAAGGACTCGCTGGGTGCGAATAAAGTGAAACAAAATACGGGACCGAGACAAGATAGACCCACCCGGCAGTTGATCGATATATTCAATCTTGTAGCGAGACTGCGATATATTATATCTTAGGTATATACTACCTATTCAAATCTCCAATTGACTTATTCAATCCTCATCTAGAAAGAATACATCAAAATTTATCAAAACCATCTACTCCAATTGCCAATAATACCTACACATACTTACGAAGTATATATATATAAAAAAATGGATTCCTCCCACCCCCTAGCTTGGCACATCCCCACCGACTCTTCAACCCACTACCGCCGTCCCTTCGACCCCCTCGAGAAATACGAATACTACATGTCAACAATGAACCCCATAATCTCCCAACGAGCCGTCGTAGTCGGCGTAACCCTCTCCTCTTCTTACCCCTCTCATCTCTAAAATCCGCCTGGCGTTCCCTCCGCTACGCCCACCCCATCTTAGGATGTAAAATAACCTCCAACGGGTTCGATTTTAATATTCAATCGTCCGAAGGAATCGACAAATGGGTCGAATCAACCTTCAAGACCATCCACCCACAGGAAGAAGGCGAAAATAAAGAAAATAAGACAGTAAAAGCCCTCTCCGCTAACCCACCCCACCCCCAAACCGCAGAACTCCACTACTCCCCCTCCACAAACGACCTGTTTGTCCAAATCCGTCACGAAATAATAGACGGCGTAGGAACCCTCATGCTCCTCAACAACTTCCTCCTGTACCTCTTTTCCCCACTCCCCACGTATAAAAGGTTATTAAGGGACGACCCATCCCTCCTGAGCCCCTCCATGTCCGAAATAACCAAAACCCCACCCAATCCCACCCCGGAAATCCTCCAAAAAAACACCCTCCTAGTTCAAAAATACTTCTCCTCCTCCCCCATCTCCTTCCCACTAAGCCCCAACCCCGCAAACCCCTACGAATCCCATCGGTACGATTTCACTTTCACCCCCTCCCGATCCGTAAAAATCCTAACCTCCTGCAAACCCCACGGGATAACGGTAACCCACGCCGTAACCGCCTCAACCGCTCTTTCCATCCTAAAGCTCACCGGTCAAGATAGCAGTGTGTTCTCCACGACTCTACCGATAAGTCTTCGTGATACGCTCCCGCATCCGTATAACTTTGCAGAACACGCGGCGTTATTCTGTATTACTTCCCCGCTACCGGTTATGCCCGTTACCCCGTCTACGAGTTTAATATCTTTATCGAAAATGGTGAAAAAGGAGTATGACGATTGGAAGAACGATAAAAATAACATTCGATACCATGAACCGCAGCTAAAACTGTTCGAGCAGGCGATAGAAGCGGGCTTGGCGCCTAGTAATTCCGCCGGAAAAGCGACGGTAGTGGTATCCAGTCTTGGGATTGTGGAGAAGTATTTAACCGTCTCCGATACCAATGATAACGAAGGAGAAGGAGGCGAAGGAAGAGTAAAGGACTTCTGGATGGGTAATTCGAAGATTATTGTATTTCTGTATACCTTTGCAGGAAAGGTTAGGTTGGCAGCTTGTTATAATCGCAGATTTCATGAAGATGATGCTGTTAAGGAGTTTATAAGGGTGGTTGCGGAGACTCTTTATGAGGGGTTGGGGATTGATGACGATACTCTGTAGATATAAGCCCGTTTGCATCATATCTTGACGTTTTACAAACGATGGATGGTATTATATATATGGTGATAATGTAGTGTATTTCGTTCTAAAGCTCGTTTCATGCTAAAATGTTTATTATATACAGCCTCGTTCCCCCTTTCTCTCTCTCTCTCCAGTATTAATGTAAGTTGGTGGTGATAAAAAACAGAAAAGCGATTCCAACATCCAGTATTACACAACTCCGCCCAAAGACAAAAACAAACAAAAGTCTAACCCTCTTTTTCTCTTCTTCGTCTTCTGTCATTGTCCAAAAAGTTGATTATTAGTAGTTAGTAGTTTGTAGTGGTATCAACAGTAAAGTGAAGGTTTCGCTAATGGTCGTTCGTCATCATGTGCATCCTCCTCTTCCCCTCATCTCCCCCAAAACCCTCCCATCCGGATGAGAGGGAAATGAAAGAAAATTTAAGAAGTCTTCTTCTCCAAAGCGATCTGAGATCCCATAACGGCCGCATCCCTACCCATACTCTCCATACTCAACTTCTGCTGCTCCCTAATAGCCTTAGCATCCCTCTCCGCCCTCTTCTTATCCCTTCTCCTTTGCTGAGCTTCCGGGCCAGCCTCGGTATCGAGAACATAATCCCACCATCTAAAGCTGCTAGCGTAATTTCCAATAAACTTCTCATGGTGAACATCATGATGCGCAGCACCGGCCCAGAAGGGGATGAAATGATGCAAAGACCATGGGAAATCATAACCGGAATGCGCATCAATAGCTTGGAACAGACGGAGACAGATCCAAAGGTACATCGTCAAGATATGGAAATCGATAGAGAACCAGCAGTAGGCGACGGGAATGAAGACGGAGCCGATACCCAACATTAGGACTTCGACTGGGTGGGCGTATTCGGCGGCGAGACCGAAGGGGGCGGAATGTTCGTGGTGGATTTTGTGGATGTGTTTGTAGAATGGCCCCAGTGGAAGAGACGGTGGAACCAGTAGTGCCATGCGTCCTCGAGCACGAAGAAGATGGCGATTTGAATGGCCATGGTGGTCCAGGCTGGGAATGGGACGTCGGTGGACATTCCGGCGGCTTTGGCGAGTGGGTGGAAGAGCCAGATTTGGGGCAGTTCGATGACGAAGTGGGTGAAGAGGACGGATTTGATGCAGCGCCATTGTTGAGCGGCGTTTGGGATTTTTTGCTAATAGAAAAACAAAAACGCGTTAGCAAAAACTTCCTCCTTCCCTAAAAATATTGAACAGTGGGTGAAGGGAAACATACATCTTGAATCTTCCATCTCTGAAAGTAAGGGATAGCATCACAAATCATCCATGGCAAGCTGCGACCAAAGTAGACGAGCTCATGCATGACGAAGGACATGATACCGGTAGCGAGGACATCATTCGCAATCCAGGCGTACCAGGCAGCCCACATCTTCTCGAAGATGTTGAAGGAGCCATTGATCTCGCTGATGTGGTCGTAATGGGCCCAGTAGGTGGCCCCGTCCGGGACGAAGGTAGTGTTTGACCTAGATTTTTATTCATCTGTTAGTATATAGGTGTCGCCAATTGATAGCGCAAGAATAAAAACACTTACATCGCTGTCTACTAACAATAACAACAGCTGGACAATGGCAATGCAGAATACTTTCAAAGGGATGAAGAATGAAGAGGAAGGAGTAGCAAGTGAATGCGAAAGGAAAAATATGTTGAATGTTGGGAGATTAAATGTTTTCGCAGAAACGACAAGGAAAGGAGAAGCAGAGAGAGAGCTTGAAAGGGATAGCCCAAACGAGGAACGAAAGCGCGCAACCACCAAAACTTTCACAGAACAGAACTATACCAATTGCAACCAACTTGGCCTTGTAGATGTAAAAATACAACAACTACGAGCGTCGGAACTGCTATACCTTATATACCTTGAAGTTCCTGACAAATGCTCCTGACAATGGCCTGAGATTGGCTCCCTTGATGTCCCTTTTTCTTAAATTTTTCGTCAAATTCGGCTGGACGGGTTCCGAGCTTTCAAGACCGCCAAGACCGCCAAGACCCAGGAACACCCGCAAAATCGGCCGGCGAATGCGCGGTCAAACACGACAACACACCTTCTGGCCAGTATCCACGTTGCATTTCCTAATCAGATCAAATCAGATCCGTCATGCTCCGATCTGCCAAAAGGCTTGTTTCGCTCGTCCACTGACTCGAGTATGCTAGTAGACGTCCTTGCGTATTTATTCGTAACCATGGGCCCAATCACCGAACTTTAGAAAGGTAAATGAAAATAGTGTATGTGATTCAAATTTACACCCTTTGAAAGGAACAAAAAAGGTATTACATAAAATCTATCTAGCGAAGTACCTATTGAACGGGGCTGAGAAAAAAAAAAAAGGAAGAAACATGCATACGCCCTGACGATTCTAAATAAAAGCTATACAATGCAAAAAGGAAAAACATCATTGGTTGATTTTAATAAAATGTCTTAAGCGGTGACAACCTCAGGAACCCCATTAACAGTTCCATCCTCCCCGGCATACTTCTCCCAATTCGCCAAAACATTACCAATCCTTGGGCTGTTCGTCAACCTATAAACATCCTCAAAGTACTCCCGTGTGATCGCAAACGGCCTAGCCGTCACGTTGGGAATATACTTCCCAATCAATTTGCTCGGATCGATCGAACTCTTGTTAATCTTCTTCATCAAAAAGTTGCGGAAGGGCTTAACCCCGCTTCTCAGGAAAGTAGAATGGAAGGGAACATCGATGCCTCGCAGTGGGATCGTTGCAAGTCCTCGCTGCAACTCCAGCGGTCGTGGCTTGGCCTCCGTCTGCTTCTGGCACTCTCGCACAATCTCAAGTAGTTTCTCCTTGACATCATCTAGTGACAACTTCTGCATCAGACTCTGGATGTCAATGTTCTGGTGCTTCAAAAAGTTCAACACCGCCGTAAGAGTATCCAATGCACGAAGGTCTCCAGCGCAAACGTACTGCTGGTTGTAAACGTTCAAGTTGACAATCTCCAACAACCAGCTCGTCTCGGTAGAAATATTGTCCACAACAAACTGCAGCGCTTGCTCGCTGAAGTTCCTGGACACACGGGACGGGTTGACAGCGCACATGCTGTAGTTGGATCGCCCTTGCTCGTCGCGTTCGACCGCAACTTGCATGGTCAACCCACGGTAGAACACAACGGAAACCAACGACTCAATCGGCATGACCTCAGCCAATGCGGCGAGAGCAGAGTACTCTCCGAGAGAGTGACCTGCAAACATACTATCACGCTGAACAAGACCCCGGCTCCTCATATCCTCAAAGCTAGCCTTCTCCATCAACGTGAGAGCTGGTTGTGTGAACTGAGTAGCCGAAAGCAAACCAGTCGGCGAACGGTAAGTGTAAGAAGCAGTGTTGTCGTCAATCTCCTTGAACATTCTCTCCGACTTGGTGCTACCGTCAGCATTGACCGTCTCGAACGTCATAGCCATGTAGTTTTGACGGATGGCCTTTCCGATAGGTCCTCCGAAGTGAACAGTGAGCTCCTTGGGGTTATGTCGGACAATATCAACGATCGAGAAACCTAAGAGAGAGAATATTGTTAGTAAAAAGTTCCCGTAGATTGGCAATATCAGATAAAAACTCACCATAATTGTCCATAAAGTGCTTATCAGCCCTATCCCAAACCTCCCTAGCCACCGGAGAGCTATCGTAGAGCTCCATGCCCATGCCTTGTTCTTGCGAACCTTGACCGGTGAAGACGTACGCTGAGACCGGCTGCTCGACCTCCGCCTCACCGACCAAAACCTTATCTTCCGTTTCCTTATTGATAACCTCCACGCTAATGATCTTCCTACCACCAACCATACCCGAGTGCTTCAAACTGATCGAAATGTCGTCGTTTGGCAACACCATCCCCACAAAGCTGACAGTGTAGCTCCTGACACGACCAATGTTGTTCTCAGCAGCCCAAGTCTCAACGAATGCCCTGACAGCGGCGCTGCTGTACATTCCATGTGTGATTGTTCCCTTCAAGTTGGCATAGTTTGAGAATGTCCTCGAAACGTGGATAGGATTGTAATCACCGGAAACTCTAGCGTAGGCCTCGTTCGATGCTGGTGCACGGATCTCCAACGGAGTCTTAGAGTGTAACGGAATAGCGTTCTCAAACAGGACTGGCTGCTCGATGGAGGTTCCGTTGCGCTGAAGGTAGTCGATGACTGGGTTGCCATGCGAGCTACCGGCTTCGTACTCGACAGAAGCAACTTGGATGATTTCCTTGGTTGGGAGCTCATACAGAACTTGACCGAGAGTACGAACACTGCTGAAGGTCTCCTTGTCTTTATAACGGAGGAGGGTGGAGAGACGGAATGTGAGAGTCTTATTCAAGAGATCGACTTCCTGATCATCGAGACAGAACCACTCCTTGGATCGCAACACGGCAACATCCTTGGTCGTGGCAAGGTAAACCTGCATTGGGGTCTCCTGCTTCCTCTGGAAGGTATTCTCGAAATCGGTGTAGACACCTCGGTACAAGAACTGACTGGTGACCTCCATGACCGGCTTGCCTTCACGAGAGATGGTACCGGTGACTTCGACCATCTTGCCGGAGTCTTGGTTCAGAACAGCATTGATCTGGGCGGTGGTGGTGACGGTATCTCCCTTCTGGAGAGGTTCAGCACCCGGAAGCATCCTGAAGCCGTTCGATAAGTGAACGAGCTTGAGCAAGTCCCCATCGATGGCCTTGGGGAAAATAGCCTTGATGATGGCCTTCCAGCCGACAACAATTGCAAAGTCCATTGGTGCAGAGATCTGCTTTTCGGAGCCAGAACGCTCAACAAAGGCCTCACCGCGGTTACCGACAGCGTCAACAAACTCAGCGATAGCTTGACCAGTAACACTAGCCTCACCACCGTCGAAGACATCTTCGACGGAAGTAGACAAGTCAAACTTCTCATCCGAGCCGAACCACAATTTGTAGTAGAAGTCCTTGATGCGGTCGTTTCGTCCCTCCATGACTTCACGAAGAGGAGCGTAGCCAGTCTCTGGGTGGTATTGGAAGAGAAGAGGCATGACGCATGGCTTTCCATCGGCAGTTCGATGCTCGATGAGTTCGAGCTTGACGATATTGCCCTCTTTCTTGGCTTCAATTGTCTTCGTCCATTGTCCTTGGCTGGCCTCCTGGAGAGTGATGATGGTGTTTTCCGGGTCATCCGGGTTAATAATGTGAATCAAAGAGCCAGCGGCAGGCGCAAATATGCGCTTGATCGGGTTGTCTTGATACTTGCTGCCTTGAACCAAGACATCAGCAGTGAAGAGTGCGTGGCGCCAGCTATGAGAGTTTCCAGCAAGGAGACGCAGCCAGACATCGGTATCTGGAAGAGAGGAGGGGGAAGTGGAGAGTCTGTAGACAAGCTTGTTACCGTCCTTGATGATGGTCAGGCCGTCAAAGTCAGGCTCATCGACATCTTCAATAGCTTTTCCACCAAAGTACTCGACAACAGGAATGGATGATTCATTGCCGTCGTACAAATCAGCGATCAAAGACTTGATGTGACCGTTGTGGACGCCGTCCAAAATATCCTTGACGGGCTCGTCAGCAGTTGTAGAAAATCGAACGGACATCGGACCCTGTAAGATACATGTTCTGCCAACGTCCTGGTCTACGACAGCTTCCAAGTCCTCGGACTGCCATAGAGAATCCTTCTTGAACCAGAACTCAAAGTTCTCATCCAAAGCGGGAACAAAAGGAACCGGCTTCTGTCCACGGCGCTGGCAGAGCATGAGGAAATGTTGCATATCTTGGGCATTGATCAACTGAGTCTTTGCCTCAGGGTAGGCTTCAATGATTCTGACAACAGTAGGAAATGGGTCATCTAGGTCGGCGTAATTCTGGAGAAGCGACGGGTTGCCCTCGCCGGTGGTGAAACGTTCTTCCACACGGCGGATGAAGTCTCCGGTAAGGCTCTTGAGAGACTTATCGATCCATCGGCTCTCGTGCTTGACGTACATGAGCTCAACCATACGATTGATAACTTCAGCATAGGTCATGTCTTCCAGATCGACAGCTTCGCCGGCAGCGTTGCGGCCGAACCACGTCTTCTGGAAGTCAGCATTGAGCTTCTTAATGATGTGGTCACGTCGCTTCTTGAGTTCAGGGATTCTCTTGGCTTTGTCAAGGTTGAAGATGGTTTGGTCCATCTCGTGCCAGAAGAGAACACCACGGGTCGCAAGCTTGTGAATCGGCTCACCCATCTCGGACTTGACTGTGATAACGCCTCCGGCTGCTCCCTTGTAGGTCTTCTCCCAGTCTTGGTCTTCCAAACCAGGAGCGTCACAGATAGCTTTCTTGGCCTGTTTCATTTGGTTAGTCATTTCGTCGTATTTTCTATGATAGATCAATGTACTTACGTTCTTGCTCGTATGTGCTTCCTTCGCAACCATCAATCTGCTACCGAAGAGGATACCATCGAACGGCATTGGTGGGTACGCGTACTTCTCCGCCCACTTACCGGTAAGGTATGGGTAAGTATCCTCGCTACCGCCGAAACCGGAACCGGCAATCAAGATGATGTTCGAGCATCTTCTGATTCGGCCGTACATAGCGAGGATTGGCTGGTGGAAGTCTTCGTAGCTGTGATGGCCGCCGCCACGACCACCGGTCCATTGCAAAATGACGGGGAAAGTTGGGTTCGCCTGGGCGATATTGATAACCTGTTGGATGCTGTCAAGAGAGCCGGGTTTGAAAGCGATGTGCTTCAATCCGAGGGTCTCGATGTACTCGTTGGCGACTTCGAGGGATGGAACACCGGCTCCGATGGTCAAACCGTTGATGGGAACACCCTCGGCGCGGAGGCTCTGAATCAACGGAATCTGCCATGCCATGGCGCGAGGATTGACGTAGATACAATTGATAGTGATGCCAGCACCGGGGGTCGTTCCGGCCTCCACCTTTCGAAGCGCCTCCGTCATACCCTTAGCACCGTAGTAACCACCACCACCAAGCTCGATATGATATCCGGCGTTCATGGTGGCAGCGACGAAGTCCCAAGGAACCGTGGCCGGCGTCATACCAGCGACGACAATCGGTGGCATACCCAAAAGACGGCTGAATTTTGTATCAACGTAGGTCTCCCCGGTCTTCGTCTTGATAAGCTTGGGGCCATGTTCTCGGACCCAGTCGACATTGTATTTCACAGCATGAGCATCGTCTCTATCGAAAAGCTCTGGCTTGAAGCCCAATTCGGCGCTGGATCCCTCAATGGTTCCGGCGAGAATAACCCTGACACCAGTACCGTCCTTGTTTCGGTGGGTAAGAGCACCAATACCAGAAATACCACCGGGGCCGAGATCGAGGATGTGGGTGGCACCTTGGAACTGAGTCGCTTTCTCCCATTGAACCTGGTAGTGGGTGATCATGCGAATGAGTTCGGGTACTACATTGTCGTCGCCCTCGGCAGTCCTCAGATCTTTGCCCTTGTGGGTTTCATAGACCGGGATGCCGAAGTCGTTTCTCGAGAAAACGATGTGCTTGACGTCAGCTTCGATGGTAGCGGCAGCTGGTTGAAGGTATGGCGAGTGGAAGGGAGCCGAAATGGGGAGGAATCGGTTGACGAAGCGAGATTTACGCTGGGTGAAGGGGATCTTGGACTGGTCGAGACCGGTTGGGGCCTTGACCTTGCGAAGAGTCAAGTTGAGACCGTACAGCGACTGAGGCGGACCAGTTACGACGACGTTTCTAGCGCCGTTGACCAAGGAAATGTGGATGTGCCTGTCGGCGGGCAAGTGCTGGTTCGTCTTATCGACATAAGTCTGTACCGCCGACTTTGGCATGTCTCGCACCGACAACATGGGGGTGGGAGAACCCTCGCCCTGAGCCATCGAGTCTCGGAAGGTGGAGGGGGCGAGGGCCGTAACCGGGTAGGTCTGTTGCGAACGACATCCGATCCAGAAAAGCAATTCAATTGTGTCTTTGGCGACCTTTTCAAAGGATTCCCACGACGAAGCCAGGGCGATAGCTGCAGCAGTTACTATACCCTGCGAATGACCCGTGGTACCCTTGATGAGGCTTCTGACCTGGCCCGGTTCCAGACCGAGGATTTTGCAAGCGACGGCATAGTGGCAGAGCTGGATGAGACCGATCAATGGGAAGGAAACTGGCGCAGAAACCAGGTATGTGATATCCGGTGTAACGTCAGGGTTCTGCAGCCATCTCATAATATCAATACCCTTGCTATAAACCTTGCCGGCTCTGGGGTCGCTTGACAGTTTTAGCAGGAGAGATGCGGTTCTGGAGATGAAATCCTCGATCAAGCCACTATAGGTGGTCCAGATCTCGCGTAACTCGTCAAAGTATTCTTCAATGTTTCCCTGTCCACCGAAAATCGCAAATAGTTTGGCATTGCCAGACTCGGCAGCTCGCAAGAGAGCCGAGGCATGGGACTTGATGGGTCGGTTAGCTGCCAACCTGGCAGCATAGTAAGATCTGATGGTGACCTGGTGTTTTGAGGGGATTCCAGGTAAAGTGGAAGCTATCGCGTGAACTTCGTTACCTCGTAGGAAACGGCTTTCAAATTCGGAGAGGACGAGTCTCAGGACATCTTCGTAAGACCCCTGCTCGTCGTCTTCACCTTCATCGACCTGGGTCGCAACATAACCTAAGAAGCGAGCTACAAGCTCCGGAACGGACGAAGGTTCGTCGTCCTGTGCTAATTCTTCTGTAGCAGTTGGTAGTGTAGCATTGAATTGATCCCGTAGCTGTGTGGCGTGGAAGTGGGAGCTGGTGGGGATAAGGAGGGTATGCTCTAGAGAGCCGTGCGAGAGAACGAGGGGTCGGAGAGATGAGGCGGTATGAGGAGTAGAAACTCCGGTGGCGATGCCGGTTCCGTACATCGTAAGAAGAGGAGGAGAAAGAGGAGAAGGATGAGAAGCTGTTGCTATTAAAGATTGTTTTAGCGTCCGTGGTATTCCTCTGGTAAAAGTAGTTGTTATCGAGGGGACGTGGAGAAGCAGATAAGAGTCAATTGAGTGAACAAGACTACAATCTATCGTGTATAGTGTATATCTATCGCGAATAGAAGGAATAAGAGGTAGCAGAATGAGAAGCAGCGATAGTGGGTATGAGGAGGATAAAGATGATGATGAGAAGGAAGAGGAGGAGGAAGAGGAGTGGGAAGATGTAGTTAGAATTAGAAGCAATGAAGCTCTCTGGGAGTCTCTTTCAGACCGAGTTAATATGATAAGGCCTTGCCCGGCAGAAAGGAAGCTACCTTCTTTAGCTCCGGAACACCCAGAACCCGCAATACAATACAATATATTGACTGGAAGCAGCACCTACGTGAGAATCAGAGTGACCTTGGAATATATTATGGTACAATGGATCACAATTTGCAATTTGGCGTCTGTGGGCGGTTTAATTGTTGAGGTGCAGCAAAGTTGCCAACGAGAAAACGGGCCACGCTAAAAGGTGGGTTCCGAATCCCTGCATACGCTTCCTGCTTCCCGAATGTCTACCATCTGCATCCCGGGATAGTTATCAATGTACCGGGGAGCAGCTCTCAGAGCGCAAGAGAGCAAATATAATACAAAATCTCGTTGGGGTTGGGACGGCCAGACGAAAATCCAAAAGAAAAATTCGTTCCTGAAACAAGCCGACTTTTTCGCCGCCGCTATTCGTTTAAATTAATTCTTTCTCGTTCTATCGATAACGGCCAGGTTTGATCCGATATGTTTGCATGTCGGTACATCCGTAACGTACGTGGGGCAGTTACAGAAGTTCTTCTGCTCGATATAATGTAATATACGGCGTACGATCTATATAGGGAGTCATATAACACATTACGTGGTCTACTTGGAAATAACGGATCGCATCGGGTCTCGGCTGGGCCGAGCACCTCAATTCAATCGAAATCAGCTCAACCTTTCACATATTATTTCTTATAAGATACACAATTGAGTAGAGAATGGAAGGGGGTCGGAGAGGTGAGGTTGTTGAATTGAATTGGGCAATTGCAATGGGGATGTTTGAATTTAATTCCATCCCAACGGAAAACAGCTGGGGCAGCCTGCTTGCTACCAAAGCGAGCTTGTAATCAGCTCCCCCCTGCACGCCATGCTACTGCTCTGTACTGGTGCCGGGGGTAGTTACTGGAGGGCCGGATAACCTTTGATAATGACCCTCCACAGCTCTCCCAATTGGTTGACTCTCTGGGGACGCTTGCGCTGGGGACACCGCACCGGGGCTAGGCCAAGTGGGAGGGACATTGGGGACACGCCTTTTCTTCGGCTTCAAAAATTAAAAATTAAGAGTATCGCAATTGGTAGACTCTCTTTTAGATAGGATAGATACAAAGAGAAACCTCGGACGGAAGGAGACCCGTTGATTGATTCATTCTAAACCTCCTTGTCGTCCTCAATCCTTTAATCCTCACCCTCTTCATCACCTTCTTCTCTATCTCTCCATCATCTTTTATCGGTGTGTTGTCGCAGCTTCGAAGCTATCAACATTAACTGCACCTCCGCTCGCTCCTTTCTCCTTCACTCACTCCACCTTATCACACCAAATTATCTTCACCTTCATCATCATTACTCTCTCCTCCTCTGCTCTCCTCTACACTATACTATACGACACTACTTTTCGTGCAGTATCAATTCACAAACAGCCCTCAGAATAGATACTTCTTTTTGAATCTAGAATTGGCGTGAACATTATTGTTGAACACAATTAATTGTCTCTTCGTGTTCATTCGTACCACCAAAAACACCACCGATACGCTACACGACCCCCCATCCACCGCAACCTTCCATTGACCTACGTACGTCGGACATCCTTAAAGAGCATCATTTGTTTATTGTGATCCATACCTAACTTGATCATAATATCTCCAGCTCCTTCGCCATGCCGACCCACGAACAGGAGCAGGAGCTCTCCCACTTGCTCCTCATTGAACTTCTCGCGTACCAATTCGCCTCTCCCGTCAGATGGTACTTCCCCTCCCCTCCTCACCACCTCTTTATTGTATGAAAAAGCATATTAATGATGATGAATGTAGGATTGAAACCCAGGATGTCATCCTTAGCGAGCAGCGAGCCGAGAGAATCGTCGAAGTCGGCCCAGCAGTACGCTATTATTTCCTCCCTCCAGCTTCCAGAACAGGCATCGAATCTAACCTCTTTCTAACAGGACACACTAGCTGGTATGGCCCGACGGACTCTGGCCGCAAAATATGAAGCATACGATGCTGCATTATCGCTGCAGCGCCAGATTCTCAGCTACAACAAGGATGGCAAGGAAATCTACTACCAGGCCGAACCCGAGGCCGAAGAACCAGAGCCGGTTGCTGCTTCTTCGGCACCGGCTGCTCCTTCTTCTTCCCCGTCTCCGTCGGCTGCGCCAACTGCCGGCGCTGCTGCCGCCCCCCACCACCATCCGCAGGTCCAGCTGCTGCCGTTCCAGACGCTCCGGTTACAGCTACAGACGTTGTGCGAAGTTTGATTGCTCAGAAGCTCAAGAAGAGTTTCGCAGACATTCCTCTCTCCAAAGCTATCAAAGACTTGGTTGGAGGTAAATCGACACTACAGAATGAAATCCTCGGTGACTTGCAGAAGGAGTTCGGTTCGACACCCGAAAAGCCAGAAGACGCCCCTCTGGACGAGCTCGGCGCCGCCATGCAGGCCACCTTCAACGGCCAGCTCGGAAAGCACAGTTCCTCCTTAATCGCCCGTATGATCAGTTCCAAGATGCCCGGTGGCTTCAACATGACATCTGCCAGAAAATACCTTGAAACGAGATGGGGGCTTGGCCCCGGTCGACAAGACGGTGTTCTGCTGTTGGCCATCACTGCAGAACCTGCTGCTCGTCTAAGTTCTGATAACGATGCCAAGGCGTTCTTCGACGATATCACACAGAAATATGCCGCAGCATCCGGTGTATCGCTATCCTCGCCTGCCGCCGGAGGCGCTGCTGCTGCCGGAGCCGGTATGATGGTCGACCCTGCCGCGCTCGATGCCCTTACAAAGGACCAAAAAGCTCTGTTCAAACAGCAGCTCGAGCTCCTCGCCAGATACCTCAAGATGGATCTCACAGCCGGTGACAAAGCTCACATTGGTTCGAAAGAATCGCAGGCCGTCCTGCAGGCCCAGCTCGACCTGTGGAATGCCGAACACGGCGATTACTACGCTGAAGGCATCGCTCCGATCTTCTCCAGCCTAAAAGCTCGTGTCTACGACTCCTCGTGGAATTGGGTTCGCCAGGACGCTCTCACGATGTACTATGATGTTGTTTTCGGTAGGCTCAAGCTTGTCGACCGTGACATTGTCAGCCACTGCATCCGGATCATGAACAGGAGCAATCCTACTTTGTTGGAATTCATGCAATACAATATTGACCATACCCCAACAGAGCGCGGCGAGACTTATAAACTCGCCAAAGAACTCGCCGGCCAGCTCCTCAGCAACTGTATCGAAGCTCTGAACGCCGATCCAGTCTACAAGGATGTCGACTACCCAACCGGTCCGCAGACTACAATCGACAACCAGGGAAATCTGTCCTACGCCGAAGTCACACGCCCTGCAGTTCGAAAATTGGAGCACTACGTCAAGGAGATGGCCGCCGGAGGAAAGGTTTCCGAATACGGCAACAAGACCAAGGTTCAGCAAGACCTGCAGAAGGTTTATAAGATAATCCGTCAGCAGCACAAGCTTTCCAAGAACGACCAACTCCAAATTAAGCAGCTCTACTCCAACGTTTACAGGGCCCTGGCGATGAACGAGGGCCAGCTCTTCAATGATAGAAGGACGAAGAAGGGTGTCAGGAGCATTGCCGCCGCCGTTGGGAAGAGCGGTGACGCGAAGATGCGAAGCATTCCTTTCCTGCATCTGAAGAGCAGATCCGGTCAGGAATGGGGCTACAGCAAGAAACTTACAGGCGTCTATCTCGATACGTTGGAGAAGGCTGCCGTCAACGGTATCTCCTTCGCTGGCAGAAACGTCTTGATCACCGGTGCAGGTGCCGGCTCTATCGGCTCTCGAGTTCTCGAGGGGTTGCTCTCCGGTGGTGCCCGTGTCATTGTCACGACCAGCCGTTTCTCTCGCGAGACCACTGAATACTACCAGGCCACCTACTCCAGATACGGTGCCAAGGGATCCTGCCTCGTCGTTGTTCCATTTAACCAGGGTAGCAAGCAAGACATCGATGCTTTGGTTAACTACATCTACGACACCAAGAAGGGTCTCGGTTGGGATCTCGACCATATCATCCCATTCGCTGCCATTCCTGAGAACGGCCGTGAAATCGATGCAATTGACTCCAAGTCCGAGCTTGCTCACCGTATCGAGTTGACCAACGTTATCCGTCTCATCGGTGCCGTCAAGGCCCAGAAGCATGCCGCCGGCGTTCAAACCAGGCCCGCTCAGGTCGTCCTCCCGTTGTCTCCTAACCACGGAACCTTCGGTAACGATGGTCTCTACTCCGAATCCAAGTTGGGCCTTGAGACCCTCTTCAACAGATGGCACTCTGAATCTTGGGCCAGCTACCTTACCATCTGCGGTGCCGTCATCGGATGGACCCGTGGAACCGGTCTTATGAACATGAACAACATCACTGCCGAAGCTGTTGAGAAGCTCGGTGTTCGCACTTTCTCTGGCCAGGAGATGGCTTTCAATCTTTTGGGATTGATGGCACCAACCATTGTCAACCTTTGCCAGGTCGAGCCCGTTTTCGCCGATCTCAACGGCGCTCTTCACTTCTTGCCCAACTTGAAGGATATCATGAGCTCTCGTCGCGCTGAGATCATGGCCACTTCCGAAGTTCGACAAGCCGTTACTCGTGAGACTTCCATTGAGCACAAGGTGATCAACGGTGATGCTTCCGCTGAGCTCTACAAGAAGATCACTGTTGCTCCTCGTGCCAACATGAAGTTCGAGTTCCCCGAGCTTCCAGAATACAAATCGCTCGAGCCACTGGCCCAAGATCTCCGTGGCATGGTTGACCTTGAAAAGGTTGTCGTTGTCACCGGTTTCGCTGAAATCGGACCATGGGGTAACTCGAGAACACGTTGGGAGATGGAAGCCTACGGAAAGTTCTCCTTGGAGGGATGCGTTGAGATGGCCTGGATCATGGGTCTTATCAAGAATCACAATGGTCCCTTGAAGGGCAAGCACTACTCCGGGTGGGTTGACGCCAAGACCAGCGAACCAGTCGACGACAAGGACATCAAGGCCAAATACGAGGCACAGATCTTGGAGCACTCTGGTATCCGTCTGATTGAGCCAGAGCTTTTCGGAGGGTACGATCCAAACAAGAAGGAGATTCTCCAAGAAATTGTTATCCAAGAGGATCTCGATCCCTTCGAAGCTTCCAAGGAGACGGCTGAGGAGTTCCGACGACGACATAATGAGTTCGTTGAGACCTTTGAAATCGTTGAGACTGGAGAATGGACTATCCGCATCAAGAAGGGTGCTACGTTGCTCGTCCCCAAGGCTCTCAAGTTCGATCGATTGGTCGCTGGTCAGATCCCAGCCGGCTGGGACGCTAAACATTATGGTATCCCCGATGATATCATCAGCCAAGTGGATCGTGTCACTCTCTACCTCCTCGTATGTGTGGTCGAGGGTCTCTTGAGCTCTGGTATCACCGATCCTTACGAATTCTACAAGTATGTCCACGTCTCCGAGCTTGGTAACTGTGTCGGATCCGGTGTCGGTGGTGTGAACGCCCTCAAGGCGATGTACAAGGACCGATGGGCCGACAAGCCAGTCCAGAAGGATATTCTTCAAGAATCCTTCATCAATACTATGAGCGCTTGGGTCAACATGTTGCTCCTTTCTTCTTCCGGTCCTATCAAGTCGCCATCCGGTGCTTGTGCTACTGCTATCGAATCCATCGATATCGGTTACGATACCATTGTCAGCGGAAAGGCCAAGTGTGTCCTTGTTGGTGGTTTCGATGACTTCCAGGAGGAAGCCTCATACGAATTCGCAAACATGAAGGCCACCAGCAACGCCGAAGAGGAATTCGCACACGGCAGGACACCCGGAGAGATGTCCAGACCAACCACTACCACTCGTTCAGGTTTCATGGAAGCACAGGGTTGCGGTATTCAGGTCTTGATGAGCGCCAAGTTGGCATTGGAGATGGGCGTCCCCATCTACAGTATTGTCGCTTTGACCGCCACCGCTACCGACAAGACCGGCCGCAGTATCCCCGCTCCTGGACGTGGTATCATGACCACTGCCCGTGAAGCCTCAAGCCGCTTCCCGTCGCCGCTTCTTGATATCAAATACAGGAAGAGACAGCTCGAAGCCCGTAAGCAGCAGATCAAGGCATGGACCGAATCCGAGATCATGTACTTGCAAGACGAGGTCGCTGCTCTCAAGGCATCCGGCGAGCTTGAGGGTATCGCTGAGCGAGAGTATGTTGATGACCGTGCCAAGCACATTGAACGTGAGGCCAAGCGTCAAGAATCCGAGGCTCTCAACTCATGGGGTAACGAGTTCTGGAAGAACGATCCTAAGATCGCTCCTCTCCGTGGTGCTTTGGCTACCTGGGGTCTTACTATTGATGACCTTGACGTTGCCAGTATGCACGGAACCTCCACCGTTGCCAATGACAAGAACGAGTCGAAGTCGCTCAACGACATGCTGGGTCACTTGGGCAGATCGAAGGGTAACGCTTTGCTCGTCGTCTGCCAGAAGTTCCTTACCGGACATCCCAAGGGTGCAGCCGGTGCATGGATGATGAACGGCGCTATTCAAGTCCTCAACTCCGGTCTCGTTCCTGGTAACAGAAATGCAGACAATGTTGACAAGGTCTTCGAGCAGTTCTCTTACCTCCTTTTCCCCAGCCGCTCTCTCCAGACAGATGGCATCAAGGCTTTCTCCGTTACTTCGTTCGGTTTCGGACAAAAGGGTGCTCAAGCTATCGGTGTTCATCCCAAATACCTCTTCGCCACCCTCGACGAGCAGACATACGAGAATTACAAGGTCAAGGTGGAAGCGCGTCACAAGAAGGCGTACCGATACTTCCATTCGTCGCTTTGCAATAACAATATGTTTGTTGCGAAGAATAGCGCTCCTTATAGTCCTGAATTGGAGGTATCGGTCTACCTGGATCCTCTTGCTAGGGTTACACCTGACAAGAAGTCGGGGTCTTACAGTTTCCCGGACCGACCGCCAAAGAAGGCATCCGATCCCGATGACACTAGGAAAGTTGTCGAACAGTTGGCTTTGGCGAGCGTGAAGGGGAGCAATAGTAAGATTGGAGTAGACGTGGAGTTGTTGTCTTCGATCAATATTGAGAATGAGAACTTTGTCGAGAGGAATTTCACGAAGGGGGAGCAGGAGTATTGCCGACAGGCTCCTAACCCACAGGCAAGCTTTGCGGGCAGATGGAGTGCTAAGGAGGCGGTTTGGAAGACTTTGGGGGTTGAAAGCAAGGGTGCTGGAGCACCGTTGGTAGAGATTGAAATTGAGAGGGACGAAAAGGGCGCGCCGGTTGTTAAGGTATGATATACACTTTCCTCCCTTTGATGGTACATGCTAATATAGGGTACAGCTTCACGGAGATGCATTGGCGGCGGCAGAGAAGAATGGAATCAAGGATGTCCAGGTTACAATCAGCCATAGCGATGTTCAAGCGATTGCAGTTGCAGTGTCTACTTTTTAAACACGATACATGCATAGATGCATCATTACGGTAGAGGAGGCTTTCGTGATGAATATAGAATTATATACGAACTTTTCGGTACCTTTTTTTTAGAGACTTTTTGTAATGGGATCGTTCGTCTTTGGTCGTTTCTTTCTGTTTTTCATTGTTGATTCTTTGCGCGCATATCATGATGGAAGCGAGACTCACGATCAGGGTTTAATAATTGCTTTCCGCGAGGTTTATTTTTGTTTTTGCTACTTTATGAATTCAAGGGATCTTGTATATAAAAGCGCTAATGAATTGGATTCAATCGTTTCTTGTCTCTTGAAGCGATACATTAAGATCTATATCGAAATGGAGGGTGTGATTTGAGGCTCTGCGGTAAGAAGTCTTGGCAATGCACATGGATGGCCGCAGATATTTCTAATTTCCCACACGAGCTAAAACCTAAAACTTCAGCTTCAGCTCGACTTCGACAGTCATATAGATATCGTTGTTAACATCGTCAAGCTGTCGGCGCGGTATCTATTCGGTGTCCCCAGCGGACGACAAGCTCTCGGTTGGACCTTCCGCCGTAAATTCTTCTCTTTCGCAACACAGCTGACCAGTCGTAGCAACCCGGCCAGACCTTCCTCTTCTTCTTCGACTCATACCTATACTACTATTAGATGCCTCCCCAACAACTTCCATCAACGGACGTCCTTTTTTTCGACGCGTCCTAACTCTTTATTACCACCTTTACCATCACCATCACCATTACCTTTACTCATCAATACATCGCTCACATCGTTCACAATGGCCAGACGAAAAGCTCGAGCTGCTCGTCGTGCTGTACACACCAATTCCGACGGTGCTGTCGATATCTCGATTTCCGATAGTCCTGCAACATCTCCCCCCCGAGCAATGGCCTCGGAGCCCCCACCACCCGGTGGCCAAGCACAAGCACAACAAGAAGCCCAGCGACAGCATCACCATATAACAACTATAGCCAACTCCAAAAAGCGCAAATCCCCGGACCCCCTTCCACTAGAAACCACAATCATAAACGGAATAACCTACAAGATCCAACCGGAAGGTCGAGCGAAGATATTATTACCACCGGTAGAAAGGGGGAATACGGCAGAGGTGTTTTATAATTACATTCAAAAGTTTAATCGTGATTTGACGATGACGGTTACGAGAGGGTTTGGAGAGATACTCGAAGCTGAGAGGAAGACGCCGAGGAGACAGAATAGAGGAGGGGTTAAGCATAAAAAACAGCAGAAGGTCATTGATGCTACAAATCTTGAAGGTGAAGCTGGCGAGCAGATCAGTGCTATCGAACAAGAAGATGTCGATATGGCCGAACCCACACCTCAGAAGAACGAAGAAGCTATTCCACCACCCGATAATAGCAAGGGAAAACCCAGATTCGCCGTCCTGGATGCCCTATCAGCCACCGGTCTCCGAGCCCTCCGCTACGCCAAAGAACTCCCCTTCGTAACCCACGTCACAGCAAACGACATGTCCCCCACAGCGATCGAATACATCTACCGCAACGTCCAATTCAACAACCTCACTGACATCATCACTCCAAACCACGATAACGCCACGGGTCATATGTACCGTACCGCTTTTCCAAGTTGCATCCCTTCGCCTACACCCGAGAACCCATTCAAGACAAAACCAGTATCACCTCAAAAATACCACGTCATCGATCTCGACCCTTACGGGTCTGCTACACAATTCATAGATTCTGCAGTCCAAGCTCTCGAAGACGGTGGATTGCTAAGCGTCACATGTACCGACGCTGCAATCTTTGCCAGTGTCAGCTATCCCGAGAAGACATTCGCCACATATGGTGGATTACCTGCAAAGGGTGATTATAGTCACGAAACAGGATTAAGGATGGTATTGATGAGCATTGCGACCACAGCGGCCAAATACGGATTATATATCGAACCTTTATTAAGTTTGAGTATCGATTATTATTGTAGGGTGTTCGTGAGGGTTAGGAAGAGTGCGGAGAATGTTAAAAGGTTGTCGAGCAAAGGGATGGTGGTGGTTACCTGTGATGCTGGGTGTGGAGCTTGGAAGGTTCAGGAATTGGGGACGTTGAGGGTGAGACAGCAGGATAAGAGGAAGAATAGTAATAAACAGAAGGAAGGGAATGCTGCGAATGATACGCCTTCGTACAAATACGGAGTTTCGCAGGCGGTGGAGAGTGGAAGGTGTGATCATTGTGGGTTCAAGATGCACGTGGCGGGACCGATGTGGTCGGATGAAATTCACAACGCGGGGTTTATTAATCATTTATTGTCGAATGTTTTGGGACAGGAGACGGTGAAGGAGTATGAAACCCTCGGGAGGATTAGTGGGATGCTCAAGCTTGCATTGGGGGAGCTGATGCCTCCCTCGCCGAGAGTAGATACTCCCGCTTCTGCTGTGTCGCCGACTCCACCTGCTGGTGCTCAGTCGGCAGTTGCAGGGTTGACACCGGCGAATGGACAGGCTGTTGTGGCGGCAGTTAGTACTGAAAGCGATGGAAAACCTGAACATCGACCTTCGTTGAAGAGGAAGTTAAAGCAAAGGGAGGAAGCGGCCGAGAAGGAAGAAAACAACGAAGATGAGGTTACAAAAATCCCAGGATCACTAACATCTACCAACTCCAAAAATCGAAACCCAACAGCCGACCCCCTAGCATTGTTCATAATACCGACACAATTAGCAAGAGTGCTCCATTGTGTAGCTCCATCAGTATCCGCCTTCCGCGGCGCACTAATCGGATTAGGATACCATGTTACGAAATCACATTGTCGAGCGGGGAGTTTGAAAACCAACGCACCCTGGGATCAGATCTGGAAGGTCATGAGGGCGTGGGAGAAGATGTACCCCGCTAAGGAGGGGAGTGTGACGCCGGGTATGGCGGGGTATAAGATATTGCACCCTGGGGAAGAAGGGGAAGAAGACTTTGGAGATGTAAAGTTCGATGAGGCGTTAGGGAGGGATAAGGAGAAGGGCAAGGGGGATGTACTCTACCAGCAGAACCCCGGGGCATATTGGGGTCCTATGGCTAAGGCTTCCAAGAAGGGGTTGACGGCTGAGGAGTTGAGTAAGCTGGGGAATGCGGAGAAAGATAAGAGGAAGAGGGAGGAAAAGTTGAGGAGACAGTTGGAGAGGGAGAAGGAGGATGACGAGCAGAAGGCAAAAAGGAAGAAGAGCGGGTTGGAGTTTGCGGAGGAAGTGGCGGGGGAGGTGAATGAGGAGATCATGGCCCGTCCTGAGAAAAGGGCTTCGAGGGAGTCCGATGGGACCCAATATGGTTTGGCGGCCATGAGTGCCAGCGAGATGGAGAGGTTGGAGGAGGAGGCGATGAAGGCCTAGTGCGATATGATGAATGAAACACCTCTCTACTAGTCCGCTTCACGAAACCAAGTTCCAGATTAAAAATATTCGTAGGTATAGGAGTGATCTTTGTCTCGTAGTCCCGGAAAATTGTAGGCGAAATCGATATCGCGATATTAACCCCGCTAACCTGCGCGAGTTGAATCGCGGATCTAAAGATAGCGATTTTGATCAAACATGAATCCAATCTCCAAGTTCAAAATGATAGGATCATCATAAGTTCATGCGGATGCAGCTCATCTTCACAGACAACTTGAAACCGCATGTCTCGTTCAAGCCTTTTCTTTTTTTTTTTTTAAAAAAAAAACCCCCCCAAACAATGTTATGTGCTAGGGTGTGGAAAGTTCGATGATACCGTTGACGTCAATTATGCGATCGAAGCTCAAGCTCGAGCTCGAGCTCAAGCTTAAATTTTTCAAGCCAGCTTCGAATTCCTATTGTTTTAAAGTATGCAGCGGATGCATAAGCTGCTTGGTTTTTTAAGCTGAATTCAGTAAAACTCAAAAGTTCCTCGCTGCGGTGCGAAAATTAGCTAGCTGGCCGTTGTGTGATCAATTGCACAGCCTCGAACCTCCGCAGGAATGTAAATTATAAACCCGTGAGGTTCGGCAAGATTTCCCCGGGGATGAATATTCTCGATGCACGGAAAACTGTGTATGTGTCAAATGCACGTCTGCAGTATCACAATGGACAACTCCCCGTTGCGGCTAGGAGGGTTTGGATGGCGGGTGTCTTGTTGCAATTTTTATGCATGGTGACCAGCTACTACAATTTTCTGCTTTGAGATTGTTTACGTATGGAGAAGAGTATTTCGTGCGATCGAAAATCTTTTTTGTATTTTTTTCCCACTTTTTTTTGTTAAAGCAAGTTTTCCTTCGATAGATATAGAGAGTGTGTAAAAAAAAAAAAAGACAGGACGGAACTTTCGAACCATGTAATGTGCTAATCACACCCTAGTGCTCAGCGTCGCTAGCTATAAAACAGGCAAAATTGTTCAAAAAATCAAAAGAGAGAGTGTGTAATGTGCGCCTGCGTGCGAATGAATGGTTGCTCTGAAGAAAGCTAAGCTTGATAGGAAAGGTCGGGGTTGAATGAAAGTTCTGTTCTTTGAGGATCCAAGGTCTTGCGAAGGGGTCTTTTTGTGACCAACCGAAATAAAAATTAAAGAAAAACTGAATGAATGTGTGGAACCCTCTGAAGGAGTGTAGAAGGGCAATCCTGTTGAAATGAATGTCAGGTCGCCTTGACAAGAGGCGGGTATCTTGAAAAAAAAAAAAACAGAAAACGAATGTAAAAGACTTTTGGTATCTCTTTTGTGTGCAAGGAGTGTCAGGCCTGATCGTACAGGCGAAGCAAAAAAAAAATTCTCGAATGAGTGTAAGTGGGTCGGGGTATCATATAAAAAACAAGTGAGTGTGAACGATTGAGGGTGTCCAACCGTCAAAGACCAGCATCGAAGAAAACTGTGAAAAACAAAAAAAAAAAAAATGAAAAAATTTTTCAAACACGAAAAGGAAAAAAAAAGGAAGAGAAGAAAGAGGTAAAAGCAGCTTGGAGAAGAAGATTCCCAATCCATCTGAACGCCTTTTAACCAGTGACGCCATGAACACCTGTGAAACAAACCCGAAAGCATGAGCCATCCCAAAATGTCGATGCCCCCGTGAGGTAAGGAAATAAAGTTAATATATATACAGCGACCTGCTAGGTCAAAAGGGGTATTTACAGAGAAGTGAAAGAAAAAAAATATGTAGTAGAAGAGAAGATGTAGATGAGGGTGAAATGTCGGAAGATGCGATATGAAACGGCTAGGGAAGGAGATCCGGTATCACTTGATCCGGACAGCGAGGGAAAGTTATAGCGAGGACATCCTAGTGAAGGAGCCAGCTAACCTTTGAGCCTCGAGGACGTCCATCGGGTCGTCAAGGTCGAGGGTTTCCATGGATGCATTGTGCTGGAACATCATTGGCTGGAATGTTGTTTTATTTTCGAATGATGGGTCAAATGTCGACAGTACCGATTCAAAGGAAGGGAATTGCAGATCCAAGTCGACGGCAGAATCTATGAAATTATCCGTTAGCATCATCCTCATGCAAGTTGAAATAATAAAAGACAATGCGGGGTTCAGGAGTCCGTGCGTCGGTTTAGCCGGAATATAAATGCGGAGGAAATGTTCTCACGGAAACAAATTGTGGAGATTGCGGGAATGGAGGGGTAAAATCGATCATGTGTGGGTGTGAGGCTTTTTATCCAGCGGAAGGGTTTCAAGTTGCAGGGGTTATTTTCGGGATGGGATGATGTTGATCTACAAGAAACGGTGGAACCTTACCTAAAAACTTGGTTCTGATGAATTCGTCTTCCGCGTCTTCGAATGCAAGGTAGTAGTCGACCTTGTATGCTGGTAGTTCGATGTGAATCATGTGTGGGTTGATAGTGGTTGGAGTGCAGGGTTCGGAATCTGATATTGTCGAGCATTCCGATAGTGCACGCTCGGTATAGATGATATTGTTGGTGGGGAGTTTGTCGAAGGTGCTGTTGAGTAGACTGGATCCAAGGTCTGCATACTTGGCTGTGCTGTGGACGAGGGTTTGGTGTGCAATCTCCTCATACTCATAGTAGTCATCATAGTCCATCTCGTCGTCGACGTCCATCTCGTACTCAAGATATTCCGGCCATGGGCACTGAGAGTCTTCTGATGATCTTCTCGACCCTGCAGCATTGAAGCGGCCATCATCAAGGACTAATGGGACGGTCATTGTGGTCTCCGTGTCCACATTGGATGTCTTGGTGTTTTCATCAGAAGTCTTTCTGACAGAGCAGTCATCACCAGCATCGCTTGATACTGAAGAATCGGACACCATCTCATTGAAGGAGAAGGTAGAGTCCATGGAGGAAGATCGGGAAGTGGGCGAGCTTCCGACCTCGAAGGGGTTCCATTCTCTGACGTAGTCGACCAAGTCTCCGAAGAGCGAGTTGTGGGAGATGGTGGACAAAGAATGCGGTGCGGCCCCAGGAATTGTGATGAATTCTGTTTCATCGGTGATAGCGTCTTCGAGTCCGAGGAAGTATTCTTCTCGGAATGGGTTGAACGGCTTCTCAAAGTCGGGCTCGGCAGGCCTTGGAACCCAAGTCCTCGAGCATGGAGAAGGATTCCTTGAGAGAGCGCCCTCTGGAATTGGAATGGTAAGTTCGGCTTTTCTTCCTCTCGTTAACCTTTCGAATTCCCGTAGTGCCTCTTCGTCGACTTCCCACTCGAGATCGTCATCGACATCCTCGTAGATGTCGACAATCTCCTGCAAACTTTCGATCTCACGCATGATATCCAAGATTTCGGTTTCCATGTTGTCGTCGTCGTCCCTAATGAGTTTACCAGGGTAGTGGAACCTCTGGTCGGATGGTATTCTGGCCAACCATAATGTCATGTCCAAAGCCTCCATCTGTTCGATCAAGTACCTTTGCCTTTCCTTGGCAGCTTCATACCCGTCAATTACGACGGGCATGTCACAGTATGTCGCTGAAGCCATTGCGGATGTGTAGATGTGGAGAGGAAGGGAGGGATAGAAGTGTTGCGACGGGAATGTATCAAATGAAGTCAGATCTCTCTGGCTAACACTTGCACTGGCAGGTCGGTGATGATGAAGATAGGAGAAAGATTGTAGTATCCGGGATGATACTTAAGTATTATATTCGCGCAGCCCAAATCTCTAGAGAAGAGCCCGGTATATTTTATTTTTCCAAAACATCAGGTTTGGGTTGGTGTGGAATTCACATCCCTGTCGATGCATACATCTGCAATGTCTATTTTCTTCTTTCACAAGACATTGAAGGATGGTGCATAAAACCTTTCCCACCGTTGATGCACCGTTCCAAAACGGGCGCTCGGAAAGAAAAAAAAATGGTACTGGGGTACGATGATGGGATGGCCTCTGAGGTAATCGATCGCGGATTCTTTTTTTGGTTTGCATAGATGTCTCTACGATCAGTTTCCGTGACTGACCCGTATCGAAGTGGTATGTCGATAGCGTAGGTATTCGACCAGTTTCAAGCTGAAATTTTGGTTCAACCTGCCTGGAATTTGGGCCATCAGAAGGAGCTGCTGCACACCAAGCCAGAAATGCCAGGGTTGCCTGTCTAAGCAAGGAACTTACGGTACCAATTCCCTTAATGGAAGTTGCCCAAAAGAAATAGGTTTTCAATGGGCTGTTTCCTAGACGTCAACTCTGAGCGAGCGAGAGCCATCTAGCCAGAATCAGCAACTTGATTCCTGTGCTGCTGCCGGCCCGGGGTCTCGACAGCAGCTCGGTCGGGCAGAACGGTTGTGAGGTTCAACATGTCAAGTGTCGGATGTGGATGCCTTGAGGCAGGCGGCCGCCTGAATTCGGTAAGCACAACCCACCTCACCGAGCTTCGACAACATTGGCTGCCATTGGCCAGAGACTGTCTCGTCGACCTAGGACTGTGCATCGGAGACAGAGAGGAGTTCAGCATTTGATGCGGCAGTGGGTCACACAAACAAGCATTTCTCGCCAAGAATATGGAATTTACAGGGCATCCCGATCATGACTGTATTATGTCACAGAATTCTCACGATATGATATATGAAGGGGTTCACATACTTTTCGGCTCTTTAATTAGAAAACGCATATGTGCGACTTGAGCATGTGGTCATTGGTTGGTTCGCGCAGCTGTTCCCCTCGATTAGAAGATCAGACCGAATAGCCAGGAGGTAATGTCATGTAAGTTAGGCGACCTGCTTTGTCTATTGTAGTCGAAGGGCAAACGAATTCGAGCTGGCAAATGAAGAGAAGATCGAACGAAAAGGTTCCAAAGGCTCCCAACGGGTGACTTGCTGTTTCAAGACCCCGGACTCTGATGTCAAGCTTTTGCGTCTTTCAGACGTTAGGAGGGCTAACCAGAGCTAGTTAAGTCTCAAAAGCACGAGATTTGGGAAATTTCCGCCAGCCAAGCCAAATCGTAGCGAGTTGACTTTCGGTACACCTTGCTAGCGCTAGTTCTTGGATAGTATTATTTACACGTTTCCTTTGGGGTGCAGGTAGATGCGGCGTCCTATAGATGCGAGAGAAGATAGATGAGGGGTGTCGGTCGATAAGATGCCTCGTCTGTAGACGTCTATCTGGCCTACCGAAGGTGGTGTTTTCGCTATCTGGAGGATGGTGTACCCGGGCGTGTTGGGTTTGACCGGGTGAAGTTGCTCTCGCCTGGCTCAATGTCCTCCAACCACGCCACCGGGCCCCCAAATACGTCTGGAAGCCGTCCGGATCAAGAACCTTCCGTTCGCTCACGGCGGTGTCACGCATGCGCCTGTCATGTTTCTAGCCATAGGGCCCATTCGTAGTTAAGACGTTTTTAACAGCCACATCTATCATACCCGTTAGTTTTATTATGCATTGAGGCTCTGTATACTACAGTCCATGCGAATCCTATCGATACAAGGGCTCTCTCAACCCCAAACCAGCTAGGACCGTATGCAACATTGTACATTATCGATCAGCATCCGATATCTATGCTAGACCCATCTGCGGAACCTAAACTTTTAAAAGTCCGATCCTAATCTACTAACCACTTATATGCACCCCGGCTTTAACTGACAAAGCTCGAAGCTCATGCATCTTGGCGCAGATGCATCTGTTGTGAACAAGTTGGCCGAACTCCGCACAACCCTCCCGCACGCGAATAGATGCTTCCTGTCCATGCAGATGGTTTGGTAAGTCCGAAGGCCATCGGAGATGACTCGACCAATCGATAATACAGTGGTAAGCCATCCCGAAGTACAATCCTTCTTAGGGTCGCTAGTGGGGGATATTGGAAGGTTGAGCCTTGGTCGCAGCCATATCAAAAGCCTGGACCATATCGATATCGATAGCTCGCTATTGGGCTCCATTGGGTCGTCTCTCTTACTATCGAGCGGGGTTACGAGCCCTCCCTCCCTCCCTCTTTTTGGACCCCGCAGTTAGTGTACTCTTTTCAATCAGCAAGTATTCGCGCGCGATTTTCCACCGTTCGTGAAGATGCCCACAATTAGCATAGGCTCCACCTGTAGGTCTTCGTTTTGGGTAAGTTAGGATTTTACGTTTACCGCTAACTATTAAAGACGAAATTAACATGTACGGTTAGTATCGCAGAATTATCGATCCTGCCGACCCAATTGAAATTGAGACCTCGGGCACTACTCGGCCTTTTTCATGCTCTACTAACCTTGAATCCTTAGTATGTATTTTTTTAGAAGTCTCGCATCCATGTTTTGATATGATATTTCAACTATCGGGGCTATGCTACGAGAATAATTCGGCATTGAATTTTCCCCAAAGTTTCGATTCTATAGTGGCAAAAGCCCCAAGAGCTCCTTGACTATTGGAAAGACGTTTCCTATCCTTGATTTACAGCTTACAGCTCTGTCTGGTCCGAGCTTTGTCTAAAAACAATGGCGCCATCCGGTTTCTATGGCCCATGGATGGTCTCAGCAGTCTACGGTTGCGTCAGGCGGATTCGATATTTAAGGCAATGATTATATCGATACTGGTAAAGGTTCCATCAATCGTGCCAACCAATTGCTATATTTCCATGTATTTAGGCTACAATCCAAACCGCTAGGTGCATATTACAGGCAGTACCTTTCCGTCTACTGTATATCATCTCCTTCCCTTTTGGGATATAAGAATCGCATCAATATATTAGTGACTACCCCGCTATGGAAAATGTTGTTGAAATTACAAAATCCTAGTTCCTGATCTAACATTTAATCTTACTTTGATAGTCGGTACCTAGATCGACGAGTAGTGAACCTTATTTTGGGAGAGATCGTATCTCGCCTACGGTGGTTTCATATCCATTGACTGATAACGGGCTCCAGGCAACTTTTTTGGGAATGCCCCAGTTTACACCGTGCTTTCGATATCAACATGTCTCCGTAGGCTCTTATGAAGGACTTGTTAATTTTAATATAGAAGATTCAATTCGTTCTTTAATGAGAGACTAGGCACGAAACTATAATAGAATCCCCATGATCACGGCAACACCCATTTACAATGAACTCATAGGCAGATGCCGCGTGCAAACTTAAACATACCCTACGACTTATATTCTCTTGAACGCTATTAAATACTTCTGAAACTGCTGTCGAATAGAAGCAAATCCTGTCCGAAAACACATTTAGGGTCGAGAATTGGCCTGCGTAACTTGTGCATGTGACCTCTTGTTCGAATCCGTTTGTTGCAATTTGCGTGTTGAGCCTCTTTTTGGGAACCCTGCACGCGCCAAGCTCCTCAAAGTTCGCCAGCCCAAAGCGAGTATTAATTTTTTTTTTTAGCGATAGGCCTCCAAAAAAAAAAGAGAGAACCTCCAAAACCTTGCACGCCGCATATGCAATGCTTCGTCTCAACAGCCGACTTTTAGGCAAACAAGCCACCTCGCCGACAAATTATATATGTCAACGTTGCTTCCAGTCTGCTAGGTGGACTTCATTGCCGTCCAGCCCGTTGCGCAATCCATTATGCTCCCGAGACTATCACACGACAGCTGCCTCGTTACAGCGCCAACGGTATGAACGGAGTGAGAGAAGGGGGAATGGAGGAGGACGGCAGGGAGTGAGAAGCTACGACCGGGGAGATGGATGGGCCAATGAAGGGGGAAAGCCACGGCGTGCTCAAAATCGACGATACGACGACGACGGCGATGACGTTGATGCCTACATTTCGAAAAAGCGATACGGAGGTCCCCGGAAATACAAGCCGGCCGACGAATATCCAGATGAAATTAGTGACGAAGTAGAATTCGAGCAGTCTCGGTATCAAATCGACGGAGGCGTAGTGGGCAGGGCAGCACAGGAAACCCTCCCAGACCTACAAGCAATCATGGCCAACGCACGAGACGCAGATTTCTCAAGAAAGTTGCACAAGCTGCAACGTGAGGAAGCTGAAAAGCGGGACCCAGCTCAGCGGATTCTAGAAAAGTTGGTAAAGCCGAATACCTTTGAAGAATCGACACTACGACCGGTTGTGAAGAGAGCATTGGCAAAGGCATACCCAAACATCAAAACGCCGTCATACACACAAAAGAACATGCTTGTGTTATTGCAGGAGGGTTATAGCTTGTGCGCCGCTGGTCCAGCTGCTTCAGGGAAGAGTTTTATTGCTGCTCTGTGGTTGCTGCAATTGGCGAGGAGTCTGAGCATAGTTACGAAGCCCGATGGTACCTCCCAAAAAGTGCCAAGTACAACTGGTATTATATTCGTTCCAACTATCGATCTTATGAAACAGTATATCGACACCCTAGATAACCTCGTCGGTGCACTCGTCCAGCCTGGCCAGACCGCTCCTCCCAAAGATACAATATTCCAAGGATTCACCCGTCTCAGTGGTGATGAAGGGGAAAACGAGCAAATCGAAAGGCTGAAAAAAAACCCTAGCCCGCACATCATTGTCACCACGCCTACTAGATTTCTCGATATTCTTAACGATCCACGGTCCAAAACCTATGTCAACCTAGATAACTTGAAAGTTATCATAGCGGACGAAGTAGATGCTATGATCAACCAGAGACCAGCCCCCAAGGCACTCGGAGACATGGTACAACAGAAGAGAATCAGGAAGGAAGCCAGATGGGCCAAACCAACACCGATGGAAACTTGTATCGATTTCTTGATTGCGCGGCGAGAATTGCTAGCCCACCAGCGAGAACAAACTCCAGATCCCATACAGTTTTGCTGCATTTCTCCGAACCTATCTCCAATTTTGAGATCCAAGCTGGTCTACACAAAAAACTGGATTGGGTTTTCCAAGACTGACAGCAAGGCAAATCAAATGGTAAACCTTGGGATCCAGGACTTCTCAAAATTATTCGACCATGAAAAGATCGGGCCCATCGTGAAAATTCCGGAAAGAATCAAGCATTACGCATTGAGCGTGGATATCAACACGGGGTTGATGAGAGATATCCCCGCCTTCAAACAGGATCCTCTGATTCGATCCTCTGATGAGCAAGCCGAGATCGCGAAATATATCAACATATTAACGATCCACCGCGACCCCCGGGTATCTCTGATGAGCAAGGAAGCCCTGGCTGTTGAAGCAGCCCAAGAAAATCTCTTGAAGGAGGAAGAAGGCAGCGTAGAGAAATACAAGTACTCCACAGGGGTGACTGGAGGAAAGTTTGAAGTCAGGGATTTGATCACGGAACTTGCCAACGACTTCAGGCATACCAGTATCCCGAAGAAAATAGTCGTTGAGATTCTTGATGTTTTGTTGAAGCGGGATAATTATCCTGAGCGAGTCATCGTGTATCTGACTCCGACTGCCGCGAGAGGGCAATATATCGAAGCCCTCGAGAATGCAGGTTTTAAGGCCGAGGTCCTGAGGGCGGACACCTGTGCTGCGAACGGTATACTGCTCGGCCGCTCCGATCTCCCCGGACCTCCTCCACCTGTCGAGGGACAAGTCCGGACCAAGGAAGATACTACAATCTGGATCGCCTCGAGTGCAGGTGCTAGGGGCATGGATACGCCACACTTTACTCACGCATACATTATGGTTCCGACAACTGGATATCAAAGATACGCGCAAATGGCTGGCCGTATCGCTAGATATCCTTTCCCATCAGAAAGAGGGAAATTTGTAGAACCAACGGGCCAGGTTACTACAATATTCCTAGAAGAGACTGTTGGCGACCATAGATATGCTCCCATGATCGATGGTGTTATTCAAGTGGATAGTCCTGTTGAAGGTCTTGCCTGGAGACGGATTTATCGTATGTATGGAGTTTGCGGCGCGACTGTGGATCGGTACTTTGGCCCTGGAGAGGAAGGTGGTGTCATGCTAAGGACCGTAGACACTCATACTGCGCGATTCCCTAGAATGGAGGATGAGTTGCCATGGGAGGATGGAACGGACACGTCGTCTAAGGCACCCCAGCCTGTAGACGAGGAAGACGCCGCATTCGAGTTTTTGCCGTTCGAGGATGGTGCTTCTCACAATAGTTCTCAAGTTCCCACAGAACAAGGAAAAGTAGGCTCGAGTATAGGGGAAGAAGAAGCAGAGTTCGAGGATTCCTTTGAACCAATGACTTCGAAGCAAGATTCCAGCAGCGCCCTAGAGAATGTCGAGCCGCTTGCTTCTGAGGGCCAGGAATCCATCACAGAAACTGAAACATCTGCAATCGAGGAACCCTCGCCCGAAGAAGAGAAAATAGAGTCGGAGGCGAGGGAAGACGAAAACGATCCAGAGGATTCACCGTCTATCTACGAACCTGTAGAGCTCCAAGATGGTCCCTACTTCATCCCTGAATATGCACCAGACCCGGAGAACCCTATCAAAGCACACACAGAATATACTGCCGTTCCCCCAGAACTTCAAGGTGTCGGAGACACTCCTCTCGAACTAGGCGAAGGTGTTACAGAGGAAGAAGGCAAGGAATTCCAGGATGCCCAGGATGACATCTTCTCTGCCTTCTTGGAGCTTAATGTGCTACAAGAGAAGATTCGTCAAGCAAAAGAAAAGAAAGAAGGCATAGAATCTTCTGATGAATCCGACGAGTCAGATGACAGTGATTCTAGTGATTCTAGTGATTCAGATGACGAGTTTGTTGAGCTGGCAGATGGTGACATTGACGGCGTAGATGTCCGCATTACACCTGCCACCGAGAAGCCCGAGGATAGCAATTGATGGCATGATTAATATCGTCACCATTTCTATCAGACCACTTCTATTGTATATATATTAAGTTTTTGAGTATCTGTATATTTGGGCAAGCATGTGGAGGTGTCTCCGGATGGATTTCTTTGTATGTATTGGTAAATAGACTTCGGCGTCTACAAGCACATAAAAGTCAAAGGTCTACTCTCAATTCCATGTTATGGAGATACAATTTGCAAATGAATTGCTAATTGATGAAGCCCTCTACCAATCAATATTGCGAGACCTACCTGTGAGAAATACTGTCATCTCTAAGAGTTACGGCACTCTCACGAACACTAACAGCCGTGCATCATTTTATGATATATCATAACCTAATTAGAGGGGTTTCTTTGGCTTCATCTTCGTATGTTTTACGTTATAGGATCAGATGAGGAAACGACCATACCAATTATAATACTAAACCAAAAAAGATGGATTTTCCTGTCGTTCGACTAAAGAACCTAGTGCTACCGGGACTGAATTCTCGCCAATCTAGACCAATCGCTCTAAGTTATATATAACCTTAGCCAGACCAAACTTTGACGCTTGGGCTACAGGCGATCGATAACCTCGATGCCCCAAGTATACGTATTTAACATTATTACAACTTACACCATCTGACCGATCACTAGATCAAATGTCTAGATATATAATGTCAAGCCTGGGGGCAAGACGCTAGAACCCCTAGAATCCCAAAGGGAAAGCGATTCGAATTCAAAACCCAAGATCCTATATCCTCGAATTTTCTTCATGAAAGAAATCCAAGATTTCATATCACTTCGGTCGATATAAACCCATTCAAATCCCTTCACAATGTCTGAAAAGCCCCAAGACAATCCCACCGAACCTCTCCGGAAAGAAAACAGATATGCCAAATATGGACCAAAGCCCACACGTCGGCAGATCATCTACGGAGCTTTTGCGAAACAGAATGTAGTTTTGTAGGAGAGGGAGGTATGTCGTGCGAGCTACTCTATTAACGATAACAGTTTATAGAGATCATAGGGGTCCTTTTAAAAGCCTTGCGAGTAGATTTGGTCATCTAGTAGTTTAATGAACTAGAAATCTCGTGCGCGTGCTCCAATTGCCCAAAAATATCCTTCAAAATTCTCTTGCTATACTGTAGACTCAGGCCCAACCTCGCGATATGCATTTCAATTACCAAGTCAGGATGACTACCGCTTCAGTCTTTTTAGACTCACCTCTCTAAACACTATCCCCAATCAAATCTCCTCCTCTATAAGATGAGTCAAGAAGCACTACAACTTGGCGACAGACCCTTGAAAATGCGCTTATGTCTTTACAAGACAAGGATGTCGGCCGTAGACAAACTGATGGTTAACCCAAACCCTCGAACTTCATACAACTCATTTCGAATCCCTGACAAAGCGTAATATACGAAATCGGTAATATCTCTTGTAACCCTTAATTATAGGCTGGGCATTTGAATGAAACTATAAATATATAAATCGACCATATTCTGATTACTATTGAACGCCCAACAACCACATCTCGCCTTCAAAATGCCCGAGGCCCTAGAACCTGCCACTACTCCAGCACTGGATGCTGGGGAGAAAGTAGACGTAAGCAATGCTACAACTTTCGAGTATGTAATTGACCCTATCAAAATCACCAACCATAAAGAAATTCGGTTTAACTAATACCAAGACAGCTGGTTCACCCTCCCCGGTGAAATTCGCGACCAGATCTACGAAACCCTCCTCCCCTTCGAGGTTAACTTTGTATACAATTCACCATGGGTTTTCCCGGATTATCATTACAGTTACAAAGCAATGAAAAAGGTTAGTATTCTTGAACCGAAAATTAAATCCATTAGGTGCATATATATTCAGGCATACTTACGCCCTTCAGCTCCCCGGTGGGATAAGCTTCGAATTTTCTCCGTTTCCCGAACCAGCGATCCAATACTACTCCCAAGTCTCTCACCGCTTTGGTGCCGAACTTTCCGACTGTCTCGACCGTCAACGTCACCGTGTTCTCAAGGCTTTGGAAGATTGTACTTCCGGCACCGCAGCCTGGAACACTGACTTTGACAGCACAAAAGTAACTCCGAAGCTTCTAGAATTAATCTCCAGGAGCAGATTTATATTCGCCAGCTTCGGCCACACCACAAAGAACATAATCGAAAGACTCGACAAACGTATCAAAAACAACATTCATGACATATTCATCACCCAATCGATGATATCCTCTACCTTGCCAGGAAATCTATATAAATGGTCTTGTCCACCAAATTCAGAATATGGGAAACTCATTCTTAATAATTTTCCAAATCTTGAAAAAGTAGCGGTGGAGGTCCGACAGAGTTGGAAGGATTTGGATTGTTTGAAGGAAGTTATGGATTGGTATGATTATGAAAAGATCAAACAGCTTGAGATTGTATATCCACGTAAGAGGAGGGATGCGATGGGTAGGGTTTGGGGTTGGCCGTATAAAGGTTGCCAGTTTCAAGATGAGGCTACGACTGAGGACTGTTACAAACTACTATGGGAGTTTGTTTTTGAAGATAGACCACCAGAGCGGAAGTGGAAAGTTCAAACGGTCGATGAGGATGAGGTTAATGAAAGGGGCAGGTTCTTCACCAATCGTGAATACCCTTACGTAGGTAGGGAGACGACAATGACGGAGGGCACGGTGTTTAGGCTAGTGAGAGAACCAATTGGGACTTTTGAGGGTGCGAGCGAACAAGAGAATTTGGAGTTTATAAGAGCTTGGGGACAGGGACATTCTGCACTTGCGCGTCGGCTTTTGGGTTGAACATTATCGCTTTCTTGTGTAATTATGGTTTTATTTATTATTCATACCAAGAGTTTTGCATCGTATTATCATCATCGTAGACGTTGAATCTGTATACCGTTTACATGAAGTATAAAAACATGGCCTTTTGTAAATCATTATCCAATAACAACCCACGCTAAAATTCGCTGCAAATACCATTATAAGCAGACCTCTTCAAGACCTGAATAGAACCCCTAGTACAACAGACCGGACATTAAAAAGCATATACTTTAAACAGGTATACCATTCGTATCGGTCAGTCCGGGAACACTAAGTTTGTGTTGCTGCTTTTGAAAAGAACAAATGAAAGTGAATGTGTGTCTATCTCGATAGATATCTATTTCGAGCGAGAACGACCTTTGTCTTTCTCTTTCTCTTTCTCGTCCGCCAATAAGCTCAATCTAGAACTCTCATTAGACCCTCCCGATGCATCAGCACTCGTACTCGCCGTACCTGCTAACTCCTCCATCGCAGCCTTTTCCTTCTGCTTCTGTCGCTTTTTCCTCACATGATCAATCGCCTCTTCTGTAAGACCTTGTCTAAACTCCTGCTCGACAATTCGCTTTTTCCTTGTCATCCGATCTCCAATAGAAATTGTAATACCAGCAGCAATATTACAAGCAATAGAGAAAGAAAGAATAGTTGCGGTAAGAGCGGCAGGTCGATAGTGGTAACTAATACCCCAGGTAACACCTCCAAGTGTAATCTGGAACATGGAATGGAAGTCGAGAAGAACTGTGACCGTAATCAACAGTTTGACGGGGAAAGCATAGTGAGTCCGGGTCTCGTGTGGGCGATAATAGGTATGCGATTTCGCAAACTTCATGGAATGGTGCTCAAACCGCTCCTGCTGCTTTTCATTGAGGACAGGTGCCTCATCACGCTCTTCCCATGACGCCTCGAGGTCCCTAATCACAGAGGCTCTGTCAGCCTCCATTGAGACGAACTGCCGGGTGGGTAGGTCGTTGTGATCTTGGAGTTCTGGGAGTTTCCGCTTCCGGCGTAGTTTCCAAGTTAAAAAGTGATAGTGGGCGATAAATATCATGTGGTAGGTATCAACGACACGAAAAGGTGCCAGCCCATCACCGACGATAGCGAAAAGAGCGACAAGGACATTGTCGATGACGTTAATTACGTAGAGCTGTTTCTCGCCAACATAGATCCAACCGATCAAGAAAAGAACCCAGGCGAGACCGAAAAGAGTGATTAATGTTGCATAAACTGTTACAAATAATCCCAATGCTAAAAAGGTGTTCCATTAGATAAACTAGCCTAAAGGCTGTGAAGGGAGAGACAACTTACGTCGCTTTACGTATTGTTTAAACCCTCGCCATCCTCGTTTAAATTTCTCACGTTTCGAGTGTAGGAGATGTCGCACGTGGTCATCGAGCATGGCCCTCTCTTCACCCGTCCAGTCATCGATCGTTACTCCATGTGGTAAAACCGCATAATGCGAATCCGTTAGATTCGAAGTAATGCTTGGGGCACGGCTTTGCTGCCGTTGTAGAGCTGGCGAAAGCGGACCTTCGCCATTGTCGGGCGGGGCTTCATCTTCCGGAGGTATTTGTGCATCCTCGACCATCGAGGTGGTCGGCTGCTCAACTCGAGAACCTCGCCGGGATTCTCGGCCGGCTATGGATGAAAGGTCATAGGTTGGGTGTCTATTTATAAAATTGCCTAGATTCGGTATAAAAAGCGAGTTTTGGACATTTGTGAGAGTTGATAAAGTTGAGACTTCGGGATCTATTTCCGATATCAGTATTGTTTCTGGTATAGGAGTAATACATTGTAACTTGCAACTTACCAATAACATCAAGCAAATCGACAACATCTTGATTATATTCCTTCCGAGGTGGAGGCGGCTGCATCATACGATCTACATCCTCCATCCTCTGCTTCATGCCCAATAAGCTTCTCGCGCCCGCTACGGAGAAACTACTGCTAAGCCGAGAAGCCGGTGCTGGTCTTTGTGCCGGTGCAGGAGGTGGTATAGGTGCGTCTTCTAAAGCTTCTTTTGGTGGAGCCGGAGGACCAGTACTTGCAAATGGAAACTTCGGAGGAGGTATAGATGGAAAATCCGGAGGCACTTCCTGCACAGGAGACATAATCTGGGACGACCGAACGGCCCCAGGATCATTAAGCCATGAGTGCCGAGCCGGGTCCGACAGACTCCGGGGTCTGGTATGTGTTGGAAGTGGGACATTCAGGTGCATTGACGGTTGAGGAGCCATAGCTGCTTGGTGAGCAGTCTGGACTTGGTCGCGGCCATAAGCATCATTAAGGTCGGGATTGGAAGGGAGTCGACGAAGTCTAATTGTCGGTGGGCGACTGGCTGCAGATACAGTACTCGCTCTGCTATTTCGAACACCCCCTGTCGATGAAATAACTGAAGGAATGGATTGAGTGATTTCGAGTCCATTCGACCTAGAACCAACCGGTCGACGAGGAAAGAACCGTCTGGATGGTACGGATTCAATGTTCAGATTATCGACGGGGAACGTGTTGTCGGTGCTGTCTGTGTTGCTAATGTGTTGAGTGTGTGGTGAACTCGGACCCAGCGCTGGGTCGCCACCAGAGCTACTGTTCATATATCCATGGCCATGGGCCTGATTACTACTGCTATTACTGTTAGAACGGTGCCGCCCAGAGTTAGACTCTGATGGCTGTCTATTACTCGGACTGGGCATAATGACGTCCAAATTTCAAATTTCGAGGTTGAACGGAGGAGGTATATAAGAGCGAAAGAGGTGGGAGCGAGATCACGAAGGCATGGCGAGGCGAGGGAGAATTATCTAGAGAAAAATAGATGTCTGAAAGCGACAGACTAAACAACAGGGCCTGGTGGATTACTATATAAATCAATGGAAAAATTTCTGGATCCAGAATCAAACCCCCTCCTCCCCAGACATCTTAGAGATGATAACTAAGCAGTCTGCATGCTAATCATTTAGATATCCGGTCAGTACCGTTCGCCTGGGCGCATTGCGATTTGGTTGGTCAGTAGCCAAGCAGGCATTCCCACATGACGTCAATTTGCATACCCAACTTGCTTCTCACCCGGATTCAAGCATTTCTTGACTGACGTTTTCTTGGCGCTATGCCCTTGGCTGCTATCACCATGCTATCACCGATTATTTCGGCTTCTCCTCCGCGGTGGTTGATATCTACCACAATCTGTTGGCTTGACGTATGCTCAGTCTCGTCAAGTCAATATATCTTCCCATGATGAAGTGCAATACGGCACTTAGAGCCGCCTTTCTCGTGGTCATAAATAACAACACCAAGGCGCCTAAAAGAAGAAGAAGGGTCTAAATCCTTGTATCAACAATTGAGTCCGTCGGAAACTTAGTTTCCGCATCCGAGATGGCCTCGAACTTTGCATTGGTATAATTCCATACGAAGAAACGTCTGTTAGCAGGCATCGATAGTCCAAACTAGACGCAGATGAGCGACTCTCAGAATATTAATACTGCCCATCTAAGGCATCGGCAGTTACTCCATGGCCATTCATTGCGTATTCCGTAAGCCAGTCTAGTAATATAGTATGCAGGGCAACGGATCTGGACAAGATCGTGCTTAACTAAACCGGAAGTCGCTGTCTAAAATGATTAATCATACTCAAAGTCTAGGGGCACTTCCGAGTTCGCCGCATCCGCGGACTTGCAAGTGTATTAGACTGTTCCGCGCGCTGCCGGGGTCGATACTGTGTATAATTCGGCTGGTCGAAGCCAGCCACAGACTTTAGCCACACCATGATATCAGAGGCGTCTAGCGTCATGAGGCCAGACTATCCCAATTTTGGGATATATCATTTCCCAACAAGGTCAACACAGAGATCTCGATAATGACAGACATTTCGCCCACTCAAGGGTAGGCAGAGTTGATAGAATGCAACATGAAAATCTACTACTCACAATGTTGTCCCATTCGTGTACTTAAGAAACAAACTCTATCACATTACCCTTTTTTCAGCCGTTCTAACTCTTTTTTTCTGTCATAAACCTCCTCCATACTATTATAATTCGCTCGACTTTAAGTATACAACGCTGAATAGTTGGTTGGGGATTTTATATCCAAAAGAGTATTCTCAGTGTTGCATGCAGACCGACTAATGCCATCTTATGTTGCCGATTATCGAACCGTTCGCAAAACCCTGATTCGTTAAAAGGTAAACTATCTCGGTCTTGAAGAGCTATTATACATGTACACTTCTGGTCCTACAAGTCTAATTCATTCCGTCAGATTTCCCGATTCATGCAGGTGCGTCACATTTACGTCCTTTTTGGAATGCAACTTGTCGATATCATTAATTGCAATATTCTTTGGGTAGGATAGCCAATGAGGTACCCGTGACTCAGCAGTCACCCAACCCCGCTCACATGCAGTCATGGTTGCATATTCAGTAAAACCGTAACTATGTTTCAACATCCGTAACCCAGAAAATAATTGTTATATCTCAATTATTATAAGCCTATAAATATGCAGATATGGTAACCGGCATTTCGGATTGGTCATGACAGATAACGGGTTTCCTTATTAGCACCTTGCATTTTTTAATATCGGGTACAGACGTCCTAAGCTAGTACAACCATGGAATATCCCGTCCGTCCGAGTTTGTTATGAGGTGTTACGAATTTTGATACCCCGTGTGGAACGTATGATAATCGTATGCATCTTAGATCCTAATGGATGTCCAGATGCCACATGTAGCTAGCTGTGCGCGTGTAACTCTGGTCGGAGCTCTCCTAATATGATTGCTAGGGTTTTGGATCCTGATAGCTAGGGTGGCTAGGACGGCTAGGAAAGAAGAGTCATTCGGATTGACCATGTGGAGATTTCTGTCTCAAAATTTCCATCGTTAGATCATGATCGATACCTAAATATTCGATTCGATAGGCAGGAAGAGCTCTCTTAATATGCAGATAGATATTGCAGTATACTAATCGATTCCAGCGCCACTGATGCAATCAGATATGCATTTCGAATGCGAGATATTCACATGAAAAACTAGCCTCGAAGTCCGGGCGCAGATGAAAAGCGCGCATGCTCTCAGCTCAAAGATATATTTGAATCCCTTGTAATCGTCCTAACTCAAGCGAGGGAATATACATCTACTTGCAGCCCTATCGATATGCTATAAGTAAAAGGTGGTTATGCACGGCCAGTTCATCGACGCATGCATATATGCGCATCGCAGTAGGAGCCCGTCCCTACATTACTTCGCATTCGCATAATCGCAGCACAAATCAACGACATGAGATATAAAGTCAAGACTTGTCATGTCGATAGCGCGGGGCTGAAGGAGGAGCCGACTAGCTAGCATCTATGCTCCGCCTACATGAGTGCATATATAGGAGGCAATATTTGGGCCCTGTCTGTGTCTAGACGTCTTAGTATCGCACAACATCTACATATTGTTGATCATAAAGCTCGAAGGCAAATACGACAGACCATACCCAACACTTATCTAGTTGGTTGGTTGCACTAATTACTTAATTATCAGTCATAGGATATTGATTCATATGACACAGAGGCATTTTGTGTGTTTTAATTAGAAAAATCAAGCAGATTATTGATAAACCCCGCTGAGTGTAGCTTCCAAGGGATAGAGCCTACTCCAAATCATCAGACAAGCCATATTTGTACCGAATAAATCCGAGGATCCACATGTATGTACTTTACCCATTGTAGTGGTGATGAGGGATATCATGATATTTTATGGATCAAAGGAGGGTTCTAGAACTCTCAGCATGCAGCGCTACAGCCCGAAGTTATGTTAAAGGCATGGTATATCATGCAGCTAATATCTATACGACCCCGCCTTAACTTGAACCTGAACGCCGCTATGCAAAGTCGCCCCTCATCTTTCAATCGTCTAATCCTAGTAATAGCGAGGTTGATTACCCAGTATCCATGGGTAGATACAGAGCCTCAAAGTCGCGGAGGTCAGCTGTGAGGGACATTTGACTCAAGTGAGGCTGGCCGCGAGGCTTTCGAGTTTCAGTTGCCCACGCCATCGAATCGATCATAAACCGTCGGCGACAACACATTTTTTTGCTCAAGACTTCAAAAAGCAACAGCACAACACGAAACTCGGCCCGAAGAGCTTCAACCCTATCCGAAAGACTACTCCGGGTTTGGAAATTTCAACATCGGAAAAACTCCACGACTCCGGATTAAAGCTTGGGCATTCTTGTATTGTAAATAAAATCACAAGACGGATTACCTGCATAGTTTTCGCGTTCGGATCTCATCATTTGTTTATAATCTAATCGACCCTCTCGAATTAAATTTCATGCATTGATTGCACAAACAAGCATATAGACACCGCCATAGAAGATCCTTCCGCGATCGAAAAACATATCGAAATCAGGGTCCGCGTAGTAGTAGGATTCGATAAAGCCTCCCACCAAAGAATCAAGCCGATCGGTTTAATAACTGTAGATAGAACTATCCATCTTAACCTACGCTTGTGTCATCGCCGACGCGACCTCCGTGCCGTCCCGGAAAACCAGGCCAGGCTATCAATATTCAAACCCATCCCCTCATCGGGGCTCATCGGCAGGATTTTAAAAGAAAAAGAAACCAATCACAAAGGTTTTTCCCCACCGAGCTCATCGACCCCTCCAAAAAAAAAAATTGCCATGACCGATTCTCCTTCTCCTTTCCCGATAGGAGAATTCCTCCCAAATGGGAGTACCTATCGAACCGACCCTCCACTTCCACCTTCAGATCCCACGATAGGCTATAAGCTCAATCATCTAATGCTTAGGATCCGGGATCCTGAAGCCTCGCTCAGCTTTTACGTCAACTTAATGGGAATGCGCACAGTATTCACATTCAATACCGGTCCCTTCACAATCTATTATCTTGGATATCCTCAGACGGACGCCGATAGAGCTGATCTCCAAGCGTGGGGGGAGAAGACTTGCGGGGTCCTACCTCATACACTTGGATTACTCGAGCTGTATCATATCCATGGCTCCGAGAAACAGCCGAAGGGGTACTATACCACTGGGAACGATGCCCCGCATTTAGGATTCGGTCAAGTCGGGTTTACTATTCCTGACGTAAAGTCTGCGTTGGAAAGACTAAAAAGGGCAGGTGTGAAGGTTTTAAAGGATCTCGGTGTTTCAACCAGGGAGAGTATCCCGCTGTCTTCCTACGAGGTGGGGAAAGGGGTGGGCAAGGGTGAGATCCATACAAATTATAGTAAAATTCTTGACCAGATAGCATTCGTTGCCGACCCTGATGGTTACCTAGTTGAATTGGTTCCTCAGAACATTCAAAACTGATGCTGTAGCGAACATGGGTTCCACGTGGGCACGACAAGTTTAGCATGGCGCTTTGGCGCTTAATTAACGCGTTTCAGAACGTCATCATCATATTTGAGATGGATTTCCTAATCGTCGGGAGTGAAGTTGTACAGCCCTGTTTGAGACGGTTCCTAGATCTATTTCTACTTGTTTTATGTGTCCTTCTCATCTAGCTGGGTATAAAGCCTTTTGTGATTTTGTAATTTTGTGAACTTTTAATTTTCTGATTTTGGTGCTGTTTTCTGACTTATATAGTTGAAATAAATCCTCCTTCCTTTGTGACGTCTGGGTACGAAACTGTACATACATGTATTAAACAGTATATTAGTAAATCAAAGGTGCCCCTCCATGGCATAAAAATCAATCTGGTGATACGCGAAAGGAATGGCTGAGTGCCCCCAGGAATAGGCTGACAGGTGGCGGAGCAGCGATTGCGAAATCCATAATTAGAAGAACGGGGCATGGGTCTCTCTATGGCCACTTCAAAACAAGGTTTATAATTGCAGGAAAAAAGTGATAGCGATAATAATAAATTTTTAACGGAGCTATTGGGAATACAGGAAAAAAGTAACACAAGGAAAGTTCCAATACCTGCCTCCGCTAATACCCCACCATCCCTCCAACTTATAGCGGATCGTGAAGATCCGCGAGCCCATCTATTTGGCTTCTTTGTTCTCGGGAAGTTCCTCACTTTGTACAAGTGTAAGGTACGCAATGACATCCTGCAGCGTTTCAGCCGGGTCTTCGTTGCTGTTCTCGCCAGAGCTTTTCTTAGACCACGTCCAGAGGTTTGCGATCGTCCAAATTTGAGAATCTGTACGCGTTCGGTTTTTGGTATCGATGGCGTTTAGCATCAACTCTCGTACGTTATAGGGCAGCCGTGTGAGGGTTTTCGCGATTTCTATCGGCGTAGTTGCCGGCTCCTCGTTGCCCGTGATCTTAAGAAACAGGAGTCTAGGTTTGTTCCAGGTTAAATCGGAGTCCCGCTGCAGCGATAGCAGCATCATTTGCACGTGCGATACGGATGATGGAGGTACACGGCTTGTCATATTTGGACTTTTAAGCGGGGAAGGACCGGAAGATCGTGAGCTTTTTTGGTCGGAGCGATCGGAAGAGAGAGACGGAAGGTTTCTTGGGTACGTACGTTCTATCGGCTCGGGGTGGAGACGGCTTTATAGACTGGGGTTGTGGATCCTGATGGACGATAATTGATATGAGTCGTTCTGTGATCAAGATGGCTGCCAGAACAAGGCCTGACGCCACCGTCCTATAAAAGCGGCGTTCATGGGTTAGGACTTACAAACTACAGCTGAGTCGGTAGGATTAATTAATTATAGGCTAGGCGTAATATAGAGATAAATGTGGCAAAGGACACCAAAGCCCGTGTCTTATTTACGGTCCATAAATGCTGAAGCTGAGTTTGATGGATAAATCCGAGCATTAGGATGAGTGACCACAGCGTCCTTCTTATAGGACCCAAGTGGTCACGTGATGACAATTTTTTGTTTTTCTATGTATATCCCGTACTGGATATTTGCTCACAATGATGTTTAATTAAGCTAGGGTGTGGCTATCCCCAAGTAGATAGCAATAATTGAATGGAATATACCTGTGCACGACTGATGAACAGGCCATAGCAGTGTCCTCTACAGGACATGTCTATCCTCTGAGTGATAGGACAATACATCATGCAATACCCTCCAGGAACGAAACCAATCTACGACTCTCACATTATAATCAACATCTCGTAAACACCTAGGTATCATGCAAATACACAGCACTAGATCCATGTGGCCCTCGATTTGCGGTCAGGCAAACCAAATTTTGTTTCTGGGAACAGTCTTTCCGGGATTTGTTCCATACCTATGTAAACTGGAAAAAGCTAAGGAGACTATCCGATGACGAACAACTTAATCGACTTTACCCGTCGACATCTAGAAGATACGAGCTTCATCTACTCTCTCGGACTGCGGTCCCTTCTTTTCCTTTTATCTGACAAAATATTAGTCTCGGGACCTACAAAATATGTTCTACTTGTATTACAATCAAATTAGTTGCTGAACATATGTCTAAGTAGCCACCCAGATGTACAGAAAGCTCTATCTAAAGTCAGTTAGGCTGATGGATACTAACAACCGCTTTAGCAGAACTAGCACTACACACGGGAGGCTCTAGCATCATCCTATCATTTGAAAGATATGCCAAGCTGATTTCGACCATAAATTCTCGTTGATTTGAGAACCTAGTCGTTGGACATTAAGACCGGCGACCATTTATCAATAACCTTAAAGTCGAAAGGAAAGGAAAGAGAAAGGGTAAAGAACCAGTCCAATCAGTATACTAGAAATTCGCAGCACGTATAGAGCTGCAACTTGACGGGCCTCTTTGGCCAGCCTGGTTTCAAAAGTGGACGAAGCTGGATCGATCTATCAATTAGAATCGGAACCCTGGAGATATCTAGATTCAATGCAGCGAATTCAAGTGCGTGGCTGACCTGAGCCAGTGAATTCAAGCGATCCCAATAAAAGTTCTTAAACCTGCTGCCGCAGTATTGCACAAAGAGACCACTCTTGCAGGAATTGACAGCGACCCGAGAAGAAGATGCATAGCCTACATATGGATACATATGCATCGGTCGAAACTACAAATAATAGTATCGAATAGGATGTTCTCCGGTAGAGTTTTGAGGTTCCCCGACAAACACCTGCAAGCCATATCACTAGAAGAAACAGGCTAATTTTTATCCCAAGATAGGCTATACCGGTCCACGTTTCTAGTTATGTCTCTCATATCGAGCTATCGAGGTGGATATAGTCGAAAGCCCTAACATGCCTAGCATGCAAAGACAGCTGTATAGTCTATCCTAAGGCGGCATACATTAGCCCCACCCAAGTTTTTAATGTGAGGCCTTCCGTTTGCCGCATATGCGCAGAACTCTAAGCGTCACTAAATATTTCCGGTCACACTCGGATATTTGGACGTATTTCGAGATTAGTGAATCAATTGATTCGAATCCACCAGATTAACGATGAGTCGAAGCAGAAACGGTATCGGGTTATCCGCACCCACAGAAACCACGGACTTAGAGAAGTCAATTCCTAAATTCCTGAATCTTAATCCTAATGCAGTCTTTCGTGTTAATATATAGCAGAATGTCCCACATACCGTTGCCACCTCATCAATGAAGCCATCAGGCAAGGGGTCTCCACAGAGCAGTCTAGTCGGTCTAGAACCAATGATGGAGTTACACGACAAAATAGCCAAGTACCCGATATGAGATAGTTGTGTGGGCTCATATGAGAGTTTGCCTCGCCAATTTTCTCCACACTTCTTAACGGAATGCCTCGAAATTTCTAATGCAGATTCATTGAAACTGTCCTCAGATCGTTTAGTTTCCGTAGATGGCTGTGATCCAAATTCTTCTAATTGATGAGCAAGACATTTGCTACGCTTCAGGTCTGGATGAGAAACTTCTCGAATGAAATCAAAATTAAAAATCTCGGATCGCGGTTGTTAAAGCGCCTTGAAAAGGTCATATGGTAGTACAATATCGGGTATACTGTCGACGTCTTTCCGCATTAGTCTAGTAACTCCACGTTACACAAAACTCCAGAATCACACAAAAAATAACACACTCGAATCTGTATATCGAAGATCATTTGTCGTACAACTGAATGATACGTGTACATTCTTTGCGCGTTTGAAAATGAGAGCATTCCAGAAGAGCTCAAAAAATCTATGATATCATGATTAGAATATCAAGCGTTTCTTTCTTAGAATAATATCATGTATATCATCTGCTATGTCAATAAGTAAACTGAGCGGACCAATTAGAGGGTCGGACTGGCGATGAGAGAGAAGCGAGTGCCCGCTCGCGGCTATCCTGTCCAGGATATACATAGCATGTGCATATAGATGCCGCGCAGAGATGGCCATCTGGCCCATCTTGATCTTGGCTCATGGATCGTGATCGGCCTAATCTTCCTATTTCGTGATAAGGGTTTCACAATTAGGGGTGGCACTGCCCACGAATAAAATTAAAAATTTAAAAAATATGACGACATATGCACCTGATCATATGAACGCTGGCTGAAGCGGTCACCATTGTACTATTTCCCCAGGTTTACGATTTCGAGGTGGTTAAAATCCGTGGGGGGATTGAAAGTGGGGGCACCGGTACGAGAGCTCTGCAGGGGACCTGGCCAGCTGGAGACTTGCAGCGGCGCTTGTTGGGACGTGCGACTAGGATTTTGTCGCATACGTGTACATATACGTACTTACATACTGTACACCGTCGGGAATTGGTGGGGTTTCGAGGACTCTCTTGTGTCTTACAAATCCTTTAAAATAGCTTTATTGCTGTGAACCCAATTCAAGACTGACTTTTATCCGACAGCCCAGAAGACACATTCTCCCCCTACGGTAGGTAATCATAGCGCAATATGCAATGCTATGGTAGTGATATACGTAATGGCGATGCTAGAGCATGGTTTCACTTGAAAGTTTGTCTCCAGATTACAAATCATAAACGTCGGTAACCTAGCTAGTTTATAAATGAGTCAGTTCCCAGACTCCGATTTCCATTTTAATTTTAGAATATCGAATTTCTTTATATAAATTTCCAAATTCTGCTCAATTTGGTGCCCAGTTAGACCCTGTCTTTATGACCGCCTGATTAGCTGAACGAAGAAAAAAAGTGGACATCGGACACACGCCACCTGATTCGAGATCGCCGATGCCCCATGGCATAGCATAGCCTTCAAAAAATAATGATGATAATAGTAAAAAATAAAAAATAAAAATATATGCGCATACTCGAACTTCATAGCTAAGCATCCAATTACTTCTTTATCATTAAATTATCATTATAGTCGCCGTCATTACTTAACTATTTCCTAAAACGAGGCGGTATATAGATATGCCACCCCCACAATTTTGGGGGTCTCCAGAAGCCCAACACTTCTCCATACAATCCACTACTAGATAATAGCCACTTTCTATAGGTCAAATGTCGAAGCATCATAGCCAAAGCCCCGTATCCCTGCATCAGGCTGTAACACAAGATCCCTTGGTGCCTCGTAGCCCACAACGTTAAAAACATCATGTACAATCATATGTGCGGAAGTAGAATTCGGGCCAAGCAATTGAGTGTGCTGTAGGTTAATAAGAGGGTAGAAATTAGCACGTTCTCTTTCTCGTAGTGTAATTGGCTTGATGGACTTGCGCCGACTGCATCGATCGTTACCACTCTCGAATTCCTGAATTTTCTGCTCATACTCTTCGCTCTAAATATTTTTGAGATTACAAGGTTAGAAATAATGCGTGATTATACCATCGGTATCGATTAGGATCTCGAACTTACCCTTCGATCGGCCCAAGTGGGTCGATGTTGTGCGAGATGAAAGTAATGGTGTTTTCGGTTTTTTGGTCGAGTAAGGCAACTATATAAGCCAAGCATTAGAACAAACGAAATTTATTTGATAGATAGTTCAACTTAGGATTCTTACGGTCCAACTTCTCAACATTATCACCAGTCCACTCTGCCAATATCGATATATATCGTTAGTCTTCACGATTCTCCAACACATTTACTATCAAAATACAACAATCATGATCAACTTACCGGTGCAGACGAGGAAGTTCTGCAAGAACAAAGTACCAAAGTTCGGATCCTTCCTATTGAACTTCGAAAGCAACGCTTCAAACTCCTTCTGGGTAATGCTACCAAGAGGACCCGAATCCGTGCACGGAATTCCAAGCTGCGAATCCACTGAACCCTGCTGCCTGCCATCGACAGGTGGACTAGGCTCGAACGCGGCAAATCCACCCTGGTAGTAACTTGTCAAAATACCACCAATGGCTCCTCCCGCCAGTGCAGTTTCAACGTCAACAAGGAGATATCCTAGCGCTGGCCATAAATAAGCTGCACCACCAGAGAGGCCTGGGAGTGAAGCGAACATATTTTGCTTGAAGTTCTCGGAACTATATTTGCCTGATGGGCTAGGCATCGCAATTGGATTCGTGACTAGCTTCTTCTGGATATTTTCGAGGCGAGTGCGCATAGTAGCAATGTTGGGGGAATAGAATGCGCAACCATCAGTGCTTCCTGTGGAGTGGCAAGCTCGAAGGAAATATTCAACCATCTTGCAATGGTCTCGGAGCTCGAATTCAACGCTTGTACCTGGGGCGAAACTTTCATGGATCTTGCCGACGGCTATTACCGATGACGAATGTCAGTATCAAAACGCCTTGAATCATATATTGCAGAAGGCTAGGGTAACTCACAATCAAGAACCAACTTCCCAACCTTATGAGGATACAAGGCGACCAACAATGCACCAATATTGGCACCATACGAGAAACCCCAAAGATTGATCTTATCTTGACCCATTGCAGTAGCAAGGCTAACCAAGTCTCGCGTGGTCTGGATGAAGCCGAGGTATGGGATCACATCTCCACTTAGAGCCTGACACTTAGCGTTATAATCACGATAATATGCTTGGTACTCAGGCCAAGTAGCCTTAGTCAGTGCCGGGAGTGCCCGCTGGCGTTGTTGGAATGCATATCGCTCTTCTTGTGTTTCAAAGCAAGTGAGAGTCGGTGTAGTCTGACCTGCACCTCTTGCATCCCATGTCACAAAGTTCCAACCGGGTTCGAGGATATAGTCTCGGAATATCTGAGCAGCTGCAATGAAGAACGGTTCACTTGGATTCCCCGTGCCGCCTGGGAAGGAATAGATTGTTCCCAAGAAAGGAACGTTGGGGTCTGCAGGCAGCATCATAACGGCAACCGCGGCGTTGCCTTTGGAGTGGTCCTGGTAGTCCAATGGTACCTATGTTCATAGACAATATTAATTACCGATCCATGATCTTCTGCATACAGCCCTTCCTAAATGCGTCTTATTGGTGGCAATGAGCAAACCTTGAGCCTGGAACACTTAAAGGATCCATAACAATCCGCCCATTGAAGTGTTTCTGATGGCGTTAACGTCTCAAAACGAAAGTCATATTCTGTGATAGGATCTTCTTGTCGCTCGAATAGTAATTTTGTCGCAAGTTTTATCTTTTCTGCATGCTGCGAATGTTCCAGCGGAATGGTTGCACACTGGACTGCAACGGCACTAACCGTTAATGCAACTTGCAGGGCTGACAAAACATACATTTTTAAACCAAATGTTTGGGTAAAAAAAAATTGAGATAGATGAGAAAGAAATCCTCGAAAATTCTAGATTGGATATCACGAGAATCCTGCTCGTCGAGACTGCTACTGGCAATTTTTGGGCCCTGAGGAGGAAGCGCTGCTGGTTTTAAATACGTAGCGCCGACTCGAAAACTGTATCCAGCGGCGCCCGCAGCTTCTAACATTTGATTAGTTTAGCTGTAGCGGGCGCTAAGCCTGCAATCAAAATCCACATCTGTGCCTTTCTTGGCGACAAGACCCATCATACTATCAATTTTATAGGTAGCACAAGCGAAAATCGACGTAGTTCGAGTCGACAGCAGGGTCTCGGTCGGCACATCGTAGCCACAGAATATACCTCATGTGTGGGATTGAAAATGTGTTGCGATAAGATGGCTTGCAGATTTTGATCCTTCAAAAACCTGGGATTCCGCTGCCAGCAGTCGGCTGGTATTTCATCAATCCAACTTAGCTTTTAGAGATCGATTGCTGGAAGTTTCATTGAAGTTTTCCCATCACGATTTCCCAGCAGGTGGCTACCAAACTTGAAGAACCTGAGATGTTGGATGCTAGAACATGAACAAACGAATCTGATATTGATGTTGGCTTTGGTACTGTCTAGATTCATGTCTAGACCCCACAGTTGGGTCGAAATTTCGAAATCTGGAGATATTATGCGATAGAGCTGCGGGGAACCTTCAGCCGCAGGAACAACTAAGCACACCTATATATCGTAGATACGATTTTGTGGAAAAATTAACTCGATACAAAATATGCGGCTGCTGGCCCGCAGGTTTTATTCACCTGCCAAGCTTAACAATGGATCAAGAAATCGAGAAGTCAAGGGATTTGCCGAAGCTTGTTTCCCATGAGAGCATCAAATGCGCTTGCTTCAAATCATCAAGACAAGATATCATCTCAAAGAATTACAAATTTCGAACAAATATAACATTCTTCACTCTCGCCTTTGAAGGTGTCTCACAATCGAAGTCTTTGATTGTTTCCTTCAAAGGTTTGCCCAAGGTCGGCCCCGAGTTTCCTTAGCATACTCCTTCATTGTTCTCCATTTCCAAAGCTTCCCGCCCGGATTAACAAGCTCATTATCATTTTTCTCGTTGTTAATCTTTTCTTCTGCCATAAGGAACCGCAAACATGCCGCAGGATCCGATCCCGTTGTCGAGAGCGTCTTGGCTTTATACTCCGCCAGGTCTAGGTTCGAAACCTCAATCTCATTGGCACCAGCAGCTTTCATGATCTCAGCAACTTGTCTCAAAGTAACCGGATCACCCGAGAAATATAGCTTCTTAGGAAAACTTTCAACCGGAATATTTGCGAGAGCGCTCGCAACCGCGTTGCCGATATCCACAATCGAAGTGAATGAAACAGGCGTATCCCCGGATCCAATTAGTTCATATTTTCCTTCCTTGGTGTTCAATCCTAACCATGGTCCGATCGAGTATTCCGTAAATAGACCTGGGAAAACTAGGCATAGCTTCAGATCTTTCCGCCCGCTTACGGCTTCAACGTGTGCTTTCTTTTTGTCCCATACAGGGTGTTTGAAGTCATGGAGGTAGTGCTCCACTCCAAATTCTGAAGGAAGATAAAGCTTGATATTGGACGAGGGTGACGTGACAGCGGCGGCAATCTTGTTTTCGAATTCTTTGTCGACGGGAGCAACCCTAAATTTATAATATTAACTACGGTTAGATCGGATCATCTGAAACGACTGCTCAAGGAAATTAAAACTATCACCTACACATTGATAAGAATATCTACACCAGCAAGTGCGTTCGTAATGGCCCGCTCATTGTCTGTAGAATATTCTCGGACAATTGCACCTTTGCTAATTCCCTCTAGAGCGCTGGGGGAATTGGCATTTCGGGTGAGGAGGATAACATCCTGGTACTTGCCTCGGAATTGAGGGTCAAGCAAAGCCCTTTATTACACCCCGGAGTTAGAAACACATATATCCGTAAATTGGGCCCAGTTTTATACAAACCTAACAATCTCTTTCCCAAGAACTCCAGTTCCGCCCGCAACAGCAGCCACAGGTAGTTTTCCCATTGTTGAGTTATTTGAACCAAATTTCTTAACTTATGTAGGTAATTAAACTATATATCACCTTGCAGTTTATACCTAGACAGAGCCTGTGTGTCCGAATATAATATCCCCATACCCCTCCGATTTATAGAAGCCTAAGAAGCCATTGATTAGGTCATGAGGAATGTAGACTATACATACCGGATCGGTCGATTGATCGGATCGACACCCCAGCAAATGATTTCCAACAATCAACACATAACAGCTCCAAGCTGACAGATATTCACGGCCTATGCTCTAGTAAAAGCTTAATCAATAGCTTCATATAGCTTCAAGTATAGCACTAGCTTTCATAGACTAGATGCGGTAGTTGGACAGGTCTATCATTTTTAAAATTTATACTTTAGTTTCGTTGTTGTCTGTTCCTCTTATAGTCTCGGGCCTTTTCCTCTTATGTTCTAAAACCGCAAACGATATGATACATTAGAGAGAGCCGGCCAGAAGTCATATTTACACATAGAAAGGCCTGTCAATAGAACGCTAATTAGCCAGGCTTAAGGCTGGTGTGTAATACTTATAAATATATTTAAACCTAGAATCAATTGATTTTCGAAACCGGCGAACGTCAGGCACAAAGTTGTCGGGCCGCTATAGTGCCACCGTCCGAAAAGCTTTCCGAAGAATCCACCAAGCATATACATATGTATACTCGACGATAATTTCACAAAGGTTGTTATACGATGCCCGTGATAGTCCTTTATTTATCAGAAATGTTGAACTCCGAGCTCACACGCTCCAGGTTTTCTGATTTGCATCCCCACGAGACCTTTAACAATACAAATCCCAACAGAGTATGAAATAATCTCGCAAGAACCTCACTATTCTTCCGTCCTATCTGGGTCTCCAGGAACAGCAACGTTATAATGAACAGGCGTAATGCGATAATCCCCCGATTTCATCATACTCCCGGAACCTTCTTTTGGTAAGCCCGTGTTTCCTCATACCAACATGGCGGTAGGGAGGGCCCTGTTTTCAGGTCCTCTATCCTTCAGCCATTTAATCACAATTTCCTTAATAAACTTAAAGTTTAACCCATTGCAATGCTCAGAAATCATGCTACGAGCGCTGCGGATACCCGGGGCCACCATTTTCTAATCATATTCTCACACCTCACCATGCAGTATCCTGCAGATTCTGTAGATATAAATGTAGAAATATTCGAAATAATAAGTTTTTTTTTTTTTTTTTTTTGGGGGGGGGTTTCTTCGGAACTCAGTCCCCATAACCCAGGAAAGAGGGTCACTGTGGCCCACTATTGAAGCGTGAGGGCAGCTGTGGTCCACCATCCAGGTTGTCTTTGTCAGCATATCGACCCTGGGGGAAGCTTGGCCGAACCAGATGGAATACATCATGTCGGACCAGGTAATCGAGGGATCCTGGGGCCTGTCCGATCCGTTGACAATAAATAGTCCGTCCGTAGGGGATAATATCACATCGTATAGGGCAACGCCGTCAGCGCCGTCGGAATTAGTACCGCTGACCATGCAGCGCCTGTAGTCTCTAAAAAGCCTCTTTCTCGGTCCGCAAAACCCCACTATTAGTGTTACGTCACACCACCACAGCATATCCGGTCGTGGGATAGCCCCAATCTCGAAGCCAGCTTCTGTTTTCAATGTATAGCCCCAGTAAGTCCAAATATGAGGTTCGAATCCGATCTCGAATGGGAGGTACCCAGCATCCCGCCTCTTTTTAGCCCAAAAATTGTTAACATTCGACCTTTGCATCTTGCCTTCACGCACATAACACACCCATTTTACTATGCGGATGTGTTTGCATGGTGGCATAGGCCAGTCATCTGGAGGAAGGCCAGTTCTCTCTTTCCCGATCGCAGCGGCCATTAAGGCCAAGCTTCGTTCGGCATGGGGTAGGATGATGTTTTCGTTATGGAGTACCATCTTTGCGGTGAGAGCCTCGGAATGATATTGTAAGGAGCAAAATACCGTATAAATGAACATTTCTTCTGGATGTCGAGTGACGGATTATTACTATATTAATTTTCACCAATCTCTGTTTCACTGAGTATCCTCTCGCGACTCTCGAGATCTCCAGGACAACTGATCTTTCATCGTCACCAGTGCCACCTTCATTAGGCACTTATGCCATGTGCAGCTCGTATGGTCCATGTTGTATTTTGACTTTTATGTTAGGTCCTACCGCGGCTACGATTTATATTTACTCACTATCATGGAAAGACGGGGGTTCAATTACGGTATCAATACATAGGTATACTGTTTTTTCGCCAGAACACAGAGTATCACAGTGTTAACATCTTCAATATCTATTAGAACAGTGTCAAAAATTCGAATTTCTGTATAATTCAGATTAGAACGGGATTCAAAAACTACTAATATTCTGGCGTAAGGAAGTACTACGTATTAGAATGGGATTGAGCATGCAAGGATTATTTAGAATTCAGATTACCATAGTACGCGGTATCAATTTCAAAAATACCACTTCGAATCGAACTTCCCTGACAGTAAATACTGTAATGTAACCATAAATGTGATCCTTTATATCTGATAAGGCAGATGTTTGCGAAATTGAAAGCCTGGATATTGTCTTCAAACTGACGGGCTCGATTCTGGACAACATTTGCAACATTTGAACTGAGATGGCAAGATTACGGATATCGAGTCCGTCTTTGCATTGCAATGAAATGCATGATAAGGCAGTCGGAAGGCTACCTTAAAGGCATATTTTGACTATTTCCTAACCACTCATTGAGACATACCGTATCCTTAGTTCTACGCGCCGGTTCGCGGCTGCAACTGCTCTATAGCATATGCATGTACATATGTCGACATGCCGTATCTTCAGGCTGGCCGTCCGCGACATCCGGCCGTGTCGAGCACCTACTTAAGAACCCTATCCAGGGCGAAATCGGAACGAACCGTCTATAGTTTGTGTAACCAAGCTCTAACGTCAAGTCCTGCAGGATCAAATATACAACAGAAAGAACCAACATATTTTCTCAACAAGAATGCTCGGATCCAAGTCCAACTCACAACCCCCTTGTCTTCCTGTAAGGTCCTGATGATGGGCAGTGCCGGTCATAATTGCACTCCTAGCCACCCGTCTACGTGTCATCTACATCATACCATCTAAGTTGTAGAGGATAGAGCAAGGAGGCCCTGGTTAAGTCTCAAAGAACCATGATACTTGGAGTTAGCTACAACGTAGCAGGATACTTTTGCAAATTTGCCAACAAGTTATGTAGATACATAAGTATATATACAAAAAAAAATAAAAATAAAAATAAAAATAAAAATAAAAAATAATCTTTTCATGATCTTCCCCGAAGAGCATCGAATACGTCCATCTTCAGACACTATTCCCCGGGATGAACATCACCAAAGTATTGCATATGCACCTGCCGGCGGATGAAGAAACTATCTGCATGTTCCAGAGCTCCGCGCTATCTGATAAAGCACTAGAGTTCCGACGAAAGGAATACCTGGAAGCTATTACTTCAATTTTCAGGTTATTGAACATGTCAATCGTAATCATACATTAACGCCATTTTCGTCTCGCAGACTACAACTGGTGGACTCGATTTCTCGAGGCTGACGATTGGTTGTGAGATGTTAGGGTTAAGCTACTGGAGTGTTGGAGCTACCAGATTCTCGTGTGATTCTAACGCAGCGTGACGTGGTCAATAATTGTGTGTTGTCTTTTTACATGCCCTCCCTGTGTTCATTATGCTGCCAGGCCAGTGCACTATCGAATTACAGGATTGACGGTGGAGATTATTCCTTCTGATGCACTCATTGACGGTCAGGAATACTCCTTTCAACCTCCCCAGTTGTCTATGTAACTTGGGGATGTTGGTTTTGCACTGAACCCCAGTATGCAACAATATATGAGGTTGTGGTCCCGGTTCCTAGTTAATTGACCAACCTGATAGCTCGGGCACTTTAGCTTTAACTAGCTTGCTTGGAGCATGTTGCTGCGACCGTGACGGTTACAGTGTCATGCCATAAAGCTCCGACTCATGGTGCGGAAAAACTAGCCCTGGCGTAGGGAATACGAGCGCTCCTAAAATAGGTATATCACCGGATTTGTAGACATTCTAATTTCGCACGCCCTTTTCTGGATAATATTGACGAAATTGGAATTAAATGTTGCACAACTCACGATTAATTGGGTCGCACTGACAGGTAAAATTAGTGTGAATAATTCTTGCCGAGTCATTCGTCTGTGCGACTGATCGGCGTAATCTCGTCGGCATTGGGTGCAAGTCAATCCACAAGCGCTGGTTCAAAAGATAGATGTGGACGCGGATTCCGGCTTCCAGCATGACGAAACAGATTGTGTGACATGGCAAAAAGTGGTAAGGCTGTGCGTGTACTATGGGTTCCAAGTTCCTGGAAAGGCCCGTAGCGTCCGCCATCCTTTTTCAAGTTTTAGAAGAGATGTTGCAGGTTGCGGTGGTACAACTGGTATAGGAAAAAAAAAGGGTTGTATATCCGCTTTTTGGCGAAGTGAAGCTGACGAGTAAAAATACCTGTATGCGACGGAACAAGTTAATTACAGTGTGATAATTTTAGAGACATCTGATCGATAATGGTTATCCGGTCTCCAAACAGCTACCCTTCGAAACCAGGAAACATTTCCTATCTCTCGATGATCATCAAGCATTCCACGGAAGCGGACAAAGGGCATTCCAGAGCAGGAGTGTTTGTTCTCGTAACCTCGGACTAATAATTTTTCCATCAAGGGCAAACCGGCCCATCGGTAACTGTAAATGCAGCGTGACGAAGAGAGACAGGCCAATCCCTTTGCTTGCAAATTGGAGCTAATGCAGGTACAAGAAAATCCCCCCTTTCTCGCGAAGCTGACTCGAGGGCGAATTCAGGAGCCTGGGCCATCCCAGGAGATGACCCCTTCTTTCCCGCCCGAGCTTCCCCCTTTCAATGGGACAGGCTTTCAGTCCCCGGCCCACCATTGGGAAAGTGCTCTGTGTAAAGTGACCTTGTCTCGCAGACTTGTGCTTTCACAGGCAGCTCGCATCATTAGCTTCGCGTCGAGCTTTTGAGTTTTTCTTCTCAGACATTTAAGATTGTGAAGCTTTGGTTCTGAAAAGCTAAGAGAGCTGATGGTGGTTTCTCCACAACTGCATCGTCGTCGAAAAATCACTCGTTGGGAAGCGAAAAGGCCACGAACGCGAACTTTTGTTGACGAGAGATTAAGGGTTCCGAGTTCTTGGCAAAGGAATCATCCCCTAACACTCATTGCTGTCTCTCAGCGAGATTTCCCTTTGCAAGGATACCGTTCCTACGGTTTTGTGCCCGAGTGGTTTATCCATTCAATATCTACTTCGGGGTGTGATTGAATGTGCGTTCCCCTGTGCCGGTACATTTTCGTTCTGAAACGCGATGTCTTAATATGCCAGATCTTCCAGAAAGACGCTAGAATCCGTTCCCCTGGTCTTCTCGCAAATTCTTGAGCAGAGAAGAGCATGACCATAAGAACACCATGGGATATGACGATGATGAAAGAGGCAAAGAGGTGGCTCAAAAATTCGCTTGTTCTAACTGTATTAGACATTGTAGACACTCGAAATGGCGTAGAGAAAAAAAAAAAACCTCCCCCCATCTGCTAGCATGAGAATGCTAGCCTTCTTTGGTATTTAAAGATTTTTTTTTGGGCAGTGCTCGTTTCATTTGCTGCAAGGCCACACGATCCAGTGGTCGGTTATACCGCCACAGCTGAATGTCAGTTGGCCGTATGCAAGCGTGTATGCACGCTGATATCGATAAACAGTGCATGAAATCTCAGCACTGAATCCTGCCTTTGTTGCGCGGGCTTGAGGTCACTTTCCGACCTTTGAACCTTGGGATGAGCTGAGCCGACTGGAGAACGTGGGTTCGCTTCAAGGATATCAAACGAAAAACTATTGCAATTTTGACCATCGCCATGGATTCTCGATCCTAGCCGGGCGCCGTTATGGCTAGATGTTTTTCCGTCACGGCTAGAGAGCAAAGACATTCAAAATCTTCTCGTGTATGAAAGTGGCCGTCACTGTGATTCGAGGCTATTATGAGCGATTTTCTATTGCGAAACAGCCTCGCCGTTTGAAAACACATATCTCTGGACCTCGAAAGGCTGCCAGCATGACTTTCTCTCAAGAGCCCGTATTTGAATCGGACATTCGAGATTTTACTGTTGCCCCCACGCAGGAGAAACGAGATGCGATGAGATGACTTCATCCCACACACGGATCTGGTTTGTGGTGCCGGTGTGCCACGGCAAGGAGTTGCTGAAACTACCGGAAACCGTAGCTGGATAGAGAAGCCCGGGTTAGCCAAAGGTACCATAGTCATTAATGCTTGTGACATCGATCGATCGATCCTAAGAGTCCTGTTTGCAAAAGAAATGGATGAGATATGATGCTAAGTTCAACGGACTGCTTTGTACTAAGAGCCGGACCGCGGTCACCCTCGGGATGCCGGTCGTCTGCATTAAAGCTTCTGAACAAGGGAAGGTATTTTGCCTTAAATCGCGGACATTTTGCGAATCTTGCAACCTCACAACGGAGCTAGAGGCATCCAGGCGTCCGTATCCGCGGGGAAAGATGGCTATTCATTGGGTAAAAACCGCAGCTCTCTGCGAATTCAGGCACACTGGATAGTTGGAACAAGATTGCTAAGACATATGTTTGTGCTTGGATGTGAGTTTTTCGAAGGATCGAGATCGCATCCAACGGAATCCAAGCCGAAGCCGCTGCCTTTGCGATCGGCTTCACAGGAGGCGGCGTGGTTGCAGGCAACAAGGAGACCCGGGTCCATTCACGGGACGGACGGACGGACGGACGAATGAATGAATGAGTGATCGAATGGGTCGAACGAATGAATGAATGAATGTCAGCATGAATGAAGTTCACCATTGAAAGCGCACAACAAGTTCCTTCGCGCCTCTCACTCGTTTGTGACAAACCAGAGAGTTGGGTCACAAACAGCTGCCTCCACTTTGGAGAATAAGAAACTTGACCAAGGCTTCTGTGCACCTTTCCAGAAGCCAAACCCCCCCTGTCGACCAGCCCAGACCTATTTTTGAACAGGGGGGATTTTCCATCCTTGCTCTTGCTCTCAGGCACAAAGAGCAAAAGAGAGTCTTTCGCAAATCGAAATTCAATCTCAGAAATTCACTTTCCAGCGGCTCCCCTCTCACACAAGCCTCTTAGTGCGATTTCGCTCTCTTCCCATGTGGCATTGCAGCCAACCGGGGAAGCTAGCAGTTGGTTCGTCCTTTGATAACCGGAGCATTTGAGTTTCACCCCTGGGTCTCCCCTACGAGGCCGTCGTGGGAAGTTTGACCAGCAACTTGTTAGTGAAAGACAAGAGAAAGAGGAAAAAAAGGAATTAGAACTGTGCCCGGAGTGCGAAAGTCAGCTCAAAAACAGGCGGAAGAAAGTCCCGTAATGAGACTCGCAATCGTTCGGACCCAAGCCCACGAAACCGTAGGCTTTTTTTCCCTCCGATATTTAGAACGGTATATTTCTTTTTCAGATTGCTTTCTCTTGTCATGGCTGCTTGCTTGCTTTCTTTTCTTTGTTTCGAGGTGTGTGGTGGTGGTGATTCAAACTTCATACCAGTCTCCTGGGTTTCCCTTTGCTTGCGGACGAGCCTCAGCACACCCACACATTGGTCTTGGTTATATATTGCCCATTCCACCTCCTTCCAGTAGCTCTTCCATCTTCATTCCATCACCATTCCCTTGCATTCAGACCAAGATACAGATCACATATCATCAGCATCATATCGACCATCCGGTTTCTCGGCCTCAGGATCCAGAACGTTGGGTATAAGTTAACGAACGTTATAAATACAAATTACTCTTAATTCTCTTTGCTTCTATTAATCTTCCCAAAGAAACTCGCCTGCCTAACAAGCGCTTCCTAATCCGAACAACAACACATTCTCTTCTACTTCTATATCTCTTATACCTCGTACAGTATAATTTTTATATCTTAAAAATGCCTGGTGCAATCTCTCAAGCTCCTACGGCTCACTGCCACCACGCCTTCAAGATCATCAAGTCCGACACCACTGCCGTGATGTGGACATGTGGAATGTGCCACTCCGAACCTCATTGGTTCATCTTTGAGTGCCAGCACTGCAAGCTAAAGACCTGCAGGCCATGCACCCATGGTCTGTAAAGAGACTGCACTTCCCTAATACGACGACAGCCTACGACCTAATTGATTGAGTCACCGAATCCTCATGACAAAGGGCTGTGCTTGTCTCTGTGCAACCAGTAGACCTAATACTTCGACATGTTCCGTACCTAATATATATCAGTCAAACAGATATATTTGGAACATCGGACCTAACGGAGTTATACCTACTGGGATGCGACATAGCAGCAGCATATAGTTCTCGATCGTGAGACAACTCTTTGGTCTTTCAACATCATTCTGTCGCCTGTTTGCCATCTCTTCCCGTCTAAGCCCATGGAACCGACAGCCTTGCGTTCAACTGGCTTGACGTAGAGCATCAAGGTTCTTTCAATTTCCCCTGCAGCGGCAAAAAAGATATCTCGAACCCTCTTCGGCCTCCTGCCTTTATGACCATACCCTCGCAATCTTGGATTTTACAGCCACGAGACTCTCTGCATGCATCTCTCTAACGGAACGGTCACAATTTTTCTTTGCAAGCGATTTATCCTTTTCCCTCTTTTTTGCCATCGTCTCAGCTCTGCTATCCTACTTCCGGGTTTTTATCTCTTCTCAGCCTTTTTATCCGAAATCAGTTCCTGCTTGCTCGAATCTTCTCCTTCAACCTCATCGGGACGGCGCAATGTTTTTCCAGCGACTTTTTATACCCCCAAAAGCAAAGCGGTTCTTTATCCTTACCTCCTAATATACCTAATACCTAATCGCTCGCTTTCATCTCGTCTCTCTTGTTTTTTCTCATTTCGATTCTTTGATACCGGTCTTTTGCTTTTATACACTTTTTATTGTTTGATATATACCACATACATCGTCATCAAGCGCAAGCTATGGGATCACGGGCAAAAAGTCGGCTTTCTCCTTCTTTCATCATCCGCCATATCGTATTATATACACCTTTTGTTTATTCTAGAGAGGAATTTTGCTTTTCGTATCACTGTATAATATTACGCACATTCTATCGTTTCTTTTGTGCTCATCTATTTCCTTTTCTCTTCTAAAAACCAGCATGATACCCAAAAGCTGATTCGGATTTTTATTTTCCATATAATGACATTTGTAATTAGACTAGAAGAAAATCGTACAAAAAAATATTTTTCTCTTCTCACAAACATCGCATTCACATTTCCTCTCCCTCCTTCCTCAGGGGATATAGTCACACGAGCGAAAAATCAGGTACGAAAAAGTGTGTGCGATGAGCTTCCAAGGGTACAATATGATTTTTTTTTTCTTCTGCCTAATGTCGAAAGTTATGGAGTACCAGGGTTCTCCGGAATATCCCAACGGCAGAAACGGCCGCCATAGCTCCGTTTATAACGTTTAACGAGGGTTTTTTCCTTTCGTGTGATTGTTGGGGTAAGCTAAAGCTTATGCGAGAGAATCGCATGTCATCCGGGTCAGAGCGATGAGCTTCAGAAATTAAATGAACATGTGTCCTTGAACCCAAAAGCTTGAGAGTTCGAGATATAGCCCTTGTCAAGTTGGTGGCAAGGTTGAATATCCGAGGATGTATGTAAGTACGGTACGCGAAGCACATGAGCAAGCTGGAAAAAAAAAGAATGGGATTGGAAGACGCATGGAAAAGGTTATTAGGCTGTGATTCATGGCGATGATACGTCGCTTCGGATTTATATACACCTACGCAAGTTATGAGGCGTGTTTATGCATCCGGATTACTCAAAACAGGCGTCAAACCCCGTACCAGGTAAGAAACGACGGTAAGTATCTACGCGCATTCCAGTTCTTCTTTAGATTGAAACAAAACGAGCCAATGCATATGTATAAATCGGGACCGGAAAACTTAACTTCTGCAGAAGGTCAGACGTGCTAAAGAAAGGCTGTCCTATCTTATGACCTTATGGCTATTGCCGTCGCAATTCGATGACCAAAATGTTACACAGGGCTGCAGGCTGACTGGCGGCGCTCATCGCATATTTGCGCCGCCGCCGATGTGTACCGGCAGCTCCCGAGAGACGTTCCCTTGATTGGGTACATCCATATGTACCTGCCCCACCAAGGCCGTGTCCATGACATGGCCGAGGGGGGCATGCCGACGGTGCTGTTGGTTCGCTGCCATGCTTTGTAAATCAGTTGGCTTTTTAATATATTCCGCAAGGACCGGGTGGAGGTTGTTATATTATATTACAAGATCCCGGTGTCTGGTGGAGGAATATGCACGTGGAGGTGGCCTTCCATCTGATTGAGCCAAACATTGCATATCAGCCTCATTTTATGATGGAGACCGTCAACGTTATCTCTGGCCCTTTTTCCTTTCATGTTCTCCTCATCTAGGCCTTCTTTGATACGACAATGATCGCGACAGCTGCACTTTGGCGATATCCACCAGCAGGAGGGGAAGTGAAGAGGGGAAGTGGAGAAGCGAAAGTTGGCCAACCCAATGTGTTGCGATGAGGGTCTTCAGAGTCCGCCATTGGCCAGCCGCGGCTAACCCAACCGAACGGGGGCCCGAAAACGAAATTTTTTTTTTTTCCCTTCACCTCAGAGAACATCCATAAATATCACACTCCGACGATATTACCCCAGAACCAGTATATCTCTCTCTGTCCATCCTCCTCTTTCTCGATTAATACACTTGCGGTCCCTTACATCTATCGCCTGATGTAGGGGGCTATCACAAAACTTCAAATGGTTCCTCGAGATCATTCTAATTCCTCACCTTGATCATAGACGTCGTCCAATTGATCCCAACCAGACTGTACCTGCTACAAAGTGGCACTGCAGTTATATCCACGCAATTTCACAAAATACACAGCCTTACCAAAGTTATAGATTAGCCGGCATACATACACACAAGTAAAACGAACATAGCAATGCGTCGTGTCCAGATCTTCTCGGGTACCTCCAACCCGGCTCTCTGCGATGCCATCTGCGAAAGACTAGGTCGGGCCCCGTCTAAAGCCGAGCTGAAAAAGTTCGCCAATGGCGAGACCAGCGTGCAAGTTGGTATGGAGCCAACATCTTAAATCAGTTATTGTAACCTTAGTCGAAGGACTCGCCGATTCTAACAGACCACCATTAGGATGCTCGATTAGAGAGCAGGACGTTTTCATTGTCCAGGGTGGAGGGCCAAAGTATGCCGGACACTCTCTTCGTTGACCTTTCGGTACACGGAAGATCAATGTTGAAGGCTGACAAGCAAACCGCTCGCGGTTGATGTTTGTGGAACAGGGTCAACGATGCCATCATGGAGACCTTGATCTTGATATCTGCCTGTAAAGGCGGTTCGGCAAACAAAGTCACCGGTATGAACCGAATAGATCTCCCGAATAGCATTCTGCTCGGCCTTATAGGGCTGAGTCAGATATGCAGAGGGTTTCCACTTGCTGACTGGCGGTGCTGTGGCTTGCTCATATAGCTGTGTTACCATACTTTCCGTACTCGAAACAGTCCAAAAAGAAGTCTCATAGGGGAGCCATAACCGCGAGAAGTATGTTTCTTTCACCGTGCTACATATTCCCACAAGGCTATGACGTACTAAAGTCTATTTCATGGCAGTGCTTGCGAATTTGTTGACTGTTGCCGGTGTGGATCATGTTATCACGGTGGACTTACATGTGGGTGACATACGGGATCGTGGTAGGCAGACACGGTGTAACTGATGAAAAATCCTTAAAATACAGGCCTCTCAAATGAAAGGTTTCTTCTCCAAGCCCGTAGACAATCTTGCTGCGGAACCGATCTTTGCCAAATGGATCAGACAAAACGTTCCCAATTGGAGGGAGGCAGTGGTCGTATCCAAAAATCCCGGAGGCACGAAGAGGTACTACGGTTCTCTCCCCACGGTAGTTTTGATTTCCCTCTGACTCGTTTATCATGCAGAGTGACATCGCTCGCCGATGCTCTCAAAATCAACTTTGCTCTGATTACAACGGACAAGCGTCGAGCGATCCACGATTCGGCTTTGCAGTCTAGAAGACACTCGCCCGCACACTCAGAGCATGGGAGTAACACCGTTGATACCGGGAACAATGAAAAGGCTATCGAGACCCCGGACAACTCGTCAAAGCCTCAATCCGAGAAGTCTAACTCTGTTCGCGAAGGAGGTTCTGATACTGTACCGTTCCGGCGCCAGGGGTTGAGTTCATACCTCCAGCATCAGCGTTCGGGGTCTTCGGATTCATCTCCTCGACATAACATGCTAGGCATAAATACTCACATGGGACATCGTAACGTTCCACACCCAGACTCTCACATGTCACCTCACCATAGTCACCATCACAGCCTGTCTAGTCTATCTAGCCACCCGTTGAAGGAACAGCACAACGGGATCCCCGAGGACGAGGAAGAGGACGAGGAAGACGCTTACAATGACGACCAGGTTTCCGATGTTACCACAAGCCGTCTCGTACAAGGTCACGTCGTCGACGACGACTACCCATCCCCGTCAATGACCGCTAGTGTTGTTCTCGAGGGTAACGGGGGCGAGGGCAACTTGGACCATATGTTGTCGAGTATCTATTCGACTACTTCCTCTGTTATTGGCCACGATAGCCATGCACTCGGCGGTGTTGATGCTAACGCTTCAGACGAGGACGATGAACCACATGATCAGATTGAGAGGATGATCACGCTTGTCGGTGAAGTTAGGAATAAAACCATCTTCATTGTAGACGACATGATCGACCGTGCAGGCAGCTGGGTCGCAGCTGCAGAATTGGCGGTGAAAGTGTGCGGTGCGAAAAAGGTCTACTGCATTGCTACTCACGGCCTCTTCGGGTCAGGAACTCTGGAAGAGATGGACGAGTGCAAGTGCATTGATAAGGTGAGTGAAATGCCTCTTTAAAAACAACCGGAAATAATATCCTAACTGTAGAATAGATTGTCGTCACAAACTCCTTCCCACTCGGCGAAGATATCTGCCGAAAATACAAGAAGCTCATTGTCATTGATCTATCGCATCTCCTTAGCGAGGCGATCCGAAGAAACCACCACGGCGAAACAATCTCGCCGCTTTATAACTACTATTGGGATTAGATGGAAGTAATGCCATTTTTCGTTAATTTCTTTCTAGCTTTTTTTTCTTTTGGGAGGCCGGAAGGGGTTTGCATTTTGGAGTTTCTCTTTTTTCGTGCTATTGAATACTAATAAGTGATGGTCTTTTTCGCCCTAATATGTGCATAAAAAGAAAATCACAGGTTTTTATTCTTTTCGTCACAGCGGGATTGCGACTGGCCATCAAGCTTGCCCATGCTTTGGACAGACGCCTTTTTTGCTTTTATCATTCAGAAATGAAAATATCATACACCAGCGATGCAGACTGTAGAGTTTGCAGGAATCCCCTTTGCCCATGAGCCTTCGGGTTTATGGGAAGTAGGGTGTATTCTTAACGGAGCGTTGGAAGATCAGAAATTTTTATCTTGACTTGTCTTTTCTTGTCTTTCCTCTTCGGAGTTAAGATTGGAGGGACGGGAAGGGGTAATTGTCGCGGAAAGAAGACATCGTCGTCCACTCCTTTTCGCCCGTCTTAATTGATGGGTGTGGCGTCCGATGTAAGAGAACAAAGCGGACAATTTTTTATATAATTTATTCTCAAATAAAGTGTATGCTCGTTCGATTAATAGAATTTATATTTTTACCTTTCTTCTTTCGATGTTCTATGTAGATGTAAAGGGTATAGCTATAAAATACTAGCATCCGCCTTCTTCGGCCTTGCTCCAAAGATGCTACTCCCAACCCTAACAAACGCAGCCCCCATCCCGATCGCATTCTCAAAATCATCACTCATCCCCATACTCAACTTCAACTCCACCTTCTCCCCCTCTTCCTTTTCAATCCTCTCTTCCAGACCCTCAGCAACCTCAACCAACGTCACAAAATCCTCATTCTCCTCTCCTTCCTTAGCAGCCCGGCTCCTAGCAATAGCCCCGATAGTCATCAACCCCACCAACTTCAACTTCGGACAATCCTTTCTAACCGTCGATATTATATCCCATAATTCTTCACTATTCGGTTCAACACCGGACTTTGAATCTTCTCCTGAAGTGTTAACTTGTACGAAGACGTTGATTGCGGGGAAACCATCCGGTCTCAAACGGTTTAATGTCACCGCTTTTTTGGCGGAGTCGATGGAGTGGACGGCGTGGAGGTTTTTGATCCTCGCTAGTTTTGAGATCGAGGAGGATTGTAGGCCGCCGATGAAGTGCCATGATATTGTTGTGGGGAGGATTGTGTGTTTTTTCCATAACTCTTGGATGTAGTTTTCCCCAAAGTGTTCTTGGTCACCGGTGGTGTGTAGTGCCAGTATATCGCTCGCGGGTTTTAGTTTCGATACAGCGATGAGTTGAACTTCATCACCTCCCCGTCGATGACTCCCAGCTGCAGACTTAGCGGCGTTGATGCTGGCCTGGATGTCTCGGATATTCAATATCAACTCTCGAGCTCGCTCTTGAAGTTCTTTATCACTCCTAAGTTTTTCTTGTAGACTAGAGAGGATGTTTGCTGCGGCTTCGCTGCCGGGTTCGTATTCTGCGTCTGCCATTTTGAAGGTACGTGCGAAGCGGAGGCTTGTCCCCTTCTGCTTCTTTGATAGTAAGAATAGGAGCGTACTCCTCTTGATCACTTGGTGGTAAGGGAGTAATGCAAGCGGTTGTTTGAACTCTGATGTCGGATTCGTTCTGGCCGTGGAGTAATATTGGCGGTGAAGTCTATGGCGTCCGTTAGTCAAAGCGCTTGAAGACGTATACATAAAAAAATGTATGAAATTTGAAACAGAGGGATTACTTACCGAGACCCAATGAACTTATAATGGCCTAATAAGCTCCGTAGGCACTTGGGAGTCCGGTGCACGGGCCAGTGATGTATTGTCGACGACATTCAGATATTCGAGGTTCGGAATATCACGTTAACAACTCATGATCACCTACAATTTTAGTTACAGAGCAACACGCCGAAGAAGGCTCTAGCTCGCGATCGGGAGATATGAGGGATAATATGTTAACACCTTCTCCTTGTATTCCATTGCATTTATGAACAGGTCCGATAGATGGATATATACTATACTGCGTGCTAAAGGCGTCGACGTCTGGTTGGCGTAGGCGCTATGTAAAATTGAAAAAAAAAAAGAGAAAGATCGCACATAAACGCCGCCCTAACAAAATCTCCCAGCAAGGCTAAAAAAATTAAACAAAAATAAACAAAAAAGGAGAAATCAACACCCCTATTCACGAATACTTGGTCCTCTTCCGCTGAATGGTATCTCGCAGTCCTGATCTCGCAGATATCCCCGTATCAAAACCCGACCCCATGGCAGTTCTCTTGCGTTTTCGCTCAAACGATTGCCAGTTAACCCCTTTGGCCAACTGCATCGGCGAACCGGTCGGAACCTTCCAAAGCATGCCGGGCTCCTAGCCCATGACGTTCCCTAGGGTATGTTCCTTGATATAATCTGCTCCTTTCTCCGTATATTCCGCCTTGGTGATCGCTGCTCCCTTCCAGGCCGCTTGCCCGATGTTCGATTTACTCCAAAATGCCGCTCCTTTCCATGCATCCAACAATGGGTCCTTCGCAGTTCTGACCGCAAATTCGGCTTCGAATGGGAGTACGGATGTGAGTGCCGTACGCATTCGCTCTTCGAAGCCCTTGAATAGTGTATACCCTCCTGTGAGGAATATATCCCTGTATATCGATTCTCTCTGCTTCTCCTCTGTGATCCTGTTAAGTAGCAACTCCGATGTGATCTCCACAATACCCGCCTGATCGACACCGGCCATACTTGGTTCGAAGATAACCTCGGGAACACGTATCCTCTCAACGTTCAAGTGCATTTGGTGGGCTTCGGCCTGGTTCTCTGGATCAAACGGGTGACAGCCCCGCAAGAACGCATGGATCAAGCTCTTGCTCCAGTCCGATCCAGCACCTTGAAGACTGTCCTCCGTAAAATTTGGGTCGTAGCGTAACAACTGTGCCTCTAGGTTCTTAAGTTCCGTCTGCATTTCTTCATCTTCCTCCTCTTCATCTTCGTTGACGGTCGCGATGTCGCGGTAGATGGCCCAGTCGTCGTCATCGGCACCAAAGGTATCTTCATCATTTCCTCGTCTGCGTTTCCTCGTGGGCTCGTCTGACGCAAGATGAGCGATAGCCTTCATCCTGTTCAGCGAAGCCAACGACTTCCTATCTGACAGCTGATTTTTCCTCTGCTCACGTTCCTTCAACTTGGCAACTAATCCATCTCTCATACCCCTCTTCTCTGCGATCCAGCCTTCGAGGTCGTTTGTTCGCTTTTCTTCTTCTTTCTCTGCTTCTAGTCTTCGTCGCTCTCGTTCCTTCTCCTTTTCTGCTCGCAACCGTTGTCGAGCCTCATAGTTGGCCTTTAGGAGTCTCTGGCCTCTCTTCTGCTTGAGGCCCTCTTCGTCTAGCTCTTCATCCGGGGTATCTAGAAGTGGGAATGTGGGTACTTCTTCCTCTTCTTCCTCTTCAATACCCAAATCCTTGTTTCGTGATCTTCGGATCGATTTCTCTAGTTCCTTGAGTCGCTTCTCTAGTTGTGCTTCGTCCCGGAAACCTTCGTTTTCTAGTTGCCTGCTAAAGTTCTTTTTGGTTTCCGTCTTCCCTTTCTCGAGTATGTGCTGGTAGTATGCAAGCTCCTCTTCCTTCTTTTTAAGCTGTAATCCAGATTATATATTAGAATCCGACCGCGCCATAAGATTATTACATCCATGTTTACGGATGAAACCTGGAGTCGAAGATCTTACCTTCTCGAGTCTCATTTTCGCCGCCTGCTCCTGCAGCCTCCTACCACTCTCCTTTCTCCTCTCTGCGATCCTAGCAAGTTCCTCTTCGCTCTTCTGTTCCTTAACAATTTCCACGAAGGGGAACTGAATCGCTCTATCCCGTTCATCCAAACTGCCCATCTCTAGATACCCGGACATCTCAGCTTTATAATCTTGGCTGACGTAGCAATGCTCTTGAACCAAGCTTTCCATCTGTTGTTGATACGTCTTTGGGAATCCTGGATATTTTAGAGCCAGCAGCTTGGTGAGGAATTCCACCGCTTGTGAACAACCCCAATTTAGACGCGTGGCCATGTTCAAGACTCCCTTGCCGTTCATAACGGGGATGAGATGGGTCGTTGTATGCGATGAGGATAGGACGAGACCGGTGGTACCGCCGTTGTAGTGGTATGAGAAGAGAGAATCGAGGCCGTATGTGACGGATGGTGCATTGTATGCTTCGAAGAGGAGTTCCGACATCGCTATAATACCCGAATACTGTCAGTTCTTCTTTGCTCTATTATACTAAAGAAACCCGTAGACTTGGAGGAGTAAAGAAAGGGAACCATACTCTTCCTCGAATAAGTCGGATTACACAACGCCTCAGTCATAACAACCGGATGCCCAATGCCATCCTCATCATCAATCCCAAGCTTCAGAAAGCTATAATCCAGGATATTCTCCATGACGTCAAAATTGGAGACTATATTGACATCGAAGGCGTTTTTGGCCGCAGTTCGGGAGTTACTATCGGCGCAGGCATCATTACCGACGAGTGTGAATGTACGGGCGAGCTTTCGGTCTCGGTATTTGGATAAGATGGGTGGGAATGTTATTCGGGGAGCTGATTCTGAAGACCAGCCGACACGTGTGTTCCAGCTGCCTAGAGGGGAAAGAGAGAGCAGTTAGTATCGATTGGCAGTTGATTGATGACGGAAGATGTTGGTGGGGTCAGGTAGAGGTACCATTGTCAATGACGATAGCTGCATCGCTGCGACCCCGGTATTTGGAGTAGTCATCAGCCTGGGGCGTCGGACCAGGGAATTTAGGTTCGAAAACGTAGTAGAGTTTTTGGGGAGGTTTAGGCGAGTCTGCTGAGGATGATGATTGTTCTGCCGTCGCGCTGGGAGACATTGTGGCGGGGTTTTGTAGATGTTTTGTATGGTTGGTAATGTTCGGGGGAGGAGGTCGGTGGGAGATGAGAGAAAGGATGAGATGAAGAGTGGGTTTAAGTGGGTCGGTCGCGGGCGGGCATTGAAGCGAAGACGTCGACGGTTGGCGACGCGGTTTTGCGGTTCAAGTTGGCTGCACGTGTTTCACTCCACAACCAACCTTCCATCTTCAACTTCAAACCTCAGGTTTACTTGATCAAGATGGAGTCACCGCACGAGAGCCAGCAGTCGCTCCTGCTCAACCGAATTATCGGCAATGTGGTATTTATATTTCTACTTCACATGATATCTATATCACATACTAAGGATACTGTAGGAGAAACTAAACGAAGCCGTCAAAGAGTTCAATAACCGTATCCGGGTAAATATACCCACTCTTATATTATATACTACATACAATGTAGTAGATAGTCAGATGAAAGAATTATCTAACTATGGGATACATGGGTTCAGGAAATAAATGCAGCAAACATGGAGGCAGAACTCTTCTCGCACATGTGGCAGAACTATCAGAGTTATCTCGAGATGAACCTCGAAGGTTTGTTTGCCTTTTCATACAAACATCAATGGTATGATTTGCTAATACAAAGGTATTCACAGAGACGAACAGCTTGGTACCCCCGAAGTAATGAATGGTTGAATGAAGGTTGCATTGCATCCTCTCTATCAGGTTTCCAGTATTCTAGCACTGGTACCTCATCTCAGAGAGGAGGAGCGGAAGAAGAAGAAGAAGGAATAACATACAAACCGAAGAAAGTATATCATGGCAGGTCTAATATTCATATCTTTTGACCCTCGAATTGCCTACAGCGTTATTTGGAGATAATAACAGAAAAAGGAAGAAAGAAAGAATTCAATCAATCCAATCTTCATCGTCGTCGCCAGAAGTCTCCCCCGCACGCACAATTCCCATACTCGAGATCATATTCTCCAACCCAGTTGGCTTATCTCCAGCATACTCCTCCTCTGAGCCTTCGGAACTAGATTCAGAGCAACCGGTCTCCTCCTCCACACCCTCGTCTTCTTCCTCATCATCTTCATCACTTCCTTCTCCCCCTCCCTCGACTCTTCTTCCTTATCATTCTTCCCTTTCTTCCCCTTGTTACCATCTTTCCACCCATTCTCCTCGTCTTCATCTTCATCATCAGCGTCACCCTCATACGTAACACTCGTCAATTCCTCATAATCCAAAACAACCACATCGTCTCCATCATCTATCCCCATCTGCTTCTTCATAGCTTCATCCAATTCATTCCAATGCTCCTTCTCCTTCCTCAAAGCCCCCATCTCCTCAATCATCTCTTTACACCCATTCTCATAATGATTGGCCAATCCACTCAAACCCCTAAAAACAGCTTCACACCCTTCACACTTCCAAACCACATAGACGGCCATAACCCTCTTCCTCTTCTTCTCAACTCCGCGGATATGTTCGTGGAAATTACGCGGTCGATCATACTTCTCTCCGCAGGGGAGACAGGTATACTTGCAATCTCCGGAGATGTCGCCAAAGTCATCCCCCTGGATCTTCCAGGTATACGTGAACTGTGATTCCCCGCTGATTTTGTGCATATTGTTGTTGTTGGCGATGACCTCGTAGAATTTGCCGAGCGGGTCGACGAGCCAGATTGTTTCCTTGGGGAGGACATGGCTTTCATGTCGAGGCTGGCGATGTAGACTTTTTCTTCGTTGGTGAAGTCACGGGTGTAGTCGAGGAGGATTAGGTGGGCCACTCCGTGTTCGTAGATACCCCTGGCTGCAGCTGTAGCGCATCCGTGACCCTCGAGGTGGGTGAGTAGTTCAGATGGCCTGTCGAACTTTCCGGAGCAGCTGGGGACGCAGGACTACTTGCATCTAGGGTGGAGGACAGTTCGATGGTGCTGTCGAAAGCAACGTTATTAGTAAAACCCGTGTACTTGTCAGATTCGAGAGACACGGAGGGGAAGGAAGAAAAAACGTACATGTTGCAGAGCCTTCTGAGTCTTGAGATCAACCTTACACTTCCAGCACCAGGCATGGTGCCAATGAGCATGGTCGTTGCGATCCTTGACATTGTTGAATTTCTGGCGACATTTATCTTTGGGACAGTACCATCCGTCCTGGCCACCTCGAGAAACCGAACCGCTCGGTGGGACGTGTAAAGAGATGACCTTTGGCATACGCTGCATCTTCTGGGCTCTGGTTCCGAAGCCTGATGCATCGCCATTGGCTTGAAGCTGGGCCCCTTCGGAGGGGTTGATATCTTCTTGCTTTTTATCCGCCATCTTGAGATCAAGTTGTAGATGCGTATGGATTGAAGTGGATTATTATGGACTCGGGTATCTCGTAAGTGGGTAGGTGGGTAGGTGAGAAGGTGTATGGAAGGTAGGAAGCATAGTAGAACGACGAGTAAGAAAAAGCCTCGGGATGTACATTCAACAGAACCTCTATTATCATTGCGCCTATCTTCAATCCCCTCTATGCATGCACTTCCTATCTCATCTATAGTTCACTGAGCTTACACGGCCGCACTATCTTTTTGAAAAAAGGAAAAACAAGACCGCCGTAAAGGAGTTCGAAGGAAAGAAAGAAACGAAACACTGCCAATCGCTAATACATTATTGGCAGTGTTGTATACTATTCTCGAATGCTTAAGAAGTTTCGAGGATACGTTATGCGCGAGAAAAGAAATACCAATTGCGAAGAGAAACTTCAGTCCTCTTCTGCTAGGTTAATAGGTATGAATCGTTTTGGAAGTTGGACGCTGTATTGTGGTGATCATTAGTGGACATCATCTAGAAGACGCCAAGGCACAGTTACATACCGATCAAACTTCTCCTTGAATCTAGCCAGGAGATCCTTCCAATCATGGTGCCCGATAAGATTCCTTCTCGGAGTAACTCCGATGCAATGTTTCGCGTCCAATTGCATATCTAACGGATCGTTGCTGTGACAGCCTGGCGATATACTGATACGTATCGAATAGCTAGAGGTATTCGGATCGCACGGTGTCGCGCCGGGGACGTTTTTGTTTTCAGATTCGTAGAGCTCAAAGCATATCTGAGTAAGATAGTCGAGCTCTGGAATCGCGTTACGCTCCATCTTGGTTTTGATCCCGGATTCTAAAATACAATTGAGTAGAGTATAGACGTGGGATTCTGTGGACCACGTTAGTCATTACCCCTAGCAGGTTTGAAGTTTGCCGTAATTACGCACCCTTGGTAAAGTAGAAGAAAGACTGCGCGGTCTCGCTCGCCTGAACATGCTCGAGATCCTTGACGATCTGCTTGAGCAACGGCAACGAAGTCAACAACCCGATTTCAAGCTTCTCGTTATTATCGATTCCATACTCCTGCGGAGAGACGAAACTATTTGTCAAATGTTAGCATCATCACGACAATCTCAAACCACACCTGGGGACATACTCGAAAAGGACCTTCGCCAGCCGATACAATTCCCGAAGTTTTGTGAGCCGGAAGTCGTCCTTGATAGCTGCACGGTATTTATCAACTTTCCCCGAAGCATCGTCGTCGGTAATGCTAGGTCGTCCTTGAGGGCTGGTCCCCCTACGGCTATTTCGTCTTCTTCCTAGTCTGTGTGCTCGAAGGATACCTCCAGCCTTTCCGCCATCTTCTGTCGACTCAACCGCACTCTCGGCGGCATTCCCAGATGTCCCATTGGTCGATCCGAGGCCATTAGTGCCCGTATCTACGATACCCTCCTCTTCCATTATCTCGGACGAAGGCGTGAACATCGTCTCGAGGAATTGTCGGTTGTGGAGGGCGTCAAACTTCATCGTATCGTACAGTTCCGAAATCTTGCTAGGGTCCGGTTCCTTTCCTTTCGTCTCACAGAACTCAACGAACAGCTTCTCCCATCGCTCACGGAACAGAGCTGGATCTTCACCACAGCACCATCGGCTTTGGATCGCATTCGTGGTATTAGCCTGGGTGAGCGCCCCCGCCATGACCCCGGAAGATCCGCTAGCAGACTGAGTTGATTTGGAAGATTTTTCTTGGGCAGCGGGAGTGGGTATGAGGCTACCATCTTGTCCCTCACCGAAGTACTTCTTGTAGTTATGTTGCATAACCTTTTGGTGGAACTTCATCAATTGAACGACATTTTGCATGACCACGGATGGCTCTGGAAAGTTCTCTCTCGGCCAGGCAAACTGAGGTGGCGCTTCTGCACCCTTTCGCAGGAGGGTTTTGAGCTTCTTCTTAACTTTGTCCATTTCATCCTTTGCCGCATTGCTGTCATCCAGGAGATCCTTGCGAATGGCAATCCTCCCTTGAGAAATTTCTTTGACATCGAGGAAGCTAGCCGCCCAGATGTGCGCACTTGTTGATACTCTTCGCTCTGACGATGTGAAAATTGTAACATCATTCAAAACTTCCCTGTTCATGAGCAACAAATCCTTCCTCATATTCTCTCCAAGGTCTTGGGACTGATATCTGGCGGAGTGTGTGGGCTCGCCACCCCACTTGATGATGAGCTGCAGTTTGTCTACGACATAGTCATCGTTGATCGCAACAGGCAACGGATCCTTCTCAGACTTCAAGGAGGCCTCTTCGGTCAGGATGACCTTTTCCTCTGCATCATGAACCGTGTCTGGGATGAACGACGGTGCCTCAGGTTGTGACTTTTCCTTTAATTTCACGCTGCTCTTCTTCTTGAAGCCTTGTGGCTTGATCTGAACTTTCGTTCCAGGATACGCCATTTTACGCTGAAGCGCATTCCTCAACAACCTGACCTTTTCTCGGTCCTCAACACCTTCTTTCAAAGCCGCTTCCGTGGCTAATAAAACCTGGTCTAGACCTTCTTCAACCAAGATTACCTCGTCTTTGTGACCCTTGAGTAGATCCACAAAAGGTTGAGTGTGGAAGCTAAACTTGAATTTTTGCTTCGGCGTTCTATCTGCGTGTCGAAGAACAGCAACCATACCCTTGAGTTTCCAGGTGTGCTTGGGGCCGGCGGGAACTGATGCTCCCTGAGCAGGTGGGGCCAATTCCGGATTGCTCCTCACAGACCCAACCACGTGTGGTATGGGTACAGGGGCGGTAACTTGCAGTGTCCCTGATGATGCAGATGGTTGAAGGAGGGTTGGGTTACCAGGTGGAGGAGTACCGGGTCCCGGACTGGGCGGCTCTTTGTCCTTCGAAGAGGTCCGATCCATACTAAGACGGGATGTCGACGGGCTTCGGTGGAGCAATTGATTCAGAGAGTTCCCGATAGATTGCTTCGTCGCACTGAACCTGTTGATTCGCGATTGCGACTGGCTTCTGTCAATGGAGGCCTGATTGGTACTATCGGACCTAGCTCTTCCCGGAGCACGTTTCTCCTTCACGTCAATAAATATAGCTCTGAGCTTTTCGGCGCATTTGTCATAATACTCATTATTGTCCTTGACGAAGCTCCACCCGTTCACATCAATGACGAAGCTCTTTCCATTGACACGCAGCAGATCAAACCCGCACACGTTTTGGCCGAATGATTTAACGATCTTGGTTGCCATTGAGGACTCGGCGGGTGTCAAAGTTGTGACGAATCTGATCTCCTTCCCATTTGTATTGCGACGGACGAGGCCGTCGACAACTGGCGACTTTCTGGTCTCGGCGTGGCAGAATTCAGTACCGACGGTGTAACCTTTAACGTCTTCAGAGTTGTCGACGACCATGAACTGCTCGTAGATGAATGAACCGGACGATCTGGGCTTTGAGAGGTTAGGGTCATATTCTGAGGATTTATTCCCAACCTTGCGGAATAGCTTTCGAACCCCTCCACCTTGCGCTTTCGAGTAGTAAATCCGGATGTTGTGGTCCTCACCGCTCACAGGTTTCTCAACGAATGGTTTCTTCAGAGTTACCCCGTCCACGCTAATGGTATCTTCGTCGATGAGTTCCACGGACTGGGGAGCCTTCCACGCAGGATCACCGGGTGGAGGTAATTTTATCCCGGTATGCTCATAGAGTGCCGCAGCAGTGCTGGGAGAAAGGTAAGGACCACCGTCCCTGGACACTTCCAAACGTTTCGGAGTCGGAACCTTGATCGAATCGAGGATACGTAGAACCAATCGCCTGTCCCAAAGGACCTTTTGCATCGGTAGCGAGTTGACGCAAAACGGCTTTCTTAGAGCAACATAACGGATCGCCTTGTCAAGAGGGAATCCAGATGAGAAGAAGGATATTAAAAAGTCACTACATAGTGAAAAAAATATTATTAGTATCGTAGATGCAAAGCTGTAACCTGGATGATCTGTGCGACCCCCCACGCCGACCGTTGTGTTGGGCTGGTGCATATATTAAATAGGAAATCGCAATGGAGCTGTCAGAACGAATGGACGAATGAGATTTCGCAAAAGGACACCTACCATGTAGGCCAGTTTTCTACGTCTAAGCCTGGAGTCAGCATATTTTGTTTTTACGGAAGCATCCGAGGACCCATGAATTATGTCATCTTTCATGGGGTTTTTGGTATGAATCCTACCTTCGTCCAATATCACCTTGTCGCCGAAAATCACAATCTCAAAGTCGCCGTTAGCCATAAGCCGGTTCAAAATATGCCGACATGGTTTCGATCGAGCTTTGATGTCAAGGGCACAGACTCCAACCCTTCCGATTTTGGGGGCTGGGTTAGGAGTAGACGATGAAGTTGTTGAAACGGATGGTCGTCTTTTGGTAGGAACGTTACCTTGTCCGTCTTCACTAGGAGGCGAAGAGGCCGTAGCGGGTGTGCTACGGCCTGAGGCAGCGTTCACCTGCGCGAGAGCCTGCGCGAGAGAATTTTGAGAAGCAACTGGAGGGGTGGGATTTGGGAGACCGTTCTTGTGTAAAATTGTATTTGAGTCGGTCGGCCCACCGTCCGGAGAACCAGCGATTGGAGAGAGTCCGTTAGAAGGTATGTAGGCGGCAGCAGGCATGATTGCAGGTTGTTGGATGAATCCTCCAGCGGCAGGGACAGTCGCACCACCGTTATTATTATGATTGTTATCCCGACCAAGCAAGTGGATGTCGGCCTGGATTTTATAAGACTGTGGGCCCGAAGAAGTGGGTGCCGGAGTACCAACAACGGAAGAATGTGTGAAACGAGAGTTGGAAGTGTTTGTGCTTGAGTGTGAAGCCGTTCGTTCTAGAGTCGACGAGAACAAAGGTGGGTCGTCACGACCATTACCATCGACCTGGTTGGCCGCCATTGGCGAAATACCAGAGAAGGAATTTGAAGAAGTAGACCTGCGATGTCTGAAGTGTATGCTGGGACGCCGTTTCCCGGAAGACGAAGACGGCAAAAATGCAGCAGTGGTGGACGCTAGCAGATCCTTGAAAAAGCCCGAGGTAGCGTGAAAAGACGACTGGCGAGATGAGGATTGCGACTTGGAGGGACCCGAAATTGAATTTTTCCGAGTAGGAATCGGCTGGGCAGAGGTACTAGCGACCGAGGGTACTGCTGAAGAAGTATCGTAGCGAGAGGTAAAGGCAGAAGATGTACTTGATAGCGAGGAAGCTAGCTGTTGGTCGTTGTTCTGAATTTTATTGCTGTCAACATCGAGAGAGGCAGAGGCAATAGGCTGCTGTTGGGGAGTAGCGGCGCCAGCATTGGTGTGATTAGCAGTCGCGGCGGAAACAGCACTACTATCATGTTGCTGTTGCTGCTTGTGGCCCGTAGAAGAAGCGGATGCAGCTGGTCGGACGACAGCAGCACTTCGGCCATCGGATTGGTCGGGAGGGCCAGCAATGGCCTGGGTGCCGTTCGGTCGGTAAGATAAGGAAGGTCTAGTGGCTGTCGGAGTTGACGCATCGGAGCCAGGATTGTTCGCAATGCTACTGGCGGAGCTAACAGGCTTGCTACTGCTGCTAGCGGCATCTACAGCAGAAGCGGAGTCTGTTTCTGGTATCGATTGTAATTTTCCTTCGCCGTTCGTGGTACTACTAATGCTACTCCTGTTGCTGCCACGAAGGCCTATCGAAGCCGGCGGCGGCAGAGGTACTGGTGGTGTGGAAGTGGACGATGTCATTTGCATGGATCAATGTTTCTTTCCCTTCTAACTATAGTATAGGGTTATCAAATCGAATCAAATTCCAGTTAATCAAATACAATACATACATGTGAATGCATGTATTGTGACAGATTATTCAAAAAGGACTTTGCAGATGCTCAATTGGAGTTGCAGTTGGTCACAAAAACCAGAGATCCGTGTCCAGTTCGATCGAGCTAGTGCTGTGCCTATGGCAAATAGTAGGGATTTGGTAAGGTAAGGTTAAGTATGTAGGCCTGGGATGAAGGATGCTGGCCCCTGCTAGTATAGACGGTTTGTTGGTGTGGAGCCGGAAGGAAGGGATGTTTCTTCGTCTCTGTTTCTTTCTCTCTACCGTGATCCCAGTGGTGTGTATGCGTATGTGCGTGGGTGTCTGTATGTCTCTGGTCGCGAGCATGTGCATCCGGGTTCTGGCTAGGTCGGGATTCGAAGTGCTGGTCTCGTCCCAATTAATCGTCGATTCCGTCTGCAAGCAGCCTGCAAAGTGGAGCTCGTGATAGTTGGTGCACGGGCGAAGTCTATACCGACTAAGAAGTATCGAGATATAAAAAATCAAGATTCAGGGAAGAATTGATGCATGTTTGGAGGAGGTTTTCATTTTTTCATATTTGTTTATTTCCTTCAATTGATTTTGCCTTCCTTCCTTCCTTCCTTCTCCTTATCAAGCAAGCTTGGGATGCTTCTTCTGAGTGGGTGATGTATAAGCAATCTATAAGAGCGCCGTCCTTTCTTTCTTCCTTTCCTTTTTTTTTTTTTTTTTTTCCTTCCTTTTGCCTTCAGAGCTTCCCTGTTCGAGAGTGGTTATCGTATCCTGAGCTGGGCTGAGCGGTCAAGGGAACTCTTGAAATTTTGAGCACTCGACACCTTGCCGAATTGGTACTGAGATCCTGGGGAACGAGGAACCGCTTGACCGGGGGGTTGATATTTCAGATGGTCTCCACCAGCTATGTATAAATATGCGTTTCTGTCCGCACGAATCGATGTACTGCGTATATACGGTGTATTGGGTCTTCGAGAATAAATTCTTATAATATCTTCGATCAAGTCATTCGTCGGAAACAGCCGGAGATTGTGGTATGCATATGGTGAAGTGGTGTTTTTGTTGGGGGTAATATCAATGACTGTCGGCCCCCCTTCGAGAGCTGAATGTCAATGAGTGAGCTCAATTAATTTCTTGAGACGATGGCTGACGTCGTTTGATTTGCCTGGCTCACGCGAGGGTGGTCGGACGTTGGCGGATGTTCTGGATTATATTGATTTCGATTGCAGTGCATCAAGGTCGCACAGCAAGACGTGTAATAAGAGATATATTATATCACTGCTGTGCGACTTTTGAAACCGCGATCCGGGGAAATATATTATATAGGAGTGGTGGAAAGGGGAAAGAGGTCGTGAGACTTCAAAGCTGCAGGACTAATACTTATACTTATACTTATACTTATAGCCATATACTTTCTAGTTTACTTGCTCTGTACTCCTCCCTTCAAGAGAGAGCATCTCTTTTATAAGACTGGTCAAGTTTTTAACAACGGTCAAGGCAGCCAGGTTGAAGGCAAGCAACATCATGTAGGACGCATCTCCACCCTCTCGCCTAATTGACCGGAATTCCATAAGCCCCGCGATACACGAACATTAATTCCAACAGAGGTTCAGGTACATCCGACCTGTCCCCACACACGGTTGGAGGGGAACTCCATTCCTTTTTCTTTTTGTTTAACAGGGTGCCTGGGTGTTCAAAACGTTCAATTTCATCATAGTTTGGCTCGTGGTCGCTGCTCTTCCCTGTAAGCAACAATATAACAACCAATAATGAAGCTTTGAAAGGTGCAGAACCTCGCACAGAAAACTCGCACACGACAACTTTCCAATTCCGGATGATATCGAGTATGATCCCTCTCTCGAGCTCTCGAGTTTGCATAGCCTCCGTAGCATAGGCAAATGTTGTTGGGAATTTAACGAGACGAGGCGAAGAATAGGGTACTGACACGTCGACAGGATGTCTAACGATTGCATTCTTGCTAAGCAGGACACTTACCTGTAACAGCCGAGTACTCCAATCGGTGTGCTATTACAAGGTGGTGTTCAGGAAGTATACTAAAACGCTAGCTTCTTTGGTTACCTGCAGTGTCAAATAACTTTATCCGAAGTCAAGCTATCAGTCAGTAGAGTTTCAAATCCACCCGTCTAGGGCATCTGCATATTACATAAGAATATCGCATCCCTCAAGGACACAAGGGATAATGCCGATGGGTATGGTCATGTGATTATAAAACCGTTTGTTCCTTGGCACAACACCAGCACAACACCATGTTTTGATTGGCTGTCGCGCCGAACAAGAAACCTGCAGGGCCATCGAGCTGCAAACAAAATTTTTAATTTTTTGTAAGGACCCGCGACAAGTGGTTGGGACCTTCTACTATCTTTCGTTCCAACTCCGACGACCGATCCTTCAATGATTCCAGGTTCTAGATAGTAGTAATCGTATTATACCGTACCGTCATTATGAGTCCGGACGTCTCCAATCCACCGGCCAAAAGAGCCCGTCTTGAGGTCGCAAAGTCAAGTACTTCACAACAGTCGCAAAAGTCATCATCTCGAATATTCGCTCCGTTCAGAGTCAGTATATACAAAAACTTCTTAACAAAGAAAGATATTTTACTAATTGACGGTAATATAGTCTCTCGGCCATGTCACGACTTCCACTCCATTCGCCCTCCTCCAACATTCCGCAACCTTCCAACTATCCACATCCACAGGCCGCTCTGTATCCACATATGACATCCGAAGACTCAACCTTCTCTTTGTCACAAGCCCTCAGACTCCATCTGAGGTCACCTCAATATACGCCCGTGGGAAGGAAATATATGTCGGCTTTCGAACGGGAATATGGATATTCGAAAGAGGAAAGAAGAAAGGCGAGATGCAGATGGATGAGGTTAAGAAGGGTAGGACCGGAATCAAGGACATCTTCGGCTTCGGTGACTGGCTTGTTGGCATCATTGGACCTAAGAGCGTTGGTGTTTGGAACATTGGGTCGAGAGGTACGTACCAGCTCTCACGATATCAAATGACATTGACGTCTAACGAGTGAAATAGAACTCTACACGACAATCGAATTATTCGGCGGATCTGATATCGTCAACATCGTCCACCCACCGACCTTCCTGAATAAAATATGTATAGGCACCTCGGACGGCTCTGTAGAGATCTGGAACATCAGAAGCGGCAAGCTCGTCTATTCCATTCTACCACCAAAGACACCCAATGGCACAGATATTGGACATCTCACATCATTGTCCCTATCCACCCACCACTCCATCGTCGCAATGGGTTTCTCCTCCGGGATAATAAACCTCCACAACATCCAGACGGATACATCACTCTTCCAACTCTCATCCTCAGCTCCTGTGACCTCCTTATCCTTCCGTTCGGACCTGGTACCACCCCCGCTAAAGTCGTCTTCTGACCCCCCATCGCCCTCTGATATGCTTGCCTCAGCATCATCTAACGGCAACATAACCCTCTGGTCGCTCAAATCTCGCAAAGCAATCGGAATCATGCGAGGTGTCCATTCATCCGCAACCGGCGGAATTTCAAAGGCTATCTTCCTCCCCGGTCAAAACGTCCTTGTAACATCCGGCGGCGATAACGCTATCAAGCTCTGGGTGTTCGACACTCCAACTACCGTCCTACCTCGGATACTAAGGCAGCGGGGTGGCCATGCATTGGCACCGAATACGATCATGTTCCACCCCAGCACTCACTTTATACTTTCTGCTTCCCTCGATCGTTCATTATGGGGCTTTTCCCTTCGATCAGACGCACAGTCTACCGAACTGTCACAAGGAAGCATGGAGAGCACGATGAATAAATTAAAGAAATCCGGCATGTACGACAGGATCGCCGACGTATCGCTGTTGAAGGGTGCGATCATAACTTGTATTGCGGTGGAGGGTAACCGGGACGGCTCCGGCGCGGAATGGGGGTCTAACGAACTCGGTTGGGAAGGTGTACTTACCGGCGGAAGGGAGGAGGCATTTGCAAGATCATGGTCTTGGACTAGACGGAAGGTCGGAAGGTGGACTTTGCCCACTGGAGATGGAGGGGAGGTTAAGAGCGTAGCCATCAGCCCATGCGGTACCTTCGGTATCGTGGGAAGTGCAAAGGGTGCTATCGATTCTTATAACTTACAAAGCGGGATCCACAGGGCTAGATTCCCTGCCCGCGCGACAAAGGCGCAAATCGCAGCGAGGAAGAATGGACAGGGAAGTCGGGCAGGCTGGAAACACGCCGGCGCAGTAACAGGATTAGCAGTCGACTCTGTGAACAATGTCCTGATCTCCTGCGGTTTAGACGGCTTCGTCAAATTCTGGGAATTCAAATCCGGGCTTCTTCAGCATCAGATATCGTTTACAGAAGGGACTGCGTGTACGGCACTCAGAATCCACCGATCGTCGGGTTTGATCGCTATATCCTGCGACGACCTGGGTATCCGGGTTGTGGATATCGAAACCGGAAAAGTGGTGCGTGAGCTATGGGGTTGCGGGGGCCGTATCTCTGATATTTGCTTCTCCAACGACTCCCGCTGGCTCATCGCATCAAGCATGGACTCGACAATTAGGGTCTGGGATTTACCAACCGGCCACCTCATCGACGGTTTCAAGACCCAAAGTGTCATCAACTCGATTTCATTCTCTCCGGATGGAAATTTCTTAGCTACAGCGTCCATCGATAGCGTGGGTATCGGTATTTATACCAACAAGACTGTGTTTACACATGTTCCTACCCGTCGCATATCCGAAGACGATATTCGAAAACTTACGGGTCCATCATCGACAGGAGAAGGCGGTACAGGACTTGTGGAATCTGCATTCGCACAGGATACCGAAGAAGAAGAACTTGATGGACAATACACCACCGTTGCGCAGCTTTCGGATCGAATGCTCACTATGAGTTTATTACCAAAGAACCGGTGGATGAACCTCTTAAACTTAGAGCACATAAAGGCTCGAAACAGACCTACCGATCCGATCAAGAAACCCGAGAAGGCACCATTCTTCTTGGGTAGCTTGGCAAGCTCGAAAGATAGTGCTGCAAATCTTATTACCCCAGACGATGCAAACCAGGATACGGACAACGGTCTAGATCTTAGCGTTGCAGAGGCATCGAGAAGGGCGATTGAAAAGGCAGAGCTGAGTAGAGTTAAGAGCGGTGATGTCGAATTTGAAAGAAGTTTCACAAAGTTCTTGAGGGAAGGAAGTGAAGATGGAGACTGTAAGTCCAAAATTCCCCCCTCTCTTCTCAAAATCTACAAATGACATGATACTAACCAAGCCTTTTTACTTTTATATAGACACCGCCTTCATCGAGCACATGAAAACTCTACCACCATCGACAACAGACCTCGAAATCCGGACGCTGGATACCTCCTCTCCGCCATACTTCGAACTAATATCCTTCGTCGAAGCCCTGACGCAGCGTCTACGAAGCCGAAAGGACTACGAACTCGTATTGACGTGGATGAGGGTCTTTCTCAAAATCCACGGAGAAACCGTAGCTAAAGAAGAAGAAGAGCTAGCGAAGGCCGAGGACAGTGAAGCCGAAGCCGAAGAGGATAGCGATGACGACGAAATGGTAGAGTTGAGAGACGAGAAACCGACGGTTAAAGAAGCGTTGCAGGAATATAGAGAGGAGATGAAGCAGGAGGCTGGGAGGGTTTCGGAGTTGGTAGGGTACTGTGGGGGAGTGTTGGGGTTCTTGAGGAGTAGTCGATAGAAGGTACCATGGTTGATTCGTCTACCTACTTTCTACGCGTGTAAGATGGGGATTGTATAGGCATTTGTACTATTATATTAGTTGATTTGCGGGCAGATACCTAGGTACTCGGGCAAATATAACCGCATCTATGCCAGTTAATTCGAACTCTTTTCATTTTCGCAATATAAAGCCGCTGTTCTTCAAATTTAGACCTTCAGTATTGGTGGCGCTACTAATATTGGAGCAAATCATCCCATGTTCTCGATTCTATAGGAGTGCTCGTACTAGCAACCACAAAAGTCATATTTTAGATTTTCGCGGTAGCATTCGGTTTATGAGATAACTCTGGATCGGTCCGTAAAGCACTGCAAGGCAACATGAACAATCTCGTTCCTTGCTTCCACAACGACCCCCTCCTTTCAAATCCATCTTCATCACCTCCCTTCTCTCCATCGCCTCGATTGCCCGAGGCCTCAAAATTTCGACAAGTAAAAGATGACATCGGTTCATCGTCCTGCAGCGGCAGAAGCGTCATTTGTCGTCCATGGAATGGAGTTCCAAGACAGATGGTATCCCAGATGTAGCATAGTGGCGGGATCATGGCTCCAGGTACGACATGTTCCATATGAGGTAGAAAACAGCTTGCTACGGTAAGGCATATATATAAATCACCCAAGACTCCATCCCTATGAAAAGATTCCATGGCAGGAATCAAGAATATAGAGATCCAACCATTAACCGCCTCTTCATATCCGTCAATACCAAAGCCACACCCCTCAACATCGGATCTCCACATCCAGATGAAAACCGCCATCGGCATCACTCGTAGATGTGACGGATATTGTTGATAGTGATAGTATTCCTGCTTCAATTCCGAGGTTGGCACTAAAACCCTAAATTCAAAGCGGCGTCAATGTAGCCCAGATCACAAAAAAGAACCCTTAAAACCCAGAGTCACCGTCTCGCCGTAAACCTAACAGATCCCTTCAACATTGCACGCGCCATAATTCGCCCCGGAACTTTCTGTCCCATCCGCCAAACTCCCTTTTGGCAGCATCACCACCCATTCCCGCCAAAAAGGTTGATGTAGCAGGAGCAAGCAGCTTGTACAACCCTCCAGACACGCCCCGTTGGGATTGCCCCCCCGTAACACGAGCTTTCTGTACACCGACAACGAAATCCCTTACAAACGTTGTGGTTCCCGAGTGTATCAACGGATACCGTGGGTTCCGAAACGAGGTAGGGGGTCGAGTTGCCTGTGAAGGAAACGTCGGGATATTCGTTCCCGGCCCGTACACAGGACTTGCTCGAACGGGGCGGATGTTTCCGTGAATCGTGGGTAGAAGAGCTGCCTGGATGTTGGGCTTTTTTTTCCCTTGCTGGGTGAAGAAGTTTCTGTTCCTTTATAACAGAAGGGGTGTTTAGATTAGATGACACAACCAACATGTTGAGTCGGCCGGGAGGATGCTTCCTTGCTGTGCGAACTCGCATTCGGTATTGAATAACACCAACATCGAACTTTCGATCTAGTCTCCCGATCCATGGGAAGGATGTTTTGACACCTTGTCCTGAGACAATCCGCGCATGTAGAAGCCGTATTAACATATCTTTGACCCGAACCGAGTTACTGAAGCCGACGTCGACGTCACGCATAAAAATTAACAACTGTCGTGTGGACCGTCGTCCTGGAGAAGAGAGGAAGCAATCTCGCATTTGATAGTACAGACAAGGGCGGTATAGCGAAAATGGCATACACATCATATAGAGCCAACAAGATCGTGATAAAAAGAAATCAGAGCAGCGACTAGGAACAAGAGCTGATCCAATAATACAGGGATAGTAGAAGAGAAAGCAAATGGAAGGAACCGATTCACAAAAAAATATCCTGCAAAGGGAATAACGGACCATCAAGGGGGGTGGAGAGAAACAGACAATAGTGTGGCAGATGAAAGCATAGATACAACGTTTATATCGTCCGGCTGTATCAGAAATAAACAAAAACCAGATGATGATTAATTTAAAAAAAAGCACAAGAGAGAAAAGGAGCCAGAAAGCACGACGTAATGCGAACATTGGGGAAGTCTGGGGAAAATATTGATTTCCTTTTAGCTCACAAGAAGAAGAAGAAAAACTCCAAAGAACTCCTTCACATTTTTGTTCCGTTTCTTGCCCACCTCTTCTCGTCCGTATCCGTCGTCGGTATTATAAAATGTAGTAGATTATGGGGTATTCGGCATTATGCAAATTAAAGACGTGTCGGTAGACCAATGGTTCATCTTGTCTTTGGTGGGAAAGTCCTTCAGAGGGACGCAAGAGGGTATGTAGGAATGGTCTATGCATAGTAAAGAATGCGTGAGGCCTCCGCTATACATCGAGTTGCAGCATTCTGCTGTTAGGTAAGGCCGTACATGCACCTCTTTATCACGGGTATTCCGTTTAGCAGCACTTTCCACCGGCAGCGCTACTCGTCTCGTTGACGTTGACAACTCCCTGTTGGTTCTTCTCTCCGGAAGACGAATCCATGATTCTCTTCTTGATATCGCGAGCCAGCAAAAGGAAGGCTTCTTCGACATTAATATTAGCCTTAGCGGAAACTTCCATGAATGGGATTCCAAGCTCGTTGGCCAGGGCCTGGCCTCTCTCTGTCGAAACGACACGTTTCTCCTCCCAGTCGCATTTATTTCCAATTAGGATCTTGTTAACGCCTTCTGTCGCATGCTGCTCGACGTTTTGGAACCATGTTTGAATGTCTGTGTTACGTAATCAGGCGACGTCAGCGATTTAGGATTCTGCCAGAAGTGCAGCAGTAGCAGCCCGGGGGAGGCTGGGAGGGGAAATGGACGTACTGTTGAACGACCGTTCGTCGGTGACATCGTAGACTAATAGGATTCCCATAGCACCTCTGTAATACGCGGTTGTGATAGTTCGGAAACGTTCCTGGCCTGTAGAGAGAAGCAAAGGAGACTGTTGTTAGTCGACCAGTTTTGGTGGTTTAAACGCCACCGGATTCTGCCGCTCTGAGCTGATTTCCGACGAGGCGAGCATGTGGTGTCGGGGCGGTTCAAACGGTAAACGTACCAGCTGTGTCCCATATTTGGAGCTTGATTCTCTTGCCATCTAGATCGATAGTTCGGATCTTGAAGTCGATTCCGATGGTTGTGATGAAAGAAGGGGTGAAGGAGTCTTCACTGAATCTCAGCAGACAGCATGACTTTCCAACCCCAGAGTCACCGATGAGGAGGAGTTTTATCTACCGAGCAGAGCAAGAGAGTGGATATTAGCTATCGGAACAGCTACTAAAATACGCGATCATGGCAGGCAGGTATTATACGACATACCAGGAAATCGTAGTTACGGGAACCCGCCATTGCGATAGCACCGATGGCTGGTCAAGGCCAAATAGAGCTTTTTTAGAATTACAAAGAGAGGGAGATTGTAGGAACGTGTTTGCAGCCTTTGCAGGGTCTACTGTGAGCTGTTATGTAGGTTGTATGCTCTTGATAATGGTTGTGATGATATGATGGTGATGGTGATGGTGATGATGGAGGAAGAGCGAGTGAGAGAATGTGTGTGACGGAGATGGGATGGATGGAGGGAATGGTTGGCTGGCAGGTTGGCAGTGGCCGGTTGGTTTGGTTGGCAGTGATGAGGTGTCGAAAAGGTGTCGGTTCTGAGCTGTGTTGTTTTGAATGGTTCGGGTTCAACTTGCTGGACAACCGCCACCTTTTAAGCAGCAACCACAAGACTAGGTAAGTACCTAACTATATGGCTTCAACAGGATAACTAAGGAAGACTGACCGATATGTATGCGAGCAAGTAGGTATGTAACAGCTGCTGCAGCCAAGAAGGGGCTTGCAAAAATCCAAAAAAAAAATCCAGATGGCTTGCTTCTCGAGTAGGCTAGAATATCCCTCCTCGTCGAACTGCAGTCTCTGGAACACTAAGGCTAGCTATCAATTACGCTAGATGGCGTTTCGTTTCAGCTTCGCAGCTAATCGCGACATGCAAATGACAGGAAAGGCCCTGCTCTCAAGGACCCCTTTTTAACACTATTTCCATACTTATCCTTAAGTACTTCTTGCTTAAGTACTTGCATGCACATACATATGCTTCAACGTTGAGGGGCCTTACAGGAAGTTTCCCGTCATCGTGCGGCACTTTACCGCTAACGTTAGCTAAGGCCAAAATGCAGGAGCCACCACAGAAGCCATTCCCTGTTGCATGCTTTCTTTTACATCGAAATCCCGAACCGTCCGCTTTCAGGCTTCAAACGATCGTCATTTTTGTGAAGCATACTAACAGAATGAATGTTATTCCTAAGTTTTTCTCTCTGATTGTTCATATGCTTTATATCGTCGTCATCGTCATAGTGATCCTGTTTACTCCGCCGCTGGAGACAACGTTTAAACGGGGAAATTCGAAAACCGGGCGCAAGTTAAACTCGTAACCAGTCCACGTGGACTCTATGCCAAACACACGGCGGTAGGGATGGCAATAATGGCAATGTTGCAATGCATGTTATCTTTGCGGTTGCTACTGTACTTATATACATTAGGGATTAGATATTAATATTATCACCTCGAACTGCCTGCTATGAAAAATAAGAAGAGAGAAGAAGGGGAGAAGGAGAAAGCATCATAATCATCATCAATTGCTGTAATGTTCTGTCGTAAATGTTGAACGAAGTTAAGTTAATCGGGTTTCTAATCGCCAAAAAAATGCCCCATCCCACCTTTTTTTTTTTTTGCGACGTGGAAAATCACCATTGATATACAAGAAACAATATATAACGCCTTGACACTTGCGATTGGGCCGGAAACAGAAAAACATACAAATCAATACAAACCCGTTAATATGTTGTCGTCTCTCTAACAATCATCATTTGTTTATTTGATGGAGCTCACGATGGTTAGCCATCGTTGCTCGTCCTTCCTATAATCGCAAAGTTCAATTAGCATACAATACTTTGGTGATTGATACTATGATGAAGTGTGGGGATTGGGTGATTGTCTTACTCGTCAAATTTTAGCAACATTTTCAAAACCGGCAGCATCTGCATCTGCATCTTCTTGTTCTTCACCTCCAGGCTCTGCAGAACAATATTCTTGATGTAGTCGACATTAATGCTGTCAAGACTACTTCCGTCCATTGAAGGTGTAGCAGAACCTCTTCTTGTTGGTGACATTGCTTTATCCAAGGATTGACGAGAGGACGGACGAGGACTATCATCGGACCTCGTCTTCGCATTCTGGATCATACGGAGTTCGTCTGTTGCGATTCTATAGGCTTTCTGGAGCTTGTCGTATTTCAGTTGTACGTCTTCGGTCTGTTTTCGTAGATCGCCTTTCTGCTTGTCGAAATCTCGCATTTGTTTCTCGGTTTCGTCCTGGAAAAAAAGAATATCAGCGTGTGCATTCCATTTTCGCAAATAACCACCAAATCGATACATACCAAGGCATCCCGCATATTAAGCATCGCCTTCTTCGTTTCCTCGAACTCCTTGGTTGCATTTTGAAGAGCCTCTTCCGCTCTCTCCTTGCCGCTCTTCAACCCATTCCTTTCCTTCTCTGCATCTGCTTTCTCCTCCTGGACTCGCTTAAGGGCCTTTTCGGCTTCTCGGAGCTTGTCTTTGATTTCTTCTAGTTCTCTCATCTTTCGCTTGCTAACAGTGGCTGCTTCCTCTTCCGCCTTGTCTCTTTCGTCGATAGCTTGATCCATTCTCTCCTTCATCTCCCTAATTCTTGCATCTTGCCTGGTTTCGACATCCCTAAGCAAGCGTCTCATGGTTTCAGCTTCGCGACTACGCTCGCTAAGAAGTTTCTGGGCCTCTGCTAGTTCCTCCTCCATACTCTCATTCTTCTCCTTCAGTTCCTTCATTTGCGTAGCAAGTTCGGATGTCTGGTCTCGCAAAGACGACATCAAGCTTTGGGCGGATGAATGCTGGGCCGTCTTGAGATCGATTTCCTCTTGGAATCCGTCCCGCTCCGACCTCAACTTCTGAACCTCTCGTTCGAATGTAAGCAGTTTGGGTCGAAGAGTAGACACTTCTTCTTGCGCCTTTTTCAAATCCCTCGATAGTGATTCTACAAGCTCTTGAGCTTCTTTTCTATCCTCTTCACAAACACGAAGTTCTTTCTGTAGTGTTTTTACGGAATCTTCCGCCTTAGCCCTCCTGGTCGTCTCATTCCTAACTTCCACTCGGGCCTTCTCTCTAATGTTGTCAAGCTCATTCTCGCGATCCGAGAGTCGGCGTTTCAAGTTATCGACTTCAGACTTTAGGTCGGATTCGGCCTTCTCTAGTCGTTTAAAGGTAGTGAGCTTTTGACTAAGATCCCCATTAGTAGCGGAAAGCTTCGAAAGCTCTGACTTCTGACTGTTGATTTCGACCTGCATCTTCTCCAAAATCGCTTTCCTCTCGGTTAAATCCTTGAACCTGGTGGCGGCAAGCTGCTGAGCGATAGATAATTCCGCCTTCGTAGACTCGACTTGTGCCTTTGCAGTTTCAAATTCTTTGTTTAGGGCGTCATACTTGGCGTTAGCTTCTTCCGATACCTTGTCACTAGAGGCCTTGTGATTTTCAAATTCCTTTGTGAGTTCACCGAGCTTGCCGCTTAATGAGCTAGCTTCGTCCTTGATCTTGGTCAACTCTTCCTGCACGGCTCCGTGTGACTCCTGGATCTTCTTGCTATCTGCTGTGACTTTCTCCATCTCCGTAGTCAGTTTGGTCAACTCTTGCTCTAATGTGCGTTTGCTAGCTTCAAGAGCCTTCTTTTCTTGGATCAGGTCCTGAATCTTATCCTTAGCCTCGACACACTCCTCGCTGATAGTGAGAAAAGATTCCTGGAGAACCTCGAATTCCTGGAGGCGGTCAGCTGCTCGTGTAGCCTCAGCACGGAGTTTTGCGCTCCGGGTTTCCTGCTCCTCCAGCTCTTTCCTGAGAGCCGTGATTTCAAGTCGCAGATTTGAAATAATGAGATCCGTGGCCGACACCTCGTCTTCGTCTGGTCGTGGTGATGTAGGAGTAGCCACATCCTGAGACTTGTCTTCGGTGCCATCCTTCGATGCCTCCTCGTCCTCCTCGTCATCGGGCTTGAAGGTTTTGTCTGTCAAAGCGGTAGTTTCACGTTTTTTCTTATTCCTCCTGCTGCGATTGCGCTTCTGAGAGGCTGTAAGTCCCTTGTCCGGAACAGCCAATGTATCCTGAGACTTGCTTGTTGGTTTCGATTCGGTCGGTTTAGCGTCAGCTGGAGGTTTCGCGGCCGTGAGATCCTTTACTTTGCGATCACTTTCCAACAATCGATCTTCCAGTACCGATACCTTGGACTCAAGGGCGAGCTTCTCCTTCTTGGCTTTGTCGACTCTCGACTCAAGGTCTTCCAGCCGGGATTCCGATTCTTTGTGGAGCTTCTCGATCTTGACTTTGGCATCTCTAACGCCGCGGAGTTCATCAGAAACCGCTTTGAGCATCAAGGTCTCTCCTTCAAGTTCCTCTATCTTGCTCTCGAGCTCCTCGATTTCCTTCTCCTTTGCAGCCTTGAGTTCTTGGAGACTTGCTTCCGATGTCTCCAAGTCCTTCTTGTGTTCCCCGCGAAGAGCTTCACTCTTCTCCTCATACTCGGATTTCGCCTTTGCAAGTTCCTCTTCCGCAGTCTTTAGACTGCTTTGAAGATTATCTCGCTCCGTAGTCAAGGCCTCCTTCTCTTTCTCCAGTTTCTCAAGGAGACCAGCGTCAACGGAATCTTCCTTCTTTTCAGCAGCCTTGCTAGCTCCCTGAGCCTTTGTGAGCTCTTCCTTCAATCCTCCAAGCTCCTTCTCCAGCTTTCCACTCTCATCAATCAACCTCTTGATCTCACTGTCCTTAGCCATCATTGTCTCTCTCATACCCTCGAGTTCCCGCTGCGAGTCTTCTACATTCTTTTGGAATACTTGTGCCGCTTCTTCGGCGACCTTAGCGGCCGTTTTAGCGGTATCCAGTGAAACCTTCAATGTAGAAATCTCGGTTTCCTGCTCCTTGACCAATACAGCAAGGCGGTCTTGTTCGTCTTCATATGAAAAGAATTCCGCAGGAGCCTCTGGGGTTGGTTTGAGGGATGATATCGATAAGATGGAAGCTGCTCCGGGAGACTTGACCTTCTCGGCGAGATCGATGCTATTCTTTGCGGTAGAGGGACCATTGACCGGGCTTGTAACAGTAGGGCTTGTAACGGCAGAGGCTCCATTCGTCTCTGTCTTCCCCTCCAGCTCCTTAACCCGTAGTTTCAATGCCTCAATTTCCTTTGCTCTATCCTCAGACTCCTTCTTGTGCTTATCCAGCTCCTTCTTCGTCTCAGCCAGTTCCTTCGAGACGCGTTTGAATTCCTCCATCGTCATGTCAGACCGTAACGATAAGTTGTTAAGATACTCGGTGAATGCCGCGGGGTCGGAGATAGAAGTGCAGGGCGTCGTCTCACGGAGGACCTTTTCGAAGGGATCGATCAATTGGACTTTGGCATGTGTGATGCGATACGATCGGAGCAGCTCTGTTTCCTCATGGTAATCAGCATGTTTTCTTTTAATAGGGAACGGTAACCCCCCAAACTCAAACCCTCAAAAAGTAGGTAAGTCGTACCGGTATACTTGTTCTCAATCTTCTCGAGTTTTCGGAGCTTCAGTCTGACTTCGGACGGCAAATCCGCCAGATTTATGGTTCCATTGCTGGCCCCTGCTGCTCCACTTGCATCCTTCTTCTCTGTACCACCATCACCGGTTTCACCCTCCCGCTTCTCATCTCCCGCCCCGCCAGTACCACCACCACCGCCGCCACCACTCGTTGGAGGAGCCGGTGTCCCGGTTCGAGAGATTCCTCCCCCATCGCTCGAGAAGTCTGCTTCGAAATCCGCCGGATCCCGCTCCCGCTCTTTAAGCGATGAGACTGTATTCCTGGGTCTCGAAGATGATCGATCGTGAAGCCCGTCGCGCCGAGAACTACTAGGTGTCCGTTGGAGAGTCGACGGTGGTGGTGATGCGAGGTTGCGCTGGCCGGCCGTTCGCGCGGATTCTTCGAGAGAATCGGCGAAGTTCTTCAGCCTGGCGAACATGGTTGAAAGGAGGGTCTACGAGTTTGACCTGCCACTAAACTCGTGATGGCTAGGATATTGAATGGGCGATAAACGGGGATACGAATAGAGAAAGCGAGCCGGACGAATGAGAGTGAGAGTTATCGCAGCTATTGGGGCGGGCGGTTTAATTGCCCGCGATGGATCCAAGGCGGAGTGTTAAAACTGACGCGGGCAGAAGCTGATCTTTGAGAGAAAAGATAATAAAAGGGGAAATTTTAATTCCCTTTGCAAACTGGAGAGATTTGAATCCGAAGGATTACTATTATTACAACCCTTGGAGATGAGGCTGAATGCTCTACGATTGCGTGGAGCTTTCGTCTCCTCAAGGGGCCTTCCCGGCCAAGATTTGGGTACCGGGCAGGCTGAATTAGGCCGAAATGAACACCTTGCAGTGCGCCCGTGCCGAACCAGCTCCAGGGCTTCGGCATACATCGAGTGCAGCCATAGATGACTGCATGAACGCGCCACATTGTTTACTACAGTTCTAAGGATAAGGCTGGTATTATTTATTGCTATCGCCACAAATGATTTGCCTATGTACAAGTACATGCCACCGGCACAGATATAACCCCACCTCTTTGACGAATTTTTACTTCCATAGCTTGGCCAAGCTGGTGGCCTTATCGTCATGTCTATTCAGAATCTTAGATGTCGCAAGATCGAAATCCTCCTGGGTAACGTGTATTCTTCGCTCACGGAGGGCATACATGCCTGCCTCTGTACAGACACCCTTGAGCTCAGCACCCGAACAACCATTCATCTTCTCTGCAATCTTCTTCAAATCAATTCCACGAGTCAAATTCATGGAACGAGAGTGGATACGGAGAATGTCCGCTCTCGCCTCAACACTAAAATCGGCCAATTGTAAGCATTGTGTTAAAAGGAGCCAATCTTTCCCAACAAGAATACTCACGTGGGTGGGGGGAATTCAATCTTCCTGTCAATTCTTCCAGGCCTCAACAATGCGGGGTCAAGGATGTCCAACCGATTGGTTGCCATGATAACTTTGATGTTCTTTGTCGGTTCAAAGCCGTCCAACTGATTCAGCAGCTCCAACATGGTTCTCTGGACCTCAGAGTCACCACCACTTGAACCCTCCACTCTTGAAGACCCAATGGAATCGATCTCGTCCATGAAAATGATACTAGGCGCATGCTCTCTCGCCATAACGAACAATTCTCTAACCATTCTTGAACCTTCACCGATGTACTTCTGTACCAATTCGGAACCAGAGACTCTAATAAACTTGCAGTCGGTATGATGGGCGACGGCACGGGCGAGCAACGTTTTACCAGTTCCAGGAGGTCCGTAGAGCAAAACACCCTTTGGTTGGGCGATACCGAGGGATTCGAAGAGTTCCGGATGCTTGAGGCCCAATTCGATAACTTCCTTGATTTCTTTGATTTGCTGGTCTAGACCACCAATCATATCGTAGGTACTATCAGGAACCTTTTCGACCATCATGAGGGAGACGAGAGGATCCACCTGTAATAAAACACGTTAGCACAGGATGTTCTGGCGACCGCCGACATAGGGAGACCAACGGAGCTAGGCAATATCCTCTCTAATCGGTAGTTCTCATGTAGCAATGCTACGCGTTTACCGGGTGTAAGTTTCGCGATTTCGACTCCATCGGCAATATCGACAACTGCCCCGTTGCTTTATATCAGTTTTTTTTTGAAGCCGGATATTATGTGAATATCGGTGTTGTGTCGTACCGTATTTGCCCTCTGGATGGACCTTTACGAGGACCCTCTTCGTTCCCATAACCTTCACGACTTCACCAACATATGATCCATGTTGTTGCAGCAATGTCAACTCCTCTCGCAGTAATCGTACTATATAAAAAACAACCTTGTAAGCCCATGTTGATAGCTTCAGGATGCTGAGGTGCATCGTGACGCACCTTTCGAGTTGAGGTCATTCCGCGTCGCTTCCAACCGCCGTAGGACAGCCGTTGAATGTATAATCTCGAGCTTCACGCTTTCGATCTTATTCTGGTAGTAGCTATCAAGAGCCATGATGGTATATGTGATGGGAGGTATCGAGATGTGATTGTATGATGCGGATGTCGTAGCGTGATGCGGATGTGGGTAGTTGGAGAGCTGACGAAGGCGTGGGAGCTTTGGAGCCAAGCTTGCTGCGTCTAAAGCTCGCTTAACAATCTAGGTGGAAAACTTACAACAGTCTCAACACAGGAATTCGAGGCTAGCATTTGCATTCTAACCTGGAAGTCCTCTCTTTTACCATTACATTCTAAGTTGACTTCAGATAGTGTTAATATACCGAGAACTAGTTATTGCTTTATATACTCTGCTACTTGTTCAAAATATATCTGCTGCACTCAAGTGTTCGATTGATCACCCGGTGGAAGCTGCTCCGGATTCACGATCCCAGTGCCCGACTGATCGTTTGATACAGCCTGGTTCGCGATATTGATTTCTTCAATGATATCGCCCAGCCGTTCTTCCTCACCATAATCGTACTCTTCGTCACCAAACGCCGTCTGGTATACTGTCTCATCTTTCTCTTTCATGTAAGCCACCGTCGAGAGCCTTCCCCCCCACTTTCTTTGAATTTGCACTATGGCTCGACCTTGAAGACCTTTCTATCTCAACCGGTCGTCTAACGTCGTCGTCTCCATCTTGCTGCTCGAAAGAATTAGCATTTCGAGAGTTCTAGAGTTATAAAAGCAACCGGACCAATTTGCAAGAGATGGATTCTTACTGATTTGGACTCTTCAAACTGTACGACAATTTCTTGAATGGGTGAATTTTTCTTCATGGATTTCCTGAGCGTTAATTCAGCTAAGGATGGTATTTGTGGCAGATCCATTCGCTGTTGTTGTTGTGGTGATCGAAGGTATTCAGCAGCTGGATATTCCTTTCGCACTTTGGCTAGTTCGACAGCATATTCCTCTGAACTGCCTTCATTATCTAAAAGCGGCCTCAACCGATTGAACCTCCGGGGACTGCCCTTGATCCGGTGCACTACTCGATTTTCTTACCATTAGCCCTCAATTCTTAGATAGTATAGTCAAGGGTATTCTCGCTATAATTGCTGAAACCCGTTAGGTACTTTCGGGTTCCAGAAACGAAGGGTGTCTCCCATTTGAAGCAGGATGTCTGGTGCCAAAGTTTCATAATTGGTGTTATTCCCAAACCTTTCAACAAGCTATTTGCCAAATCCGACGCATTAGTCCGTATTAATTCACAAATACAAGTAGAAGATAATTGTATCTTGCTTGGGTCGGATGCCGCCAAGCTAAGACTAGGCCCGAATGTCAAGTATAGTCCTCCTTAGAATCAGTATTTGAAATAGCATAAGCCGTTTCTTTTTCTGCCGGTCCCGGACCTTCGATTTGAAGAACTGTCCCCAGTCAGATTCGCGGATTATCCAATTTGGACTTCCCTCATTAGCTTCACAGGGGATGGCTTTCGGATCAATAGCATATACACCAAGACAAGGTTCCTCCGGTGGCGGTCGACATACTATACTCGGTTCCAAACACAATTAGTCATTGCTTCCCTGCACCATATGAAGATATTCCATACATATCAATATAGATTCCTGGTTGGGATCCTTACGTCGTAAACCCTCGTCATTATTCTCTTGCCACGCCTCATCAACTTCACTAACTATGGCATCGATAATGACGGCTGATACATATAGCGTTCTTAGGAAGAGTAAGAGTGGTAAAACACCAAAACTCTGGATCTTGCTGAACTAGATCATATCGACACCTTTGACTTCGAGCCTTTTAAGGCAGGTCTAACATCTATATAGTGTTACTATCTTAATATTAGATCGCTCATCTTTAGGTCACTTACCGATTCACAAGGCTTCGTAGTTGAAATATAGAGTTGAAGCAATAGAAGTTCTAGCATGGCGTCGATAATGTTATAATAGGGGGCGTGGCGGCCACGGCTTCAGATTATTCGGGAATCCTTTTCTTCCGGCAGTTGATGAGCGATTATAAGATATTATTATAATGCCAATTAATTCCCCCTTTGGCTAGTTTAATGATTGCCATGCATGAGGGGACGTCTTGTGAACTTCTTTGCAGCCGCTCTTCGCAAGCTTTGGGTCTACGCCTCGGAATATCTTGTATGATATAAAGGGAAATATCTTTCTAATACCGTAAATTCTGTAACAGCTATCCTAGCTAGAACCAAGATATAATTTTTAGAATTTTACATAGGTACCTGAGTATGCATAAGATTAGAGAACATCGTTTCCAGGCCCACCGTTATCGCCAAATGGATTCCTTCCATAAGCCGAACTCTGACGAAGAATATCAATTTCTCCATCATCCTCTTCTTCACTCTCCTGAACACTAACTGGAATATTATCAATCACAGTGTCAGGTACGGGTGCAGGCTTAGCCAATGGATAATCTTTATCAACCTTTGCGGACAAGATGTTATTGCGGGAAGACGTCGTAACAAAGACTTTAACCTGTCCTGTTCCTTTTCCCACCCAGCTCTTTGTGCTCACATCCTTGATAGGTTTTCGAGCATGAGTAACAGGTCGCGGTTGAATGACCTCTTCGGGTCCTTTATCCTTACCCTTACCCCGAAAGCCACCCCAGCGAGATTTCGACGTCGAAGGTTCATCTTTGACAACGTCCTTGTTAATTTGGGTCCCTGCAGATGGCTGATTGAATATTTAGGACACCATCCTTTGATCTTTGTAGGGTCTTCATAACAGACGTCTTCTTTAGATCCTTCCAATCTAACTTCTCCAGTCTTTTTAGCCTCTCCAAAACCGAACGTGCTCAAAATTGAACGCCCCACCCCGAGCCTTTACTCGGATGTTCAGGTCTTTGGCCGGGTAGGTATGATTGTATAATGTTTTGTTGCGCTGGAATAATATCCTCCTCAACTGCAACTTCCTCCTCTACTGAGATCACCGGCTCGGGTTGGGATTTCGGGCTATCCGTTCAGGTGGTAGCTCCTCTATAACCTCTGCCTCATGAAGGACTAGGACAACAAGGCGAATCACCCTCCGGCCTTCGGAAGGAGGTACGCGCTTTCCAGTCCGATTCTATACCCACGCCCGCTGTTATTCCAGGACCCATTGTCTTACAAATATTAACGAGTGGATTAATTACGATGGGGCCCCAAGAAGGGTCGGAATCCGGTGGTCGGCAGACTACGCAAAAGAAAAACGGGTCTTAGAAAAGAGAACTAGTGAAGACTTAGAATAGGTTGGTGTATAGGTGTATTTTACCTTGGAGAAGAGGAAGACTGAGTGGTTGGTTTGTTTCTTCATCTAGGACCTCCACCCCAACCTCCAATGCGGATACAGATGAGATCAGGAGCCCCGCAAGATGGGCAAATACGAAAGACCGAGTTAGTTCCGTTGCGAAGTTTCAAGTGTGTCAACAAAACTATTATCGAGAACGCTTCGTGAGGTTCCCTTGAAGTTCATTCGATATCATATATTTGGCAAGCAATATAAAATATTCAACTACTAGAAATCACACATTCCCACGCGGGATGTATGGAAGTCAGAATTGTCCTCGGAAGGAAAGAATCCCCCTCGAACTCCATATGCCTCATCAAACATGCGGAAATAGACCTCGTGGCATGGAATTTTGTTAACTGTAAATTTAATCGCTGCTCAATCTGCATAAGTAGATTTTGAGGTTAGATTGTATTACTATTACGGGATCGATTGAAATCAAGAGGAAGGGCCCAAAGACGAGTTAAATAAGCTATTAGCGCCTAGATACTTTTGAAACGTGTGTTTCATGCTGTATTGTTTCCGAGATATTCAATTGAATTCAATCATGTTGACTAACTTAAATTTGCTTGCTCAAGCTATAAACTACAAAGACACAAAGAGAGATCAAGACACAAACCTTTCATTTTAAGCCTCAATTAAGAAAGAAATGGCTTCAAAGACTCAGTAATGACATCCTCCAACTTCCTATCATCTTCGAACGGGATGTCATTAACCTTATAATTGCTTCCATACTTGTCCTGCTCATCAAAGATCAATCCTTGCAGAACCTGGTACCCAGCATAAGGATTACCAGCCTTAATAGCTTCCTCTGCAGTCTTAATATGATCCTCAACAGGAATGTGCTCAACTTCCCACTTTGTTCCAGTGATCTTTTCAGCTTCGGCAACAAGCTGAGGCTGCGTGACTTTATAGGACCAGAAGCGAATGGTCTTGTTCTTGCTCTCCTCTGGATGTGTCAAAGTCCACACCACGGCATTTGCAATGTGTGACAAGTTTGAGACCGCAATAACTTGAGTTCCGCTACCAAAGATTGTAGCTTTTCTTTCCTTGAGGTTTAGACCGACGAAGCCGAATTGAAGACCCCAGTCGAAGAATGGGCCGGTGGTGATGAGGGTGTATTCAATCTTCCCGGCGTCAGCGAGTTCCTTGAGACGAAGATAAACCTCGAGCTTTCCGTGGAAACCGACACGGTTCCAGAATTCTTCAACAATATCACTGTCACTAGAGGCGACAGAACCATATTCGGTAGGGTAGAAGCGAGTGACACCGGCTTCGACCGCTGCTTCAAGGAATGGCAATTGGTCAACGGCAGCGAGGGTAGCAACGTTAGAAACAATGGTGTCGTGACCCTTGAATGCCGCGACCAAAGACTCGTGGGACTTGTAGTCGGCTTTCTTTACGACGGTACCAGCTGGGAATGTGGATTTAGAGTCCTCACGGGTAAGGACTGTGACATTGAGGGAAGGCTCTGCGGTGATGGCAGCTAGAATTGGGGCGCCGACATTGCCAGAGCCGCCGATGAGGAGAACGTTCTTGATTGCCATTGTGATTGATATATGTTTTTTAATACAATATAATTAAAAATGTATTCGACGGGAGGATTGTTGTATATCGGATCTCTGCTTTGAGGCTATAGACTTTGGAGCTGGTGGTAGTAGTAGTAGATATCTTGAAATCTGATGATGGTGGAATTGAATTTCGACGATGAGGGAGATCCGTTCCCTTTTATAAACTCCAGTAGCCATATCCACTCGCGATATCCCGCATGCATCGTATCTTGAACCTAAGTTAATTTGAGGCCAACGTAGGCGTCGTGCGTCGTACGTGTCTGTGTCCGGGCGTCCACCCGATGTTGAACTGGAATAGCATAGATTGGTAATTTCTTAGAGATACAAAACTATCACGACATATCTGACAAATTCACAGCAATCTGCTTAGGTTCAATTGCACCAGATTAGGTTGGGTCGTAGCGCTGCGGAACTACGGGAAGGCCGTGGTTTCGGCTGTCACGTTACCGTCCGCCTGCGAAATCCTGCGTTGTTGTGGTGTATGGGACCCGCACGTGGATTTCGGGTGAGAAAATGTGATCCAAGGATGGCGGCATCTGGCGCCATTACTGGTTCCGCTACTAGGCATTTGTAATCAGGGACTCAAACAGTTTGGCACCAACCGCTGTCGGCAAAGGGGCTCGGAGACCAATTCTTTCGCGGCCCTAACTGTATAAGTTTTTCTCTGAGTTCATATGCTTAAGTCCTGGCGTAGACTCGGTGTTAATCAGTACTATAAAAATATACTAGTGTCAGCGATTCGCCTAGTCATTTTAGGCTCCGAATCCGAATTGATATATCATCAGATCTATTCTCGTAATCCTTGCATTACGATAGCACCATATATGCATACAACGATATACAGGATGTTCCCCTATACTTTCACATTATCTAGAAACTTTCCAAACCATGCGCTTGGTGCATCCTCAGTTCCTTCGCCTCCCAATTGACAAGCTTTCGCCAAGTCAGCTGCAGTCTCCACGAATTCACTGCGTAGTTCCGCGATCTCATCGATACTATCCCCGTCGTAGAACCCTGCAGCTAGATCGTCGGCCTTCTCTACCAGATTCTTGCTAGTCTCCACGATTCTTTCGAGTCTGTCAATATTCCTTTCCTTTTCCACCGAATATTCTTTCCCACCCTCGGTTCCCTTGGCTTTCGTGCTAAAAACCCCACCTAATCTCGTCGCTGGATCCTTGACTCGTCTCTTCATAACAGCGGTGTACAATATGCTTGTCAGTTTAAGCTTCTTCTGTGTTGTCTCAGCTATAGCCAATACCTCTTTGGTAACTTTCGGCTTTTCTCTCCCTTCTATCCCAAAGAAATCGTCGTCATCCGCCCCGAGATCTGCGTGTATACTGCTACTCTGACTTTCATCCTCATCGAAACCAGAGTCCTCGCCGTTAAGTTCCTCAGCGGCGTCCGTAACCCATCCCTTAAACTCTGCTATACAATCATTCAACATATCCGCGTGAGAGTGTAACTTCGATTCGACTAGCCCTATGAGATGTTTCTGTGATATGGCGAGAAGATTGTCCGCCGAGAACCATATCTGTCCTGTCGACGTATAAGGCGATTTTGTCGAGTCTGCCGAACTTCCTTCGGAGATATTGCTTTGAATAGCCTGTAGCATCTCTTCGATCCCCTTCAATAGATCTACCATGCCGCTTACTACGGCATCATGTGTAATCGACCCATATCGTTCTTTACTCGCAATATGTGGAGCCGAAGATGCGGCCGGGATGTTCTCTTTAAGATCGACAAGAATTCGGGCAATGGCAGGATATGTTGAGACGGCTATTGGTGGGTTCGATATCAATCCAAGCTTTGTAGCATGCGCTTTAACGAGGTTCGCAAAGTCTGCGAGGAAGGTGTAGAGTGGGACGGCAGCATAGTTTTGAGAGGCAGCGACAGTTGTCGATACATCGGATGATGGGGTATTGATGAGCTGTATGGCTAAGGTTATGGAAGATAGGGTGGAGATAAGTGCATCTGGCAGTGCAGGTAATGGCTGCTGAGATGGTGCCATTTTTGAAACCGATTTACTCGTTCGAGGTGGAAGATGTATAGTCTCGTTCCCAGGAAGATGTAGATTCTTGGAGAGAAGAATTTGAGGTTGAGCTGTGACACAAGCATTAGCGTCGACAACACAATTCTGATCTCATACACAACGATGCATTCTACCCGCCAAACGAAGCCCCGTAGCACCCCGGGAAAAAGGTATTTTATAATTTTATTCTCTTCAAGCACTTCAAAATACCACCTGTCTAATATACATCCTCTAAATACCATGCTCAAGCCATTAAAGTAAAAATATTAATCCCATGCTGGGTTCTCCTTTACCTCCCTCGCCAATAGCCCCTCAATCTTCTCTGCTTTCCCTTCTTCCCAGTCCTTCCATGTAATGCTCCAGACATTCGTATTCCTACACTTCCCTTCTTCTGTCCTCCCCAGCCCTTTCTTACTATCAATGACATCACCTTCCTTATCCTGTCGAAGCAACTTTGCACAGCGAATATTGCCTTCGTGACGAAACCCAAGTCTCTCTGCTGCTTTGTTGGAATTTTCATTCTGCCAGTGTGCCAACCATGAAGCTCGACGGAATGCGAGACCCTCAGGGCGGGGTGAAAGAAGGTATTTGATCAAGAGAGATGAGGCATGTGTGTTTACATGACTATAAAATATGTTTGCACCGTTAGCAAACATTCACATAGGATGAATTGTAGGAATACTCACGTCCTCCAAGCCCTCTTCAAAACAGTAACGTGTCCAACCTCCCCAACCAAATCCACGATACTAATATTGATAACACCAATCCACCCTACAACCCTGCTTAACGGTTTCTCTGCATCATATGGTCGAGAAAGATCCGTAATCAAGAATAAGCACGAGTGCTTATCACTTCGAATACGGGTTTCAAACCACGTCAGAAACTCTGCAAGAGTAGCGAATGGACCGTAAGGCAGGTATCTATAAACTATGTTCTCCGGTTCCTGCTGAAGAAGGGAGAACGCATATTCTGCGTGTAGTGAAGGCTAGGGGTATGTTAGCTTTACATGCTTTAAATCATCCGGTATATCACAGCCAAAGGTCGATACTTACAATAAATGGTTCCAATCTAACGCCGTTCGATTCGAGGGTACGCAGGGGCATAACACAATTCAAGTCATATTCCTCCACTGGCGTATGAAGATGATACAAATCAACTGGAAGTGTCGCCTTTTCATTCTCAGCTTTATTCAAGTACTGCATCTTGGGCGTCTTTGGGGCAGTGCCCGTAAGGTCGAAGTCGTGATTGTGGAAGGAGAGGGCCGTGTAGCCGTATTGCGTTGCTGATGTAGGAAACTCATAGATCAAGAGCAAAAAAGCTTGCTTCAAGAAAAAACACAGCGGAAGGATACCTATTCCGTAGGCAAAGGAATAAGAATCACGATTTGTCATATAAACTGTCGAAACTCTGATTTCTACCGCTTGTAGATACCTTAACGACACAAACCATGACTCTCCAACATGTAGCCAACAAACTAGCGCCGATGCCGCAGCGAGGGCCGGGAAACTGGTCTTGCGGACCTAAAACTTGGAGTTGGAATAGGGTGAAAGGAAAGGGGAAGGGAGGAATTCCGTCGGAAACCCACGTTAGGTAGACGTTCATATATGTGAGTAATATGGGTCTATATACGCTATCGTTTACATCTGCTTCGGTAATAAAATGTGCTTATTCAAGAGCTTTATCTGCACGCCGCACGCTATTCCGCAGAAAGCGGCGAAGAAACATCTAGTAAAATGACATTTTATATGCACACGATATTAAACTGAGAGGTTGAATATGTAGAAGTAGGTTACACAACATAATCGAGGCTTGTTATCCGAGGGATATATAACCGTTCGATATAAGTGTCGTTATCTTTTAAGGTACTGTTTTACTGAATGGGAATTCATAGAATTCGCTTCGTTCTGGATCAGGAGAGGTTCCATGGTTTTTGAAAAGAGTGTTTAGGATCCCTAAAGCAACGGCGGTCACGGATTCGCAAGGGTGATCCCGTTCAAGTTCAAACTTAAATGTCTCATAGATCGTCGACACCCGATCTTACTCGACCTTGCGCAGCTGTGTAGCCCTGAGGCGATATCGAACCCATGAAGATTTCAGGAGAATTACGCAAGGAATATTTCGATATGTTTGGCCGATTCCCAGAGTCTTGATGACCAGCCAAAGTCATCAGACTCGCAGCAAGGCTGTTGTTTGAGAGACTGTACGGGATTCGGTACTTGCCTGTGGAGTTGGGTATGAGGCAGATGAAACAGCGGAATGGCACAAAGTTTGGGTGGTGGATATTCTGTGGGCCTTCAATCTCGACGTGACTTGGATATTAAATTGTTTTCGATAACAACAGCCATGTTACAATGGGGGACAAGGTCAAGCGGATCGAGAGAGAAAAATAATTTCGAATAGTAGATAGATCTTGTAGATATCACATGAATTGCATCAATTGGAAAAATCCTCGAAACTCTTCGGCAATGAACACATCCGTCGACAGTTTCCTTGTATAAGATCGACCGGGTGCATGATCCAACGTTGCAATCTAAGTAGTGGATTGTCGATGCGTAACGCGGCACGGATAGTGTTTGGCGATACCTACCCGAATCTTTCTCGATGTCCGTGTTCTCGACCGCCGATGATGCTATGGAAGTAAGTAACACGGTCACATCGGCCCGCCTCGTTGTGCTATTTTTGTTTGCATCTAAACTTTGCTAGCTCAATGGTTTGTATATCAATTTTTTTTCCCCCTCTGTCCCTTGCTGAGCTCAAGCTTCGACCCTTCGATAGCCGCTTTAGGCCACAGAAATTTTTGCAAAATATATTTTTTTACTTCCACCAAAGGTAAGGTAGAGAGCTCTTATTCTTAGAACAGTTCATAAGCAATTCAGTTGAGCAAGTTTAGGAAGGCTGTCTATGGCGACACGGCTCAAAAGTGGGACGGCCATGTTTTGCAGCTGCAGATTTCGAACTGTCGACGATATTGCGCATTGATTAGACGGAAGGCCGGACACTAGATGTCAGCTATGAATTCTCCCAAGCAAGCACCCGCTGCCCGCATACAAACGTCCATGCATTTAATCATCCCAGTCAAGCGACGATCTCATAGTACGGCCATCGGAGCGGTACCATCCAATCGATCTAGGTCCGAAACGTCGCTAAAATTTTGTAACCCACCTTGACCATAAGGTCCCCACCGGGCATCTCGATTGACACTTTCGTGTTGTTGAGAAGATTTCAGGGACGGTTGGAAGTTTGTGGCGAACGACCAGAGACATCATGAGAGAATTGTGTAAAAAAAAAAATTTGCGAGCCTTCGAACGTGGTAATAGGCAATGGTATCAACGTTTTGCCCGTAGTTGGCATGCGGGTCATGGCTGGCATGCAAGCAATTCGTGGTTCATGGTAGAAGGATGCCATGACCAAATCTGACCCACATACTTTCGACGCTCACAATAATATAGTTTGTCGATCAATTGATACCAGGCTGGATGTGTAATAAAAAGACGCAGCAGCGAAGCCTGCCAGGGAAGTCGTCCAAGAAGCATCCCCTCTGACTTGCGTTCCTTGATTGCGTCTAGCTAGTCCCTGTTCCTTCGTGCTAGTTAGAACGGCCGATCGACCTCCAACATCGGGTCATATCCAACAAGCCCCTTTGCTTCTAGGAAGGAGCCAGGAGGAAAACAAAACAAGGAAGGGGAAGGACTACACCGTTATTTTTTCGAGCTTTCTCCAGGGGCCCCTGAAGACCGGTCCTGTTTATAATATAAACCTTTTATTCCTTTTATCATTCTCTTATCCAACCCTCGTCTCTCACTCTTTCACTCTTTTCTCTATAGATCTCTCTTTCTTTTGTTCCTGGGGAGGGTGTCGTCAGCCGTGATCTCTTGATATCGTCATTTCCCTGGGGTCGTTTTTATATTCCTCATTATAAGAGCATCTCTTTAAATTTGGTACCTGCGTCACCTTGCCTTCGGTTGGTGCTCCCACACTCGTTTCGGTCTTTCCAACAGCATAAAAAGTATCTTAGAAATCCACAGTCGTTCGAACAGCAATAGCAGAAGCAGCTGTTCCTACAAACTAGAAAAGAAAGCTCGTTTGATTTAATTTTTCCAAAGAAGAGCTGAAGAAGGCTGCATAATCCATACACACATTCATATTCACACATCCCAATCATTGGCTTCCAGCGTGTGACAACAACACCTGACAGCAACCCCAACAGCTCGCAACACATCCCCGGCTTCACCACCCACGACTTCATATGTCTGCTACCGAAACCTCATTCCCTGACAAATTATTAATACTACTGTCGCCACTGCATTCAAATTTTCCGACCTGTTCTATTTCTCCTTTTCTTGTAATTAGATATATTTATTAATCCGTTCCATCGTTTCTTCACCAACAGGAAGGAGGTCAAATCACATATTCCTCCAACATGTCCTCACAACATCCAGCGGGCAGGGCTGGCTTCCAGCCCATAGATCCGCCATTCCAGCGACCCTCAGAAGACCATGTCGTAAACATCCCTCTTACACCAATTGAGTCTCACCGCTCTCTACGGACTAAGAAGGAATCCGTCACAGCATTCAATCCTAGCACAAACAAAGTCACACGACCACCCTTTGAGAGGGCCGATAACACACTGGATGCCCTTGGACCGTTCGAGAGAAAAGGTGGAAAGCGAAGGCTATTGAAAAACGGGCAAGGTTTTAACGATGGCGAAGAAACAGCTTTGACTAGAGTCGGCTTGCTATACGAGAAAATTCTCAACTTCAGCTTCATCACCAGATGGATGATATATATCGCCCCACTGGCGTTAGCACTTGGTATCCTAATCATCGTTGGAGCGACGGCTGCTCCAAACGCTACGATTGGAGGCGTCCGTATTGTTTGGTTCTTTGCTTGGACTGAGATCGTCTGGTGTTCGCTCTGGGTTTCTAAAATCGTCGCAAAATGCTTGCCCATTGTCTTCAAGACCCTCGTCGGAGTCATCAGCAGCGGTACCCGCAAGTACTACAAGGTCATTCAACAGCTCGAAGTGCCTCTTTCTCTTGTTGGTTGGTGCTTTGCTAGCTGGATTTCATTTCTCCAAATGATGACCCATAACCCCGACAAGCGTAGGGAAAGCCTCACGGACCCGACTGCAACTGATACTAAGCCATGGCAGAGCAAAATGAACCATGTTCTTGCTGCTGCTTTGGTTTCCTCTTTGATATTCCTTGTCAAGTCCGTTATCGTCCAGTTGATCTCGGTCCAATACCACCAGAAGCAATTCTCTGCGAGAATCCTTGCAAACAAAGATTACATCAAGGTTCTTTCCATACTCTTGGAAGCTTCACGACAGGCATTCCCCGCATACTGCCCTGAGTTTGCTGAAGAGGACTATATTCTGCATGCTGGATTGGTGAATGGTTTGGGGAGCCCACTAGCCAAACAAAGCGGTGCTGCCACTCCTATGAGGCTCCTCCACCAAATCGGTCGAGTCGGAGACAATATCACTTCTGCCGTCGGGCATGTCGCAAAGGAGATTACTGGGAGAAATGTTCTAAATCCTAATTCTGCGAGGTCTATAGTGGTCAATGCCCTTGCACGAAAGACTACCATCGAAGCACTTGGTCGTCGTATTTGGATGAGCTTTGCGGAGGATGGAAAGGAAGCTCTCTTTATAGATGACTTCCTCGAAGTTCTTGGTGTGGACCGACAGGAACAAGCTAAAGCTGCCTTCGTTATGCTCGACAAAGATGAGAACGGAGACATCTCGTTGGAAGAAATGATCGGGATGATCCTGGAAGTTGCTCGTGAACGCAAATCTTTGGCCAAGAGTATGGGAGATATCGACTCTGCTATCTCTGCTCTCAATTCACTCCTTTCCGCTATCGTCTTTGTCGTCGTCATTTTCGTTTTTGTCGCTTTCCTAAATCAGAACTTCGTCACCACTCTCGGTACCGCTGGAGCCACTTTGCTCTCTCTGTCTTTTGTCTTCGCCGCCACTGCTCAAGAAATATTGGGCTCCTGCATCTTCATTTTCGTCAAGCATCCGTACGACGTTGGCGACCGCATCGACCTCGAGTTGAAGGAATACATTGTCGAACACATCTCTCTTCTCTACACCGTCTTCCGCCAAGTCGATACTAACAAATCTGTACAAGTTCCAAACAACGTTCTCAATGCCAAGTATGTCGAAAACGTCACCCGCTCCGGACCCATGCGTGAAGCCGTTGTGTTTAATGTCCACTTCGACACAAGCATGCGCGAGATCATGCTTCTCCGGTCAGAGCTTATGACGTTTGTCGAAGAAAACAGCCGTGACTTCCGATCCGATAACTTGAACGTTGAGATCAACGCCGTGAAACTTGACGGCTTGGAACTCAGAGTCGAAATTGGGTATAAAGGAAACTGGGCCGACCAACCTAAACGAGTTGAGCGTAGAAATATGTTCATGTCCGCCTTGATCGCCGCCCTCCGGAAGATTCCAATTTACGGACCCGGTGCTGGAGATCCTGGTCTTGGTGATGGAGCTAACGCACAATTCTTCGTCACCATCGACCCCGCCGAAGCGCAACGACGCAAAGAACAAGCCGCGAAAGACAAGGAAGCCAAACGCTTCAAGACTGAGGAAGAAGTCGAAGCTGAGGAGGCAGCTAAAGGAGCTAGTTCGTCGATGCCTGGATCCATACCCCTGGCTGAACATACAATCCTAACAACTTCGCCTTCTCAAACGAATCTGAACGCACAGACCGACCCCCGCGATGATACCCTTCTAGGCGACGATGCAAGCTTAATCTCTCGTACCCGCTCCATCCGTAACGAACTAAACCAAGTTCGCGATATCCTAAGGATGCAAAGCACTACTGGACGCCGTAGACGTTATGGGTCAATGTCGACGCAAGAAGGTGTCTCCCCAATCGTTAGGACAACCACGGGATTCCAATCCCAAAGCCGTGATAACTTTAGACGACCAAGTATCCCGAGCCCGATAGCACAGCTACCACCACAGCAACAGTTCTACCAATCTTATGCTCAACCGGGATCATCATACCACGGGCAGCCACCCCAACCGCCTCCACAATCTCAACTGCCACAACCGCCACAGCAGCAACAACAGCAGGGGCAACAATCCCAATACGCACAACCAGGCCCAGCGCCTAGAGACCCTAGAGATCCATCAAACAGGGATCCATCGAATAGAGTTTAGAAAGAAAGGTAAAGCATTTGGAGGATGGTTGGTACACATGGTTACACAGAAGCAAAAAAAAAATCTCATGAATTAGACTTCAAGATTGTTTCTTTCCTCTTTTTTTCGGGTGTCATTTTATTTCAAAGGGCGTTGACTTGTTTAATCTTTTGGATAAATCATCCTTACTCTTTTGCCCTTCAAAATGTATTTATTTAGCCTTATGGTCTTTGAGAGCTTTCAAAGCATAATATTATTACCGTTACAAGCAAGCACCTTAAAGCATTTCGATTCAACTTGATCGTTGATCACAACGCAAAAATAGGTGTGGCATTCGAAGCAATTACTGGATCTGGACGAGATGCCTATTTGGGCAACCTACTTGTGCGACATCAATCCGCAATCCTACGACCTCGATCTAGCTCGAGCTCGTGATCCCATTTTAGGAAGCTAATGGCCTCACGTTCTTTCGGATCATAGGATTGGGATGTTATAAGCTGTTATGGCAGCAGGCTTTTTCTATTGTTCTAGAAAAAGTCTTCTCATGGCCCCAATATCATCTGATGGGAACTCCCAACATTTCCCCAGGTTTCGGATCTGGAAACAAGAGCGCACCAGCCATACTAGCTTCCAAAGAAAGAAAAGAAACGTCTACAAAAATCATCAGCAAGGATGAACCCCTTCCTCTTTTCTCCGTCATATTCGCAATATTCTATTCGGTAACGACAATTTACAGCCATGTTGACCTGATCCCTCGGAAATTATTCTCGCCTCGAAGGTCCTCGACTTGGCGCTGGCTTGTTGTGAAAATGAATTCTAGAGAAGGTCGGAACTTTTCTTCGACGTCTGAAGGGCTCACCGAGACCATTCTTCGGTTCCCTAAGAATCTGTATATAAACCTACTGGACTCTGGTTTTTTTTTCAAAGGATCAATCCACACTCATTCGAATCTCATTACCCAAAAAACCAGCCACTCTTTAATCTATTTAATTCTAAAAGCTATAACTTTCACGAATTATCAAAATGAAGTTCATCACCGTCGCCACCGTCGCCGCTCTCCTCGCTGCCGCCCAGTGTGCCCCAGCCGCTGCTCCAGTCGCTGTCCCAGCTCCTTGGTTCTGGGAAAAGGAATGGGACCACGCTATGTGCAACAAGTCCACCCACAAGAACGGCCCCACCAACCCATTGTTGAACGACTTCTGCCGGGCGAACTGCAATAGTATGTTAAAATCTTCCTCAAAATTGAAATGGTTTGTTGAATATGTTACTAATTTATATTTCATTTTAAAGACTGCGTTTCGATGAAGTTGGACTGTAGGAAGAAGTTGACCAAGGTCTGCAATATTTAAATTGCAGCCTGGAGATGGAGGATGTCATTGGGCCACAAGAAGGTTGAGCTAGAGTTTCATTTCACCTGTATATAATCTTACCATAATCTATAATGACGAAGGCTCTGGATTCACTCAAGGTCTTGTGGGATCCGGCAAGCTTGTAACCCGTAATATTAGAGCTCGATATAAGAAACGTTTTAAACAAGAAAAAATGTGTGAACCACTGCCTACCGATGTTTAGTGAGATGGTGTAGCATATCGTGCAATTCAGCGCTCATGAATAATTACGCAGATGAACCTAATATACATTCCATACCAGAAAAGCTTGTATCTAAAGTCTGACCCCTCCAGCTGTACGAAAGAAAGAGGAAAAAAACAAAACATGTCGCAAGATGATTATTTAACCAAGACTACCGCGCTCGTCTGCTTAGGGGTCTTCTCCTGTGGAGCCGTTCCCTTAGATTTCGTTGGGCTCTTCTGGGAGCTCTTCGTTTCAGAAGATTTCCTCGAATTCGGGCTACGGGTTGGACTTGAATTTGAGGCCGAGCTCGGGGATCTCGCACGCGGGGTCGACTGGCCATCGGACCGTTGAAAAATTCGGCGTTCAGGCGGTCCCGGAGTTCCCACCTGAGGAACTCGCCCAATGGAACTTAGAGAGATTTCCTACTCCATCGAAGTCATCTGACTGTAGACATCTGGAGGCATCTATATCGTTGATTTAAACGTTAGCGCACGACGCATATGAATTTGGGATTCGAGGATTCAACGAACCTTATATTGGATCATGCCCGCATAGATTAGTGCGCTTCTTCCCTTGCCACTCAACTCCCTAATCTTGTGTTCCTTCGCCGCGTCCTGGAAGCTGGCGTTCTTTAGTATTGTTAGAAGCTTATTGGTACAGTTGACGCTCATGACCAATAGCTGTGGAACGGTGCGGGAGACTGTCTCATGCAACGTCGCAAAGTTTTGGGCGCGACGGCGGATAGCACCAATATCAGCGTTAGGGCTAAGTGGGATGACGTCCAGACTTTCGATGCGTTGAAGACATTCCTCAGGTCTGTTGGCGCGATAAAGTTTCTTGGCTTCGTCGATACGGATAAGCACACCGCAGGATTCCCAGTTTTGCTTAGACACTTTGCCATATATCGAGGCGTTTCTCGAGTAAACTTCGTTGATGTTCCTCGCAAGCTGAGCAGGGTCTTCAACCGAAGTCAAAGAAATGCTCTGGTTGATTGGCTGACCTTGAGCATTTAATCCAAGAGTTGGGTTGCTGCCGATCCAGTTATCGTCAGTCTCGCCCGCTGCTAGTGAGTCACTGAGGTTCTTGTTCACCAAGGAAACGACAGTGTCGTAGTCCTCGCCCAAGTGATACAAGAGGATGGCATCTGATGTTCTCCCGTCGTCATCAGCTTGGGCGGCAGCTTGGTGGGTGATTGTATGAAGATATTCATCTTCGTTGCTTAGTTTGAGAACCTTGAGGCGTCTCTGAATGGTACCTCGCTCTCGAGAGCCATCAGATCGGACATCACCCAATAGCCTAGCGAAGTCACGAGTCTCCAGAACTAATTCTCTTAGAGCTTCATGGCAAAGCCTGAGTTGCTGCTCTCCACCAACATCGCTGTTCAAGCATATCAGCGAAAGATAGTCGACAGCCTCTTCACTATTAGTCTTTCTGAAGTCTTGGGTGTAGTGCCCGACAAGACGAGCAAAGTTAATCCTAGCTTCTTGCTCTTCCTGCCTTGACTTTCCTTTGGCATACGACACTGAGTTTATCGTTAGCATCCATTAAATTAGACTGGACCGTTGGTAAAGTATGTATGCTTCACTTACACAAGTTAGTGTGGTTCGCCCCGGTTTCATCTGCAACTCTCAATAAGCCGTAATAGCTAAGGGCGATGGCAAAATGAACAGCATCGACATAGAGAAAGGAGTAAAGATATTGCACGGCCTTAGAAATGTTAGATTTATACACTCCTGATACAATTCATCCGTGTCGAACTCACCGTTTCGAAGAGACCTGCCATTAACAGCATTTGGAAATATAGAATAAAATTGCTGTTGGCGAGCCCGAAGTGAGGGCCACCAAATCCAACGATCGCCTTTCTCAGGTCTGCGTTGGTGTAAACCTCTGGAGCGGGCTCGTCTCCAGCGGTTGATTCTCGGGTAAGAACCAGCTGAAGCCACATCCAATCTTCTGCAGTTGGCAGAATGTCTTGTAAAACCCTCTTTTGCAACTCGCATCGTCCAATGATCTTGTAACATGCGTGCTTATAAGGATCCATTCCTTCAGCTCGGAACTTGATACGCTGGTTCCATTCTGCGTGCAACCGGTCGAGGAGATTGCGCTGCAGCCGTCGGTCTGGAGAATTGGCGTAGGCTGTGATATAGTGAACGAAGTTCTTCTCAAGTTTGGCGAACGAGTCTGCGTGTTTCTGGACGAAGCCAGCCGCTTCGGAGACTTTACCAGAGCGGATTAGGTAGAACACAACACCCCAGCCAGGCCAGTCATTGACAGATTCGAAGGTGACTTCCTTGTATTTGTCTCTCGACTGGCTCATCCGGACGTTGATAAAGCCCTTAACTTTAAACTCCGGGTCTGGGATGCCTCCAACCTTGGCATCATCGGGAAATCTCGCGACCGTGTCTTCAACTTGAGCATAGAAACTGAAAAAAAAGATTAGATTGCCCTTTCAACAAAACTCGAGAACGAAATCAAAAACATACGTCGATTCTAAGAAGCCACGTGCGCCGCTTTCGATTCGCTGGCGCAAAGCCAACGCTTCTTGGCTATTATAATCCGCCTTCAGATATGCCTTCGCAAACTGTCTTTCCTTAGGCCCATTGATATCGCCCGTTTCGCCGACAATGGAATGCAACATTTTCCATGCATCGTTCAATTGTGTAGATATCTAAAGCATATCAGTGAATATGTCACAGGTAGTTGGAGGCTACTAAGTTTACTCACCAAGTCTGAAGACGTCTTTGCGACCTCTAGGAAGCTTTCGATCAATTTGGGAGAGGTTCCGTTCGTCCTCGAATCGTTCAACTTCTGGATAGCTTTGGCGTAGTTGGCCTGTCGGTTGAACATTTGCTCCATTGGAGCTCCTTGGTGCTCCTTGACGGTATCTTCGAATGCCCATGTCTGATTTCCAACCTTCGGTGGTGTACCAAGAACCAACGATCCCAGACTTGCATGTGTGAGTCTGCTTCTGCCATATGTGCTCGCACCGGCGCGGCTAGCCAGTGAAGCTCCAAACGATGACTGGCCAAACGGTGTGCTTTGTGTCCCATCCGAAGGTTTGGTGAGCCCAAAGTGTTCGTAGATCTTCTTTCTTTGGTCATCCCAATCGATATTCAGGTTGTTAAGAAGATATGATTCGAATTCCAAAGTTGTTCGTTTGATTCCTTCTTCGATGACCTTGCTGATGCTTTGCTCCTTGCGATTTCTCAAAAATCCCTATAGAATTGAATGAGTATAATCCCTCATATTCAGGTCGCCCGTCAATAACGTACGTCAATGTCTGTATCAATTTGCCCGGTGACGGTAGTTCTGACAGGTGTCTCCTCGAAATTGAAATCTACGGACTCAAGGTCCTTGAGCGCCTGCTCAGGGTTGACGCCAGCCGCCTGTAACAAGTAATGCCTATCCACACCTCCATGTCAGCATCAATCCACCGTATGCGGACATCCAGAAAGAATCCTTACGCCCTGGCATCGACACTCCGCGATGGGTCCCCGCCTTGCAAGTTCTTTGCACGGCGTTCTATTTCGCCCAAACCGAGCTGTATAGATGGTATATCCGGTAACTTCGTATCATTTCGTAACTTCCGCGAATTTTCGAGTAGGTCGCCTAGGATCGAGGCGCTCAAGATGCCGGGAGCCTCTTTTGGCGCCGGGGTCGCCATTTTGATTGAAGGATGGAGCCGAGAGAGGTTGAGATTGAAGGGAGTATTTGGTGAACCAACGATTGGTGGAGTACGCAATTGGCGACGTTCGGAGGACCTAGGGGATCGAGAAGAGGGGGTGGTCGTGAGCGAAAGCGTTTTTTTTGGAATGGCTGAAGTTGGTGAAGAGGCGACAACGATGTTTGAAGAGGTTGAAGTTGAAGTTGGACGCGTTTTGGTCCTGCGCAACAACGCACTTTCCACAACCACCCACCAGATGCTACTAGGCTTCGGACACTGACCCCCAATTACAACCGGCCAACCAAGTTCCGTCCACATCACTTCAACCTCCCGCCACCATGCGCTTCCTATCGAGTCTCCTCCTCGTCGCATCTTTCTCGACAACAATCCTTGCCAATGCCGGTGGCAAGGCTCCGGATACTGTTCCTCTGCCGGACGACTTTGACCATGTCAACAGATCCCCACCACAGACTTTTGTTGTAAACCGATGGCCGCTCTCTGCTGGAGATGACGCTAAGCAGCAAATGCCGTTGGGCATGTTACGATATGTCGCCAACTCGTTATCTGCTACATATACATCTCTCAGCGGTTTAGATGAGCCTAATCCGAACGAAGCATATCGAGTTGGGATCCTCAAGGGGGGGAAGTGGATTGGAGGTGTTCGGAGTGGAGTATGACATATATCCAAAGAAAGCCGGCTTATCATTGTCGCGGTGGCTGGAACATCGCATGTCAAGCTACAAGGGAAACTAAGAAGATTTACTTCACAGAAAATGCTACGGTCGAACTATGCTGCGACAATAACGCTTCATGTAGACGAGCAGGGCGAAATCTTCCACGCCGAATATGACGCCGTCGAGCTTCCGCAGGGCGCTGAAAAGGTATTTTATATTGCCACCATCAACGCCGGCCTTGAATAAAGGAAAGGTTCTGACCAAGGATTTATAGCTCGAACCTGAGATAGTTGTTATCAGGCCATATGATGGTGCCAAGCCAGCATTGAATAAGCCAGTAGTCCTCATGCCAGATGGCAGATTACCTCAGAAAGAAGAAGAGAAGACATTCCTACAGAAGTATTGGTGGCTCCTTGCAGCAGGCATGCTTCTGCTCGCAGCCGCACCAGGTGAGGGAGGGAAATAAATAATCTCCTAAGTCTGTAAAATTACTAGGGACGAGACTATATGTACTCTATAGTTTCGCTACTATGGCGTTAATGCATAAAAACCGATTAATGGATTTTTTGCAATCCCTTTGATTGTATTTCGGCAGCTTGTGTATGAATGCTGCTTTGGAAAACCGTATACCAACAAGAAAGACCGATCCTGGCACACCACGACGCTAGACTACAACCCCCGGGCAACCTATTTGATAAACCCTATGCTCCACCACAAACTTCTCCGCAATACCAATTTACTGATTCTTCTTGTCCTTACCTCTTACGAGGTCCATGATCTGGACACCAGCATTCACACTGTCTTGCCAGGCACTTTGGCTACGCCAGAACTTCTCGCTCAGAGAACCATCGTCAAGAGGTCGCCCATCCTGCGAAGAAGAAACGCCGCCAACCCCGGTGTATTCGCCACCCGTCTTCTCGTCTTCCTGTCTAATCAATTCATTCTCAGTCCCAAAGCTTTCTTCAAGGTATCGCTTTCGAACCATGAATTTCTCCTTCCGTTCTGTCTCAAGACCAACGGATTGGACCTTCGATAGAGCGTAGGAGACGACGAATCGAGCGCCGAAGTAGACATGCTCAGAGATCATGATAGAGAAAAGAAGTCCATAAAGAGTCAAATCTTTTGGTGGTCCCCCTTCACTATCTGCTGATGAGAACATATAGACAAGCGCCGCAGAAGAGATAGACCCGAGCCATGTGAGGAACGAGAGATTGCTAGTTCAAGTCAGAAAACACCATTTTTTCAAATTCTTCGATGGTTATCAGAAAGAGGGTTTACTCACTGAAGCCATGGTCCAATTGAGTCAGCACGGCTAGGGATCGGGCGCTGCATTTCCATACAAATTTTCGCCGCATCCCCTCGAATTTCAACGAGATTGTTGATGAGGAATGAAACGGCGGTAACAGGCCAGATAGGTGAGAACAAAGTCAGGTAACCAAACTAATAGATATGGTCAGAATCTCGTGCAAGGATTTGCCATCTTAGAGTTTCAAGTACTCACTTGCATGCACATCTCTCTCAAATCGACTGTTACGTCGTAAACGTCAAGTTCGGCCTCATGACGGACGCGGTCCAAGAACTTCTTCTCCTCTGGAGGGTCCAAGACAGTTTCGGTGCTAAGTCCTTTTCTTCGGCTATCGAACTCCTTTGCCTTCCTGAAAACGGTCCGTTTAAGTTGTGGAACGATGGTCTCAACAACAAAGCCGACAACCTGGGCCGTAACAACAAAATAGATCATTTGAGCCTTAAGCCTAGAGGGGTTGATTTGAAACCCGGTGTCGGAAGTTGTGTATTTCTCATCGTGCCCGAAATGCTGAACGGTAACATTGAGGATATCAAGGTAGGGAACCAGAACCTCTCCGAAGGGTACATAAACAAACGCAGTTAAAAACAATGGGAAGTATCCGGTGATGAAGTTCAAGACGAAGATCTTCTGCGTCAATGCGGCTTCGTAGGAGTCCTGGTTTTCGTAGTTCTCGAATTCCGTGAGTTTGGTGGCGAAACCGGTCAAGATCGTGGACACAATAGGAATAAAAACGCTGAGGAGGACAGTAGGGAGAAATTTCTACACGTCGTTAGCTTCAAAGTAAACAGATATATCCTCCCAGAATAAAAACTTACTAATATCATCTTAAGCGGGCCATTGTACACCTCAACCAAAAAGATCTCAATACTAAAGACACCTGCAATGATTGCGGCTAGACAAGACGCTGCAAACAAGGCGAATGGAACTTGGACCGATTGCCTCAGAACTCGTCGATGAGCCGGGAAATACCTAATTTTCTCTCCTGTGACTGGATCTGAGGCTTCGCTATCAAATTGGAATTCGGCCCGTTTCCTTTGGACAGTGGAGCAGTGTCTAGAGCCCCATTGAACTGCAAGATCGACTTCCTGTCGTTTCCAGTACTCGACAAATACGACCGACCAGAGACAATTGCAGATTGCAAAGAACGAGGAGTAGGCAGGGAGGAACAAATATGCGAAAATACCGATAGCAGCTGGGACTGTCAAGGCGATAAAGTACCATTGTATGAAGGCAAAGTAGAACGCAACCTACCACTATTAGCTTTGCAAATTATTAGGTTGTGTATCAAACAGATAAATACCTTTTCACCAAAGCGATCTCGCATAACCTTTAGATCCTCAGGGCCAATAATCCACTTAGTAGACCAATCCTTCAACCACTTTTTATTGAAGTCATGGTCATGAAGTGCGAAGATGGACTCAACGAGGTTCCACTCTCCCTGCTTAGGGGTGATCCCAGCCCCACCTTCACTATTTGGTAGGGTAATTAGAGAGTAGACGAGGCGTAATCGCTCACCATCTGTGAATGGTTCATTTTCAAGGGACCGTTGTGTCTCTTTTTCAGGAGCAGCTGGACGAATCCCATGTAACCAGTCTCTGACTCTACATGAGTAGACAACGAGTTCAGTAGCCGCATTGCCAACAATAGATAGGTAAGATATCTAACCTTGACCTGTAGATTTCCCCAAGAAGTTTCTTTTCACTTCGGATCCTCGTGAATATCAAAAGAGATCCATTCCCGCCATCACGGACAACTGTTCGTAGCCCCGCCAAATCTAGGGTATGTAGTAGCCTTTCCAGCTGTTCTTCGGGGGTTCTTGAATCTCCGGTTTGGGCAGAAGACCCAGCATTCGCAAATCTGAAAGTAATCACGTATTCGACATCGAGGTTCGCGTCAAATATCGAAGGCGGGGTGCCAACCCCACTGGCTCTTGAAGCCTCTTTGAGGGCCTGCATTGTGACTGTCGGTTAAATGTCCAAGTGAGACTCGTGTAGTATGAATGAGAGAAGGAACGGACTGATATGGGCACAATGTTAAGCTAGGTCCACACAGAGCCCTGACATTATCCGTTACGTCAAGGAGCTTTGCGTCTTGAGCTAGCCTATCAACCTATTGAAGTGGCCTGCATGACGTATTGATATCGCAGTCTTGGCGCTGGCTGTGTATGTGGAATGTTTGTTAGCCACTTCCTGCGCCACTTCCTGCACCAGCCTCAACTGCAGCTTTGGTCTATCCTCGGGTCATGATCCAGGAAATTTAGACGTCAACTCAAGTCTTTGGAAGGTTAGGATTTCTATCCCCGCGTCGCGGAAAATCTCAAGCTCATGCATCCTGGAAACATTCCCTTGTCCCCGAATTAAAGCCACCAGTTAAAGACGACCAATCTACCACATTTTCAACACAGCAAGGGTAGTATACCATACCGAGCTATAGTCAATGGAGAAGATGTGCATGCCCCCACAATTTCCCCGGATTCCGTCGCCATATTCAAGATTATTTGGATACTTTAGATAGCGTAGTCGGTTAAATAGAGTTGGCTAAATTCAAAATGCTTAATTCTTCTTTCTCAACTGTGGGTATGATCTTGCACAATTGTACAAAGCGTAACCATACGTGTATCAATCCGATTTTATCCTTCGGACGGGGGTATCAAGTCAACTGTGAAGACAACTTTAGATAAATAAGTTCATAGAAATCCTCTTGCTTAGGCTTGTAACTTAGAAGGTATACAGTATATGGTACTACCCAGAAGCCATGAGACTCATTTCTCTCGTTTCTCTACTCGCCTGTCTGGCATACCAGGCCACGGCCCTCGAACCATATGCTGGATCACCCCCAATCTTACCCCTTAGATTTCCCTTCGGCTTCGGAAAAGATGTCACGGGTGGTGGAAGAAGAGACAAAACAAACACCTACCTCGTTGACAACATGCCAGACCTTCGCACCGTACTCTCAATGACCGGCCCGCGAACCGTCTATGTTAAAGGGGAGATATTTGGAAACCAGATCAATGAAACATACTTTGCCGATTGCCAGTGGTACATCGACAACAGTAACGTCAAGCAATACAACTTTACACTCTACGTACAAAGCTTAAATGCCACATACGTAGCCGAAGTAAAGGCAGCTGCAGCCGCAAACGAAATAATAGACGGTCGAAATGCAACAGAACTAGCCGCTCTCCTACCGAGAATGAATGGTTGGCGAGGAACAGCTCAAAATAGCCAAAAGAGTTATGAGACGATCAACGTCAAGGGAAACCTCACGCTCATTGGGTGGGACAAAAACGCTTATCTTCACGGCGTCGGCTTGATATTCAACGTCCAGTCTAACATTATCATTCGAAACTTGAGACTGAGCTCTCCGCGGGATTGTTTCCCAGCACCTGAAACTTACCCTGGCTCGTGGAACGCAAGATACGATGCGGTATCTGCCGTCACGACAACTGGGATGTGGGTTGACGGTAATATCTTTGAAGACGGTCCGGGTTTTGTCCCTCCAGACCCATTTCTCAACGGCTGGCTAGTCGACCGCTACGACGGCCTCTTCGACGTTGAGGATGGGTCCGATAATATCACTTTCTCCCATAATATCGTGGCCAATCACCACAAAAGTTTACTCTGGGGTGGTGGCGAGAAAGAAGGACCTCGCGATATTGGAAAAATGCATTTCACTGTCTTTGGCAACCATTTCCAAAATTCAATGTCCCGTAATCCATTAATGAGATTCGGCACATTTTATATCGTCAACAATCTTTTCGAAAGTTATAACAACAAAAGGCCTATCTTCACAAAGACAACAAAGAAAGCACGCTCTCGAAGAGACGATTATTCACCATCTTTCGAGTACAACATGGGAATATACAATATGTCCAACGTTCTGGTATCCGGTAATGCTTTCCGCCAAACTGGTACTTATCCAGATGACACTAGCCGAATTTTCACTTTCAGTAACCTTCTTACACCAAATACCCCAGCTCACTTTTGTAGCCCACCCGATCTTCCTCTGTCGCAATTGCTCAAGCCAGACGGCTTTCGACTAGTAAATCTTGCCACGCCCAAAAGCAAATTCAACGGGAATAGAATCGATCTGGCAGACAATGTATCGGATTTATTGGAGTACCGTTTATCTACGAAATCAAGCACCGTTGTGGAAGGCGGGTTGCTGATTCAGGATTGCGGTGGATTCAAGCCGCAGCTGATGCCACTCTTATTTACTGACGCGAGCCAGGTCGAGAGTTATGTAAGGCGCAGTGCAGGGCAATTGGGCCGAAATACACCATAGTTTTGCTTGAGGCCAGCACTATATATGAAATATATTTAACAAAACACTAATGCAGAAACTCAAAATACCAGCGCTTGGATTTTGCTCCAACCGATATCTAGATGTTGAAATCACAACTCGCAAGCAATGGCCCCGTCCCCTTCAATTAATTAATTATATATCTAAAGTTCCTTCACTTAATACCCCTGGTAACATTCCCCTAATATGAGTCGCTGTTTAGTTACAGCAAGTTAAGGCTTCACAGGTAGTAGTCCCGCAAGTTATCCTACAAATAGGCCGGCTGCTTGTGTTTCTTCTTCTCAGCCCCTGAGTAGAGCTAATACTCGCAGTATCACCTCCTTCAGAACCCTCATCTGCTAGCTCTGGCTGCAATGTCGCCGAATGTATCCCATAAGCATGAAGACACTCATTTAAAACTTTTGCAAGTTCCACAAAGTTTTCCAAGACCCTCGACGAGACGACAACATGCGCTGAAGCTATCGTTTTTCGTTGATTTAACCTTCGGATGTGTAATTCGTGGACTGAGATTACGCCAGGCACCTGTTCCAGGTCGTAGCGAACGTCCTGTGGATTTACGCCAGTGGGTACGGTATCAAGAAGAATGATACCGGTCTTCCTCACCAATGGAATGACTGAAAAGAATATCATAACTGCGATAAATAAGCTGATTGCAGGGTCAGCATAGTATCTCTTTTCCGATTTGGCCTTCCAAATAACTAGGGCGACAATGATGACGCCAATGTTATTAATTGCGTCTCCAATAACGTGAAGTAGCACGCCCATCATGCCAAGATCATATTGTTTCTGGGATTGATCGGCTGGCGAAGTTTCGTGTCGGTGTTGATTATGCAACTGCTGAATCTCCTAATCTTTGGTCAGCGGCAACATATGTTTCCGGGAGCTGGTTCTCTAGACATACAGCTAACTGTACCGAGTTTCGACGGGCCTCGGTGGTACCAACGCTCTCGCCACCATTATCGATAACATTCTTAACTTCTTCTTCGTGGTCTATGAAAATATAGAGTTAGCTTCGGAGCTCCGATATACAGTAATGCTAAGCTGTTGTGATCGATATCAGACATACCATGCAAGAAGAAGGCCGATATTATGTTGAGTGTCAACCCAATGCACCCCACGATCAAGATAAGTCTTGGGTTTTGAACCTCTGCGTAATCCCCCGTAGTTAGAAACCAAGAGCCTGATATGAGTATCACCAAGGGAACACTAACCTTCGATCGCGATAAACCGTTCAATCGACTGCAAAAAGATGCTGACAGACAAAGCAAGTAAGAACACTCCATTGAAGAAAGCCCCGAGCAGGTTTGCCCGTTGCCAGCCAAAAGAGAGCTCCTTCGGCGACTCGGTCCTCTCCGATATCTATTTTTAAACAGGTACCACGAAGTACAATAATTGCGTTAGCTACGACTCCACAACATGTGATTGCTGCGCAACTGCATGCGCAGGTACAATAGTTGCACAAGGGCACCATGGATTCCACAAACCTTAAAGGCTACGAGTTGCACAGCGAACCCGATGAGATCATTGAGCTTCAGAATGTGTGAGAATGGATTCCTTGTATGGCCGGAGCGTTTAAACGGAATGAGTATCAGGTGCATACATAGTGGAAGGCATCAGCGACCAGCGCCAGAGACCCAGTATAGAACCCAACTATTCAATCTTAGTCAAATGATGCATCTTGAGGATTTTGCGGACATACACACTGGATATTTCGGTGATGAAAAAACACAGAGATATCCCAATGATAATTGACAACCTCCTCGTCTTTGACAGGTGGAAGTGCAATTTTCCCTTCGCCATCTTCGGAAGTAATATGTATCGAACAAGTGTGTTGCCTTTTGTTGGATTGTCGTATTATATTTAGTGTCGGTTAACTTCGAGAACTTTTCGAATGCAAGCCGAAGCGAAAGCTTGTAGTTAATTCTTGGGGAGAAGCTCCATTTATACACCTGTAAAATTTCGGCAACTTCCCATTGCGCTCCCGAGCTCAGGATTTTCGTTCTACGAGACACCAGCTGGTCCAGAATGTTCGAATCGGATTTGCAAACAAGTGGCGAATGTCCAAGAGATACGTAGCACCGATGTGGTTCCCAGATCTGGCAGATTAGGCTGCCGCGGGGCGCGGGGCCCGTGGCTGTTAGCATTCCCGCAAAAACTTCGCAAAAGAACGTGGCCCCTCCCGCACAAATCTCTCAAAAGAATTAGTATATATGGGGCTGTAGTACCTTCCATTATGTAATTTACCCCGTCAAAGATCCCAAAAGGTATCATTGATCATGCTCCTAGAAGCCGAAGAATTCCATCTATTAATATTTGTTTCTCGCCATCTTCTTGGAACCTAAGACGGTAATCGTATCCATCGACAACGCACAGGCAATGCTGCAATTTGAGTTAGCAATCTAATCGACTCGAGAGATTACCTACGATAATAACATCTCCATATATCCTCATACCTGTGTTTTTTTTTTTTTTATCCATAAAGGTTCCTCTTATTCCTTTTATTAACTAAATCAATTGGCTTTGATATTACTAGTGGATTCATATACCAAACCAGACTCCGCCGAATCTTTTTTTTCGAGGTCTTCAAAACATGAATATTGAGTATCTTCGATGGCGCAGTCCTTAGCTAAGAAGATTTCCGAGAGTGTAAGTATATGTGTAGATTTAATTAGGATAAAGACCTAGCTCTATCAACTAGGCCCTGCAATCCCGTTTCATACATTATATAATTCAATTTAGCTGCGCTACTACTCTAGGCGTTTATAGTTAAATTTAACAAAATGCAACAAAGTTACTCAAACAGTTGCGTTTCACTAGCTGCCTCGACTTACGACTTAGTTTACTAGCTCATAAGGTAATACTCGAGGTCTACACTCCTTGGTTTCTGTGGCTTAGCCCCAGAATTTATCAGTAATTTCACCGTATCTCCCTCTTTCTCGCCGCGGAACTCCCGTTTTAGATCAATCACACAAGTCAACGGTGTTCTTCCCAGAAAATCCACAGCCTCCAAGTCCACTCCGTTCCTAATCAAAACATCTACAGTTCTCAGGTGGTCCCGCCAAGAAGCATAATGTAACGGCGTCATACCATAGTTACAACGCTTCTGCTTATCCGCTCCAGCATCTATCAGCCACTGCGTGATAAATGGCCTACCGTGGACTGCAGCCTCGATCAGTGGTGTGTTCCCCCCAGACCCAGGATGATCAATAATCGACTTCTTCAAATCATTAGCAATGAGGGCCTTGGTAGTTTCCGGCATCGCTTTGGAAATTGTCCAGTGAAGGGCTGTGGACGTTCCAACCTCCTCATCGAACTTGATCTGAGGCGATTTCATGAGCTGTATCACCACTTCATGGTGCCCTAGCTCCGCTGCTACCGTTATAGGCCTCAAATCGCTCCTTTGCCCGCGGGTATTGACGTTGACTCCATATCTCATTAATAAATCAATGCAATTAATATGATTGCCGATACAAGCATCAATCAACGGAGTCCGGTTCCATTTGTTCTTGGCATCGAGATACTCGTCCTTGCGACCAGGATACTTAACCTCCAAATGTCGCAGAATCAGCTCCAGATGCTCGGGCTTTCCATTAAACGCAGCCGTATGCGCACAACTAGAGCCGTATCGATCTTTGACCCAGATGGACGCCCCAGCTACTAGGAGTGCCTCTAGGCACTTGACATCCTTGAAAAGTGACTCGAAAAGCAACGGCCGAGGATTATTGTTCGATGTAGTTTCCAAGTTCGCCCCCGCTTTTGCCAAAATTCCGATAACCTTGTGCCTATTATTCTTCACAGCTTCATTAACCGCCGTCGTAAACTGGTCATTGCGTGCCTCCAAATCGATGCCCTTCACGGCCACCAACATCTCGACAATATGTGTATGACCTATGCTCGCTGCCCGGTGTAATGGCGTCCAGCTCTTCCTATCCTTGTGGTTCACATCAGCACCATTCTTGATGAGCAGATCCGCGATACCCCAGTGATTTCTCATCATTGTCAACTGCAGCGGCGAGAACCCTTCCCTCGTCTCGTCTTCCATATTAGCACCATTCGCGACTAAAAACTCTGCCAATTCACGCCGGCCCTCGAAACAGGCATAATGCAACGCTGTAAACTGATCTTTCCGCTTCGCATTGATATCCGCTCCATGAGAAAGCAAAAGTGATGCCAAAGAAACAGACCCGGTTCGCCAGCAGCAATGAAAGCATGTTATCCCATCATCGCTGGCTGCATTGGGATCAGCGCCGGCTCTCAAGAGCATCTCCGTAATCTCTAAATACCCTTTCTTCACAGACTCATGCAGCGGCGTCCACAACCCCTCAGCAGTCTCAACATTGACATCTGCACCGTACTTGATAAGTTCTCTGACCATATTCGGGTGCCCCTGATCAACCGCCAAATACAACGGCGACATCCCAATACTCCGATCCAGGGTATCGACTTCGGAAGCCATTCCAGCTTCAATAAACCATTTGAGCATCTCAGGTCTCCCGTGCCTCGCACATTCATGTAAGACGTTCTGTCCTAGATTATTTTTCGTATCAATACTTGCCCCTTTAGCCATTAACTCCCTCACAACTTCCTTATTCCCAACAATAACTGCCCGACCCAAAACCGAGATACCACCCTCATCCTGAGACTCAATATCCGCCCCATTATCTAATAACAACTTCACCATCTCGACACTATCCCCCACAACCGCCGCCGCCGCCTCAAGGCTCGACCATCCCCCCTTATCCTTCGCATTAACCAAAGCACCAAGCTCGATTAGTGTTTTCACTGCTTCGTAGTGACTGCCACGCACCGCAAGCTGCAGCGGCTGGCGCCAATTCTTATCACAGTCGTTAACACCAAACCCAGCGCTAACCAAGTACGATATCATATGCGAATGCCCGCGTGATGCTGCCACATGCATCGCATTCTGGCAGTCGCCATCGAAAGTAAATAGATCCGCCCCGTGCTTCACCAGTAGGTCAACAACTCCAATCGACCCAGCCGCTGCAGCGCACCAAAGCGGTGTTCGATCGAATCCAATCTGAGCCTCCAAAACACTAGTCAAGCAAACCCTCCTGTGTGCCTCCCTAAGTATCAACCTCGCATTCTCAACCCTACAGTGAATCGCCGCCTCGTGAAGCGGTGTATTGCCCCCTGCTCCTGCTTGAACGATACTCGTCCCAGACTTAAGTAGCAACTTAACAAAAGCCTCTACACCGGCCTCCTTCACAACCTCATACAACAGCGCCTCTTTATTCTGAATCCTGCTTCCAGACTTCTCAATCTGCGTCCAAAGTTGATGGAAGATATCCAAATCATTACTCTTCAAAGCCTGCAGCAATAAATCATCATCAATCTTTGCACCATGCTGTAATAACAGCTGAACCGTATTCGATGCACTCGTTCTGACGGCCGCATGCAAGGCATTATCGTTCTGCTTTTTAACGTTCGGATTTGCACCCCATTCCAGAAGTAGATTCGCCGCTTCTTCATGTTTATTCGTAATAGCAGCTTGGAGCGGCGTTCCATATTTGCCAGTGGGGGCATCCAAATCCCCAGACGCACCGATACTGTGCAAATGCTTCATGGTATCCACCAATCCAAACAATGCACAATAGTACATCTTACTCGCCGGTTTGAATACATCGAAGTCGAACTCTGCCGGTGCAGCCTCCAGACGATCCCCACCGTCATCTCTCATCTCATAGAAGTATGCCCAAAGATACCAATTTTCTGAATGGCCCCCAAAGAACCTATTCAAAAGCAATTGAGCCCCCTTCCTTTCCTCCAAAGCTGCCTTCCCTGCATTTTGTATATGCTGGAAAACGAATGAAGTCGCATAATCTAAAAACCGGAGCCCAGCTCTCTTCTCATCTAAAATCATCCGCGTAACTTTTGCATACGGTTTCTTAAACTCTTCACTGCAAAGATATCGTAAACATATCTCCGCGAGGATAACTTGATGTCTCGCTTCATCCTCAAAATGAAACCCTTCCCGTCCATAAATATCGGCCGAATCAGAGGGCGCTAATAAAAACTCCTTGGCCGTAAAATGTACAAAGTCTATCGTCTTCAGCAAGTCCGAAGTACCGGCCTTCTCGGAAGATACCACAAAGGACCCACAAAGCGATATAATCTGCTGAAAGTACCCAGACGTCAGCTTCTCCGGCGCCACGAGTGACCCCCGCGCATTCTGATATTGTCGCAATCCAGTGTTACTGGTATACATCGCCGCTTCAAGTGCCTCAGCCAACTCCTGCATCTGCAGTGGCCGTGCTGCGAATAACACCCATCGTAACACTGCTTCTGCTCTAACTCTCCTCTCCCCCTTATACGCCTGAATCATATCCAAAATCCGTCCATAAGCCTCGTCGTAATCTCCTAACTCGTCTACTGCCTCGTAAAGACTCTCTTCCGTCCGTCCGTTGATGATAGATTGCTCAAGCCGATTCTTCAGCAAAGTAATGTATAAAAACATTCCCTTGGCCTTATTTGATGCCAAATCACTCAGCTTGAGAATAACATCCTTCGAAACCGGCGGGTCGGCGTAGGCAACAGCATCCTGCACGCTCTTCTGCGCAAAAAGTTGGATATCGGACCATGTGTACTCGCTCTTAACCTCTAGTTCCGTAACTTGTATCGGGGCGACGGCTCCGTGAGACTTCCACAAAGCCAAGTTTTGTCGAATATCTAGTTCATCCCTGCTAACCAGCAATAACCTGACTTTAGTCCCCTTCGAATGCTTCTCCAACTTCGCTAGGAAATCCAACCATCGATTCGCAGTGGCCTTATGTGCCATCGTCGCACCCACTTTGAAACACTCATCCAGCCCATCAAGCACACAAATACAATCCTCCATCTTCGTTGTAATCTTCGTGAAAAGCTCCCATACATCGTGCATGGAGGCTCTCGTCCCCGCCTTCTGCTTGACATAATATTCACTCGCTTCTCGATGCCCAAAGTCGTCTTGAAGTAATTGCTGCACCCAAGATCGAGCTATACTCTCCGGATCCCTCGTATTCTCGAACCTAGCAGCGCAGAAGAAAAATGCAACATTATGCGCACCCAGCTGGGAATCCTTCAAATCCTTGATGGCGGCGCTACACAAAACACTCTTCCCAGACCCAGGGGGTCCATATATCCACAGCAACTTTGTCTCACCAGTTGACTGCTGCTTCCACTTGATGTATTCATCCCTCTCCAACAACCACCGACAGGTATTCTCCATCTTTACATCATTAGCATCCCGAAAGGTATCATCGATAACCCATCCACCAAGCCAATTCTTCAAAGTCTCAATCGGCTCGACTTTCGGAACTATCGCATCCATAATTTTACCGACGATTTCCTGTAGCTTTTTATCGTCTCCCTCAATCATGGATTTGAAATTGTCGACTTGAGCTTGGATGCTCATCAGAACATTCCGCATGTCTGTAAAATTAACGTCCATGAACGCTCTCGTCTTTCTTTGATAATCCGTATCCATCACCGCAATGGTTTTGACGACTTCGTCATCTTCTATCGTCACCTTCCTCATGCACTCTGTGACCATAGTACTAATCGAAGTCGCTTTGAAAGCGTGCAGCATACGCTCTATAAAGACACACCAAAACATTAGCCAAAGCATTCATGTCTAGATATCTCCCCAGCCAAAGGAACACTTACTTCTCCTCTTCTCAGACCCCTTATAAAACCTAACAACCTGCGACAAAAACTCGAGCACGGCCGTAAAAGTATTGACAACAGCTTCTTCAAGCCTCTCCTTCATAATTTCATCATATTCGTTGTCGTCCCCTTGAAGGTATGCATCATGGTAATGGGTATATCGAGCAATCATGTACGATACATCCTCAACTCCTTCCATGACATCTCTATCAGCTTGCATATGATGTTCTGCCATGGTGAATATAGTACTAATACACGCCCATGGAATAGCAGCATCTATTCACCATTTATTAGCCATAACTCCCAAATATCTACTGGTAATACGAAAATAATACGATACAATATATGGCCAGCAAAGCAAGAAGGAAAACTCACAAATAGAAACCTCACTCAGAGCACTTCCAAACTCAAAAACCCGGGATTTAGTAAACCACATCACTACCTTTTCCATCTTATCCCTAACATACACCTTCTCCCCACTCTTTTTTGTATACGCCAACCGGGAATCAACGACCGCATTCTGTTGCCGTTGAATGCCATCGAGGAGAAGCCGGAATGTGTTGTTTTGACTTGCTGTGATTTGACCTTCGTGGATGACCTGGCTTCGACTCTTTTCATCGAGGCGATGAAGGGCGAGGTTCCAGAGTTTATCGAGACCACTTATCACAAGTTTTGTTAGTTTTTAGAAGGTAAGTTGATAGAACTTGAAATACATGCGTATTTTTAACATTTCCCTTTGGATTCCCATCTGAATCAATACTTCCAACCACCGTCTTTTGTGTGCCTGCTTTAGAAAGGACGCTGCTATCGGAGTCTGAGTCCGACTCGTCGCCAGAGTCCGGCATCGTCTGTCGACGCCGTAGTGCCTTCATTTTCAGCTAGAACTGTTCCCAATTTTCTAAAATGAAAAAGTCAATTAGTATCCGAAAATAACAAAGCCCGATCAAAGACTCGAAATCAAAGAGATACTTACACCCCAGCCTTGTATTATATATCTCGTATAGAGTATCCATCAAGGCGCAAAAGCCTGACACCTTGAATGTTTGAGGGCACTTGCATTGCCCCGCCATAACATACTATACTCGTGACAAAAAAGGAGCCTCCCGGGCCCCATCGTCATCACTAACCGACCGGCAATTGACAAATTAAAAAAGGTCGTTCCCTTTCAAACATGCCTTGTCGGTTCTTTTACTCGGTAGATTGTGCAGGGTCCGCAAGACGTACAGTGCAGAAAAAGGGTCGATTTTATGTCACGGTAATTACCCAAATCCTATAGCCAAGCTGCGGGCTGTCCCGTATATTCTCTAGCTCGCTCCGTTTAGTTTGGATCTACCGCTGAGATTTATGTAGTCTGTGTAACGCCTTGCCTCCGTATAAAAAGGACAAGGTCTGCCTTCTGTGGCTGGCCACTAATCTATTTCATTCACATCATATCCTCTCGATATCAAAATCATGCAACTCCCCATATACAACCCACTCCGGGTACGTAGGACTGGTCAGTTACATATATAAAAAAAATAAGACGAAGTATCCGATATTGCCGTTGGCCAAATTCCCCTCGTTCCAACCAGGTACTTCCCCACCAACCTGGCAAAAAGACAACATTTGAAGGGGGCCATCTATTAAGTAGGCAGGCACTATTCCATGCATCCTAATCGCCAAAGCCAAAGCCATTGATATCATCGTATTCTCTCTTTTTTTTCTGTCTGCATGTATCAAAGAAGAAAGAAAAAACAGGAAGATTCGAGTGGCTGATCTCATGTAGCTATATAACGTCTCCAAAAGCACTCATTTACTCACAGTACAGCTCGTTATATAGTATAGCGGTAATATAAAGAAAAACAACCGGAAAAACAATAAACCCAACGGCGAAGGTGGTAACGCCGGTTTTCCAGGTATTGATAGCGAATGACTTGGGGTCCTGCAAGATTCCACGGTAAGTAAAGGAAAGGGCCAAGAAAGGGAGTCTGTTGAATGAGAAGAGAAGACCCCGGGTAGGTCCAATAATCTGTCAATGATGACAGGTGAACAAGAGAATTGAAAGTCTAGTAAGCTATAAAAACAGTTTGTGTAAAAAAAAAAGGGAAAAGGAAAAATATAATGATCGTGGTCGTAAATCCGATGTCCCCTTCTTTATCATATCTGATCGCGCTATTCGTAGGAGAGGAAAAGAAAATAAATAACAAAGGGAATAATAATAAAATAGAAAAAAAAAAGGATTTCCTCTTGCAGGCCCTGTTCATAGTATTTATTATGACAAAAGAGACTCCTCATAGCCACATAATAAACAAATGTAAAAAAAGAGGAATAAAAGGCGTCTGGGGGAGGAATTCGGATTAGAGAGCCATCAAAAAATATCGCTAACTGGCAGCTCCTCCACATAAAACCCAGGCAAATTCAGTGTAATTAACTATCTTTTCTTTACTTCACTGCTCCATCCCTCTATTCCACCTCTTGACCCGACAGGGATATCTAACTTGAGGGTTTCGAGTCCCTTCGCATCCACTAAGAATGGATGACCGCTCATCCCACCAGCGTTCGCTCGCTTCTCCGGATTAAGTTCAAGCATGGGCAACAAGAAATCGGAAATTTCGTTCGCATCTTTTTCGCTAAAATGATATTTCTCGCGAAGAACGTCGGGGAGAGCCCAATGGCGAAGTCGGTGGATATTCCGGAGTTCGCCCTTTCTGTTAAAGATTTCAATGGACCACTTCCCTGCCATACATAGATGCCGTGGGAAATTACCACACAGCTCTATTATTTGTGCGATGTGATCATCGTCTTTACCATATTTCGTTCCTTGCTGGGGATCGAAAAGGTAGTCGCCGGTTATCAATTCGAATACCTAGACACAGTTTAGTTCCTATTCCCGATTCGCCTCCATCAAAAGAGCCTTACCATGCATGCCATGCTCCAAGTATCCGTGCTGGCACCCCACTTTGCGCCTAGAATAACTTCGGGCGAGCGGTACTGCCGGGTCTGGATATCGTTGGTGAAGTGATGATTTGTCCAGCAGGCATTTCCAAGATCCGCAATCTTCACTTTGATCATATCATTCGGGAAGGGCGTTTCTTGGGTTTGTTCCGATTCTTCCGTAGCTTTTTCGAGGTTGATTCCGGATATAGCACCTGTGAGCAGTTCTCTGTAGATATATTTCATATTAGCACATTGACCCCACCACCACTAAAAAGAATTTGCCCTCTAAAACGTACGCGGTTTTTTCTCTTGCTTTGTTGGCGGACTCTGGATCCAGATGGGTCGAGCTGTCCGACGAATCCATAAATGTGCTTAACGAGCTATGACTGTGTGTCTTCGATTTCGGGACAAAGAATGGGTTCGAGCCGAATGTTGTCGCTACGGGTGATGGCAGCGGCTGGCTACCAGTTATCAAGGTGCGCCTCCGTCTCCTATTCGAAGGCCTCTCTGGTTTCGTTTTATCCCCATTGACCTTCGCCGTATCGCCCTCCACGAGCCGCACAATCGACTCCACGTCTCCAATCTCGATGAGCACGTTCTCCGGTTTTAAATCCGTATGAATGATCCCGCATTCCCGATGCAGGTAATCAAGGCCCAGGAGCACCTGTTTTGTAATTTGCTTGACAAGTTGCATTGGAATTCCCCTATGATTCCATTTCTTGATCAAACCCAAAAGGTTCTCCCCAAGCACCTCGAATACCATGCACACATGAGTCCCATTCGGGCCCTTATGCTCGAATGAATCCAGTAGCGAGACCACGAATTGCCTACCAGGGTGATCCGGCTTCGCGGTAACGATCTTTTGGAGTAACTTGATTTCGTCCAATGCTGTTTCCGTGTAATGTGCAGCACTACGCACCACTTTTAGGGCAACATGTCGACCAGTTTCGTTGTCCCTAGAGAGCCAGACGGTGGAGAAATGACCCCAACCGAGCTTCCTTATGACCGTATACCTCCCATCCTTGAATTGCTCGCCGACTTCCACCGGATGATAACCTCCCTTGCAGTAGTCTTCGAAATCCTCCTCATCGGCTGTAACTTCATTTTCCTCCTCCGAGTCGTCTGATTGTTGCCTGGCTTGGGATTCCGGGGTAGCGGCCGTGGTATTATACGCCTGTGACGGGGGGCCATCTGAAGGCTCAGCGAGGGTCCTTTTTTTATTTCTCATGATGTCAGTGTACGTGATTGCTGGAGGAGGAATTGCTAGAGAAAAGTTTAAAACTCCGGGGGCTGCTGTAGAAGCGAGGCCAGGACAAACAGGTAAAGTTAAAGACATGGTGGCTTTCGAACGGGGAGGAGAAGGAGATCGGAGATCGAGAGCTATTCGCGGATCCTGAAGTATCCACGTTTTGCGTGTCTCGGGTTCAACGATAACGAGAAGCAAATTTGTGATTTAGGGAGGATATAAAAATAGGCGTTTTTTTCGGGGACATTATTTAAAGAATGCCAAACAGGGAAAAAAAAAAAGAACTCGAGTGAGGCGACTGTGACTTACGGGTTCGCCGCGATGTACTGGACTTGAGCTATGCTATCAGCCTCCCCGACAACTGGCTTGCCGTCGGCCGTTATGATAGGTCGTAATTCTTGGCCCTTTCTCTTCTGGCCCTGAAGAGCCATGTTGTCAGCAAAAAAAAAAATGAAGACAAAAATAATGGAAACCAAAAGACAGTTAAGAGAGAAAGCGAAAAAAAGAGGGTACCTTTTTCAAGTCCCCATTGACAAGGGAATCTGTCGCCACAGCGCCGGGTTGCGACTGATGCTGCTGAGGGGTCTGGACATGATGTTGTTGAACTGTCGGCACGGTTTTCGTAAGCTGCGGTCTGACTGCCGGCTGTTCCATCTTGAGATACGTGATTTGTGGCGGGGTGAACACGGTGAATTTTATGGGAAAGGGCTGACCCAAGAAAAGGCAGCACCCTAAATTCTACCCAAGAAAATAGTCGAAAAACTAAGTAAAAAAGAAAAGGAGAAGACGACGAAGAGGAATAAGGTGTCTGTAAATAGTGGTGGTGGTAGTGGTGGCGGTAGTAGTAGTAGTAGGAGTGGTGGTTTTGAAACGATGAGGGGCTCTCCGTATCCGGGAAGAACGGGAAAACCAAGAGTCGGAATTGAAGTATTTCGGGGTTTCGGAGAATACTGTAGAAGCGGAAGGATATATGGAATGGACGGCGAGGGAGACGGCGAGGGAGACAGAAGTGGAAGTGAAAGAGCGAAGGGAAGCGAGGAAGAATGGGGGAGTTATCGATTAGAAGCGGACCTCGATGTGCTAGCAGCAGCTCAAGGAGGAATGTGTCTGTCCTGTCTGTCCGTTTGGCAAAGCAGGCTGTTTGTCAAGAGATATGTTTAAATTGTACGTAGTTTGGCTTTAGTACTTAAGTTATGTCCCCCAGTATCGGTTGGGAGGGAATAAAAATCTGGCGAATAGCGTAATCAACGGGATCCGATGCTGCGGGTCGCTTTTGTTCCAGGCAGGAATACCCTCTTCACACGCTTGTTTCAGCGCTAGACCTGGAGGTCGTGCATATGATATGATGAATGTGGGTATGGGTATGTGCACTTTGTTTTGTATGTGGGTTCCCAGTTCGAGATATGTCTGTTGGTGTAGACGAGAGGTTGATGATGAAGAGGAGATGATACGGACGGATGGACGCAGAGTCTTCGATATTGAAGGTAAGGTACCTTGGGAGGTAGTCAGTAGTCCTGTAGGGCAGTAGAGTATAGTAGAATGGCTATATAAGGTGCCTTATACGGTAGGCTGTAATTATAAGCGCTAGAACCGGACCCATCAACTACAACTTCAACGATGCACAACCATGCATGAATAAAGTAATAAGTAAGTACTTGAAAAAAAGATAAAAAACCGACAGTCGAAGTTTGTAAAAAAATTTCTAGAACAGAGGATACAAGAGAGATAGAATGATTTCGTCAAAAAGCATTCCTCGCCTGCCTTGCTTTGCCCTGTCATAATGCCCGCTTTCGCGCAGGAACCAGCCTCTCGTTTGGGCACCCGATCACATTCACTTTTCGCCAAACAGGTACCTGCTTAGCTATCTTATTCACTATATAATTCAGGTACTCGAGGTATGTAAGTAAGTACTTCTGGTAGGTATCTTAGTACGTATATCCCTACCTACAATATGTGTGTGAAGATGAAGATATCCTGATTTTGTTAGGACGAGAAAGAGGCCCACCTGCCCTTCATGAGCACCCCGCACAAGCTCGAGCTCCTGAATTTAAACCTTGTTCCTCCTATGGCTATGATGTGATGGGATGGAAAGGCCCATGTTTACACCATACACAATACAAGGGACAAACAGTCCCATCAGTTACCTCACTTTTCTTCTTCTTCTCTAAGATAGTGAAGTGAAGGATGTCCGGGTGTATGTATGTATGCGAAGCGGGGTGCATTTCACCCAGTCACTTTAATCTATCTGCGAACATCCACTCTATCTACCCGCGATTTCATTAAGAGGCTGGAAGCATCTACTTCAAATATGTTATCCTTGAGTCTACAGAAGAACAGATTAGTATGGGATCTTATTTTTTTTACCTCAGCGCGAATTTGCAAGCCCTCTAGCGTCCTTCTACGGATTATTTTTGGTGTGTCCCTAATAATTCGAGTTCACGCGAATTCGAATTTGCAAGGATTAGTCCAAGCATGTCATGAACATGTACCCTCACTAAGGTTTACTGATTGTATTGACTTTTGGCTACCTCTCGGTATAAAAAAAAAGATACTTGCACTTATGTCCTTTTTTGGCGCCCGAGTGCCCGACACCTGCAGATATCGATCGAAATACGGCCCAAATCCTTGGCAGGAATAGATTTAAACATCTGGCCTGAGTGTTCTCCTTCTCTTCCTTGTTTCTCTCTTTCTTAGAAAAAAGCGGGGCGGAAGTCGGTCCTTACGATCCCGAACCGCCAGGTCTGAGTTCGACATTCGCCAACCGGAGTATCTCTGGAACGAAACCAGCCACAATATACAGTACCATGAGATACTTGTGGCCAATGGGCGTCTGGGAACGAGACTAATGTGTACGAGGTACTTAGGTATTATACTATCCTCAAAATCTAGATAATGTAAATTAGATATCTTGTAATTATTAATCCCAATCTGTGCCGCAAAACCACTCTGGTAAGAGGATTGTTATGCAGGACCCAATAGAATCCTCCAGACGCACCACAAACCGTGGACTTACATACCCAACCAACCCCAACCAACAATTGAATGATAATGACATTGTGCTTTTTTCTGTTCACCAATACCCAAATACTTACAGGGCTCTCCCCGGTTCGATTCCATACCTTACACACTCGTAAGTACTTCCTTAGGAAGCTATATATAGACGCTAAGTGCTGACTTGGTTAAATCTATTCCTTCTGCCAAGCCGATTAATGCCAATATTAACTACTGTCATATTAACTTAAATCGAAGAATTCGTGATATAAGGATATAATATTAGCGTCGACATCTACCTCAGAATCCTTAAATTCGCTCCATAAGAGCTTGAAAACTAATAGGTGACAGATACAATACAATTTCCTCCTTTATTGATATGATATACATACGGCTATACAACGTACGTATAGAACATAACGCCTGCTTGCCAATGAACAGGGCAAAAGACATAATAATATACCCACATCGAAGCAAAAATACTTACTCATGATAAAAGGACAAAAGCCATGCTAGCCTGGTAGGGTACTGCATCTTTTGAAGCCAAGCTTCACAAACCAAATTCCAAAAACAGAAAATCAAATGGGAAACAAATCGAAAGCAAGCAACCTGAATATAAGATACAGTTGAATATTAATAATGCAGAAGACACACGTATACCACATTTCCCAAGCTCACAATATGATACTTATGACCTAAGCTTAAAACAACAAACGTATGATAAATGGATCGATACCTTTTGCACAGACACACACTGCAAACAAGAAACAATAACGCTTCTCTCACCCCAAAAAGAGTAGACGGGGAGAGGGCGAAAAAAAGATACATTTACCCTTGAACACTCAACCCGTTCGAAGGATGTCCGTATTTATTCCCAAGGAAATAACTTGACTGTCCTCCTCGAGTCATGGCATCAAACATTTGCGCCTTCTCGTTAGCTCCCCCGGCAAGATAATTGTATCCGCTGTAATAAAACCCGAGCATAACAGTCAGATATGACAGACATAGGAAGGAGCCCTAGTTCATCTTAGTTAGCCCTTATATTATCTTCCCTTCGGAAATCATTAAACAAACCTTAAAGTAGTTGGATTTCCCTTCATGGATGATGTTCGTCAACATCAAGACACACAGCAAAACCGTCACCATATCCCATTGCGGGAAGATCAATCTACCATCACCGACCATTAGCCATCCCTAAATACATCACCCAGAATAAAAGGAAACCTACGTGAACATCTTGTTGTACCGATCCTGATCCAAAACATTTCCAGTGGTCCACGCAGTCCATCCCACCAACGCCGGCATCTGCAACAAGCACACCTGCAAGGCATAAGCCGACCCAATCTCCATACTCAAAGCCACATTCCCATTCATCGCAAATGAAATAGCGTTCAAGAATTCCGTAGTATTCGGCACCAAAGCGAACAACGTAATTCCCAGTAGTTTCTCATCAATATTCGAATTCTCAAGCACAACATCCACGGTGCTAACCAAGATCTCCGCAACAGCAGCGTAGAGCACCGTAGCCCCGCAAAGGATAACCAAACTCTTTGTGCGACTCCAGTTTGGCGCATCATGCCCTGCGGCGCCGCCGTGCGCGGCGGCCTCAGTGACAGCGTTCTCAGCGATTTTTTGCGAAACTTTCTTTGGATGTTCCGAGGAACTAGCCGTGCTCGCGCCAGCCTCACCACCCCGATATCCTGCGTTTACGGACACTGAAGCCGCAGCCGTCGCAACCATCTCAGCCACCCCGCGAACCAGGGACTCATTTTCTGCTGTGGAAAGCGATGCAAAGGGCAACTGATGCGGCAAATGTACAGGCTCGCGAGAACCTCCAGCACGCCCTGTTGTAGTGGCGGATTCCTGGGTTGATGCCAGCTGCTGTGTCGAACTCTGGGCAGATCCTGCGGACAATCGAGTCAACCCAGCCGAATTCAAAGTTTGACCCAGCACCCGCTTATAGACAGGAGATTCCCGGATCGATGTCGCACCGTTGACACGCTGTGCTTCTGGGAGTTTACCAGCTGATTCGCTAGGCTGTCGCGGCTTCTGCGACTGAGAATGTTGGGGGTGAGGCGGTTTCTCAGGTGTCGCCCAAATCAGCTGTGCATGAGTCTTCAATGTGAACAGACACCCGATGACATAAGCCATGACGAGAAGCGCCGAAGCCGTGTAACAGAACGGCTGAACAGCTTTGGCGTAAAATGGGTCATCAACCGAAGGAGGCTGCGTAAAATAACACCTTCGACAGTCTTCCGTTCTTGAAATCGTCATCTCGTCGTCGTCACAATCACGGCATTTCAGCTCATACTAATAGCACAAGTTCGTTAGCTTAGCCCATGAACCTAATCATCATCAGTCCCACCATTTAGTTACTAACCGTTCCGTAAATCTGATAGAACAATGTCGGGGCAAATGCTCCGATCACAGCAAACAGTAACATCGTCATCGTAGCCTCCGCACTCTGAGCGTTGAAATGCTGAGTCTTCCTGAACACGGTACCCGCGCACATCGAGAGGCCAGGCATCAGGAGAATACCAGCCAGGATACTTCCGACGATACTGCCCTCGACAAGTCTACCCTTCCCTTGTGACAATGCAATACAGTATAGGAAGACCTCGACGATAGTCGAAAAGAATGCGTTCAGCACACTGGCTAGACCCATCGATGACTGCGCGGACACTGAAGCAACAGCCAGCCCGATAAAATAGGCAAGCGGGATAATGGACAACAGGGCTAACACAAACAGCGTTGAAGAACTCGTGAGAAATCCGTGGTAGTCGAACATCTTGTGCAGGACCCAATAGTCGAAAATTACAAATACCACAACCAGCATCAAGTTGATGAGGAAGATATTAGTACCATCTACTGTATACTTGTAGTATTTCCACCCCACCGCTCTGTACGTGCAAACCAGGACTGGTGAGTGATCATCTCTCAAGCGACGTGTTTGGCTAGAGTGGAACGATAGTGCTAGGGGGTGTCTCCTGAGGTGCGATAGAAGTATTCCGTTCACGCGGGCCATCGGAATAGTGAAAACAATAATCCAGCAGATAGTTGAGACCAAAAACAGCATTGGGCCTACATAATGTTAGTTAGGAAAGCCAAAAAAAAAAAAAGATCAGGCATAGATACTCACCGATAAGCCCGTAAAACAGAATGTAGAACGTAACACGTCCTACGGTCCATTTACCACGCCCAAACAGTCTCCGTCTCTTCCCTGTGTTCGGTCGGTTGCCCGAGTCAACTTCGTCACCACTGATCAGGCCAGTCCGTTCGTTCGACCCATCGATCGAGTCAGCCTCGCTAATGTTATCCAAGCCATTCCGGCCTTGTCCCACCAAGGGATGCGGTGTAAGGGGCCCGAAGAACAATCTACCCTCCTCAATGTCACCTGCCTGCCACTGTTCGTATTCGCTGATACTTCTACCCTCACCTAGGTCCTCGTCCAGATAATTCTCGTCTTGGCTAAGCTGGATATACTGCCCGAACGGATAGAGGAAGTACTTCGATAATCCCCGCAAAAGCCGCGAGTACTCTTTGCCGCTTCTTGTAAAAGTCAAGAAACATATCGCTGCCGCTACGAAGGCGACGGCAGACATCCACCAGCCGACTGTTAAAGACCACATGAAATTACCGATCTGTTGGATCGTGCCCATATGGGCTCCAGGGGCGGAGTGAACGTCCTCCTCTGCGAGTTTCTGCACCGAACGGTCCTTCTTGTATAGCGAAGACTTCCAAATTTTGACACCGAAGGGGTGGGTCTCGTTGATAGCTTCTTGACGATCCTATTATACCCGTTAGATCAGCTGTCTACACCAAATAAAACCTTAACTAGCACGTAATCATACCTTCAAGGTCTGCTCTCCCTCCTCCACATGCTCCTCCTCCTCGCTTCCAGGTGTTTGATCCATTTCTTCTTCAAGAGGAAGCACCTCAACTTCATTATCCTCGGCAGGCTCAACAGCTTGTCTTGTAGCTGTAGGACTCAAAGCGTCTTCCTCCAACAAGGTCTCCGAAACTGCTGCTGGTAGGCTCCCAGTCTCTCTTCTCCGCAATGATCCAGGACCACTACCACCACTCTTTCTCCCTGTGCTTATTGACCCCCTTGAAGCTTCCACCCGCTGCTGCTGGTGTTTTAGTCTCTGGTCCTCAAGAACCTCTTCTTCGTTATCGTCTACCGAGTAGGTATGCTTGCGATGGCTGGACAGTCGTCGGGTAGGTGTAGGGCGGTTTAGTACAGGTGGTGCTGATGGTCTATCTCGGCGTTCTCTAGCAGTAGTCGTAGTACGCATGCTCTCTATATTACAACCAAATTATAATGTTAGCCTCAGCTGTCCTATCCCTCAAAATATTCGATTTTGGTAACTTTATAATGTGATATAAATACAGACGCGCCTACCTTCATCTCCTCTGTAGTCTTCTGGCGCCACAATCGTCACCTTGGGATGATCAGACCGAGTGGTCGTAGTAGCTATAGTCGGCGTGCTCTCCGAAGGTCCAGGTTGTTCACCATCGTGTTCTTCTTCATGGATAGTAGAAATGCTGCCTGCCGGTGAGGCAGGTCGGGCTGGTTCCGCCATGACCCTTTTAGATGAAATAGCTCAACAAGCCCCTTCAACCTTTTATTCTCAAAACTCGTAGCACGACACGGTGGTATGCTTCTTTTCACAACATATAAAAAAGGAAAGAAAGAAAGAAAAGGAAACCGAATTTTTACAAGTGGTGGGTTTGCTTGCAGCGGTAGTTATGCCTTAATATTTAACGAGTGTAACCGTCGGCCAGTCGCTGAATGGAAAGTCACCGGTTGGACGATAATAATAGGACGTCATAGATTCATGAACGATATTTAAAATGGTAAGGAGGTTAAATCGGAGCCTCGTTACGGTGACCAGAAGAGATGCAGACGGGGGCGAGTTTTTCTATTTAGGATGATGGAATCTCCTACTATCAAGTACGAGGTGTGGTCAGATGAGGTCGTTCGTTCATACAAATTCTTGTTTGATAACGGAAAACACCGCCATAGAGACGACAAAAGGGCTTACAAAGCCACAGACAGATGACTTTGGTGGGAACAATAAGGGCCGGATTAGGAGTCGTCCCAAGGACTATGATATTACTGCGGGAGGGGTTACTGTATATTGTGTATGGGTACATGCATAGATCGACTGATGGAATGAAGGGACAAACTGATGGAATTGGATCTAAACAGGGAGAATTAGAGGTCAACATACAACAATTTAATTCGTGAAAAAAAGGCCTTAAGAACCCCTCGAAGGCAAGTTCCAAAGAAGATATCGTCGACTTCGGCTCTCGGATGAGAGATTATTATGCAATGAAAACTTCAGACCGGAGAAAAGAAAAGAGAAAGGAAGAGGAAAACCCAGCCCTTCCCGGTCCTCAGAAACGGGAAACCTGAAATGACGACCAGCCTGCATGTTTTTGGTGATACGCGAAGTGGGCCGGGATGCTGCCACCAGAGGCCCTCTGATTGGCTTCCGCTCCCAAACCTAGCCCTCGACAAGAAGCAAGCCGGCATGAGCATGGCGGCCGCCAAGGTATTTCGTGCATAGCGTGGGACAACCTATCATGATCATTCTAAAGGATATCCGGATATCATACTACATACTGCGTATGTACAATATCGTATCATATCATCCCTTCTATTAAAAGCGACGGGAAACATCGAGACGGAAAAAAAGATCGTGCCAATGTTGAAATCAAGCCAATGTCAGGCGGGTTTTCGAACCGGAACTCAGCCCTATTCAGCATGGTCGCTGCGGATCTTATCGTTCAGACACGCTTTCTTACGCCGCATGACCTCTTCGTAACGTTTGACCCCTGCTCAAAGATTGCACCCGAGCTCGTTCAAGAGGGTCGGTCCATTCGGTCGCACAATAACGGTGCTGGTGGTCACACGGGGCTTGTAGGATTGCGGCTTTTACTGAAAGAATAATTCTGTTAAAGATAGTATAATATAATGGAATAACTCGTTATGCACGGGAATATGAGGGGAAATGCATTTTAGAAAGTTACAAAATACAACAAATATAACACCCCATCACAAACGCCATGCATGCTTCAATACAATGCATACCATGCGAATGAAGGGTATAGTATAGTAAACAACTTCAAAAGGAAGAAATGGCGATTATAAAATATATAATGAAAAGCAATAAAGGCAATAGATCATGCATAATACTCATCCTCCAGAAGAGGAGTTTTAGTAGCAGTAATAAGCTCCGGTGTAGCCTCTCTGCTACTAATACTAGAAACTTCGGTGATATCGTGGAGCAGCGGAATAAATGAAGTATCCGGTACCGCGCCTGCGATGTTGGCGCAAGTTTGAATTTACAAGAGGATCAACGCCCGTCATAGCGACGTTATTAGTTTTATTTTCGCTATACGCCGCTTTACGAATCGACAAGTCGAATTTAAACCCCTTCGCAGGCTCGTTTTCCTTCTCTTCAGTAGGATCCATTTGGTATACATCCTCAGCATCAAAACCCCACCCTTCGGAAGGACGAAAGATGGATGTATTGCGTGGAAGCTTCGATGACATGAGAATTTCTTCGGAACCGGGTGGAGTATCCATACCAATCGGATCCATGTCCTCGTTGCTGTAACCGTAGAGCTTCTCGATAAGTGATTGCTGGAAACATAGCGGACATCTGAGTGGTTATTGTATTCGTCATAATGCCCGAATCCCCCACCACACGCTGGAGATGGTGCGCCTGCGAGGAGGGACATACGAGCAGAAGAGTGCTTGACATCACCTCGATCATCGTAGTCCTCCCCTGCTATTGATGCGGATCCCGACGCCGACTCCATTGCCCCTCCTGCCTCCCGATGAATTAGATGAAGCAGCGCCTGTAACAGATGCGCCACTGACGGGTGAACCCGCCGAGTACCGTGTACCAGCATCTACCGAAGACGGTCGGCAGTCATGGTACTGCTGGTGTTTCATCTTGAAAAGGTCGGTAGGCAGCCTGTTGGCACTATGCCTCAATTTTTGCTTCCATTCTTTGTTCTCACCCAAATCCACCGTTGAGTTACGAGACTGCACCACCGGTGCAGTGGGAGGTTCTTCGCTTAACGATATATCGAAAATGTTAAGAGGTATATGATGAACGGGCTACGCTGGAGTGGGAGAGAACAAAAGCTTCAAAGTGAAATAAAATAATACTAGGCCTATGATAATGCAGTGGAATGAACAGAAACGAAGATAAGTCTCACGTCAGGATATACGGTACCGCCCCTTAAGCCTTGGTCAAGTCCGATGGGGATTCATCTTCCTTTAAATGCTCTTTTCAACCGAGTATTCACGATAGATGTTAAGAGTTAGACGGAGAAATTGATGAAAAGGTTGGGTTTCCCTTTTGTGTTCAATGACATATGTCTTGCTATAGACCCGGGGAACTTTAGCCTCTAGAGCTTATATGATCGCTGCATTGGGTCTGTTCCCAACTCTATCCTCTGGAATCCATCTATGGGTATCAGATCGACCGAACAACTTTGATCGCATCTTGATGAAGGTTCAACCGAATTTAAACTTTTGGCTAACGACTAAAGTAAAACTCCGACAGACTGGTTAAAGCACCAACGATTTATGTACCTGACGATCCCGAGATCCCATCGTGAGAACTTGTAACTTTAAGATAAGGTTGCAAAGGGAATGACTCGGGAGGGACCGGGGTATGCATACATGTTTTAACAGAGAGTATCTTCATCCGAGATACTAATAGACTCTATCCCTTCTGTCTACTTGGCCTACCCTTCCTCTTCTTGACTACCACAGCCTCCTCGATACCAGATCCGGAGGAGTCCGAGCCCCTGAATTCCCCGTCTGTAGTTCCGTCTTCGCCATCTTGATACACAACTCTATCCCCCTTGGCGGGTTTTGACTTTTTCTTTGACTTCGACCTCGTGGTCTTAGCATCTGCCGTCTCTTGCTGCTGCTGCTCCTCAGCAACCTTTCCAATAAGTTCCTTGACCTTGGGTTTGCCGTTTTCCGCGCCACACCGGCCGCAAATGTACCGGACGTCTTCAATGTTAGTGGTACCTGGTGGGGCAAGCCCGTTGACCTGTCTGCAATTGGAACAAATCAATGCGTAACGATTTTTTGCAGACATTTCATCCTCTCCTAAGAGGACATCCAAGAAACGGTCGTACCATTGCGGCTGTCTCGGTTCTTCGGGTGGAGGGGGCATGTACTGGCCCATTGGTATACCGCCCATGACTGGAGGTATCCCACCCATCATGTGAGGGGGGAAGATACCCGGTGCGAATCCTTCTGGTGGAGGAAATTCGTGCGGTGGGAGCTCGTGCGGCGGGATTTCGTGTAGAAGTGGTGTTCCAGGACGATCATCATGTCTCTGCTCTGTCTGGAGACGGCTTGGCGAGGGGCTTGCAGTGTTTCCCTTTTGACCCCTCTGGGCCGGCCCATGTCGTTTCCTCAAAGTTCCCGGTGGAGTATTAGGTTGAGGTTCGGTGCGTGCTTGATTGGGACCGTTCCCTTGCGGTATAGGGGGGGAATTTGGTTCGGCTCCGGTGGTAGTAGAGGTCTTGGTGTATTTGTCCAACAAGGCTTGAGTGGAATCGTACTTTGTGACAGCCTTCAACTTCTCGATGGTCTCCTTCTGCTGTTCACGGTATGTCTCCAGCGAGGTTTCCACGTTATGGACCCTCCACTCGTAGTACCGTTTAATGCTCTGACGGATGACGTAGACCCTGCACACCAACCTATTAGCCACCATGTCCCGAACTAAAGGGAAGACGTAAATTGGTGCGTACACGAAAGGGGAACCTCCAAGGACACCTATCTGGTAGATGTTGGCATTTTCGAGCCTGACGACGAGAGTGAGGATGCTAGTGTAAATCACCCAGGCGATGAGCGTGTAGAGAGTCCAGAGACCTTTTATCCGTCTTCCTCTGGTTCGCAAACGAATAAGTCGCTTCTCGTGGTCGAGTATCTGAGTCGCGAGGGAGGATAGTTTCTTTTCAAAGGCATCAGGAGAGTTGTCCTGCTTTGGGAAATGTTAGTCTCATCTCGAGGATGTTTATTCTCATGTAGATACCAGAGTGTACTGTACATACGCCGCCAAAGGGCCATAGTGAAACCATGGCTTCGGCCCCAAGAGAGCCACCGCCGTCTGAAGGAAAGGAACAGGATAAAAACGACGGTATTCTTTAAGGAGTATGATTGTATCGTCAGAAGGACCGGATGGTGTAGTTAATTAAGTAGTCTGGAGGAAGGAAAATAAATGGAAAAAAGAGAGGGACAGGGGACTAAGAGGGGCACAAATCTGGGGTTTCGTGGCCATAATTACTTGTAGAGAATATAGGAAACAGTTATTATCACAAGCCGGCTTGTCGAGAGGGCAACAACACAATCTCAGAACAACCCCAACGTCACTTTGCCTTGCCAAGACTTTATACTGTGTCCAATCTTAGATTAGATTAGATCCTCATGTACAATTACATTAACGACTCCACAAATTGCCCGTTCCATTGCACTAATCTCAGGTACAGATACTTATCCGCCAACCTCTCAAATACCTTGTACTCTGTAGATTAGGTAGATGCATAAGAGGAGAGGAAGTGTGGTCACGTTTTGATCTCCACAAAGTAATCTGAGCGCGACCCGACCTCCGTTCGCTTACACTATAACTAAGCCTCGAGTGCTAAGCTATTAACGAAGACCCCGGCAAGCTCCCCTTATTCATTTCGTACCTACCGTTATACCTATAGCATTCATTCATTCATTCACTCATATCACAAACGACTCTCAAACTCCGAATCTCCCGTAGAGTCTAATCTAGATTCTCCCCGTCGCGAAATACTTCAATACGCCGTGGGAAAAAAAAAAAAAGTGGCGCTTTAAACCTGCACCAGCTGGTTCGACCTCAATAGCTTGGGAGAAGAACTACCCTCCACGACCTGCCGCCGCCCGGCAACCGTTATTTTGGAAATTGACGGAATAGCCCGACGAAAGCCCATCATGTCTTCTATGCGAGGTAGATACTTTGCTCCTGCTTCAATCCGTCCAAGGTCCCAGTTCTGAAATGCTAGTTATGCAGGATTGGTGCAGTTCATCGCGGACCTTAGGAACGCCCGCGCCAGAGAGCTGGAAGAAAAACGCATAAACAAGGAACTGGCCAATATACGGTGTGTCTAGCCTTGTATCTCCTACATCTGAAGACTTTTAGTTCTAATTGTTCCTAAAGGCAGAAATTCAAAGGTACAATAACCGAATAATAATGCATCCACTCGAACCCTGTAATGAACGACGAAGTGCAGGTACTGATAGTGTCCAGATGGCGGTCTTAACGGATACCACAAGAAGAAATACGTCTGCAAGGTTGGTATCCGTTTTCATCCCGGTGTGATGGGTGGTCGCTAATCTCTCTCAAAAAAGCTCCTATATATCTACATCCTCGGATGGAACGTCGACTTTGGCCATCTAGAGGCTGTCAGCCTGATATCCGCCAATAAATATTCGGAAAAGCAGATCGGATACCTTGCCGTTACCCTTTTCCTAAACGAAAATCATGATTTGTTACATCTCGTCGTCAACAGTATCAAAAAGGATCTTATGGACAACAATGAGCTGTTCAACTGCTTAGCTTTACACGCGATCGCCAACGTTGGAGGAAGGGAGATGGGAGAAGCTTTGAACACCGATGTTCACCGACTTTTAATATCACCGTAGGTCAGGACGAATCTTATGAGTGTGAATCATGCTGACAAAGATGGAACAGGACATCAAAATCTTTTGTAAAGAAAAAGGCTGCTCTCACATTATTGAGATTGTACAGAAAACATCCTGGGATAGTGCAGGAAACATGGGCGGAGAGAATAATATCCCTAATGGACGATTCGGATATCGGAGTGTGTCTGTCGGTGACCTCGTTGGTCCTAGCCCTCGTGCAAGATAACCCTGAACTTTACAAGGGATGCTATGTCAAAGCGGCCTTTAGATTGAAGAAGGTTGTGGTGGATGATGATTATACACAGGACTACCTTTACTACAAGATCCCATGTCCCTGGCTACAAGTCAAACTTTTAAGGCTATTACAGTACTACCCTCCTTCAGGTACAGTGCCTCCGCTCTTTACGGTTTTGTTTAGAGGCTAACATTGGCTAGACGATGGCAATGTGCAAAACATGATACGGGAAACCTTGCAAAAGATTATTGACCTGTCGTCCGATATGCCTAAGAATACTCAGCAAAACAATGCGCAGAACGCCATTCTCTTCGAAGCCATCAACCTAGCCATTCATATTGGTACCGAAACCGGAATCATGGTCCAGATCATAGTTCGCCTGGGCCGATTTATCCAATCTCGAGAAACCAATGTGAGGTACTTGGGCCTGGAAGCGATGGCCCATCTAGCTGCAAAATCAGATAGTTTGGAGCCCATCAAGAAGCATCAGAACACCATCATCGCATCGCTGAGAGACAGAGATATCAGTGTTAAGCGAAAGGCCCTCGACTTGCTGTACAGCATGTGCGATTCCACCAATGCCGGAGTCATCGTAGGGGAACTACTCAAGTACCTTCCCAATGCCGATTACGCTATCAGAGAGGAGATGGTGCTCAAGATTGCTATTCTAACGGAGAAGTACGCCACCGAATACCAATGGTACGTTGACAACTCGCTACGGCTCATAAGTATGGCTGGTGAGCATGTCAGCGACGAGGTCTGGCAGAGAGTCATTCAAATCACGACAAACAATGAGGAATTGCAGGTTTATGCCGCCCAGACTATCCTTGGGTTGGTTAAAGGTCCGCAGTGCCATGAAACTTTGGTCAAGATTGGAGGTTACCTGCTTGGCGAGTTTGGACATTTGATTGCAGACAATCCGGGATGCAGTCCAATCGAACAGTTCATGGCTTTACAATCAAAATTCAATGGATGTTCTTCAGCCACAAGGGCTATCATCCTCTCAGCCTTCGTCAAATTTGTCAACCTCTTCCCGGAAATCAAACCGCAGCTCGTGCAAGTGTTCGAGATCTATAGCCATACTCTGGATTCAGAGCTCCAACAACGGGCTTGCGAATATCTAGCCCTGGTATCCATGCCCACCGACGACCTGCTCCGAACGGTCTGCGACGAAATGCCACCGTTCCCCGAAAGGACATCCGCATTACTCTCTCGATTGCACCAGAAGGCAGCCGCGACAAGCGATAAGAGGACATGGGTTATCGGTGGCAAAGATGCCAACCTCGATTCCGCCAACTTTGACTTGAAGCTAAATACAAGTCTCAAGCGGTCATTCACGAACTCCAACGGGACACCTCTAACGGCAAATGGTAGCTCCAGCGCGCTAGCATCGGACCTCGCAGGGTTGCAGATCAACGGCAGTACTCCAGCCGCCGCGGCTCCAGCACCAAAACCCACCAATCTTGCATCCGCAGAGCATCTTAGCCCTGACTGGCAGATTGGATTCAATAGACTGTTGATTAGAAACGAAGGGGTATTATATGAAGACGTCCAGATTCAAATCGGTTTGCGATCGGAATTCCGAGGGCCAAAGGGTATAGTGATCCTTTACTTCACCAATAAATCGTCCTACGCCTATGGCTCCTTCACAACTACTATCAACAACCCTTCACGAAACGACCTAAGCTATACGACACAAAATATTCCGGACCCAAACATCGAACCCGACTCTCAAGTTCAGCAAATGTTGATATTCGAGGCGATTAATGTGTTCACAGAACCACCAACGATTAGAGTGTCCTACTTAGCTGGCGCGTTACAAGCAGTGACGCTGCAGTTGCCGGTTACCCTGCATAAATTTATGGAACCAGCAGAGTTGAGCGCGGATGATTTCTTTAAGCGGTGGAAGCAGATCGGCGGCGCGCCAAGGGAGGCGCAGAGGGTGTTTGGATTACAGGGGACGGGCAGGAAGATCGATGCAGCTAAGACGAGAAGGGTTGTCGAAGGATTCCGATGGGGCGTCTTAGACGGTGTCGACGCGAACTCAAAGAACTGGGTTGGTGCGAGCGTTTTGCATACGCTTCAGGGAGGCAAGTTTGGATGCCTTTTGAGGTTGGAGCCTAATTTTGAGACTTCGGTAAGTTCCTTGGATACCTTTTATTGTCGGGGAGGATTTGTCACGGTTTACTAATACCAACTGCAGATGTATCGATTGACGATTCGAGCCACGGATGAGAATGTGCCGCCGATAATCGCCAAGTCGATGGAAGGACGCTTGGCACAGGGCTTCTTCCCACAAGAAGTTATCAATGGACGTTAAGCAATGGGGGTTCTATTCCCTTTTACTCTTTTTTTTTTTTTTTTTTCAACAAGTTTCTTTTAATTGAAGATATTCAGCGATATGAAGTATGATATGGCACTCGGCATTTCAGCGAGCGAGATGTACGAGCAAATGAACCAAAAGCGAATGTTGAACTTAATCGTTCCTATGTTCTGTCTTTGTCTAATACTTTAACTAGTGCTTGATTTTGCTACTTTACCCTCCTTCACTTTTCGTACACTTATCATCCAGCGTTATTACGTACGTTATCATTACGATCCGGCTGCCTATCGACAAGGGGGAGGAGAGGTAGCTTGTTCAGTTGATAGGTTTGAAAGACCGAAAGGTCTTGTTTTTTCACATTATTAATCGTGGACAGAATCCTTTGGCTATGTCTATCCATGTCCAATGCCTAGATACAAGTTTAATGCATGCATGTTCCAATGATTCCTTTTGCTCTCAAACTCCATGGATGAATGTAAAATAGACAATTTAAGAAAAGTCTCCCACGGTAATAAACCTTCCATGATGCGGAATATAATCCTTCAAAAAAAAAAACAAAAAAAAAAACACAAAAGCAGTAAACAATCCCCCCCTATACATACAGATGATACAGATAAAAGAAAGAAAGAAAGAAAGAAACTCCACCCAATTCGTTACAATCTTAAACCCATGTTTACGTAATAATGGGCCGTTTATTTCAAATTGGTAAAATCAATCTCATGGGCCCGCAATCCGGCACCGCTCTTGTTTATTTCACAAGTGCAGCTATCTTTCGGTCTGCTCCCACAAGCACAGCTTTCGCCCTTGACAACAAGGTTTTCAGTAGCAGCGCGAGAGCAGGTACAAGCCTGAGCGGGGCGTTTCCCGCATGAGCAACGGGCACCGGTGACTTGGTTTTCCGACGCAGACTTGGAGCAGGAGCAGGCTAGGGCGGGTTTTTCTCCACAAGAGCACTATTCGCCTCGGTAGTTAGTAAGATGTTTCAGAGATACTGCAATGCAATGCGATTAGGGTGGTTGGATGGATTGATATGAAAAAAGTGACAGAGGGAAATTATTTTGGCTATTGATAGCATATGTACATTACACAGTGCATCTGTTAAAGAAGATAGACGGGAGAAAGGGCTGCGGCTGCAGGGGTTGTGGGTCTTGAATACAAGTAATGCCATTTTGCGGGGAAATGGTGAATTAATGGGACAAACATACTGTAGCTTCTTTGGCGCAGACGCAGTCAGCGGTCTTTCCGCAGCAGCTGGTTGGTTTTACGACGGTTGCCATTTTTAGAGGTGGTTTTTTGATAGCAGATGAGATGAAAGGCTGTGAAGGTTCTAGTATCTAAAGCAGAGAAGATAGTAGATGTATGAATGTATCTAAGATGTTCTTGAGGATCGATTGATTGGTATTGATGGAGATGGAAGGTTGAACTTATAGATGGGTACCTCGCTTTATAGACTGTAATGTGCTGGTCTGAACGAATGAGTTGATGGGTAATGTTTGTTGCTATCAAAGTTTCCCAATTTGGAAAGATTACCAATAGACGATATATTATTGGTTGAGATTGCCTCTAAAGTCAGGTGATAAGCGGTTGATCCGGCAATCAGCCAATTGGGTAAACTAATCTAATCAGAATCTTCAGATCTAATCTAAGATTATCTCGTCACAAATTGTACGGTATCTGATTGGCTGATCCTAAATACGAACACACAGCCTACGGAGCTTCGGCACAGCATGCAGAAACCCTAAACGAGAATCAAACAGGACTCCACACACAGCACCGATACAGGCGCTGTGTAAAGCCATGATTACGTATTCCAGGCGATGCTGGCCGACGTGAAAATGCTTTCTCGCTGTACGGATTCCAAAAGGCACTGGATTCGGATCCACGGATTGTACATGTATACATCTGTACGCTAGCATCTGATTGGTCGTTCGGGAATTTCCTTTGCAGCTCAGCGAAGGTATGATGTATTATACTTTATACACTGTATCTGTCCTTGTTAATAAGATACGCTGTGTACCGGACAATGCAATATAGCCAGGCTTCTTACCAGGTCAAGCCGAGTAATTGATTATGTAGCATTCGCCGAATGTATCCCTCTCTGGGGCTCCATCGCGACCAAGATCCTTTGGAGTTTCAGACAGACAAACCAACAACTAGCCAGCTTTACGACATACGCCATACGATACGGAGCTTACCATGTGGTCCACTGATTGAAAGCTGCTTGGCTGCAAACCGGCGCCTGGGAATTTCAAATTTCGCGGTCTCGTCGTCCCCCTTCGAGCTTCGGCTCTTCACGCAATTAACGTTAACCCCATCCTTATCCTGCTCGTGTGCCAAGGGAAGCTTGACAACCCCCCCCCAAAAAGATGTTAATGGCTGGGGTAACAGCTGAATAACCTGCCAGGTCAAAGGTCGGCTGAATTTTCTCTCGACCGAAAGGACCCCATCCTTGTCCTTGAGAGGGCTTGTTACGTAAGGCCATGCACGATGGGATTTGTTTCTTTTTTAAGTTCAACGGCTTTTACCTGCTCGTCGCTATGAACAATGTCCGAGGATTTCATGAGCCTCCCCATGCCCCCTCTTCTGTCCCCCCAGCTGTGCCTTGACTCGAGTGACTCGGTGTTCGCTGTATACTAGCGGCGGCCCTTTTCAACGGATCTTTTTTTTTTTCTGCCATATGTAAGCCCAGCTTGTGCAGACAGGCTTCGGACGAGGTGCAGCTTGGGCCGGGTTTGATAAGTCATCAAAAAATTAAACCAAGCTGCCGTCCCACCAGCTTCTAGGTCGGTCAAACAGTGGCAATCGAGATCGCAAAATGAGCATCGAATCGATGCACTCGATCTCTTGCCTCGTATATCTCCACCGTGGAAAAGAGAGGGCTTGGATATTGGCTATGGCAAAGCGAGTAAGGAAACAAGTAATCTTCAAATGCAAATGTCACATCGGTTCGAAGCATTCGACGTGGAGATGTCTTGCATGCAAACACCCCAACACTCTGTAACAGAAAGAAAGCAGGCAGGCGGTCTCGGGATCTCGTGGTGCTGGTAGGATTGAATCCTCAGTTTGGCAAGCATGGCAAGCAGTGGAACCAAAAGCACGACCACGACCCAGTGTAGCTCTCCCATTGGCAGGATCGAGGATCCAGATCTAGTAGCTGCTCGCTTCCTCGTGTTCCTCTAATTCTCAATTTCTCGAGCTCCGTTCAAGCTTGGGTAGTCTGCCAATGTGTAATTCTACACATCCTAATGTATGCGTACATTGTATGTAATAAAAGGCATGCCTGAAGTCCAAAAGATCTAATGTTGATGATTTATAGCGTGGCCTGTTCCCATTTCTATGAGGTTGTGAGTCAACAACCACGCGAGGCATTCAACGACGCCGTCAGCCCATTCGTCAGCCTGCAAGAAAGAAGAGGCCCCAACATCAGCATTACCATTACCATCATTACCTATCGTCACGTTACCGGTTATATATCGATATCTGCGTGTGGGTATCCGTGTCGTCTCGCTTCCTAAAATCCAAGTTGCAGCTACCGTTGTTATCAGTAATCACAAGTAGGTAATTTGCTTTGCCTCAGATCGCAGATTGCTTCTTGGTCGGGTAGACGCATACCTAAGCACGCCGCTACCTGCCAGGCAAGGGTTTCTCAACTGTGACCAAAAGCATACTTTTCATTATCCGAGTCCATATTTATTCGCAACGTTCTTCGCGTCATCGGATTGCTCATACCTTAACCAAGCTCGTCAGCTGAAGGCATTTATAAATCTTAAGAAGGGCCTTCATGAGAAACAAAGATCCTGATTACTTTGCAATTTTTTTATATTTATTTTTTCCCCTTGTTATCTAAAGGAAACAAGGCTTGCATTCAGCTTCGAGAGAACTTTGATATACTTATTCATACCTTTTAAAACCCGCGTTTCGTTACATTCCTGACGGGGTTTGCTGACTATCGAACCACCCTCAGATTACATACTTTTACATACATCCTAGTAGACTCCGTCGACGCCCTTTCGCTTGAGGGACGTGCATACACCGAGTACCTGTGTGGGTACTGACTCGGGCTGGATCAGTCAGCAGCGTGCTTCTTTTTACTAAGCACTCAATAAAACCCAGTGCGGGCCAACCGAACATTCTCCGGCGGACTTTGATCAGAACGAACAGGTAGGTTCAGTCCGGTTGTTCCTATCCTTTGTCAAATTGTGCCCACTGCCCTTACTCTATTTCCCTCCTACCTCCTAACCCCCCCAGGCAACATGTCATGTACACCGATACATTACATACGTATTGTCCAGGGCCGGGGTTTCAGGCAATCGCGAAGCACCGAAGCCAAAAACAAGGTTGCATGTGCCATTACGTTACTTTTCCCAACTGCTTTCCTTCTCGGAACCTCCGTAGTTCCGAGACTAGAGTGCCCAGTGAAATAGCCGTCAAATCTTAAGTAAGCAGCCAAGCAGTCGGGCAGCGGGCAGCGGTTGGGCAGAACTCTCTGGATGTGCGTCCAGCCCCGAGAGAAAGGGAGAGAGACAGCAAGTAGAGAGCGAAAGAGTATAGATATATATCTCTCCGACCGGTCGGTCGGCACCATCTTTTGCAAGGAGGTTGGAACATCCGCTCATTGTTCAGAGAGGGAAAAAAAGCTATTACTCAGCAAGCAAGGAATCTACTATCATCGTCATTATTTACTATACTATCACGAACCACCCCTGCTTCAAGTCGTCCTTCAATTTTATATAATAGCGAACAAGAACATTACAGTTTTTTTTGAGATCAAGGTTCTATATAATAGCCTTCGTCGAATACTTCTTCACGTATGTATGCATACGGACCCGCTTTGACTTTTTTTCTTCGCTGGTTTTCCTCTCGTGTAACGATCCCACTGCCTTCAATCCCCCAATACCCACGCATATACATTATTCCCATCTCACTTGCATCTGGAATCAAAAAAGAATCGGATTGTCTGCGATTGATTGTTTGAGTAAATGATATTTACTCATCAAACAGACACCGTCCTTGTTTCCCCCCTTCTTTCCCTACACAGTACCAGTTTTTGAACCTGCATACGTTCCCGTTGTGCCGACCCAGACACCAATCAGCCCTATCACGTCGGGCCCTTTTTTTTTTTGCCCTCTGTCTATCTATCTGCTGTGCAGCTGCAATAGATGCAATTGCCATCACGTCAAGATCACAATACCGATCTGATATTGCTTTCCTTTCGCAATTCTTGAGTTGGTTGTAAGAGGTCTTACGGTTTCAGGTATTATATCCTTTGGCTGGTTAGCTCTGATTACATACTCCCGCATCCAAGACCTTCCGTTTCTTCCATATCGGCACTTGCACCATCCGACACTGAAGTGTTAGTCTCCCTTAGGAAAAGCAATCTGGGGGAAGCGTGCGGGTGGGTCGATCCAGCATCATCGTTTCCCAGATCCGAGAATCGAAATTGGATGGATTGAACTTGAGGTCGCTTTGGCTTCGGCATATCCCTTTTCGCCCTGTCCTTTCTCTCTCTTGCTCTCTTTCTCGCCTTGTCGGTTTATACGTTTAGGGCAAAGATTGAACAAACTCAAACGGAATACGCGGAAGCCAGCGCTGCAGCTTGCACATGATTCTAATTATTCTCCGTAGATTTTTTGAAGTTTCTCAACCACGGAGAATAAAGCTAGTTCACCCACTTTGAGAAGACAAAATCGGTTGATTATTGTCCCAGACATAATCGAAGACTAAGTAAGTAGCCAGCCGAACAAACCTGTTGGACATTGGACATTTTTCGGCCGGCTCTTTCCATTCCGCCAGTTCGCTTTTAAATTTCCTGCCGCCAGAGCCAAAGAAAGCAAGAAAGGAAAAAGAAAGACAGAAAAAAGAAGTCTAAGCCTCGCCATTACATATATCCGACTAGGTCCCTTTCGGATTACTTAAACAATTCGAGCTCCGGCCCAGCTTACACATTCATTCACGGACAAGAAGCTTAGCTGTTGCATCTGCCCTGCCCTGCCTTGCCTTTGCCTTGCTTTGGCTGGCCTGCCTAAACCTGGCCGTTCAATCTTACGTTGATATATTTAATAGCCCTCGCCTGGTCTTTCAAATAAGAGAGATCCATCCAACCTCGGCCGGACTGCAGTGCATTACATACCCAGAGTCCATTCTATTCTATATCAGATCTTCAATCCTTTTAGTCAGGTCCGACCAGGCATTGAAACAGGCGAGTCCGACATCGTCACCACCAGGCAGGCTGCCCATCGGATATCTGTCTATCTCAAATACACCCCTCCGGATTATATAATTTTGCTAAGCGGCTTTCGCGTCCCCTGCCAAATACTTTTATCATCTATTCCTGTCTCTTTTTTATTTCTATTCTATTCCCTTGCATCTATAAAACATCACCGTCACCACCACCACTCTGGCTGTCTCCGTTATAAGAACAACGACAACACCACCACCACTATCATCATATCCACATTGCATCCGCAAAACACTATATCCCCACATACACCCTTAAATATGACGGAAGTCGTATCAATGGCGAACGGACATCGAACTCTACCTGCCCCTACTCTTACCTCTACTCAGGTACCTCATAATTTTCTCAAACTTCTTCTTCTTCCTGTCGAGGAGGCTCCTCGTGTTAGTTCCGCGACTAACATTCCGAGCTTTACACGCTTTCAGGACCAACAACACACTTCCCATCACCACCTAAACCACCACACCAACCATCATCGCCATCAACAACAACAACAACATACTCCTTCCTCATCGGCCGAACAGCCCTCGAGAAAATCTCTCCCAATGGAGTCCGAACCACCTGCTTCGTCTCAGCCTGTACGGGACTGGGGAATTGACCCTCACCTCGGCAAGGACACCGAGTTGTTAAGAAAACAACTTCTTTCTGCCATCTCGGGAGAGGAGCCGATGCAGCAGCCCACGCCAATGTCATCTCAACAACAACCACCGAATTCCTCTCCGACAGTTCTTCAGAGGAATGATATCCGACCGAGCTCAAGCCTTAGCCCTGGAAGCGGTGGTGAGGATTCCAGCAAGGCCGATTCACGACAGAAGAGAGAGTTGAATACTTCGAAGAGAGCCGCTCAGAATCGTAATGCTCAGGTGTGTTCCAGCCAAAAAAAAAAAAAAAAAAAAAAAAAAAAAAAAAAAAAAAAACTCTTTTGTTTTTTAAACTCGAATCGCATGGTCGCTAACTTGAATATTTTAGAGAGCATTCCGTGCTCGAAAGGAAGAATACATCAAGTCCCTCGAGTCGAAGGTCCGTGATTACGAAGCTGTTGAGGAACGAAACGGGGCCTTGGAGAATGAGAACGCCGCCCTCCGACAATACATCATGCACCTCCAGCGACGATTACTCGACCACCTCGGCGAGGGAGAAGCTCTCCCAGACCCACCGGCCGGCCTTAACATTGAAAATCTACACATCTCTAGCCGGCCACCATCGGCGAGGATGTCGCTCAAGCCAGAGTTGCCACCAATTTCGGCACTTCACGACAAGACCCTGACTGAACCTGCAGCGGGAGTCAAGAGAGTACGAGTTGACGAATAAATATCACAACATTTTACAAAATATCCGAATGAACGCCACTCTTCGCAAGATAGTTATTTGTTCCTTTCTTGCTGATGCCTTTATATACGTTCGCTTTCTTTTTTTTTTTTTTTTTTTTAACTCTACATTTTTTCTTTTCTTCTTAAAGTCGGTGCATTGAGCGTCAGGAGTTAGCGGTTTTCTGTTTTAGTGTTTTATTATTGTTTGGTCGTATACAAAAATTATTTGTCATACACCGGTGTTTTCTTTAAAAAATTATACCATAGTCACCGTATTTCGTTCATCTTTTCTTCTTCGTTTACTTTTACAAGCTTCAAAAAAATGTTTCTGCAAAGGGAGGCTGTTTACTATTATTACTTTCCGACCTTTGCTTCTAACGATCGTTCTTTCCCTAAAAACACCATCGCTCTCTTTCTGTTCCTTCTTTATACTTCTGTCCATAATATTTGACTGCGATACCCAGAGCAGAGAAACGTCCTGCTGCGACGGGAATGTGTGGCCTGTGCGCAGCATAGATTTTAAAGGGCGTTTTCCGAGGTGTACTGACTGATAATTTTTTTTTTTTTTCGTTCTATTATTATCTCACAAAATTTCACCACATTATTCCCAATCTCAATATATCAAGGAGGAATTTCCATGAGAGTGGAAGAGGGGCATCAGACGGTATTTCGTGACTTTTTCGTATGGGGCGTTCCAGCCGGGGCTTGCTTATTCAGCCTCCCCAGCAGCCCTTTCGCCAGCCTTCTCTCGCAGTCGGAACCGGCACCCTTGACTAAGGCCTTAGTCAGAGTTTGAGGTAACGGAGATAGTAAAGGAGTTTGGGGAGACCGATGCCCCAAAACGGTTTAGAGCAATGCACCCGCGGCAGTTCATTTGGACCACGGCCGAAGCAGTCCGTGAACCGGACCCGGAGCCCTGAATGCACCGATGTTAACCTTCAACAAGTACCATCCACGTACAGATGATGCCAGGATGTGAATGGAACCATGATCCTTTGTGGCGTCATTAGTGGTGTCTCTTTTTTGAGCCGCAGAGTTCGAAGCTACTTGCAGCTGAGGTCATCGGAAGCTTCTGAGTTGTATATTGATATCACGATACTGACATATTGATATTGATACTGGCATATGATATATGATGATATCGATATTGATACCGACCAAATGCATGGTCAAAGGGCGAACGAAGCTGACAGTCAGCGTAATCGATGACAGTATCGAAGCGTTCCGATTGGAAGACATGGATGATGGATATCATTGCATTGCATTCGATTCTGCCCCACCTTCCAGCTGCCCACCACCAAATATTCCGAGACTCGCAACCACCATTATTAACTACCACGATCACTCCGACCACGTTTCTTTCACGAGACGGGATTGTCTAATCCATCTTCAATGAGCTTTGTCGCGGAGTAAGCGATGGCCGTTCCCTTCTGACCTTTCTTAACCTCAGCTTCGTTCTAACCCGGAGCCATCGAACAGCCAAGTCCGCGCCATCGACCTGCAGCTCGACAGGTTGCGTCTTGAGCAACTCTCCACTCTACCGCCCTCCGCAGCCTCCGACTCCGACCCGATCACCAGAGAGGTTTCCCTCGCCACTCCGCGCATCCTCAAGCTCCAGGGCATCATCAAATCTCTCTCATCCACCTCTTCCACCCTCCTAACCCCACAGCAGATTACATCCCTGCTCTCATCAGCCGACATATCCGCCACTAACCCTACAATCACAATCAACGACCAAAACGTCGAGACGTACCTCGAACACGAGCTATCATGGCTCGTTGTCTCCAAAGCCGCCATACAAACCTATGGCGTCATACTCCTCTCTCTTGTCGACGCTACCCTCCCATTAAGCGATGATATCTACTACTGGGACGAAGTTCTTTCTTCATACCGTTACACCTTACTCTACTCTCTCCAAACCTCACCTTGGCGTCTCTACGACTTTGCTAAAGAAGTCTACCATGACGCCCGTGCTCGCTTTGAGCGAGGCGACTTGATCGGTGCCGATAATGTAATACAACCGGAAGCGGCGGTTGCAGCCGCAGCCAGCTTATCCGAAGCCGCCCAAAGATTCTACGGCCTCGTGCGGACATCCTGGCACGAACGGAGTTTATCGGTGTTTAATGCGAGATTGGTATCGCCGTTCGCGCTAATTACGCATTCGATCCATCAGAAGCATGCGAATATTTCGAAATTAAGGGCCATGCAAGCTTCCGCTTTGGGAGTGCTAATGAATGAAGGATTGATGTTTGGACAAGATGATGATATTGAGAAGGATGACTGGAAGGGAGTTGTCGAACGAAGCATCGTGTTGATGGATAATGTGGTTAAGAATGTCTCTGACATTCACCATGTCGGTGGAGTTGAGCAATTCGAGGATTTGGTGTTTATGGGTTCGGGCAATGGGGTTTCTGAATTCGAGGATGTCGCAATCCTTTCGAATCGTCTGCAGGAGATGCTGAGGGGGCACCTGCCCAGGCAAGAGCTGCTATCAAGGGAGATTCTAAAGGAAAACGGCAGACCTGGTTGGATAGTAAGGTACTGGATCCCTATCACGGCGGTATTGCTCTCATCGGGAACCCTACTTCGCCTGCTCGTCAACAGACAGGAAGCAATTCACATGTGGATCCGGGAAGCCGGTGAAACCGTCTACGAATTCTGGGGTAACTGGGTAGTCGACCCTATCAAACGTATCATCGGCACGATTCGCACGGGCGAAGACCAAGAAGTCGCCCTGATGAGCCGTGAATCCCTCATCTCCGACCGCGAAAGCTTGGAACGCATGGTTGTCGAATTCGCAATCGATAACCCTTCGGCAGCTTTGGATAATGCTTCTACACCGCTTACACCTGCAGAAATAGAATCGATCAGGGAAAACGTCAAACAAGGGGACTTGACACCGGTCCTACGGGTTTACGAGCAGGATATGAAGAAACCGATCCGTGGCGCGGTTACGGGCGAACTCCTACGTTCGCTACTGATCCAAATCCAGAAGACAAAAGTCGACGTTGAAGTCGCAGTCAGCGGGATCGATAATATGCTAAAATCCCAGCAGTTACTCTTCGGCATGCTGGGCCTTACACCCGGGGGGTTGATCGTAGTCGGCACAACCCGCTGGATAAGAAACGCCTGGGGCGGTCGGAACGGTATCAAGAAGGGTGAAGCAAAGGGTCGTATGGTCCGCATATTACGCCACATCGATAGGATACTATCTACCAGTGCGGCATACCGTGCAACCAAGGGCCGGGGCTCCGGGGAGAGAAGCAGCATCTTAACGTTTAAGGAACATGGATTGTTGCTCTGCGAGATTCATGTGCTCAGGGAGCTTGCTGGGTACGTTTTGCCGAGAGGGGTGGTGATGAAAGAGTTCTTGGAGGATTTGGAAGAGATGGGGAATATTAGGAATGGGGTTAGGGCCCAGAGGGGGGTTGTGGAGAGGGTTAGATGGTACGTTGATACATATTATCTCTTTTTTCCCGTTATGCGTGCGTATTTGACTGACGGATATTTTTGCTCATACAGGGCATATGCCAAATGGATGAATTGACCCGACCGACGTTCGATTAGGAGCCGAAGTGGCTTTTGCGTGTTATCGACATCACATACATGCGTCTTTTTTCTTTCCATTATCTGTACCTTTTCGTTTTACTTTTCCCACTTTGGATACTTTTACGACCCCTTCCGAAGTTACATATACATACATTGTACATTTGTGCATAAATAACCTGTAGGGCATTTCATTCGGGGTGTTTTGTGAGTTTTCAGCATTAGCTCAACGGCGAAACGAAGCGAATGACGATTTATTTGCATTTTTGCATTTCCGGAACCAATTCTTTGTTCTTAGTCACGGAGAAGGAAGTTAAAAAGAGTCCGAAGCAACTTGGGATTTTCGGGCCCGAGGTTGCCCTTCTCTTTTTTTTTTGTTGAGGGAATTCGAGCCGTACGTACTTACATACAGCTGTGTACATCAGCCGCACGGGATACAGATTCCCTGGATTATGCTATCCTAGGATTTTTTTCGACAGTAAACCTTGTACTAAAAGAGGGAGCAGCCTTGGATGCAGTTGCACAATCCTTGGTGGTGATGGATCAACCACCGAGTTCTTTTCTTTGATGCTTCACTTTTGATATACGCTATAAACATTAGGGTGAATTTAAATACGAGCAAGATGGGGAAAAGAAACATTGCTTGACATTATCTTATATAATGTTAATGTCTTCTTTTTCGTTCGTTGATTCATCGATTTAGGAAACTCGGGTCCCCATAACCAAGCCGAATTCCAACCTGACCGCACTCCTACGTATGATCGAGAAAAGGCGGAAGATGGAGGGTTGGAAAAAAGGTGGGAACGCACCTCTATTTGCAGAAATCTCGATTGAGAAAATGTAACCTATCAGAATTCGAAAGATGGAAGCTTGCGGGTATAAATTGTGTGTCGCCTTGAGCTTTTCAGCTTATCTAATCTCCGTGCGCCGGGACCCCGGATGGAGCTGTTCCCGTCGAAAAAAAAAAAAAAAAAAAGAGATACATACGAGAGCACTTCATGGGCAAGGAGCTTGGTACCGGGGCGTTTTCGTGAGAGGGGAGAGCTAGGCTACAGCGAACGTGGATCTTGTTAGCAAGAAACACGAAGGCAACGACACTATAACTGATCCTTCACGTAAAAGACTTCAAGGTCGATGTTGTATTTCTACTGCTATCAAATGTAAATCAATCTCAATAAATTCCAAAATCCGTCTATCGATCTAGATATTCAATCGTTCTTTCAATTGAAAGTATGTCAATGTGATAACCTGTGTACCTTGCATTCCACGACCTCGCATCTCGCTATCTGCTCGCTCCGGTTTTTACACGAAAAATATCAGTCGGACAGACATTGCCCCGTTGCCCGAATATCCGCATTTTCATTCCCTTCCAACCCGGCAGTTCGACAGCCTTTCCGCTGACCTAATCGCCAAAATGGCAGACCCGTAGGAAATCAAGAAAAATAGCGAAGAAAAAGAAAAAAGAAAAATCGATAGCAGTTGTCCCAGAAGGGGCAAAAATAAACCACCATGTCGCAAAATACCACAATTGACAACACTACCTCTCCGTCTTCTACTAATCCAGCCGATTCATCAATCATCATTCTGGGCGCCGGAATCATCGGACTGTCGACTGCTTACTACCTCTCATCATCACCTCCAAAAGTCTCACCTCAAAACATTACATTACTGGATACATCCCCTACCCTTTTCGCCTGTGCCTCCGGCCGTGCCGGCGGGTTCCTGGCAAAAGACTGGTTTGGCGCCGCATCGTCCAAACTCGGTGAATTGAGTTTTGATTTACACCGGCAGCTCGCGGATGCGAATGACGGGAGGCGACGGTGGGGTTACAGTCCCAGTAATAGCTATAGTTTTGAAAGAGGCACTGGGGAAGGAGGTAGGAAGAGAGGGGATGATTGGCTGAGAGAGGGTACTAGTCGGGTCGATGCCTCTTCTGGAGTTGGAGGTGTAGATGATGGGAATGTGCAACGTGGCATTGCACCCGCTTGGTGGAATTGTGAAGGTGGGAAGGTGGAGTTGTCGTGTGCTGGCGATTCTACCGCGCAACTGTATGTCTCTCCTCCCCCTCGCCCGCCCTTTGTTTTCGCATGATCCGATTTTTAGTGAAACATTTTTTTGTGCGTGATTTTTTTTTTTGGGCAAAAAATAGGATTTTGATTTGTAAGAAAAGTAATGATAATCAGCTGCTGATGTAAACTCGGAGGGTTTGAAACCGCAGAGACCCGCATGGACTGTGCGAATTCTTACTCGAGGAGGTCAGGCGACGCGGGGTAACTGTTCGACATCCGGTGACACCTGTAAGGGTTGTTCAATCGGCCGACAGACGGTTGGAAGGGTTGATTATTTCCAATGGGGACGGTACGGCCGAGGAGGTGCTTCCTTGCTCGCACATCCTTATCGCGGCGGGATCCTGGAGCGGTCGGCTGTTCGAGAAACTCTTTCCCACGTCCGAGTATCGATTACCCATCTCTTCGCTGGCAGGACATAGCATCATCGTTCGGTCACCGGTTCACCGACCCCAGCAGGGCGGATCTGAAGATCACCATGCGGTCTTTTCGAGCATCGATGGTCTAGATTGGCACCCCGAGGCGTTCAGTAGGGTCAACGGAGACATCTATCTTGCCGGCATAAACTCAGCATCTATCCCGCTCCCGGAGCTTGCAACGGATGTCAAAGACAACGACGCTGATATCCAAAAGTTGATATCTGCTGCAAAGGATCTAATAGTGCAGTTCGGTGTTGGTGGCGACGACGACGACACGCGTGATGGACTGACAAATGAGGCAAACGTAATCGGGAGGGGGCTGTGCCACCGACCCGTCACGCCGGCTGGAAAGCCTGTTCTTGCTCGTGTTCCTGATGCGCTTTTAGGAGGGTTGAATACGAAGGCTGGCGGTGGTGTGTTCGTGGCCACGGGGCATGGACCGTGGGGGATTAGTATGAGTTTGGGGACTGGGAAGGTTATGTCCGAAATGATATTAGGAGGGGAGGCGACGGTGGATGTGTCCCAGTTAGGATTACAATAAGCTCTGAGGAAAGGGTATTGGCTTTCGAGGCCAAAGAGGGGGAGAGAATATATTTCGTAATCGTTTCGTAGTTATCGTATGATAACGCCGTGGCAAATGTAACTCCATAAACGCCTTTCCCATGAAAACGGCCCCCCCAACAAAAACCCACAAGTTGATTAAACCAAAAAGAAAACTATTTCAAAATGACGTTTGCACCTCGGACGGCTAAAAATTGGTCGGAAACTCCTTGTCCCAATCCCCTGATGACCGCGTAGACCTCTTTGTTCGCATATCGTAGCTTGGTCTTGGGATCCACATAGCTCGCCGGTAATCCCGTGATATCGCACCAGTGTCCTGAGTTTGCAGGATGAAGAGATGGAGCGGCATCGATGTTGCCATAGGTCGGTGCTGGTTGACCGGCCGATAGAGAGAGCTTTTGAAGTGCCGTAGCCTGCTGGGCTGCACTTGCGCGAGCGGAGAGGCCAGCGAGAGTAGATTCGGGAATTGGAGTGTTATCGCCCGTATTGGCCTCGGTCTGGGCTTGAGAAGCTATGATGGAGGCAGCCTGGGCGCGGTTGACCTCGGTCAAGACCTGTTTAAGGTTCTTATTTCGACGGGCTGCAGGTTTCCAGCTCGTGGATTTGAAGGGTTTGTTGACGTTGGTGATGTCGTTGGCTTCGTGGAGAGCCGTGCTGGCAGTGTTATTCGGCGCCATTGCGGATGATGTTTGCGAGTGAGGTTTATATAAGATGGCGATGAAGGCGGTGGCGATAGTAATGATGATGGTGCGAGAAGGATGTGGTTGTGGTTGTTATGAAGTGAGCGCAGTGTTGATGTTTGTTTTCGCTGTTGACACTTCTCTTCTCTCCCAAGTCAGTTAGCATCGCCATCGACATCTCCTCTTTCTCCACCCGACTTTTGGCACAACCACACCAGGCTAGGGGATATTAAACAAACATGGCTGGCTCACGCAATCACGCGTCGCCGATGGACTGGAGTTACGACAATCAGACCGGGCCAACAGATCCGTCATCGCCATTTTCGCGACAGAACATTGAGCGACAGATACAAGGAGGGCCTCCGAGGAAAAGTACGATATAGATATCGTCAACTCTTTTTTTTATTTTTTTGCTTAGACGCCTAACACGTATATTGTGATGATGTAGGACACTATGGAGAAACCGCAATAACACCGATCAAGGACCGTCAGTTCGATATGACGACACCATCATCGAAACCGTTCTTTTTTACCCCGTACCAGAACCCACTCGACTCGTCTGCATTCAAGATTGCTCGCGATTTGAGGTCTCCGTCTGTGAATTCTGATGCTGAGGACTCGCCGGTACCGAATGTCGCAGGAATGGATTCGATGATGACGGATGACACGCCGACAAAGGCGCCAATGCCACCGGGGGTAGCAAAAAAGGGAGATGAGTTTGATCCCGACGCGACACCTGACGCGAAACCAAAGAAGCAGCAGGAACCGAAGGGACTATTTGGGAATTTTGGATTCTTGCCACCGAAGAAATCCGGCAAGGGCGAGAAAAAGGCACATAAATTTAGCGATAATGCGGCGAGGAAGGTGGAAAGGAGACGACGGAAGCAAGGGTCGAGTCGGAGTGGGTTTTGGGCCAATTCGGGAGATTCTTACGACTCCGAGGACTCCGACAGTCCGTTCGCACCGGCGATCAACAAACGACGACAGAACGGACGACCGCAACCGACGTGGGCGGAGACGCACCGGGATATACCGCAGGTGCTGTCACAGTATCTACAGCTGATGGTCAACATTCTGATCACGTCTCTGGGGATCTACGTTGTTTACTTGGTTGTGATTACGATTCAGAAGGATGTGAACAAGAAGATCGATGATTACACGGCCGTAGCTGTACTTCAAGTAGCGGCTTGTAATGCAAAACTGGTGGAGAATAGATGCCAACCGGGTTTGATGGTGCCGGCGATGGCGGAACAGTGCATGGAATGGAGGGCATGCGCGGAGATGGACCCGTACAATACGGGGAAGAGTCAAGTGTCAGCTGAGACGTTCGCGCGGATCATCAACGGGTTCGTGGAGCCTATCAGTTACAAGAGCATGGTGTTTTGTCTGGTGCTGGTGTTCGGGTGTATATTTGTTAGTAATTTCGCGTTCGGGTTCTTTCGAGCGAAGGTGGGGGGGCATCCCGCGCCGGTTTTGGCGGCGGCGGCACCTCGGTTTGTGGACTATGGGGGTGCGGCTGGAGTGGTACATTCCTATCCTGCAGCGGGTACTGCCATATTTGCGACACCCGCATTGGGGAGATCGAAAAAGGTGGGGGGCTTCAAGCAGACTCCTTTCTTCACCGCGCGGAAGGCTGTGAGACACGATGAAGATGAGGACGAGGACGGGGATGGGTATGATGGGTATGGCGGGGAACCAATGTCGCCAACAGTCACACGGAAGCGGCTTCCCTATTGATTAATACCCATCCATCCATTCATTCATTCATTCATTGACATCGATTGTACATGTTATATTGCTGCTGCTATCGGTCCTCAAAATGCGACGATTGATGATATATTCCCCTCGTATATACGATACAAAGCTTGAAGTCCAGAGGTACCCGATACGGCGAGTTACACAATTCTGACTAAGATACCGGGTAGAACGTAGAAATTTGGAAAGTAGATAGCGACAGAGGGATAACTAGGGCTGATAACCAGGTGATCGAGAGAGCAAGCATTGATCCTGTTACGTTGTGAATTGAAATGTTGTTGCGGGATGTGAAGAATGTGCCAAGGATAATGACGTCATGAGGAACCAGTCTAGCCGAACAAGGGAATCGGTGGCGAGGATGACGTCGTTGGCTGCAATGATGGGCTGATTTCTCTGCGGTCTAGACTCTTGTTTCCCTTCCACGGTCCACCACCTGTTAAACTATTACGCTGCCAGAGTGGGTCCTAGTAAGAAAAAAACCGGAGGTGTATCTGGTAAAGGAGAGAGAAAGACCTTGAATATCGATATCTGCTACGGACGCGAAAAGAGGGGTTAATGCCGGTCAAGTCTAGTCTAGAGTAGCCTTGTTTTGTTCAACTCGGTCTAGTCCTTTCCTTTGGTTCTTTTTGTTTCTCTGAAATCGGAGGTTGCCCAAAATCTTATATCTTGACCTCATTAGATGGTTGAGATCTCGCCAGGGCTGTCGGGGACAATATCATGCTTTGTCAGGAGAAACCGTGAAAAACCAGTTTTTTGTAGTACTACATTCATTACTCACCAAATACTACATCGTATCATATACCCGTGCCGGTTGATAGTTGTAAGAATAGTAATATAAGACAGACTTTTGATCGTGATCCATTCGATCCATTCGATTTAATTTAATTTAATTTAATTTAATTTAAACTTTTTCTTTTTAAAATTTTAAATTATATCACATCATATACATACGAGGCGAGAAGGATGTACGTGTGTCTGCTTTTACTTATACCTTAGCTGACCTGCTAGTTGGGTTAAGCTGCTTCCTTGGCCCCAAAACATTGCAACATCCAGTATCATTATCATCTCCAACATCAACCATCAACTTCACCTTCACCTTCTCCATCTCCATCACCGCCGACCTCCATCCTATCTGCTCTTACCCCATTCCTCGTCGCTTTTTTTTTTTTTTTTTTTTTTTTTTTTTTTTTGCCAATACGATAGCTAGTGAGACGGGAAGAGAAAAGGGGTCTGGAACAGGTCTAGATCGAATTCAAACGAATTAGCACCCTCGATTTTGAGAAGAAAATCTCCCATACGTAACATACCATTAGTTATTACTCGATTCTGACAGATCTGGATTGGTTTGGACTGAATGCACCTCAACCTCGCCGACCACGAATTCCCAAAGATGTCATTGACATCATCCCAGCGTCCTTCGCCTGGTACCCCCTTCGACTACAATCCCATCTTCGGTCCTAGGAATTCTTCGTCTTCCTCGTCTTCTTCTACTGCTACATCATCTGCATCCCAATCAAGATCTCAACATGCCCAGCCGCCTCATCTCTACACGATCCCCGGCACTCCTGTTGACCTCTCCTCCAACATTCCCAGCACTCCCGGAGGTTATCCCAGAAAGACCCCCTTGCCCAGAGGTCCCGATGCATCAGCTACAACTGCCAGCCCTGCTTCGGGCTACTTTGGTCTCGACAGAGATTCCGAGGAATCGTACACTCATAACAATTGGTCCGCCGGTTCCTCCCTTCGATCCTTAGCCGCCAGATCTCCTCACATCCTTGACATCGACACCATGCCGACTGCTGCTTCCGAGAACTTTCACCGACAATCATCTGCTATTGCTGCTCACAACAAGAATCATGCTGCCAATCAAAGATCTAGGGGTGGAAGCAGGGACATGTCCGATTCCATAGATGGGTTTTTCGCCGGTGCTTTGAAATCCCCTCGACATGATGTTTCTTCCTCTTCTTCCTCCTCTGCTTCTGCTTCGAGAGCCGAAAGGAAAGTCTTGTCTCCGAGATATGAAGCCGAAATGCAACAAAGAGCAGCAGCTTCTTCTTCTTCGAGACATAATAGTATATACGAGGAGCCACAAAACTACTTTGACCAGCCTAGATATGATTCCCCTGTGACATACGATCCCTCCATCCCAAGCCGTTCCGTTTCGGCTTCGGGCTGGAGCTCATCATCCATGCCACATTTGTTGCAAGGGGGCCCCGTCGCCGGCGAATTCACTGTGAGGCCGCCACCCCTCGACCGCCAGAGATCATCAACGCTACCTCCTTCCTCTCAAGTAGACGGCCTATCTTTGATGTACGCCTCAAAGCTAGCCCAGATCCTAGATCTGGCGTCCAACACGACTCTTCTTCTGGACCTACGACCTTTTCAACAATTTTCCCAATCTAGAATCAGAGGCTCCGTCAACATTTCCATCCCCACCACTCTCCTCAAGCGACCATCTTTCAACATCGCAAAACTAACGGAGAGTCTTGGAGGACCCGAGATGAAAAAACAACTCGCTAGGTGGAAGGAAGTCAGCAACATTGTCGTCTACGATGCATCTTCGGGCACCGTCAAGGAATCCGCTTCCGCAGCACACACCGTCAGCAAATTTGTCCGAGAAGGTTGGCAAGGAGATGCCTATCTGTTAAGCGGTGCGTGCGATATGTCTACCCTTGTATTTAGATACCATAATGCTAATATTTTCGTCTTATGTTTTCCAGGAGGCTTCGAGGAGTTTAGTGAACAATTCCCTGGAATCGTCGACCTGGGGCCTCCCCAAATAGAGACGCAGAGGGTTAATTCGCTCTCACTGTCAGGTTCATCGGACGGTGGACCACCGGCTTTCAACTGTGTCATGCCAAAAGCTGCCGCCAACCCCTTCTTTTCCAACATTCGACAAAATATGGACTTGTTGGGAGGTGTCGGCGAGATCGCCCTGAAGATTCCGTCCTACATCACTTCGGAAGTTCGCAGGGCGATGCCAAAATGGATGCGAGATGTTCTCAAGGAAGATGGGGCCAAGAAGGTTGCCGACAAGTTTTTGAAGCTGGAGAAGGCCGAGCAGCGCAGGATGCAGGATGCATTGAACGTCAACATCACATATGAATCACCAAAGACACTCCGACCGCCTCAAACTCATACTTTGGCCGGCGTGGAAAAGGGTGCGAAGAATCGTTACAACAACATCTGGCCGTACGACCACACGAGAGTTAGGCTTACCGATTACTCTCCCGAATCCTGCGACTACATCAACGCCAGCTACGTGTCAACCGACTTCAGTCCCAAGAGATATATTGCAACCCAGGGTCCCATCCCTCATACTTTCCGGGACTTCTGGAGCGTCGTCTGGGACCACGATGTCCGTGTCATAGTTATGCTTACTGCCGAAGCCGAGGGGGGCCAGCTCAAGTGTCACAAGTACTGGAAGGAACACAGCTACGGTCCGTACCAACTGAATACCATTTCGGAGAAAAGAATTCCTTTGGATCCTGCCAAAACCGGCGGGCATGTCTACAAGAAGGACGGGTCGATCCGTCGTCAAAGTTCCAGCCGCCATGAGCTGGAGTCTCCCAAGGAATCCAGCGGGCCCCATGTCATCATGCGCAAGTTCACTTTGAGCCACAGCTCCCACCCGTTCTCGCCCCTTCGGGAGATCACTCAGCTTCAGTATTCCTCGTGGCCTGACTTTGGCGCCCCGGCCGATCCCGCTCACATCCTTGCTCTCATCGAGCAGACCGAGTTGGTGGTACGTTCTTCCGGTGGTCCTCGACGTTCATCCTCCAACACCCACGACAGGCGCTCTTCACGCGCTGACGGTGAGAGGCCAATTCTCGTTCACTGCAGCGCGGGCTGCGGCCGAACGGGCACTTTCTGCGCCACCGACTCCGTCATCGACACGCTTAGGCGGCAGCGTGAATACGTAAGGGCCTCGGGTGGCAGGTATCCTCATAATGGCGTCGACCACGAAGGAGACTCCCCGATGCGCTACGGTTTCGACAATAACGACTTCCAAGGGCAGTGGATCAATGACGACCGTGTGGATCTGATCGAGAGGGCGGTGGAGAACCTGAGAGACCAGAGGATTTCGATGGTACAGACTCTTAGGCAGTATGTTCTTTGCTACGAAACCATAGCGGAGTGGCTTGTTAGGAGACCACTCGCGGACAACAGCGTAGTTTCATGGATGAAGGGTTGATCGTGTGGCTGCTCTTGAAATACAAAGTGACCTACCTTGTTCCTCCTCCCTCTCTCTTTGAGATATCCTCTTCCTCCTTCTTTGTTCTTTCTGGCTACATGCATTAGCGGTGTGTTATAGTTGTATTAATATCCCATTCTTCTTTTTTCTTTCCCCTCTTTTTCTTTCTCTCTCTTCTTTCATCCCCTCCCTTCTTTCACCCTTGTACGGGTTTTCTTTCCATCGCTCTTCCCTTTTTTTTTCTGCTTTCTGCCGCCTTCTAAACTTAATTAGTTACGATAATGATTCTGAGCTCACGCTTTGGCAGCATTTACGGGGCAACAACAAAAATACTTATACAGCGCGTTAACTGAGACTCTTTGTGCATAGGTGAAACGAACAAGGGACGGAATACGGTGGGGCTGTCTTGTTTTTATTGTTATTTATTCTTGATGATTTCTTCGTTATCTGTTCTTGTCGACCGGTGATCAAGGGGATAGCTACTAACATTAACAAAAAACGGGAACAAAGAGACGAAAGAAATCAACCTTGCCGCCGCTACTGCTAACTACTATTCTTAATAATGGGCCACCGAGGGAAGGTTTTAACCCATCGATGGTCAAAAAAAACTTGCCACGCTTATTTGACGAAGTTTTTTTCTTTTCTTTTCTCTCTTCTTCCTGCAGGTGGGGATTCTTCGTTGTATATATACGGACGGCTTCCATTTTTTTATTTATTTACATATACATATCTTGGTTGCACCGTTGCGATTTCTTTCTTTTGGCGAGCTTTTTAATCATGTTGCTGTATAATAGTTTGATTTGTTGGACTTTTTCTTTTATTTCCTTTGTATACATAAAATGAGGGATGGGTTTTAGTTTGAGTTAATAGATGCACGATATGACGGTACGATTGCTTTGAGGTTTTTGGAGTCAGTGGTGTGGTGACTAAGCTGCTCTGTAGACGGATCGTTTCGGTATAAATTTGGTTCGGTTGAAATCCAGACTTGCGAACGAACGGTAACACAGCATTGCAACCTTTATTAAAAGATGAGCGTCACACCCGTGGTCGTGCTGACCGGTGCCGGACGAGGTGCGTATCCTACCTTCCTTGCGAGATGGAACGGAATAAAAGGCCAACGGGATGATACATAGGAATCGGCCTCGCAATCCTGCGGCACCTCCTCGCGCTCCCCTCGCCGCCCAACATCCTCGCCGTGACCCGCACCCTAACACCGGCCCTGAAATCCCTCTCCGTCACCCACTCCTCCAACCTCGAAACCGTCTCCGTGGACTTCTCCTCCCCGCCGTCGGAACTCCAATCCGAAGTCAAAAGTCTCATCGTCGACGTTGCGTTATCACGATGGGGTCGGATCGATTCGTTGGTTTTAAACCACGGACGGTTGGATCCCGTGGCCAAAGTCGGAGATGCGGATGTGGGGGATTGGGAGACCACGTTTAGGACGAACTTTTTGTCGAATGTGGAGGTTGTCAAGGCTGCCGTCGGGGAGTTGAGGAGGCGGGAGGGGAGGGTGGTGATGGTCAGTTCGGGGGCCGCGGTGGGGGCTTATGTACGTCCTCCCCTCCCTCGACTTCACATCCCTCGATGCGGCTAACGATGGTTTTGTTAAAATAGACCGGCTGGGGTGCGTATGGAGCTTCGAAGGCAGCGTTGAATCACTTGAACCAGACGTTGGCGCTCGAGGAGCCGGATATCGTGACGGTGGCGATCAGACCGGGGGTCGTGGATACGGACATGCAAACGGCGCTGAGAGATGTTCACGGGAAGGTTATGAAACCGGAGGAACATGCGAAGTTTTTGAATTTGAAGGAGAGCGGAGCGATCGTCAAGCCGGTTGGTTTTCTTTCACTCTGTATTACGGTACGGGATATGGCTAATTTTATACAATACAGGAGGACGTGGGAGCAGTACTGGGGAATTTGGGATTGAAGGCGGATAAAGGGCTTAGTGGGAAGTTCTTAAGGTATGTTTTATATAATATTGCTCTCTCACTTGGGGTGGATGCTGACTACGAATGGTGTATAGCTGGAACGACGACGTGCTCGCGGCATATCGATAGATCAGATCAATCCTTATTATATTGTATACATCTCGACTAAATATTATAACGCAATGCGCCTATAAGAATCCTCTATCTTTTGGAGACAGTCAGCACATGCGACTAATATGATTGAAAATGCCGACAGTTGAATGGAAGGGGATGATATGGAGGGAGGAAAGAGGCTTCAGGTGAAAGATGAAAAGAATGTTGCTTTTCGTCAGCAACCGAAAAAGTAGTACTTCGACGGCTCCGTATTAGCATGGATATGTTTACATCATCAGCTCTTCCTCCCGTAGGGATTGCTTTTCGTATTAATAAAAACAAAAAAGTCATTCGCTTACCCTATGATAATATTGTATGCGGGCCGAGTGTAAATTTTCGAATTGGCGGGTCTAGAAAAAAAAAAAAAAAACCTGGGCGGAAAGTCAGCATTCCATGAAATTATGATGGAAGTTTTGCGGGTAGTTGTTTAAGAAAAAAAAAAAAAAAAGTTTCTTTCGTTTCAGAAAAGTCCGTTTGGCTTTGGACGGTGTAGGTCACCAAATATTTGGTCTGATAGGGGCGACACGAATAGTTCATCATAGAAAGATGGTGATGGAAGGTGAGGCGAAGGCAATGGGAGTGGACTTACGAGTTACGACATGGCGATGGGATGAGGGAGAGGTAGAGATGGTGAGAAGAAGATGGTGAACATGCGAAAGAATTTTATTTGGTGGATGGCTTTATAGAGGGAGACTAAGCCTATTTGGGAAACAGCGGACGCGACCAGAAGATGGCTGCCAGTTCAGGCTCTTCCTGCGAAACCCATACTCGATGCCCTTTTATTTCCCTCTCTCTTTCTTTCTTGATCTTCATTCTTCGTTCGCAAAAACTTCATTCACAAAAAAGAGCTATCGCTTTTCAATAATTAGGTATCTTGTGAGTATCTTCCACTAAATTGTTCCGGCAAGTCGTAATTTCGGATCGAACAGACAGTCGACAGCCAAAAAGAAACCGTTTTAAAATAACGAGAGACGACGTGCTTACGACCCGATGATAAAAGTTATACCTGGATAATTTTTCCAGCTTCCCAGACCATGAAGCCGTCAAGATGACGTTAAGAGGTCAGAGGGAGAGAGGAGGGGGAAAAGGGCCGCAGCGGGTAGTCGGTTCACGGAAACAAAGTTCTGAATATTATATTCTAATTATATGAAAAAGGAACCGGTGAATTCGAGAGGCCGCCTGTGGGGAGTATATATATACACCGGAACTACCGAGAAACTCTGTCCGAGTTACGACCGATTGCTGGATGCTTGCCAGGTGAAATATCCTCGTCCTTGTACACATTCTCTGAGAAGGGAAGTGAGGATAGAGGGATAGAATCACGGGTGAAACCAGGCCACAAAAATACAATGCAGACCTAAGAAGGTGCTTAAAAAGTACTCTAGGATGCAGGATTCTCTGGTAGAATCTAGGAGACCCCTAGATTTTATTGAACGAGGAATCGTACGCCCTAGGGACAGCGTCCCCACCAAAGCGCTTGAACTCACAGCCATGGCGCTGGTAACGGGCGGCTCTGTCATCTGGAGAGCTCTAGCCGGCCCTCACTCTCAGATGTATTATATCCGAGGGAAATAGTCTAAGCGTCTATGGATGGTGCCGCCGGGGATTTTTCGTCTACGATATCATTGCATGTGTATGCAGTGGGGTATAGAATTTATGATACTGTTTTCTACTGCTGTTGCTGCTTCTGCTGCTACTTTCCATGGCGCCAGTTATGGATCGAACTCTCCATGCTTCGCGGATCCCACTCATAGACTTCTCTAGCCATCCTAGAAGACCTATCACCGCTCGACACCTACCAATTAGCCAACATCTTCCATCCGAAGACAATTACTTTCACAACGCCAAACATTCGAAACCCCAAGCTCGACCTACGAAATTATCCCAATGTCCTCTATCGCGTCCACTTCCCCAACGTATCACACACCCTTTACAATGATGCCACCGGTTTTAAATGCAAGGCCAGCGGCCGCATCGAAATCTGCAACTACAATCATCTCGCGAGGGAGCTCGAAACTCACCTTGACCGGTATTCCGACAGAGCCACCCATTTCATTTACATGTTTGGCACCGAAAGCCATGCTCTCAATCGGGCTCGAAAACGACTTGACAAGGGGGAAGCTAATGTCGCGTTTATGATGGAAATCGACCCTTCCGAAATCAAGAATGCATACGGCAGACATGTACCGATCTTGCAAGTTAGCGATGTCATCGATCAATATCCGGGCCTTCTCCCTGATGGGATTGAAAAGCACTGGGTCGGTGATGAGTACTTGGCTCTTTACAGGATGCCATCGTGGACACTTGTCGGATTAATTAACCTGTGGGACGACATCCCGTGTTCTCTGTCAGCTTGGATTTTCATTTCGTTATTTCATTGGAGGGAACGGCTAGGAGTGCGAGACAAGGCCGGGATTTGGGGTATCATTATTCTATTTTGTAATTTTTTTGGTCTCTTTCTTTATCTTAATGCTTCGCACGGGCTAGACCATCTCGACCGGTCATCGAAATTTATGTGTAGTTTCTCCCACCTTTTTACAACTCACTTTTACATTAAATATCTGGGAATAACCCTATGGCAGCAAGGGATATATCCACTACGACCCGAACAATCTAAAGAATAACACACTTCTTCCTCCCATTCACCGACCCGGCCAACCGATCCAGCTCCTCCACCATCTCCCTCTCAGTCCCTCTCTTCCGTCTCCTCGATGCAATATTCATATTCATCCAGTCCCAGTACTTCTTGAATAGTAGGGCGGTACAATCCGCCTGTAGAACCTCCCAGTTCGTCATGCCTCTGGTGTCCAGTATCTTTCCCGCCATGTCCTGTGGGAAGCCATAGCGCATAAGGGTTTTTAGATCTGACGAGGCGTTTTCGGGGAATGTGTGGTATGTTTGGCAGGGTGTGAAAATTCCTGCGCAGGGCATCTTCTTTTTCTTTCGTAGATATCACCCTTTTTGGGTATCTAGCTTTCCTTTTGTGTTGGGTTTGTGGTTTCGGACAAGGGTGGTTAGTGGCGCGAGGCTAGTTAGTGGCCTCTTGCGAGTCCGGACGGAGTAAATGCAGTTGCAGAGATAGCCAGGACCAGGTTTCTCGTTCAAAAAAAAAAGACCGGCTGCTGCAGGGAAACTCTTTTTTCTTTGGGGGGTAGAGGAAAGGGAACTTGGAGATCAAGCTTTCGATTTACCCCTCCTTTGAATTAAATACCACCTTGGTCTATACTTTCCTCTAGCACGCATCGAGTATTACTTTACCTAGCTTCATCCTTCTAGAAGTTCCTTAGATAAGGATTATCAGTCTCGCTTTCGTACACATCGAAGCGAGCCGCACCTTGTGGTCAGGAAAAACCACAAAAATTCGGGTAACCGTGCCTTCGCTAAGTTCCGGACGGAGAAATAGCATGCAAAGGACGGAAAAAGAACAAAACACCAGAAGAAAAAGAAAACATCTTAATACCGGTATATATACATGATATGAAGTATAGCTGCATGCATCCCGTAGGAAAGTATACCCGCGGGTTCGAGTATCTACCCGGTAGCTCCAGATAGCTCTGGGGGTTTCTTTCTTTCTTTCTTTTTTTTTCTTTCTTTTTTTTTCTTTCAATGTATCTTTCTTTCCTTTTTAGTTAGATAAGCTTAATTTTCATCCTATAGCTAGGGTATAGCATAATCGAAGCTAGTGATGCGCATGCTGTGGCGTCTTCGCCCTCTTCACTTTGGGGGATCTGCATTGCAGCGGGAGTGCTTTTTTCTAAATACTTACTGGACTATAGCTAGTTACTAAACCCTTTTTCAATCATCAGGACATACTGATCGGACTTGGAATTGTGGTTTTTGGGAAGAGGATTAATATGAGGTATATGTTTCACAAATTGAAAAGACGAAAATAGGATTATGCTTGAGACGAAGATTATTCCCGTGTCATGTCAGTAATAACAATGATCCTCTTTAAGAGAATGGGATTAAGCATTTCGACATAACGGGCCTTTTTTGCCCTTAGGAGTCTTTTGATCGAGTTATTCTCCATTCTGGATGTGGAGAACTGGAGCTATCGATCGAGCGGTTGAGCTATGACCGGTGGGTAGCTAAGTAGCTATGGAGCTATGACCCTAGTCGGCTAGTTTCGGCTGAGAGCTCTTTGATAGCGTCCAATAGCTCTCATCAATGAGCCATTCACCTGTCGACTTGGATCTGTCGAAAACGAGGGTTTTCAGGAGGAGCCTGTTGCAATTTTTGCGTTGCGACTTTTTCTAAAATCTTCAGATTGTGGCTTGGCATTTTCAACCTCACGCTTCGAAATGGCCTGACGTCGATTTTGAAGCTTGCGCACATCCCGATTTTCCCAAGAAAAACAAGGACATCTTCAATTTAAGCTCGTGATAACCTGTCAAGGAAAAAAAAAAAAAGAATGCCAACATTTCAATCAAAACCCTTCCGTTCCTCCGCATGGGAGAATACCATTGCCGCAAAGTACCGCCGACACCTTAAGCGGCATCCCTTCGCCCTATTCGGTCTACCCTTCATATTGACCATGGTTGCTGGTGCTTTCTTCCTTACTCCTGCCCAGGCTCTGCGATATGAGAAACATGATCGGAAAGTTAGGAAGGTATGCGTTCTTGTACCACCATATTGATTCTACAACGGTGTGTGTTTTTGGTCTGGTTTGGTGCATTTGATGGCTGATTTATTTTTGGCTTGTAGATGACCCAGGAAGAGGCTTTGGGAATGCAGAAGGATAGAAGGGGGGTGGATATCAACGAGGAGTATTATGTATGTTTCCGACCTCCGTTACTATATTTCTTATAGAAGTGGGAAAACTAATTTACAAACAAAAAAAAACAGCGTCTGATGGGTAAGGACCTCGACAGTTGGGAACAGAAGCGGGTAGAGCGATTACCTGGTGAAAGCGAGAACCTATGGGACCGATCAAAATAAAGGTTCCAAAAGGCACAATAGGTTGATAAACTTAAAATGTTCAAAAACTAGCATGCACGGTGAAAATGGAGTTTTGGGAGTCGATTCATTGGTCTATACTCTGCATTGCGTTTGACGTAAATACTTCTAGCATAGGGTTGATATCTCGTGGGCGTATATATACACAGACGAATCTTAAGAATTAACATACCTGCCTATTCTCTTCACTGGGATGCATTCTCATCTTTAGGTACCTCACCGTTGGTTGAGGCCTCCTTTGATTGACTCTCTACCTCTGTCTTAGTCTCTGTCACCTCAGCTTGCACGGCTTCTGTCACCTCAGTTTGCACGGCTTCTGTCTCCGCCTTGGCGACGGTTGTTTCCACGGTCTGTGATTCAGATGGCAGGTACTCTGTCTCTACATCCACGACCGCATCTGCAGCCTCTGCTTGTGTGGCTTCGGCGTTTACGGCTCCTGAGTCCCCAGCCTCTGTCACACGTGCCAAACCCTCGATTATTTCCTGAGGCACGTCCACAGTTTCTGGCTTGTGAGCTCCTTCCTCGCTATTCAACCATCGTAGAACCTCGGCCTCTCTAGCGGACTCGAGAGATTTGTTTTCCTCTTTCTCCTTCGCAATCTTTTCTATTGTCTTTGACAGAGCCTCTGATGCCATTGACAGAGTAGCCTGAATTGTCGAAGGTTCTTCAGCAGATTGCATCAAACTCTTCGTCGTCGCCATCAAACTTTCAATGATATCCATCAAATTATGCGATGCATTAGTTTCCGGATCTGATTGCGGTTGTGTTGGGGGGTTTTGTTCCGTAACGCTCCTATCCACGAATTTGGTCTCAAAGGTCCAGTCTAGAATTTCGGGGAGCACATCTTTGACGTTGCACGAGGCTGCCCATCTGTCTGTTTGCTTGGCACAGGCGATGTCCCACGATGAAATGGCTTCGTGTGGCTGCTCGGTACCCCAACGGACTAATACTCGCCTACCGTAGACACCAAATGAAGGGTGGTGTTCTACAAGCAGGGTTTTGGTAACCTTGATTTTGATGAGTCGTTGAAGTCCGTGTGCGAAATCCTAGTAAAGGACAAGAAGCATGTCAGTCGAGACGAAGGCAAAGAAACGATCAAAGAAATCAGGAGGGGCAGAATTCTATCGACCAACCCGAGCGGAGTTCCTATTATCAAAACGGAATATCTTCTCCAGTGACCTTCCGCCCCTTGATATCTTCCAATTCTTGTGCACCATCACCATGGGCTTCAGTTCGTGCGGTAAGTAATGCGAGCTATATCCCAATTCCACGTTTATTAAGTCCGTGCTCTTTACCGCGTGGGGGCCAAACTCCTTTGTTACAATATAAGAAGGGTTGAAACATAATCTCCGGATACTCTCAAGTACTCGTTCTGGTGGTGATGTCGGTTCTCTGTATAAAATGTGAACCTGTGTCGGCTTCCCCGGTAAGTCTGTCGGCCCCGGCTTGACAATACCGGTATATGCTTTAAATTCATTATAAAGCTCCTTCGCATCATCTCCGGTAGCCAGTGAGCGTCCTGCGTGGTATTTCATCCCGGTTTTGATATCGGTGAAGCGTAGCGGTGGGGCTCCTCCATCCGGGTTAACTCTGTCCCGGTTGATTTCGCTAATTACTTCATTTCTAACGACGTCGCTAGGTGTCATTTCCTTGTCCGGGGGAAGCCTGTAGTATTCTTCGATCTTGCCTACTTGGCTCAGTTTTCTGATTGGAGTACCACGGTCAGAGGTACTGTCTGTAGTTTCGGATGAGTACGGCCGCCTGCATGTTGTCTGTACCGATTGGCCAGCAGCTATTGGGTTTATCGACGGAAGCACCCTGTGGAATCCCGAAGACGGCTTCGGGAGGGTGCTGGTGCGCCGTCCGGCGCAGCGGAGAGCGTGCATGGCAGGTCGTACCCGGCAAGTTTCGTAGTATATCGGTTCCGTATCCAATTAATAACAAATTCTTCCCAGGTGAACCGTTCTATTGGTAGAAGGAACAGATTGGCACGTTGTCGCCGTTATGTATGCACCGTCCGTTCTATAGATCTAGCGGGGTAAGGTATGGGGTCGTGTGAATGGTCGGATCACGGTTGATAATTAACGTCGATAGCCTGGAACTGCTATTTTGGGAGAGTCTGGATTAGTACATTGTACGAATTGAGCATGTGTCTACAGCCGGAATAACCATGGCGGGATGGTGGCCAATGGCTGGGTTTGATAGGTTGGTAGGTGGCGACCTACCGTGACGTCTATGGTGGGGTGCCTGCAGAATATATGCGGATGCACGGCGAATGTTGAATTGTGAGGTTCAAAATTTCAATGTTCGCGCGAAAAAACGACCACACGGCCAACACAATTTGTATCAAAGTCATTTTCAGTCACTTCATTAGATTCAATTGCTAGAGTCTTCGGCTACTGCTACTCCTTTAGATATTATATTAGATCTATGTGTATATACGTATATAGACAAGAAGGTATTTGTTATTTGTTGTTTTATTTCTTTGTTTGGTCTTTTTGCTATTTAGGTGCAGTATATACAAGCCCAATGGAATCCAAAAGTTTAACGCACAAACGCCAACCAACCAGTTCGGATTCTACCTCGTACAGTGTTCCCGCTGCTCCAGATAACGCCCTTTAATATATAAGGTTTCTTCGCAAAGCGATAATGAAATAAAATAAAAAGCACCCCGAGCGAGAGAAAAAGTAATGACAGGAAAAGTGATATCCTTCTTTTAGTGTGGCGATTCCCGTGTGAAAAATAAAACAAAATGAGACTCCGATAACGACAGACGAAACACCGCTGCTCTAGTGGTGATCTCAGTATGATTTCCCGCCCTGCGGCTCTGATACTCTGTGTCCATGTACAAAGAAAGCAAGGTTGGGTCGGGGGTATGGGTATAATATCTCCAACCATGGGAGATCCTCATGCATCGAATGAGGTAAAGAAATGACAAAAACCAAACAACGTATGACCTGTTATGTTTTGAAATGCAAGATCAATCAAGATGTCGCTGTTTTAAAACAGGTTCTGAACATAGTCAGCGAGCTGAGCAGCCTCAGGGTTCCTGTCATAGTTCAATGCAGTGAAGACATCGTTGAAGTGTTCGTTGATGTCCATGGCATTAGCCATCTTTCGTGGTTCAGCAGCAGCATTGGCGGTTGGGAGGAGGATGGAGTCGGAGGGGTATGTAGCATAATGGCTGAACATGTGAGAGTAGACCCCAGACCTGAGTTCTGTTGGGGTTCTGGGGCTCTCATCCTCGGACATGGTCTCTGGAGAGCCAGCAAGCGAGGAAGTTGGTGAGACAATGTCGTCGAATTGGTTGGTTGGTGATTCGCATGTAAGAGCGGCTGGGCTAACATAGTGGTCGGCCCCAGCGGTTTCCAGTTTGATGGGAGTGACTGGGTCCTCAACCTTGAATGCGGCAGACATGGCAGTGGAACCGTTGGAGATACCTTGCAGCTGCAGTTGGAGATGGACGGAACGGGTTTTGTAAGTGGTGCATTCTTTTTCAATGGCACCGATCTTGGCTTTCAAGGCTTTGTTTTCGTCCAACGCGGCCTGGAGGTCCCTGTAGAGTTGGTCTTGCTGGGCCTGCTTTCGTTGGCGGGAGGTCTCAGCAGCTTTTCGGTTTCTGATCACACGCTCATAGGCACGTTGTTGCTTTTCAGCCTCTGTCTTGGCACGTTTCCTGGATATCACATATTAGATATTTTTTCCCCATCACATGGAACAGGTTTAATAAAATACCTTGGTGGGAGATTAGTGGTGGGAGGGGTAAGTTGTCTGCCCCACGGCTGTCTCCGCTTCTTCTGAGGCGAATCGGGTGGGAGAGAGCAGCTCTCTGTTGGTTCGGTCTTAATGACAATTTCATTGTGGCTGGGGGTTGAGCAGGCGGTTGAAGAGGTTGCGTTGGAGAGCGTGTTGTTGCTGTTGGCGTCAACGTTGGAACCGAAGTCCCATGCGGTAGACGGGTCCATGAACAGGTCGTGATGTTCCATGCCAGAGGCAAAACTGGCTCTCATTCCTCGAAGTTCAGCTTCCAAGGCCGCTTTGGTGGCAGCCTCCGTCTCCTCCAGGGTGGGTTCGCCAAAGCCTGGGAAGACGGCGGATTGATAGTAAAGATCCAGGTCGAAATCCATTTTTGATATTAACGGCAGGGGATAGAGTACTTCTGAAACCGAAACCTTGGTGTGGAAAAAGGCCCTTGCCGTTTCGGCTAATAAACCAGCTACCACACAGGTAAAAAAAGGAAAGAAAAAGAGAAAAACGTCGGGTGCTTGTTGGTAGCTTGGTAGGAGCTATGGGGAGCTTCCCTTCGCAGCTTAGAGGCAAAAGGGCTACGGCCGCAACCGAGTCCAGATAAACACGAAGACAGGAGAGAGACGAGAGCAGAGGACGAGGGAAATAAGGGAGATGCGGGTCCTTCGCTGGCACAAAACGGGCTTTTCGAGGTAGAGGGAGTAAAAAGGAAGGAGAGATGACGATCGGAGAATTTGGGGTTTATAGAAGCTGAGAGTGGACAAGTGGAGAGAGAAGTATAACAGTGCTCATGAAAGATCGAAATTGGGGAATTAGACAATAACTATTAGAAGTATAATAGCCGGGTGGGTGTGACGAGCTCGAGATATTTGTGTTCAAAGTGAGAGCTACGCTTCCTACGCTATATACTCGAATTGTCTCGCGAGCGGTTGATCCCGTATGATAATAATGAACGGGGTGAGAATGGTTTTTTTTTCTCGTTCGAAGCTTCGGCTGATTCCTGATCGTCTGCAATTAAGCGATAACCAGATTATATATGAATCGATGATATAGAAGTATATCAAGATGGGTAGAGAGTAAGATAGTAAAGTAGAGTAGAGTGGTGGTGGTGATTAAGATTAAGAGATGCTCGATGCAATCAAATGTTGATGCTTGAGATGCAAATGCTGATTCGAGGGAGAGGGACAGAAGGCTGCAGTTATATAAAAGTGAGGAAGCACGAAAGAAGTCAGGAAATGTCTATATGCTCATAAAAAGGAAAGAAGACTGTCGACAATTACGATAGGCTCCGTGTTTGGACGCATACCATTGGCCTTTTGGGATATCATCCTAACCATGGTGTGGCATCGAGGGTTCGCGACCTTATACGCAATCCCGGCCCTGTCCAGGCTGATCCGTTGCCCCCAGTTTTCTCTGCTTTTTTTTGTTATTTTGTTATTTCATTTTTATTTTAACAAATTCTAAATACAGTCACTGCTTCAGACACTGTTGGTGATATTTTTACAATGCGTATACACGAAAAATAACAATCTCCAACTTTTTCCGTTAACCTCTCAGGTGTTATGTCTCGTCTGGTGGTGTTGGGCTCGCTACTGTTGCGAGGGGTGTTAAATCTAGTATAGTCTCGGTCTCGTAAAACCTCGACCTCGATCGGTATGTACTTCACAAAGTACATGTCGACACCATGTTGGATCTCCCCAATAGCGTCTAGCTAAAAGTCTCTACGGTTAGGATGGCATGTCTACAGCCATTGGCGGCATTGGCCTCGGTGCGCAAACGGTGGGCCCTGTCAAATGCAGCCAGCTTGGTTCTGGAAAGGCACAATCCTTTTGTTCAACTTTTTTCTTTCCTATCGATACAAGTAATAATCTAGCTCTGTTAAGTCCTGCGCGGCGCCGTAAATGGGCTACTTCTTCCGGTCGATAGCTGCCATCGACTGGGGCCGTCTTGTCGATGGGATTATTGGGCCCTCTGCAGCTCTACGTGTAGACACTAAAGGACCATCGTCACCGACATGCATTCCAAGCATGAATGTGACTAACTCGCATCAGGTAAGGACATGCTCCCATGCCCCTCCTTTAGCCTCGTCGTTTATTACTCTGCAGGGAAACAATCCAACATTTCCCAGAAACGATTTTTGAACAGGTTTAGATGCAAAATCTAATGGTCGGTATAATTTCCATTACATTTGCTTGTCCCTGGTATTATGAACCTTAAAAAAATATATATATAAAAAAATAAAATAAAAAGTTACCCTTTCTTCCAATATCAGATCCGTTTCCCCCATTATTTCCCCTCTCTGGTTCTGTTGGAGCAAACAATTCATGCAATTGCAATTGGAACCGCAGTACAATTGTATCAACTGGGAAGTTAACTTGACAATCGATACAATGTGGGGAGCTGGCCGCCACCCGGAGCTTGAGCTTTGAAGCTTGACCAGAAACCTTACCGACTTGGGTTGACCTTAATCCATTGAGCTCTGTGAAGAAGACAAGAAAAATAAACTACAAGACAAGCTTACAAGCTACCCACGAAAATTAAACCTTACTACTCAAGAAAATCCGAAAGTCAAAGAAAAAATAAAGAAGAGAGAACCGCCAAGGAATAAAAACCAATGGAAATTTACTAGTGTTGGCGATAGCTCGATTGGAGGCAGGATCCTAAAAAAAAAGTCCTGGCTCAGAAAGCACTAGCGCTAGTGCCATATCCACGTTAGCGATCCGAGACTGCGGCTACAAATTCCCTGTCTCCTTCGAGCCTCGGAGGCCATGCCTTTCGCTTCCAGCATTTGGCTCGTGCGGGTTGTTCAACGGCTTACCCATACTCACAGGATAACACCCCGTTCGCACCATTGAAACAGACCCTCGAAAGCGGTAGGTGTAGCAAAAATTGGTGATGTTTCTACTGGGTTTGAGGTTGCATTTGCATCCGTGTTAGAAACGAGTTTGGTCGATTGTCTCGATTTTGAAGCTGTTGGCCCTCGCCCATCATACATCATCGAATGTTGGAATACACTACTAATTTTATTCCCACGGGACAATTACAATACAAAACATTCAAACAGAATCTCACGCCTTCTGAAAATAATCCTGTTTCGAAACGGAGTCTCGAATCATTAAAACAAAACTTTTGAGTTTTCAAACTCGGTTTAAAAATAAGTTGCAGCGCTTCATGCGATTTACATGTTCCCTATAACATAACCAACTCCGTCGACTCGGAGTGATAATGGGCTCTGAGTCGAATCCGGAGCACCGCTGAATCGATGAATCCGTCGATGGCATCTGTCATGTCAAGAATCGATCGAAAGTGTCGGCATCGGCAATAAAACTATGTAAAGTCTGTCTTAAACGTATAATCCTAAAAATGCCCAAAAGTGAATATCGAGGGTCGTCCTTGCCGACGCATATCCGCTATTATCGCATAGCGTGGATTGATACGGACTGCTCTTTCCCCTCCATATGTCGACTTCGAAGATCTTCTCGAAGCTCTGTTAGACGCATTGAAGGTAGTAACCCTTCCGTGGTCCGAATAAGGATCTGTACACTATTGTTCTTTCCCCGGAAATTCGGAGGGTACTACTAGTCCTGTTCGGCTCGGAATAACAAGCTCGGGTGTCCAGGGTGGGGTTCTGGTATTGAGGTAGCGCCATATGTTAAGACGGAAGAGGCAACCAGAAAACGAATCGGGCAATTATTCGGGTGTGCTGGGCAAAAGAGAACAAAACGTCTACATGTCTTCTGTAGACGCCTGCCCGAATGCTGATTGAAGAACATCGTGGGAAAAGCATCCGGCCAAGCGCGGGTTATTACATTATGCCATCTACTATAGCTTGTACCGGGTACCCCAGGATATGCGTACAACTTTATTGTCTGTCAAGTATGTAGTCGACAGGATTGAACTTAAGGGTTTAGTACAGTGGAGACGCACTATCAAGGGGGAGCTTTCAAGCTACATGTAAGTCCAGTTAACCTCGATGGGGCGCTAACTAGCGGGCCGGGGGTAGCTAGTAGTAGCTTAGCTATACCCTCAAGTTTACGAGCTCTTAGCTAGAAACATAATCGATTACCCTATCGATAGCGAAATATCATGGCCACTTTGACAATAATCGACATTATCGTGCTATAGTTCCTCAATTGATCGTTAGTTAACCATTAAGATGGCTGGTGGCTTGCGAGAAAAACCAAAAATCCCCCGACCGGTTGCAACCGGCGAGACGGGAGTGGAGACTTTCGGTATATACCTTTTTTTTTTTCTTTGTGGCGACGTATTCGAATCTTGATGATATATGTGTCTAGACATCTACGAACATTTTCGAGTCCGTAGACGGTAGACGGTAGTATTTGGAACTGTACGGACGGCACAGAGGTGGGTTCTGCGGCAGAGTCCTATTTCGCTCCACGTGTACCGTAGCTATTATTGCACTCAATTACCGATACAAGTCACCAAAAACATTACATTACGTTCTTTGCTTTCCATTGCATTGCAAGCAGACAGGAAGTAAACGGTAATTGCAATTGATAATTAATACCGTCGATGGCGATGCAATGAGGCCCTCAGCTCTTGCAATATGCAATGCCCTGCTCAATTGCTCGATCCTACAGTCAGGTTAATGCAAAGCAGATTTATGTCTGGGTGGAACCCTGTGGTTGAGTGACAGTGGCTGCATGAAGCAGAAGAGGCTGTGGCTAGCAGCAGCAGCTCTCCCATGTCAAAAAAAACCCTTGTTCATGCCTGCTGCCAGCTCCTAATCTGATCCGATCCTAAGCTCTAAAGCTAAAGCTGTCGCTCACGACCAGGCCAGGGTAGCTCCAAGCTCCCACAGTCTATTCTTCACCGCTTTGCTTTGCCTCAGAGAAGAAAAAAATAAAAGGTGAACGGCTATGCAAGTACGAAGGGACGTGAACTAAGACTTAGCTTGGTGAACCGAGCTCTCTTGACAGCAGATATTTTGTTTTGCTGTGTGACAACACAACCAGCCATGCATAATCCTCCCAGGATGAAAGACATGTCGACATCTAGCATTTAATCTACTATCTTTTAGCTTTTCACCCATGATATCATCCGACCTCTGCCATTTCAACTGAAACGTAACTCTGAATCGAGGATTGTAACGGTCATCCGATCAAGTGGAGCCGGTTAAGATACCTCAACAGTATTGGATTGTTTCTCGTTAATTACGTTTCACGTTATGTGGCTGGTTCATATCGAATCAGTAGCGAGATCTAGAGTCGACTAGATAACTCGAATGGCGATGGCTAGACAATCCTAATAATACACATCGCATCGATCGCTGCCAGCTTTGTTCATGCGAAGGTTGGCGATTGGCCCATTCCGAAGTCCATTTGTTGCTTGTCTTACTGTTTAAGGGTTCGTTCCCATGGATATATTATCATAGTGCTTCAATCGAACCAGGAAGTATGTCTTTCGAGCCGAGGCATATGTTCATGCCTCTGTTGCATATTATTGCAGTACCGCCATTCTGCAGACAATTAATTGCAGGGTTCGTTCGGTAGGCCCCGAGTAGCTTAGTACTAATTGAATGGTTTATCTCTATCCAATCTCGAAGTAATACAATATTGTTGCATTTTGGTAGACGATATCTCTATCGGAGTGTTGGCCAACGGTCCGGACGTCCGCGTGGAAGATTAAATCGCCCGATTCGGATTCTATACAAATTAAAATATAATTGTAAATGCCGTATATCAAACCATGCCGTATGATGGATTGTGGGCTGGCCCCGAAAGAAAAGGCATCGCCATCAAGGCATTCCTCTATCTGATATCGTTGTCTCGATCTCGTTAACGCTCCGCAAAACTACACCATGCCTCCCTTCTCTACGCTTCTCTACTCGAGGAAGAGTAGAATCATTCATTCATACACTAATTCCCCTTCATACCTACGAGCTACAATCCACCACTTGAATAATCTCAAAAGCCACATCCTCCGAACGAATCATGTCTATCCCCTCACCCAGCGTGACAATACCAGAGATGTACCCATCGGGGAATACTGGATGTGGCGAGTCGGCCTGATGCTCGTGTCCGCCTGAGCCTTTACTGCAATGTGCGTGGGGGGTTATCTACTCGGGAAGAAAAGGCGTCGAGAGGAAGAAAATGAAAAGGTTGATATTACGGGTTTGAATGCGAGACATCGGCTGAGGTCATTCGGACTACAAAAGTCAAGCTTCTGGGGCTCGAGGACGAGGGCGCTACTAAAGGCCCTTTGAAATCAAGGATGTAGAATCGTCTATGCGGAAGGTGGTCGAAGATCAGGTACCCCTCCATGGTAATGGATTCTCGAAGCCGACTTCGAAACGTACTTCGGAAAGCTGAAGTCGTAAACGGTTTGTATCACTACGCGGCACCACCACTTTATCCACCCCGGGGTTCCTTGAAGAGATGGTCGAACGGGCAAGCGGCGAACCTAAAAAAGAAACAAAGAAGTTAGTGTTACGATAAACTCGTTTTTCGTGCCCATGTGCTGACGATATCATATATGCCTAGGCTCGGGCGGTTCCATGGGGAGAAATGCGGGGCCGTCATGCATTTATGCCCGATAATCCCAAATTTGCGGAATATGAACACCCATGGGATGAATACGCTGGTAACATCGATGTAGTCATGCGTTCTCTAAATCTCAGAGAACTTCTCTGGAAGAATGAGGCTACCCGACTACATAGGGGGAGACTTATATATTACGAGGATCAGTGGAAGGAGGTTGCAAGGCTGCAGGGGTATGATTTTCCAACTATGAAGCCATATGAAAAGGGAACTATGGCCAGCTATAGGCCGAACCAGGCAGGCAAATACCAAGCCGGCCTATGAAAAGAGGGCCGGGTGGGCTATTCCTCCCCGACGAACAGACGTTTCGGGAGATAAATGAAGTGGGAGAAACACTGGTTAACCTCACGACGGAAATACCAGGCGTGGCTCCGATGCTTGATGTCGAGCCACCTGGAGATGGGAGAAATCCTCGTGGGAGAGCCGACTTGGACGCATGACAAAACCTTTTGGTCAACAAGAGACCGACCCGGCTTCTGAATGAGACTGTAAAACTTGAAGGATGTTCGGATTAATGATAAACGGTAGGCTTCGAAAGGTTTGTTTGTATCCAGCTCTACGAGGCTTGGCTAACAATTGTCTCGTAGGTCTGAAATAGTCCATGAGGATTTTTATGCGCAGTATGCATATGCACACACTAGACACAAAGTGGGGAAGTCCCTGCCGCCGTTAGTAAGTTAAACCGTTAATCGAGTGATCATCCTGGTTATGTCTTGGATACTGATTCTTTTTGGTAGCGGCGAATGGTAAAGATGAGTAAGAATTGTATTGAATACTACACGAGGTACCGGTTTTCGATGCAAGTGGTACCACTGTGGGTAGGGGTTCGTTTGTCGATTTCCAAGTACTAAGTACCTAGGTAGTCTAGTCCGTAGGATTGGTTAAGACAAAAGAACATGCGCATATGGTTCAAAGGGGTTAGGATATAAGATTCTGAAATCAAAGAAGAATCCAATAGGTCTAACTTTTCAGTACTGTAGTTCCTTCGTCGAGTTTGGTATGTCTACAAGCCTCCCAACCCTTGAGGCCTCTTTGGTGTTGGCAATGTTGCAAAGAAATACCACAATTCCAACACTATTTTGAATACAACCTTGACCGACTATCTACTCCGTCTACTGTTTCCACCCGTGAATCTCTGCATCGATGCTCTTTCTAAACTCCTGCTGGTCCTCACTCATCCGTAAGAAAATTTTATACTTGGCATCTAATAATGCAAGCTCGTATTTATCCCTCGTAGCTTCCACCATCTTCGCAGGCTTCGATAACCTATCCATGATCCCCCATAGACCCTCAGTTTTTCCATTAGCATCTGCACTGGCTGCTTTTGCTCCCAGCATTGCAGATCCCAGTACGACAGCTGCGTCGATATACCGTGGTATTGCGACGGGTAGCCTTGTAGCATTTGCAATCAACGACATTAAGATCGGATTCCGGCATTGTCCACCGGACATAAATATCGTCTTGATCGTGTGGCCAGACTCATTCATTGCCGAGATAATATGACGAGTTTGCTGGGCTATAAACTCCATTGCAGCGTAATATTGAAGCGCCAAGTCATTTATTGAAGTGTCCATGCTTAGGCCGATGATGGAGCCTCGCATTGTAGCATCGGCAATCGGGCTAGGGAACACCAACCGTTAGTTAAACGATTATCTAGTTCCTACGCGTAGGGCCCATAAGTTCGGGTTCGGATACATACCTTCGATTTCCATGGTGGTCGCCGTAGAAAAACATATGCCTTGCAATGTAACTGATGGTTGGCGCCTCCTGCTCAAACCTTAACTCCTCGAGTCTTGTGTTCAAGAGTTCATATACGCTTTGCCCCTTCTCCGTCGCCTGCGCCTTTGCGGCCGCATAACTTGGATGCGTCGTTAGAACGTGATTTAATAAGCTACCAGTGCTTGATTGACCACCTTCTGCCATCCAAAACTCCGGAAGAATAACATCCCGATAAGGCCCCCAAACTCCGGGAACAAATACTGGATCCTTCGACATAACGAGATGGCAAGTTGATGTTCCAGCGACGGCGGCTAAGCGGGTGAATGCTTGTTCTAAGTTGTTATTGGGTATCGATTCGTCAAGAAGCGGTTCTTGCAACTCGACTTTTGCTCCAACAGTTCCTATCACGTCGTCAACATCCCATATTATCGTCTACCAACCGATTTGCTGTTTCGTTTCGCATCTCTGTCAACTTACCAACCCAACCGGCATACGCATCAATAACACCACTTCCAATCTTCGTTCCCACCGGTAAACCGAGTTGCTCCGCCGCCTCTTTACACAGCCCACCAACCAACTCGCCCGCAGATAGTATCGTCCCAGTCTTCGCATACTAGTTAATATAAAACCACAACATCATGATCTCGAATTACGCTTCCAGTGATGGATATAACATAAGGAAACCGGGGGGATTCTAGAACGCCTACCTCACCGTGCACTCCTCCCATCCGCTTAAATCCGTCTTCGACCAGCTCCGGCAATCCAATGCTGTTCAAGAAATCCTCTTGCCAACCCTTTACGCTGCCGTCAATTCCAACGGGAACATAGCCCTGTTTGCACACGGCAGAGCAGAAGCTACGGGTCTCCTTCCCGCTAGCAATGTGTGTTAATGCATCCACTAGGTCGTAAAATTTGCAATCTCGGAATTTGTCAATTGGCATGTGGTTTTTAAGCCATAGAACCTTGGGTATTTCCATTTCGATTGACATTTTACCACCGACGTATTTGAGGAGTTTGTGGTTTGTGGCATTGATGGAAGCGGTTTCATCGGGACAGCGCTGTATGCGAATTGTCAGTATTGGTATTGATTGGTGTATATCATGTACGAGCATACGTGGTCCATCCATACTAGAGAGTTGATGTTTAGTACTATCTCTTTACTAGTTAACCGAAAGAATGGGCATGTTGGACATACGAATAACATTTCGTTCATGTTCTTCAAAGCCAGGACCAGCTACAGACACTGGTTTATCCGTGCTTTCGCTCAATACGGCCAATGAACAGGTAGCATCGAATCCAATACCCGTAACCTTCGAAGGGTCTACATTAGTTTTCGCAAGACATGTGCGAACACAATAGCATATCGACTCCCAAATGTTTGTAGTTGATTGTTCCTGATAAAAAGGGGCTTAGGATTAGTAAAACTGCCATGAATTGGAATTTTTGATGGCCCTCACATAATAATCGGCTCTTGGGTTCCATGTCCTAATTTCTTTTGAAACTTCGGCGAGGAGTTCACCCGTGAAATCGATAATGCAAGCTCGTGCGCTGCCGGTGCCGACGTCTACACCGACGGCGAAGGTATTTTTTGGGTCGGACATGTCGTGGGCGGAAACCTTTAATTAATTCTAACTTTTGTGATTAGATATCGACTGAAAGAGCTGGTTCGTGGTATATATGGTCCCCAAATATGGAGAAATTTGATATAGCCGTAATGTTTGGATTTATGCGGGGAATCAAATCCGGGGGAAGACTTGAGGGAGGGAAAAGGTGGTATTATATCGTAAAGGCGGCCGACATGTATGATATCAACGGTCGAGGACAATCAGCGAGCTGGTTCGGATTGATATGACAATCCGAGGTCGGCTCCAGTCCAGGGCAGCGACTAAGAGTTGCAATTAATTGTCGCTCGACGCTCGCCCATAAATTAGCCCCCCATGTTCTCGTCTCGAGGCCACGTTCAATGGAGGTCGTCGACTCCAATTGCTCCACAGCATGGTAGTAATTCCGGCATTTGACCGATACAACATCAATTGAAGTCATTTAATCTACAATCGCAGCTCATCTGACCCGGTGGCCAACCCCTCGGCTTCTTCTGCCTATTTCTGGCTGTTTCTGTCAAGATGTTTGTATGCGAACTAGCTATCGATGAAGCCCATGCATTCGTGCCCTCGAGCCGAGCCTTGCCTAACAAAATTTGCTTGTCCTCTCGCTTTTTTCCCTTTCTCTTCTTTCTTTCTTCAACCACCTCATCCACGCGAAATCTTCATCATCCCTATCAATCGGCTTCCAGTTGTCTGATAGAATGCATGAATCCTATACATTTAATATATTTCGCGTAACTGGGTCTTTCTCTCTTATTCTTTTCTCGGTAGCGCGATGAGGTGCAGAACAGACTTTTTCACAGTGGTCACAATTAAGCCGGAATGCCATTTCGTTTACGCTCTGTCGATGGGATTTGACTATGCATGATCATACATACTTAATACTACATTACTCTGACTGATTTGACCTCGTGAATGAACTGGTATCGATTTCGAAGGATCTTAACGCCTGTAACGCTAACTGACATCTCTCTTCAAATATGAGTAAAGGAGAAAAAAGGATACGCTAATTCGCCATCAATGGAACATCAAATCGCAAAACCTCCGGAAGATATCTAAAATCCATCGTCGTTATCATCGTAATCGAAGCTCTTCAACATCTCCTCTACCGTCTTCTGCCTCCACCACTCCTTCACCTCATCGACACCAGGTACCATATCTTCAGTCGGCTCGATAATGTACCATCTAGTCCCTGCAACATCACTAAACGCATTCAAACTCCGGCCGTCGTACTTGTGGACCGTCAATCCTCTGAATAAGACCAAAGTCCCTGGTGCGGGTTTAAAAAGGGTGGGATCGACCCATACTGACAACCATACCGTCTTCTCCACGGTCGGGTCTAGCAAGTGCATGTCCCTTTTAACGCCAATTGAGCGAGTGATTGTGTTATCATCAATCCTGTTGATAATCGCTAGAATATCGACTTTACTCCTTGGGGCCTTGCCGAACAAGTCTCCGAGTTTCGTGATCTCGACAGGGCGTGGTTGCTGCGGCGATCTACATGGCGGGGAAGTGAAAGGTGTGGTTTGTCTGAACGGTTTCTGAGGGGTGCTCGGTTCTATCGGGAACGGTCTAACACCTGTAGATGGGCCCGGGGACAATCCTCCATCTTGTCGTGGAAGAGGTGAAGAATGTTGTAGAGGCTTCTGCGAGGTACTAGTATTTCCACCGCCAGGATTCATCGAGCTGCTAGCGATGATGGGGCTTCCTGGGCCTCGACCATTCTCCTTCTCGTAAAACAGTGGCTCTGTCCCTTTCTTCGCCTTCGTACCCTGTTGGCCTGACCCACCATTTGAATTCCCCGTAATGTCCCTCAATCCTCCTGCCAACCTAAGTTTTTCCTCTTGCATCTTCTGCTTCTGAGTCGACTTGCACGTCGAATTAACAACCTCCCTCCTGATGGCCACTTTTGGTTCCAATTGTGACAGTTGTAAGATCTCATCTTCTGACAAGTCATCATCCAACATATGGTCTGGCGACAGAGACCTCTCGTCTGTAGCAAAATTATCCGGCTGAATGTTATGTGCTTGCGTGGACTTACTTCCAATCCGTGGTTCCAGCTGGATTAAGGCTTCTTCGTCGTCAACATCTAGCCCATATTCGTCTTCGTCGTCGTCAATCTCTCGATCTCTCGTTCCGTCTAGTCCGAAATCAGCTCTGGGTCGGGAAGACGCGGCTTCTTGCTTGATTACTACCACCTCATCTTCTTCCTCTTCTTCCTCTTCGTTTTCCCCCGGAATGGCTTCGGTCTCCTGATGGGGGTTTCTGGGCGGGGCAAGTCGACCAACTGTGCGGCCAATACCACCCATAGCAGAGTCTCCATCTCCATCCGTGATTTCTGGATGGAATTGAATCCCTGGAGAGTAGACAACTTCGAGTCCTCGGATTTTAAGGAATCTACCCCGTCGTAGATTAGACACCTGTTTAAAACCCGTGATATCTAGAGATCTTCTACCTCGTGAATTTGTCCGTCGTAACCTTCTTCGGTGACGTTCTTACATCGTAGTCCGTCAACCTGACATAAGTGCCTGGCCCAGTCAAGATCTTGTCATGCACGAGCGGGTGAAGCACGGGGTCCAAAACAGCTACCGATAGGAAATCATCACCAGTTAACCTAACACTACATACTACTAGCCTAAAACTAAAAACTAAAATAATAATAATAACTAACCTGCAACAACGTATTCGCCGTCAGTTAGAAAGAGTCGATAGGCGAACAACGTATCACCTTCCTGAGGTTCAGTTTCATCGTTGGGGTTGGTTCGAGGCCCAGCGATCATGGATATGCCTTGTACCTTGACGATACGAAGCAGCGGGCGCTGAAACAGAGACTCGGTTCCAAAGCTTCCTGAAACGATCCTGGCGAGGGCTGGAACCAGCGTGATGGTGGGTGCCTGACGGCGTCTCGTCGTCATTGTGGATGAGGAAGGCCTCGAGGCGCGCTGCACTGTTGGAGTTACGAAACGATGATGTCGAGTGTCTTTGTTGGAGGTGAATTCGAACGACGCCGGGGCCTTTGTGGCTGAGAGCCTTGTACGATGCCTGTAACGCAGACTCGACAACAACATAACAAAGTAGGTAACAACATGACATCTAACAGAATCTATCTTGATCTTGAGGGTTTTTGAAACCGACAGTTTTCATGAGCCTGGTCCGGACACATGTTAACATGTTAGGATCGATTACAGAATTGTCACAGATCTTCTAACTGAACACCAGCATTTGGGATATCAAGGACGGTTTGAAACGGTTTTCGAAGTTGGCAACGAAGCCTGATGAGGCTTCTCGAAACCGTGCTATAATTCTATTTCGTTTATAGGCTATAGATAGATATCAGCTGTTGGACTTGAAAATGCATTTCCAGTCTCGCAACCGGGTGCATTCCAACCAACTGAAGTTGTAAGTTATTTGTTTGTTTTAAAAGATTCGAGGAGAAGGAGAAAAGAGAGCATCTCGTCCTCAAGGTTCCCAAACTCCAAAAGCAGAACACCGGTCTAGAACCCCTAGAGATGCGAAAATAAACAACGAAAACAAGATTCTTGCAGAGGGGGGTGCCGAGCAAGAGCGACAAATTAACAAGGAAAGAAAAATGCGACAGAGAAAGGGGGGGTATGGTGTATGATTCTTCCAAGTCTTTCATATCAATCATCGCCAAAAGTCATTCAAAACTCCCGCCGAAAAAACACCCAAGCGGCAATAAAAGACCCGTCATCAAGCACCATGTAGAGGATATACGCCAAAAGCCAAACCAAAAACCGCCACAATGTTAGTAGAAAGGGAATTAAAAACAAGAATAAAAGTACTATGCTGCCCAATAAAGCACGGGGTATGTTAAAATGCCACACAATATCAAGACGAAACGAAATAGAGCATCCACCAGAAGAGAAGAGAAGAGTCATAGCGGAGCCATAGAACAAAAAAAAAAGGAGTGATTATTTGTTTCAAAAAAAGTTCTTTGAGCGGATGCTGAAAAGAAAGAGAGAAACAAAGAAAGCCTTGCCGAAAGAACTCGCTCGAAAACACACGTGAACCGAAAGCCAAAGGCCGGGATGTAACTCTCTGGAAGCCATCCCGAGGGTATCGTATTATTATCTTTTAAATAAACTCGTAGTCATCGTCCTCAGAGGATGCAGACTCCTCGGAGTCAACAACATCGTACTCATTCTTGATAAGTAGTTCAAGCTGTTTCCTCTCCATTTTGTCGATGGCAATATTGAGGGCCTGAGATAGGACCTGAGAACCATGGCTGGGTCCGGAGGGTAGATCATACGAGTAGAGAACGCCGTCGACACCATCGCGATAGACATTATCTTGATCGAACGAGTTGTCAATGCTGTCAACCGACTCGTGGTCCCAGGCCCTTTGAAGACGAGTCTTGCGTCGATTATTTGACTCCCAGCGATAGGATCTGCATGACTGGCATTGACAAGAATCCCCACCGAAGGTGTTGGGGTTAGGCATCTTGAACATATTGCGTTCGTTCCAGCGTTTACAATTCGGATTCCTTGCCAAAGGGTCTACGGGCTGGTTAAGGAGGTTGACGTTTACATTTCGGTACCGAACCTTACGCTATATACTGTGTTAGTACATGTTTCATACTTATTTAAACACATCTAGGGGTGGACAACGCACGTTTTTGGCACGATGCTGTTCAACAGACGTCTTCCTGAGGTCAGCGGTGGATGGAATAATGCTGTTAACGGAGTCGGTGATAGATGCCATGTTGGTTTGTGCTTTCAAGCTTAGTTTCGAGCTTCTTTGGATTTAGGGGAAAAGGTTGTTTGGAGCAGATTGCAATATTGAAAAGCGGTTTGGTCAATAAGCTTAGGGTGTTGGATGAAGGAGGAAGAAAGGTGTGAGAGAGCGAGAGAGCGATGTTTGATAGATAATATCGACAACAATAATACGGTTATGATTATGATTTGGTAGGCTGACAGAGACTGGATGGTAACCTCTCAACCCCGTGACCGAAGCTTCGAGACAGACTCGAAGGGGGCGGAGGGCGCCGCTTTATATGTTTCCAATATGTCATCATATGCGTCCGATTCCCCCAAAGTTAGGAAGGCTTGCTTGCCTGCTTAGCTTCAGGGGATCTCGGTTCAGGTCTGGTTCAGCTATGACAATATGACTCCTCGCCTCGGAATGGGCGAGAGCCTAGATTAGCTAATTTCCCCCGAGCTGGGGCGGCCTTTCTTTCCACTTGCCGACGTTGCCATCATTTCCGTGCATATCTCCTGGGTGGAGTCCTGCCATCCGAATCGAGATAACCTCGATAGGATGGTGTCGGTTCACAAGACATCAGCTGCTGGTACATATCGCGCACCACAGCTCATGGGGGACAACCCGACAGGGTTATCTCGATAGCTGGTTTGCGCGCGTATACCATCATCCGGGGTTTTCGGCCCTGTCAACATTGGAGGAGCCATACTGCCCACTTGTAACACACCGAGCTGAACATCATGGAAATCAGACAGCCTACGGTACACAGTATGCAGTACCGGCCACTTCCGATATTGAGCGTTCCAGATAGGGACGACGAAAACAGCAAGCAGCATTTTGGTCCTTTCCAAAAATATGTCGCTTGCAGCAGATGGGCTGCATCTGGGGTCACCGAATCTTGGCTTCTCATTGGCCCATGCAGCATATCAGCGGCCTCCTATTGGCTTTCTTCTCCCGTTCCTGCACCGGAGGCGAGCTGCAGGAGGGAGCTTTTCACACCTTGGGAGCTTTGCAGGCACAGCTTGACTCAAAGTCCGGGCATCATAGGTTTTTAGGAACCTATCATTTCGTTAGCCTGCTCGACTCTCCGTTTGCTCCAATTGTAGGCTTTTGTACTCACACGGCGTCCGGCCGTTGGTCACTCACAGCCGTCGGCAGGTGATTCCATGTTTTGCCTTGGGAACTTTGTGCATTTCCCATGACCCTATTCCTTCGTCATATTCTCTGCCAAACCAGACAACCATCTTCTTGTCGTCATCGGGGGAATTGCCATTCTTGCTGTGGCTTTTCAATGTCATGCTCGCGTGGCTGGGCAGAGTTGTTCTCGATGGACATTAATTTCCGAAGGGTTCAAGTTTAAGTTTTGTAGGAATGACAGGCCATGTTCAGTCATTGACGACATTAACGTCATTGAATCTTCTATTTTGGTCACTTCCTTAAAGTGCTTCAAGCGTCATTGGGGTCCAGATCAACCCGTCTACCGGTGGCCGGGTAGTTAGTAAATCGGGTTTTATCTTGCCGTCGATTGGTTCGCCTTGTCCCGTGTGGGCTGGCCTTCAATCTTGAATTCCATGTGTTTAGGACTATGTATCGTAGCTGGTGCAGGAGGTTCTTGGAATTTGCTGAGTCAGCATCAACACATTCGAGCCTTCAACATCCAGTCGCCAGCGCCGCGACTTCTCGTCGTTCATCAAACAATCGCGATGTCCTCTTCACTCGCCGACTACTTAAACGCCAAATACCTGACCAAAGATGAATCCTTCGACAAAAAGGCCAAAAAAAGAAAGAGAAAGGAAGAGAAAGCAAAGAGTCGGCAGGTCACGCTCGTAGATGAGGATGCCACAGGATGGGAAAAGACAGGCCACGACGATGACGATGACGACGACCGGCCAGTTACCGTGAACGATCGTTCAACCGCTGAATTCCGAAAGACGAAGAAGTCAGGGTGGAATACCATTTCCAGACCAGCGAAAGATGGAGAAACCGCTGCAGCAGACGCGATCATCGCGTCAACGGCCGCTGACATCGCTGCCTCAGAAGCTGCTCTTCTTGAATCCGAGGCGCCGGTTGTTGTTGCCATGAACCCAGAAGATGAAGCTTTAGTGATGGAATCTGGCGCTCGTGCTGGTTTGCAGTCTGCCGCGCAGGTCACAGCTGCAATGAAGAAGAAGCGAGATAAGGAGCTCGAAGAATTCAAAAAGGTTAATGCTGAGGAAGCAGGCAAAGGCAAAGACACAATATACCGTGATGCATCTGGTAGGATCATCAATATTGCTATGCAGCGCGCAGAGGCTCGTAGGAAACACGAAGAAGAAGAGGCAAAGAAACGTCAGCAGAAGGAAATGAACAAAGGTGTAGTGCAGCTGGCTGAAGCCGGTGAGCGGAGGAAACAGCTTGATGACGCTAAGTTCATGAAATTAGCAAGGCACGCGGATGATGAGGATATGAATAAGGAATTGAAAGAGAAGGAAATGTGGAACGACCCGGCGGCACCCTTTTTGAAAAAGAAGGCAGCTGGCCAGTCGAAAAGTGGCTTTCCATTGTACAAAGGCGCTTTCGCGCCAAATAGATACGGTATTCGGCCTGGGCATAGATGGGATGGAGTAGATCGAGGGAATGGTACGGAGGCTCTGTTCTTCCGCAAAAACAACGAACGGAGGGACAGGGTACAGCAAGAGTATGCCTGGGAGATGGATGTTTAGTTTGACGGTATTTGGTATTACGTTACGAGCATTATTAGCGGCGTCAGGGCGTTTAAATGGGCCTTTCCATTGAAAATTGTATTATATTAAAATTGTTAAATAGCGCCTCGCGGTTAATACGATAATTCCCAGATATTTTAGAGGTCGACGTCTTGCAAGGAGGCCAAATCCCAAGAGAAATCACACCCCGTCTTGCTCGCTAGACTAAGTCCCAGTATCGAATTATTAATTCCCATACATATCCCCAAGCTTAACTCAAGGTTATGACCTTGATATTCTTAGCCCATCGAGGCCCTCAATAACTTTGTTAGCCTCGGGGCTAGAACTGACCACTCGTATAACACTACCTTCTGAGGAACCCGATTCGCTATCCTCCTCTCCATCTGTTCCTTCACTTCCTTCTTCACTTTCCGGAGGAAGCTCGGCATCGTCCGGCAACCCGAGCTCCCGCTTTCTTCTCAATTCTTCTGCTGCGGCATCGATCTGCGCAAGGCATTCCCCCGTTGTCCAATTATTTTTAATCCACTCCACCAAATTCTTCTGGTTGTTCTTCCTGTTTCTGAAAGTTCTATTGTTCTGCGTCACGGTGACCATCAAATCATCCAACGTAACCTGCATTTCCCAGCCTGCATTCCTCGCAGCTACAGCGGGGGATTCTGGAGCCACTGGTGTTGAAATCTTACGAATTATTTGGGCAGCTCGTTGCATTTCTCCCCTTATTCTTCGGACGCCAGGCCCGCCACACGTGCGCCCCACATTGTGTGTGATCTCGAATGGGTCCTCCAAAGCAAGTAAATATCGATCTTGATAAGTAGTTGTTTCGCCAACACGCTCCCGGGCACTTGTCCATCCCTTATGTTGCTTGTACATGACTCCTCCGGGCGATCGGATCGTCACCACTTCACTGACAAAGTTAAAATTCGTGGTGAAGTATTGAAAAAATTCGTAGACAAGCTGGCCAAGTGTCATTTCATTCTTTCCACCTGGAAGAAGCTCCCCTGAAGTTATTTTCGCGATATCCTTAAAATACCAGATATCGAACCCGTCCTGCATGAGCTCGGATTCCGGGGTATCAGGCTCGGGAGGAATGAGTTGAAGATTGGGAAGAACAGGTGGCTGCACAACGTTGATTAAGAAGTGTGCCACCATCAAAACATAGCCGTAGGACGACAGTGTTCCAAAATATGGTGAGTTAAGGTCTCGATTTTTCGACCATTGCTACAATTGGTTAGTCTGAACTCTATATCACTACCTACTGCCTCAAGAGTTTGAAGTCATACCTTGACAAATAAGACCATTTCCCGGAATCTAGGATCGCATTGGTTATATGTTCGGAAGAAATATGAATTTGTTATTCCAAGATGGGCTTTGAATCCAATATCACAAGAGATGTTTTCGGGCCACGGCTCTTCGCCGAGGTCCTCCTTCAGGGTGTCTTGGACATAAGGTGATCCCGGCCGCGATCCGGGTTCACTGCTAGACGTTTTTATCTTCAAAATCGGAACCCTTGTTCGAATGAGAAGATCAACCTCGAACCCTCTTTTCAGAAATTCACCAGCGAGTCTAACGGGTATGTTGGACTCGTGGCTGAAGGGCTGAGGATTAAGGGAGTCGTGGGCAAATATCACATCCATATCTGCCCCCTTCGTTGCAAAACCGGAAACAAGGGACCCAAAAGGTATTATGCGAGAACCCGGTACTAGGTTGTTGCAGATTTCTGTGATTCGCCGGAGGGTGTTGCTCTTCATCGCTATCTCATCAGGTGTTGGACTCACACTCTGAACAACAGACTTCGCATAGTCGGTTATCAATGTATAGTCGAGAGGCGGGACTTGGCTTTCGTTAGCCCAACGTATACATCTAGAATAAGCATGCTTATTGGAACTTACAATGTCGGTAGGGCCTGCCACCGCCACTGTGTGAGCCTCTATAATTCTGGTGCCCTCGGCCTCGACGATTCTGTGGAGGACTGCCTCCAAACCCTTGATACTGCCCTGGTGGCTCATTTCTATTCAAGATTGGACTACGCGGCTTGTCGTGCTGATAACTCCCAGGCCCTATGCCGTGAGTTAGTGGTGCCCTAGTTCGATAGCAACATACATCCCATACCTGAGTAACGTCGGTCGTTATTCATATTAGAAGGGAAACGATGTTCAGATAGAGGTAGGGGAGGCGGCTGGGTAGGGACAGTCCCCAACGGTGGAAAATGCAGAGTATTGTTTATCTGAGGCATCGGTGCGATTTGATATTCATTTGATCTACCCCATCTTCCTCCTCCCGCTCCCCCTCCACGAGAACGTGGGCTTTGGTATGATGCAGGGCCATTAAGGGGAGAAGGCATCCCGTCGTGAAATGTGCCTGCTCTATCTAAATTTGGAGGATGATGTCGTGGAGCAAACCCGTGGCTAGGAACAGTGCTGCTTCTCTGTAGCATGGGCGGTGGATGCTGCTGCTGTCGATGAATACTAGGGCTAGGAAGTAGGCCTGGTGGCGGTGCCGATGTCATTGGAAGCTGAGCGTACTGGCCTGGTGCCGGTTGCATCGGTTGCGTCGGCTGCATAGGTATCTGATTGATGACTTGATCGGATTTCAGCATGCCTCGTAACATTGCTTCTAGATTTTGGGGCCCGTTAGACCCCCTGTTCGTAGGGTCCTGTGGTAGATGATTCCCAGCCTGATTCATCTTGCATGTATCGGATGAGGACGAGAATTGAGTTTTGGAACGTCAATCGTTTGTAGAGTAGTTGAGGATATCTGCTGTCGTAATAATGGGGGGATCACGATCCATTCCGCCAGAGGCTGTGTAACGTTGATTTGAGGCAATTGAAAGCTCACAGAAAGGAGCTTCAGGATGTCGCTAGAGCCAGCTGGTCAATGCGATGAAGCTCCAGATGAGGTGTGTTGATGATGAAACTGTACAGGAATCAAGAGGGCTGTAGCGGGGATGGTGGGATGGATGTAGGGGTTCAATTACAACAGGCAGGTTTTGAATGCGAGTTGGAGCGCGTGCAATCTCGTCAACACTTTTGTCCTTCCACTTTCCAACAACACCAATTTGGTTGAAGAGTCACGGACCTCAAGCTTAGATATCAATATCAAGTACCAGCGGCGTCATATATTCCACCAGCGTTCATTGACCAAGCAAGAAAACTATCAGCAATGGGAACCACCGAGCCATTTGAAGCTGATGCCTTCTTGAAGGAAATTCAGGAAATGGAGCGACTCCTTGAGGAATTTCGGAAGGCACACAGCAGCTTCAAGGAAGCCAACAAACCACTGACTACATTGGACTTATCCGACCTTGAAGGCTCGGATGACGAGGCCGAGGGTGACGACTTGTTCGATGTCTATGATTCCGAAAACTCGTTCTCTTCAGTCTCCGAATCACCAGCTCAAAGGCCCTTCGGTCATGGACCGGCCACTTATGACCAGCACTGGCTGTCCTCGCAAATGGAAGCTGTGGCTTTGCGAACGGGTTCAGCCATGGATTCATCCGACTTGTATTCTAATGTATTGCAATTGTTGCAATCTAATGTATCAGGTTCGATCGCAATTTTCTCAATTTGGTCGGGATCTAGATCGAGTGCAAGAGCTTATTGTCATGTATAGATATGGAGTTGCAATCTTCCTTGCCAGATATTCTAGGATTCGAAGAACTAGATCTTATTGGAGGGTTGATCGAACACCGGAAGGAAATAGTCCAACCTCCAGCCGCGCAGGCCAAAACAGCCTCCAGTAACACTGGCATCGAGGGATTCCATCTGTTGACACTGGATCAGCAAAGGGAACGCCTTAAAAAATCTGATTTTGCACATAAAACTCAACTTCTCGGGCCGAAATTGATGCAGCCTGAGACTCACTACCCCCATGTGTATAAAAGCCATGATGCAGGCAATACCCTGAGTTTTACCGGAAAGAAATACGCTCTGCCTTTTGGTAGCGTAACACAGGAGTTTGAGGTATTCTCTTGCATCCCATTCTTTAATTAAGCATTCACTAAATAAGGAACGTAGAAACACTCAGAAGTCAGGGTACCTCCTAACCGCGTTGGCGTCATTAGGTCCGACGCCGAAAGAGTCGATATAAAATCTTTGGACAGCCTTTGCCGAAGAACCTTTGTCGGGTATCAGAGCCTCAACAGGATGCAGTCTCTTGTATACCCAGTAGCGTACCAGACCAATGAGAACATGTTGATTTGTGCTCCGACTGGTGCAGTAAGTAGTGCCTCGGTGTCCTTTTATGAACCATGCGGATAGTCTAATCTGTCGAGAATAGGGAAAAACGGACGCTGCAATGCTCACGATCCTCAGCACCATTAGAAAAAACAGCACCCCACCTCCATCCATGGCCAAAGGGGATGAGTTTCAAGTCAACCTCTCTGATTTCAAAATTGTAAATGCAACCCTAGTCTATATTTCCTCAAAATTCTCTAGTTTTAACTTCTGTTTCTAGGTCTACGTCGCACCGATGAAAGCCCTGGCTGCAGAGGTCGTCGTCAAGTTTGCGAAACGTTTGTCCTGGCTTGGTATCGAAGTCCGAGAACTTACAGGTAAGATTGAGGTTATGATTCTCCTTTGAAGCAAAGTACTAAAACCTTGTGGGAAATTAGGTGATATGCATCTTACCAAAGCTGAGATTTTGCGGACCCAAATCATTGTAACGACCCCAGAGAAATGGGATGTTGTTACCAGGAAAAGCACGGGCGACAATGAACTTGTCCAAAAAGTTCGTCTCCTCATTATCGACGAAGTGCATATGCTTCATGACGAACGTGGGCCCGTCATAGAAACACTAGTCGCTAGAACCCAGCGACAGGTCGAAGCCACTCAATCTATGATCAGAATAGTAGGGCTTTCTGCAACTCTACCCAACTATGTCGACGTCTCAACCTTCCTAAAGGTTAATCCGCTCCAAGGATTGTTCTATTTTGACCAATCCTTCCGCCCAGTACCTTTGGAGCAGCACTTCATCGGAGTAAAAGGCAAACCAGGCACCCGAACCTCGAACGATAATCTTGACCGAATTGCATGGGAGAAAGTTAAGGAGATGCTTGAACTCGGACACCAAGTCATGGTGTTTGTACATTCCAGGAAGGACACGGTGAAAACTGCTAGACTTCTATACGAAATGGCTACAGATGAACAGCGTACCGACTTGTTCGAGAATACAGAACACCCCAAGTATGATATTCTAAAGAGAGACGTCGATAAGGCCAAGGGTAGAGAACTTAAAGAATTATTCAAGAAAGGCCTTGGGATACACCATGCAGGAATGCTAAGGTCAGACCGAAACCTTATGGAGCGCCTGTTCGCAGAAGGAGTTACCAAAGTCTTATGTTGCACGGCTACTCTTGCTTGGGGTGTCAACTTGCCTGCTGCCGCTGTCGTTATTAAGGGTACACAGGTTTATAGCCCACAGAAAGGTGGGCATGTAGATTTAGGCATCCTTGATGTTTTACAGATTTTTGGACGTGCAGGACGACCTCAGTTTGAAAGTAAGCCACCCGGGAGTACCAAAGATATCTAAGTATTGCTAACGGTGAACTCTAGAGTACGGTATTGGTATAATATGTACGACACATGATAAGCTCGCACACTACTTATCAGCTATCACCCAGCAGCAGCCAATTGAGTCAAGATTCACTGAAAAACTTGTCGACAATTTGAACGCGGAGGTTTCCCTAGGGACTGTTACGTCAGTAGACGAGGGTGTCCAATGGCTTGGATATACATACCTCTTCGTCCGTATGAAAAAGAATCCAATGGCCTATGGCATTGACTGGAGCGAAATCCAACATGACCCAAATCTTGGAAAGAGACGACGAGACCTTATTATCAAGGCGGCCCGCTCCCTCCAAAAAACACAAATGATGATATTCGACGATCGAACGGAGTCCCTAACTTCAAAGAACGTCGGCCGAATCGCTTCAAACTACTACATCCTCAGCACTAGTATCGAAATCTTCAACGCGATGATGAATCCACTCGGTTCGGAAGCAGATGTGTTCAAAATGCTAAGCATGAGTGGTGAATTCGACCAAATAAAGTCTCGAGACAATGAAGCCAATGAATTGACTCGTCTTCATGAAAATGAGTGCCCCTGTGATATCGAGGGTACATTGGACACGCCTCATGGCAAAACCAATGTTTTACTTCAGTCGTTCATATCAAGATCCAACATTGAAGATTTTGCACTTGTTTCGGATTCCGCATACGTTGCGCAGAACTCTGCCAGAATAGCGCGTGCCCTCTTCCTGATGGCTCTTGAAAGGAAATGGGGTTACCTTTGTCAAGTCCTACTTTCCATCTGCAAATCTATTGAAAAGCGGCGATGGTCGTACGAACACCCACTTTCACAATTCGATCTCCCTCCGCATATTCTGAGAAATTTAACGGAGAAGGAATCCGCATCCTCGATTCAGGTCCTACAGGATATGGACCCACTCGAAATCGGCGAACTAGTTCATAACAAAAAAGTGGGTTACGACATCAAGCGGATCGTCAATAATTTCCCGATGGTTTCGGTAGAGGTGGAGACAGCACCTTTGAATCGAGATGTCTTGAAAGTACACCTAAATGTCATTCCAGAATTCGATTGGAACGACAGGCTCCACGGGGCATCTGAAAGCTACTGGATCTGGGTTGAGAACTCGGAAACGTCCGAAATATTGCACTACGAATACTTCATACTGAGTAAGAAGAAGTTTCGAGACGACCATGAGATAAATTTCATGGTTCCGTTGACAGACCCCTTACCCACTCAGCTGTATGTCAGATGCATTTCCGATAGATGGCTTGGTGCAGAAACTGTCACCGCAACTTCTTTCCAACATCTCATTCGGCCTGATACCGAGTCTTTTTATACCGATTTGCTAAACCTGCAGCCGCTCCCGATCTCAGCTCTAGAAAACCCACTCGTTGAAGGGATCTATGGGTCAAAGTTCCAATATTTCAACCCAATGCAGACACAAATATTCCACACCCTGTACCACTCAAAATCCAACATCTTATTGGGTTCACCGACTGGTAGTGGAAAAACGGTTGCTTGCGAACTTGCCATGTGGGCAGCCTTCCGCGATAAGCCTGGTTCAAAGGTTGTCTACATTGCACCTATGAAAGCTCTCGTAAAGGAGCGAGTCAAGGACTGGAGAGCCCGCCTTATTGGACCCATGGGTATTAATTTAGTCGAGTTGACCGGTGACAATACCCCTGATACTCGATCCATCAGGAACGCCGATATCATTATTACGACACCAGAGAAATGGGATGGAATCAGCCGTAGTTGGCAAACGAGAGACTACGTGAGAAAGGTCTCGCTGGTGATTATAGATGAGATTCATCTACTCGGCAGTGATCGAGGCCCTATTCTAGAGATCATCGTTTCTCGCATGAACTACATTGCGTCTCAAACTTCGAATCCAGTCCGACTAATGGGTATGTCCACGGCGTGTGCCAACGCTGCAGATGTTGGTAATTGGCTAGGTGTTAAAGAGGAAGGGCTATTTAACTTCAGACATTCTGTTCGTCCTGTCCCTCTAGAAGTATATATTGACGGTTTCCCGGAAAAGCAAGGGTTCTGCCCCTTGATGGCGTCGATGAATCGGCCAGCATTTTTAGCTATTAAGAGTCATTCTCCGACAAAACCAGTCATTGTATTCGTGGCCTCTAGACGACAGACAAGATTGACTGCAAAGGACCTCATCGCTTTCTGCGGTTTAGAAGACAATCCACGGAGATTCTTAAACGTCTCTGAGGAAGGCCTCATCAGCATTCTAAGTGGCGTTAGAGACACGCCTTTGAAAGAAGCCTTGGCTTTTGGAATTGGTCTCCATCACGCTGGCCTCGTGGAAAGTGATCGTCTTCTTGTCGAGGAATTGTTTCTGACTAATAAAATTCAGATCTTGGTGGCCACCAGCACGCTCGCATGGGGTGTCAACTTACCGGCCCATTTGGTCATTGTGAAGGGCACTCAGTTCTTCGACGCAAAGACAGAGGCATACAAAGATATGGATTTGACGGACGTGTTGCAGATGTTGGGACGAGCAGGTCGTCCACAATTTGATACAAGTGGAATCGCACGTATATTCACACAGGAGGCCAAAAAGTCCTTCTACAAATACTTCCTTCACACGGGATTCCCAGTCGAATCATCATTGCATAAAGTTTTCGATGATCATTTGGGCGCTGAGGTTTCTGCAGGCACTATCAAGTCCAAACAAGATTCGTTGGATTACTTGACCTGGACATTCTTCTTTCGAAGACTGCACAAAAACCCGAATTACTACGGGCTAGATATTGCAGCGGAACACCAGCAGTCAATATCAGCGCAAGAGGAAGCCAATGAGTTCTTAGTTGGTTTGGTAGACAATTCTGTAAATGAGCTACAGAAGTCGGGGTGTCTTGTATCACATCCAACCGGTCGTCTTGAATCAACGGCACTAGGTAAAATTGCCAGTTACTACTACCTGGTAGGTCAGAATTCCAATCTCTTCATGGATGGTTCCGCTTTAACTAAAGTATCCAAATTAGTCCCATAGAACAGTCAGACATCTGCTCAAGAAGGCTAAGAGGATGGCCACTTTTGAAGATTGTCTTCTCTGGATGTCAAGAGCGGCTGAATATGATGGTGGGTACCCCACAACCTCGCGGAGATAGGGCCGTTGCTGACCATGATACAATCTAGAACTGCCGGTTCGGCACAACGAGGTACAATTTACGTCCAGTATACCGCAAACGACCAGTCGACTAACATTGGTGAGCAGGATCTCGTCAATGCGGAGCTGTCAAAGTATCTACCCTACGAAGCAGGGCAAATAGGCCTGCCAATGTGGGATCCTCACGTGAAAGCCAATTTGCTTCTGCAAGCTCATATGGCTCGTGCGGAGCTGCCTATCAGCGATTACAATCAGGATACAATAACTGTTAGTCGAAATAGATTGCCCGCAATGCGTTCATCCGGGTAGGGTTGACGTGCTAATTTGTTATTCGCTATGATGGACAGGTACTCGACCAAAGCATCCGTATTCTCCAGGTAAGAAATAAAGTTTTGATTTAAGGGCCCGTCTCGATAACTAGGTACTAATTAAGGAGGAAACAGGCGTCTATAGACGTTATGGCAGAACTTGGGATAATGTCTACATGTCTCACTATGATGAACCTAATGCAATGCGTTAAGCAAGCGAGATGGCCAAAGGATGGACCTTTATCCATATTACCTGGAGTAGCCCTCGAGCGTGAGCAGGCCCGGGTAGGAAGAAACGGTCCAGAGCTGGCAAGTTTCGAAAACTTTGAGGGCATCTCACACACGGGGCTTGCAAGCTTAATGAAGGAACTAGATGTGGCGTCAAATTACGAGAAACAGGTATGTTTATCACACTTATCCGGAGAATTTTATGCAACCCAGGCCTGTCCGATTTCCCCTCTATTTGATCCATTTATATCATCTACTTGGGTTAGGCTTGAACATTGTCGTCAAGACCAACCCCATGTTTTATGCGCTCTTTTTTGTTGTTGGGTAGGATAGCATACCACAAGCGAAATGAGATGGGATAAAATGCAGGGACGGTTGCGTCGAAGGACCCAGGCGTTTATCCGGGAGGGAAGCATCATATCCCTACGAAGCGGTCCCTTAGCCGTTGCTCCCTTGTATGACACAAGGCAGCTGCACCCCGCAGATGGATACCCTAACTTCAAGACCTTGTTTCCTTATTTTGTGTTGAAAGTGGTTGTAAATTTTTTTTTCTTGCTGGCTAACATCTGGACAGTTCTCGAGAGTCGTTTTGTCGCTACCAAATCTTGATATTTCCGCCCATTCCGAGCTGACGGGGACCACAATAACCGTCACGTTGACCCGTAAAAACGAACTCTTGGATAGGGAAGGTCGAATACACGCTCCCAAATTTCCAAAATCACAAACCGAAGGATACTTTATATTGTTTGGAAGCGAGGAGACGGATTTGGTGTGGGCGTTGAAGAGGGTCAGCTGGCCGTTGAATAATGCGAACAAAGGTAAAGGTAAAGGTAAAGGAAGATCGGCCGGCCGGTTATCGATTAGTTTCACTTTGGAGGTTCCCGAAGCAGTCAGAACAAACGACTATGAAGGTGGGGGTGGCTCTGGCAAGATGGTGCTTTGGGTAGTCAGTGACGGATATCTTGGGATGAGATGGAAGGTGGCCTTGTAACACCCCGCTTCCTTGTGAGCAGGATTTACGCAGGGGTTATGGTTGTTCGAATTTAGGCTACCGTGAGCCTGCCAAATTTCGTAGAAATGATGTAGTCTCGAAGGGAAATAATGTATTGGTCACAGAGGATATAGCAAGCTCGTCCTGAGAATTACATACTTTGGGAGGATTAGCCGGTGACCGTGAACTGGCGTGATTGAAATTAGATTTGAGCAAGCTACCTGGGTAGCCAGTCTACCGTCTCTATATACAAACTTGAAGCAAGGATCGGGGTATTTTTTGAGGTATCCAAAAATGCGGAAGGATCAGGGAGCACGGGATAAAGGAAATTAAGGGTAAGAAATAAAACTCTGTAAATCCAACCAGTGATCCCAGATATGAGCCGGCTTGCGGCATGAAGCGAACAAAACCATAAAACACAACCAGCTCATCATCAAGAAGGCCAACAAGAGGTGGCCGAGCATGAAACAAACGAAATGTCGAAACGAGGCTCAAAAACCAATACAAATGGGATAAGCGATGAAAATGCAGGCAGAACAGAATACAATGCGCTCCCGGAAGATCTGATGAAGCACTTTCGTCAGGCTAATCGTGGCTGCGCAGTATATTTAGAATGAAGGGAATTGCTGGATTACAGAGCCATAGCGATGTTTTCTGACGAAACAGCCGATGTTGGTGCAGGGCTAGCATTGACTTTGTCGTTTTGAACTGGCGTGATGACAAGGGAAACCTCTGGTTTCGAACCCTGTGACTTGCCCTTGGATTTCGATACAAATCTCTCCGGGTTTGCGATCACAGGTAATAGGAGTTGTCGTTGAGAGATGGATATTTGTCGTGCGATCGAGATTTTGGCTGCCTTGGCCACATATGCCTCACAATCATTCGTGGATTGGTCGAGCTCAGTTGGGGAAGGAGTCCTGGGTCGTAACGGTGTTGTGACCATTTCCCACTCTGGCTCGTCGAGCATGCTGAATTTCCTAACCCAGGGAGCTCTATTATCAGATGTACCATATTCTCCGTAAGGTGTGTAGGGGCTGTCGAGTTCTGAGCCCTCGGATACCACAGAAAATGGTGTTTGTGGGTCCTTGTCTGCTTTTGCAGTTGTTCGCTCTGCAATTCGTTCTTCCAACATCATAAGCAGAGATGGTACAATATCACTTTCGGTTCGAGACTTTCTGAACGTGGGAGCCTCGGGAGTTTCGGCTGCACTGCCGCTGGTCGTTTCAGTGGGCGTTGTCATGGCGCGCGGGCGCCCTGGGCTTTTTGGTGTCCGAGGAGTTGCAGGAAAGAGCCATAATGGCGACTTGCTGACAAGGCCAAGTTGACCTACCGGCAAGGTATCTTTCTTCTCGGGTAGATTTAAGGTTGGCGTAGGTGTTATATCCTCAGACTAGGTTGACATGATGATTAAGAGTCGTTCTATAATACAATTTTTGGAATAGAAAACCTACCGGTTTCTGCCCTGCAGCACCACCATGTATTCCAGACTTTCTCCTCGCATAGATTGACAGTTTTGAGCCTTGTTGGTTGAGTAGGGAATCGAACATGACGCTGTAGCGCTCCATCTCGACCTTTGGGATATCCACATCTAACATAGGAGTCGACTCAGCCTTAGGGCTTTCCTCTGCTTGGGTCTCAGGCTCGGGTTGTTCTTCAACCAACGTATCCTGTCGAAGAGAATCCATTGATTCCTTGGTATCTTGTACACTAGTCAATGTCACTGAACTCATAGTCGTGATAGAAGTCTGAGATGTCAACATCTGTGCGCCCGTCGATTTTTGAGGCGCCTTTTTATGAAACAGGCCTTTGCCAAAGAATCTCTTCCAGCTACCCTTAGAATTGGCATCTTTGTTCTCGGAAACGGGGGTGCCGTCGGGTGCAGGGCTAGGGGCGGAAACAAAGTCGTCCACCTTTGTGTCAAGGGACACATAATGCTGTGGCAATGATTTCGAGCAATCCTCTAGACCATACATTCTGCTGCTCCGGGCGTCTAGTAGTGTCTTCGGGTGATGAGTCGGACTACCAAGTGCTACTCCAATTTCAAGATCTGGTGTATGCTCCCGTTGGCGGGAAGCAGACCTTTGGGGAAAGGCGTGTAACATGGGGCTGCTTGTTTGGCGTTTAGGACCGGGTCTTGCTTTTCCACCCTGCTCACGAGACCATGTGTATGATCTATTCAAAACTGAGAAATTCGGTTCTTCTAGACTGGTGTCCTTCTTGCCATGTGATGTCTTCGGCCGCTCGTCAGACTTAGATGGACTATCGTGACCACCAGAGGTTTTCGGTCTGGCGATTTCGAATGATCTTTGCTGAACGTTATAAGATTCCACTGCCAAACCGTCCATCTTGCGGGGAATATATTGAGAACTCGGCAGTGGTTCGTCATCGAATTTGGGAGGTAGTACCCCTAACGAGTCACTGGATTTCGAGGCATCCTTTGCCTTCCTTCCAAGCCTTCCCTCGGACCTCGACCTAGAGCGTAAGAGAAGTTTCGCCATAATAATTCAAAGCGAAATAAACCCAACCAACTTCCCGCCTCTTGCCTGATAAGTAAATACTAAGTAATTCTAGGGTATCGTAACAGTAAATCGTAGACGAATGCGTTCGAACCAAGCGTTAGAGATGTTGGAGCTTTGTGTGTTGTCGACGGATTGGGAATTGTGTAACCAAGCGATGCGCGATGTCGAGAGAAGAAAAGAAAAAGCGAAAGCAAATGCAATACAATGAAAAGTTAAGACGAAAATAATAGCAAAAAGAATAAGATGAAAATAAGAAAGTAAAGTAAGATAAAAAAAAACGGTAAGATAAAATATACAGAACGAATAGAAGAAGAAACAAATCCCGCAATTGCTACCCGTCTTCTCCTGGAAGCGACTTGTTGCAAATGACTGTAAGAGAAGGGAAAAAGAAGGAAAGCTTAGTTAGCTTCGACTGTGGGTCCTGGACGGGATATGTATGTGGGTAAGCAGGCAAAAAAGAACGGATGCTGACAGTGCAGTGCTAGAATCGGAAAGAGCGAGCGAGGGTGCGCAATAGATCGAACTGGACAGGCAGGTTTAGCAATGGATGTAATGCACCAGGCAAAGAAATGGGAATTTGGTATATCATACATACATTACGGGCGATCTGCCATAAACCCCAAATATGCGCCTGCAATCTATCCAAAAGAGTGAATGGTCGCACTAGTTCCTCAAAGGGAAGACTTTGAAACTGCGCTGGAAAAGGTCAAACCCAGGAACCAGATCGTAACAAGAAAGGGGACCCTTTGGGAGAGGGGCATCGAATTCCTTTTATCAACCCGACTTTTAGCAGCTCTCAACGCCTGAGGACAGACACACTTCTGCATCTGAGGTAAGTTCGGGCCGGGTTCGTCGTCAAGGCCCTGTCACAAGGCCTTGTGGTACATTTCGCCAGTTAATTAAAAGCTAAACTAACAAAACTAAGGCAGTAGACAGCGCCTAGGCTAATGAACTGCCGATCTAATGAAGTAACAAGACTAGGTATCCCATCCTATCGTCGTTGCCCTTGCCAGATTATCGAATTCGGTCGTCCAGCGGTAGACCCACGCCATATCTGCACAATCGGGACTCAAGGCTGGTGGGCGCTGATAGGTTTCATTGGTCGGGCGCCAGAAAGTTTGCAATTTTGAATTTTGAATTTTTATTTATTTATTTATTTATTTTTTTTGCCCTAACTTGACTTGACATCTTTTTTTCCTAGATGCATGACTAGCAACCTATAAGAGGGGCTGCCAAAAAAAGGGCTCGTTCATGTACTTGTGACTCGGCACGGTGATATTTCAACGGCAGGTCCGTGTTACGCTTGTAAATGCTTGTGTCGCATATCGGGGTCGATTCCGTGTGGAAACAGCTGGTGTCTTGTGAACAGAAGGGTTCGCTCTGGGTGAAGTTTCAGATAAAGATCTGGGGTTACGGCGTGAACTTTGTGGCAAGCATCTTAATGCCCAGCCTCAGTTTTCCTCGGCTATGTTGCTCCTCTGTGGAAGCTGGAGAGTTGCCTGGGTGTATGTATGCATAAACATCACTCATCTTAATATCTTTCGATAGGCTATTCTCGAACACAAGTGTTTCGTTCTTTGGGTGTATCAAACAAAGAGAGCTCTGTATTCAAAAGGATCGTAATCATTTCCGTCGACAAGGCGAGCCGTCCGACTTGTGCGATGGAAGCGACAGGGAAACTGGATTGGACAGGTGCAAATTGGTCCACGGTTTGCAACATGCATGATGTTGCGCAATTCAGCCCTGTCATACCTGCAGTCCAGGCATCTGTCGGCTATGGTTGGCTGGCGATTGGTGAGAATTGGGTCCAGTTCCATGTTGAACGGTTGGCTCGCGTGCGCCGGCGCCAGATTACATCAAGCCAACCATAATTTCGGCCTCGACCTCTCGTAGAATTCCACATCAGCATTCCGAAAAAATTTCTGATATTAAAGGGAGCCTCATTCCTGGAAAGGTTGTACGAACGTGGACGAGTGCCAGCCAAACTGCTGGGTGGAACCGAGACGTTCTGCGGGAATGTCATCTTCTGTGGGTAACGAGGCAGCTGATCTAGACGACTCGGTGTGGGTCAAAGGTACCTTGGCAATAGATTGATTCCGAGCTTCGGATGAGCTTCGAGGTCTCTCAGACCTTGGAAAATACACATGCACTCTTGTTATATAAGCTGAACTTGAGATGAGGTTGTATTGGTTCTGGTAGAAGCAGGGATCGGGTCGGAGAACCCCCAACGCAATCAGATGTCAAATCCAACATATCAATCTGCCAGTCATGTCAGCAGTCATATATTTGTCTTTACGACCAAGAAATTCCTCTACAGTTCAAGGATAGAACCGGGCACGTGGGGTATGCCGTGCAGATAATTAAGCTTGCGTTCATCTGCGTAAAGCATAGACAGAAACGTTGTAGTGATAAAAATAAAAATAAAAGACTCAAGTTTGACATGCTACAAGCAAGCTTTGCGATCTGACCTCGTAGGATCCCCTTCAACTTCGTTTTTAGCTTTAATAAGCAATGGTTCGAGTAAGGATACCACTCCGCCTCTATTGCTTTAGTCACTCTAACATTGCTTTCTTCGTCCTCTTTAGTCGTCGATGTAGCTATTCGACTGTTCAATTAACGCTTCGCATAGGGCGGTTGTCATTTTGTGTCTCCTTTGAGTCGCTGCCAATGCTTGATATACCGCAAATTAAAACGCTTCATCGTAGTGCTTAGTCCCCTGCAGTCGGCGACCTTGAGCCGGATTGATAATGATCAATTAAGGTAATCACTCTAGTATACCGCTTCTTGATAAGGTTGTCTCATCCTATGACACCTAATATATCTAAAACACATTTCTTGCAAAAAGACTAAGAGTGACTCCTTGAGTAGGGGTTTTAAAAAGGTATGTACGATCGAAGTGCAATTTGAAGCACGTACCTGTTATCAATGACACTAACAGAGTACTTCACGTCTTTGTTTGTTCGAGTTCAGCCCTCATTACATTTATATATTCCCAGTACTCTCGAACGAAGGTACTATAATTTGATCTCTTCGATTACGCTATTGATATAATAACGGCGTTTCTGGGAAATGGTAAGCCTACAGTCTTAGGATTCTTATATGTGAATTATAATTATTTCTAACACTCGACAGGTTACCATACATTTACTCCGTACGTACCTCGTGGTGTATATACAACTTGGTACCATGGTACCAAACTATCAATTAACACAAGACGAATCTAATTCTTACATACAAGTAGGATAGCATCGGGTTTCAACCGAAGCCTAAACTAGCTAGATGGGATTTCGATAAGATCCTATCGATAACCCCACCGGTCAACGGTTATCATTTATGCATATAAGGTATTGATATATACTGACTGGTCTCACGCCTAGGATAGATTACCTATGACCGAATCCAATGAGCATATGTTTGTATCGATAGAGTAAAAACTACTCCACTTAAGTACCCACTTAAGCTAAGATAGGAATACAGGCACATCTAAAACACGAATCTCTTAGCACCTCGCGGGATCGATATCCTCTATGTTCGATCGAATCTCGGATAGCAATTCCCCATCGACGAACGGGCTAGACCGCCCAAAACTAAATCGCCGGTCGAGGAGGACAGGCGTCGGGTGCAGTATCCAGCTTTAGATTTGATCGCAAAGGCCAGGTTGTGATGGTGTGTTGTGGCGTGCCCCGCCATCAAACAAAACCCCACTCAACCCCTCCCTCTCTGAGTTAGCTATACGTGCTCTCCCAGTACTGGAAACTTCCGCAGTCAGTCAACCTTCCTTCCTCTCTTCCTTTTCCATTCCTTCTGCCCAGAAAAGCTACCTGTCCTTACGTTTAAACCCATCCTTACCTGATTCCAGCTTTCTCTCCCTGCCTTCCTCAACTTCAGCCTTTAACGTCTTTTCTAGTTATCGTACACAATTTCGTAACATACACGCATACATACATTCACCATGTCGTGGCAAGGTACGTCACTATCAACTTCCTTATCCCCGTATTTACTCGTATTTACTCTATCGACCGACTTGTTCCTACAATCGGAGTTGGCTGACCAAAATGTCGTAAATAAATAGCATACGTCGATACCAGGTAATTCCGATACTCCATGCTTCAAACAAGCTTCCTTACTAGCCCCCATACCGGAGCACGGGGTTTAGTTAACCATCCAACAATACTTTACGGCACATGGCTAACCATTTCATTTTCAACTCGTTATCAGCTTGGTTGGTACTGGCAACATCGACAAGGCCGCCATCTTCAGTGCCGCTGGTGACTCTGTTTGGGCCGCCACTCCTGATTTCCAGGTGCGGATTATCCCCGTCCTTCGCCTCATATCGTATGATATCAGATATCGCTAAGCATTATCGTCGGAATAACAGATCAAGCCAGAGGAGGTAAAGGCTATTCTTGCTAATTTGGACAAGCACGGCAACGACTCTCCATTTTTCACAAGCGGAATTCACATCGGAAGCGTGAAATTTCTCAACGTCGCTCACGACGAGGACCACGTATATGCACGAGTACGGGACACTTGAACTCCTATATCCCCATAGTGTTAGGTTACTAACAGTACTGTTGAAATCTTTAGCAAAAAAAGGAGGGTCTCGTCATCATCAGAACCAAGCAGGCTCTGATTATCGCCCACCACCCAGAGACTGTTGACCGGTTTAAGGCTGTTGACACGACCAAGGCTCTTACAGACTACCTCAAGGGTGTCGGTTACTAAGTGCTAGTTCAAAACCCATCGGAGAACCCGCTCTTCAACTAGCCTTGTTCGTAGAACAAAACAAATGGACATATATATGTTTTCCCAAGCCCCCGGCCTTTTTTGGGGTCCCGTTGCTCCTGAGCGTATTGAATGTGGGTACAGGCACACTTGTGCTTAGTTAGACGAATATGTAATTATTGTCTTTCTTTCCTTCCTGTTCTTTCAAACTATTACACTCTGCTGCCCTTTTGGCGCTTCTACATTGAAACTCCAATCATTACCAAGGCTTTACCATGGCTTCTCGAAGTGTACCAGTACCTTTTTTTTTTTTTTTTTCTAATCAACGGCTTCCGAGTGGACTCGTAAATTATTAGGTGGTCGGGGATATACGCTCTGATTGACTACCTCCACCCGACATTAAATCGCCACGTTGACCCAAATCTGCCAAACTATCCACCAAATCCATTATATTATCGTACAACTCGTTCCAACGCTAGGAAACACCTTCAATATGATTCGTTATACCGGCAAAGCCCTCCCCGAGCTCCCGGCCACCCGAGTAATATAAGGACCAATGATCGGTATGTTCCCGAGAAAGCCGATAATGACACCGAAAAAGTCGCCGAAGAGGTTTAATATGCCGTAGCATTCGATGACGAAGCCGATAAGCGGGTATCTCAGGAAAATAACGAGGATGCCGAGTGCGAAGGTTGCCGTTCCTTTCCACTTTTCGCGACGGGCGAAGAAGAGGAAGGTGCGGTTGACGCCCATCGTTAATGTCAGGCCGATTAGGAATAGGATCTGTTGTATTTTAAAACCAATTCAGTATGTGTAAAAAGTGCCAGATTTAAGCAGGATATAGAGAGGATTCTAACATTTCCCATCGCCAACCTAAGAAGATATGTTCACATTAGTATCTTGGTCGCCAGCTTCTCTCGCCCGGAGAACTCACATGGCTTTATCAAAAAACATTATCACCCCAAATGTGAAAAAGAAGGCGCCTATATGCGAAACATTAGAGCCTGGATACCCCCCAAAAAAACTGGCATCGTCGAGATGTGGAAGCATACCGCCGGAACAAAAGGCAACGCCGACCTCTAAAATACCACCGGAAGGTTAGCTATCATTTTCGTCATATTGTAGGGCGACTATAGCTCCAGACGTACTCTGCTGATCGGATAACCACATCGTGACTGGTCGTACGGGTATCGAGATGGTTCAATGGTTGTTTTAGTGAAGATAGGGGATATCGATACGCGCAATCCGCTACCAAAAAAAACTCGATAGAAGTGGTTAAAGGTAACAGGTACTTTAAAGTATTGTCGTCTATATCATGGCAAGATATCGTGACTCAAGTGAATATTACAAAGAAGCTACTGGGAGAAGAAGACGGCGACGACGAAGAGAAGGATGAAGGACGGGATAGGAGGAGCATGTCGCATGAGCAGTTCGCGGTTGAGCAGCTCTCCGAGATCAGAAAGGACTTGAACTAAGGGACAGATTCCACATGTGCACATCCTCCCCGGGAGGGTAAGGTCAGCCACGGTCTCCGGGAAGACTCCGGGGAAGCTTGACCAGGTCTTCCCGGAGCCTTCATACTGTCGCGTGGTTTTCGTTTGTTCTTTGTCCCACCAAACACCAACACAACAACGCGTCTTCCCTCCAGGCCCCCAAGCTTCTAATGGCAGAATCGATATCTCTCCTAGATCTATCCACCATCATCTCACATTGGCATTTACTGCCTACTTCCACAGGGTAACGATGTCGACCCACTCAAACACCCACAGGGCTTTCCTTCAAGCTCTACTCATCCGTCCTTTCATCGATATCCAAGAAGGCCGTGAGCTACTCGCAGCTATCAAATCCGCAGAAGCAGGCTCCGATGTCTCCGTTGAATCCGTCTCCGCGAAAGATTTCCGCGCCGTCGTCCATACGATTCAGAACACGATCTCTCCGTTTGACCTCGATATCCGTGAAATGCCTGACCAGGAAGATGGAAATCACTGCTACGCCCTTGTCAACGATTCCAATGATGATATCATCCGCTTCGCTACCACACATACGCCGGATGAAATCTCATACTTCAAAAGATTGCTAGATGAGATGTTCGATACAAGTAACACCATATACGCCGAGATAATGGCCGTGAAAAGTATGCGTGCCATCAGTCTCAACAAAAACCCACCTTCCGAGCGAGAAAACCAGGAGGTAATCGTTGAAAATGTCAACGGAGAGGAAGAACGACAGACCATTGCCGGCGCTGGTATCGGCCTCACAAAGCAAGAAGCAGAGGATTGTCTCACTAGATTTGTCGACGAAGGCTGGCTCGAACGTGATAGGGCAGGATACCACTTCCTCTCAACCAGAGCTCTCCTGGAGCTCGAGCGTTACTTGACGGACACCTATAATGTCGAGGAAGAGGAGGAACAAGAAGACGGGAGTATCAAAAAGGGTCCGAAGAAACTACGGATCAAACATTGCGGACACTGCAGGTACATCCACACAATCGGACAACGGTGTTCGGATATGCATTGCGACTTTCGGCTACATAATCACTGCGCCGAAGTCAGATTTAGTAGGTTACCCTCGAGGGAGTGCGGAGCCTGTAAGAAGGAATGGACAGGGGTCCCTGTAGGGCCAAAGGCAGGAACGGTTGCCAGTGGTGCCTCAGGTCTACGAAGGGCTAGAGGTCGCGACTCGGAGGGAGTCATGCCTCAGAGGTTGAGCAAGGCGGTCAAAAGAAGCATCGAAAAGAGCAAGGGTCGCAGGAGCACCATGTTCGGTGATAACGATGACGAGGTCGATGAAGATACGGAAGCGGCCACTCCCAGGCCGGGGAGGCCACGGAATTCTTTGGGGCGAAGAAATAGAACATCATTAGGGGAGTTGGAGGAGGAAAATAACGAAGATCAGCCTCCTCGGAAGCTCAGCCGTATATTGAATGGTACAAGCAGCAGACGAACCTCCGCAGTGCACCAGCGGACCGAGTCACCCGGGGAAGATGAACCAGCAGAAGGCTCCCACTCCGCTGTTGTTCGTACCAAGAGGGAGAGCCTATCACATCGACGAGAAGACGGAAGTGAGGGAGATAATGACGAGGAGGAGGAGGGATTGCCAAGAAGGTTGCAAAAAACAAGCCTCCACTCCAAACGTCGATAGGGGGGTTTTTTCTAACTATCCATTTCACTTATTTTGGAGTTTTGGGCTACACAATATCATTTGGTTACTGGCGTTCGAGGCTGATCCTGTACCATACAGCATGTACGATCAGAGCATTTCGGGGAGTTGGAAAATATGTTTAATGAATACTGAAGAATTAGAACTAGCTAAATATAAAATCGTGGGGTCCCACACAACTGCGTAGGCCCCTTATTCATTACCTGTTATTGTTCTGCGAAGGGAGTCTTCGCTACATTGCTACCATTATCATTCAATCCTGACTAATGTACATTGGGGATGTTCTAAACGCAAGGGAAATTAAACTTAGACTAGTCAATATTAATACATTGTTCAGAAGTGGAAACAGGGCAGTGTTCACATAATAGCAAGGGATTTAAGGTGGCGGTGTTCGCAATCGTAGTTTCGTTTTGGGAAGCCCAGTGAACGGGTTTCTAGGGGCTCTAGGGGCTTCGGGGGCGTCATCCAACTTTGATTTATTCGGTGGAGGGGGCAAGCTATGTCGATTCGTAGATTGGGGAAGACGTTGCTGTATGTCTTAGTGCCCAGTAGCAGATCTACATGTAGCACAGGCACAAGGAGCCATAGACGTTGGTTGTGCCAGATCTTGTTCTGGGTTTTGATGCACTGGATACTGTTGCATAGGATATTGTCCTGGATACTGCGGTGGGTGTTGGATCGGATTTGGGGCTAGATTTTGTGGTGGATATTGGATTGGATACTGTGCTGGATGTTGTGCTGGATATTGTACCGGGTACTGCACCGGAATCGTTCCCATGCCGGGCAGGATTTGTGTTCTTGCCATTGGAATCCCCAAAGCCTGTGACTAGTGGCATTTGGGATTGCATCAGCAATGACCCTATACCAGACTGGACGCGGGTTCCTTGGATCGGAGGTCAGGAACCTTGTGGAATTTATAGTATTTGTGATGTTGCCTTTTGGGTTGGCCCCGCATCCCTCTGCGACGGCAAAATGGAAACCCTCCCGCGCGACGGAGTACTCTATTCCTCGTCGATATGCATCTCCTGGATTTCTTTGGCTTCTTGAGTAGGGTTTACGCCGTTCAGAGAAGTGCCAGCACCATTACCCGCACTGCTAGGACCAGCTTCCGCAGCCTTTTGTTCCGCAAGCCACAGATCTACCTCGTCGACAAGGTCGTAGACACAATCTTCAGCTATTTGCTCGTTGTACCGTTCACAAATAGCCCTTGTCTTGAATTTCTCTATAACAACATCGTCGTCCCGCATCTCATCATCACTAGTGATGAGAATAGGAATGTCTTGATTCCCAAAGCTAAGATCCTCTGGAGGGTATTCCCAAGTGGGTCCAAAATTCACCTGCGCCCTGCCTCCTCTAAAGACACTGACGGTTGGATAGTACCCACAGAACCCATCATCCAGAGGCCTGCCACCTCCACTCGAGAGGGGCTGGCTCGCTGGAGGGAGGAATGCAAAAAGGTCTTCGAAGGCAGTGCCAATACGCTTCCCGTTCTTGTAGACTGTAATCTTGCTACTAGGCAAGGTCTTGAAGCAAGCTTTGGTGCCCTTGATCGTGTTAAGAGATGGAGCACCGGTAGCCGTTGGAGCAGCGGGATTCATCGCATCCTCCATATCTTTCACTGGCATATACTCAAAAGATTCGAAATACAACTGTGCCTTGTACTTAATCGGGACTCTATCCCGAATAACATCTGGCGGGTATTTCGAATTTTCGGAGTGTGGTGCAAGAATTCCACGTTGGACGGATAGCGGTGGGAGGGATATATGAAGACCGATGACGTCCCCGCTAACCACACTTTCCTTCATGAAATCTTTGGGCCTCGACATGTGGACTGTTTGCCCGTCCTTGTCCCTGACTCCGTAGCTGTAGGCATCATATCCAACGGGGACATCCAAACTAGTCTCTCGTCGTGCGAAACCGATACGGACGTGGCCATTCTCCTCTGTTGGGTCGTTCGGGTTGATACCATTGAGAACTTTACATTCATAGTACCAATCTCCTTCACGTAGCCCAACATTGGCACGAGCTGAACGGAAGCCCTTTTCTGTTGTGAGAGCAACACCGGTTTCATCAAGATGGATATGGTTAGATTTGTCTTCGTAGGATATTCGGGCGGCATAGGGGGGACTTCAGTAGTGTGGTATTTGAGCGTGGGAATAAGGCGAGAAGCTTTGCACGGTAAGTAGCGAAATCCTTTACGATTTGAAGGGCTGCCCAGCCGAAAGCGTCATTAGCATACAGATGAATAAGGATATGACAATATAACAGAGAAACGTAGACATACTGTTCTGTGGTTTCGAAGAAAGCGACATCTGAGTTCTTCGGATATGTGACAGGGACAAAAATGGGCGGTTTTGCGGCCAGATAATCGACTTCTTTTGGTGGAGAAAGTGGGTAGACTTGTAGTCCGGGAGGTGCATCCTTAGCTACAGCTACTACTGCTTTGCTCGAAGTACCTTTCGTCGAGGGTCCACCCGTAGGAGCGGACGTAGGGGTACCACCTCTTGCAGCAGCCTGAGCTTCCTTCTTCTTCCATGATTCCTTTTTCTCGCGGCCTCCTTCACGAGGGGCTGGTTTGTCACGCGCCTTCGTCTTGATAGGGCGGTTTGTAGCAGCACCAGTCCCCACGAGATTGGGTTCTGGCGAGCCAGCAAGAGGTGTCGTGTGGTGACCCCCGGGAGCAGGAGACTCAATTCGAGGCTCTGGATCGCGGGAGAGTGATCTTTTCATTGGGATAACCGGTGGTGGATGCGATGTAGCCCTGCCAGGTGACAGCGCAGCCGAATTCGCAGGAACACTGCTGCTTCCAGTGGCCGGCACGGGGAGGTCGTTAGCTGACATGGTATCGAAGCTGGGGCTAACAAACGCGACGATCAAAGAGATAGTCAAGTGCTGTCAGCTGCAGCTGCATTGGCTATGAATAGCGATTCTAGTAGCGGCTGTAATGACGATGATGTTTGGTTGGTGATGTTTGTGGGGGTGGAGCGGAAGAAGCCGTTGTTGCTTCTGGAAATTGGTTTGGAGGCGTCCAAAATTACCACAAATAGAAACCTTCCTATTTTAGTAATTTTCGGCGCAAACACAAGCTGGGTTTAAAGAGACAAACGGAAAAAAAAAAATCTAGCTCTCCAAAGCTCCACTAATCCACATCCCTATACCATTACTCCAACTTCAACTTCACCAAACAGCACCTGAAGCTACCTCTAGGAAATATTCTAAGATCATTACCTTTACAATGCCCAAAGACACTGCAAAATCTCAGACGAACCGGCAAGCCCGCCACAATCCTCTTTATGAAGACCTAACTGCCTCCAAAACAGTTTCCTCGAAGCCAACCCGCGAGAAACGAAGGGCTTCGAAAGATGCACGCAAGAGTGGCGATGAGGGCTTTGTGGACCCCATGCTATCAAGGAAAATTTTGCAGCTTGCAAGAGACCAGCAGGATGAACTCGAGGGAGAGAAGCCCGCTCAGAATGGGAAACCAGTTGTCGATAGCTTCTTAATACCCCACCAGGGTGTAGGAGAATGGGAAGACGAAAGTGGTGACGAGGATGATGATCAGTATCAGGACGAATACGGTGATGACGGTGTTGCAGAGGAAGTGGTTCGTCCCACCCAGTAAATTCGGACATATATTTGAAGGGCTACTAATTTTCGATTAATAGAGAGTAGACGAGGAAGATGAAGAATTATTCAATAAGTTCCTACCGCCGCCGAGCGAACGTCCAGCTATCTCACTAGCAGACAAGATTTTAGAAAAGATTGCACAACATGAAAGCTCACTGGAAGCTAAAGGTGGTCATGGTGGCATGGATATCGATGAGGGGCGAATGGAGCTGCCTCCAAAGGTCATCGAGGTCTACACAAAAATCGGAGTCCTCCTGTCGAGATATAAATCGGGAAAGCTCCCAAAGCCTTTTAAGATTATCCCCAGTCTGAGGAACTGGGAGGAAATACTCTTCCTAACGAGACCCGATGAATGGTCCCCACATGCCTGCTACGAAGCCACCAAAATGTTTGCCAGTAACTTGAATGCCGCACAGACGCAAAGGCGAGTCCCCACCAAGGATTTGAATTTGTCATAATACTGATTGAAACAGATTTCTTAATCTCATCCTCCTCGACCGAGTCCGTGACGATATTTACGAACACAAGAATTTGAATGTCCACCTCTACAAGGCCCTGAAGAAGGCTCTTTACAAACCAGCTGCCTTCAACAAGGGCTTTCTTTTCCCACTATGTTCATCGGGAACGTGCACGCTGCGTGAGGCTCAAATCGTCGGCTCGGTGCTCACAAGAGTGTCGATTCCGGTACTACACTCCGCTGCCGCGCTCCAGCGGCTATGCGAGATGGATTACACTGGACCAACCAGCATATTTATCAGGGTCTTATTAGAGAAGAGGTATGCCTTGCCTTACAAGGCTGTTGACGCCGTGGTATTCCATTTCATTCGCTTTGCGAATAGCGATGAGACAATGCCATTGCTGTGGCACCAAAGTCTTCTGAGCTTTGCAACAAGGTATAAGAATGACATTACCGAGGACCAGAGAAAAGCCTTGTTTGAGTTGGTGAGGAAGAAGGGCCATCCAGCAGTTGCTCCTCAAATTGTGACAGAACTGGAGGAAGGTAGAAAGGGAGGAAGAGAAGAGATGGTGCCCCCGGGAGATGGTGACGGCTTGATGGATGATGTTATGGATGACATATAATCCGTCTACCATAAGAGCTACATCTCTTAGCTCGAAGTCTTGCATTTGATGAAGGCGTTCAGGTGGTTATGACCAACAAAAGTTCTATTTCTTCGACGTTATAGTATACATGCCCCGAATATTAGGATATCTATATAACGCGCTAGGGAAGGTTGCACCGTCGCTGTTAACCTCTGGGTTTATACCTAAATTTTGCTAAAGAATCATTGCCATTTTTCCAAATTTCATGCCAGATTTCCACTTTCTGCCCCTGCTCGTCCACCTGCAGCTCCCACCAAGAGTCAAAGTCATACCACTCGAGAACGAGCATGCCACCAGGCCAAGCAATGGCTGCATACCTATCATTAGAAACCATTTCTATATGCGAATGTCGTGGGATCCCCAAATCGATCACTTGGGCATCCCAATAACTATCGTTTTCCCCAGATGATGAAGCGCCAGAGAACGGTAGTGTATAGAGGGTGCCATGGTTCTATATAAAGTCCTGTCCATGGGAAAGTATGTTCCACGGTTATCATTGGTAAAGGGGTTTCCAGCATTCGGAACAGTCCAACTTATCCGCCGGACATTTTCTGCAATTTATTGAGGACACCGGTTGTAATCGTACCAGACGTGGTCCTTCGGTTTTGACGAGCCGGTAGGCGCCATCATGAATCCGCGCTCACGGTCGACAAAGACCCGTTTCGCCCGTTCACCGTTCACCGTTCTCATCGGATGCCTTGGATACGGCGAAATTTCAAAGCCGGCCTGGGTTTCGGAAATACCCTCTAGTTGGGTTCCGGATACAAAATGAAAGCTGCTGAATAAAAAACCAGTCGGCTTCAAACCTATTCGACAATGATATTATCTCCCTGTCGTCCTGGATATATATATTTTGCATTCTCGGTCTTTCCACTTTCCAATCCAGATCCAAAACGTAAATATGAACACGAGCGGAGTATACATCCTCTCCCGGTCTCGATGTTTTTATTGCGAGGACACCGGAATGGCAGTATTTCGGCCAAACATGGCCGTTGGGGAAACTAAACCATTTGGTCTTCATGACAAGCCCATTACGCCGCGCATGATCCCTGAATATAAAATTTCGAAGACCGCCTTCGACATCCTTGTAATACACAAGATCAGAACTTCCGCTAAAATATTGTCAGATCATATCATTTGCTAGCGAGTCGCTGTGAAGAAGTGTAGCCCATTTTTTAGGTACCTATAACCACAGTCAATCCACCAGTGCTAACCTATAATTGTTGGATTTTTCGTGTTGGGGAATGGAAGACCGACTCGATACATTCATTTGGACTGAATTGGCCAGCGATTTGATATCCAATCTCCCCGGGGAGGCGCCCGAGAATGTCGGTCTTTTTTCCCATTGTGCGAAGACAAAGATGACTATGTATGGAGTTAAGAGGTTGATACAGAGACACACGATGTTGCAAGAGACTCGCCGGTCCAAAGTACAAGGCACCTCAGCTCAGCTCAGAGATGCAGAGCTAGAGCTACGAGCTGGCTATGCAATATTCAAGCACACACTTTCATATGATCATATCTTCTAACATACTTACGTTCATACAAGCTACCAGTGCGCCCAAGGGCTGTGAAGCTTTGCGGTACACTGAATCGAATCTCACTACTCGGGTTAGCCCGACAACACCCAATATCCAACAATGAGCGGGCCGGCTATTAATTGCGTATACATAGGCCCGATAGCCACAACAATGCTATTCGTTAATAAATCGCATGGTTTCCAGTCGGGGACTCAGTCAACTTGCTGGACCCTGCCCCAAAATATTACGCATGTCTAGCACCCCGTTCTAGAATTCCAGAACATCTCGTGGGCTTTGATCTTCAAGCTTCATGCGATGGCTCGTTGGCCGTATACCTAAGTATGTATATAAGGGCATTGGGATTCTAGAATTATATTTCGAAGATCTCTGGTATCATCCAAACTATTACAAAAATTCTCTACTTGAGCGCTTCGGTTTATTCCAACTTTTATCCGTTCTCCTTGGCCTCTGGTTTTCTATATTTGCAAAAAAAATCAACCACCCTTATTCGAATATTCTTCTAAAATATTAGAGAGAAAGTTCCTAGTGGTTGGCCTACCAATATATCAAATCGAAGTTTTCATAGCATATACTACAATCGGTGTGCCGGTATCGCACTCACAATGAAGTACCCAATCCTCACAATATCGCGGTCACCGTCTCCGCAGCCCCATCTCGAGTCTCAAAAAGACAAGCCCGAGGCACTACCGGGAAAACCATCGAACAAACAGATGCACCTTGGAATCTAGAGCGAATCTCTAGCGTAGCGCCTATCGTACAAGGTGGTCGCAATGTGACCGACCTGGCTTGTAAGTACCGTTACGACGAGCGTGACGTAGCTGCAGACGTTGAAGTGTACATCCACGACACTGGCATCGATCCATTGAATCCGGATTTCAATTCTCGGGCACAGATAATCTTCACAAATAATCCTTATGGTATATGGCCGAGCGGTGGACATGGGTAAGTTCAAGTTTTTCTCTGTAAAAATCGCCTTTGTATTTTTGTTTCTAACTCAAACCTCTCTCCCTCTGGCACACATGTTACAGGAATTGGTTCGACGCATTATGGTGTCGCCAAAAATGTTTCAATACGGGAGATCAAGATCATATCGGATCTAATGGAAGACCCACTCGGCTCCATCCTTGAGGGAAAAGCCGCTCTAGAGCATACTCAGGATAAAGTTAATGGTATCAGGGCAGTCATCGAACTACATAAGAAGGGGGAGGACTTCAAAGGCTCTGTGATGAATATGTCATGGGGCTTCCTAGAGGATTTATGGAGAGGGATCCAGGCGGTAGCGAGCTCCTCAAGAAGGCATTGAGGGACGCAGTTGCCGCTGGTATTCATTTGACGGCTTCGGCTACAAATTCTGGCACCGATGCCTGCGAATTATTCCTGTTGGATTCGTCAAAAAGATACCTACTCTTATTGCGGTGGGGAATGTTAATATTGATGATACTCGGATTCCAACTTCTGGTTGGGGCCCGTGTATCGACCTCTATGCCCCCCGGATGGAAATCAAAAGTACTTCCCTTAGAAAAAAATAACCGGGTTGAAGTTATGACTGGGGTATCAATGGCTGCGCCACTGGTATCGTAGCTACCTAGCTGGCAAAGTTCCCCGAGTTGAGGAACGATCCAGTTGCTATGGAGAAGAAAATCATGAGTTCGGCACTCAAAGGCATTGTTAAGGATGCTAAAGGTGGTGGGGATCCTTTGTTGAATAGTGGTATATCTGCAGTTTGGGTTTATGGGGTGTTCGAAATTCATTAAATCCTGGTGTTTCTTGGAGCCCCTCCTTAACAGGCTTTTGGGAATGCAATATACATTTTAGAAAAATAAAGATACAGGAACGGCTTTAAAAGAGAGCGATGGCATTTCTTCACAGCTAATAGTCATGATGAAGACACTCTAAAGTTTCAAGCCTGCAAGTTCCATAGCCAAAGCTTTCGACTCTGATCCGTCCGTCTGCTTCGATTTTTGGAGTACCATGAACTCATCAAACGTAAGCCAATCATAAACATGCACCCCCCCTTCGTAGAAAGCGGCGAAACCCTTATCATGTGGCATTATCTCCTCAAGCTGTCCACTCATACCCGCAAGTTCCAAAACCCGGCCCAGGGGAGTCGACTGGTCTCCTCTAGAGCACCAAAGTGAATAGATATGAAAATCACCCTTTCCCCCGATGGGTGCTTCTTAGTGAGCGGACATATGGCGGTGTAGACAGTATCCTTGTAGTAAAACGATGCTGCGACATCGGGACCAAGGCCGTGGTGTCCGGGAGGCCTCGGGCCAAAACATTTCCATGAAGCAGAAACCTCGCCATCTGAAAGAATAGTCAACCGGACATTCGGCTCTTTGGTCTTCAGACCTACCATTTCCGCTCCGGTTGTGTTCATGCCATACCGGAACGAGATCGAATGCGGGGTGAGATTCGGCGGATCACCTGGGAAGCCATGGTCGATAAGCTTTCCGGTTGTTTCGATGAGAGTGCCTTTTTCTTCATCGAAGGTAAGCCAGCTTACAGCAACCTGGGGTCTATAATCATCATCTGAAAATATTGCAGCCACAACAATATGGTTGCCAAGGACCATAATTGGGGGTGAGTCTATAATACTCTCCTGCGGATAGGCAGCGTATTAGTATCTCGATAGGGAATACATACAGGTTCGAGCTTGGCTCTGAAACTTACTCGTGTGGCAACTTTGACAAAATCTGTGATTCTTTCGAAAACCTGCAAAGCTGCTGTTTGAAGGTTTACAAAGTAGTAGTCAGAGTAATCGGTGTTTCCGTGTTCGTTCCGAATACACAGGTACTTTTCCGAAGAACTGATGGACATAATCCCTTCGTGGAGGAGTTTTAACTGGCGAACCAAGCCGCCTTTTGTATTCCAAACAAGCGCTCGACTATTTGATGTAAAGTTAGCGATGCGCTGGTTGGTTGTATGTCAAGCTCACACGGCCATATGCATAGACATACCTGGTATCCAAAGTAATCGCAGCTGCACAATAGGCACCGACGTGAGCTGACCCTTTATCCAATATTTCCCTCTGCCTGTTTACTAATGGCGTGGGTTTCTGGCTCTGGCCTTTATTCAGATCAATCAGATACCATTGGTAAGTGTCATGTGCCGGGCTTTGGCGGATGTGATCGAAGACCGCATATTCAAGGCCGACTGAGGCGTTTAAACACACGAATGCACTGTCTTTACCTTGAGGGATATCCGCGAAAGAAAAGTCATATTCGTGTTTCAGCTTGAACAAGCCGGTTTCACCAGCATATTCCTTGAATGCGATATTTCGCAATGCCGAGAAGGGATCCTCTTTTAGTTGGTGGGCATAGGAAGGGAGGTCAGATCGCTTTGAATAGTGTGCTCGGACGATTTTTCTGGCCAGCTGTGGGGAGGAGAGTAAGCACTTCCATCGCGAAGATACCCGGTGGAGGCGGATGATGTCCTTTGGGTCGAGATCTTCAGCGATTTGAAGTGAGACTTCAAAGGGAAGGGACCCGAATATATCGAGATAGTAATTATTTGCTTCCAACTTTTTTTGTAGAAAATGTTTCTCGGACAGAAGCAAAGAATCAAATAGCCCATCCAGGCTAGAATACAATATTCAAGGTACGCGAGGCTAGATGTTAGCAAAGTAGATTCGATGATAGATATAACCCTAGATCTAACTGCAGCTATAGTTACAGCTACGTTGCTAGGGATAGTTCGCTGGCAGCTGTAGCTGCAGGTAAAACTGCCCGGGAGGAGGAGGAGGGTAAGTCAAGTCAAGCTAACTTACAATTGGATTCTCTCCTTGTGACAGGCGGTTTTGAAGGCTTCCAGGGCCTCGTTTAATGCTAGCTTCTCCATGCTGGCTGGAGACATGCATAAAGGCGAGGAGCGAGCGAGGCGGACGTTGGTTGGTCTGAAAGTGGAAGATTGTGGGGAAACGGGTGCGCGTATCTGTGTTGATGCAGAAACACACAACATGGCTAACCTGAGTTGTCCATCGACATGGTCTATCAATCACATCTTACCGGCTTGATTACCTCTTGACGATAAAGAGAAATGAAGAGAGAGATAGGGATAGAGGGAGAGAGGGAGGGAGGGAGAGAGAGAGATAGTGCACGAGGCTTCCCGCCTGCATGGGCCTCTTTTGCTTTGACAGCTCAAATACGGTTGATATTGGATAACTATTACCTGATATCAATTGGTCCCAGTTCTATTCCGGTCGATAGTTCAGGTAACTCAAGCAGCTATCGGACGATAAATCCTCGTGCTAAGCTTAATTTACCACAGTCCATGTGAGGAGCTGCTTGCTTGCCCTGCATGCGTCCATGCATCCATCCGAGAAGTAGTTAAATGATATTATTAGCACTCCGGACCCGGGATCCTGGATCGAATCTTAACATTGAACTTAACAAGAGGCGTGTGGCCTTAACTGCATTAGGGCGTTTCAGCTGTCAGCCCCTTGCTCGAAGAAAATGCATCAAACGTCACCGATTAGACCAGGTTTCCAAAAAAAGAAGGCTAGAAAAAGAAATAAATTCCATATTTGGCAAAGCGCCCTCAGCTTTCATCTCGGGAATTATTAGTCCTGCATTTGATTACTCGCTTGTAGGTCGCCGAATATGGCAACTTGATGGAAGTTTGATAGAAGTTTCGAAGATTCCATGACCACTTCGCCGAAGACATCTGATTCCCACCGTTGTAAGGGTTCTAACGATACTAATGTCGCCCTACGTCATGCGGTAATACAAATGACATCGATGATACGGTACATGCATGCATCTGCCAAAAGGTAGCCATAGACGGATCTTTGATATCGTTCTTAGCTTCGATGCGTATGTACTGTCCGGTCGACGAAACGTCGACTCGCCTGTGTATGCACGCCACCTGGGAAGCCACCTTCTCGCTTCTTCCATCCGAAAGTTGATGACGGGAGCTGAGGCTAAGTTCACTAGTCGGTGATAGTCATCGAATTGAGGTTAGGAAGGAAAATTTTTTTTCCCCGGACTCCAGCCTCGTCCTGCTCCTGACGGACACAAAATTGGTATCTGATTAGCTGGAGGTTGGATTTGGCCCCGTTAGCGCCAGGCAAGTTTTGCTGTTTTGGGAGAAACTGCCACAATTTGCCAAGAGAAAGGCGTGTGCCTGCTTGCCGTACATTTTAGCACAAGGCCGTTAAGATGCCACTGCAGAACATGAAACGGTCGACAGGAAGAAAAATCACCAACACTAGCATCGATGCCAAATTTGGGTCGATAGGCCCCCCATACGAGCAGGGAAGATTGCGAGAGAAAAAAGAACAAAGATGCCGGTAGCGAGGATCAGAAACCGGTACCTGCATTTCGCGAGCGAACAATAGGACGGACCGGCGGCATGAGCAACAGGAAAGAACGGCGCTGCATAGTTCCGGAAAGTAAAATACAGACAGACATCATCACCCGCAGCCCTATGTCGATTGGGCCCCACCATATGACGACAGATATGTACGAGACTGGGGCCGACGGGTATGTACTGCGTATAGACGTGCGCGTGCATGTGGGGTTACGAAGTTATCTCAAGGCCGGTCGAGGCTTGCACATCTTCATCGGATTCGATAGCAGGTATGTCCAAGAGGTAGTATAATTATAAGTATGTGCATTTCTTTTTTACGTGTGAATGATGTGGGCAGATGATTCGAATCTAAGCTACGGTGTCGTGATGCCCTTTCGGGGAGGTTGAAGACCTCTACGACGACTAGTACAAGATGGTCGATTTTGGGGATTAGGTTGCGTGGATAGTCGGTGCGTAAACGACAAATATTTCTCCGATGAAGACCGACTCAGGAACCAAACCGGGGGGGCAGGACCTGCAGGAAAGCTTTCTTGGTGGTCGTTTCAGAGGGGAAAGAGCAATTGCAAGCAGGCGCCCCTGCAAGCACAAAATGAAACAAGCTGCTGCACCACATTAAGAGGCAAAGCAGATGGAAATTCTGCACTGCAAGCCACATTTGCCAAACCAGGCCAAGGCTGCATGTGCATGGGTCACCTCAAACAGACCATCCCAATGTAAACCCGGGTGTGAGGGAAAGCAGAAGTTATAAATATTTAACGATGCAACTGCTTCATTGTCATCGTCACAGTCATATCATCAGCATCATCATCAGCAATCACTTCTACTTACTCTATATCTTCCATAGATATATTGTTCGGATGTGAACCCGCGGATTGGAATCGGTCTGTGAGGCAGCATCAGTTGGAAGTCGACTCGACATCTATCTTCAGTAAATTACTCTTATAATTCATATACGTAGTTCTATACTATACTATAGTCGATTGTTCTTATTGCTATTGTCAGTAAGTTGAAACGCCCCGATAGAATCAAGTAATGCCGTTGCTGTCTGGGATCGCGTTTGAGGCTGGTTTCCCTTCAATTCTTCTGCTTCCTTCCTTCGTTATTTTCTTTTGTTTTATATGATCCCTCGGATTCCTTCCCCACCCTTTTTGTTCTTTTCAATTTGTATTGTCTATATACATGTATGCATATGCCAGACCATATCAGTATTTGCCAAATATATATCTACAGGAATATAATTGGCACTCCTTCTTTTCTTCCTCCCTTCCTTTCTTCCTTTTTTCGTTCTTACTCAGTTAATTGGCATCCCAAACAGCTCACTAACTCATAACCGGCCCGCTTGGTTAGCAGCTAACGCTCTCAACGGGAGGGAATTCCCCACCAACATTAACAATCAATAAAACAACAACAAAAAAAAAAAGCTTTGAAACATACGCTTCATCTACTTTTAACTTATTATTCGGATATATACCTTACAAGTGAGTGAAGAAAGAATGAATGAACGAACTCCCTTGCCCCTGCCTCATTTCGGTCTTGATTTTATTATATATAAACAATACGACATTCATTTTCTCCCGATGGTGAGGAAAATAACGAGGGGGGAGGGGTCTGTGCGGCCATGTCTTGACGATATGATGCATCCGAGCTTTCTTGGACTTTCCTCAAAGGCGCATTGCGGGCAAATTCGTTAATTCACAAGGCTGTCACCGCTAATTAACCGTTTGCTTCGACATCTTGATCTTTTTAATCCCCATCTGCCATCATTTCTTATTATTTGCTGCCTGCCTGTTTGCGTTTGCCTGTAGCCCGACAGCATTCAAGTATATTTCTGATTGTCAACCTCAAGCTGACCCCGGGCGACAACACCTCCAGGCAAACTCGCACCTCATCCAATCTTCCTTCCAACTTCAACAACCTCAATTCTCAATATATTCCATCCAGGTTAGTAAGAATACATAATACCATTGTCACACTCCGATGTTTCGACCCCTCACATTATCCCATTCGTTCATTCAAATACGCACGCACGCACATTCATTTGGATTCCGTTCCCTTTCGTTTCATTCCCATTAATGCAGTGCTGGCCCGTTGTGATCCCGGTATACGGGACATGTCCACTTCCCGATTTTTCCGTTGGCTCAAACGTCGTCGAATTCGAATTCAACCAGGTGACTTGACTTCCCAATAATCCGCTTCTTTCCCACACCCTCCTCTTCCTCTAACGGAGGATATAACTCTTTTTTTTTTAAAAAAAAAAAAAAAACCTCTGCATTCTCTCTCCCTCTTAACCTTTCCCCACACTCAATTTGCGAGAAAAATACGGACAGCCTGGGCAAGACTTCGGGTATGTGTCTGGCTGTGGTCCCAAACCCTGGGCGGAATCCCGCTCTGGTTCCCTTTCCGTTGCCAGCCAGCCGCTACTACCTCTGTATGCACTGCTGGTGTTGGCAAAAGAAAAAGGATAAACGGCGGTTCGCACCTTACCCGTCCAGCGCAGCAAGTCATTCATGGCCTTGCCGTGGTTAGCTTAGGCTAACCTGGAAGGATTGGTCTGGAAGATTTTGATCTGGAGATACTGCATTGCATTGGCACTCGACCCTCTGGCCGCTCAACTTTCGGATCAACTTCGATCGTATCTTGAGTGGTCGAGGGATATTTCTGCCGGGCTGACGATGAATCAGCTTTTCCGAGCACCCGTGTCAAGGCAAGAGTGTCTAAATGAGTTAGTAGGTGACTGAGTGAGCGAGTGAGGTTGTGAAGATGGGTTCTGCTTGAAGTATCTGATGGATCGATGGATCGATATACGGACAGTACTGGACAGACCCCTGAACGTCCGTTCGCTGTTCGGGCCGTCGAGCTCTATCTGCCATCTCTGTTTTTCCGAGCATCCATTCAATACTACCGCTATAACATTCCCTCTCTTTCTCACTTACGTACTCTGTTATTTTCACACTCTCCACTTCACTTTATTACACTTCCACTCTACAAACTACTTACCTATGATCATATGAGGTAGTCAGTCAGCTAGCCGGTCGAGTCTACTTCAGTCTGGTCTGGTTTATCATTCGTTCAATATTCATCCTTCTCTCATATCCTCTTCCTCCTCCTCCTCCTCCTCCTCATCATCATCACCACCACCACCATCATCATCCCTTCAAACATTCTCCCCCCCAAAAAAAAAACAAAATTAAAAAAAATAAAAATTTCTTAGTTCTCTTATTTCTTGTTCCATACCTTGACATTAAAGTCCGAAGCCCGACCTTCCAGAACCATCATCCACCAACCCAAGACGCCGCCCGCATTATCTAACCGCTTATTTGGTCGTCCTTTAGGCTCTAGTTCGATCCATAGAACCTCCTCGCTTCCAACCAGCCCTTTCGTTTCTTTTTTTCCCCTTCGCCCTCTTGCCTGCTTCAGTTCCGTCGCATCCACCCATCCTTCGAGCAGAATATTCCACGCCGATTCTAGGCCCTCCACTCTCCTCCACCGAACATCCATATATAACATTTACCGCTCCTACTCCTCCTACTCATCTTCTTCTTCGGTCCTCAACCAGCAGCGATAGTAGCTCCACTCCATTCCTCCCGAACCATTCTACCTTCACCTAAAATCACTCGTCCTGGAAGCCGTAGTTCCTGTTTATTGCCGACCGAATCTGCTCTCGTTCCCCAACCTGTGCAACAATCACACACGCATAATCCTTCCACCCGAAACGTCAAAGGAAATCCCACTCGAACCAAGGACTACTGCCATCGAATTAGCTATTACTCGCTGACTTGTACACCCGAGAAACCGCTAAGCCCTTCGTTCTGTGCCTTCCAACAAACAAATCACCCAACTCCTTCGGCTTCCCCATCTGCCAAACTGTTGCCACCTGCTTTCCGACAAATACTAGACTAATTTGCATGACACCTCGGAATCGCTTTTCAAATACCTTCGGATCGCCAAGATGATGATGATGGAGAGAAGCACAAGTGCCAGGTCACCCTTTAGTGGGCCGATAGAGCGATCCCATTCAATTTCGCAACCCCATACCCACTCCTCCGAACCCAAGTCCGAACCGATGGACGTTACAACAACAACCGGAAGCCCAGAAATGGACCCCCAGGGAGATTCCGCCGCCTTATCCGATTCTACAAAGCCGGGCACCGCCAACAGCTCTCTTGCTATGGCCTCGGCTTCTAACGGTCTACAGCAACCTAAAGTCCAAACCGCCTTCATTCACAAACTTTATAGGTACGAGTCTAGACGACAATCCCAAAATGGTGCGCCGATGCTGACAGGTCCTAGTATGCTCGAGGATGCCGCAATCCAACATCTCATTTCATGGGCAACATCCGGAGAAAGCTTCGTCATGTCCCCAACTGGCGAATTTTCTAAAGTTCTTAGGTTGGTTGTTCTATATCTTTGATGCCCTCTAGCTCTTATTGACCTTTTTTTGAACTCTGCATAGCCAATACTTCAAGCATACCAATGTCTCATCGTTCGTTCGCCAGCTTAACATGTACGGCTTTCATAAAGTAAATGACGTTTTCCACTCTGCATCTCCGGATTCCGCGCTCTGGGAATTCAAGCATGGCGGTGGCAGCTTCAAACGCGGCGATCTGGCTAGCCTCAGAGATATCCGACGTCGACCGTCGAGACCGGCAATTCATAAGGAGCCACAATACAACCATGGAAATCGAAATGTGGTCCCGAGTGCCCCTGGAACACCGAACGAACAGGCGGTCGACACCATTGAGAGCCGCCTTGCCAGCCTGGAACAGGCGTATTGGGATGTTAACGGCAGAGTGCACCGCTTGGAGGATGCCAACCATACCTTGGGCAATCAATGCCAAAATCTTCTCGAGGGCCTAACCCGGTGCCATCAGTGGACCATCGACTTGTCCCAATATATCGCCAGGATAATCCCACAGTCTGACGTCTCCATTCTGAGAGAAAGTGAGTTTTTTTTCCTTCTCGGCTGGGAATTATACAAATTATGCTGGATCAGTGCTAACAACAGTGACGGATAGTCCAATCGAGGCAAAAGGAAATTGAGCGATATGCGACATCTCTGGAGGAAAGCCTTGAAACTTTCCAGCGGGAACGCATTCCAACCTTTTCTTTCCCGCCAATGGACAGCGCCGGACCGATGTCACCTCGACAAGGGCCCCAGTATGACGAGGATGGCCGACGCCCTCCACCGGCGCTCCGAGGCGGACTTGGTAGCGGGTATTTCCGCCCTCCATTCACTTCCAATGATCGGAATGGATCCCTGGGTCAGAGAAGATTTGGCTCCATGAGCGGCCCCGGTGGAGCTACACCGACATCTTCACTCCATCCCTCTTCGATCGACAGGCTTGCGCCGAGAGCATCCGTAACCAGTCTTCCCGTCCATCCTAGCCATTTGTCGAGGCGTCATACTTCTGCGGATATCAGACTACAAGGGTGGAATCCTCCGGGAAGTTCGCCATTCTCTCACCAATCGGCAGTCCAGTGGGGCAACAGTACATCCAGCAGATCCTGCGAACCACAAAACGCTCAGGATGAGGCGCCTCCGAGCTTCTCGAACTACGAAATAAGGTCTCAAAACCAAGCCCCTCGACCATCTTTCTCCTCAGCCCGGAAATCACCACCACCATTTGAACCATCTCTCTCCTCGATCGGTCCGGACAGCACATGGTCTTTCGCTACAGCCAAGCAAACGACAAGCCCTTCTAAATTCGACGCACCACCCCCTCCAATGGGCTCCCGCCGAGGCAGCATCGTTGCTAGCGGCGTCCACGCGCTTTTGAACCCATCGTCCGCCCAAGATACTGTTTCCCGTCCGGACAACTCGAGCGACAAAGGATCTGATACAGAACCGGCAGGCGAGGAAAGCCGGAAGAGAAAGAGGGTTGATTAGTGTTCTGCTTCGTTTCTCACTCTTAAAAAGAAAGGTGGCTATTCTCGGCTTCGAATCAACCAAGTACATGCATTATGGCTCTTTGTTTATAAGTTTGGCTCTTGAGTTTCCTACTAACGACTATCAGTTCGGGGTTTTTTTCCCCTCCTGGCCTTCTTTTTTTATATATTTTGCATACTCCTCCTTAATAAACCCCTTCTCTTTCTCATTTACGTCAGATCTTTTGTTCTCTTTTTGCGGTTTGACGTTACTTTCCTTTTACATAGTACATCCCATGTTGGCTCGGAACTCTCATTTCAAGTTTTATTTTGGTTTTCTGTATCTTATTGTTTGATGACAAAGGGCAAGGTCCGGCGTTGTATGCTTTTGCTGCGGCACCGTGGTTTCCATGTTGACGCGAATAGCGTTGGCTTCTGTTAGCCAACGGCGATGACTTCTGCGAGTATATATAAGTACTTATTTGACGGTGGAGATTCGGGAGGCGGAGGGGTATGACGGTGTGCTTAGATTGGAGACAGCATATTTGATTTCCTCGACATTCTTCGCGAAATTTTTTTTTCTTCTCGATTTGATACTCTTTTGTACAAAGCCTGTCGTTTCCTATTGCAGTTGTTCAATATTTTCTCATCCGGTTGAATATAAGTTCGTTGTATCTTAAAGCCATCGCACATACAGACGATACGCATTTCCCATTATGCTGATAAGAGAATGTACACGGATTCTATCAGAAAAACCCTTCACATGAACTTAGCCCAGGTGGCTTGATAGACTGGTCGTAGAGTACCTAAGTATTCAGGCAATTTTTGAAACCGTACTTGAGTCCGGAGGTACTCTTGCGTCAAGAACGAATACCTAACTTTCAGTGCTGTTGTGATCCTTGTTCTTCTTCTTCTTTTTCTTCTTCCTCCTCTTGTTTTCCCCGACCAAGACGATCTTCTCTCCCGTGAGAATACGTTGTGTGAGCGGCTCCGCTAATGAGAATTTAGTGCTCGTGCTTGTGGCTGCTTCTGCATCTGCATCTGACCCGTCGTCTTCACGATCAGAATCCTCGGATGCCGCCTCGTGCTTCGAAGCCTTCTGTTCTTTCTTGACCTTCTTCCCCTTTGGTGTAGCTGACTTTGTTATCAATGACACGAATCCACCACCGGCACTGGCATCCGAATCACTCCCGGAACGGTGGACGTCCACGGCCCTAGCCTTTGCGTGATACCCATCTTCTGTCCCAAACTTCCGTTTCTTCGGACTCTTCTTGCCGATAGCCCCACGGCTTGTCTGTTCTCCATCGTCATCACTCGAATCCGAATCGGCTACACCCCTAAACCGGGGTTGATGCTGTGTTCTCTCCTGGTGCCTCTGTCGTGCATCCTTCATTATACTCTGGCCGAGGAGCCGCCGCCGTAGAAGATCATGTTCACGGTTGTAGGTCTCTGTCGCAGATGCGGATGCAGGTATCGGATGGCCCGCTCCTAGTCTATTTTGAACAAAAGGATTGTAGTTTAGCATGACGGTTCAAACGTCTAAAATAAGACTCTCCTTTCTCTGGTCCCAAAGGTGAAAAGCAGGTGCTACTAACGTGGCCGGCCGAGGTTTCCAGAGTTCTTCCTCCTCCGCAGCGATTTCTTCAGCAGACTTTGCATTCTTGAGTTCTTCGGCGGTCGGCGGTCGCAACAGCGATTCTATCAATTTGCGCCTTTGAGCGGCGACGACGGCGATTCTGTTTTGGAGGACGAGCGGGTCGATATCATCGGCAGTGGATGTCATCTTGATGGTCGAGCAACGCGATAGAGGTGTGATTTTCACAAAGAAGAGATTGGACAACACATGATATCAATATTATTGTGGAATGGAATTGATCAGTTTCTCTACGGACGATCGACAAGCAATCGGTGGGCCTCATCTGATATAAACAAGAACGGTAACAAGCCATGTGGAATACCCTCTATATAGACAATAATTGCAGCCTCCCATACTTACTTAAGTACCTAGCGAGCCAAGTATCCACCCACTCTAGATCTAGATTCCCAAAGTGAACTCAACTCCAACATCAATGTCTCGGGCTGAATATCAATGTCATGTTAGTGACGCTTCATAAATCGATCCCCTATGAGGTACGGTTGGTTCCGGAATTAACAAGACTTACCCATCTTGACGACCTTCGAGAACTGGACGGCCTTCTCGGCCGCTGACTGCAAGTCCTCCAAGGAGAAAATCTTCAAACCTGACTCGTTGATCTGGTAGAGATGTAAGCTTTCATGACCTAACGGCACAATCCTCAACACTAGGTCCGATCATAGCTTACCAATTTCTGGGCCTCTTGCATGTTGGTACCCTGCAATCGGGCAACAACGGGGACACGAAGGTTCATGTTCTGGACGGTGCCGATGAGACCGCGGGCAATGTCGTCACAACGGACGATACCACCGAAAATGTTGACAAAGATAGCGGTAACCTTGGGGTCCTTGGTGATGAGCTCAAAGGCGCGCTGAATAGCCTTTGGGGTAGCACCACCTCCAACGTCCAAGAAGTTTGCTGGGCTACCACCGTTCAACTTGATGATATCCATGGTCGCCATGGCCAAGCCGGCACCGTTGACCAAGCATCCAATATCACCATCCAACTTGATGAAATTAAGACCATACTCCGCAGCCTGAACTTCATCAGGATCCTCCTGAGCAATATCCCTCCAGGAGAATACCTCTTGTTGTCTGAAATCAGCATTGTCATCGAAGCCGAATTTGGCGTCCATGCACAAAACTTTGTGGTCGTTGGTTTCAGCGAGCGGGTTGATCTCGATTTGGGTGGCGTCCTTTTCAATGAAAACTTTGTAAAGATTCTGAATCGTCTTGGCTGCGTCGTCGATGCACTGAGGAGAAAAGCCGAGTTGCTTAGCGATCTTCTGAGCAATTTCGTCGGTAACACCCTGGTGGATGTCAATCGGGGTGGTGACGATGGCTTCTGGTGACTCCTTGGCAACAGCTTCGATGTCCATACCACCCTGCGAAGAAGCTACGATAACCGGGCCCTGGGTCGCGCGATCCATAAGGATCGCGAGGTAGAACTCTCTTCGGGCAAACTTGCGCTCGACAATGAAAACCGAAGTGCACAATTTACCAGCCGCGCCAGTTTGCTTTGTGATAAGCTTATGGCCGATCATCTCTCCGGCGAAGAGCTTTGCCTCAGCGGGCCTATGCCAAAGAAAAAAGAGTCCGATCAATTGATATCCGATGGTACTACGCGCCTGCCAAGGGTATCTTACGAGTAAACGACCCTGACACCGCCCTTCAAGCCATTGTCGAAGGTGCCCTTGCCTCTTCCACCTGCGAGAACCTGTGCCTTGATGACCATATCGTCCCCACCTTATCCGTCGAACAACCAAACATAATCAGAATCGGAAGCCATTGAAATATTATCGGGATGTCACTGCATACCGATGCTTTTGGCGACCTTCTCGGCTTCCTCAACGGTTGTAGCATTCTGACCATTCGGGACACCAATGCCGTACTATATTATCGTCCATAAGAGAAGCAGAAATATGAGTTATCATTATGACGTTCACGACGTGAGTTGTGTACACCGGACGGAAGGAAGCGCGACGAGCAGGCTCGGGTTCTTCAAGGAAGCCAATTCATACCGATTTCAAGAGGTTGGCCGAAAGGTACTCGTGTATCGACAAAGGCCGGACCTGCTGGCGAATGAAGTGACTTTTTGTCGGGTCCTAGATGCCATCATCGGATAGTTAGCGTGGGGTTAACAGTGTGGCACGGGTTTTGAGGGCAGTTTACATACCCTAAGGGCAGAATTCAAGGAGGCCGCTATCGGCCGGCTTCGGAGTAGCTTGAGCATGATTTAGTTGATACAGAGAAGGATTGCGGATAATAAGGGAAGGGGGGGAAGAATTAGAAAGACAATGGACGGGGGAGGGATGAGGAGGGATGAGGCCTGGGATGAGGTTCGAGAAATGAATGCCGGGATGGCTATCTCTCGTTGGGTTCCTTAGCTGTTCAAACCACCACAAATCTGCAACACCAAAAAATTACAACCGCAACTTTTGAATTTTCTGGATTTTTGAAGATCGAAGAGTATTTTGATATCGCGGCATCCACGGCTATAGCTACGTAGGCAAAGCTGCAAAGATGGCAGAACCGTCGCCGATGGAAGAGGTGAGCAAACGTATCCGTCTATTCGCTGCGAAATTAATATATACCAGTATCTTATCTAACGATTTTAGGGTAGTTGGTGGGGTTCCTCGCATCTCCACGTCATGAAATTAGAAATATTGGTACGGTCTGCACCTCCGCACCGATGCCATTTCGGTGGCCCCGATGCAGTGTGCTTTCTAACTTGAAGTTTCGAAAAATAAGCCTGCGGAACCCTCGTAGGGTACTCAACGGGGCCCCAGAACTCCATCTTCAAGCCTCCCGGCCTCAAACCGATCAAAGATCTCAAGATTTTAGTTCGAGATCACCCTGTAAGCTTTTCTTTTATAAAAAGAAAAGAAAATCCCCGATCTGTATACTTAGTTCTAATTAATGGTGAAGACAACATCAGAGAGTGCAGCGACTATTCTCGTCAATGTATCAGATGATAAGGCGGTCTTGGATCTTCTTGCGAACGATGACAGCTTCCTCGAGCTGCTTTTTTCTTTAATCACAAATCCCTCCTACCCTGGAGCGGATTCTATTGCCATGCTTCTGGCAAACATGGCAAAACATGAGTCGATACCGGGAAAAATCTTGAAGTTGAAACGGGAGAAGCCGAAAGCCGAGTGGAAGGTTAGCGATAGTGAAAATGCAATGGATCAGTTGATGGACCTCTTCGTGAAGGGATCGGGGAAGACATTGAACAAAAATGCCGACTTTGACTATCTTGCTTACTTGTTTGCGGACATCGCTGGGGTGAGAGTTCCCAACCCTCAATCATATATGAGTCGAATCCATCCTAATAACTTTGCAAACAATAGCATCCGGATGGAAGAAAGCATTTCACCGAGGCACAGGCATATGACAACGTCATACCGCTTACAAAACTGATAGTATTTACAGAGCATGAATCCCTAGTACGACGAAAAGGTGTCGCCTCAACTATCAAGTAAGTCTACGCATCCCACAATTCTTCATTTCGGTTTCTATGTGTTTCTAACGTTCACACACTACAAAGAAACTCGTTATTTGATATCCCATCGCATCCAACACTCGTATCGGAGTCTTCTGTTAATCTGCTACCTTATATCCTTTTACCACTCATGGGTTCTGAAGAATATCCGGAAGATGAGTCGCTCAGTATGCCGGCTGAAGTACAGCTATTGCCTCCAGATAAGAAAAGGGAAACCGACAATTCGATCATTGCGACACATTTGGATAGCATTGTGCTGCTGACTACGACTCGCGAGATCAGAGACTTGTTGAGGGAGTTGCAGGTGTACCCGATTGTCCGCGAAGTTCATCTAGCAGTGGAAGATGACGACGTCCGAGATATCTGCGAGCGGATCGTTAACGTCTTGAAACGTGATGAAGCGGGCCCTTCGAAACTTGATGGTCCGAGGATACAAGAACTTGAAGATGATGATGGCGTTATCGACCTTGCATAAACCCTCTTTTTTTTTTTTTTTTTTTTTGTCGAAGATATATTATAATATTATACTATATGCATCGATATCAACTCGATCGAAATATTTGCCATGCGTTGATAAAAACTACCAGGGTGAAGGGGAGGGGGCACGAAATTCATGCGTGAAACGCTGCAGAACAATCGAATGACGACTGGCCAGCAAATCTAGCAGCATGTCTCCAAGAAATCGTGCGTCAACTACACTACTGCAGTGGAATGCTCTCAAAAACATCGAATTCAAAGTCCGAAATCATGAGCCCAGTTTTGGGCAATAATCAATTCACGGCCAGCAGGAAAGATTCCTATTGTGGCCTAGTGAGTCGGGACACGGCATCCCGAGTCGGTCTGATGAAGCCTGGTCACTAGTTACCAGGACTAGGGGGTTTGTGGCCAATAAACGAAGTCAGAGCCATATTTGAAGAATCGAACCCTCTCCGCAGGAGGCATGTATGTACGTACCGTTTGGAATCCATATTTTTTATGATAGGAGGCGCCGCCCGGCTTATCCCTGCAATAGCTAGTTAATTAAAGACCCATCTCGGTTTCCAGCTTTGAATACCAACGTTAATCACAATCATAACCATCAGCTGTTACATACGACCAGCCACATAAAACCCTTTGTGTATCCCGCTGGCCCTTGCTCGCTCGACGTTAATATTACCCATTCCCCGCCCCGCCGACGACCCAGCCGAACCGACCCGACTTTTCCTTTGCTTGCTTGCTCGCCTGGAGGTTTGCACGTTGCACTGCAGTCGGTAATATCGACATTCCTTCCCGCCAGGTCAACCGTAATAGAGCTGGCGAGAACTTTCTATCGGCCGGCTTCATACATATATCCATCCAAACGAACCCGCGCATGAACTACGGTATCATGAATAATAATCATGAGTATAAAATAGTAATTCTGGGATCCCAGGGAGTAGGCAAGCAACCATATCCGTGTCCCCCCGTTCAAAACTCCCCACGAACGTTTTCCTTTGCAATTTGTATTACACGGCTTCTCCCCCATATCAAAATATCCCGCTTTCGCCAACGGCCTTCCTCTATCAGGCCTTTGCCGTGCGAGTTTCCAGAACTCGATGCAATGTCGCCTCGACCACTAAATTTTGTACCTTGTTAATTTTGCCATCTCCCATGCCGTGTCAATGAGAGCATCCCCCCAGCGTTACGAGTAAAAAAGAAAAAAATGCAAATGCATATTAACATCAAGGGTTTCTTTCTTTCTCAATAAACAGGCAAGACCAGCCTTCTCACCCGATACGTTCAAGGCACATTCGACCCTTTAGGTTAGCCACATTTGGGCCTGGACTATATATGCCAGCATCTCGGAACCCCCATGGCGCTGATTTCTTTTTCCCTTTGCTCCGCTTCGATGTGAATCACAGCACCATCGACGATTGGGGCATCATTCTTAGCCAAGAGGGTTGTCGTCGACGATACCGTAGTACGATTACAGGTGTGTGCGTGTGTGTTTGAAGACCGCTCGGCTTTGGACGTTCGCACCCTGAATCGTCTATGGCCGGGCGGGTGTACTGTATTGGAATACAAATCCGCTGACGAAATAACGATTCTTAAATACGTAGATCTGGGTGCGTACACGCCTGTCGACCATCATGCGCCCAGCTTTGTGGAAGGCTCCTTATTAGCATATCGAAGACGCTAGCCGTGGAAGGATCATACTCGTACTAATTTTTCGAATCAGGACACCGCTGGCCAGGAGAGATTCCGGTCTATCTCGAAGCTATATTATCGTTCTGCAAACTGTGGGGTGATATGCTACGATGTGCGTCTACCAGCTGCTTTGGGACTTTTGATTTGATCTGTCTAACATGTTCCACCGGGCCTTAGGTCACCAGCGAGGTATTCTTCTGCCGATGCGCCTCTTCTTCTTCCTCGATCGCTGATTGAACATCCTACATTCATAGGCATCTTTCGTTGCGGTTAATTCCTGGTGCGTATCACAATCTTCTTCTTCTCCTTGCCATCTTTCTTTCTCTAATATCAGCAGCGTAGGCTTCAAGAGTTGAAAAAGAATTTGAGAAACAACATCATCATCCATATCGTCGGCACAAAGACCGTGAGTCTTCCCCCCCGGTACTCGGCTATGCTCTACATGTATACAAATCGGTCTTCGGATGAATATCTAACCCATCATACCATTTGCCTGTTCCGCATTTTCTAGGACCTTGTGAACGACGACCCCTCGAAACGCGAGGTCCCGTTCGAACGCTGCCTTTCTTACGCAGGGGAGCATCTATCCGATAGCGATGAGTCTTGGGTTGGTATGGACTGCTGTCATGAGGTCTCGGCGAGAGAGGATTCCGGGGTAGACGAACTGTTCCAGGTTATCGCCAGGAAACTCATCGAGAGAAGGGCTGACATTGAGAGAGAACGACTTTACGGCATCGGAGGAAGCGAGTATGACGAGGCCACGAGGAGCGACGGATCAATACAACTTAACACGGGGACCACTGAACGCAAGGGTGGCGCTTGTGCTTGCTAATTTTGGTTTTACGTTTTCACCCAAGTTTGCTGTTACTGTTGCTTTGCTATGCATCTTTATCACATCTCTCTCTCTCTTTTTCTTTTTTTTTCCTTTTTTTTCTTTTCTGGCTTCCACAATGCTTTGCAAATTCATGTCTGGCGTTTGTGGTATAGTTTAGACTGTATTCGCTGTTGACTAAATGGATGCTTCGGATACCTTTTTACGATACCGATTTCTCTTTCTTTCTTCACCATCGACGGGACTAGTCCCCTCCTGTATTTCAAAATGATAATTTATCTGACAAATAGACGATGTAAAGGAACAGCACACCAGTCTATAAACTCCGAAATATCTATTCCGTATACACCACGTGCACCTACGTAGACAGCTTGCACCAGATCAAATCGTGGAACAAACCCCAGCGCACAATACAGTGCGAGAAAACATTCTCCGCAAACAAAAAGATAAAAGGGGGGACCTGCGAGCGATTGTTGCATCGTCGAAGGATAGCGGCTGTCGCAATCAGAGGCTATTTTCGCCCTGTTGAGCGGCAAGGCGGTCGTGCTCTTCAATGTCGACGGCCTCCCAAGGGTAGCACAGCCAGACGTCCTTGGTGGTTCTGGCAGCGAGGTACCTTGAGTTGACAATTTCCTCCGGGAGGATTCCGCGCTTTTCCTTATCCTTGTTCTGGAATTACCGGGTTATCGGTTAGAACTTGACAAGGATTGTTCTGTGAAGATGGAGGGTGATCCGGAGCACTCACGTGGAGGACAAAGATGCTAAAGTTGGTCTTCTCGGAACGACCTAGTTTTCGGGTTTGCTCCTCGACATCCTTCTCGAGCTCCTGAACGGCATACTGGAGGGTGGTCCTGGTGTCGTCGACCTCTAAATTTGAGAAAGGTGCTTTAGTATGCCTTTTAGGTATAGCCCGATAGGGACAAGGCGTAAATACCGTCAACGATCAGGATGTTCTTGCCGATCAAGTGGTTGATAGCTTCGGAGCTGGATGTAGAGGTTTCTGGTCAGAATCAAGAGAAGTAGTATCGGAGAATAAGCAGTGGGCGGAAGTACCTGAACTATGTGCAAACGGGTTGGGTTAGTTCATCCTATCGACCATCAAGTGCAGAGGAATCTAGGTATCTGTGGCTTACATCAAGCCATTGCAATCGAACAACCTCGGTTCCCGGAGCCTCCTCTGGCTCTCCAGTTCCTAGGCTTTCGTACAGAGAAAGTCCTGAGAGATGCGATCATGTAAGAAACAATCTTCGTGAAAAAGGCCTGGCTCCGACCAGAAGGATTCGGAGGCATTCATACCGATAGCCTGGATGGAGATGTTCTTTCCATTGGGTTGTTTCAAGAAGGATCTATTTCAAAAGCAATAAAAAAGCCGTCAGCGCTCTTGCTTCGGGGGGTTTTTTTTTGTCGGTTTGTTTATTCGGAACTGGAGGTACGTGGGCAGAACACTGAGGCTCGACAGTTCTGTGAAACCAAGGGTTCGGCCGGGATGCAGACTGACCTCAGAATTCTGGCTGGGATGTAACCACCACCGCCGATTGCGATGATAAGCTCTGGCTTGAACTCATCTAGGATCCTTTGTGCGGACTCCTTGCAGAGTTTGTGGACGTCATTGTACGTAACGTAAACCTTTTGGACCATTTTGACGGGTTTTATTGGTATTTCGGTAGTTCGTGGTTTGAGGGGATGGTGTTGCTCGGGTGTGAGATGTAGTCGTCGATGGGCTGTCGTAATGGAGATGATGGAGTTAAATAATATTTCTACGAAAAAGAAAGCAAGTTGAAAAAATATTGTCTTGACGTGAGTTTTTATTGACCGGGCAGGAAGTCAGTCTTACGGACGAGGTTTGGACGATGAATGGAATATTTCCACCATCTTCCTGATAAAAAAAAAAAAAAAAAAAAAGAGGACGAAACAGGCAGGCACAGGGGGAGTTCGATAAAAGGGCAGGCGCGATGACTTGCTCATCTGTTCGTAGGCGAGCCTCGGGTGGGGCCGATGCACCCCCACCACGCGCCCTGCTCGTGCCCCGCACCAGCCCGACAGGGTTTATGCATCTGGTAAGAAACAAAAAAAAAAAACAGATCTATCATCACAACAGAAAAATAAAGATCTAGTCCAGTTCACTTCACCTCTATCCCGGGGAACGTCTTCGCTTGTTGGAGGCCGTCGCTGTGCTGCTTCCTGCCTGAATCGCCGGCGCCTGTTGACCCAGCATTCTTTTTGCCAGCCACGTGCTCCCGTGTTCCTGATAGTCCGCCCTTGTTATTCGGTGCTGTTCTAATGCTGTCTTGTTGTTTCCAAGCGCCACTCCACCTTGCCACGCGAATTTGATCGGACTGGAGAGCCAAGTCAGAAAAGATGCCAAAAGTACATGATCACAGAATCATAGAAAGAAATATCGGGTGCATACTCCTCAGGAATAATAATTCGAACCGTATGGTTCTCTGGGGCCATGGCAATCAACTCGGTTTCCCTATTCGGTTTGCACGGTTAGCCTCCGACCCACTCTTTCAACATCAGGAAGCCACGCACAGTCGCTCTCTCAACCCTTTTAGCAGAGCATTACCGCCGATAAGCACAATGTTCGCCAGTAACAACGCCCTGTATTCTTCTGGGACGCTTTCGGCAGATTTGATGACAATCTCTGAAAGGCCGGCTTGCCGATAGCCCACATCGCCAGGATGAAACAGGAGCTCTGGTGCCATAAACCTCTCATTCCCGATAGTCAGAGTCTGCTCCATATCCTTGCCCAATTGATGTCTTTCTGGTACATCCCTTAGTAAACCTTTGTGCAAATTCTTGTAATCCGGGAGAACATATTCTTTAACGATATCATTTCGTTTTTTGCGTTTGCAAATATCAAGGTCTCGTTTAGGGTCGCTGGAAACGTAGCAGCAGCTCTCTTTGATTTCATTGACAATGTATGTTTCGTCCATCATGTTAAGCTGGCGGATGGAAAACATTTCTTTCAAGTAATTCGTGAGAACTTTCCCACCGACGTCGATACGGCGAATGCCTGCTTGATAGGGCTTTCCGTTGATAACGGGAATCACTTGGGTGAAGCTGTAGCCGCAGTCGACGGCCAGGACGCATTCTGCGGCGTTATGCTGCGCTGGTGCTCCCGGATCGAAAAGTTGGCCGATATCGTTCCAGGAAATCAACTGCCTATGCGTCGCTCGAGTTAGCTGGGGCTCTCGGAACTGGCCAATGTGCACCCCCCCCCCCCCGTGTGACGTACGATGCAGGACATCTGTAGTATGCACCGAACTCGTATTCCTCGAAAACTATTTGATCGACATTTGTTTGAAGCGGATTTGGGGCATTGGGCGCTTCGGTAAGGATCAGGGTGGTTGTTTTTGCATCGCACTGATGGTATTTCCCTGGTGAGCGGGAATCGACGATTAAAAAGGTGCATTCGTACAAAGTACCTTCAACGGCGATTCGTCGTCAAGAAGCAACCTATCCCATATCTCCTTTTGGGATTCCCAGTTCACAATATACCCCTACAGCTAGCAAAATAGCCGACAGATCGTAGACGCTACAGTCAGTGGGCTGTTAATGATCGTAGAATAAGACGACAGATGGCCCAAGAGCAGCAGCACGCACCTTCTCCACAGGCTGCCGAAATACGATAGACCCGAAATCCTTGCAGTTTTCAAGTTGCTTTCCGATATAAAGTCTCCGGTCTCGAGAACGTGCGATGCAGTTAGGAACTACGGAACAGTCGGAGAGGTCGGTGTTTCTGGTCGCAAATCCGGCTTTGATGGTGGATGCACCGTTGTCAAGGACGAGGACATTGGAGAGTCGCGGGTGGCTCGCCGAAGCCTTGACCATTGTGATTATCGGCTCATGTGATCGATCGTGTAATTGGGGATTTGAGGATGTAGTTGATGTTGTTGGATAGTTGGGATTCGATATCTGATGGTGGGTGAAGACCGAAGCGCGTGGCAGCCGACTATTTCTTCGCGCCATCCACCCAGCGACCACCGTCGTCATCCCAACATCATCGCCTTCGCCTCACCATATTACCCTCACTTCAAAACACCACGAACGCCCCCCCAAAAAACCATACCCCCACCCTATACCACAGATGTCCGACAGAGAATTTGGCGGGTCTGGTAAGAGGTCCCCTGTCTCCCCCATACAGCATTTCCGCTAAAAGCCTAACGATATCAGACGACCTCTCCCTGCCGAAAGCCACGGTGCAGAAGATAATATCTGAAATCCTGCCGTCCGATCTAGCTTTCGCAAAGGATGCCCGAGATCTGCTCATCGAATGTTGCGTCGAATTCATCACCCTGATATCCTCTGAAGCAAACGAAATCGCCGAGAAAGAAGCAAAGAAGACCATTGCATCCGAGCATGTTGTAAGAGCCCTCAATGACCTTGGCTTTAACGAATATGTGGAGGATGTTCAGGAGACTGCTCTTGAGCATAAAGAGTCCCAGAAAGTGGTACGTATAAGCTATATATTTATATACCGCACAGACGAACGTATGGCAAAATCATACTTATCCACCTTCCTCTAGACTCGTGAAAAGAAGCAGACTAAGTTCGAGGCCTCTGGTCTTTCTGCTGAGGAGCTGCTCCGTCAGCAAGAGGAGCTTTTTGGTTCGGCTAGGGCAAAATTCGATCAATCGCATGCGGCGTCGGGACCGGCGTAGCCCGCTATCCTGCAAGCCGCGGGCCATGCTTCCCAAACGCAGAAGCCACTGACGATGGAAACCCACCCTCATCCGACAACTACCTCCGGTGGCATGGCCCGGCCAGAATACTCTCAGCCGCCACGGATTTTCGACCATCCCCACTGCATCAACGTTCACAAGGGTCCGAGTACAACTTTAGAGACTATTCTTCCATTAAATTTTGCCGGGCTAGCCCCGGGGGGGTTATCCGTGCTAACACTAAGAGGGGATATCAACGAAGGTTTGGTCAACTCTACGTAAACTTCACGAATACTCCGCGGCCGTGTACCCGCAAATGTTAAAGAAAGTAACAATAGCACGCTTTGCTTCGAAGATATCCACGATCACATATTTCCATCACGCTTTCGGCCGATAGGACAGCCTGCACTTTCGAATATTAGCACCATCTGGCTCGGCCTGATCACACCTCAATCTATTTCTTCGACGGAGGGGATAGGCCACAAAAATCAGTTCTCCTATTTTTCCTTAATGGACTTGATGACGGCTGATGGACGATAGATGGAAGGGAGTGACACAGGGAACAGCTAGAAGGGCAAATAATCCACTCGATCCGGAATAGACGACGAATGTTTCGGATTGGCAGCCTAAATGTACACCGCACACTTCTAATGACCTCGGGGCTTTGCCTGGACAATATAGAAGATGACGATATCCAGTCTTGATTTCCTCCGAGTGTAAAGACAGCTATCAACTCCGAAAGAAACAGGAAAACTTTTGGACCCTTGCTTTAGATGGCTGCCTTGTTTATATTCTCCATGGCGGCCTGATTAACGTCTGCTTGTTTTACTACCCCCCGTAGTACATTCTTCTCCTCGTCCGAAAGTGAGCCTATTAAGGTATCGTACATCTGTGGTTGAGTATTCTTGAGATCTAGGAAAGCATTAGTGAAAGCTCTCATCGAACTCCTGGACGGCCCAATAACTTACTGATGAATGAATCTCTGAAAAGTTGGTACGGTTCAATATTATCAAGAGGAGTCTCAAGTAGTGACTCCTCCTCCAAGTCGCCTTCTTCGTCATCCGCGTTATATGATTGGGGATTGAATTTCTGGGCCTATGCGGGTATCGTTAGCTTTGTAAACAAAGTCTTTTTGAACTAGTGACGAAGCGCTGACCTCTTGGTTTAAGAATTCTATATATGCCTGGGCTTCTTCATCGGCAACATCTTTATCATCATTTTCGTTTTCTTCCCAACCTTCGTTTCCCTCTCCTTCCCATTCATTGTCGCTATCGGATGGGTACCCTTCATCATACAGGTCCTCCTTTTGCGCTTCTTCTCGGGCTGAATCACCAGCGTGGGCCTTATGTTAGCAGTGATCCAAAGTTACGGATAAATTTTGCAAAGGAATACACACCTTGCATAGCAACAGGCAACGTATGAAAGAGCTTTACCAAGCCCTGCAGCAGCCTATTCCAGTACGGCTGGATGCTGGCAGGTATCTGCTCGGGTCTAAGGTCTAGCAAAGCTACTATTGCGACTATCGACAACTTCTTATCATGTACCCGATTGAAGTTATCGATGTTCGAAAACCACATTGTGAAAAACTTCGCCGTCCATCCGTGCTGCTCAAGGAACTGAAGGGTTTGGCTCGGGTTGTAGTAGATGCAGTTGATGACCATTTCCATAAGATGAACTCGGTAGGCTTTGACTTTTGCATGGTTTTCTGCCGTTAAGCAGAGCATCGGCAATTCAATCAGCCGGCTAAGATAGACATCGGCGTGGCCCCGCAGATTGAGCAAAACGGCCTCCGCAAGTTTGCAACCACAGATCCTATCCATGGCCCCCAACTTGTCATGAACAAAGATAGTCTGAATTATATCGTATATAGCGTCGAGGTATGTAGGGTTTTGTTTCATGACGTCGGCACCGTAGGTAACGTAGTTGTCAAGGGCCGGCAGCATCTCTTCCACATAGAATTCCGCTTTGTCTTTGAACGTAGCGTGAATGAGTCCAAAAATCATCCACATAGTTGGCGATATCGCTTTCGCAGAAAATGTGCAGCTATCGATTATCTCAAAAACTTCGTTGTATAGATCTATCAAGTAGAACATTAGTATTTCTTGCTGCATCGAAAGGACTAAACCCGGGCCCACATACCGTAGAGCTTGTTCTCGAGCGTGATTTTGATGACCGGTTCTAAAATGGTCTCTAAGAGCAAAAGTATATCCGGAGATGTTTCCAAGGTTAGTATCAAGGTTCCGATGGTCTGAAGAATTCCGAGCGCTGTGATACTCTTGTCGTCGATGAGTTCGTTAAATTCATCTTCGGCCGTCTTATCGAGCACTTCTGAGACGATACGGATATATGTATCTCGAAGGGATTTTGTCAGGTCGACTGCGAATGGTGTTAACTGTGTCGCGAAGCTTTCGACAAGTTCTTCCATGACGTTTGCGAGTGAATCGAGGTCAACTTCATTTGTGAGTTTCAGCAGCTGTTGCATAATCTGAACAATCGTGCCTTGCATCTGAGTCTTGATGTACTCGTGCCTGATAAGGGGTGAAAGAGCCAACGCTGCCTCGACTCTCACAGGAAGCTTTTCGTCGTTGAGACATGTGATTATGCTTTCGTAGATCAGGACGATATTCTAGTCCGAGAAGTTAGTCGATTCGATCATCGAGCGCTTCAAGGGCCTCTAGGCTTACGTTTTGATCTTGGAAGTCCAAATCGCTGAACTTGTCCACGACATCACACGCTCGAGCTCTCAAGAAGGGGAACCTGCTTTGGAATTCTGGGAAAACGTGGCGGACGAAGAAGTATTCAATTTTATCGGCGATGGGACTCTTTTTCCCGAGAAGAATAGATGACAGGGATCCAATCATTCGAAGCGCGCCTTCTTTTTCTAGCGGATTCTTCTCAGCTTCTGGGCATTGCTCGTAGCTAGAATGAAACGGTCAACCCTGAAACGTACGTACTATCCCGAGTGGCTTGATACTCACTTGTTAACGATTTGGTTAATGTAGTTGAGAACGTTGAACACTGTGGTCTTCCTGCTCTTAGTAAGGGTTACCAAGAAGTTAGTAGCTGCAACGTCTGGGGCGGATATATCCTCGTAAAAGTCTAAATAAAGTCGATATTTGTTAGCGAAACACAAAGTCTGCTTATGCCCGTTACACCAAGACAGCTTACTCAGTTTCCGATGGATATATTCAACAGGCTCGGATTCGAACAATTCCAAGTCATCGGAGCTTTGACAGAGAAGAGGGAACAAGACATGTGAGACGAGGATGTCGACATGCGGCTTGAGCAACTGCCAGGTATTCTTCGGCTTGATGCTAGAGAAACTAAGTTAGCAACATATACAAAGCAAACCCTCCCACGAATTCGACGGAATTACCATTCTTCCAAAAAGCTCAAAGTAAATGAAAGACAATTTCGGCTGAGCCATGTTTGTTTTTGGGCCCAAAGGTCGATTTGGCCAAGGTATGCCTTGACGATCTCTGGCACAAAGTTGTCGATGAAATTGTGAGCAAATTGTTCGTACTCTGCAGTTGTGGACTTCGATAAGCTTTGTGGGTTCCCGTATCTAGCTTTTTTTCAGCATGATATTCCTTAAACGTGTGGATTGTAGCCGTTGTATACCGAACAAAAAGCCTATTCAGGTTAGAATAAGCCCACTTCTTGGCCTTCCACCAAGAGTGCATTTCCCGCTCGTCGATATCCTCTGGTAGAGATTCGGGGGGGGGACCTTGTTGACAACATTGATGAAAAGAGTCGCCCAGCCGACGATGGATCCATGTTCCCGCAATGTTGCTAGAAGCTCATACTGGTACACAATTAGAAAGTTAGCGAAACGGTCATTTACAATTTAGTAGTCGAAACTTACGTAAATGGCATGCTTGTAGCTTTTGAAGATGAGCCTCAGCATTTCACCTGAATCCGCATCGTTTTGGTTTGCTAGCTTGCTACCGATACCGAGGATCAAAGGGAAAGTGGCCTTGATAACGCCTTCGAGTTCCTCCCGCTTTTCCGTGGCACTCTTCAGCCTGTAGACCCTGCAGATGGCTAGAAGGCACTGTAGCCCCGAGAACACGGACGATGCATCGTTTGCCTGTAGCAAGGCTATCGTGCTGTGCATATATGAGGGCCATCGTTCCGGGAAATCATAATGCAGAATTTTACCCATCAAAGGGAGCATCTGGTGTCGAATTTTAGGGTTGGACCGAGTTAAAGTCGGGATTAATCGTTCTCTGAATGCGGGTTTTTCGTCTTCCGGGATTGGCGAGGGTTTTACATCTGCCGCTGAAGGCTCCCAAGAACGTAGGACTTTGTTTTTGAGATAGAGGACGGCTGTAGCAGGCGAGCCGAAGAGTTAGATGGATTGGATTCTCTGTTCCTTCTGCGAACTCCCGATTTTGAGGGTGCCTCCCGAGTTTTACGTGCTTACCGGATAGACGTATATTCTCATCGTGGTCGGTATCGACGATGTGTAGTAAGGCCCCAATGAAGCCGGGAGCTTGCTCCGCCTGATATTCAAATAAAAAGAAAGCTAGTTAGTTAGAGATCTCAGGCATACCGATTCGCTGAACCAGAGGGAAATAATCTCGCGAACTCACTTGCTTGAGCTGTCTCTCAGCATTCCGGCGAATCTCTAAGGTATGGTCGAAGGTCTCGACGATAGATTGCCTCAGCAATGGATTTATTTGATCCATCTTTGGCGGGTATTATGTCATCCAACCTTGTCAGGGGTCAAGGTAACCTCGAGAGAACAGACGGGCGTGCAAGTTGAGGAAGGTCGTACGTAGGCACAGCTGTTTGGACCTGGAGCGATCAGCTGCTGTGGTGTGCTGAAGTACTGGCTGGTTCTGCTCTGCTTGCTCGCTTCAGTCGGGGTTGTGGTTCTGGAGTGTTTTTGTGTTCTGTTGTGGTTGACGTTCTGGTGGGGGCGCAGATTGGATTTTCTATTTTTTTTTTTTTTTTTTTTTTTTTTTCCCTTTTCTCCTCCCCTACATACTTCGTGTAATAGATACAAACTTGTGTATTGTACTAGCTGTCTTGAATACCTTATCATTTCTAAACCCAAAGCTCTGCTTCTAGCTCCCTCGAAATTTGCAGATCATTATATAATATACTAATGGACAATCGACTTCTATTTAGGCCCAAGGGGTATGTATATATTAATATTGCAATAGGAAGTGCCATATAAAACTACAAAGTCTCGATCGTTTTCGAACATTTCGAGTGCGAAGTCTCTAAGTTTCAAAACTGATATATAGGAGAAAAACCCATATCTTAATTTGTTGTATTATATGTGGAGCTCGGAAATATCATTGTATTTTACCATTTAATTTGGCTCCAAACAAGTACTTAGCTACCGGTATTAATTAATATTCGCACCAAGACCATGCATGCATATGGCCAAGCTAGTTAACGACTAGAAATAGAGAGAGCCGCAGGATATAATGTCCCTCCGGATCATCTCCTGACACTTCTCCGCTTTTTGATACAGCGCCGGATCACCAATGATTCTAGCTGCATTTCGGACCTCTCTGCATGTCTCGTCCAACCGTGTGATCACCCGAACAATGGTACCCTCCAGTACGTCTGTCAGATCTGTAATCCGCTCGAAACTCATCCCCTTTGCCCACTCGTAGACCACTTCCATGAGCCCGAATCGTGGCCGTCCTTCAAAGTCATCCGTTTCGGCGTTTATCAGCACCTGGTGCTCGGATTGTATCTCATTGACTCGTTTGGCAATCTCCAAGATTTTCTCCTTCCCTCGCTCAAGCTTCGGCGGTACTACCGGGACCGTGTCTGTCTTTTCCTGGAAAACAAAAGCGGACAGAAGCGCCACCATCTCCTCTGGTTCAAAGTCGGCGAGTGTGTTCTCGAGTATAAGTTCTGTTAGTACCAATTCATTTGCAGAGTTTATTTCACATGCGACTCTCCCCTTCAGCTGTACCCGTGAGCTTTCATCGATAAAATCTAGCTGTTTTAGAACTCTAACTCGCTGCTCATAATCCGGCAAAAGTTGAAGGTTTTGGTCGGAAATAAGCTGTTTGAGGTTTTTGATCTTCTCTTGGAGCTTGTATTCTTCATTCCTAGCTCGGAAGTGCTTCGGGAAGTTGGGGCAGCTCAAGCTCTTGCATTTTTTAATCTTCTGCAGTTCAGCTTTCCTCCCTTTCATAACTTCTTGGAACCGCATGTCTCGAATCTTTGTCCAGTCGTTTTCCGCCCACGCAGAGCCGTCCAGGCTCTGGCCCAAGTCTTTCAGTTCCTGTAACAACTGTTTTACCACAGTCGCTTTCCCTGTTCGGGCCTCTGTGATGCGCGATTCGACAACGGTTTTCGATATGTATTCGATGTGTGAGGGTGGCACTGCTGTTTCCTTGATCTTAATCTTGTCCCCCGCCACCTGTCGAATTACGGAGGCGAAAATAGGGTTAAAGGGGATGGAATCATTGGGTATCTTTTGATCATTACCCCCTGTGAGCTTCAGAATCTGGATAACGGGATTCGGGCCTGTGGTTTGCGAGGGTCGTATCAAGGCGCCGATGGTTCTAGTGTTATCTTCATCTTGAAGTACAACCACCCTTCCAGAGCAGTACATCCGTTTCCCTTGGGGGTTCTTGAGAGCTAGGATATGCAATTCCTGGGTCAGCTTCTTGTACGTTATTGCTGCCTCGTGGAGCGAGTCTAAATCTTCATTGCAATGGACGCAGTCCTCTCTTATAAGGTTCTTGAGACCTTCCTCATTTGCTGTAACCATCTTTTGATGCTCGGGTAATAGTGTTTGTGTGGCGTTTTCACTGAAACTTCTCTTGATCATTTCTTCAATCTTGAGGGCTTCCACACGTAACAGATTCAATATCATGTTATAGGTGAGACGGAATTGGCTCTGTAACTTTGTTGGCTGTCCGAGGATCATGGTCTTAAGGGTGCCTGCAGGAGGAGCTTCATCTCCGTTGCCAACGATGATTACCGTACCCGAACTGTCCAGACCTCTTCGACCGGCTCGGCCTGCCATTTGAATATACTCCCCAGAAAGAAGGTCTCTGAATGATCTCCCATCGTGTTTTCTGATTCCAGAGAATACCACCGTACGTGTGGGAAGGTTTAACCCCTAAGAGCGAGTGAGAAAATTGTTCTGTTCACTATAGGCGTACAAGATGCTTACCATTGCAAAAGTTTCTGTCGCAAACAAAACCTTCACTAACGATTTCGCAAATAGGATTTCAACCATTTCCTTTACAATCGGGAGCAAGCCTCCGTGGTGAACTGCAATTCCTCTGGCGAGGAGATCTCGTAAGCGGCGGATTTGCGGTAACTGTCTGTCTTCGATTCGTAACCTAGCTATCGATTTCTCCACGATCATATGAATGGCACTTTTTTCATTGGCCGTGCAGTAGTCTAGGTTTGAGAGCGCATCGGCATTCTCTTCGCACCGTTTCTTGGAGAAAACAAATATGCAGCCAGGGAGGAGGTCCTCCTTTTTTAAATGTTGGACCAAATGGACCCAGAGGTTCTTGTCCTGGTTTGCCGTAGTTCTGCCCCCTCTGCCTCCACGGTTGAAAGACGCCGCTCCGCTAGCCCCGCGCATAACATTCCCTCCCCTACCCCCGCGAGCAGATTGGCTTCCGCGGTGATTTGGACCACCTCTCTGCCCACCTCTCTGGGAAATATTTCCACGAGTTGGTGCCGACTGACTGGGCCTCTCATCTTTCTTCCCGGACATCGCCTCGTTAGCGTCTTTAAGTCCGGCCTCCAAGAACTTCTTGTTCTGATCGACGATTTTGTGCATCTTCTTTCCTGCCCACAAATAATGCTCTAGGGGTACCGGACGCTTTGGGGTAGAGATGACATATATGTCCTTCTTCTTTGTCCGACCGACCCAGCTGGCAAATTCTTTGGTGTTCGGAACAGTCGCAGATAGCAGGATGAGATTCACGTGATCTGGGAGCATAATGATGACCTCTTCCCAAACGACACCCCTCTCTTGATCGTTGACGTAATGGACTTCGTCAAAAATTACAAACTCGACATCTCGAATGAGGTCAGCTCCGCGATAGAGCATACTCCTCAGGATTTCCGTTGTCATGATTAGGCAACTGGCCTCAGGGTTGATCTGCACATCGCCCGTCAAAATCCCAACATCATCGAATATAGTCCTGAAATCTCGAAACTTTTGGTTGCTCAAAGCCTTGATAGGCGAGGTATATATCGCCTTTGTCATATGCTTGGCGGCTAATGCGATGGCATATTCAGCAACAACAGTTTTTCCAGCCGAAGTGTGGGCTGCCACGAAGACCGAATCTCCGTTTTCAAGATGGTAGATTGCTTCTTTCTGAAAGTTGTCAAGCTCGAAGGGCCATTCCCGAGCCATGTTCGGCACAAGTTCTTTAAAGTTGGTCAGATCTTGGTTGATATCCACCATATGGGCCCACTCTTTCCCGCGGGATATGGTGGATGACGGAGCGAGTTGGCCACGCGGGGCGAGAAGTGGGAATTCGACTGACAATAAGTCGTCGATACCTTCTAACTCCGATATCTGTCCTGTAGGTTGTGGTCCTTGCTCATTCGATTCGATTTTATCTTTTAGTTGCCGGATTGGCTCGACGTCTCCAAATTGGAATCCATCATTGTCTTCCTCGTCTTCTAGCTCTTCGTCGCCTTCTATATTCAATCCCCGTAACAACCCGGGAGCGACCTGCAGCATACCATCCTTTCCATAGAGCGAATCTTGGGCGAATTCGACAGCAGCAAGATCTTCTGACCTTTCACTCGCCGACCCGGCTTCTAAGCCCCCCGGCGTGAAAGGAAAGAAACCTGCTTTTCCACGAACGAAATCGGCCCTAGTTCCAGGTTTCCGCAGCAAAGAGGTAGAGTTCTTGGCGTTGGTAGACTGAGCTGGGACGGATACCTCTTTGTATCCAGTGACACGGCCTTCCAGGCCTTCGCGTGTAAATCGAATGACGGTCCTTGTCATGGTGGAGGATAGTGCAAACAAGGAATAGTAATCCGGAGGGTCCTCCCATCGCCTAATGGTGGAAGAGGGTGGATGTCAGGATCGTGAACATAATGAAAGCGGGGATTGACTGGATCATTGGATGCCGCACTCTTGTAGATTATTTAACCATTCCACTGGAAACTGGTCTAGGGGAGTGAGGAAACCATTTTCAAGCTCACCCAGAAGCTCTTCCCGATGTCTTTTGACAGGCGGTCGAGGCTTTGGGGATGTAAGTGTTGCATCGATATCAATTTCGTCCGCCCTCTCGATACCGAAGTTATGGATAGTCGCCATTTCTGATTATATCTCAGATTCCATTTCGAGGTGTTCAAGTCTTGACTAGTGGGTCGCGATGGCGGTAGTCAGTGGTAGTGGTGGTGATAATGCGGTGATAAGATCTGGTATGGTCAATGGTTGGTGGTGGACTGGGGTTTGTGCGCTAATGAACGACGACCAAGACAATTCGGAGGTTCCGTTCGACCTTCACGAATTCGAAATTCTACTGGTACCCCCCTCAGCCAGGTCGTCGAACACCGCCATCAATCCAGAACCGACTCGAACCCGAACCCGCCCTGCCCGGCAGTCCCGATAAACTACGATTGGTCACCGAATCCTGCATTTCAGAACTTCCTGGGATTCGTAGACAAGATGGCCGTCCCACCAAAGAAAATTGACCATCCGTACCCTGTCGGTAGCCTTTCACCCTTCCGTCACAACCCGCGCAAGTGATTTCTTAGTAATGATAGAATACTGACATTGAGGAATAACCAGCTTATAGACAATGACCCGTACGCTTCTCTTCTGTCCGTTCGATCTCCGCTCAGACACTAACAGCCGGCGCTAGGTATGTCACCCGCGTCATACGATACTTTCGACCATCCGACTATGCGACAATTGCTCTCTCAACAGCAGCCGCTCCGGGTCTCTACATGTTGATGGAAGTGTGTGCACCGCAATACATGGGAAGGACGGCAGTCATGTCCGGAATGCGAACGAGCGGGCTCATCGGCTTGACGGGTGGATTCCTCATCGCATACCAACAGAGTTCCCGTATAGTTACCCCGCAATCCTGCCTAGAAAACCCCCAATGGCTGATTTCAAACGCTCCGTCTTTCAATAGTCCGATTCTGGGGGTGGAGAGAAAACGAACGAGAGGTCAAGATGGATATGAGAGAAATGATTGATAAAGTTAAGAAGAAGGAACCTCTGTACGGCGAAAGCAACTTGACACCTTATATGCAAGGTGTCGCTGCTAGGAACAGCCGGTACTCACAATTGATGCTCTACGTTTTCCCATGGTTCAATTTGGCGAATCATGACCAGGTGGGAGCCCCAGTCTTGCCGTTATATTCATGAAATAGGCATTATACTAACTAGCCGCGGTTGTATAAAGCACGGTGTTGATACCGCAAAATATTATCGGGCAGCCGAGGAAGAGATGGAGCAAGAGAGGCTAGCCAAAGAAAGGTAAAGCTAAGGTTGGGCTCAGGTTTGGGGAGGGAAAAAAAAAAAAAACGAAAGGGCCTACTTCATCTCCAGTCCATGACAGGTGCTTTTCGTTTCCAGGGATTCCAAGATTTGCTAGATGTTAGCAGCTCTTTGTACATAATGCTTTGTGTGCTTCTGAAAATTTCTTTTTTTCTTCTTTTAGATTGAGTCCATAAAGAATCAAATGTTTCTTAAATGGACCGTATAAGTGACTCTAGGGACAGCGCTCCTTCTTCACCAATCCATATATGGTTCTCATCTTCTCCTCCCCCAACCGTCCAGCGGACTGCGAGATGTTCGTTTTCGACTTCCACTCGTAGACGTTTGTACTGAGTTTTTTCACCGGCCTGTGTCATCTCATTGCTCATCGCAATCTGTTCCCATCCTGCGACTCTGCTGGTTATATAGTTTATGACACTTCGCTCCAAACACCACTGGAGGTATCTTTGAACTTCCGCTTGCGAACTAAAGGAGTTGGTGCCCATCAATGTAGCAGAGCTACCGTCGTGGGCGGTGTGCACGGCGAATCTCGTCCCGAAAATTGATGGGCCGAGAAGCGTCTGGATCAAAACGACGATTTTCCAGCTCCCCGGGAGGTATACTGTTGCTTTCGACTCTACGAGCCCGATTAAAGAATCAACAGCGTCGTCAACGTTTTCAATGTCCCTTGATAAACAATTGTGGCACTTTTCGAGTGTTAGATGCGCATTCAGACCAGCCGACTTCGCATAGCTAATGAGTCTAGACGCAGATGCTTTGAATTCGTCCGTGTTGTTCTGATGTCGAAGGTGTGATACTATCGGCCGAAGTAGGCTGAGAGGAGGGTTTGCTGTGGGACGTTGCGTTAGCAGAGGAGGTGGAAGGCGTCTTTTTTTAAGACTCTGTCGATGAGCATGAGACAAAAGAAGATGTAGAGCCGTCCAGAGGCCCTGCGCTAGTTCGTTGTCCTCATCAGAAGTTGTTTCTGGGACCGATATGTCTGCATTGCTCGTCTGATTTTTTTTAACGTTAATATACCTCGCTTTGACCTGAATCAATCCGTAGAAAGCCCACCATGTCAATAATAATAGCACTATCCCCCCCAAGTTCAAACGTGACTGCCTCGTCGACATTGCGAAACCCAAGATTTGCCAGTGCCCTCGCTTCTCGAGCAATTTCGAGGAATAGCTCATGTTCGTAGGCGTAGTTTCTAGAATTTTGGATCATGCTAGTGATTCCCGATGCTTGTGCATCATCAGCGAACGGTTTCGATGTGCCTGTGACCCGTCCGCCGCGTGAAACTCGGGCTCGGACCGAGCCCCTGTTAAGTCCATGACCGAGATCTTGCATCGTTATTGTCCCATCAGTTCCTTTTCGAAGCACGCCTAGTCCACGGTACTTTTCATCCGCGCCAGCTAGGAACAGTAAGCGTCATTCCAAGCCAATGATCGAGCTGATAGAAATTGTAAGAGCAAAGGGGGAAATACCCTCTGAAAAGCCGAATCTGACACCCAGGCTTTGTGGCTCCCTGGGGACCCGGCAGATAGCCCATCCTTCTCTTTTAACATCAAGAACATCCTCCCAGTACATCTGCTCTCGCTCGGATTCTTGGGCTAGGCGTGAGGCGGCGTTAAGGAGCGAGCTAGCTGACTGTACCAGGGACTCGGATCTCCAACCCTTCGAGATTGTTTCGCTGTCAGACTTTTCAGACTGTGTCGAATCTTTCTTTCGTATCGAATCCGATCCGAGCGTCCCACTGGCAACGGTATCTTTTAAATGTCGAGACATCGAAGCTTCGGCGTGCGTAGGACGGACGCCAGATAGGAGCAGGGAAACGAAATCCAGGGCGGACATGGCATCGAACTGCGCATGCCTAGAAGGTGGATACGGTCTAGTCAGTCTATCGAATTCCAGATTCGGTCTGTAAAGCCTTCATGAGAGAGGACCGGTCCGGTAGGAAAGTGCTCACTCGATCAATTTGATGAGTTCCTGTTTTTTAAGGGCAAGAGCCTCCCGTGGATTGGGCTGGTCATCAGCAATGGCGGGCAGGGGGACTTGGTCGTCATCGCGGGGTGCGTCCTGGTCGGAGAGCTTCTCGGCAGCCGCGATCTCTTCGTTGAGGCTGTCTTCGGTGACATTTTTGAAGAGACCGCGTTCGGATTGGATGCGAGGAATGAGAGAGGATAAAGAAGTCGTGTGCGGATCTGGTTCCGGCCAGGACGTTAGGGAGAGGAGAAGGCGGTCGTCCATGTCAGGGTGGGTGATGATGGTGGTGATGGTAGTCGTGGTGTTAATTGTGAAACCAATGGTGATGGTGGGAATAAGAGGTGGTGTCTGTAAAGAGAGCGGGAACGAGAACAGGAACAAGAGGTAAGAAACGGAATAAAATATAAAATATAAAATATAAAAAAAAGTAAAATAAAAAATAAAAAATAAAAAATAAAAATATATCAGAGAGGAAGAGTAGTCTCCGACTGGACTAATAATATACAGAATAAGAGTAGTACTCGTCGACTGCTGTGGACTACTGCTGCTGCTACCACTACTTCTCGCCGTCCTCGAAGACCTTGGTGGCTCCCATGAACAGCCCGGCTTGCAGGCCTCCCAGAGTCCTGATCTTTTCCCCTTGGTTCGAGGTCATCCGGAGCAGTTCTTCCATATCAGACAGGTTGGCTTGAAGCTGTGCCAATTGGCCTTGTAGATGTGTGTATTGCCGTGTTTTGTATGTTGATGACGATGATGAACCTGAGCCTCCCGTTGACATTCCGGCTGTTGAACTTGAAGACATGGCTGCTTTCGATATTATCGCAGGTTAGAGAGTATCTAGTCGAGTGCGTGATCGCTTTTGATGTTGCGGTGGGCGGTGGTTGACGGTGATGATGTTTGGTTTGAGCGTTTGAATGTTCGGAGTGGTTTCTCCAGCCAATCGAAGTTCCCAGTCATCATCATCATCACCACCACCACCACCACCACCACCACCACCACCATCATCCACCTCCACCAGGATCCTACCTCCCACAAGGATTTCTCCACCCTCCGGCTTCAAATACTCGACTTCCGACCTCTCGCGCTTCTCGTACCTGCTCCATATCCTCTACCACAAATCCTTCTTCCCTCGTTCTCACCGAATCAACAATTATCATATCTCTTTCCCCAAATAACGCGCCATGGCGTCCCCGACGCCCCCAACCGCTTCTGCTAAAACGACACCGGGCCCGAATGGTCCTCATCCGCCTCGAAAGATCCGTCGTGCCACCGGCGACCCGCTGGTTAGACCAAAGCCAAGAAAACCACCTCCAAAGAAACCCCTCGGCCCCCCCCCCCAGGTTTGAAGCCTGCCATCAACGAGGACCCCGAACCTGACGAGGATCCGTCGACTTACATCGAGTACAAACTCGTCACAACCAAAAAGGCTCTGCTCCGTAACATGCGCTTCCATTGCATGAGACTGTACTCGAAAAACGATGTCAACATTATGGATCCAGAGGAGTTCATCCGTCCCATCAAACTACACAGAAGAGATCCTCGCGGCCCCTTGCAAGGTGCAAGGGTTGATCCCGGAAGCAACGGCGCAACTTTGGACCCTGATGAGAAGGACATCGACCCGGAAGAAAAGGCAAAACGAGAGGCTGAGAAGGCTGAGAAAGAGAGGCAGCATGCGGAAAACCTAGCAAGGATCGCTCCCCATGGAGGAGCAGTCAAGCAGAAAAAGAACATGTTCAAGAAAAAGACACAGCAGGTTTTCCAGCGCGACGAAGAAGAGCGTCGACTCAAATACGAAGAATACTTCCCATGGTTCATCGAGGACTATGAAAATAAGAATACCTGGATCGGTAATCTCGAGGGTGGCCTTAGTGGTACCTCTGTCATGCTCGTCATGGATGACGGCATGTTCAAGATGATACCCGTCGAAAAGTTCTATCGATTTCAGCAACGAAACAATTTCAAAACCCTATCTGCTGACCAGGCGGAAGCTGCCATGAAACAGAAGGAAAGGCTGAACAGGTGGTTCATGGATGTAACCAAGGCCGATGAAAAGGAAGCCAAGCTCAAGGAAGAACAGGAAAATCTACGTGCCACAAAAAGGCTCTACACTGTCAAAGGTGACCGCTTGGAGGGCCGTGAAGCGAAGCCTGGGTTTACGGATGCCGATGAACTCGATTTTGAGGAAGACTTTGCAGATGACGAAGCACCCCCGATCATAGAAGGCGACGAAGAGGAACTCAAGGTGGCTACGGTATGTATAGTTCTCTGGTGATATGTTAAGAATTCTGTTTCGCTTACTCTATTCACAGAAAAAAATGCAAAGAGAACAACTTTCTGCCAACATCTTCGACATTCGCGACGAGAAGGACTACGAAAGAGAGGAACAGGAGAAGCGGGCGTTGGAGAGATCTCGAAAGGCTCACGGGCGTAAAGTGAAAAAGTATTTGAAACAGCGTGAGAAGAACGCCATATATGAATCCGACTCGGATGAAAACCCATATGCTTCGTCAGTAAGTTATTTTATAGGTCCACCCACCGTTAGGCATAAACCACAAAGACCTTAACACGGCTAACATACAATCTAGCAAGAGTCCGTGGATAGCGATGAAGAGGCAGCCAAGAAAGAAGAGGAGGAAAAGAAGAAAGCAGCAGAAAAGGCCGTCAAGGAAAAGGAGGAGGAAGAGCGAAAGAGGGAAAGACAAGAGCAAAAGGAAGCCGAGGAAGCCGTCAAGTCATTGAAGGCCGCAGCTGCAGGGAAAGCAGCATCTCAGCCAGGCACGTCTTCTCCTACTACAGCCACCACAGCCCCAAATAAACCATCGGCCGCCCAAACCGCTAAATCTTTAAAACGATCCGGATCTCCAGGTATAGCGGATGCAGGCCCCGAATCCAGCGTGCAAAATAAACGAGCCAAGAAGGACGACCAATCTACGAGTGCCAAATCGCTCGCCGCAGCCAACGGTCAGACGTCGGCTCAAAGCCGTTTAATCGCCATCAAGCGTGAGCCAGACACCGGGGCGCCCAGCCCAAGTAGCTCCGCTGGAGATATCCCCAGGAACAAAAACATCAAGAAAAGAAGAAAGCCAACGGGGGCTGGAAGCGGTAGTGAGTATGAAACTGGCGGCGAGATGTCAGACGGAGCCACAAGTGAAGGAGGGAAGGCAGCGAAGAAGATTAAGATCAGAGTGGGCGGAGAGGGTCCTGCCAGTATTCCGGCCCGATCTGGTAGTCCCCCTGTTGCAAAAACGGCAGTAGGTAAGAAATCTCGATCTGGGTCCCCAAGTGCTGGAGTAAGCAGGGGCGGTAGCCCAAGCGCCGCCGCAGGTACGTACCCACCGTCAGCAAGGATTTTGCCCTTCAACCACTAACAGCTCTCAGACAAATCGAAAGCACCGATCACGGAGGATGAAATCAAAGCAGTCCTCACCCCAGAAGGTATCGATTTCGCAACTATCAGTAAGAAGTTCCACGGTCGTGTGAATCCTAGCAATAAAGCCGAGTTCTTCAAGAAGCTCAAGGGCCTTAGCCGACTCGTGGATGATAAGGAGCGCGGAAAGGTGTTCTACCCTCGGGAGGAGACGTCATAAACGAACGTTGTTGTTGCATGTTGCCGCTATTTTTATCTTTGATATCGCTTCCCCGGCGAGGTTTGCATCAAGGCCCGCTTCTCAATATTGTTTGCCACCCACCCCTTCCCCATAATCTAGGCCTGTTGCATTCGGTCGAAATACGACGGGGTAATCTTTTTGAACGGAATGATACATGGGTTTAGCCAGCGGAGGGCTCGGCGAATCCCCGGCGAATCAAATTCCAGGCTTTACCAAGTCAGGTCTAAGCGGGTTTGCATCCGAGTGATTTCCTTCCATTTCGCCGCCTGGAGCCTCGCCTCGAGGCTGTCGTGCATTGTCGCACAGTTCAGTCCATGTATTTTATCTGTATCAATTACTTAATCAACCGGCCATATGGCATGACACTGTACTTACTGTCGCGCTTCTTTAAAAACACCCCCCATCACCTCCACTCTCCCTGATCAGACCTCGCAGTGATATAGAAATCTCGCTGTGTCCTTATTTTCCCTATAGATTCTTTCTTCCCTTCTCCTACAGTACTACAACGACCACCTACAGCTAGAGCTAAAGCTACACGAGTTAAATCATGGTAAACGCGCTGTTAACCAGTAGCGAAATCGCAAAACACAATTCCGCAGAATCCTGCTGGGTCATCATTCACGGAAAAGCCTACGATGTGACCGACTTCTTGCCTGGTAAGCCACCGCTCGTAGACAATTGCCACCTAGCAAACCGTGCTATATATTATTTTACCGCAAGCATATAATTAACCAAATGCATTGTGGCGCCTGTCTCCGATAGAACACCCTGGGGGCTCTAAGGTAAAACAGAAGAGAAAACAGTTGCGCACATATACATCCGTCATCGGCCCCGGTTGACATCTTTTATAGATAATTCTAAAATATGCAGGCAAAGATGCCACCGAGGTACGCATGGAAATGGGAGTTACAAACCAATAGCCGGAACATCCTGACAGTCCGTGGATTCTAGGAATTCGATCCGATTCATCCGCCGGATACGCTCGAGAAGTATCTCGACCCTTCGAAGCACATGGGTGAAGTCGACATGTCAACCGTAGCCGCCGAAGTGAAAGCAATTGACCCTTACGAAGCCGAAAGGCAGTCGTATGTTGAAAGCAAGCCAGCGCTTGACCAGTGCTACAATCTACTGGATTTCGAGGCTGTGGCCAAACGTGTAATGAAAAAGACAGCGTGGGCGTACTATAGCAGTGGAGCAGACGACGAAATCACACTGAGAGACAACCATTCCGCCTTCCATCGAATTTGGTTCCGGCCGAGGATATTAGTAGACGTGGAGAAAGTCGACATGTCGACTACTATGCTGGGGACGAAGACTTCAATACCTTTCTATGTCACTGCAACAGCTTTGGGCAAGTTAGGCCATCCCGAAGGGGAGGTTATTTTAACAAAGGGCGCCGCGAAGCACAATGTCATACAGATGGTAGGAGCGCCCTTCTCCGTCAGTCATGGAAAATTAGGACGTCTGAATTGACTTCAATCCTTAGATACCGACGTTAGCATCGTGTTCATTCGACGAGATATGTGACGCAAGGGCCGGGGATCAAATCCAGTGGCTTCAGCTATACGTCAACAAAAACCGTGAAATCACCCGGAAGATAGTCTGCCATGCAGAAAAAAGAGGATGCACGGCCCTGTTTATTACTGTGGACGCACCCCAACTAGGACGAAGGGAAAAAGATATGCGATCAAAGTTCGAAGACAATGGGTCCAGCGTCCAAAACGACAACGGGGATTCCATGGATCGATCACAAGGTGCCGCTAGGGCCATTTCCTCCTTCATTGACCCATCTTTAAGTTGGAAGGACATCCCCTGGTTCAAAAGCATTACCAAGATGAAGATAGTCCTCAAGGGCGTGCAGCGTGTAGAAGACGTCATCAAAGCATGTGAGGCTGGTGTCGATGGGGTCGTATTATCGGTAAGTTTCACAATTTCGTCTTTGCCGTCGGACTGAAATTAGAACGCTCACACGAATTACCTTGGATTAGAATCATGGCGGAAGGCAGTTAGATACCGCTCCCAGCGGGATTGAAATCTTGGCCGCGGCCATGCCGGTTCTGAAAGAAAGAGGGCTCGAGAATAAAATAGAAATTTACATAGATGGTGGTATCCGACGTGCATCCGACATCGTAAAGGCACTCTGTCTAGGTGCTAAGGGTGTGGGCATTGGAAGGCCTTTTCTGTACGCTATGTCGGCGTACGGCTTGGCCGGGGTTGATCGCGCTATGCAATTGCTTAAAGATGAGATGGAGATGAACATGAGGCTGATTGGAGCACCAACTATTGCCGACTTGGAGGAGAATATGGTAGATACCCGTGCGGTCGCCCTGCATTCTACGGCCATCAAGGATACGTTGAGCTTAAGGGCATATGATCCGCTCGTGGCTCCCGCCTTCAGGTCGAAACTCTAGCAGGACTAACATCACCCGCTGGGTACTTTTGAGTATCTGCCATGCATGTATGTTATCTACAATACAATTCGCTTGGATGTTGAAACGAGGATATACGACTCGAGGCGTCCGGTGGAAAGGGATGGGCTGAAAACTAGCCTTCCATTTCCCTCATTGCCGCCATTGCATCCTCGAATTCGTCATCAGATTCTACCACATTTCTTGCTCGAATAATTGTACCAGTACCTCTATTGGTACTAGTGTCCTCCATGCCCCTCATTATAGCGTCTAGTTCGTCGAAATCATCGTCGCCTGGCTCCCCGACACCGGTTGCTTTTGCGGATCGTGAACTCTCTGTTTGTTTTAGAATTTCGTCCAAATCGTCCAAATCATCTTCGTCTTCGTCCTCGAAGAATAGAGAATCTCCGTTGTCCTTCCTCGCTGCGTCTGCGCCTGGAATATCGGTTCGCGCATCTATACCTTCCCCGGACCCTCCTCCAGACCCTCCTCCAGGCTTCTCTCCCGATCTTGGCCTTTCAGGTTCGCTAGAGGGATCCGCAATTCTCAATACAATTCTCCCTTGAGCATCAATCCTCGGAGCATCAGCATGCAGCACTGCCCTCGCCTTCTTTATTAACCTATCGTCTTCATTCGCTCGATTTGTCTTGAACTCCTCGATCCATTCTTCCCTTCTTCTCTGCATGCCTCTTGAACTCCCCATTTTCTCTATCATATCTATAGCATCTTTGAATCGAGCCTTCGGGTAGAGGTTGTCCGCCCAAATTTGATAAAATTTGAGTAATTTCTCAAGGTCAGAGATCTCGTGTCCCTTGCCTTTAAATTTTATCTTCTTCGCCGCGTGCTCTTGCAGATATGGAATACCATCTGGGCCGAGCAGCCTAACCAGGATGCGCGTCAGCTATGTGCGCATGCAAAGATAGAAACTTCGGGGGGGATCCACGAGAATGTAATGTTTTAAAATTACCGGTCTTCTGTAAGTTTCACCTTGGGCTTTCGAGTTCGGATTTTGATTTCCTCATCGACGCCTAAGTCCTCGGTACCCGCGTTCCCTTTGCCCTTGCTGCCTTGTTGGTCGTCAGAGGCTTTGTTTGCGTCAAACGTTGTATTGATTTTATCAATGTCATAGTTGAAAAGTTCGTCCAATTCATCATCATCGTCGATATCGAAATCCGTCATTTTTGGCCAGGAGGACCAGGGTTTGGGTACTTGTTGATATCGATGGTGGAGGTGGAAGGTCGCAATTGCGATCAGATTGGTCGTGCAGGAGGTGCTCTTGATATCCAGCTTGAGCTCAAGCAACAGAGTTGTGACGAGCTGGTTTTGTGTTGGTATGTTTTGTTTGATATCACTGTATTACTCGTTTCAATCTTCGACTGTGATGTCGGGAGCACCTCCAAGCCAATTAACCAGAATCATGAATGGACACCTGATATTTCATGTAAACCTTGAGGTCCAAGCTGGTTATTAAATTCCCTGAAAATAATAGGAAAGAATTACCGTCTAAAGCTATAGAACCTGCTTTCCGCTTTGTTAGCTGATTTATATGACCTCCCCTTGTCTCTACGATCATGATAATATTATTGTACGCATCACCAGATCCGCAGACTGCGTGTTGAAATTGTTGTATTTAATATCAATATCGAGCTAACAGACGATGCACAATATCAAGATTCCTATAGCTATAGTAAAGGCATTGTCATGTAGCTTTCTAAGGACAAGTTATGTTCGATGTTAATTAATCTATGATATACCTAGCTAGTTACTCAATTAAGCACTTGCTTTGAGTACTCGGTCTTGGGCGCAGGACAAAACAACGTACTATCCTCTCTTTTCCTAACTCGTAATCCAAACGTTTGAAAACGTTTAACATTTGTTTAATTTGCATTTACATGACGGGGTAATCGTTCAGCTATAGGATGACAAAATGGGTTTATAACTAGGCTGTCGCGGCTAATTCAAGGAATTCGTCGAGAATATCGACGGTCTCTGCTGGAGAGGCGACCCAGCATGTTGTGCACACCATTCGAGTCTGTAGTCTTCCGTCAGAACAGTACTGGTGACACTAACTCTCGACGTTTAATTTAAAGTGTAGCGGAATAATCACTGACCTTAAAATCATTCCCGCTAACCGATAGAAACTGGTCGCCGACATGGAGGGTATTTATGCCTTGAATATCACCAAACAGACGCTGGCAGCAAGCGACACCAAGTTTCTTATCACCGATGTCAACAAAAACGTCGTTCCCACCTTTCGAGATTCGAAATTCGATGATTAGCTACTTATGAATAATGATTAATAAACCAGCTTGGTAGGAGCCTACCATTAAACGCGCAAAATGGGAGTCGCCTCCCAACATCGCTCAATTCTAGGACCTTCTGAGCTGCAAGAACAGTTTCTTCGAGTTGCTCTCGAAAGAATTTTGTTCCGAGTTTGGGGACAATACCAACAGCCCTACTCTTTCTAATAATATCTGCTTTTAACCTCATTGTCTTGACCGAATCACTCAAAGTAGCTTCGGCTATGTCGAGGAGCTCAGTAATATCTTCATCCTTCCATGCTTTCATTTCATCTAGAGCCCACATGTCTCTTGGAACGCTTTCCAATAGATGAAGTTCATCCGAATTGAATCGGAACATGAAATTTGCTTCTCCTCCTAAAACAACAAAATTCTTCTTCTGCTCTGGAGTTATTGACTCGGAGGAGCTTATCGCTTCCAAAAGCCCGTGAAGGCGGTCATTATAGCGTTTGGCCTCCTCATACCCCGCCTAAACTCCACCGTTAGCATATCTCTAGGGGCCTGGTGCAGTAAAATACTCAAGTGTGGAGATTGTGAACGCACGGCAGTAACGACACCAACCCGTATGCCTCTACTCATGAGGGCGAGTATTCGCGAACTAAAAATATGTGAACCCCCAAGCTTAGTTTGTATTAGTTAGACGAACAGAATTTCAACTCACATTACTTGATTCGATGGTATCAAAGACTTTTTTAAACCATAATTCAGAATCATAATTTCAATCGTCCATAATATTCGGGAATTGGAAACTTACAGCTCCGTCATCATACTTGGCAGTTATATAACGAATTAGTCGATCTTTAAGAAAGGCTTCGAGTTAATGAGGGCCAAAGATGGAAATATCCTCACCAATGTGACGTCCCCATCAAATGTAACGAGTTGGAGGGGACCACCCTTAACCAAACTCATGATCTGGGCCGTGTTCAATATGAGCCGGATGTCGTTGAAAGACTGCGTGTTTGCCCCATAAGATATCAATCACTGCGGGTATTTGAATTGAATGTTAAGAAATGGCAGTGTCAAGGCCTACAGGGGAAACAAATCTCCTAGAGCTAATAGCTCGTTTTGCGTCTTGTGCCATAAATGCTTCCTCTAGGAGGAGCGGCGTAAAGAAAATACTCAAAGAGGGGACCAGCAGCTTCAACTTCGATCTTTCTGGTGCCCCCAGTCTCTGATGTTCAACTAATTGGCCCCAAGACAAACAGTGTGTTATTACAATATAGATATATCGATATTTGTTTGACTGGGTCCGTAAGGGTTATTTTGTATCACGTACTATGATCGTTGACAAGCTGTTCGACATCCCGCATAATCTCGGCATATCGTCTCCTTGCATTGGACGCCGTATCGTCCGTTCTCACGTGTGTTAAAGCAGCATTAGGCTGAGAGTGAAGAACAAAAGGTACGGCAAGCAAGCCCTGATTGGAGATCAAAGTTGGAACAAAAGGGTATCATGGTCAGTAGCCAGCCTAGCATTGTGCAGTTGTGGGATAGTAGAAAAGCACAGTATGTAGCAAACCTTGATCCCTATGGGTCACCAACATCGGCTCTCAATCAGCACTCGGTTTACGGGAGCTTCGAGCTTTATAAAGCTAGAAAACAACTTCGAGAATGGAATAAAGGCCATACATTCAATAAATTGATCGCGACGATGAGTCTAAAATTATTAGTCACATTCCGCTATATGAAGCCAATCATACAGAGTGTCCTAACCTTCAGCGCATCTGGATCAAGGCAGGTAGCAAAAGATGTTAGTCGTCAAAACTAAATCTCGTTCGGCCTATGGGATACTTGTGTTGCGGGTGTTGCAGGTAGGTGTCCATACATTCAACACGATATCTCGACGTCATGGCTCCGTTGGTGTTTTCAATACGGGTGGATAAATTGGAGATTATGGATTTCAGAGACCTTGTCAAGCCTTGTTTTGTTTTCCGGTGATGCTGATATTATCGGGAGTCGAGTCGGTCAACTGTGTGGTAGAGACTTGAGCTCGAGGTACGACACGCTCGCGCTTAACCAGGAAGGAGCTCAATCCCAAATATATACTGCGCCAGCTGGGAGCTAACCGTGAATTGCTCGTTAACTTTCCGCTGTTGGCTGGAGACACGAAGCTTCGGTGAGAACACGCACGGCAATGTGACACCTTCATGCAGGAGAAATGTGCGTATACCTACTTACATAATTCTACTGGCACGTGTCCTTACATGTACATGTACGTCCACACGAATATACACAGAACGTGACTAGCCGCAGAGGTCTCTTAATTGGCGAATATGTATATTTATCTAACATGGGGACTTCATTTTATTTGTATAGTGGACAAGGCTAATCAAACCATATAGCACGTACACTCTTAAGTATTTGAGGGTTTTCGAAACCAGAATAAACCTAACCACCCATGGCTACCAAGCCTAGCTAACGTTTATTATCGAAACCCCTGCTGTGGTTCTGGATTAATCGGTTGGGATTGAATTTTAGAAGTATGCGCACCACCCAATGTACCTGGACCGATTGCAGATGCGTTAATAGGCGCATTCAGAACCCTCTCTTTTATAGAGGAAATTTGCGGAGGAGGGATCACATACATCTGAACGAGATTGTCAATGTTAACAGCCTGTTGGATCAGCTCCTGGACCTGTCCTTCTACCGAAAGAGGGACGGGGTCCCCAGCATGCAGCCCTCTCAGTTTGTTCTCAATGCTTTCCAAAACGTCTTTTGGATTGTCTGGAGCCTTACTAGGATTGGTGGTACGGCGCTATCGACTAATATTAGCCTAAGGTTCACAAATTCTGATCTAGAATCCCTACCTTCTTAACCGCCAACCACTCGACCAAAGGATCGTGGAGAAACGTTTCAACTACCGTCATCAAACTTTCTTCGTTCTGCCTAAGGATACGCATGACAACCTCAGATGACCGCCGGAATGGGCCTTCGTAACCAGTTAAACCCATTGCATCGACCATGTTTTGGGTCAATCGGAACGGCACACGCTCAGGCTTTTCAAAGGTAAGGCCTTTATCGAAGAGGCAATTGAAGTCGACGTGTTGGGTCTCCCCTGTCAATTCATCGTAGAGAATGTTCTCGCCGTGTCGGTCGCCCAGACCCAATACATATCCAACCATTGATATGACGGCCGTGGTCCTAACATAGGACAGTCTTGCCGCGAACCACGATTCAGGCTCGGGAAAGAGTTCAACAAACCATTCGTGAAAGACGGCAGGAAATCTACGTATTGAATTAGTGTCTCTGCTTGTCGATGGGACGTGGGTTTTTGGAAACACAGTACCGTGCGACGATCACGTCATTAAATATATGATACTTTGAAGGACTAGAGCACGCGTCATCCAACAGAACCCGGATTTCTGCATACTGTATCAAACAATTAATAGGAGGCCTCAAATTTCGGGAGTATACTTGCTGTCAATTCAAGCGGCTTACGTTTACGGAAATATTCTTGGCTCTGTATGATCTGAGTAGAATGTCTCTCAGAGGACGAAGGTTGTTCACCCATTCGATTAAACCACATTCTTCGTTTAACGGTGTCACAGCATATGTGCGAATCTCTGTAGTAGGAACGTTAGAGACTAGGTCAATCAAGGGAAGGGAAGAAAGACATACGTAGTTGCCTCCTGCTTGATTCATCGTCTTTCTTCAAAAGACGGTTGATGATCGTATTGAATTCCATTAAACGTGCGTCCTTCCTTAAATCATCTTTTGGTTTACACATCAATGGGTAGCGGTGACCATCACTGCCGATTATCGTAATCTTCCGGGGCTTTTGGAGCGAGCTCATCACATCGGCCTCGTCTTCGAATTCTAAAGATAACGATTAGAAATGCGAAAGATTAGGACATGCGTCGGTGGACTTACTAGAAATCGTGGCCTGGTCTCGGGAAAAGGGATTGTGGCCGGATTTGGGGGTTAGCCCATCAGCAGGGAAGGAGACTGATAGGGCGGACTGGACTGGTATGATAAGTGCCACCGGTGCAACGTTATGCTGGAAGTTTAGGTCGTCCCGAAGACTAACATGGCTCGGTTTACCCTTTATCTCGAAATTGGATAATGCTAGCAGCTCTTGGACTAATTTCTGAGACGCAACAATAAATGTTTTCAGATCGACATTGGCAGCTTTTTCAGTCTATGTCACATTAGTAGCTTCCTAACCTCTGAGCTTGCGTCAAGAGAGGGAATTACCTTGAGTCTACTTAATATTTTAGTAGCCCTGTTCCTTCTGTCAGCCTGCCCAGACTTGAATACGGCAAGGATAGACCACATGGTATGCTGTGGGTATGCGATCAAAATTCTTAAAATGATCTTTTCCAGGACCACCCATGTGCTCTCGCTTTGAATGCCAACCCGAGACATTATTTGCGGGAGCGCAGATAGGAACACGAAGGTGGGGATGTTGTGAAGACATCCCTTTTTTATTTGGTTTAGCAAGTCGGTAATCTCATTTTTTCGCCGCGCTGCGAGGTGATCTCGGAAACTCCTGATGCACATTAGCTTGGAGATACTTAAGAGTATTTAAGAGATTGACGTACTCGACTCCAACTTCAGGCTCTAAGGGTGACTCGGATTCCAGGCCAAAATCCAACCACAAGTTGAGGAACTGGGGCAGAGTTTGGAATATATATCTCGTCCCGTACATCATTGCCCTCATGTAGTTGGTGCACACGAGCTTCACATTCTCGCCGATAAGACTTGCGCTAGGTCAGCCTCTCGAGCTATTTATTACGCGGGCAGGAAACGTACAGGCTTTCTGGACGCTTCGTAAGCGGCAATGCTCTTTCGGTCTTGAGGATATTGTTATAGTGTCGTCCAAGATAAAAGTGGCCCTTCTCCCAGCTGCCCACGAGTTAGAGATATCCCAACATTGTTCAACGAAACAAGTTGCTTACCGCGCGTATGAGTGGGCAACCGCCCGAAATTTATTAACGAGAATTTTTGACTGAATCTGCCCAGCACTATCCATCCATCTTGCCCAGAGAAGCATAGCCTGGAGCCGACTTTGTTAGAAAACGATTTCTAGAACTATCCAACTTTCATGAGGACCTACTCTCGCTTTTGCTGAACTTTGGGGATGTCTTTTTCGAGTTTCAGAAGCATCAAGATCCTGGAACGAGTCCGTAGCTGGCAAAACTGTTTCGAACGCATTTGTCTCTATTGCATTTTCAAGCAATTTTATGGCTCTTCGGTGTCGACCTTCATCCCAAGCTAGTTTAGCTTGTTCAATAGGACCATTTTGATCATCATTCGAATTCAGGATCGCCGTAAAGGCCTGGTGATAGTCTTTCTTCTTGCGGGCAAGTTTCGCAGTAGTAAGCCATAATGAGGAAATATAGGGCCGCGTGAAACCGTCGAACCCACTAGACCGCCATGTCAATGAATGCTTCGGGTTTGAACAGGGTCACTTGAAAACTCACCGACACAGAGATAGAAGGGCACGACGAAGTGCTAGGATATATTGCTTTTCACGATGCGATGGCCCCAACAATGTTAGCCTTGCATCCATATTATGCTTGAAAGCAGCCCCATCAATAGATCCTTCCTGGAAAGTTGAGGTAATATATTGGCATTCCGCCAAAACTTGAAACTGGAATAGTATTTCATGGGATGATCGTATTGAGTTTGTGCCAGATATTGTCATCGATCTCACTAACTGGTCTCGTCCAGTGTGGATAATGTTCTCTAAAGACTTCTTGTCACCAGTTCTGAAAGCATTGATCGTTCGCCCAATAGTAACATCGAATGAAGTCTGATCTGGGCATTGCTGAAGGAGAACTTCTAGCTTGTCCCAATTCAGAGACCTCCAAGCCGATTCAATACCGAAGCCTAGTACTCGGTATAGGAGTGAATTATGCAAGCTAAGAATCGGTTCCATGTGTACCAGCAGTGTTTCTAACGCACAGTAAGCCTAGATTTCATGGGAACGTGGGAACGATCGGGTATGGTTACCATGCTGGCCGGACTCCTTCAGGCTTGAAAGCAGGCCGTATTGTAGATCCGTGTCCGTTGGCTTTTCTTTCAGTAAATGTTCGTACCAACTTTGCACTGCCAGCCACCTCCCAGCTTTGCGATGCTCCAGTATTTGCTGTTCGATATTGACCACACTCAGTTTTGTCGAAATCCCTTCGATACCATCCGGTTCATCAATTTCGGAATAAATCGATTGCATTTGAGTGTAAAGCGCCTCCATGTTGGTCTGCTCGGTACGGCATTTTCTCATGTATTGCTCCCAATAAAACAGAGCTCGAGAATATGATTGACACTGGATAGACCGCTCACCGATTAATTTTGGGGGGAGCTTGGACAACAAGTCCTCCACGGATGCGATGGAAGAGTCGGGACCTTGGTCTATAGACTCGGGCGCCTGGCGCGATAGCTGACGCGCCATGTGGATAGCTGCGCTGGAATTATACCGTCGCTTCTCTCGTATCCATTTTGACATATGGTCAACCAATATAAACACACTCTAGGAACCATTAGTATTAAACCTTTCGTCCAAGGTATAAGCGGGACTGTACTTCACTACATCTCTTTACCACTTCAAATTCTTGATTTCTATCTGCCGACATTTCATGTTGGAGGATCGAAACCATTTCGAGACAGATGTTGTTCTTGTCTCCCACGGTGCCGCTAATGACGATATGCAGCACAATATATGGCAGAATAAAGTTGAGGATAGATAGGTCTTGCCCTTTAACGATTTTACTTATGATCTCCGCAAAGAGAGTTTTCGTGTGGACCCCCCGCGCCTTCGGAAGGAGATCAAGGAGAAACTCAGTCAGCCATTCTCGATACGATTTTGTGGTCGAGAATATCGGATAAGTGGATTTGTGACTTGTCGCAGCAGTTGATAGAATGTACTTCGAACTCAAATAAGGTGAAAGAACATTCCTTGCGGTAACTGAGAAATCTCTCCATCGAGTTTGGCCCGGGGCTACCGCGTAGTCTGTATTTTGCTTGACCAAAACCTCAGGACTGAATCCACAAAATTTCAATAACTCTTGCATCGCAAATGAAAGGAATCCCTGGGCGCGTGTATCTGTTGCTGACAAGAATGCCTTGACGAGATGATGTTCAAGCAGGAAATGAGCAAACTGTATGCTCTCCTCTGTTCTCTCAAAGTTATGTAAAATCATCAAGTCATCTAGTCTTCTGGGACTTTCAATTCGGTTAGGATCTACCGCCCCTATCATACCCAGACATTCGGACGCAAGTTTCGCAATCGAGTTTGTGGATTGTCCATGTTTGACGCAGACATCAAGCAGATTACGTATAACTTCCGCGACAACAGAATCGGGAATTTCGTCGTTTGTGATGTCTCTTATGAAATGCTCATTCTTTTCAAGGTAGCCTCTCAATTCGATCAAGGCCCTTTCAACAACGAGCGGATTTTCGTGGGTGCCTCTGGCGGTCAAGATCCGGAGCTGTTCTTTTAGATCTTTGTTTCTCGACACAGAAAGTATCTTCTCATATTGATCAAATTCCGGGATAATAGTCATCAATGGAAGTGAATCAGCTTCGTCTTGTAATGTAGCCTTGTGTATCTCAAATATTTGGGAAAGAAGCGATCTCCCCAACCGTTTTGAAGGTTCGCCAAACTCAGTCCAGGATTTGATCAAAAGACATAGGACAACTGGGAAGTATGGCGCGATGTCCGCCGAAGGGATCTCCGTCATCAGCGCATACCATACAGATAGCGTCGTCTCCTGTAATCCTTTTATCTCCAAGGCTGAGGACAAGCAAGCTGAGAGCTATATATTTTGGTCTCAGTTAGTACTTGAGGTAAAGGCATAGCAGATCGATGAAAAGTTACCTGAGGTAGTCCGTTTACCAGCCCTCCCTTTCCCAGCTTTATCATATCCTCGATCGCTTTGAGATTACGCCGCTTCTCAGTTAAAGAATGTTTCGCTCGAAGACTAAAAAGAACCTCGGAGTATTGGGCAATAATCCCTAGAACATGGACCTCGAAGAACGAGTGTAGCATATCCGGATTCTTTTCTCTCTTTACGCCAACTGGTTTTCTATAGCATACGGTGGCGATCTTCTTGATAGCTTTTTGGGCCTATACACTGTCAATGGACACTATCCACAGTGGGATCAGCACTGTAAAACGACTTACATTCGGTTTAGCCTCCGGGTTTAAAACAGCGTAACATCGAATGGTTTCTGCCATAATCGCGATGGGATCCGCCTTAATCAACTCCGCAAAATCTAGCCTTTGGAAGGTCGGGTCCGCATGTCGAAGCAGAGACATGGTATGCTCCTCAATGTCATCGTGCCGCTGAACGAGAATAAGCCCTAAAATAGATGTAATATGGTGCATGCATACTTGAAAAGTGGACTCCGTCTCGCCTTTTCTACAGCTATTATAGGCCAGTACCAAGTTTTCCAGGACATCCAGCTTGCGATTAAGAACCATATGCGGCAGGGTGTATGAAATGGTATTCGAAAGGAATTCCTGTGTAGGTATCCCCAAGAGCGTAGAGACGCTTTGTATGACCTGTGGCTTGGTTTTGAGAAGGCTCACAACCATCACACTCAGGTCTCTCCAGAACTGTCCCAGCAGGGTCGACATTGACAAGCTCTTTGCTTGGGCCACAGACTCAATCTAGGTAGTTCCATGAGTGAGAGCTAAATAAACAAAAAGAAGCGAGAATAGGAAGGGTACCTCATTATAAGCAACCGCAGCAAGATAAGTATTGCTATGCCCCAGGTAGCCAAGCAGTAACCCAAGAGCAAGATGAAGATCATCCCCCTCAAGAATTCTAGTAAACGAGTTAGATCGATATCTAAACGTGTGGACCGGGTGGAAATTAACCTCGACATCCTACCCCAAGCAATAATGCAAGTTTCTTGTATCGTATCATCAGAGACAGAAGATATTTCGCGAACCTTTAGCAAACAGGCGGTACGCTCCGCTATCGAATTTTCGTCATGATTCCCAAAAATGGAGAAGTGTGGAAGTGTCATCCTGCGACATGAACCAGTGAGAACCAGATCAGTTAAAACGTATATCAAGTATACAGAAGCCAATCTTACACTGCCAGCATTCTGAGGTCCCGATTTGAGCTTCTTAAAGCCTGGAGGCACCACTGACCAAACGGATGACCGGTAAAGTGACCATCCAGAATAGCAGGCTCATGCTTCACAATTTTCCGCATGGCTTGCATTCCGGACACCCGAACATTGCTACTGTGCAAGAATCCGTCGGACTTTTGGATGGCCGTGAAGATCCGTATCAATTCATTGGACTCTCCGTCGGCATCCCCTGGTTCTCCGATACGCTTAGCAGCATCGCATATCGCACAGGGAAAGCGACCTGGTTCTGTGTTTACCGATGATGTTTCTCTCTGGAAGGTTTCATTCATCGGTAAGCAAGTCAACAAACCAACTTCGTGGAAAACGTCGGACTGTTCCTGGATGGAAAGCTTTCCAAACCCATCCCTAAATTCTCCTTTAGTTCTAAATTTCAATATGTAGATTAAAATCGTGAGTAAGTGCTTACGCAGCGATAGCGTATAGCCCTGCCAAGTCCTTATTCGGTTGCCCACCAAACTTGGAATACATCCTTGATATCGACTCCTGCCTTAGTTGAGGACCAGGATTCGGTATTTCCACATCTATCTTTCGTCTCTTTCTCGGGCCATCTACGTTTTCAAACTTCGTTTCAAGTGCAGACGCATATGGCGTTTGGGTGGAGGGGAGTTGGGAGTAAAGAAACTGCAAAACCGGGCTCTGGAATTGCCATTCGGCTCCCGCAACCAGCTGGAGGTTAGACTGTAGCATTTGGTGAAATGCGTAATCCTCAGAGCATATCATGGCAAATTTTAATAGGGTGACCTATATCAAGAATCAGTATTGTACCTTTGTAATCTGGGACAGGGTTTCTGCATATCGGTGTTTCGTACCCTTAGATCTCGATGTCTTGCTTGCCACCTGAGTGAATCCTGAAGTATATTTCTAATGCAAGGAACGAGATCGTGTGATAGACTTATTCTCAAGGCGTTGGACCTTTCGGCAAACCGCAGAAGCAATAATAGTAATGCAGATAAGGATATCTCGGTTTCCTGGTCGATCTCCGAAACCGGGTGACATAGAAGCGCTTGTATTGACCCCATGCTTAACTTTTGGACAGGTTTGAAAACTGGTTGGTTCGTTTCCAGATTATCATAACTAATAATCTCTGCTAGTGCTTCTAGAATTTGCTTGTATAATTGTACCGACAGCCTGCTTCTGATGGGGACCGCACCCCAGGCTTTAAGCCTTTGACATATTTGAATTAAGCCCGCAAGCAGGGCAACGGAGAGGTCTGAACTCGGTTTGCTGACTTGTGCAGCATGATGGCTTAGTCCGACTTTTGAAACGGCGAGGGTTATTTGAATAGCGAGCGAACAAGCTTCGACGGGATCCCCGATTGTGAAGCACCATCTTGGGAAATTCATCGTTTCGGGTCGGTCATTGCCTTCAGGCAGGGTGGATCTAGCATTCGGAAGGCTAATGCTGAACGACTTCTTGAGAGTCGACTTGATATCCGACCTAAACCTTTCAACGACGCCTTTTGAAGTTATTAAAAGTTAGGCCTAGTTGATATCGGCGGAGTTCAACCATGACATTGTATGTTGAACATACCGTCTACACACGACTTTAAGTATGTCCGAGCCTGGCTAGAATGGTCTCCATCCATTGTTTGGCGTCCAAGTTCGGATAAGACGATGGAAAGGGTTTCTACCATCTCCCGTCGAAGAGAAACCATCCTAGTTTGGCAAAGGAGTGGCAGCATGCGCTGCAGCAGCCAAACCCACGAAGGGGTCCTGCAAGAGTCCGAATCCCAACCATTGTTATCAGAGCTTGGAGGACGTATGAGGATTCTCGGGGTGGTTTGGGTGACCAGTCGAATTATAGCGAGGCTGTCTTTGGATATGGATAAGCGAGATTCCATTGTAAGAAAAGGATCCTCATTGTATAAGCCGTGCTGGACGACACTTTGGACGAGATTGAAGTTAACATCTTCGTTATCGGTTGGACATGTCAGTGTGTCCTTGGAGGAATCGTTGGTGCTGGTCTGCTCGGGTCGGTATATGGCGAGGACTTGTTCAAGAATAGTCTTATCGGTTGTTCCGATTTGAGTGCTGGGGCCTTCAGAGCCCAGATTCCGTCGAATGGCCTGAGCGAGGAGGGTGCCCTGCGGGGCATTTGAGGCCTGGGAAGACATCGCTGTTGGCGGCGCGTGGGATGGACTAGAAGGGGCTCGTTTCCATTAGGTAAGTCAGGATTGCATTGAATAACATGATACCTCATCCACGTAAGTACAGGGTACACGTATGGACGTTGATCAAAATGCCTGTGATCGCTGAGAATTCGAGGAATGCAATGCAATATAATGCAATGTATGTATGTAAGTTGTGCAAGAAGCAATGTGTAAGTACTTTATGTAAGGATATAGCTGGGGTCCAGAGCCTGGGTGGAGTGTTTTGTCGCCCACGCGAGAAACAGTATTAAAGCGAAGTGCGACGCGGCATTGCATCCGCTTGCCAATGGAGCCAGAGCCAGAGCCAGAGCCGGAGCTATTGTGAGCCTAGTTAGCCCCCTGACCATCCATCAATCAATCAGACTATTATCACCACCCCATCCCATCTCCACCTATTCATCCAACCCTTTCAACGACCGGTCTTCCCTTGCAAGACCTTCCGCTAGACTTAGGCTTGGGGTTTGGACTTGGACTTGGACTTGGACTTGAACCCACACCTGGGACTCGAACTTGAACCTGAACTTGGACCTGCATCTTAACAGACAGCTTCAGCAGCCAGGGACGTCCTTCTTCTAGACTTGGAAAGAAAGAAAGAAAAAAAAAAAAAATCCAAAAAAAAAGTCCCATGCAAGCGCAAGCTCTCGTCATTATATCTATTCCTATTCGACGATGGCATCTAAACTACAACTCCCACCTCTAAACTTCGAGTCCAGGGGTTCGTTGACAGCCGATTTCCATATCCCCGATTCTCCTCCCCATTCACGCCCGGGATCCCCGTCACGATATCAAAACCCTACCGATGCTGCTAACGACGGCTCTAACGCGTCGGCTAGGACGACGAAACCGAAGGCCCAGCTTGGATTGACAAATAAACCCTCAAGCTCTAGCTTACAGGTGTCGCCCAATTCCCCTCCCATGTCTCCACAGTCCCCTAGACCGGTATCTGTACGCAGGCTTCTATCTAAAATGAGTCTGTCGGGTTCATACAAGGAGTCCGACGAGGCCTCCATCATGTCCCTCAAGTCTCCAACCAACACCTCGCCATCCTTCCTCAAGGACCGGGATTCCGATGTTGCTAGCGAAAGAGCTCTATCAATATCCAGCAAGGGATTCTTTTCCAGCTTCAGAAGGAACAGTTCTAAGAGATCTGTTAGTTCTAGTTCCGGCCGAAAGGCCTCTCTCCCCCCGCCAACTTCCAGAGAGCGGGAACCCACCATCACGGAAAAAACTGCGGAAGTTGTGAAGAAAGATCCTGCTCCTCAAATCCCAGATCTTCCACAGACATCCGTCTCTTCCTTTGACACCGATTTGTTCAAGAATATATAATATAATGCACCGGCGGCCTTTTTGGTTCATAAAATCGCTTTTATAGCATATATCTCTTCGGTCGTTCCCATTTCGACCGCCTTTTAATTAATGTAATGTGTCGGGGTGGATCCCCGGCATATATCTTTGTTTATTGACCTAACCTAACTTACTTTGCATTTGCATTTGTATTTGCATCTACGCATGCGCATGTGCACGTTACCAAACTATTCTAGTCCAGAGAAATATATCAAGTCAGGGGGCAGGATTTCGTTCTTTGATTCGGGTATCTTTGATGGCTTTTTCGCGGGAAGTTATTGGGTCCTGTCTGGGGTGGCGTTAGTTGTCATTCATAGAGCATTGTGAAAACTCTAGTTGGTAGAGCTTTAGATGCTTCTTCTTCTTCTTCTTCTTCTTCTTCTTCTTCTTCTTCTTCTTCTTCTTCTCCTTTTTTTTCTTTTTTTTCTCTCTTCTTCTTCACTTCATGATGCAGCTTTTTTTACTTTTACTTTTCAAAATCATTTTTCTTTTTCGTTTGTGTACGTGTAATAGCTGTTACCTGGATTAGTAGTAACCACATTGTTAGTTCGTCCGTCTTACTTGCTTAATTCCACATAATCCGTGTCCAATTCCATTCTTACCAGAAAAGAATCCCCATTCCATTCCATTGCAACTGGATATTATTGCATTGTATCAGAAGTATTAAATCGCAAGCAATGGCAAAGCCGATATCAGAACGCCCTCTTGACTTCTTCTACAGATCAGTCTTTTCTTTGATCCTTGTGATAGCAATCGGTTGGTGTCATCTGTCGCATAATATAAGTGCTTATTAACTAACAAACACCCCAAGTTGCCGATTGTTCACCATTGTATCCCGAATGGTTGCGACCGGAGTTCGTAAACCAGATGCACAGGCTTCAATTCGAGACCTTCAAAGACCCGTTTTTCAATCCTAAGATCCATAGACCATGGTTCGAATCTCTTGTTGGATTGGAGCTCTTCGTTCTTGTTCCCCTGAACGCTTGGCTACTATGGGGTTGGACCGTTGGTAAGCTTTGAGCAAAAACTCGACTTGGATAATTGTGACACCCTAACCAACCAATTGCTTCTAGATCACCCGTTGGTACCCGTCAACATGATTGTGTATGCATACCACATGTTCGTAACTACTGTCCCATGTCTGGCGGAGATGTACCATGACTTTTCCCGTGGCGCATTGTCTGCAACCGAAGTCAGCATATTGTTCAGCATGTACGGCCCATTTGTCGCTCTGCGTAAGTCGATCCGATCCCTACCTGTTAGAATGACTTCGGTTTCACTAACCACTTCTTTGAAACCTTTCTGATAGCATTGTATATGGTATTTGATGCTCATCAAAGGATATCCCGGAAATTATGGGCTGCTGAGCGATCGAGTGCTGCGGCGAAAGCTAAATAAATACTTAAGTACTCAAGTACTTACTTACCTACTTAGTGAAGTACTTAGGTACAAGCAAGCATATAGCAGCTAGAATTAAGAGCGCGATTAAATGTACATTAACTAGCACAAGACTAATCTAATTTGTAACAGTGTAGTATACGTTTACTCGTTTAGAATATAAGAATACATGTTCTCACGTGACTCGGCTTAGAATGCCACAAACTCAAAAAAAAAAACAGAGAACGAAAATTCCTATTTAATTTTGAAGATACGGTTTTTTGGTCGAAAACACATACAACAAAGGATCCACCGCCCGCATCAACCGGCTTCTTCTTATTCTTCCCTATCACCATGAACGTCGTCGCAACGAAACACACGTTGCTTCCAGCGGAGCCGGAATGGCCTCACGAAGGTGGCTTCCACATCCTCGAGCATCTCTCTGAGCCAACTCACCGAAACCTCGAGCCTGTGGGCCCTCACTACTTGGCCCATGCTCGCAGAGTATGAATTCCAACCTGATCCACCATTCTGAATATCTAACTGGTATTGATTTCATCGTTTCAATGGTTACAGAAGCGTCATCACAGAACCTTCTCCGAGGACGACCGCATTGTTGCCGCTCAGCAAGCCAAAAATGTTGAGGATGCCGATCCCGGTGAGATCAGTGAGCCCGAGGACGCAATGCTTCTCTCTCGAGACCCTAAAGACTGGAAAGTAAGGAATCCCTACTTGACCATTTCGTACACGCTGTGTACGATGTTTTTTTTGGCCGATAAACTTTGTTCTAATACCCCCCCTTCTTATTTAGAACCAAGACCACTACGCTGTTCTCGGTATTAGCAAATACCGTTGGAAGGCAACCGATGAACAGATCAAACGAGCGCATAGGAAGAAGGTTTTGAAGCATCACCCGGACAAGAAGGCAGCTGCCGGTGGCGTCGATGACGACAACTTTTTCAAATGTATCCAAAAAGGTATATCAGACTTAGCACTTCATGCTCAAGAAACTTCAGATATTAACTAACAGCCTTTCTCTTCCCTCGCAGCTATGGAAATTCTCACCGACCCCGTCAAACGTCGACAGTACGACTCAGTCGATGAGTTCGCCGACGTCGATCCTCCTTCTCGCAAGGCCAAGGGAAATATTTACAAACTGTGGAACCCGGTTTTCGACAGCGAAAGTCGTTTCTCCAAGAAGAAGCCTGTGCCCCGCTTTGGTGATGATAAATCCACCAAGGCCGAGGTTGAGGAATTCTACAACTTCTGGTACAATTTCGATTCCTGGAGAACTTTCGAGTACCTTGATGAGGATGTTCCAGATGACAACGAGAACAGAGATCAAAAGAGACACGTTGAAAGAAAAAACAAAGCTGCCAGGGCTAAGAGAAAGACCGAGGACACTGCAAGACTCAGAAAGATCGTTGATGACGCCCTTGCTATGGACGTTAGATTGCAGAAGTTCCGTAAGGAAGAGAAGTTGCAAAAGGATGCTAAGAAAATTGCAAGAGAAGCCGAGGAGAAGCGCTTGGCAGAAGAGGCCAAGAAGAAGGCAGAGGAAGACGCCCGAAGGAAGGAAGAAGAAGAGGCCGTTTTGAAGGCATCGAAGGCCGATGCTAAAAAGGCAAAAGAGGCGGCAAAAAATGCGGCAAAAAAGAACAAAAGAGTTCTTCGCAAGGGTGCAGAGGACGCTAACTACTTCCACGCTGATGGGGCCGCTCCACCTGACGTAATCTCAAATGTATTGGCCGATGTGGAGCTCCTTATCACCAAGCTTGACAACGAAGAGCTTGATGTCGTGGCTAAGAAACTAGCTGGCCTCAAGGTTTCCGATGAGATCAAGTCGGTCCTGGTGGACAGCATTCGTGGCACCGTTAGCAAAGGGTCAACCGCGGAAGGCGATTTCAAAGTCTTGCTGAAGTAGTCGAACTGTTGACGCGCAATTCGATATAGAGATAGTAGCTAAATGAGAAACTATTTTAACGTAATAAATCGAATACGAAGAAGCTTCTAAATATTCTTGCCTAAAAACAGCGCTATCTTCAACATGGTCTCAACCTCCAACTCACACGATCGATCGAATCATGACCGGAGTATCATTCTGCGTTAATTAGGGTACATAGCATCCACCTGCTATGCCTAAGTCATTAGCTCTATCGAGAAAGTATCTATGTTACACTGACCACTATGGATATGCTGTTTCTAAAAAAAAGGGTTGCGTGGCCTCACAGCACAGGCGGCATTCAAACGCTCAATTCGCAGGAAGTAAAGGGGGGTACAAGGATTAAAGTACTATAAGCCGTGAAAAGAGTGCGCGAGAAGAGAACCAAGGTTTGAGTCTAACAAAAGAACCAAAAAAAGGACTAGGCATTGGCAGGCTTTCTTGCAATAGCAAGATACATAGGTGTGAATAGCTTCTTCTCACCACCTTCGACGAGGGCGTCAGCTGCTGTCGCAAGGGAATCGGCGGCCTTTCGAGCACCCTGGGGCGCAATGCCGACAGTCTCAAGAGCACCGACCAAGTAGTGAGCAAGAGTTCGGCCAACCCATGTCATTCTACCGATAGTGAAAATATCCGAGAGACTAGCGCAGTACTTCATGTTACCGGCAAGCGGGTAGTACCATGGAATAGGGTCGGGACGATCGGCTAGGTCCTCTTGGTATTCGATTTCAAAGCCAACAGTCTTGAGGGCCTTGATGCATTCCTCGATGCGGACCATTTGAGCGATTCCGTCGCCCCTAGAGCGAGAAGAAAAACAATTCGTTAGCCCGATATTCACTTTTTATCGGTGGATAGATTATAGGGACTCACAGTTCGATGCCTCTGCGGATTCTCCTATGGTCTGCGTTGGAATCGTCGTAGTTCTCGGTCATGAGCCATTCATACACTCCAAATACACCACCAGGTTTGAGGACTTTGAAGATTTGTCCGTAAACCCCGGCAAGACTTGGGGCGTGAACGGTGGCTTCAATGGCGTAGACGGCATCGAAAGTGTTCTCTTCATATGACATTTGCATGAAGTCTCCTTTAGCAAATCTCTGTTTATTTTGGTGACAAATTAGCATCCAATAGGACTATTTTCCCAATCCAGGGAGCACACATTAGGATAGGGGTTGGATAAGGGAAGTGTTTCATACCAATTGGTTGCTGAGACCAGCTTTATGCGCATACATTGTCGCCCTTGCGATCTGGTAATCATTATTGTTGAGACCAGTGATTTTGCAGTCGCTAAAGCGTGCGATCTCACGGGCTGGACCACCGACTCCGCAGCCAACGTCGAGAACGTGCATTCCAGGCTTGATGCCCATTTTCAAAGCAAGGAAATGCTCATGACGGGCGATAGCCTGGTTGAAAGCCTCGCCGGGGTAGAATCTACAGAAATGGAAGGATTGGCCCCAGCCATTCTCGTAGAGGTCGGTTGCGAGATTGTAATAGTGACGCGTGAGAGTAGCATATTCGGCCAATCGCTTCTGCTTCTCTTCTTCTGTCTCATTGCCATCTTCGAACCCATCCCAATGTTTGAAGTATTCTTTAGCAGCTTCGGCAGAAGCAGATTTGTCCTTGCCTAGGAACCCAGCGAAATAACCAGCTTCACTGACTTGGCCGTGCATAGCCTTGGAGAAATCGGCATCACGTCTGTGATCCTCCTGTTCGAGTTTTGTAGCAGCAACCATGGTGAATGTAAGTTTTGAGGTGGAGGAGAGGATGAATAAATTCTGTTGAAGATGGAAGAAGTAGAAGAAGAAGTTGAAGTTGAAGAAGAGGAAGAGAATTGATTGACCGAGGGAGATGGCAGATGGAGGAAGCAAAGGAGAGAACACTTGATAAAAGGAGTGAATTGGCTGGACAGAACGGCTTTTTTTTTTTTCACGGGCACCGAAAGACAGCTAGTCGGGCGAGAGCTGGTTGGTGGTTCGCGTTGGCGTCCGAGACCTGCGCCGGGATCCCCTGCCAACTCCGCCAAGACCATTCGCGTTTTGTCGCATCCGGCCGCCGGGCTCCTGTCGGCCGACAATTTTGTCCTTATCTTGATGAGTCAGCTCTGAGTCAGCAACGACAACAACAACAACAACACATGCTAAAGCCTCACACCCAACGCAACAACGCGTGTGGTCAAACACCAACTCTCTTTTCAACGTCCTTTCCAACACATTTCATCATCGCCTCTCATCCACTAACTTCTTCAGCACTCGATACATATAAACACCATCAAGATGCCTCCCAAGGCCGATATCAATAGGGTATGTCGCGTCATATCGTGTCTTCTACAGCTGCGCTGTTACTCTACTAACATTCATCTTCGCCCGCTATAGTCTGGATCCGAGTCCACCGACTTCCCCTCCGTCTGCGAAAACTGTCTGCCCGAAAACCCTTATGTCCAGATGATTAAGGAGAACTACGGCGCCGAATGCAAAATCTGCACCCGCCCTTTCACTGTATTCAAATGGCTCCCAGATCGCAATAGCCGCTATAAAAAGACAAATGTACCTCTCGCCTAGTCCCTTCCTTCTCGTATCACTTCTTACTGAGATACCCGCCACACCACAGATCTGCCTAACCTGCGCCAGGCTAAAAAACTGTTGCCAATGCTGCATGCTCGATCTTTCATTTGGCCTCCCAATCGTCGTCCGCGACGCCGCTCTCAAGCTCGTTGCTCAAGGACCCTCTTCCGAAATCAACAAGCAATTCTATGCCCAGAACACCGAAAACAAATTAATTGAAGGACAGATCCCCGAAGAATATGAAAAAACCGATTCCGCGGCAAGAGACCTCTTAAAAAGACTGGCGACCAGCGAACCATACTACAAACGACCTCGAAGGAACAGAGACGACGGTGGCATCGCGAATAAAGTCGGTCCGGGTCCAGTTAGGACACGGGGAGGTGGTGGTGATAGGGGACGGGGAGGCCATAAAGGCCCTGTCCGAAATTTCCCATCGGCAGCTCAGCTGCCACCGGGCCCACAAGATATCGAACCTCCCGCGGACAAGAGCATTACTTCTCTTTTCCTTTTAGGGTATTTACCCAGCTACCTTCCTTTTGCATAAATAACGTCTTCACCTATTTTAAAAACCAATACTAACTCATGCCGAATTCATAGTGTTGAGGACGATCTCGCGGAGCATGCTATCCGCACTTTCTTCTCCGCTTTTGGACAAATACGATCTATCGTCTGCGTTCATCATTCTCGATGTGCGTTCGTAAACTTCCAAACCCGCGCCGGAGCAGAAGCCGCGGCGGAATCGTGTCAAGGAAAGGCAATCATCGCGGGATGTCCCTTAAGAATAATGTGGGGGAAACCGCGCCCTCTCGGTAGCATAGACAGATCCCAGATTACGGCGATGACTAAAGCTGGATCGAAAGCTTCCAGCTCAAACGTCGCCAGTACCGACGAAGCTAATAGCGACAACAATCCGACTGCAGCGAGTTTAAACACTGCAATGGGGCCGCCCGGGTCCGAGGACAGCGGGTTTTTATATCCCTCTCAGAGACCGGAGTAGTCTTCGCTTTTGGGTCGGTATTTCACGCTTTTGTATCTTTAAAGGCGTTCGGGGTGTCATTCACAAGGTGTTTAGTCGCATTTAATTTGGATCGGTGTGTTTATTGCACCTGATGTTTTAGCCTGCGCATCCTGCTTAAGATTGTATGTACATTAATTTACATGGTTGGCTTCCAGTATTATGTTGGCCGTCGGTTGGGGGCAGGGTTAAAAACAAAAATAAAGTAGTTTTCTGCGGGCTTCTAGCTGCACTTCTCGAGTTTGCCAACCCGGCCTTTCAGTGGAGTCTTGATGCTCTCATTGTCTCCTCGTTCGGTCTCATCCCGCAGTCGTAATTCTACCCAAAGTTGTTAACTCCAAGGACATGATTCCTGGGGTTCCAGTGTACGACGAATCGTCTCCACCGGTAGGGAAATGTCTACATACTAAAATTTTCTTGCCCATCTATTTTCTCCGCTTGCACAAGATTTTGTTTGAGGAATTTGGCCACCTCGAAGGCATGTTTGACCTTTTCCTCTTTGTCATCCGCGCTACTGGAGTCCAGGTTACGCTCAAACCGCATCCGTATCTCCCGGTGTGAAGCTAGGAGCAGCTTGGAATCGCCTGTTGATCCGGTATCCCCAAATATTAGTTCGCTACGGTCAAAAGGACACAAGTATCTCCGAATCAAAATCAAAATTTCGACCGACGGATACGATATATCTGATATGCTAGGCTTTCCGGTAAGCATAAGCTTAAGAAAAACACAGACCCACCTTGGAAAGCAGCTTGCGCGGCACGAAGCAGTGCCCGGTAAGCGTGTATAACGCTCATTTGGGGGGCATGTACGTCAGGTATCAATCGTACAATATAATCCAGGGTTGGGAATATCTATTAGTAAAACCGGAAAGCGCGCATATGCGTGTGGGTTAACGGTTGAAGAGGAACGTCTCAATCCTATTGTATTGCAACCAGAGTTTGTGTTGAGAAACGGTCAAGCGCAAAGTTTTTCCTGTTGAAACAAGACAGCACTCGCACCCCGACCTGCGATGTGCTAGTTCGGACAAGTTAAGTTAGATCTAGTTAAGTAGGAACTTATTGCACTTAATTCATTACTGAACTACGCAAGTACTCAAGTGTGCAATTGATATTGAGAAGATCGAAATTGGGCATCGATATATAAAATCTTACCTCAAATTTAGAATCAATATCAGGCCTCTGATTTCTATCCCCTTTGAATTGCACCAATTTTATGTACAGACGTTTCGTTGCCATAATTAAATACTTGTTGAGGGAGTTATCCGCTTTCCTCGAAAGGAAAGATATGAATGAATAATTTTGAGATACGGACATGATGATGATGATGATGTTCGGCTTGGCCTTTTATACCTTGCGACGGTACCGCGGTGCTTGACTTAACATCCAATCCCCAAGAGGCCGAAACTATCAACCTGCAGTTTACACGCGCAACAGCTGCGCGGCTTTCTTAGAGATGAGGTCTTCGTCGGGGAAAGACATGGACTCAAGTCCCTGAGCGTATGGGGTGGGGACCTCGGCTCCGGTAATTCTCTGCGCTGGCGAGTCTAGATAATCAAACATATACTCCATCGAAAGGGCCAAGATTTCACTCGAAACGCCGAAGCTTGGGAATCCGCTCTCGACGGCGATCAAATTACCGGTCTTCTTGACCGATTTCACGATCGCCTCGACGTCCATTGGCTTGATGGATCGGAGATTGATGACCTCGGCCTCGACTCCGTACTCGGCTTTCAACTTCTCTGCGGCAGTTAAGCATTGTCCAACACAGCGAGACAAAGAAACAAGAGTGATGTCCTTTCCAACCCGTTCGATCTTGGCCTTTCCGAACTACAGAAGGAATTTGATTTAATTTCACGTCTCAATGTATTTCACCGTGGGTCTCGAAAACATACCGGAATAACAAAGTCATCCTTCTGGGCAGCAGCGCTCATTGGGAACGATTGTCCGTAGAGTAACTCGTTCTCGAGAACCTGTTCAGACCACCGTCAGCAAACCTACTTTCCAACCTTGCCTTTGAAGGTTACTTACAACAACAGGGTTAGGATCTCTGATTGCAGCTTTTAGCAAGCCCTTTGCATCTTCGGAGCTCCACGGGCTCACTACTTTCAACCCCGGAATCGAACCGTACCAGGCCGTATAGTCTTGGGTGGAAACCGGGAAGCCATGTCAGCCGGGAACGTGTAATATTCATGGCTACACAAGACTTATCTGTGTTGGGCGGCGACACCAGCAGCGAAGCCATTGGGCCCACGAAACGTGATATTGCAAGGTTGAATTCCTCCGCTCATATAATGGGTCTTGGCAGCAGAATTGATTATTTGATCGATTGCCTGCATAGCAAAGTTCCTGTGCGAGTTGCTTTAGCTAATTGAAACAGGTATATACGAATTCCACCAAAAGAGTTGACGAACCAGGTCATAAATTCTGTAATTGGTTTCAGCCCCGCAAGCGCAGCTCCAACGGCAAGACCAGCGAACCCCGATTCTGTAATTGGAGTATCAATAACCTATTGGTTTTCCAGAATGGAGCGAATAAGTAATTTCCTGTGGGAAAATATGTTGTAAAATTGTAGACGTTTCACCTACCCGATCGGGTCCGAATCTATCCAACAGGCCTTTTGTAACCTTGTATGCGCCATTGTAAAGAGCGACTGTAGTGTTCACATTGTCAGGAACATTCGACCCAAAATATGTATGTGTGTGTGTGTGTGGAAAGTTGGCCGGTGTACCTTCTTCGCCTAGTATGAAGACTTTGGAGTCTGCCTCAAGCTCCTCAGCCAGTGCTTCGTTCAGAGCATCACGAACGGTATACTCCTTGACATCAGCCGCCGACGCCAGCATCCGCGTTTGGGAGGTGTTGAATTTGGGGATGGCATTGGTGAGAGGGCGAATCGGGTGAGGGGCGCGTGTCAGTGACGCTATCGACCGGCGGCTCGCAATATGAGAGCCACCAAGCGGTCCTCGAAGGGTGCGAGATAGCAATCGTGTCGTCGTTAACTTCGCCGACATATCGAAAGATTTGGTCCGAGACTGTAAGTAATTGCGAGGATCAGCGTGTGTAAGAGAATTGTGGACACTGGTTCCTTACTGTCTACCTAGTGATATCCAAGTCCGTACGTAGTATACTAGTTTTGGAGGATGTTGATGTTGTACGTATAGTTTTGCGGTATCGGCTGTGTGAGGGAAAAGGCGTTGGGGAAATCAAAAAATGAGCTAAATTGATGACATCCTCCAACGACTTAACCAAGTTTACTTTTTGACCAGTTAACGAGAGCGATTTAGCCAGGTAGTTAGGTAACCCCCACGTAAATTTACAGCCAGCCAGACGGATAATTAATATTCATGATTATAATTATTCCGCCTGATCTGTGGTTATACCGTGGTATTAGTTAAGAGGTGCTTGGGTTTGTTGGGCGCCGCTTATCTGGGCTAGTTACTTCCACAGTTGGTTGGTACTTTAGCGGTTTATATGGTCTGATACACCTGAATTGAATTCACAAAATATCCATTCGCATTCGCATCTGTATCGTGTTTATCAGGGAAACAAAAAACAAAAGGTGTTTTTACCAGTTGCGCGAAGCCATTACGCATAATTACAGTAACTGGCAGCCGGCAATGCAATTAAAAGTCGGCGCTATTCATGTTTATCCTTTTCAGCTGAGCTAGACCACGAGCTTGCTACCTCAAGCCAAAAACCCTCTGAGCTAAACTGCCCCCGACGCATTCGCATTTCCCTCTTGAGCCTGTTCCTCCCGGACCTGCCCTTCAGCTTGTTCTTGAGCTTGTTCCTGGGCCTGTCCTTGAGTTTGTTCCCGATCCTGAGCTTGCTCTTGAGTTTGCCCTTGCTCTTCATTGTCATCGACAAGATCTGCTGCATCAAACGTCTGTTTGCGACCTGAAAGGACGTCGACAATCCCCCTAAGATTGCGCCAGTATGCCTGTTTCGGTCGTCGATTCTCCCAATCCGTGTCGGTGACTTCTAGAATCACCATCGGTGTGAAAACAACTGCAGCTCCCTTGATACCAATCACTGCCGCCGATTCTGGGTTGTCGTATACTTCCGCTTTGGTTCCTCCATGAGTCTCTAAATACTGGATACACTTGGTGGCGAGACGAACAGCTCGCACACGATCCATTGGCGATGGAGTCCCACCTTGTTGGACGTGGCCTGGAATCGAGGTTCGAGATTCAAAGCGGCCCTGTGCTTCCTCGCGAATCATATTGGCAATGATTTCGGTCGTGTAAGTAGCTGACGCCTTCTCATTCCTATATGCCATAGTTTCAGTCAGCGTTAAAGTGGCCTTAAAAGAAATTTATATATACTTATGTATATATTGATAACCTCACCTCAAAATGATTTTTCCGGCTCTGTTCATTCCTTGATCGTTTGCAAAGCTTCCTCGCAAGGTATTGATATCCTTCATGAGGGTTTCGAGCTTAATTCCCTCTTCCGGCGTGTAGACGGCCAAGGCGCCGGTTGAAAGGCCGCCCATCGTTGCAACATATCCACTGCGTCCTCCCTGGCATTCGACGCTAGAAACGAAATAAGAAGAAAACGTATTAGCTATCCCTGCCTCAAGCACATCATTGGGAAGGGACCTCTTACACAAAAACCCTCCTTCTGCTGGCACTGGCGCTCTGTTTGATAGCATCACAATAATCGATGAGGGCATTCAAGCAGGTATCGCTCCCAATCGAATATTCAGTACCTGGCACGTTGTTGCTGATCGTCGCCGGAAGGCACACCATAGGAATCCTGAACGCAGGATAAGATTGCCGAGCCTTTCGGAGCTCTGACAAAGACTTGTAGGCTTCGAACCCGCCAATGAGCAGTAAACCGTCGAATTGATACTTTTGGAAGTACCAAGCAACCATGCCCAAGTCTATGCTAGGCTCCGTCCTATTGGTACCTATCTCACTTCCTCCGCGAATAGCCCAGCCTTCCACCCCAAGCCAGGTTAACTCTCGGACGGAATCATGTCGAACCAATCCCGGAAAGCCATTGTGTATGGCAAATGCCCGATGACCGCGACTTATACAGTAAAGCGCAGCTGCTCTCGTAGCTGCATTCATGCCCCCGGCTGGTGCACCCACGTGGACGATTGCGTATCGTTTGCGCTAGCCCAACTCGTTAGCACATGAATATAAGAAATTGGGTGGACTTGGCGACTGCATCGTTAGATCTACCTTCTCTTCGGGAAGCGTTTCTTTTTCCTTTCCGGGTACGGTAGTCGCTATAAAAGCCCGATAGTACTCGTCAAACTCTACATCTCGGAGCTTCATAGCGCGGTCAAACTCTTTGTTTTTGATGGCTTCAGCGACGCCTTTAGTCTAGAGAAGAGGTTAAATTCAGCAAATGCAAAAAAAAAAAAAAGGAGGTTGCTTTCATCCACTTACCATTCTTACAGCCTCGGCAAGTGGCTTCCTCGTAATTTTGTTTTCAGTGATGGCGATCATTGGACTAGGGCTCCCGGGTTTCGCATTCACGATCGCCCTCACAGCTTCTACACCTTGCAATGATGCGAGCATTCTGTCATAAGCGACGGCAGTACCACCTCGTTGGACATGTCCTAGGCAAGTGACTCGGGTGTCAAGCTTCAAAACGTCTACCAAAACCTTCTTGACATATTCCGAGGTTATGGGCTTTAGGTCTCGATCGATAGCACCTTCCGCGACAATGACAATTGTCTTTCGTTTCCCAAGCTTCCTGTGCTGTATATCATGTTAGTTCCCAAAGCAGGAACCCAATTTCGGTCCATAGGACGACTCACCCGAGCAATAATGTCACACATTTGTTTCTCCCACCCCTCGCCGGGAGGCTTTTCCGGGATGAAAATATAGTCCGCGCCGGTGCTCACACCGGACATCACGGCTAACCAACCGCAATGCCGCCCCATTACTTCGATAACGAAGGCTCTTTGATGGGACGCAGCAGTTGCATCAATGTAATCCACAGCTTGACAGATTCGGGCCAAAGAGGAGTATGCGCCGATTGTGGCATCCGTAGATGACATGTCATTGTCGATAGAGCCAACGAGCCCCGCAATGTTTAACGTCTGGAAGGGCTCCGCTTGCTCCTTTGTTATTTCTTCATTGCCGATCAGCTCTTCGAGAAGACCAGGCCATTCTTTCCGGAAGAGGTCGGCTCCGGTGAGTGAACCATCACCACCACAGACAATGAGCCCATTGATCCCATTTATGACTAAATTCTTTGCTGCTGCTAAGCGGCCATAGCGTTCGCGAAATGCAGCAGACCGAGCGGTTCCAATGAGCGTACCACCTTCCGAGAGCCAACCGCGAACATCTTCCCAACCCATTTTTTTGATTAGATCCCCACCTTGGACCAACCCTTCGTAGCCTTCGTAAATACAATACGCATCATGACCCATTGCTATCGCCGTGCGAACGACCGCTCTGACAGCTCCGTTCATGCCAGGAGAATCGCCGCCGCTGGTCATCACGGCGATTTTTCTCCTTTTAGCATCCGAAGCAGGCTCAACTCTCGGGAGTATAGTTTTATTTTGCTGCGAAGCTGCGGGCAATGATTTGACAATTGTTGTGAACGGGTTCGGCTTAGATGTAAACCCAACCAAGGTCGACAGAGGATCGTAAGTGTATATCTCAAAGGGGGCGTGTTCGCTCGGTTGGGCTTGGTAGGCATATCCTTTCTTCTGGAGAAGCTGGATTATCTTGTCGAGCTTCGGGGAAAACAAAACCAGGGCCTGCTTTGCACCTCTCCAATCTCGAATGTCCGTGGGTGGGTGCGAGGTGGAACTTCTTCTTATAAGTTTTGGAGATGATGGTTCCCCTTCCAACCTCGAAGCGGTTACAAGTCGGACTTTGATAGTTATAGCGGTACCCTGATTCTCCTGCTCGGGATCGGTATGTAGCCAAGTTTCTCTGTCACTGAGAAAGCAGAGATCATCTTGATATTTTCCGACAGTAGGGTTGGCTCTGTCGTAGACCAATGTCTCCAAGAATCCAAGGTCGGTGTAGTATGTGATCGTTTCGTAAAACAGATCCTCATCGGGGGCGACTAGAGATATAAATGAGACACCACTGAGGTAGTCAGTATATAGCTTGGATTGGATGAAGAGAGGGGAGGAGAGGAGAAGGGAGTTGTTACGCAAGGTAGTTATGAAGGTTCTGAGCGTCGGGAGTTACCATTGTGACGGGCAGCGGTGGTGGCGGAATAGACGGTGAGGGTAGCTGTCGCAGCCAGGAAAGGCACCAATTCCGTCCCCGTTGGAACAAAGACGTCAGCTTGGAAAGGATGCGTGGTCGTCGAAGAACGTAAGAATATAATAGTGATAGCCGTGATAGCGATAGTGGTCGTGGAGTGCTTAAGTGGCTAGTGGCCGTGGTGATGCCGAACGTTGGGATGGAATCCTGTCAAGTTCGAAGGAGGAAGTACTTGAGTATTTTTTATGTCTTCTATTTAAATTCCAATCTAATCAATGCAACGCGGTGGAGGGGGGAAGATCAGTTCGAACGCCAAAAAAAACCGTTCTCAATAATCAACCACAAGAGCGAGAACGGCGTCGAATACGGTGCAATATATTACAATCACAATGCAATGGAATGCGGTTCGGGATTTACATAATACCGATGTCAATTCTCAACCGGTGAATCAGAAGCTAAACATCCTCAAATTCGTCTGTGCATCGGCTGCAAATTCTCATCCAAAGGAGGGGTTGAAGCTAAAAACCCCAGCCAAGGTGGGGGCTCCTACATGTACATGCACGGGATTCACAGGGGTATCGCCGCCCACTGATATCATCCTGAGACCACCCCACTTGGCAAAACCAGGTTCGTTTTCTGTGCAACATGCAACACGAGTTTCTCTCATGTTGCTACCCCTGCATGCATATGCGCCTGCTGTGATGCAGCAGCAGCCTAGCCTGCCATTAATATCGAACTATATTGGATATTTCATCGTTGCTTGGTTAGAATAAAGGTGCATTTGTAGATACTATGCTAGTACACGAAGGAGAGAACCCAAGACATTGTATTTGGGATCTGATTTGGAACGACACCGTGATATGACAGATAACAGTGCAGTCCAAGGCAAAGAAATCACGGTGTGGCATACACGAGCAAGAAGAAGTAAGTACTCAGGTAGGCACAGAGTATATAACGGAAACCCGTAACACCAGAGACGCCTGTCATGTCGTGGGCCTAGGACTGGAGCTAGCTGTCCCAGAACCCAGGGCGAGAGGCTTTATTTTCCATGCAATGCCATCCCCGCGGGAAAAGAAAGAAAGAAAGAAAGAAAGAAAGCATGGTTGAATGGGTGCATTGGATCAATACACGGCCATGGTGGCCGCCGATGCTAACTTCAGAGGCTCGCAGGCAGTCTCAGCAAATTCTGCCTCAAGGAGAGCATCCGAACGCGTGTTGTCGATGCTCATATTCTCGACAATCGTGTTCAGGATTCTGTTCCGCTTCGCAGTCGGGTTTGGTGCTATACAGGAATCGGCCACTCAGCTTCAACATCGAAACAATATGTATATATAAATAGGAGAAAGAAAGAGGGAGGGGAGGGAGAGGGGCTGCATAACATACCCTTGTCATTTTCTTGGAGGTAGAATCGTCGCAACAGCATTATAGCCTCCTCACGGAAGATTCCTCCAATTGCCGGGTAGCACCTATCGATTCCAGCGCTATTCACGAATTGGATCAATCCTCTTGCAAGCCCTCGGGACAAAATTTTATTAAAGAATAAGAACTTACTCCAGGTTGATATGAAGCACACCGCCACACCCTCCGAATCGATCGTTGGAACATCCAAAGTAAACGGCACGGATTCCAAGTTGTCGAAGGGCAGATGCACACATGATACAAGGTTCGACCGTGACGTACAAATCGACGTTCTTGAAAACAGAAGCTGGATACTTGCACAGGACAGTCTCGATCCCGGCAAACTCTGCATGACGGTGACCCTTTGTAACACAAACTAGTCAGCTTTATCTATAGGTAACACACATATTTCAAACATGGCTTGAGGAATATAAGTGAGTACTCACGGAAAGAGAACGATTCGTATCATTCATACCCTTAGCTATCACCTTGTTGTCCAGGACAAAAACGCATCCGACGGGAACCTCGTCGATGGAAAGAGCAAGCTCACCCTGAATGCGAGCGTTAGCGGGAGCTCTACAAGGGGCGAAGTAGAATTGTGCCGGTGATAATTCTTCATTTGTTCGGCTGGGTTTATTCTTACCATTTCGAGAGCCTGTCGCATGAAGTATTTTCTGATGAGGGTTTCATCCTTGAGGGGAAGTAGTAGTCGGCCATTTTTAATCTAAGTTTTCGGATGGCAGATGGTATCCTGAGAAATACTAAGACCTGGAGAAAATTAGACCTCTATGTCAGCCAGTGGATTTTTTCTTCTTCTTCTTTGGAAGCATTTAGATTTGCTTTGTTTTGGTGTGGTAAAAAGGTAACAAACATGAAAGAACAATGCAGATATAGGAATATTCCAGGAGCTGCGAAGGCAGTGGGTTGAAGAACGGAATGAGGAAGAACGATCTCCTAAACCCGCATTGATCTAGGTCCCCCCTGATGGTTATTGTTTATTACCTAAGTACTTTCTCAGCAGCAAAGAATGGTTTGATTGTAGTTACGATGAATCTGGGAGAAGTGAAGTACTTAGGTAGGTTGAATAAGTACTGCTTTGGTAGCTGGTTGGTGAGGATGACGGTAAGAAGGAGGGGCAGGAGGAGGAGGAGGGGATGGAAAGAGTTGCTATGGATCCAGAGCAGCAACTCCCAGCAAGTAATTGAAATAGGAAGTAAGAGGTCAGTTGCGAAGGCAGACTGCAGCACCCAGCGCAGAGGAGGCTCGGCAATCTACACTGGGAACCCGCCTACCCTAGGCCATGATGTCTAGGCCTATTACCTAAAACCAGCATTCGATATAATTTTGATGCTCACCTTCATGAAGAAGCCCCGGAGAGACGCTAGTACTGCCATCGTAGGCGAATCAAATCAAAGTATGAACCTATGAAATGTATTTTAAATAAATGGTTGAAGAAGTGCAAACTTGCATCCGTGACCGTCTCCCTCGCTTGGAGTAAAATAGTAAGAAGGTAGAGTTTTAAGATTTCGTCAGGCCGATTTATAAAACGAGTCTTCGCGTAATATAGTATATATAGAAGTTTAAAAGGCTTAATTAAGGTCGGGTTGAATCAATCGAGTCATTCCAATACAATGCAATACCGGTCAAGCCCAAGGCAATACAATAGCTATATGAATGTGGATACAGTAGTATCTATATCATATCACATCATTCATCGAATCGAATTAAACAGATGTCGATATCCGGTTGTGTAGCATGTACTAGTAGCTAGTATGCTATAGCTACTTAGTAAGTAATGTGCGCGGCGCAGTGCAGTGCAGTTGCAGTGGTCGTGGAGGTCCATGACCTGCGAGGCAGGGGTCCTTAAAACTTTGTCCCAACATCCGCCAACACATTTTCTCTTCAAATTCCCACAGTTCCAACCAATACAAGGGAAGTAGAAAGCCCAGGCTGCACTGGAAATTCAATTCAATTCGGAAGCATGCACAAATACACATACTCGCCCTCAAAGTAACTGTCTACGGTAGCCTGAGTTTACTCGATTTGAACCCCAACCCTACTTATCCACTGGGTCTTTCAACCGGCAACCACAATGGCGGCCAAACCCGTCATACACGAAGCTATCAATTGCCTCCGAAACATTAACCAAAGGAACGGTTTTCTCAATGCCTTTGTGCGCGTCCCCCCCGAGCAGAAGGTCACAGAGCAAGCGCTAGCTGCCTCCCAGAGATATGACACAGGTGCTAGGCCTTAATTTAACCCTTTTGAGTCCAGCCATCTCTTGTACAAGCTGTATTGATGTTAGGTTTCGGCTGCCGTAGGAACACCCCTCTCTCCGCTAGATGGCTCTACTTTCGCAATCAAAGATAACATTTGCACCAAAGATATGGTCACTTCATGTTCCTCTTTGATGCTAGCTGGTAAATGAAACTAGTCGTGTGAAGACTCCGTCCCGACTTTAACTAACCCATGGACAGATTTTAATCCAGAATATGACTCGACTGTGGTTGCGAAGCTAAAGAATGCAGGGGCGATAGTTATCGGCAAGACAAACATGGATGAATTTGGCATGGGGTATTGTCCCAACATAACTACATTTTCTTGCTCGACATACGGAATACCAAAATTTCGGATAGCGCATTTATGAGAAGTTGCTAATCGACCGCAAGCCCATAGATCTCATTCTACCACAGGATTTCACGGCTCCGTCAGGAACCCTTATTCTTCACACCTCTCCGCATACTCCGCCGGTGGGAGCTCTGGGGGAAGTGCAGCCGCAGTAGCGGGAAGTTTGTGCTTTGGGTTGGTTCATCTAGAGTTTCCACGAACCCCTTTTAAATATAGCCTTGCAGGAAATAACCAAAAATCAGTGCCCTAGGCTCGGATACCGGTGGGTCAGTTCGGCTTCCAGCTTCGTACTGTGGAGTTGTCGGTTTCAAGCCCTCTTATGGATTGCTCTCTCGACGGGGGCTGGTTGCCTATGCAAATTCCCTAGATACTATTGGAATATTCACTCGAGATGTTCGTTCCGCACAGCTAGTGTTCGGTAAGAACTTCAAATCCCAGCAAAGTTTAATATTTTATTTATAAGAGCCTAACGGAAGTTATGTCCATGCAGATTGTTTGAATGAACATGATCCAGCTGACCCATCCTCACTGGATGGCTGCTCTCGGCGCAGAATCAAAGATTATGTGATTGGTTCTCAGTCTGCCACAAATCAGAGTCGCCGATGGGATATAGGGGTTCCGGTCGTATGTTAGACCTCAATGTGACTAATTTTCCAACCTGGATGGCTAACTCGTAACCTAGGATTATAATGTTGCCGAGATATCACCTCCACTAAAAACGGCTTGGGTGTCGACCCTCGCCACCCTTCGCGACCTCGGTCATAATATTAAACCTGTTAATATGCCATCGACACGGCACGCCGTGAGTTCATACTATATAATAGCACTCGCCGAAGCTTCCTCGAACCTCGCAAAATATGACGGGGTCCAATTTGGCCCGCATACAGCAGCCACATCGAGGTCCACCAATGACATCTCCCCTTCACTGCAGTTGGTAGCGGCAGCGAGGGAAAATGGATTCGGGAAGGAAGTGCGTCGCAGAATCCTCCTTGGCAACTACAGCCTAACTTCTGAGTATGGCCCCTGCGATCCAACAAACATCAAGTGGTCATTTGGGACTCATTGAGGCTTTTGATATCTAGGGCGATGGAAAATTATTTTATTCACGCGCAGAGAATACGACGACTGATTAAAGAGGAATTTGACAGTATATTCTGCACCCCGAATCCCCTCAATCCGGAACCAGAGCGATCTTTGAATTCTGGGACCGGTGTTGATTTTTTAATATCTCCCGTGTCAATTTCGTCTGCTCCGAACCTCGAAGAAGTTGCAAAGGCGGACGGGGCAGGAGTAGACGGTTACATCAACGATGTTTTTACAGTCCCTGCTAGTATGGCAGGGCTTCCAGCTATATCCGTTCCAGTACATGGCAATGGAGATTTGCCTATAGGCCTTCAAGTCACCGCACAGTACGGCGACGAGAAACATCTGTTCGAGGTTGCTACATTGATCGAAAACTTATTGGAAGCCGATACATAACTCGTCTTTTTTTTTCAGTAAAAAAAACGACAAGGTAACATGAAAACGAAAAGCATTATATTTCCATTAAATATTCTCAGTCGTCTTCCATCATGAATATTCCTTTCCTCCCACTGTATTCTGATATCCCTCGCTTCACTGGCTCCATCAATGTCTCCAACCTAGTATCTTCGGACCATTTAGTTGTCTCATAAGGGATGTCTTTAAATTCCCCATCGCGAATCCAACCAAGGATATCTCTGATCATTTGCGACTTGGCTGCATCGTTTTCCTTTGACCACGCCGATATCCAGAATCCATGACAATGGATGTTCTTAAAAATCAAGGCACTGGCGGGTACTGAGAATGGTAGCTTCGACATTGCCCCATACGTAACAAGGTGGCCATTATACCTGTAACAGAGATACATTGGTGCATCAGCTTCAACATTTCAGAAAGCAGGTGCATTCACATGTCAGCTTACCCTAGAATTCGAGCTAGGTTTGTTGCAGATTCACCACCAACACAGTTCAGTGCCAGTTTAACAGGTTGACCCCCTGTGATTTTGGCCATGTGTCTTTTATCTTTGGCCTCGGTTTCCGTGATGACTTCGGTGCCGCCCAGTGATATAAGCTCTTCCTTCAATTTATCAATGTCAGGGCGATCCCTGACGATATTTATACTCTTGAGACCCCATAGCCTGCCAATCTGAATGGCGGACCTCCCGACCCCACTGTTGGCAGCGTTTTGAACAAAATATTCTCCAGGTTCTAGCCCTGCAAAGTCCTTGAGCATACGGTATGCTGTTGAAGGATTTACAGAGACTGTAGCAGCCTGTACAGGAGATATCCCTTCTTTGTCGGGTATCATTATTAAATTGGATTCTTTAGCTTGAGCATACGTTCTCCATGTACCGAAGTTCGGACCCGACATTATTGCCCATTGGCCGGGTCGGATAGAAGGGTTAACCTTGGACCCGCATGATACAATCTCGACAAGGCCTTCATTCCCGGGAACTGCACTCTTATCACCTGTTCCTAGCCCCAGCGTGAATTCTGGCTTTTCAGGGTAAACGCCTTCTATCTTTGATTGGAAGGGTTACAACGTTAGCGCGGAAGAATTTTACTTTAATAAAAGCATCATGTCGTGGTCGGTTCTCGATAGAACACCGAGTCCTCGATATATAAGTTTACATGCACTTGTATTAGATTTGGGAACATACCTGGTTGATATCTGCAGGGTTAATCGGTGAAGCGATAAACCTAACGTTTATGATGTCATCGTACGGAGGAGGTATAGAATAGGAATGCAATCTGTCCACGAAGACGAACTGTCAGCCTGGCAGGCTGTATATGGGAGGGTTTGCTACCCACTTTAAGACCTTTTCTGGTTGACCGAAGCGCGAGAAAACAAGGCACCGGCTGTGCGCATAGCCAAATCGAGTAGAATAGTGTCTGTGGGTTGTCAAAATGCGCTTGATCAGGCTTGCACGGCGTAGCACGAGTGGCCGCATCTGCATTTGTTCTTGGGAGCTGGCCTGGAGCTTCCTATTAATATTAATATTCAGGGTCGGCGGTTCGCAGCAGAATTTAAGAGCCTAGATGGGTGTAAGTAGGTACTTAAGTGGCGGTGTTTTTTTAACAGCATTCGAACATTCGAATAACTTTCGGAAAGATTGATATCAATATATGAATTTTGCTTGACACCAGGCATCTAGTCTACTTAGGTGTACCTGCTTACCTACTTAGTAAGTGCTAAGTTAATGGTTGCTTGCCTACTTAAGTTCTTAAGTACTTCTTGCCTGGGACACAAATTTACAACTCGTACGACAACATGCACATGCGGCTAACATTAACACCCGATTATCGTGTCACGTCCCTTCTCGTTCGGTGCTGTCGCCACTAATAATCTCGCGGATATTACTTATGTACTTATGGAAATCGAGCCAGTTTCGCTTCTGGAGACTAATTTGGTGACAATTGCTTCTGGCATAGGTCCGAATCTTCACTTGGGCTCCAATTGCTCGAGCCCTCCCCTCTGACAACACCCGAAGCATCCATGCGGGCAAATCCGTTATCTCAGACAGGTTCTTCGGAAGGGACCCATCGAATCACACACTACCGTATGTACTGCGATTACCTGCTTAGTACCTCCCTTGTTCTTCACGATCTCTTAAAATCCAATTGCTAAATTTTTTTTTAAAAAAAAATAATTTTCGGCTTTGCTTTGGCGTGCGGTCTCTTTTCCAATGCTAACAATTTTATAAATATCCTGGATCTTGGGCGTAGTTGTCAGGACGCAACAAATATCATCTTATGTCTTTACCGGATTTCTGGGCATCCATTGGTTTACCACGGGTATTCTCCCTCTGGTTTCAAACCCGGAGGCCGTAGATAATTCCCTCCTTCTTTCTCGGGTGCTTTATCAAAATAAACTCATAGAGCCTTGCATTGTCCTCGGGAGCGTGGGAGCTCACGTTTTGTCTGGGGTAGCTTTGCGTGCTATCCGCAGGGCTAAACTTTACAAAAATTATGGTCAATTAATCTGGTTGAAGGATCTGAATATCTTACAGGGGACTGGCTATCTTCTAATTCCAACTGTTGCTATCCACTTCGGCATTGTTCGGCTTCTGCCTTTTCTCAAAGACGGGGGAAGTGAAAGTATTGGAATAGGGTTTTTGGGACACGGCTTTGTCCAATCAAGATATCTTAGCTGGTTCATCTACCCCACTCTCGTGGCGATCGGTACATTTCACGTTGCCCAAGGTACCTGCATTTGTTCTCTTTCCTAGCGAGCAATTCACTAATCTTCCACTAGGATGGGCTCGATGGCGAAGTTATCCAAAACGTTGGAAAAGTCGGACGGCGTGTCTTATTGTTGCTATCTCTGGCGTTTGGCTTGCGAGCGTTGTAAGAATATCAAGGATTGGAAGAGCTGTTGGCCACCTAGGGAGACATTATGACGAGCTTTACAATGTCATACTAAGCTTTAGTTGGGTTTAGTTGGGTTTAGTTATTACGAACCTCTATATCCCAAGGTTTACATGGTCCCGGGTATTTCAAAGCGTAGGTCTCGCAGGGTCGTATATGTCGTAACTATCATCATCGTCTGTATCGCTTGGGAAGTTGTTGCTTGTGTCTCCGGTGCGATATGACTCCAAAGCTTCCGTATGGGAGACTACGTCATCAGAGTCGCCTGTAAACGCTTTCTTGAAACCTGCAGGCTGCTTGTCATTCTTGTGCTGTTCATCTCCACGCCCAAAGGCGCTCTTGAACCCTTTTTTCCCGGCGCGTGGTGCTGAATCATCGGAGTGCTTCGAGCCTCCGTTGTCTCCTTGCGTTCGGAGGGGTTTTATAGTTATTAGACCTGCTTTCTCTTCCGCACGACGTTCCCGTTCTCTTCGAGCTTCGACCGACGATGCACCTCTCTGCATTTGTTTCATTTCCATGAACCTCTAAAGGGTAGAAGGGGGAAAAGACGAGGACGGGAAACATATTAGCAACTATGGGTGTGATCTAAGATATGAGGCTTCCACCTTCTTATGTTGATGATCATACGAGGACTCGTGAGCCTCGAACTCATTCATTCGTCCATAGCCCTAAGGGAAAAGTGGTTGGTTAATATAATTTTAATAAGATCATACTTTAAGGATTTATTCCAGAATTAGCGAATTTACATACCTTGCCACATAGCTCGCCTTTGGAGGGTACGAACAAGGTGATGGTTAGCTATCCGGGTGAAGATCCGAGTTGGGAGCGCACGGAGATGGTATACAGTAAAATGATTTTCTGGCGTCAAGCGCACTTTGGGTCTAAGTATGATCGTGAGCATGGTTGAGTACTTTCCCAGGGAAAGGAGGGGACATACCAACGGAACGGGGACAGAAGTCGAGTGACTGCCTCTCCCACCCTATGTAACGAAGTCTGCGGTGAGCATGCGCATGGCCGATAAGCCAATCAGATAAGATTATAGACTTACTCGCGGCATATTTGCTGGCGTGAAGGAAATAAGGACTTAAGCGAGCAAGTAAATACCTAAGTACCTAATATGGGTGTCAATATAATATCGATATACGAGTGAGATCGAAATTGCATTGATGGAGGCCCAGTTTGTGTGTGTTTGTCGGTTGTCAAGGCCAAGGCCAAGGAGGTAGCAAGCTGTTTCCTAGAACTGTTGCCAAGACTTGCCAAGGCATGAAACGCGTTCTGGAAACCTCCCCCAAACTCCAACCTTTGCTGCCTGGCTTCTGCCAGGAATTCAACCGTTGTCATCCCCCTCGCAATCTCATGGAATCCTTGCAAGGACTGCACTGGGGCACCTCCTGTGGAAGGGGGCAAGATCACGGCGTCCGGCCCGAAGTGCTTCTGCAACATATGTATGCCGACCCCGCCTCCTTTTTCGTCCACTCGTTGCATTTGCAACCCCGCGCTGTGAATCAGTCTCGGTGTGCATGTATTTACTTACATGTATAAAAGTTAATAAGAGGCCTTGGGGCTTCTTTCATATAGAAGGTTAAGTACTTATTGACTGGAGTATGAAGCACATGTTGAGGAGATACATTCAAACGTCGCTGGTCTAGTCCGGCAAGACTTGCATGCGTTTTTCCTGTTAGCCATTGTGGGGTGGCGGACGGACCCCTCGAGCCCAACTTCAAACGCCACACCCCTGGCGAATATAGGACCCAAAACACTACTATGGCACGGGTGCTTGTGCATCCAATCCGCACCCAGCGGGTAAACAAGGGAGTTTTACTTGACAGGGCGCAATCTGATACTCTGGAATTGCGTATGTAGCATGCAGTCTACAGGACCTGCTATGTACGTGCCGACAGAATACAAGTCGATACTTCGTACTTATCAAATTCGGGTTGAGTCGAGTCTAGATAGCCTACACTACGTATACAAGCGACCCCAAATGCACAAGGTTGTTATAAGCTGTAAGCTGCCAAGGCACTTCTGCTTCGTTAATTAATATTAACATACGCACATGTGCATATGTACATAGTACACTCACATCCAAAATTCACCGGCTCTGATACATGGACGGAAGCGGTATTGTCAGTGCAAGGTTTGAGATGCGATTCATTTTTTCTGCCTCCCGACACTAGCTGCAGCAGTGCTTGCTGCTACACCACATCCTCAGGCGCTCCGTCGAATCAAAAAGCAGCGCTCAAATTAAAATATACCATGTTTGAATTAAAACCGACGGATCGAAGGACGAGACTGAGGAAGAAGAACAAGAAGAACAAGCAAGAGAAAAATAAGGCTCCTGCACTGTGCGTGTTGGATAATGCCCACTGAGACGGTAGATCCCGGACCCTGCTCGTCCTGAATTTACATGTCAACCTTCATATAATTCCGAGGATTGTCCGCCTGGTTGGCCGTTCCTTCTCTTCCTTGTGCTTGCTTTGCTTTCAAGTTCTTGTCTGTTTCCTTCACTCCTTTGGCACTGGTTTGGTCATTTCTTCTTCTTTTTTTCCCACACACTCGCTCGCCCATTCATTCATTCATTCTTCATCATCTTCTACCTCTTCCCGCCCGCACACCGACACATACGTTTTGTCTTTCCCCATTCTCCCCCTCTCTCTTCCTATTTTTCACCTTTTTTTTTTTTTTTTTTTTTTTTTTTTTGTTCTCTCTTAAAAAAAAAAAAAAATAAATTAAAATAAATTTATTATTATTTTTTTCCTTTGATTATTTCCAAATTTCATCTTATATACACTTATATAAGTACGGATATATATATAGGTATCTATATCTTATCTTCCGTTTCTGGGAATCCTGATTTTTCCTCCTCACTTTCGCTACTTTGCTGGGCCTGTCGATTTCCCTTCTTTTCCTCTTTCTTTTTATACATATACTTAAGTACTTGAGTACTTATTTACCCTCATCCGTCGACAACTCCACCTTACGAGACAACCACTTATCCTTCTCCTAAACCCCACTTTCATTATTCATTTCTTTTTTATACTCCAAAGCCAAGCCAGACTAGAAGTTTGGTACGAAAAATAACTGTCGACACTGCCTTCATCTTAAACACTGCGGGTGGACTCATCTTACTGTTGCTGACATCAATTGAGCAAGCAAAAACAAAGAGCAAAAGGGCAAGGGCAAGGGCAAGGGCAAGAAGAGGAAGACTAGGATATCTGCAGTGCTAATATGCTACCTCCGAGGACTTCAAACTGAACATCTAGGGCTAACCAATATTCAAAGCCGCCCATCAGTTGACGGTCCGTCAACGGTCGTTCTTTTAGCTGGGTGCATAAAATATATATATACATATACATATATATATTTGGAATCATTACTCGACGAAATCACACTGGGAAATACGTACTTCATACCTATCCCTTATTTAGTGCCCTGACTATTATCTGGCTGGTCCTGTTCAGTGGTCTTCGTCCAATACCTTTCCTTGGAATACTAGCTATCCGGAACCCAAAGCCTAGATCTACATTTCCCGCTCATATCCACAAGGGCACCATATACTTACCAGCAAGGCAGAGATATTCGGGTATTAGCTTCGTCGCCATCTCCCAAGGTTCTCGAGGGACAAGTGGATCGCCCTGAAGAGAAGGTGTTCTGAGAGTGATGGAAAGGGCAATGTACGAGCCAAGATTTGTCTCGCGGGATCAGTCTGCGATGCAACCTAGGGTTAGCGCCGACAGAGTGACTGGCAGCAATGCTTTTTCACGATCGCCAGTCTTGAACTCATTCAGTGATCGCGGAGACGGAGTGGATCAGATTGCAGAAGGAGCGGCATCAGAGCCATCGACAGTCGGCCGCGCGGATCATGTCTCCCATATGAGTGCAGGACACAATGCCAATATCGGTCTTGATGCATCCAGAGAATTGGCTCACTTAGCGCCAATGGATCTCAGCAAGATAGATAAGCGGAAAATGAAAAGATTTCGGTATGTTCTCTCTCTAGATCAACTCCTTTGATAATTTATGGAGCCGTATAGCCTGTCTCATGGCCGTACATGTATATATGTATATGGAAGGAAATCATGACCGACTAATTTCAAACTTAATCCAGACTTACTCACAATCAAACCCGATACTTAATGAGTGAGTTCGCTAGGCAGGCCCACCCGGACGCTGCTCATCGGGAGAGACTATCGCGAGAAATACCAGGACTGAGCCCTCGCCAGGTTCAGGTATGGTTTCAGAACAGGAGAGCCAAATTAAAGCGAATGAGCAGTGATGACCGGGATCGAATGATGCGCTCTCGCGCCTTGCCGGATGAATTTCCCCTTCTTCAGACCCTGCACTCGTACGGATCTTCCAAGTTGACCGAGGCTCAATCGTCCCCGGTGGAAGCGTATACAGGCAAGCCCTCAGATATGAAGCCCCTTGGATACCAAACGATCCAGAGACACGTAGCTCCAGATGTTGCAGGAGGCGGTACTCCTCACAACCCTGCGTATTCTTCTCTTCCGTTTAGTTCGCCACGCCCCATGGCCGGTCTTCCATCCCCGATTTCCGCTGTAAGCGGCGAAAGGTCATCTTTTCCCTTCTTGTCGACCCCAATCGGACCGAAGCAAACCCGAGGGAACCCATTCTCATCACCCCCCAGCCGTGAGGGGTTTAGAACCCAACACCAGCAGATTTCTCAACAAGCTAGTGTCCCAAGGACTTTTTCAGACCTAGCCAATCTGTCAGAGGGTCAACCACAGACATATTCCCCCCCGGCTTTGAACTCGGAAGGGTTTACCCATGAGCCAAAAGGATTCTTCCTACAGAACCAGGTGGATGGGTTTCCGCGTAATTCGTCGAACGGCCAAGTGAGCCAGGCCTCTTACATCACAAGTGCCACAGGTAAGGCAACGCTGCGTTTTCCCCACCTTCCTAAAGACGCGTCCGAACTGATAATGATGTAGCTTCGACCTCACAGCCATATCCGTCTCCCCACAAACCGGATTTCAGTCCTCCTCTAAATCTCATCCCCTATAAATACCAAATGCCCATGACACCACATACGGCGGGCACAACTTCATTCTCCGAACAAGCGCTTCAGGCGTCACCAGAAATGATGAATTTGCCGCAACAATTGAGCGCCCCACCGGAAGCCACAACCTTTAGCACATCATACCTAACATCGGCTACCTCTAACCCGTCTTACTCGCCTCACGATACGTTTTTAAGTCCAAAGTCACCTAGTTCGAAGGCAACATCGTTTGGTCGCTGGTACGGCCACAGATCGAGAAGGTCATGCTCGCACCCACCTGATCTGGTACATGCCCCAACGGCTACGGTATCATGAATGTGCACCCCTGGATTTTCCTTATGTTTTTTCCCTACCTAACCTCAAAACAAAGACCCCCAAGCAACTTCGCTGTTGTTTGAATTACAACCGCTCCTTGATTTCTTTGAGGAACGAATATTTTGTCTGCAGATTTACATTACAGAATAGAACGTGGTATCCGGGAATATCTTGCTGCTATTGCTGACGAATTTTCTTTGCTATGAATTTTTATACTCTGCGCAAAGCCGTCTTGATGGATTATGTCTTATACCCTGCTTGATGCTTTTTTTTTTTTTTTTAAACTGTATTTCCAAGCATTGGTCTATGGAATTTCTTGGTTAGCGATGCTTATCTGATATTCCTTTGAGAGATTTCCTTTGTCACTCTTCCGAACAGGGCTGCCCTACGGCTCCATGTGTTTCAGGCTGCTGCTCTGATTCCGGTGCCTAGTTGATTGCTTTTTATTCGTCTTCCTCTTCGTTTCCTGTTTTCGATATTTACCCTACTGTACATAAAATACATTCTTATATATACACACAGGCATAGCCGTGTGCCTCGGGCGGGCATGCATATGACCTTTGGTAGGTACTGATTTGTTCTTTCCTACATTCCCTCGCCCCAAGCTTCTCCGCGTACCAGCACTGTTCTCGATCTTCTGAGTTGATATTGAACGGCGTTTGAACTGCACTGCTTTCTGAGGAGGTGACCCTGGGTTTTGAAAATCCGTCCTGCATGTACATAAATCTAGAACTTCAAAAAACATTATATACTTACCTAGCTACTACTTGTCTCGTCGCTAGGTACTTGCTTAAATAAGTGCTTAAGTAATTTCTGATTTCTCTCGTTGTGTTGCCTTTGTTGGAAAATCTCCTGGCAAAACGAGGTCGGCCTGTGGTTACACTGCCAAGCCCGCCGCATCAGCCTCCTCAAAGCGCACGTTAGATGCATCCCATCGAATCGAAGCATCTCATTGCTGCAGTGTGACACCATTCAAGCCGCTTCAAAACTCTGCCACGAACAGATACCCGTAGACACAGTTGAAAACATTTACCCGGACCAGGCCTTAGGAACATCCAGATATCCCTCTTCAATCCTTCGATCTACCGTGCTCCTGGGACAACCGCATCTCCCGGCTTATCTTCAAACGGTTACAGGATCAGATATCATACTCAGACCCACACGACGACATTACCTCAAACCAGTTTCGGCTGGCCCAAAGTCTAGCGCGACCAGAAAGCACAAGATAAAATGTCCGGCTTGGAGAAAGCCCTATTTAATCTCAAGGTGTGCGATGCAACATAGGTATCATGTTTAATCCTCCAGCTCGCTAACATCACACCCCGCAGTTTACAGAAAAGCAACTCACCCGCCAGGCGGCGAAGGCGAAACAAGAGGCTGCAAAAGATGAAGCGAAACTAGAAAAGGCTATGAAGCAGGGGAACCAGGATATCGCAAAAGTGTACGCCCAAAACGTTATTCGGAAGCAGAACGAGCATCTCAACCTCTTGAGGCTTGCAAGCCGCATCGACGGTGTCGCAAGTCGGGTTCAAACAGCTGTAACGATGAGACAAGTTTCGAATAGTATGGCAAATGTTGTGAAGGGTATGGACAGTGCTATGAAATCAATGAACCTTGAGAAGGTATGCATTGTTTCGGCCCTTCGAGCACCGTCGCTGCTAATGATCGATCTTAGATCTCGGTGGTAATGGACAAGTTCGAATCACAGTTTGAGGACTTAGATGTTGCAACCAGTTATTACGAAAATGCCACCACCTCAGCTAACGCCATCAACACCCCACAAGAAGATGTTGATAGACTACTGGGGAAGGTGGCGGATAAAGTTGGGGTTGAGTTAGACCAGGAACTTAACGCAGCCACGCCTGCCAAAGGCATACAGCAACCTACAGAGGTAGAAGAAGAAGGGCTAGGGGAGCGTTTGAGGGCACTCCGGAATTAGATCAAGTGGGTCTGATACTGCACTTATTTTTCGTGGGGTGTTCTGTTGGCAGAGCAGGATTTCATTCTAACCGCCAGAAATCGGCAACAGATTATTTTGATCCGCGCCTCGGCGCTAGGCTCTTCATCAACATGAATAAATATGGGTTTTGTTGTACAAGTCTGAAGTTTCATTCTGATTATCTGGTAGCCCGTGGCCACTTAGTGGAGGCTGGCGCGCGAGACCAGGTAGCCTCGGGAAATCATCGGGCATCAAATGGCCAAATAGAGACACGCACCGCTCGCACATCCCCATCAGTGTACTTAAGTACGTAGCTACAGACGGAGATGATCGGTTCCTAGAAGCTAAATTACGTTCACAAATTATATGGGGGTAGTGGATGGCGGCATTACGGCGGGATTAGCCTAATTTTAGAAGAATTTCCGGCCCCTCATCTGTCTCGTCTGAAAAAGTTTCGGCCACATGTACTGGGTATACTTCAGAAACCTCAGTGCAAATGTTTAGCGCCTTTTTGCTAAGAGGGTGAAACTATATCAGGGATAAACTTAAGGAGGGCCCACAGAGTTTAAATTCATCTACTGTGCTGATTTCACATCGTCGGGGTCCGTGTTAGTCTGCGTGTCTTTTTTGCTATCCTTCTCCGTTTCTTTGCCCCCCGCAGCCACCCCGTCCTCAATCGCCATCAATGATTTAACAGACAAGTCGTCATCTAGACTTTTAAATAACTGAAACCGATCTCGCGAAGCGATCCGTAGGGATCTCCACGTAACATTTGAGATAGATTCATCTATATCCTCTTTCTCCTGTTCCATGAGTGCGAAGTCCTTGTCGAGATGATACCCTTCGATAGTTTTGGTGTAAGATCGATAAGCAGGAAGGTTGATTCTAGAGCCGTGATATCGTAAGTAAAGAACGAGGAATGCTGGAAAAGGGAAAGTTACTTCTCGGTATTTGAGCGGATAGCTGTAACATCAAGTGAATCGTCGAACCAGACCCTAGTTAATGCTGGTGCTCCAACGACTTTCCCTATATTATTGATCAATGTGGTGGCTTCGTGTCCGGCTGACTTAGATACAGCTACATGCTCGGTTGATGCCGGCTCCATTTCAAAAGACACACAATTTTCGGCTTTCCATTTAACCCAATTTTTTTCCCGCGTCAGCACGGAGTCAACAGTACGGGAAAATAACAACCCATCCATCCCAGATTTGTAATTGAGCGCGTTGACGACATCTTTCTTTGCAGCTTCTGCCCATTTGTCCTTGATGTTAATGGTTAGAGCCGGTAGGTCGAGATGCAAGGTGAAAATGGTAGTAATACTTACATCTTCTTCGGATAGAGTGTAAGCAAATTGAACAGACCTGTTTTTCGCTTCTGCTTCAAGATATTTCTTGTATTTAGGCGACAAACTTAGGAGAAACTCAATCACAATGAGAAACTGAACCAGTATGTGTCTTCGGAACACTAGGTCACGGACCTAAAGTGGCGCCATTCGTTAGAAAACAGTCCTTTTGTTGAAGTAGTAGAGATGCAGACTTCAAGATCAAATAGCTCCCGGCTCGTTAAGTATTTCGGGTTGTAGCTATCTAGTTCATCATGTTTCACCTCCCCGTCCCACTTGCGTTTAAGACCGTGTCTAGTATCTGAGGCTACGGCAGGGGCATTGTGCCCGTGTTCGTCGATGGAGGATCTGAATGCTTTGATAACAGTATCTAAGGATTCCTTGAAATTATCGAGGATTTGTTTTTGGAAAAGTCGGATTGGTTCAGCAAATTCGTGCTGTGTGGACCACAGAACAGCGTATAGTCTATTGCACGCATCGGCAGCTAGAGCTACTTCTGAAGAGTCATTATCTCTTAGACTAGGCGACAAGTGGTTTGGTTGGTTCCCGGCTAGCTGACTCCACCGTTCGTCGAATGTGGTTTTATTTTCCACGTGGAACTCCCCCCGAAGATTTACGCCGGAGCGTTCGGAGAGTGGGAAGCTCTTCGTCAAGAATACGAAAATTCGCCCACAGAATACCGTGTCTTCTGATTTAGACAGCCGGCGAAGTAGCTCGTTGCATAGCCTAAGTAAGATAATTCCTTTCCCTTTTGTCCCATCCACGCCCTAGTAGTAGTGTGGAAATTAGAGATTGCATTGGAATTTGAGGCCCGAAACGAAATTTCGTGGAAAATGCGGTTCGGTCATACCACGGTCAAACGCTCAATACGAGCCTCTAAGTATGAGAAGATTCGCTTGCAGCTGTCTATCGGCTGGGTATCTAGAGTTTCTTCGATGAGGGCGAAGGGCAACTGAGGGTCGCTGATTTCTTCAAAGTAGAGTTAGAAACTATGGAAGAGCACTATTTGGCGAAATGTACGTGGGAGTAAAGTGCGAACCTAGTTCTGAGAGGGTAAGAATTAGGTCGAAAAATTGATATAGTGTTATGAAGGGCTCTGGCGAAGGCTCCGAATCGAAATCTGTCTGTTGACCTGGTTAGCGGCGTAGCCGGATTAAGTTATCTGTAGATGGGAGAAAAACTAACCACGATGTCATAGAGTAGCTCGCGCGATGCACACTCCAGACATGACTTTATATCGTTGGTTTCGGAAACACTTTTGAATGTATCAAGATACCTATCACGATCAATCGTTGGAGGAAACGACGGAACATCGGATGAGGTCGAAAGCGATTGGAAATCAGGCAATGTGGCTTTAAGGCTGTCCTTTAGCCTGGCGATAGCGGGAGGTATTTGTTGTATCATTTTGCCCTTCGACTGTGATGGTGATGATGACGATGATGCAGCGATGGAGGTTGTGGAGTGGAAATGTGGAAGTGGTTTGTTGAAGGGAGGGCTAACCGGGTTTGGCAAGGTTTCGAACGCGTCTGTTTGTGCGACGTTACAAACCTCGCCTGGAAATCCTCTGACGACAGACAACTACTCGAGTACTTCTTAACTATTTCCTAACCACCATACCTACCCACCCGATAGTAGGTAGTAACGGCCATCATCGCACATCCGCGCCCGGATAAAGCTCATCTCGCCGAGGGCCCCCACTACAGACATGGCGCCGCAAGCCCCGGATCTCGCTGCAGAAGACGGCCAGCCAACGTTTTCCGACCTCCAAGGCGGGAACATCTACGCCGTTACTGCGAATAAACACTGGCTGAAGCCTGATACACAGATTCGGTTCTCTTCGAAAGTTGTTAAGGAAATATACTCGGCTTTGGAGCAAGATGGGTTCCCACAGCGGGATCTTTTACTTCTTGAGAACCTTCAATACATGGAACGGTGCGTCCGAGAAACCCTCCCACCATGGGGCATGCCATCCATCCTGAACAATGGACAGTTCTTCTGGATTCCGGAGCGGATAGCACTTTGGAAACCAATTCGTACTCCAGATGAGCCTCTCCGCTCCCAAACGCCCTTTCCGCAAACCACTTAGGTTTTGGGGGACAATTCCCCAATATTCTTGGATCCGGCTTTTAACATAGAACAAAAACCAATTTCCTGTTTCCTTCAGATATCTATGGCCGAATTACGATGAAGACTCTACCGATGAGTTGGTTATATCCTTGATTATGATGGCAGTCGCGAAAAGGAGGGAAAACATACCATTGTGGGGTGAGCTAGGGATTCTGAGCGATAGAAGCAAGAAGCTCTGACTAATATCTGAGTATTTCCATCTAGGAAATTTTGAAGCTAGCCCCGCTTCATTTGCATCTTTCTTCCGTCGGGTTCTGATCATGTCGCTGTCTGCATCAATGCCACTGATTCCCCGAACCCATCTCCTATGCTTTATCATATCTGCGTTTCAATCATTGGACAATTCTTTGGTGAGGAAAGAATGCGCGCCTCTTGTCTCAATTGGTATCTGGCAAAACCTTCACTCAGAAGAGGCACGGGAGATGAGGCTATCCGAAGCCCCGCAATTCAAGAAAGCCTGGAGGGCGTCGGAAAAGAAGAGGCTTGCTCTAACAGACCCACGGTCCAAAGCCCGTCTTTCCTTTGAGAGGTCCTGGCTTCACTCACTTGTCCTTCAACTAATGCACATCATCCACCCCAATGGGAATGATAACAAAATAGACAGTATGGCCTAACCCAAATCCAAATTCCCAAAAGAAAAAACTCTACGCACATAAACTAACTCAAGGTTAGAAGCTGGATTGTATGCGGAGCGCATGGTTGAGTTTCTTACAGATTTACTATCACAGCCACCCACCCGTCGATATGTCCACGGGCTTCTCGAGGACCTCCAGATTATTACCTGTATTCGACTGTCTCCATTCTATGCACTGCAAGAGAACCAGCTCTTTCGTGACTTGGTCGCTTTGCTGGAACACTTCTATTATCACGATGACAGTTCAATAGGCGATCCGGGAAAGGGTACACTGTCGGTCGAATCGAGATACAGACGCAACATTGCGAGGCTACAAAATGTAGCTCTCCAAGTTTCCAAAGGAAAATTAACAGTTTTGGGCCTAGCGAACTATGCCTCCATAGGGCAAAAAGACGACCTCAGCCTTCAAATTTCAATACTAGATGACCATGAGCTTGGCGAGATCTACGAACGCTTACTTTTCCGCAAGAGCTACCCGGAAGGGGTTCCTTGCTGTATCGATCGGCGGTTTATGCTCTGCGCTATAGTGGAAACTTTTGCCAAACGGGAAAGCTTAGTTGATATAGTTAGAAATTACAGTCTCCTGCCAACAGAGGTACCCAATCTTCCAATTCAATTTCTCGCACCCTTCCTTCGGCAATTTGCTAAATATGTATTCCTTCGTTCCATTTTCCAGGAAACTTTGACAAACTCCTTTCTTCATACTGAGAGCAATGTATGGCAAAGTCCAGTTCCGGTGCCAAAACTAAACCTACAATATCTTTCAATCACGGATTTTCTTTGGCGCGCGTTTTGCTTGCACAGGGTTGAGTCATTCTTTGAGATTCGTCGGGACATCCAGGACACGCTCCGAAGACTGAAACCCGTCGTCCGGGCTGGCAGTGTAGTCTTCTCTGGGACTTCAAAAATGGCAGCCCAAATTAATCGTGTCGCGTAAGCCCCCCTTCCTCGAACTTCCCTAAATGATGTATTGATGCTAATATTGAGTAGAATACTAGAGGAAGCCCCTCCCAAAGTTGGGGAAATTTTACCGGCACATATACGTGCCGAGGTTTTGCTTGACTTTAGCGCTGCTAACGAAGATACAAAACGAGAATGGGAAACTTTACGCCCGGATGACGTGGTATTCCTCTTGAGCATTCGTGCTGGGAGGGCCTCTTACGGCCACGGACTCGGAGTCCGCACGCCAACAGGTGATAATGCGGATGTTTGTCTCCTTCGTTGTGCTGAAGTCATCCAGCTTGTGGCTGAGAATAAACCCGGGAACTTTTCAACCTCTGAGAAAAGGAAACTTCATATTCGTCTCGACCGTGCAGCGTACATGGTATGATCTTAGTTTGAAATCCATACCTCTACCGGCTTCGACACTCTCTGACATACTAAAAGGCAGACAAGCAAAATACTGAGGCCCTTGCGGATATTTACAGTTCTTTTAATATAGTTATTCGAAGGAAAGGCGTTGTAAGAAAGCCCCATCGATTATAAGGTCAAACTTTTACGGTCTTTTCTCAAGTTATTTATGCTAACATCCGCCTCACAACTCTCTCTCTTTCTTTTTCTGAATAGGAAAACAACTTTAAGGCCGTGCTGTCATCAATTCAGTGTATAATCGAGGATCCTGCGAATTATATCCCTGAATGGCTTGAGGATACTTTCCTTGGCTGTGGTGACCCAAGCGATGCATGCTTCCCGAAGCTACAGCCAATTCCAAAAAGTATCAATCTAGGTGAAACCCTCGCCAGTCTTGAACACCTCCAAGAAACTTTACCCCAAATCCCATTAGACGTCGAAGTTCCGACGTCGGACTCTCTGGAGGCACCTTTCATCCTTATCGAACGAGAGACCCGCCATTACTCTAGTGATGCTCGAACACAGGACATTGTTTCTCAGTATCCCTCATATACGGTTTCTAGCGGGGCTACTCATCGACCAGCGTTTGCCCCAAAAGAAAGCGGTTTAATTGACTCCACCGTCAAGTACACTATCGCGCAAGGTTAGTTTGTCGGCGTGATTCAGGAGTCTCGCTTGTTTAACCGCATGCTTTCTTGATCTGACGATGTATGGTGCACAGTCCACGCGATTCTTTCAGGCACAAACCCTGGTCTTTCAATGATTGTCGGCCCTCCGGGAACTGGCAAAACCGATGTGGCCACCCAAATCATTTGCAACCTCTACTCGAATTTTCCAAACGAAAGGACCCTCGTAATCGCGCATAGCAACCAGTCGCTGAACCAAATTTTCCAGAAACTTGCAGAACGGGACATCGACGAACGGCATCTACTCCGCCTCGGCCATGGAGAGGATGACTCACAGCAATTAGTCTCTAGCATGAGCTACAGCAGACTCGGGAGAATCGAATCTCTTGCCGTAAGTACTCTAACAATTGTTTTATGAGAAGCTGCTCTGCTAAGGCTTTGGGGATGGCGACTAGGACCTTCGCTTCAAGCTGCTCGAAGAAGTAGACCAATTGTCTTCAAGTATAGGTGCGCCCGGAGCACACGGCAACTCTTGTGAAACCGCATCTTATTTCTACCGTGTTTATATTAAACCTCTCTGGGAAAACTTCAACGCCAAAATAGCCTTGTCTCCAGACCCCGCCACCGTCCTAGCCGAGTTCCCATTTAGTAAGTCATTGCGAAATGGTTCGAGTTTGAAGGCATACTGATAATCCGAAGTCGATTACTTTTCAGGCAAGCAACACTGGTCCCTCCCAACGGATGGCTCCTTGAAATTTACGATGGATGCCGCCAAATCTTGTTTCGAGCACATTTCAAAAATATTTTCACAATTAGATGATTTGATGCCCTTCGAACTTCTCCGAAATGGGCGAGATAAAGCAAATTATCTTCTAAGCACAGAGGCACGAATCATAGCCATGACATCCACATACGCGGCAATGAAGGTATGCACCCATCACTCTCACATACGGACATCGAACCATTTCTGATTGTTCACAGAGAGATGATATTGTTCGACACGGGTTTCGATATGATAGTATTGTCATGGAGGAAGCGGCCCAAATCAGCGAGGCCGAAACGTTCATCCCGTTGACTCTACAGAACTCACCGGAGGGGAAGTCCCCTATAAAACGCATAATACTTTGTGGCGACCACCTGCAGAACTCGCCTGTGATTCAAAGCACTCCTCTTCGCTATTTTGCGAATATGGACCAAAGTTTATTCGTGCGGTTCGTACGACTTGGTGTCCCGTTGATCCGCCTCGACAAACAAGGCCGGGCCCGTCCGAGTATCGCTTCCTTGTATAATTGGAGATACCCTGGCCTCGGGAACCTGGATTATCTTTCTCGAAATCCCGAATTTCTCCGAGCCAATGCTGGCTTCCGACACGAACTTCAGTTTATCAACGTAGATGATTTTAGAGGACATGGAGAGCAAGAACCGTCCCCCCATTTTATCCAAAATCTCGGGGAAGCGGAATATTCGGTAGCTCTGTTTCAGTATATGCGTTTACTTGGTTATCCTGCCAACAAGATATCGATCCTCTCAAGCTACTCAGGCCAACGTGCTTTAATTCGAGACATTATCAACCATCGCTGTGCCAAAAACCCACTTTTCGGCACACCTGCACATATTACTACCATAGATAAGTTTCAGGGAGAACAAAATGACTGTATGTCTGGAGCAAACGCAATGATTGACGTGAGCGGCCGAAAGCTGATCCGTGATTAGATATTATCGTATCCTTGGTTCGGACTAGACGCGTAGGATACCTGAGGGACATGCGACGATTAACCGTTGGGTTATCACGGGCTCGTCTTGGTCTTTACATATTAGGTCGACTGGAAACCTTTCAAATATGTTACGAACTAAGGGATGCTTTCTCACGCCTCCTTCGATTTCCCACCAAGTTGGAACTGACGACCGGGGAAATGTGGCCAACCGAGAGACTCGTCACCAGCCCAGTAGAGGCCACCGTCATCGAAGGAGTTGAGCATCTTGGTGAGAACTGCAATAACACTGAATCAATCATAAACGATAGCTAACATAGCATCTATTTAAGGGAAATACGTCTTTGAAATGACGGAAGCCAAACTCGCTTCGCTAGGAGAGCAAAGCTAATAGTTTCAGATTATTCTATAGTAAACTGGAATTTGAGAAAATAGAAAGGGTCATATTTCGTCATGTCGATCAACCAAAGAATAGATAAATTGCATTTACGTTGTTATCATCGATTCGACTGCGCACGTTTTCGGATATAATCGGCTATCTGTTCATGTTTTGAGACAAACAACATTCCCTTATTTTTATCTACCCAAACAAGAACACCGATATCGTCAGCATATTTGCACACGGCATTGAATTCCATATTCGCGGCAAATTCTTTGAATAAATAACCAGACGTTGCTTTCATCCTCTCCCCTTCTATTTGCCAAAGCCTTATTTGGTCGACAACCGTTGGCGGTAGAATGGGAGTATTTTTTCGTAATTGAGGGTGCGCATTTGCGGTCATGTAGTCAATGATTTGTTCCGCAGTTATCCCTTTACTTATCGCCTGTCGGATACTTTCTCTTGTGATACGGGCTGTCACAAGATTCGGGAATCGGGATATCAAACGCGCAAAAAGGTTTAGAACGGCGATCTGTAATGGTGAATCTGAACATGGTGTAGTGTAAGCTAAGGTAGGCGTCATGTGATGTGAGTATGCAGGGATCCTTACTTGTATATGCATACATACGATAATTCGTTTCAATAATAAGGAACCCATTTTCATCATTCCCTGGGGTCGCGTTTGCCAAAGTAGCGGCTGGGGAGCGGAGGGAACGAATTTCTGAGGTCAGCCCAGTCGCTAATCTTGTAGGATAAAACCGCCTCGACGAAGACTTTTGCACATGTGGTTAGCAACTCGAGGCAAATCCGTTGCGGGTTTAAGATCGCACAGACTTTCCGCTGATAAACAATACCATAATCTCGAAGGTCTTCAAGCATGCCTTTCTGAGTAGGCGTCAAACTCTTCATGTCGTAGTCTTGCCCTAGCTCCAAACTACCAAGGAGAAATAAGAAGTGAAGAATATCCACAGGATCCATTCGAAGCTAGGAACAGGTTAAACACAGATACATTCGGGTTAACGACAATGAACAGACTAACCTGTTCCGCCATATCGAGATAGAGCAGAAGTAATGTCCAGACCTGTGAGTTGACCTCTTGTAACAAGAACGAAAATCCAAGTTGTGTGATGACCGTTCCTGAAGCTCTATGGAGAGGGCGCTTAGCTAGCACATCATTAATTTAGAGCCAAAGGAAGGGGCACCCTAACCTATTTTGCTCCATCAATTTTCCGTGAAGTAGCAGTCTAACCACACCCTCACTTGGCCTCCGCGACGACTGGGTTTCATTTCCAACCATGAAGTGGAGGATAGATTCCCACTGCTCTGCCGCATATCGATCAAGGAAGGCGATATCAACCCTGTTCTTATCCTCTGTGTCACACGGCAGCCCAAAGCTTCCAGGGGCACCACTACGGGGAACGTCCTTTAGTTTAGTGCCACAACCATCAATCTCAAGAAAGACCGAGACTAACCCTCCGGTAAGAGCCTTTCTCAGTTCGACCTTAAACGTTGCATCTAGTGCAAAAGTCCCCTGTCTTTCGATTACGATGTATAATTGGCGGAGTTTTGCAAAAGCTTCTTCCTTTAACCTATGGTAGGGAAAAAAATTGTTACCAGCAGCTTCGACAATTTAATTCTGATAAGCTCATACCTGTTTTGATCCGGGTGAACACAAGCTTCGAGGCTAGATACCGGAACTGGGTCGGGATTGAAGAGCATTGCCATCACAAATGTTTTTGCTGGTACAAGACTGTCAACAACGTCTTCTAGCCTCCCATCGACCACCCCTTGAGCTCACCTAAGTTGGGCAGCATTCGACGAAAGACAGCCAGAGCTGTCGCAGGTTGCTGGTATAGTCGTTTAAATATGGCTTCGGAGAGCCCTTCAAGGTGCTCAAAGCTTTTCATGGCTTGTGAACCCATCGTGAAGATTCTCTGCCATTTCAATGAATCTGATAGCGATAGGGGTGTTGTTTAAAAAAGAATAGGTTCGGGCAAAGTGGGCAATTTGTCGAGTTCAGCAATCTCATTAGATTCGAGTCAGAGTCACCGGAATGCCCGCTTCCTCCGAATCCCCCGAACCCCGACATTTACAACCGTGCAAAGATCCGAAGGGAATATCTCACAGGTTAATTAGACATGTGACTGCGCAAATTTGCGATGAATTTGAACAGTGTATTGTATCCTCAGCTGTCTTATTGTCACATACATAATCCAAATTACATGCACACTACCCACTTAGTAGGTTAGGTAGTCGTAACAATATAACAATATAACATTGAAACTTCCATAGCTCGTTGATGCTTTTAAAGACAGACAATCATTAAAAATTATAATAGCGCCCGCTAAATCATCCGCCATCCAAGAAGTCTAAAACTTTCGACATGTTTCTAATGCAATAAATCATTTCTCCTTTAAAAAATGATTTTCTGATCTCTCACGGTTTACCACTAACATAGTAAAAATAATTAATAATGATCACGAGAATTTGAGGACCGAGAGACTTACAAATGCACACCACCCCACGTACAGTTGGCACAAATTCTAGCCACCAGTCGTTAGCTAAGCCTTTCCATTGGAGCGAGAATCAGAAACAAACCTCGAGCGAAGTTGCCTGTTGTAGAAGCTTGTCCACCTGGTCTGGAACCGCCAATTCGTCATTTGGTCGAAAATCGTGTCCTGTCAATTTATCCTTCACGCGGTTCAAGACCGCTAGTGCCCGTGCATTCTGCGTTTGGTCTTCGGGCCCAGCCTGTGTTTCCGGTTGATAACCGTTTGTACCAGAGTTGCTAGCCTCAGCCTTAACCCTAGGGCCCCGGGTAGGAAGATCGGGTGTCGGAACTAGATATATAGCAGAACATAGATTAGCGAAGTTTCAGTGAGGTTAGTAGCTACTTCTATTACACACCCTGACTTGGCTCACCAGACGTCCCTAAGTCTACGGGGCTTTCACGATTCCCAAGCCGCCAATGCATCAATGGGTCATGCATGAAGGCTTCAAGAACTGCCATGAGAGACTCCTTGTTATCTCTCAAAACTCGCATTACAGCCTCGCATGTTATTCTAAAACTTCCTTCTATATTGCTCACTTCCATAGCGTATGTGAGCATCCTTGTTAATCGAAAGGGCACCTTTTCGGGATATTTCTCCCTATGCATCGCCACCTCGAAACAATCCCCAAAATCGATGTGGACAACTTTTCCAGTCACGCGGTCCAACATCAGATTCGAAGGATGCCGGTCGCCCAGCCCCAAAATATAGCCGACCATTGACATCACTCCGAGAGAACGAGTATAATTCGTCCTTCGGTCGAGCCAAGCCTCCGAGCTTCTACTTTTTAGCCAGAGAACACGGTATAGGTCCTGACCGGTTGTATTATCAAGAGCGTAGCCGAAAACCTCAACCTTCTGCATTAAGGTGAGGTTGTCGTAATCTGGTGCCATCTGTAACATAATGCGATGTTCGATGTTTAGCAAGATTTTACGGCTTTCCCGGTACTCCCTAATAAGCACGTGTAATGTGTCGCTATGGGGAACCCATCCCATTAAACCAGAATTTTGAGATAGTGGAATGATTGGATATCTTTGGATGTTGAGATGTCGTTTGAAGCATTCGGAATCCACCGAAAGCAGGGTGTTAACAAGCCCGAAAAGTTGCATGACACGCTCGTCCTGTCGTAGATCCTCGTGGCCTGAGTATAAACTTGTGAGCAGTTGTGCAGTTGCAAAAAACTGGGCTCGGGCTAACCTTTTAAGACATATTGATACATAGTTCCGTCGCTCCCTTTGAGGGAAAGTTTGCGCGGACGTTGTTTAGAGGATATCACAGTGAAAACCGAATCAAAGTTGACGATTTTGATGACGGGCCGCCCAGATTGATAGGTGCCTAAATCGTCAAATTTAGCATTTGCAAAGACTGTGTTGAGATTACGGGTCGGGGAGCGTACCAGGGACAGAAAGTTCTAGGTCCTTAGCATTAAGAAGTCGAGGCGACACGTATTGCAGATCTAAAGAATTCAACTGAGGTAGTTGCTTTGAGATTTTACGAAAGACCTAGAATTTGTAAGTAACGCCCAGGTCCTAGTGCAGGTTGAGCTACTCACTTGATAGTAAAGATCCCAGGCTTGGTTGAGATCGCCGACATCACCGGTTCTCCTAAACGTATTACACCAGTCCCTAGCATCGTGAAGGTCACGGCCAAAGGCTTGGTGGAATGATATCTCTCTTAATGTTTCCGGCCCCTAGCAATACGTCAGTAGATATTCATCTTGGTGATGTGTGTAGGGTATGCATCATATATAAAGCACAAGTACCTTTTCGAGCATTTCATGCAATGGCTCCAAAGTCGCGAACATGGCCTCAATATTATGGTCTCCGAAATACAGTCTTGATGCTTCTTCTAGGCCTTCATGCCACTGCTCGTGCCAAAGCACTGCTACCCGGATGAGTTCTTGGCTGACGAACGCCGCCTGGTCCACAAGTGCCGAACTATGTGTCCGGACGTTCTCAATTAACGAAGATGCTGATCTCTGGCGTCTTGAATGCTGTGACTTCGTTGCGACCGTCAGTGGGAAAACGAGAGCTTGTGGATGGGCGCGGCCAACGTCGCTAAGAAGTTGATGGATGGAACGTCGGACAATGGGGTCTGGTTGATTGATACGAGCAATCAGTTGTGGGATGACCGCAAGCCAGGTATCGATGCTGACCACCCCGAACCCTTCTGTCATAGCGGCATTGACCTGGGTGTGGCCTCCATGGGCAAACCACAGTGTCAGGAGGCGAAGCGTATCCTGTAGTGAGCTTCCTGCAGAGAGTGAGATCGATTTAAAAAACCCACGTACAGCAGGTACCACGTGGTTGGTCAACATCTCAGGAGAAGAAGACACATCTCGCAATTCCCGGTTCGTCACCACCTCAAAATTAGCGAGTGCCCATGCGTGCCACGCCTTGTACCAATCCTTGTTGAAGTGGGTAGCTAGCCAGTACGATCGCAAAACTTCCTGTACATTTCCCAAATACCAACTTTTATTAAGAGCAACCAACCACTCGCCTTGTTTGAGATAGCACCGTGCGAGTAGTCCCGAAAGGTCTTCGATTGCCTGGTTTGACAGGGCTGGAGGGTTGGCCGCTAGGTTCAAGTGGGATTGGGCCTGTCCAGATGTATCGGAGATACTTGGGCCGATTTGCTTGGAGATCCGGTCCGTGAACTCGACGAGACTTGAGAGGGCTTCGGACTGGTTTCCAATTGACCACAGATACTTCAGGCGAGCATAGGTGACGCGAGGAGGGACGCGAGGATCAGATAACGCAAGCAAGGTACCGTCCTCAACATCGTAGAGAGAATTTAATGACTTCTCCGCCAGACCCACTCTCCCGGATTTCCGGCACAAGTTGGCAAATTTGATCCACATATCCATGTTTTCTCTGGGGGATATAACCAGGGCTCTGACTTTCAGCATCCTTTGCCATGTCTCAACATTTCTCTGGCAACCTTGTAGACTAGATTTCGTCCGTTAGACAAAGAGTGCATGATGTGGAGGGTATTGTATAACTCTAGCCTCGAGTCCAGTATAACTCACCGCTTCATCCATGTTCGTCGCATTGTATCTTGCCTTTCCGGGTGATCATAGCTCTGCTTGTAGACAATGATTTCTTCTAGCTCAGCAAGCATCTGCACTCTAACAATGACACTATACACACAGACAGTAAGCTTAGGCTCTCAGTCTGGAAAATCGGCACTGGGCGGGTTTACCTGTATGCTCGGCTGTAGCTTTCTCCAACAAGGGCACTTAACTCCGAATCCAAGCCTTCGCGGGCCCTCTCGATATGCAATGCTGCCTCATCAAAATTGTTTCGATGAAGAGCTAAAATTGCGCCGAAGAAGGATCTATCAGGGGATAAATGTTTCATAACACCAATATAATCGTCCATGATATCCCACTGGCCAAGACCCCATGCAGCTGCAGCGGCAAGGGGCGCTATTGCTCGTTGCATCTCGTGCGTCGCATGCGTCCACTTTTCCTGCGCTAGTTGTGACAATTGGTCCCATTCCCCTAAAGCGTGAAGACACTTCATCTTGCCCATCGTAACTTCAAAGGAATTCGGTTCATCGAGCTCACGCAGTTGGTAAGCCTTCAAGGCCTCTTCCCAGCGTTGAAGCTTTTCGAACCAAGATTCCTTTAGAGGAACATCATTGTACTGCTGCGCCCGGCGGAGAATACCGATAGCGGCGTCCGATTGCTGGAGTTGGTTGTTAATCTTTATCAACGCTTCTATCGTGCTAGTCTGTGGCTCTTGCAAAAACTCTGTTTCCTTGTAATGTAGTGCCTTTGCAAAGGCGTGGCATTTAGCAGCATATTTGCCCAAGGTCCGAATGTCAATGGGTAACGCCTTGTCATCATGCTCCATGAATTCCGCCAGGTTCAGTAAAATTTGGAGAATCTCTGGGGGATATTGGGAGATGTAAGAGCCAGTTCAATTGATCGAACCAGTTCCTCCTTTGCGAAATGTTAGATATAGAAGGGTGCTCTCTGACTACAAAGGGTAGGAATTTCGTACCTGATACTGGTCGTAAAGCTCCACCCAGCACGAAACAAAAGCAGCGTTGAAAAGATCTTTGGCAAGAGGGTAGTAGGCGCCAGCTAAACCTGCACAGGCGCGAAGAGCATGGGATGGAGACTCTTTCAAAAGCTCGACACTGAACCGTCGGATCCACTCTTGCCAGTCCTCTCGTGTAGACCTCTGAGATGCCTCCCATGCGTTTTTCAAATGCTGTTGATTCACCGTTTGCTTTTTCGAATGCGTATCTGGAATGAGAACCTCGTCATATTTCTCCCCAAACCTAAAAGGTTTCGCTAGGTCAATCATCGTTGAAATAATTAGAAGGAGTGTCACTAACATTTCATCAGGGTTTAAGTCTTGGGGTAGAGACTCCCCCTTCAAAAGCTTTGATACGAGGAGTTCATAATTCGAGTGTTGGGTTTTGGTTTGTACCAAGCACTATAGTCAGCTCTCGTTAGCAATAGGCATATCCACAAGGTCGGTAGGATTCCAATACTTTATTGATCATCGGTATAAAATGCGCATAATCTTGTCCCAGTTGAAAAACAAGTGCGCAAAGTGTATCCAGTGCAGCTACACGGAGCTCGTGTGTTCCGCTTTGGAGTACCCGGGCGAGCGGATGGATGATGCGAGATGCATGGTCAGACAAGTTGACTTTCCTCGAAAGTTTGGCGATAGTTTCGATGGCGGCCTTCCGCGCTGAGACGGGTTGAGTTGATTTCTCAAAAAGCCGAACAATAACCGGAAGAATCAAATGCATATACTCTTCGCTATTTGCACCGAATACCAGAAAGGCGTGCAGAACCCTCTCCGTGGGAATCCTGCGTGCCGTGTTATCTGCTTCCAAAACCTGAAGCATTAGCGGTAAAAGTTGGGCGAGGTAGACCTTAAATTCACCCTCAAGTGATCTTGCGATTGCCTCGACAAGCTGGAGGATAGTAGCCTGTAAATTTGTATTCAACTGCCAGTGCTCTCGGATAAGCTGTAAGATTTCAGGCAGAAATGTTCTAATATGCTGTTTCACAATAGTGATAAGGATGCTCAGTTGGCTGAAGTATGATTCAAGCTTACTAGGCTGGCTGGTTCTAATAACTCCGATGAAGCCGGGGATAATTTGCCCAAGGAAAGGTACGCATTTTAGGCCCAGGGTTTTGAAGATGTTCATAATAGCATCCACAACTGCAGAGTGTTGGTTGCTCAGCGATTGGTCCTTGAGCATGTTCATGAGAGAGTTGATAACCACGGTTGGATAGTATTCTTCATTCGACGGGGTAAGTCCCGTCATGATAAGGGAAACATCCGTAACGGTGCTGGCCTGGTCTGCTGGGCGATTCTCAGGTCCTTGCTCAACGAGCTAGCATAGATTAGTATCAATGAAGGACAACGCAGGTTAGAGATCAATTACCTGATGTTTGTAAGGATCTATAGCACCCAGGATCCCCATTAACTTGATTGTCTCTTTCCTGAGATAGCCAGTTTGTTCCGTTTTGACAATATTTACTAGAATTGTTAATAAATGGGGATATTGCATATATGGCTCGATAACGTAGCCTGAATTGCTAGCGAGCTGCCCTAGCGTTTTCAAGGCGGCCTCTCTTTTAGAGGACGAGCCTTGATCTTGGAGCGTTTCTATGATTATTGGCATGAGCTGTGGTATGTAAGGTACCATATCTTCGCCGCCAACGGTTGAGAGCTCTCCGATAGCACCGAGAACACTAGAGGCAACACCAGCACTTGGATCAGATGCTTTGGGAAGGAGCACGGTCACGATAGGGTCAACGTATGGTTTAATCAGTTTTTGGGCAGCCGAGACGAGATGGCTCAAAAGTTTCGCACTTTCCTCTTTATTGCGCGCGACAGTCGAGTATTCGAGTTCAGTGAGAAGTTGGATCAACGATTTACGCAGAGAGGGCATTACGTAGGCAGGGTTATAAGCCGTCAATCTTCCAATGATTGTGATTGCAGACTCGCGAATTGCAAACACTTCGTCGTTCAGGGCCAAAAAAAGGGTTCGGACGTTTTCTGCTCTTGCCAGGTGCCTGTCAAATCGAGCATCGAGTGAATCAAGGACCGTTCTTCGTATATCCGCATCTGTGCAACTAGTCAGTTTCGCAGAATGAAGGCTAAGGATAGCGTAACACACCTGGATCAGCGATGCCAACAGTTAATAGTTTCTCCATCACATCACCAACTACTTGGATGGCATTATTGCTAGTTTGATGGCATATTGGGTCCCGAACGAAAAGCTGACAACATGTAAGTGCAGCTGCTTTCCTGGTCTCGGGATTGTCATCTTCCACATACTTAATCACACAATCCCGGACGAATTCATTCAGTATGCGACCTAGTAATTGTCAAAAAATGAAACTCTCTAAGGGAATCCGCTGTTACTTGCCCGTAAAATCAAAGCTCCCGAGTGTATGCAAGGCCAAGATTATCTCAGGGTCTTTGACATCGCTACCAGAGGTGTCGCGGGTTTCCTTCAGAGGCTGCTGGGTACTTTGTAATTCAGCAGGACTTCCCAAAGGCTTGAACGGCCGGCCACTGAGAACAAGGCTCAACATGTTGAGTAATTTTTCTTGTATCTGGGGAAGCAGCGGAGGTATATAATGAGCAAGATCAACAAGGGCTTGTGTGAGAGAATCGCTCAGCGGGCAGTTAAATAATAGAGATAGCAGCTCTTGGATATGCTTGGTCAGAGCTAGACCAACAGCTGTCGCCAGCATACTGATACATTGGAAATATGCTGGCTCAACAGGCACTCGCCGGCTTTAGAAACGATCACTAGTTAGCATTTTTATTCATGTCGGAATCGGATGTGATTGTACCTTTTATTCGATAGTCCGTCTTTGATACATTGAAGGACTGCTTCAAGATAAGGGTTCATACTGCTCCCAACAGCTATGGCTACTTGCCCAATAGCGACAAATGCCACACTTCGATCTCGTTCCTTTTTGAGCTGGGCTTGAAGGTGCATCATACAGCGATGCAGGTGGGAACTGACAAATTCTTCGGGGTTATAGGCAGCGAGAATAGGTATTAATGTCACAACAGACTTCCGAATGAGCGTATCGCGATGGTCCTTGTATCTAAGAACAAGCTCACAGACGTCTCGGTAACGATCATGCATGAACATGCCGGCTCTGAGTAAAAGCTCCCGGTATGTTAAAAGGCTGCCATGAATAGAATCTATTGTCCCGATTTTCAATCCATGCTGGGCTTCTTCCAAGATTTTGTTGTACCATTGAGCCCGCAGTTGGCTATCTCTTTGATAGAGAATTTCGAGGCAAGCACACAGGGCTTCTGCAGCTGCTTCCCGAATCAAGACTTTTGAGTCCCGGAGTGCAACCCAAAGTAGCTCAAGGATCTGAGGTACATAGGTATAAAAGAGGGTAGGTGAGTTCCGGGCTAGATCTTTCAAGAGCAGGACAGCTGCAAATCTACGGTTTTCCTGTCTATCGCTCTGCAGCCACTCCAGTGCTTGTCGGGTCTCGCTCTCAACCAGCTCAGCCGTTAATGGCCCCCCTGGCGTCGCTAGTCGACCTAAAGATTTAGCGGCAAGAACCATAGCAGCAGTGTCGTTACCTCTAATGACACTCCTGAGATAGTGGGCAAATCGGGTTGTCTTCTGCATTGAATCATCGCCCTCGAAATCTATGAGACGATCCAGCACCAGGATCCCTGCAATTTTCTCCGCGGTCTCGTTGCTGTGGATCATTTCGAATATTCGTTTATTTATATCGTTGTTGAACCTCGTATACGCCTCAACGGGCATTTCTAGGTCCAAGCCACCAAGTCACCAAGTCAGAATAGCCAGCCACCTTCGAGTTGGTGTGATGAAGATAAACGGGAGTCCAAACTCACCTCGCTGGCTGACAATCAATATGCCCCGAAGGTCATCAGCCGCCTTCTGGCGGCCTTCCTCGGTCTTACTAACAGTCGTCCAAAGTCGGGTCAGCGAATTACCTGCTATGGGAGCGAAGGAGAAGATGAAGAGGAAGGCAGCAGGCAGATAACTGAATTGACAGCACAAGTAGCGCTAGCCAGCTAGCCAGATAGATAGACAGGTTTGAATTGGACCACTTCCGAGATTCCAGAAATAAATAAGTACCTGTTTTTCAAGTCGGAAAAGACGCGGTTGATCGCATCGTTGGCGACGACTGGGGCCGCCATGGCTCCAGTTTGTCGTGTTCAAAACTTAAAAATGCTAGAATAGAAATGGACCTGTAGTGGTCCCGGTAGTTGTGGGATGAAAGTCTAGAAAAAAGTGGCTTTTGATATCAGTATAGGAGGTATTTGAGATAAGTACCTAGGTAAGTACTCGGCCAATTGTGAGGTATTACAGACCAGCCAGTCATAGAAGTACAGACTTACCGGTTCAGGACTCAGATGGTGATAACTCAAACTGAATGCATCTGAAGCGGAGACATCTAGGCAGGTTGGAGGTAGTGCTATGAAACTGTTGCAAGCAGTAGTGGGAAGAAGATGATGATGGCGATGGTGCAGGCAAGAAGTAGATCAGATGTAATCGCTCAGCGTCGGCTCCCATAGAACTAATCGATCATGTCCTGTGTTAAAGGATGATGCGCGTTGGTTATCTTGGCGCCAAGCCTTCCAGAAACCCTTCTTTGGGTTCCTTTTCTCTTTTAACTAAATTTTTTTTTTTAGAAAAAAACTTACTCCCTTCCTTCCAGATCTCCCTGCTAATATCACCAGGTTCCAAGATTTTTCTCACTCGAATCTACCCATCTCATCATCCCTCTATCACCTACCACGATAACATATCACTAAGCTACTAACTAAACTAATCCATGTCTTACGGCGACTACACGCGAGGCTACGGCGGCGGCGGCGGCGGCGGCGGCGGTGGTAACAGTAGCAATGGCGGTGGTTATTCTAACGGGTACTTTCATCTTTTATAAAATTCCTCTTGGCCTCAACCCTTTTTGAAATGCTATTAGAGATATCAGGACTCAAAGGTTCATAGAGGAGACCAGTATTATCCCCCGGCAACTAACTTGGCCTTCCCGTAGATACTACAATTCCAACAACACCTATTCGTCCAGTGGTTACCACGGTCAATCGAATGGCTTTGGCGGCTCTTACTCGAACGGCTATGGTGGTAACTCCGGAGACAAGATGTCCGGAATCGGTGCCAACTTGAAGAAACCACAATGGGGTGAGTTGAGCATGGACAAAAACCTTTCCCTAAATGTTGCTATTCTGACTCCACGTCCCCAAATCTGCAGATCTGGAATCTCTCCCAAAATTCGAAAAATCTTTCTGTATGTGACTCCCAAAACACCTAGAGCGATTAATATTCATCGGCCCTAACTCGGTCTAGATAAACCTTGTGATGCGGTTCAAAAGCGATCGGCAACAGAGGTCGATGCCTACCGGACTCAACGCCAGATGCGCGTTTCCGGTCGCGATGTCCCCAAGCCTGTTCAATCATTTGATGAAGCTGGTTTCCCTGGTACGTTATGTCCGTTCTGACACCCTCATGTATCAACCTCTTGCTTACCTTTCGAAAAGCATACGTGATGAATGAAGTTAAAGCTCAAGGATTCAAGGAGCCTACACCAATTCAGGCACAAGGGTGGCCAATGGCCTTGTCAGGCCGGGATGTGGTTGGCATTGCCGAAACTGGTTCGGGGAAAACTCTTACGTATTGTCTTCCATCAATCGTTCACATAAATGCCCAACCACTGCTCGCACCTGGCGATGGCCCCATCGTCCTCGTCCTCGCCCCTACACGAGAACTGGCTGTCCAAATTCAGCAAGAAGTTACCAAATTCGGAAAGTCTTCCCGTATCCGTAATACCTGCGTCTACGGCGGTGTTCCGAGAGGTCAGCAAATCAGAGAATTGGCCCGCGGTGTAGAAGTCTGCATCGCCACTCCCGGTCGTCTGATTGATATGTTGGAGGCCGGCAAGACCAACCTCCGACGAGTTACATATCTTGTCCTCGATGAAGCCGATAGAATGCTCGACATGGGCTTTGCTCCTCAAATCAACAAGATTGTCAGCCAGATTCGCCCAGACCGTCAGACGCTAATGTGGTCTGCCACCTGGCCAAAGGAAGTCAGACAACTTGCACATGACTACTTGAAGGACTTTATCCAAGTCAATATCGGATCCTTAGAGCTCTCAGCAAACCATCGAATCACTCAGATTGTCGAAGTCGTTTCCGAATTCGAAAAACGTGACAAGTAAGCTCCCGCATCCATCCGCTCAGTTCCAAATTAATACTTACCCACCCATTCAAAAATAGGCTTGTCAAGCATCTAGAGCGAATCATGGATGACAAAGAAACAAAGTGCCTTATATTCGTGGGCACGAAGCGTGCTGCCGATGAGATTACCAGAGTGCGACACCGTACTCGTTACTCATGGATGAGGGGAAACATACGATACTAATATCTCTTCGTTATAGTTTTTACGTCAGGACGGGTTTCCCGCATTAGCTTTGCACGGTGACAAAGCCCAAAATGAACGAGACTGGGTATAACAAAATTACATTGGATATCGCCGTTGTCGATACAAAAAAGCTAACTTTGTATAGGTACTCAATGAATTCAAGAGCGGGAAAAGCCCCATAATGGTTGCGACGGATGTCGCATCTCGCGGGATCGGTATGTTAGGTCTCTGCCCCTTACTTACTCATGTGTGCTACAGTACGGTCCAGCCTTTTCTTCTTTCCGTTTCGAGGGCGCTGGATATCTGCTTTTTAAACCCAACTCTGCTTTCCTATGGCGAGTCGTAGCTCTTTAGTGCTTGCACCTGCTCTCTCTGTGCTATTCCCTCCTACGGCTTTGGAGCAGGCTAAGTCATCCACAACACCCTCGCTTCCTAGTGATTGGAAGATGGTCGGGTCAGGAAATGCAAATCGGTAAGTCGAGGACATTCGCCCTATCATCAAGATAGACGGCGCTTCCTCGGCTAGAGCTAAGGAATGCAACTATACAGCCTTTTAGGTTGAGCTGTTCGCACTCCCGACGGGGTTTAACAGTGATACCGGACGCTACGACCTTGCAAAGGCATCAGGCTATAATTGGACCTCCTGTGCACGCCAGGTGAGTTGCATGTATCCACGTCTCATACTAACTAATGAACGGATGTCCGTAATATAACCCATGTTATCAACGTCGACTACCCAAACAGTAAGTCAAACATCATCACCGCGATCTCGGGAGCATCCAAATCAGATCTATGTGCTAACACAAACCTCGTTAACAGACAGTGAAGTATGTACCGCTAGTTACTTTTGATCCTGCCACTACCTCGTCCAATCTAATATATTTAACAGGATTATGTTCACCGTATCGGCCGTACTGGACGCGCAGGGTAAGGAATCCGGCCTTATACTTTTACTCCCCATCTAATCACAGTTTGAATACAGGCAAAAAGGTACTGCAATCACTTTCTTCACGACCGATAATGCTAAGCAAGCGCGCGACCTGGTTACTGTTCTCAGGTACGTTTCATCCCATCGTATATGTCCATACCTTCATCTAAAATACGATACTTACTTTAATATATAATAGCGAGGCCAAGCAACAAATAGACCCCCGTCTCTCAGATATGGCAAGAGGGCCCGGTTATGGCGGCGGATCATCAAGGGGCCGTTGGGGAGGGCCTCGCGGGGGACGTGGAGGTGCTAAACTCTATCTCCTTCTCTTTAGATATCCATCCAGCTAACCAGTAACACGGAACAGGATTCACTTCGTCAAACACCGCACCCTTAGGCAGCCGCCGCTACTAACCTGAAAGCTAGACCCTAGGCTATCAAGCTAAAAGGTAGTATAAAACGCTTAGAGGCGTGACGTTTACTACTACTAAGCTTTCAGTCGTCTACCTCGGTGCTACGGTTTTTCTTATTCTATAAACTGAAAGCTTCAACATACTAATCCAACCTCGTTTGCTCTGGGGAGACATGCATTTCGATACACGATCCAAACTTGAAGCCAACAATTGCTACAAAATTCCAGCTCAGTTCTTTCGGTGTTTCACAGCCAGAACCTTCTTTCGTGCTTGTCCCCTTTATTCCCAGCTTTAAGATGCGATGCGCAGGTTTTGAATATTCTCCATGTTTTATCAACCCGACTACTTTGTTTTTCGCTTGCGTTTCGGCTTCATAGACTTTCAGCTCATGAGATAGAAAAGGACAATTAAAATGTATTATGTGGTGTTTGCCCTAGTTTTAATACCTCCAAAGTATGCAGACGTAGTCTTTTCCTGAAGCAGATACCCGCCTCACCTATGGTAACTACAAAGGCCATGGTACTTTAAACAAGGACAGCCAGTACTAAGTAAGTGACCCATCAAGTCCCGGTGTATAAGGAGTAGCATTGAAGGTGGCTTTTGAGTCCCTCGCAAGGCTGGTTCCAGACAACGGTCGACTGTGTGTTGTGGTGGTGGTTTCTCAACATTTTGCTTTTTTTAGAAATCGTTGTTAATTTTTTTTTTTAAGACCTGACACCCCACACACAAATAGACACAGAAAAAAAGACACAAGCGTCTTTCTTCTGGGTCCCATCATCAACGGTGCACCAATACACAACCCATCAACAACCCTATAGATCTACATTCCCAAGCCATACCTCTCAGAAACTCGGGCAGTATCTACACCGTTCGCCCATGATGGCTACTTCAAGGTTCTTTCATGGTGGGCTAGGCGATAGTGAGTCCAGCTCCTCTGAGGAAGATTATTCCGAAGAGGAAGAAGAACTCGAGGAAGATGCCCAGGCCGAAGATGAATCTGATGAATCTGAAAGTACTGAGGATGATGATGGCGATGATTCGGACGACGATGACGATGGCGAATTGGAGGATGGAAATGCTGGAGAAAGCCAGAATAAAAGGAATCTCTTCACGAGAGATGTAGTCGATGAAGATGATAGTGATGAGGACGGGCTACGCAGAATCGTCAAAAACAAGAAAGACAAACGCTTCGAGGAAATCGAAACCTCCATTCGATTGATCGAAAATGCTGAAAAAATCAACGACTGGTTTGTGATTTCGCAAGGTAATCCGCTATTTTCAGAATACCTATCCACTTACCAATACTAATCGCAAAATAGAGTTCGACAAGCTCAACAAACTCGTTACTAAGGCAGGGCATGGCGACGTTGTGCCAAAGCCTTACATCAAAGCAGTCGCCGACCTTGAGGATTTCATGAACGAGACGCTCGTGAAAGAGAAGACTGCTCCCAAAAAGATGAATGCCACAAATGCCAAAGCTCTCAATTCCATCAAGCAGCGTCTCAAGAGAAATAACCGACAGTACGAGCAAGAGATTTCACAGTATCGAGCCGATAAAGAAAATTATCTCCTCGAGCCTGAAATAGAAGATATCCCCGCGCCACAAAAGCCCACGTTTGAAAGAGCTGAGCCGGAAAGTGTAGATGACGATTCTGGAGCATACTCAATCGTCACTCGCGGTGGAAAAGCAGTCCAACTTACTAAAGAATCCATCTTCAAACATCTCAAAGTCATTATCGAAGCTCGTGGGAAAAAGAATACCGACAGAACCGAGCAAATTCGTACAATGGAGAAGCTCCTCGAGCTTGCTCAAACCCCTTATCAAAAAATTCGTGTCCTTGTAGCTCTTATATCCACCCGATATGACCTGTCATTCGGAGTCCTCTCATACATGGCAACCGACCAGTGGAAGGCGTACGTTTAAATAGGATCGACCCCTTTATTACTCAAACTAACCCTTCTTTCTTTCTTTTCTTTTAGAGCGGAGATCGAATTAAACAATCTCCTACAAGTCCTGGAAGAGAACCCTTCTTGGGTAATCGTCGAGAACGGGGACGAATGGGATGACGATGAAAAGGCACCCCCAACACCAGCACCAGGCGAAATTTTCAAGATTTCCGGAAGCATCATATCTTTTGTCGACCGGCTCGATGATGAACTCACCAAATCTCTCCAGAACATCGATCCACATACCACTGAATACGTAGAACGCTTGGGGGATGAGGCCGCCTTGTACAAAATTATTGTCCGTAGTCAGATGTACTTTGAGCGTCTCTCTGGCAATAAAAAGGCAAGTAGTATCGGCGACAACTTGAACAGGACAGTCATGAGACGCGTTGAGCATTTGTATTACAAGGTCGGTTCATTCCCACACGTTAGCTTACGCTCAAACAATGAATATCTCGAGGAATCTAACAGCCAGTGTAGCCTTTGGCCGTAATCGAAACAATTGAGGAGGCTTCCTACACACTACTCACATCAGAATCCTCGTCTGACGTCCTTCGTTCAGACCTCCGAAAGGAAAACCCAGCTACTATCGTCCAGAGCCTTTGCTCTCACCTATATAAAAACGATTCAACGATATTACGAACCCGTGCCATGCTCTGCCATATTTACCACCTCGCTCTTCGCGAGAATTTTTACAAGTCTCGTGATATGTTCCTAATGTCACACTTGCAAGAAAACATACACAACGCTGATATCACCACTCAAATACTCTACAACCGAACACTGGTTCAAGTCGGTCTCTGTGCATTCAGGAACAGTCTTATATCTGAAGCACAATCTTGTCTCCAAGAAATACTTGGTTCCGGCAGAGTAAAGGAGCATTTAGCCCAGGGAGTCGGGCCACAGAGCCGATACTCTACTATCACACCGGAACAAGAGCGGTTAGAGAAACAGCGACAACTACCCTTCCACATGCATATCAACCTAGAACTTTTGGAGGCAGCATATCTTACATGTTCTATGCTATTAGAGATTCCTGCTATGGCGGCAGCTGGGTCCTCTCCAGATATGAGGAAGAAGGTTATCAGCAAAACATTTCGGCGAATGCTGGAGTTTCACGAGAGAAATGTATTCCCAGGCCCCCCGGAAAATACAAGAGACCATGTCTTCCAAGCTGCGAACGCCCTGGCCGCTGGTGATTGGAAAAAGAGCTGTGATTTGATCCAAGCAATCAAAATCTGGGATCTGCTTCCTAATTCAGAATCCCTCAAACAAATGCTTTCCGTTCGGATACAAGAAGAAGGTCTACGAACATACATCTTCACCTACGCACCCTTTTACGACGTCCTGTCCCTGACAAGGCTCTCGGAGATGTTCGACCTTGAGGAGCGAAAAGTTGCCGCTCTTGTAAGTAAAATGATCGCTCACGATGAAATAGCTGCTGCCCTAGACCAGATCAACAAGACGCTCGTTTTCCGAAAGGGCGTCGAGGTTTCGAGGCTGCAGACTCTCGCCTTAGCGCTTAGCGATAAAGCTAGCGGCCTAATCGAGCTCAACGAGCGTGTCTTTGAACAGAAGGCCCAAAGCGGGGCAGTCGGGGGCCTGCAGGAGAATACTACGAGGCCCGGCGGTGGGGGAAGAGGTGGTAAGCCTCGGGGAGAGTTTTCTGGAAATTCTGGAGGAGGTAACAGAGGAAGGGGTGGCGGCAGAGGCAGGGGTGGTAGAAACGTCCAGTTCGCAGGGGAGCGCTCTACAACCAAATCGTGAAATACTACCTCAAAGCTTGGAATGTTATATTGTTGAAACCCAAATAAGCCTCAGAGGTTTGTTTTCAAAATATGCTGACCGTATGTATGTACTCGATCAAGAGAGCCGAGGCTTTGGCATCATTACTTTTTTCTAATGAATACTTTTTTTTTTTTATATATATATCGACGTCTTGCTTCGAAATGATACTGTGAAGTTGATAATTATTTCTTAACAAGCTACTCGAGGACTTACCTTTTCAAATGAAAGACTTGAGATAAAAGTCCGGTGTCATTCAAAAAATGTTTGGGGGAACCAGCCTGATCCAGCCTAGGCCTCATGTGGCAATAGCCTGGTTGTTTTCTCTTCTGCTCGGCGTCTATCGAATGTAAAAGTCCTAGATAATCAGAGTTCTAGCTGCTCCTAAAAAAAAAATGGCCCCACAGAAGTAATAGGTTTGAACGACCTGGGTAAGCGTACCAGGCTTTGCCAATACATTCTAGTCTCTGCAGGCGAAATTCCAATGCAATAGCTCGCACAGATAAGTTTGGGGGTTTCTGCAAGGAACATGCCTAAGTGTTTTTTTTTTAGCTCAGCCCGAGTGTTTGGTACCGTAAGTAGCGTCTTATCGGCAGACATAACCGATGAAGTGAAGACTTGGAGAGTTAAGGGCGTTTGTTTCACACGTGAGCATATCATTATTGATAGGTTCGCCTAAAACACCAATGCGCATAATAAGAGGTTCCAGAATGGCGGAACAGTTCCAAAAGATATGGAAGGACAGCCTATTTTTTCTTTTCTTTTCTAGTTCTATAGCAGATAGTCTCATCACCTGACAAATAAGATATCCTGTTACTACTTTCCGCCGACAACACCGGAAAAAAAAAAAAAAAAAAAAAAAAAAAAAAAAAAAAGTCTGTTATGAAAAAGAACTTTCTCGCGCCTTTTGATTAATTTGATTGTAAGGTACCTAAGTACGGATAATGTTTTTTCTGTCGATCGCACCTATGTAAATCAGACGTACCAACAGAACTGCCGAAATGCAAAGATGAGGATGGGGGTGTGCGAGGTAGAGACAGGATTGAATAAAACACTGGGGAGGAGAAGCGACAGTGGCAGTGAGAGAACCGAAACAAAATGACACATCGCCCAGTATCGTAAATGATGATGATGAAGATGATGATGTATGTAATAATAAGGAAAGCACAGGGGCAATAGACAAAATGAAAATTGAAAATGAAATAAAATCAAGTAATCATACAGCCACCAAACTCGCCTTAAAAGATGCACACAACCTACCCGCTCTAAGTTTGGGAGATAGGAAATGAAGATCAAGTTAAAAAAAAAAAAAAAAAAGTGAAGGAAAAGGTGAAAGAGAACGAGAAAAACGAGAAGAGGAAAACTGGACAAACTGGAAAGAAGTGAAATGAAATGGCTATGCAAAGGGAGATACAATATTTGCATCACCCGAAGAGCGTCGTATGCTCGTAATATATTACAGCGAAACAGACGTAAAAGAAACCGCCTGTACCAATGCCAAAAGCCCAGCAATTTGCGAAAGAAGGGATGGCGGATGTGTATATCGGCGTCCCACCGTGCCCATCTCAGCCTATTAAATTAGGAAGAGGAGGCCTATAAACACAACTGAAGGACCTGTCGTCATTACCAGTCTCCCGTATATCAAGCTTTTCTCTCAATGACAACCCGGGACCAAATATCATAACATAACTACGTGTGAGTATATGACGCATTTGGCACATCTGGGTCGGCATCGGCATCGGCATCGGGTTCCTCGGCTCCAGGAGGCTGTCTTGGTTGGTATAGGTGATGGCTCGGGGTGTGCCCGTAAGCGCCATGGGGGTATGCGCCATACATGTTGGCGGTAGGAGGGTTGAAACGCTGGAGTTGCTCCAGGCTCCCGGCCGCCTGTTGTGCATAGTGGTGCATACCTGGTTGCATTGGAGGCTGCGAGTATCCAGGGGGTGGGAGTTGACGTTGTTGTGGGACGTTGTTATATTGGCCTGATGCCGTTGGCGTATTGTTGTCCATAGATGACAAGCCGTCTAATTGGCGTTGTTGACGTGCTTGTTCTTCCTCCTGTTTCTTAGCTGCCTCCTCCTCCTTTTTTCTCTGTTTCCATTCCTTCCTAATTTCCTTGAATTCTGGACCGTTTCGAAGCCATGTTAGCAAATTAATGGTTAAATACTGTAGCACGTACGAAGAAAGGAAATCTCGATTACCTTCCGGCGTCCTCTTGACCCCGTGGGATTGCATCGTTACATGGGCGTTGAGATGGTTCAATGTTCCGTAAGCCTTTTCGCAGCCGTTCCAACCGCATTTATACATTCTTTCTATTTCCTCATATCGCCGTCTCGGACGTTTGTGCTGTTGTGCCCCAGGAATCGGGACGAATGAATACACTTGTTGTTGTTGGGCTAACGGGTGCTGTTGGTCTTGAGAAAGACGTTTTCGACGTGACTTATCGGTTATTCGTGGTGTGGCAGTCGTCGGTGATGATTGATTAGAGACCGACGCGGTGGGTGAGGTGTACTGTTGGGGAACGGAAGGATGATATTGACCCCATTCTGGTCGCCAGCCTGTGTTCTGGGGGGGGTATCCAGCTTGCGAGATATCGTGACCTGGTTGGGGTGGATAAGGCGAGTATTGTGAGCCTTGTGTGTATGGGGGACTGGAGGCTGCCATTCTACACAGATCTGTATTCCAGTTTTCCGGGTGAAATGATTGTTAGTTGCTGATAGCACGCCTGAGGTTTAACCAAGGAGAAGGGTTTGGGGGAAAGTCCAGAAAAAGGAAAGAAAGAACAAAAATGGCAAAAAAAAAAAATTTTGTATAAAAAGTACTTGTATGTAATGAAAAAAAAAAAAAAAAAAAAAAAAACACCGGCTAAACCAATCCTTTCCGCGAGTTAATTGAAAAGCAAATATACATATTAAAAATAATAATAGTAGTAGTAGTAAAGGTTAAAGAAAAGGGGGATGAGAATCAAAGTAAAAGATAAAATACCTTCTTTTTTTTCTTTCTATGTGAATGAATGAATGATATCAAACTTCAGTGATATCAAAAAAAAAGTATTGAAATGATTCTTCAGGTAAGAAGGGAAAAGCGAAATAACCGAAGCAAGGCAAATGAGGAAAGGTGAGGGAAACAAACAGTAGAATCCGGTAAATCTTGTCTGGAAAATGGTGTGGGTGATCGGGCGTGGAGGATGTTAGACAATGGGATCTGGGAAGAGGTGTGAGAAGGGTAAGGTCGGAGCAGGAGATGCAAGTAATCGAGGTAGCCCGATCCTCACCGCTAAACGATATAGTAAAATGTTCTCGAAAGTCAAAGAGTAGGAAAGTTCGAGGGAATAGAAAGCTAGGCGGCTTGCTAGGGGGAAAATGGAAGGGAGGAAAAAAAAAAAAAAAGTATGTTGGAATCGGCGGAATCTTTCAAGCCAAGAAGAAAAGCGGACTAAGAAGCTGCATAACAAGAAGCAGATGAGGAGAGGCAAGGAGGAAGCAAGATGTATGTATGTACGTATGATGTATGTAGGTATGTAAGGTAGGTAAGTAAGTAAATAAGTAAGCAGGTACTTAGTTTGATGAGAAGAGCAAAGCGGAGAGAGGAGGTCAAGTCAAGTAAAGTAAGTAAGTACCTAAAAATGAAGCTAAGACTGAACAATTAGCTGCTTTGTGCTCCCACGGTCTGCTCCCTTACAGACACGACCCACGACACGATCCCAGACCATGATTGATACGCACAACAGACGCCCGGACAATGGGAATGCAAGTTGGATGGTAGTATAATGCGCCAGCAGGCAGGCAGGCAATTAAAGCAAGTAAGCGGTAGTCTGTACGTTACCTTGAAAATAGTAATAAAATGGCAAATATCCTGACAGATAGCGTAGGGTTCTGGATGGAAAAGAAGCGAGCGAGCAGTAGCTCGAAGATAAATAATTTAGCACGACTAAAGTGCCGTGCCGACCTCTCCAAAAAAAGACGGATATCGGGTCAGGATTATGTGAATGAAGAGCATTTGCTTTTTTGCCCTCTTTCGAATATTTACTTCTTCCTTTGAGATCCTGGTCGGACCCAGATGCAGACAGACACACGCACGCACGCACACACACAAACACACAGAGAGACATATCTCACATACACATAAGTACTTGAGTACTTTGTATGTATGGACATCTAGACATGGACACATGCTTTACCTATGGTTCTCCAGCATACCCTATAATGCTGCTGGGTGGTTTTGTGTCCATGTCTGTGTCCGTCATATCTTTTTTCTTTTCTTTTTTTTTTCCCCAATCCGGCAAGTTCTTCTCTACTGCGTCGAGCACAGTAGTTGCAACGGAAATAATATATATATGTAGGTAAATATATACCTACGTCTGGGGCATCGTCACGATAGAACCCCTACATGCTACTACGTAGGTAAGCTTTTACATATTCACCCCCGGTTCCCACCATACTATATACTTACTTAAGTACTTACTGACATAACTCTACTTTTGTTTAAAAAAAAAAAATTTAAAAAAAAAATCTAAAAAATTTTTGCTTTTCCCTTCTCGCTATCGCAAGCGGATAACAATCACCCAAGCGCTCCAGCTCTTCCGCATCAAACTACAACTATGTCTATGTCAGTCTATAAGTAGATACTTAGGTAAGTCGGTATGCACTATAAAAAATCTCAAGAATACTTAAGTACAGCAAGTAATTAAGGTAAGTGGGTACTTGCATACTATGTAAGTAAGGCAAGTAATTACATGCTTAATTGACCGACAAACCTTTTCGGGGGGGGGGTGTTTCCACTCCTTCAGCCATCCCTGTGGAGGAATCCGGTCAATACAAATTCACAAAAAGCAGAGCGAGTCCGGAGATATCCTCAGTGAGATCCGGACTTGGGAAATGACCCGAAAAACAAGAAAGAGGCCGCATTTATCTCTCCTCTCCTGTCTTCTCTACACGTGAGCACCAATTGCTTCCACATTTTTTTTTCTTCATTCAGAGCCACACACGTAAACACGCACATGGGTTGAAGGGTGATTATAAGCAGCTGCTGAATTCCTCCAGCCATCTGTTTTGAATCAACGTTGCCACTGATATCTGTATCCGGCCTTGGCCACGATATGAGTATTTTCTTCTTCGTCTCTCGTTACCAGTCCACTGATCGCTCGCTGCCATTGGACCGAAGTCTGCGCTAGTGCGTTGTCGGAACTGCTCGAATTGCATGGCAAGACTGACGGCCGTGAAAGTATGGAACATGGAGCTGCAGACATCCTCGAGCCAATTCAATCCCATTCTCTCAAACCTTGGCAGTTGGCTCTCGGAGTCCTCCAGCTCCCTAAACCAACATTAGGCCTCCTTCGTTGGTAAAATCAATCCCAATGACGCTGATGCTCTTGGAAGGTCAAAGTGCCGGCTCCTCTCCCTTATCTACCGATTCTTCAAAAGTACGGAGTACCTGTCTTAGTAAATATTCTGAGGAATTCAGGATTTGTTTGCATGTGGCCACCTTTTTCCTTCGCTTTCTTCGGTCACCGGAACCGGCAAAGTGCCCAGGGCTCTTCAATCAGCCAGCTAAGCACTTATTAGCTATTCCCGGAAGATATCGAGGCTAAGTGGCGAGCTGAGCTCTTCCCGTTTCTGTTCTTCATCGCCCCACTGTGAACTCTCTGCAACTCTGAACTTCCACATCCACCTCCACCTACATGTGTACTTACTTTGCGATTGTTTTGCATTTGCATTGACCAATTCCCACACATTCTGAGGCAAATCTCCACGTCTGCTTGGTCATTCATTTTTTTTTTTTTTTTTTTTTTTGTCCCGCCATAGTGCAGTTACCTCATCGGTATAATAAAATAAAAATAAAAATATGCAAGGTAAATTTGTTTATGTATTGTATGTCAGAGGTTAGAAGGGGAGGTATACATGTGGGTAAAGAAGTAGCTGGTATTCATTCACCAGACTCCACTATCCCGAGGCTAGAACTTTGTGGCCAGAACATTCGAATCTCCGTGAAACCATCCGAGTTTACCAAGACGTCTTGCCTCGGATTTAATACCTTCGCGCACTCGAGCTCGAGTATTCTATAGCTCTACGTGTGCGTATATTGATCTCATCGTCACCTTCGTTGCCATCACCATTTGAGAGACCCAAAGCTTTTCCAGTCGTTGGTTCTGGGTTTTGACTAAGTTCCAAACAAGTCGCAACTGGAAAATGTGCATTCTGCTTTGGACAACCGCATGTGCCAATAAGGGTTACCCTTTGATACTTCTCTCCAATCGAGACGTGTGTATCTCCATATCCCAAGTTTATTTACTGCCACTTCCTGACTTGTAAATTTTTTAATTTTTAATTTTTTTTGGGTTTTACTCTAGGAGTTCTTGCAGCGCCCTACCCAGACCGCCGGCCCTTGGGATAAGGATACATATGGAGGGCGAGACCTAGCCCGCCCCGAGAACGGTAAGACTGAGCCCTCAAATTAACCCAATTTTCAAGAGCTTACACTTTTAGATGCCATCAGGTACCTGGCTCGGGATCACCCGATGTGGTCGGTTCGCTGGACTTACCAATATTCGAGAGACAACCTCGATTGCGGCCGAGGGAACCGCTAGCAGAGGGGCCGTTGTTTCGTCTTTTCTAACCTCTTCGGACAGCACTTGCTACTCATGGACGGGATTGGGGACTCAGGACTCCGATCCTAGTCTAGATATCGATCAAGTTGGAGGTTTCTCAATGCTATGTGGTCAATTCTCTCGGGATCATCAAAACCGTGTCCAGATTGATAGCTTTGGGGTCATTTCCAATCGGGCGGAGGGGCAAATACACGGAAAGAAGCACGATATCATAGACCCCACGGAACCGGGGACGTATGGACTCAGTAACTCCGCTTTCACAAACCCATGGCCTAAGGTGCTCAATGGTAAACGGCTTCTTGACGAGCTCGTCGAAGATATACAAAATGATAGGCTCACCGATCGCGAGATATCACAGAAAGGTATCGAAATTCTCACATCCGATTCGGTGAGTGAGGACGAAGCTTGGAAGGATAGGAACAACAGATTGGAGCTTTTAAAACAATCAGTTTTCATACCCATGTTCGAGACCCGCAACTTGATCGGGTCCAGCGAGACAAGAACTACCACAGGGCAAGATCAAGACCAAGCGCTGTCAGGACTCTATAACCTCTATGGAACCCAGAAACAAACCGTTATCATCGTTCATGAGTCAGGTGCCGTGAGATACACGGAAAAAACACTCTACGATTGGCTTCAAGGGACCACCGATGCGGCCAATGACACAGTAGATATTATTTTTGATCTTGATCTTTGAGCACAGCTCAAATTTTCTGTGCGTATGTACAAATCTTAAAGATGGAATGGTACCACAAGCAAACCGGTTTTGAGGAAGCTAGGTGCATTGTAGGAGAAAACACAACCTTCCTGCGCCATGTAAAAAGCTCTCAGCCTCAAGCTCAGGGACCCGTGAACCCCAGATTTCAGGGTCCTACATACACGTGTGCATAGTGCTAAAATGGAGACCGATTTAGCAAGTAAAACGCAGTCTTAAGCATATGATCGGGTAAGATTTCTCAGATACCAATCCACGAGCTTCCGCCCGACCTTGGCTTCCGAAATGTGTATCAGATCCTATATTGATTATTTGTCAATAACTATCTTGAGAGCTCGAATAGAGAAGGATATCACCTTTTGAAGGGCATAATCAAGATCGGATGTATTGATAACCTCCCCACTCAGTAGCCCACCCTCTGTCCATTTGCACTGCCGAGACTTTTGTTTAAAAATCAGGAGTTTGGTGCGTAGATCATCCGGGTCGGTTTCCAGGAAAGAGGCAAGTTTGTGGAGATCCATGCTAGTATAGAGCTTCAGATAGCTCCGGAGAATGGGAGCCATCATGTTATTCTTAACATCAAACATAAAAACTTGTAGATGATGCTGCATAGGGTCGATGTTGTTTGCCGGATTGTCGAAGTCTGGGGGTATGGGCGATATGAATTTCGGTGCAGACGCCTGGAAAAGTTCCTCGAAGACAGCGAGACTCTCTTCTCCACCACGTTGAAGCTTTTGGAATTGATCGGCATATTTTTCGCGTAGTGTCGAATGAATAGTGTCATCGAGACGAGTAGGGCAGAGTGCCACGCAAATAGCCAGCAAGGCATACATTTGGTCCATGGTTTTCGAGATCTAAGACATAGGTCAGCGTGTCTGTTAACCAAAATATTGGGTCAAACCGAGAACTTACCGAGTCAAACTGCCCACCCTTGTTATGCAAGTTTTTTGTGCGCGTTACGTAGAGTAGAATATGGGAGAAAGCCTTAATGGCGTCAGAGTATCTTCCCATCATCATATAGCAAAAGCCGACATAATAATATGTAGTGAAATGGGCACCCATCACCCTGGCGAACACAGCTTTCTTGTTGAGTTCTATATCATCAAGAGTCTTAAGGGCGAGGGTAAAGTCGCCCAATAGACAGTGGACTCTTAGCAGCCCAATAATACTGAAATAGCCTAACATGCGATAGAGAGGACGGGAGCCATATTCTCCTGCAACAGTGCTATTTAACATGTTTCAGCTTGAGTCTCTCAAAGAACGGAAGGGCTATTCTCACTTTGGGTCTTCCCCCCGCTTGATAGCCGCGAGTTGTTCGTTCATTTGGGATCGCTGGATCAAGGAATATAGTATCTGTTAAAATACAGGGGTAATTAGCATAAGCCCAATGTTAAAGGAACGGTGATATTACATTTAGGACACTATAGCACCCCCAGATTTGTTGGTTCTCTCGGAGTGATGCTATTTCTTCTTGGTTTTGCCCTTTCTTGGCCAGCCGGTTCCGATAGGCACAGAAGGTGTTGAATTGGTAGATGAATTCATCGATAACATCCCAGGCCCAGTAGTACTATGAGGAGTTAGCTAAATGTGCGATCAGGAGCAAAAACCTCCCCTCCATGGTTGTCATAGCTGCGAATTGCGGCACGTACTGTGGGAAGGTCAAGTTCCACCGGGCCGTTAGAGTTCAGAATGTAGTGAAACAAACTGCAGTAATTGTCGTATGATGCGTACCGTGCCTCGAGTGAGGCTTGGTATTCGAGTGGGGTCGCGGCGGCTTGTAACCTGCTCTGGAGGTCATCCTCCCGGGATTGTAGAGTTTGAAGTGTTTGCGATGGGTCTTCATCATCGTTTTGGATTGCCTCAACAATTGAGGCAGCTAGGATGCCTTCGTCATCGAAATCGTCGTCTTCGTGGGTACCATTCTGGTACTGAGTCTGTCCCGCAAGCATGCTCATCGTATGCGACTATGAGGGAGAGTTACTAGTTATTGGTGAACAGTCATGCAAGTACCGTTATGGAATCTGCGATCCTCGGTCCTTGTCCAATGGGACTATAGTGTCCAGAGTTGAGAGCTCGATAAGAGTGCTGCAAAGAATGGGAAAATGAGAGTTCCCTATGTGCTTGGTGGTGTTGTGGTTGTTGTGGGATAGGTATTTGGTTGAAAAAAATACCCAGGTCAGAAAAAAGAAAATAGGGAATGGGAAGGATAGCCCTGTAGGTCACGTGAGCGTCGACTCCAAACAGAAATGTTCGATTTGTAACGTCCAACAACACGTAACAACATCAATTACCAATTCCACCATCTTCAATGCCCAACGAATACTAATTCAAACCACGCCCTCGCCAAAATGCTATCTAAAGACGGTTCCAGGGATGACGACGAGTGGTAGGTCCCTAAAGGAGGAAAAAAAAAAACAGCAGTTCTTTCATTGCATTTTAAATCTCTTAACAATAGCTGACATCTGCCATACACCTTACATAGGGACGTACGGATACGGAAAACGGGCTGTGCAGGTGAGCCAAGTAGCTAGTAGGATCTTTGAATTCTTTGAACACGTGCTGACTTTTGAAATAGGAGAAAACGAGAGCCTTCAGATGTGTTTCGACAAGACTAAGGATTGGCGTGCCTGTCGGAAACAAGTGAGCAGATAATATTCCCAATCCACATCGATTACGTCCCATGTATTGATTGATTATCAAAATAGCTACAAGAGTTTAAGGACTGCTGGCGAAGACATAAGAACAACGAGACAGACGTAGATACGAAACGGGTAGGCTGATAAACTTCCACGAAATCAGATGGATGCGCCCGTTGCAAAAAAACAAAAGAGGATGAAGGAGGTTTGGTTTCCACTCGGCGAAGAAAGTTCAGATACTCCGTTGGATCCAAACATCTCTTCCGGCCAATGCCCCAGTCACTAGAAACAAGAATCGATTGTAAGATGTATAGATGGTAATTATTGATTCCTCAATTAATCGCCCGCTCTTCCGCCTAGAAGTCTTAGTTCTTCATTGCCACTGTGTTTGATTATTAAACAAACCATCTTCCAGGGTCCGGTCCTCAAGAGTCCTAATAAAGTCTCTCTGGCTTCTCTGCCCCCCTTGTCCTGCCTGGCTTCGTCTTCTTGATTTGCCGCTTGCTGCTTCCCCGTCCGATGGGGGGGGATAATAAGCAGGACTAGGCTGTAGCCGTATAGGCTGGTTGGGATCTAACAGCATTGCATGGCGTGAAAGCTGGGGCGGTATGCCACTGTCATTTTGTCCTATGGTAGAAGCACGCTGGCGCCCGGCTCGGGTAGTAGCAGTCTGGTATAGGCTTGGGGGCTGTTGCTGCACATGATAAGCACCCCCAAGTGATTGTTGGTTTGATTGATGCTGTGCTGTCGGCGGAACATTATATCCTCCGTGGTTTGTACTGTAGGGTGGAGGCGGATTGACAACCTGTTGTTGAAATTGCTGGCCACCATTGGCACCGTAATTGGGGCCACTATAGGTAGGAGGTTGGGCCTGTGTAGGATGAGCTGTCGGGTTAATGTATCCGCCAGCAGAGGGATTTTGGTAGTTAGCAGCTAGCTGCTGAGGTACCCCGCTTGTATTAGGTTTATTCTTCAAGGTTTGGTCAGGGTTGTTGCTAATGTGCTGCGATGAGATAGTCTGGGAGGTGCCCGTTTGATTTGTATTCGATGCCATTGGTGGATGTGGCGATTTTGGCAATCCACCGGCCGGCGATGACTTCAAATTCATAGGCGGCACGAATGGCCCGGTAAACTTTTGTTGAGTTATGAAAGGGTGGAGTTTTGCTTGTTGGGGAGACCATCTTTCTAATGGGTTTATATTCAGTAACCCTCGAACAAAGTCAATGAAGGCCACCCGATTGTTCATTTCTAGAGACGCATTAGCAAGAATTTCACATAACCACACATAGTGGTGGAATTAAAGCGGTGACCGTTACCTCTTTCTATCTCTGCTGGCTTCATGTTTTTGCGAGGCATTGCATACTGATTTATGATGTCAGGAAGAGTGGTCGCCTGGAAATATCGCTTGCTGGGCTGTTCTTTTGTGCCGTGTTCACGTGAATATGTTTCCATACTCTTCAGTCGATAAGTCTTTCTCCCAAACTCGTCGGTGACTTTCTCGAAAAATTCGCCCGACTGCTTCCCCATTTCCAACATCCAGGTTGGTGGAAGCCCCAGCATCTCGACAATCCGAGCAACTTGGTTGTATTCGGAACTGCCGGGGAACAGAGGGAGTCCAAGGAACAGCTCCACCACAATACATCCGAGAGACCACATATCGATAGCGGAGGAATAACTATTGTTGTAAAGGCATCTTTGGTGAGAAAAAAAACCTTAGGAGGGAGCTGGAATATCACATACGGCAACAGGAGTAAGACTTCTGGGGACCGGTAAAATCGGGACTGAATATATGTGTAGACAGTCTGTCTCTCGTCACAAGCAGATCCAAAATCAATCACCTTTATAATGGGGCTTTCGAGGCTGTATAAAATCACCCAACGTTAGTGGCTGCATAAAATGCGGGGGGGCATGACTTAAACTTTCTTTTTGAGAAGGATATTCTCGGGCTTGAGGTCGCAATGTATCAATTTGGCCTTGTTTAGCAGTGTTAGGGCGTTTAGGAGCTGCTGAGCAAACACCCGAACGAGTGTAGTACTCAATCCTCGGAATTGGTTCTGTTTGATGAGTTCGTAAAGGTTGACGCTGAGAAGTTCGAAGACCAGGCAGAGGTGCTGCCGGTGTATGAATGTATCCTTGAGTCGGAGTATATGATGCTCGTCGTTTTTATCAAGCTTACTGTTCAACTGTGCCTCGCATGTGGCGTTAGAAGAGTGTATTGGTATGACTAAGAGAGGGACTAGTATTTACTGACCAAATCTAACACGGAAACTTCCATCATACTCTGATTAAAATATGCCGTGCGATTTTTGACGACTTTGACGGCTACAACCTCTTGGGTTCTTAAATTTTGACATTTGACTACCTGGCCGAATGTACCTTGCCCTAGGACATCAAGAATGAGGTAGCGATTCCTACATTGCTCGTTAGCTCCCGAAGATCTGTTTAGGTACATAAATGCTTACTTGTGACCCGCCTCCTCGGAGCCAAGTATGTCATTGACATATAATATGTAATCGCTATCTTCATTATCATACCCATCATTCTTAACGCCTTTGCTGGGCTTTGTTAACACCCGTCTAGGGTTTCGCGATGATTCGTATTTGAAATTTGGGTTGCAGATCCTATATGTCGCCGGCAAGTAACAGGTAAGGGCTTGGACTGGCTGTATAATAGTCAGAGTTGGATAACAATAAAGAACATAATGGCTCTGAAGGCTTAGTTACACTTATGAAACCGCCTTCGGGATGCGCTCTTCTGTATGCTGGTTGGGTATTTGTGTGACCGACGATGTCCTTTGGTTGGGTGGTCCGAACAAAACTGTGTACGATTTCTGTTTTGGGCAGAGGGTAGGAAGAGCTTGGGGCTGTAGCACCACCGGACCGTGGCATCTGGGTTCCAGGTATGTGCATCATGGTAGGCGGTAGAGGTCGAGAGTCCGAGTCGATGTTAGGCTGTGAAATCTGCGAGGAAATGTGGGAAAGAGGAACTATATTGCCTTGGTGGGATGGGCCCTGAGGGGAGATAGTGCTCTGGACTCCGTGTTGTAGAGGTGATGCAACGTACTGGGACGATGAAGATGCGCTCAAAGCCGCCTGCGGTGGGAGCGCGTATGACTGTGCTGGTGCAGTGAACTGCTGTTTCTGGGCGGGTGAGTTGCGAGATGGTTGCTGTTGTTGTTGTTGTTGCTGCTGCTGCTGTTGCTGTTGTTGTTGTTGTTGATGTTGTTGTTGGAAATGAGGGTTCCCAAGAAGGCCTGAAGGGTTTGAAGCCATGTTGGTGGTGATACTAAGTAGATAGGATGTCAATTGGGGGAGGGGTTCGGTTGGTAACCAAGTAGAGAACTGGGCGGGCTTTTGTCGCGACGACGACGACAAGACTTCGTTGCTTAAGTTTTGATTGTCAAGTCAAATCAAGTCAAGCCAGGCCAGGCCGAGGAAAGGAAACCGAATTGATATTTCATATGTGGACGTAAGTACTTAATGAGTAGGTACCCAAGTAAGTAGTACTAGGTACCGTATAGCTGTCAAAAATAAAATGCTTAATACTTACCTCTTCGCTAAGTACTTAGTTATAATTACTCAAGTCAAAGGTGGCGGGGGTGTTTGGTAGTAGTTAGAGTGGGGTTTTGCATTTGCAGCTTACATTTGCACAATCACAATTTAACTAATCCACACATCTTACCTCTTGAGACTTACTTCTTAGGCTACCCGGGTAGGCAATTATAATTCCCTACCTGGTGGCTACAACTATCAGATTTGAATTCCCAGACTCCAACAATGCATAGGTACTTACCCATATTGACTTATAAAGTAATAATATATAAGCACTTATCAGCTAACACCGCCCCGCTGCCAATGATAATTGCCTACCCGAAATGAATGTACTTGTGTACTCGGGCACGTCCACCTGACCACTCCCCAAATACCGAGCCATTCATTAATATCGCCATTCCTTTCATAATTTCTTAGGCCCTGGAACTTCCGCCGAGTCTGTCAGACAATGCATCGACACTCTGCGACGTTTACTAACTCCCCACTACGCCATCGCGCCTATCGGTGCTGAGGCTATTGTCAAAGAGCCTTGGCCATCGACTTGCGCCTTGCTTTGCCTACCCGGTGGCGCCGATCTGGGATATTGCAAGACACTCAATGGAACGGGGACTCGAATCCTCAAACAGTATGTCCGCCGTGGGGGCAAGTATCTTGGTATTTGTGCCGGAGCCTATTTCGCCTCTACGGATATCGAGTTTGAAAAGGGCGACCTATCTCTAGAGGTAACGGGAACAAGAGAGCTTGGGTTTTTCCCCGGCCTCTGTCGGGGGGCAGCATTCAAAGGGTTCAAATACAATAGCGAAGCCGGAGCCCGCTTCTGCCGACTGGATATAACTAGTAAACTCTCGGATATAGGTGCACCGGATAGTTTTAAGAGCTACTACAATGGAGGAGGCGTTTTCATCGATGCTGACCGCTTTATGGACCAAGGAATCGACGTCCTAGCCCGGTATCGAGATAGACTCGACATTGGCGAGGAGGGGGGAAACGCCGCGGCTGTGGGATGCCGTATTGGTGCCGGATACGCCGTATTGGTTGGAGCCCATCCAGAGTAGGTTCGAAATTCAATTATACTCCTGAAATCGCGACCCGTCTTACTAGTGTATAGGTTTGTCACAGGGGCCCCAGAACGATTATCCATGGTGCAAGGGGGCGAGAATGGCCTCGCGGGAGAGTGGGAATTGAACGAAGAGCAGCGGTTGATGTTCATGTCTGCACTATTGAAACACCTTGGGCTCAAAAGCAATAACAGCACGAAGCTGACGTCACCCCCTCTGTCCGATCTCCACCTTTCAGGATTGAATCCCGGGGAAGTTACAGGCCTCCTAAGGATTTTGAGGGACCTGAGAAGCCCCGGGGAAGATGAAGCTACTTTTGTAACTATCGAAGCGGAAACGACCACATTCCTATTCGGAGGGCAATGCATTGCACCGCCAAAATCGGTCACCGAAAACTCCGCAGGTGACGATTCTACTACTATCTATATAAAAACGTATGAGAACGACCCTCCCCCCGATGAAAAAACGCCATACTTTAGCATCCTGACCTACATCCAACATTTACGCAATTACCGAGATCAATCAAGAAAGACACTCAGTTACGGGTCGCCCCTCCTTTACGGCGAGCTTATGACGAGCACAAACTCCATCATTGACAAGTAGCCACCTCCTTCTGTGTGTTTGTGGTAATGCTTGTCAGTAACCATTTCTGCCAGAAACTTTAAACTCCTCCAGAAACTGCCATCCGGATTCACAGTGGTTGCAACAAAACAAACAGCAGCTCGGGGACGTGGCTCTAACCCGTGGATCTCGCCTCTAGGAGGACTCGTTTTTTCAGTTGTCGTGCGGCACAATATCAAGCACGCCATAAAGGCACCGGCTGTTTTCATTCAATACTTGGTTGCCCTATCCGTTGTAAAATCGATAAAATCATACGATAAAGGCTACGATAAGATGCCCGTCTACATAAAATGGCCAAACGACATTTGTAAGTCATCCCTCTCCCCTAAGGCGGACGGGTTTTGAGACGGGAAACGAGTTGTAGATGTCAAGGCCACAAGGAATACGTTAGACAAATCAGATAACAGGGATGATTTTTTCAAAATCGGTGGTGTTTTGGTAAATGCGAATTTTGCCGGGGATGAATTTCTGTTGGTTATAGGTAAAACTAGGGCCCCAGTTTCGGAAAAATAAAATAGAGAAAATGTTACTAACGACGTGGCTTCTGAAGGATGCGGTATAAATGTTACAAATGCCGTGCCCACGACTTCACTGAAGATACTTGCAGAATCGATAGATCCGCCACTGCCTGCGTATGAGCATGAGAAGCTCCTAGCAAAGATAATGGTCACTTTTGAGCTCCATTACGCAAGGTTCCTCGACGAGGGGTTCCAGGCCTTTGAACAAGAGTACTATCAACACTGGCTCCATGGGTAGGCCCTCCTAAAACACGAAGGAATCTCTGACAATTTTCTCTAACACCGGCTGGGATAGCAATCAAGTCGTGAATATCGAAGATAGCAGCAATCCCAGGGCACGTATCCAAGGGATATCCATGGACGATGGGATGCTTGTGGTTTCGGAGCTTGACGAGCACGACATGCGTACAGGAAAGGAATTCAAACTACAGGCAGATGGAAACAGTTTCGACTTTTTTAACGGGCTCCTTCGAAAAAAAAAATAATTAATATAGTGATTCCAAAGTGCAAATAACAGATTTCACAACAAGAATTAGACAATGTACAATCACGTTTCTATACTTTTTGTGGTCCACAATCTGATACCATTTTGTCCTTCCTCACCCAGATATCGGTTGAATTCCAAGTCGTAACGCCATCATAAAAAAGATTTTCATAATTAAATCCCCGCGTGTAAATCAAGGAAGAAAGGTAAAGAATAACCCAAACGACAACGAGAAAAGAGTGCTAAAGAGCACAAGCATACGGATCGCGACAGCATCGAGAGCAGCAGCGGAGGACGTGTCACAAGTTGGACATTCGAAATCTAGTTGATGGGAGTTATGAGCTACATATCTCAGGCATTTAATTTTGGTTAGACTTACCAGCAAGTGGTGTGTATGCTTTAGGAGTGTACATCCCAAATTTGAATCCATTAAATGGTGCTAGATTCCCAGCGACGGGGACGGCGGTGATTGCCGACTTCTCGTCATAAATTAGTAGTGTGTATGTTCCCCTAAGGATAAATATATAAAAAGTTAGCAAATTCACTAACAGCTTAGTGTTCATATGGGCAAGAAATGTTACATTGCGAGAGGAGGTTGGCCGTTTTGTGGTTGGAATGAACCAGTATCCCAAATTACTGATGGTTTCGCAATCGATAGATTTTGTGCAATCGTGTATGTCTGGCTATTCCCGGAACAAAAGGCTTCAACATTTACTGCAGACGGACTTATGATCAAACTCGTGTAATTCCAGCCAAATGTGATTTTCTGACCAATTTTATAATACTGAGACCCACTGGTAGTTATCGGTGTCTGAATGGCCACACCTCCAGGAGGTAATCTTGGGTCGACGAAGGTCGCCTTGGCTCTGGTCGTGGGTGATGATGATGCACCACTCCTTCCGGTACTTCGACTAGCGGGCGTGTCGGAATCCGTAGTCCTTGCCGGAGATGTTGTCCTCTCCGGGACAGATGCTGACGAGGCTGGTGCCGGTTCTGATGTTTCTGATATTCCCAGAGATACACTAGGTTAACTACTGTCATAAACCACGAGATGGCTTCTTAAGAACAAGAATATTTACCACGGGCTTGTCGCCGATAGTTTGGACCAGCATCAAGGGCCGACCCAAGAACATACGGAGATATGTTCAACAAAAAAAAGGACGATAAGACGAAAGACTTTAGAAGATGCATTTTTCGAGTAATCTTCTTGAAAACCCACTGAAGAAAATAAGATGTTTGAGCCTTGCAACAATTTAGCGAGTTTCGTTGGAAGTGATGTATGGGACACGCCCTCCAGTAAAACTAGGTTATGGTTGTAGGGACAGCTGTGTTTTGTGTCGAGAGCTGTGCCGATGAGGGAACGAACGTCGAGAAAAGGAGAAGCGATGCAATCCAACAAAGATATTATTAAAACGAAACTAATAAAGTAAATTAAACAAAATCTGGAGCGGGTATGCAGGTAAGGCAGAAGAAAGTAAGTAAGAAAAGAAGAACGAAGAAAATGCTATTGAACGAGAGTTTAAGATGATCGAAGAGAAGCAAGAATGCTTGAAGAATGAAAGGGGGGTGTTGATGGGAGAGTTGGCTGAAGGAGAAGGCAATGAAATTAAAATGAAAAAGAAGTTACATCGAGCTGCTGCTAATTTAGGATGACCAGGCTTGCCAAGAAACCCCTGCCCCTGTCCCTGGTTCGCTTCCCGTAGTCACGTGGTTTGTATCATATCATTCGCTACCGCTATCATTACCACTGTTGTTACCACTACTGCTGCTGTTACTACCATCACTACTAAATGCCGTTCTTAATCGCTTTGACTCCCTCGCTGTCTCTTCCAGCATCGATCGCTTCTTGTGAGCTGCAGGCACCTCAAGCTGACCACTTCCTTCCGTATTAATTGTCGCCTTGCTCATAGCTTCTCGTAGAACTCGCTCATTTTCAAAAAACTCACGATCTCTTTCAAAATCGGAATCATCATCTGAAGAGCCAATATATAATCCACTTTTGATCCCCTGCCTTCTTTCCATTTCCTTGAGCTTCCGTTCCTGGCGTCGGCGACGTGCCTCGTTTTCATCTATGGCCTTCTTTTTCTTCGATCCCATCCCCAGCCCTTTCGTACTTCGAGACTTTCTATCTTTGAGATTGTCTGGAAATTCGAAGTCGAATTCATCGCCCAGGGAATCTGTATCGTATTCTTCAGTCGGATCTGAAGGTTTAATTCCAAGTTTGTTCCGTTTGATTGTAAAACAGTCTTCGAGTGCCCTCCCGTCCTCGAATCCTGATATCGGCGACTTCCTATACTGCAAAAATGCCGTAATATTTTCTTGAATCGTCTGAGAGGAAACTGTATTGGGTAACAGATAGCAGAATTCCCCAGAGCCTAAGAATTATTCCTCGAGTTAGACTGTTTGGGATCCCAGCGCCCGGGGTTCAGGGAGTTTCCGAGATCTTACGGGTTCCTTCTGGTTCAAAATCGAGAACCTTCATCAAAAGTTGCAATTTGTTGCTTGAAAAGTGCACTTGGGCATGGCTGTCGCCCTCAAACTCAATAACTACATACGACCACCCATATCCATCAGCAACGAAACTAGTTTATCCTTAAAGGATGTATATCTCACCAATCGGATGAAGCTTTCCCAGGAAGTCGGAGCCTTCGTCAGGATGCGCTGGCGAAGATCTTATCTCCTCCCTCCCACGTTCCTCAACAGCCTGGTATAATACCCTCTCAACCCAATCGAACTGTTTACTGTAAGCATCATCCTGCGCGACAAGCGAAACAGCAACAGCTATTCGCTTTTCTTTGTCCAAACTCTCTTCGATCTCGATTGCAGGCGGAGGCCTAATAACCGTGTCAGTCAGCAGGGTAAATTCCTAGGCGTCTATCACTCACCTTGACTCTCGGGTGCGGCGGCCCCTATCCTCCCCATGTTCGATAAAGTAGCCAATCTTCGGGGATTTTTGAAACAGTATCTATGAGGATCCATCAGTTGCGGTTTCGATGACTAGCCCTTTATGGGCGTCACTTACTTCTACGAATAACACCGGATATTCTTTGAGTTTACGGACGAGTTGTTTACTGAAGAACCGAACAAATCCAGCAACCTCCGCATAGTCTTGTGAACCTCTGGTGTCTCTAGCTACAGCCTGAAGCAGGTATATTGCCTTAAGATGGAAAAGCCCCACAGTGACTCCTCTTTTCACGAAAATACGGTGAAGGAAGCCAATGCATCGTTTTATTTGTGACGAATTGAGCTCCCTGTAGTAGCCGAGAAAATCCAAAAAAGGTTCAATCGAGGATGGAGAGAGAAATTTACTCTCGTATTGCTGGAAATCGAACGACTTTTCGGTTTTCTGGCTGCCAGGCGTCTTGGTATCTGATTCCGAGCCACTAAATGGGTCGATGTTGCTAGAACGCGACTTCGACGCCCGCTTGGATTTGACAACTAGGCCGGTATTGCTTTTGGAGTACCTTTCTAGACACCGAAGGTATACATGGGTCATCTCTGTTAAAGTATCGAGATACCTATGATAGCCGTAAGCACATATCAATCCAAAGCCCTGTAGAATTACCATACTCTACGGTTTGCTTACGCCCGGAGCGTAGAACAGCAATCATCAAGTCGTGTAACGTCTCTTCATAGAATAATCGGTTGAATATGTTTTCAGCAAGAGATTCTTCGTCATGATCTTGAGAATGAATCATATCGGAAACCACTAGTAGCTAGTTTTTCATTCGCATCGATTTAAGTATACCTCCACATCTCTTTCGGTGGAATTTCAAACTTACAGCTTGCGTAAAATAGCGACAACCAGATTGTACATAATCCCACGACTAGGGTTTGATGCTGTAAGCACAATTTCCATGACGTCGAAGCAATACGGATACGGACACACCTTTGACTCCAAGCCTTCCCGAATGTGTCGAAACAAAACGATGAATGTTTCTGGTTGAAGCAGCGTCGAGAATTCTCTCAATTTCAGTATTCTCGAGTCTACTAATACGACTCCATTCTGTTTCAAAGCCCGCCCAAATTCCATCAGGGAACCGCCGACAAAAAAGAGCTGAGCAATATGAGTGTTCCCAAGGATTCTTTCCGAATCCCTCTCGATGGCTTTTCTAACACTCTGGAAGAGGCCTCCTCGATAGTCAGCCAAACAAATACGACCTGCTAGGTTGTAAATCGGAGCAAATTACGAACAGCTGAAGCCAGAGACCAGAACCTGGCCAAGAAACCGACACAACTTATCCTGGGCAGACGAACTCAGGTGCACCCGCGCCCCGAACTAAATACAAATGTGAGAATACAGACCAAGTAGGAATGGTCACCAAAGCGTAAACGTACCATAGTATGTTTCTTGCTCCCGTTCTGCTGCGGCCTTCGCCATTTTTTCGCAGCATCCAACTTTTGTAACCCTGTGCTTTCATCTACCAAGGCCCCGTGGCCGGTGACAACTTTCTTTTGGCCATCCTAGCTCTTCGTTAGGGAGTTTAGTTGAAATTTCCTTGAAACTACACTAGCTTACTTCTTTTTTCAGTGCCACGGTCGTGCCAAATCTCGTGTGCCTAGATTGTGCTTTTAATCCCACCGGTGGCCTTTCGCTTTTCAGAATGTATGCTAAAGGGTCCAAGGGCTTCGTTCCCCCAGACCCAGGTGCCGGGGTTGCCAATTGTCGCATATCAACTCCAAGAAGTAAGTAGAATAGAATCTCAACCACAATTACATCTTGCTGCTGGAAGAGCTCTGGTACACCCGATATTATCGAAAGAAGGATATTAAAAACCCCCTGGCAGTCAAGCGATCCTACTGTCGAGCTTTTAGAAATGTCGTCCCAAACGTTGTCATTTTCAACTTCCAGTTCTTCAATCTGTAACAGATTTCTGATCAAATAGAGAACTAATTGGATGATACCCTCGTCACGAGGAGTTCGCTCCGACAAAACCACTGCCATCGGGGGGAGGGCATTGACACAGCAAGCTTTCAATATACACCCCGATTGGTGCGTCAGGATATTTTTCTTATAGTATGCTTGAGATCGTTGTAAAACCGCCAGATGCCGATGGTGATTGACAGTCATTGATAGCTCTGTCTTATTAAGAGGCCAGGTAAGCGGCACAAGAAGTTCAACTACCACGAAGAGGTATGGGTTAGACACGACTCCCAAGGTAAAACGAATACGGCCGGAACACTCACCACAAGCAAGACCGATTTTGTTTGGTTGGTTTAACGTGGGAATACCCTTAGCCGAGGAATGGGCAAGTATCTCCATAAGGTCAACGACAAGGTTAGCTTCAGAGAGACACCGCGCAACATCAAGCCGATCGAGTTTTTCATCATAGCCTTTCAGCCAGCGCTTGATATCACGAAGGCACCCAAGCACATCATCGCCAAGAATGTAGATATTAGGGTCGTCTGGTGATGGTCCACCAACCTATATAGTTAAGGTTGTGAGATCATCCAATTTCATGCGGAAAGTTATGTAACCCACTTACAGCTGAAACGAGGCTATAGATGTGGGCACGAAGTATCGGGTCGACACCGTCAGTATTAGCCCTTTGGGAATGTGGCTCGGTAATATCCATATCCGTTTGATAGTGTTGGGGCTTGGGAAGCCGTTTGGTGTTTATGGATAAGTCTAGTACGCGCGCTGCGACATCGTTAATGGCGACGAAAATAACTAGCCTGTAATTGGTGGCAACTCAAAGCAACATGCGCAGTATTAGTATCAGCACATGATTGTAATGTAATCTCCCACAAGAAGAATCTTCAAACCCTTATTTTATTTCTTTATAGATTATAATAAACACAAATTCTAAATATACATCAGCAAAAACGCAAGAGGCTGCCGATGCTCGTTCCATAGAGCTACCGATACTGCAGGGGTTTAGCAAGGCCCAGACTATAGGCGTCCGATGGTACCGCTCCTTATGAAGGTCCTTTACTAGGAGAACAGCCGTAACATGATTAAATTCCTGATCCGTGCAGAAAGAATAGCCAAGTATAGCAATTTCGCGGAGCTTCGGGCCCTACCCTGCGCTAGTCTGAAGTCTTTAAGTTGTATATATTCTGGCGTTTATGTATACTAGCAAAGTATTTGAATGAAGGTATTCTTTTTTGCCCCCTTTACAATTTATAAACCCGTTTATATTATTCTGCAAAAGTGTCGCCATATCTTACTCCTAAACCATATATATTCAAACAATGCCCGAATCTTCGAGAGCCAAAAGTGTGAGTGCGGAAGAATGGGAACATCTCAAAGGACGCATCACGGAGTTGTGGCTTCCAAAAGGGAATACCCTGTCGTACGTGGTTGAAACGGATAGCCGCAGAAACAATGTTTTTTTATCTTCCGATTGCTAACATTATATCGTTGTTATCAAAGCATAAAGAGATGTATCAATGCTAACAATCTCTAAAATACAGGCCAGCGCATTATCGTCGTCAGATCCATGGGGTATGGAGGATTCGGAATGACTCATAAGAATTTCAAAAGATAAAGAAAGATGTAGAGTTTGCATGATGATGAGGTTGTTTGCGTGGTTTAGATGTAAAGTTCCGGTCATGAAGTCTCATATTTGAAGGTCGGAATTGGTGCTTCTGCCAGCTTTCTCGAAAACCAGTACGCGACTGTCTAGCCAAAGTCTGAAGAAGGGAGATGGTTCCACATAAGGATCTTTGTCATTTATTCGTTTGCTCGACTATTGGTAACCACAAGCGATAATTTAAGAACAACCGACAAACCTCCTTTAGAAATTAATAATAAAAAATAAAAATTCTCCCGTCATTGTCCCGTCATCATCCCATACCGCACCTAACCGGGAGATCGAGAGAGTTTGCGGAAGTGAGATGAGTGGCGGATTGAGATGGTGACGAGTACGTCGAAAGGTGGAGGACGTTAGTGTTGTACGTTAACGGTTATTTATTTGCAATCCACACGGAACTTATTCTTAATTAAAGAAAAAAAAGAAAAGAAAAAAAAAAAATCGGCATATTTTCGGATCATTTCCCTTTCCGCAATTCAACCCTACCGATAATACCATACCTCAGAAGCAGTATTTCAGCCCGTCTTCGAGGGGCGAAGAGTATCGAAAATTGCGGCAAAAGAGTGTTGGAAAGAGAATCGATTCCATCATGCGTCCTTGCTCTAGCTCTTGAAAAAAGCCTTCGTCATATCCTCCGGCGTCAAAATCTTACTCGACTTCCCTACCACCTCCATAACCTCCTGTACGATCTGTCTAGCCCTAACCGTAACCTTCAACAACAACCAAAGCTTCCCAAGGTCCTCCACCCCAACCGGATATTCATTCATCGGCTCACTCCAGCACAACACAACCCCTCCTTTCCTCCTGCCCCAACATCGAACAAGTTGGAACTTCAATCCCGCATTCAAAATACCTACTGTCTGCACCTTCCCTACAATCGAATCCTCGATCTCTTCATGCAACCGACTCAACATATCCCTTAACACGCCCCTCAACTTCCTCCCATCGTTAAGCAGCTTTGTAGCCCCTGGGCCGTCGTAGCTCTTAGCTACTTCTATGGCGCCTAGCTCCAGGTAGTCGACACCGCTGGTTCGTATGATGCCATCCAACTTCGGTCCCATCTTCTGCCGATTTGCGGCTCCGCCGGTCTTGCTCCGGGTGTGATTGAGGCGGAATGCGGAGCTGCGAGAGGTTGCTTCGGAGCGGGAGACGAGGACAGATGGAAGTGAGTCGATACAGGAGTCGATGATGTGCGACCAGATTCGACAGGTGTACCAGAATTCGTCGTGTTGTTGGAGGAGGAGGTTATTGGGTGAGGAGAAGAGGAGCTGGGTTTGACGCAGAACAGAATCGACCCAGGAGGGGGTTGGGGAGGGTTCGGAGTCGAGGTTGAAGGGGGTCGATTGCAGGAGCGTGCGGAGTTGCGTGAGGGTGTTAGTTTTGAAGAAGGGCTTGATGAGGTCGTGCAGTTCGGCATCTGGAGCTGGGAGTGCTGGGAAGACAGTCTTCATCTCCTCCAGTTCTGCTTTGGAGAATAACCGTGATGTCTCGGTATCTGTCAAGTCGATAATAAACCATTGGAGAACACTTTGACTGCTTTCATCCATTTTCATAACGGCGTCGTAGATTACCCTTTCAACTCGTCGTCCCGTCGAAAGAGTCCACATGCATTCCGGCTTGATCGAGGAGTATGACTTGATAAAGTCGACACGTTCCGCTGTAAGGGCTGTCACATGGTGATCAGACTCGTTGGAACTACTGCTGTATCCGTTGGCGGGATCTCGTTCGACTTCTAGAAAGCTTGTTAATCTCGATTCAATGTCTGATATGGGGTACCTACTAGAGGTAACAGCTTTCGCACGAGCTGGTTCGGCTGTTTTGGCAGCAAGTTGAGCAAGCAGCTCAACCCCCTCCTCAATACTACTATTGAGAGGTAGACCGTAGATGTTCACCGTCCCCCTATTCACCGACCCGCTATTCACCAACACACTAGCATTCGGTCCGACCGTTCCAATCGTCTCTGTCGTTGTTGTTGTTTCGGTCGCTTTATTTGCAGCTATCGCTCTCTTCCGTCTTGCCTTTGCTTGTTTCTTCTCCTGCTATCAGCCGTGTCCCTCATTTCCATCAAATTCATTCTCACCTTCCTGGCCTTGTACTCCTCCAACAATTTCCTCGCTCTCCTCCGCTTATCATTATCACAACATCTCTTTACGATGCAATCTGCAATATCCTCAAGTCCCTTCGTCCAGTAGAATAAGTCTCGCGATTTCGGCGGATCTGCAGAATGAATGTAGGTGAGGTAGCTAGGAAGCGTCCAGTCGGTGGGATTCGTGTGCTTGAAGTATGGATGGGTTTTGAGATGGCCAGTTTCGTCTCTGTTGGTGCTCCGAGAAGAGCGGGTCGCGGCCATGACGAATAGAGCTTAGAGCTTGCCAGTATCCCGATCGCGGAGCATCGATGATGGTCGGAAAGAGAAGCCTTGTGGGTGTACTATGGTCGTAGGGTAAATTAAACCGGATCTACAAGCACCACGCTAGTCGAGGCCCCCAACAATATAATCATATATACTTAATACGCAATATGTATTTTACTGTTTTAAACAATTTTAATTTATAAAATATTTATTTTTGCTGTTAGGTGGATCCGCCCTACATTATAGGGGTTTTTTTTGTCGCTCGCAACCATATGTAGTAAGGGTGAATGACTATCCTGTCGGTGTTGGTGTTCAGCGAGACGCGCTGTCGGCAAGGCTGTCGATCCACTCCATTTTTGTGGTACAGATCTATTTTCGTATATTGTCGGGTGAATCTTTGCGTTCGCTGGTCACGTGCCACGAGCGTGAGCTTATGTCGCTTATTAATTGGCAACTCCCCACCTTTTTGCAAACCTCATCACCTCACCTCAACAACAACCACCACACGTTCGACAGTCGGTGAGTATCCCCAAATCCTCGCCCAAAGAGTCGATATGGTGGTTTCCTCAGATGGTTGAGCTGCTCCCGACTCTGATGTGCTACCCAAGCAGTCGTCGAGTCCCTTTCCCTTGGTCTCCGAGCCTTGGTGTGTTCCCTAGAGTCTACGAGCTCGACGGTTCACTGTTCCCAGAGTCTACGCGCTCTGATGACTTTACCAGAGTCTACGCGCTCTGACGACGTTTCCAGAGTCCACGCGCTCTGATGACTTTACCAGAGTCTACGCGCTCTGACGAGTTTCCCTTGGTCTTCGAGCCTTGGTGTGTTTCCTAGAGTCTACGAGCTCGATGGTTCACTGTTTATCCCTTGGTCTCCGAGCCTTGGTGTGTTTCCTAGAGTCTACGAGCTCGACGGTTCACTGTTTCCAGAGTCTACGCGCTCTGATGACGTTACCAGAGTCTACGCGCTCTGACGAGTTTCCCTTGGTCTCCGAGCCTTGGTGTGTTTCCTAGAGTCTGCGAGCTCGATGGTTCACTGTTCCCAGAGTCTACGCGCTCTGAAGACGTTCCCAGAGTCTACGCGCTCTGAAGACGTTCCCAGAGTCTACGCGCTCTGAAGACGTTCCCAGAGTCTACGCGCTCTGAAGACGTTCCCAGAGTCTACGCGCTCTGAAGACGTTCCCAGAGTCTACGCGCTCTGATGACTTTACCAGAGTCTACGCGCTCTGATGACTTTACCAGAGTCTACGCGCTCTGATGACTTTACCAGAGTCTACGCGCTCTGACGAGTTTCCCTTGGTCTCCGAGCCTTGGTGTGTTTCCTAGAGTCTGCGAGCTCGATGGTTCACTGTTCCCAGAGTCTACGCGCTCTGAAGACGTTACCAGAGTCTGCGCGCTCTGACGAGTTTCCCTTGGTCTCCGAGCCTTGGTGTGTTTCCTAGAGTCTGCGAGCTCGATGGTTCACTGTTCCCAGAGTCTTTGTGCTCTGATGAATTTTTGGATAATTTTCGAGCCGGATGGTTCACTGTTCCCAGGGTCTTCGCGCTCTTACGAGTCTCCTGATGGAGTTGCGCTTCGCATTTCCGAGTTTCCCAATTCCTACACTCTGTCTCAAATCTCAACTCTCGTTTGCATCACAGTAACGACCTTACCCGCTCTCGCTACTGCACAATTATATCACGGCGAACGAGAGCAGGGCTGCAAATGCGAACACCCCAAGGCGGTATAGAATTCCGTCAATACTATCCTGGCTTCTAACTCGGCAATAGAAGAAGAAGGTAAGTCCCGATCTGATTCTAGGAGATGTGAATAAGTACTAACCCTATTTAGCAGATATACTCGAGGCGAATCGCATTAATTATCACTCCAATAACCGCTTTTCTACGACACCGATGGACACGGGCGACTTCGAAGGATTATTTTGAAACTATGAGAGGTGGATATTTCAAATAATGGGCTTGTTATTCTTGTTGGATTTCTCTTTTGGAAATGTTGTCGTTTCATTGAAAGAGCGAATTTGCTCGCGGGGTTGGATTGTTTGGAGATTATCATTTGGGTGGATACAGGTTGTTTTCATGGTTTTCATCGATGGTGGGGGAACAATGTAGCCTTCCATATTATGACTTTTTGCTTCTCTCTCTCATAATATGTGTATTGAATGGCATGACTCGTATTTTCATTACAGCTTGAACAGAAGTTTGTGGTCATATGTGGAACCAGAAAAGCTGAACCCCCTGTTTGGTTTGAATTTGTGGAGAATACACGGATTTTCATTCTACGAGGTGGTTGCAATGCCATACGCATTTGTATACCAAGTATATATCAAGTCTAAGACATAGCTACGGGTTTTGTATGCTTCAGAATTCATCATCATACCAAGGAATAAACCGAAAGAAGCCAAATATATCCAACGGACCCATCGGCGAGAGAGATAAAGCGGGCAAGAAGTCGAAAATCATGGATACAGAATCGAATATTTGGATTAGTAATAAGTCTGATATTAAAATAGAAGATTTTTAGGTTTAAATAAAAGGCCTGTATAGGCCTTTGTTATTAGCATCTCAAGATTTTTAAAGATTTCTGAGGTATAACCACACCATCTCTCTTTACCCTTGTTTTTTCTATTTTTATTATGTGTTTTGAGATTTTCTTCTTATCTCTTGAGTATTTTTTCTTTTTATGAAAAGAACAATGTCGTGAATCTGACCGCTTTTATCTACCAATTTTGGTGTAATGCTTAAGACTATTTTTATTTATTTCCGGAACTTTATAATCTCTTAATTAAATATATTTAATTATTTTAGATTTCTAGGTTTCCTCATCCTATTTATTTATTTATTTATTTATCATACACGCATGCAACCTTTCGGTTATGGCGGTTTGAAGAATACTTATTTTAAATACATGATTTTCGCACCTCATATTAAACAAGACATGAAGAATACTGTTATAATATTTTTGATTTTTGTATAATAATTTTTGAGACTTCATCAGGAAAAAAACATTTTTCTATCCTGCCCATTCTAGCAGGGGGTTTTCCATCGCGGTTTTTTCTGCTATGTGATTGGTTCAAGAAAAACCACAACAAAAATAAGCGAATTTTAAACTAATTATATAGCTTAAAAATACTGAGATGGTATAGGATGGAGCGCGATGGAAACTCCCCTGCTAGGATGGCAGGATGGAAACATGTTTTTTTCCTGAAGTTCTTCTAATCTCTTGCAATCTCGGCTTCTACTCTTTTTATGAGAGAATAATGTCGTGAGTCTGACCGTTTTTATCCACTAATTTTAGTGTAATGCCGAAGAGAATTTTTACTTATTTCTGGAATCTTATAACGATTTCTATCGGGAAGCGGACCACATCGGGAAGAGGACCAACAAAATTTCATTTTTAAAAATTAATTATAAATTAAATATTATATAAAAAAATTTGAAAAAATTAAACAAGAAAGAAATTACTAGAACGAATAACATATTAAATTTTCAGAAGTTTTCATGTAATATTCGAATTAATATTAATTTTTAAACCTCAAAACTGGGCGTTTTTATGAAATGTGTTGTTTACTACATTTTAGCGCCGCGCTGCAATTTAATCACTGACATAATTAACACGATACGACATGATATGATACGATTATTACGACATTAGTATTATTAGTACTATTAGTATCACTAGTATTATTAGTATTATTAGCATAGCGCGATGATTTTAAAATCATTATTAGTTTATCTGATACGCGTTTTACTGAATTGATTAGGTAATCTTTAAAAATAATATACGAATAATAATACGCATATATAAAAAAAAAGACTTTACATCTATACGCGTATTAATATGCGCACATAACATATTATATATAACATTAAGAGAAAGGGTTAGTAGTAAAAATAATAATCGAATTAAAGTACATTAACAATAAATAATAATAATAATAGAAAGTAAAAAGATATTAGTATATTAAGTTACTTAATTATATAGCTAAAGGTTCTTTCCGCGATTAAATATAATACACAATATAGCTATTAAACTTACTAATCGAGATCTTAAAAAATATTAGGTAAAAAGATTTATACAATAATATATAAAACTACATTCTGCTTACTTATATATATTAGATAACGTTTGAGCAAAAATCGATGATTCAACTTCTATTAACAAATTCTATTAACTATTTATAAAAATTAAACGGAAGTATAACATTACAGAAAATACATTATATAACATAGATAAAAAAAGATTTATTATAGACATTATTTAATTATCAAAAATAATAATTCTATTAAAATCTAAAAGTCGGTTTTCAAAATAATATAGTAATCGTAAATTAGTTACTATTATTAAATATATTAACGTATATAGTATTATTCTTCTTTTATTTATTATTTTTAAAGGTACTTATTATCAATTCAACTAATATATTAACAATATTAATTAATCAACAAAAGACTAATTATTCGCAACCTTACTTAATAGATAGACAGACAAAAACTTAGGCATTTAATAACTAGAACAAGTATTCGAATTAAAAACAAAGATTTTCGATAATCACACGCGTATACTGTTATTAGATGATCACGACAGTTATATTAGCGCAGAGTTCATTAGCTATTATATTCAGAAGAATATCATTATTTTATATTTATTAGCGCATAGTACACATCGTCTGCAACCATTAAATATTAGATTTAATATAATATATAGTAAATAATACAATAATGCTACGGATAATACTTTATATAATAGCATCACTAGAATCGACAAGCAGCTATTTATCAAGCTATTAGTAAAGATTAGAAAAAACATTATTTCAGAGGATTTAATCAAGGCAGTATAGCAAAGAGCGGGATTAGTACTATATAATCTAAAGAAAGTTCTATCTAAATTATAATATAATAAAGCTACTTAAACCGAAATTTTGAACTTAGTTACAGAAATATTAATACGCCTTTAAGCCGTTCACAAAGTCGTTACTGAAATTCTTATACGATCTGGCCACCTATTTAGTTTACTAACTATTAATAGTATTCACCAATTGGGCAGAGCGACAGAGAGAGCTATAAGTGAAATTATTATATTACAAGAAACTAATACCTAATTGTATACTACTAATAAGAAAGCCTTATAAATTAGACGTGGTAAATCGAGGCTTACTGGTGCCCGTATTTTAAATGATCAGGAGATTAGTGAGCTGTGGCAGAACAAGGCTATTAAATTAGATTATTATTATTATTATTAATCATACACGCTTGCAACCTTTCGGTTATGGCGGTTTGAAGAAACAATTAGAATACATGATTTTCGCACCTCATTTGAAAACTAAAAGTATGTAATAAATGAAATATGGAAAATACCGTTTTTATTTTTTTGTTTTGAGATTTTTATTATTTGTTTTTTGAGATTTTCTTCTTATCTCTTGCGTATTTCTTCTTTTTATGAAAAGAACAATGTCGTGAATCTGACCGCTTTTATCCACTAATTTTAGTGTAATGCCTAAGACTATTTTTATTTATTTTCGGAACCTTATAATCTATTCATCAAATATATTTAATATATTTAATTATTTTAGATTTCTAGGTTTCTTTATTCTATAAATAAATTGTCTTTTGGATTTTTATTGCTTCTTTGTGCAATTTTTGTTTTATTTAAGAACTTTTTCAATAAAATAATACCATTATTATTAAATAATAAATGGTTATAATTAAATTGTCTTTTGTTTTTAAGTTCTTTTTTTAACACCTTTCTTTTTAAATTATAAAATATATATTTCATAATTAGATGTTTTGGTGTTTGTAGTATGTTTCTGCATAAACAGTTTTTGCTTAAAATGCCAGCTTTTAGTATTTTAACTAGATAACTGTTGAAATAACCGTGCCTAATTCTTAATTGTGTTAAAGAAAAAATAAAATTATTACTAAATTTAGTAAAGATTTTATTTCTCTTTAATCTAAGTTAATTATAATAATTAACTCTATTTTTGTGTTTTTTAAATTTTTCTTCCTATTCTATTAAATCTTTTTCTTTTATTTTTCTTTTTAAAAAGGTAAAAGATTTATAGGGACTTTTTTGTTTTTGTTTTACAGCTTCTTTTACTAGAAAGTCTGCTTTTTCGTTTCCAGTAACATTTGAATATCCAAGAACCCATTCTATAAATAAATTAATATTTTTAGAAATTAATTCTCCCGCCATTTTCTAGATTTCTGATGCTATTTCTTGTCCTGCCCTAATTTTTAGAGATTCCAACCTCTTTATTGCAGCTTGGTTATCAGTGAAAAAATAGATATTTTTCACTATATTATTTTTATTAATTAATTCAAAAAATTTAATAAAATCTTCTCTTAAGTTAATTAATTCTGCGTCATACACTTCCATATTTTTACCCAAGCTATAATTTATTTTAAAAACAGATTTATTATCTATTTCTTCATAAATTCCAGCTTTTATAGATTTTTTATTTTTTATTTCTAGTATTAAGCTATCTGTATAAATTAAAAGATTTTCTTTAGAATTTAAGCTTTTTTTTTTATTTTTATAGTTTTCTGCTTCCAAATCCTTAGATATACTATTAATATTAAAATTAATATTATTTTCTACCCATGGTGGGTCTAAAACAATACTTATTTCTTCAATTTTAATATATAAATTTATCAAAAAATTAATTTTTAACAAAATATTGTCTAATATAGAAATATAATCTTTTTTATCTCCATCTTTTTTATTTTCATACCAATTTAAATATTTTTTATTTTCATTTTCATCTTCTCTTTCAAAGATTGCTTCTAGTAGAAAAGATTCTAAGGTTCTTATTTTTATTAAATAATTTTTATTAAGATATAAAGATCTTAGAGCATATCTTCTTTATATACCATTTAATCTTATTTCCAGTGGTAAAATAGATGCTTCAACCTCTAATAAATATATTAAAGTTATTTTAAAGACACCTGTTATTTTCCTCAACATTTTATTTTAAATTAATCTAAATTCTTTCAAAATTTTTTATTATTTTTGATTTTTCCACCATATTTCAGATCCATAGTCAGAAACAGAACAAACGCAGCTTTTGTACAATTATATTAATACTTTTGTTTTTAATCCTTTTTCTGAGTTTACTAGCGCTTTAATAAAATTGAATATTTTATTTGCTACACTAATTTTAATTTTTATATGGCTTTTAAAATTTAAATCCACATCAAAAAATATGCTCAACCACCTTAATTGTTTGGTGGGTTTAATTTTTATACCGTTTAGTAACACCAAATTTATTTCTTCATTTTTATTATTTTTTGTTTTGAAATAAATTAGTTCTGATTTTATATCATTAAAAGCTACTGCATTATTTTGTGCCCAAACAAACGCAATTTTTACAGCTTCTTCTAATTCTTTTATATTTTATTCTATTATTTTATTTGTTGAAATTAACGCCAAATTGTCTATATAAGAGGGTTTCTTAATAGATGGTATTTTTTATTCCAACTCATTAAATAATAGTATTAAATATAATAAAAATAAAATTGGTGAAATTAGTGAACCTTGTGGTATGCCTGTTTCCACTAGTTTTAATTTTTCTATTCGCCCATCAAAAGACAATTTAATTAATCTTTTTGACATAAAATTATCAATCCACCAAATTAGTTGTTTTAGAAATTTTATATCTTTTAAAGTATTTATTAATCTTTCTTTTAAAACATTATCAAAAGCCCCTTTAACGTCTAAAAATAAAACAGAGGTTTTTAATTTTGTAGAATTTGTTATTTCTATATCATGAACTAAAGATAAAGCTGCATCAATTACAGATCTTTGTTTTTTATCTCCAATTTGTTCTGGATTTAGAATTTTATTAGTTTCTAATATAAAAGCTATTCTTTTTGCTATTATTTTCTCTGAGATTTTTTTTAAACAATTTAGGAGACTTATGATTTTATAAGCCTTTGAAATATCGTAGTCCAATTTGTTTAGTTTTAGTAAAATTGCTCTAATTGCTTCCCTAAAACAAATTAGGTGATAACCATTGTTTAATAATTTTGTAAATAAATCATTAAATCTTTCTAGTATAATTTCATAGGCTCTTTTTAAGCATAGAAAATTAATTCCATCAGGGCCTAACGTTTTTTTAAAGTTTAATATAAAAATAGCGTTTTTTATCTCTCTATTTTTAATTTTCTCCCAAATAATTAATTTTTTATTAATTATTTTTTCTGCAAATTGGGTTTTTGCATTTTTTGTATAATTTAAAGGTAGTGGAAACAGCGCTTTTCTTAACAAATCTGTCTTTTCTTAAAAATTTAATGCAATTTAATTCTTAAATTTTAAATTTAACATTTTTTGAATTTTCCTTAGTTTAGAAAAATTTAGCGCTAAAAAAATTTCTTTATCTTTTACATTTTCTAGAAAGTCGATTCAAGATTTTTCTTTTGTAAGTCTAATTTCTTTAAAATGTTTATTTCTTTTTGTTTTAAATAAATCCCAATTTTTTTGCGATCTATTTAGCTTTTATCTTCTTTTTTGTCGCAACATCTTTTTTCTTGTTTCATTTATTTTTTCATTCCACCAATTTTTAGATTTTAATAAAATATTTAATAATAACGTAGATTTCTCTACTGCCAAAATTAAATTTTTTTAAAATAAAGATATTACCTTTTCCAAATTGTTTTCTAAATTTAATCTTTCTCTGTTATCGCTAGAGAAAAGAAGATTAATCCATAAATTATTTTCATTTAGATTTTTATTTAGATTTAATAATTCTTTTTCGAATTTATTCTAATCTATTTTATTCCAATTAAATCTATTAGTTGACAGTGGATTGTCAACTAAATTATTATTGGATTTTATTTTAATTAAAATAACTTTATAATCTGATCCTGTATTCATTTCCTCATCAATTTTCCAACTTTTAATTAAATCTTTTAAATTAATCGTTGCAAATAATAAATCTATAATTGAGAATCCCATCTTGTCTTTTCTGGCATAATAATAAGTCAGTATGCCATTTTGGTTAATTAATTGTAAATTATTATTTTCAATTAACTCTATTATTTTGTCTGATTTTAAATTATATTTAATTTCAGAGTTTCATAAAGAGTAATGAGCATTAAAATCTCCAATTAATAATATTTTTTTGGTGCAATAAAGATTTATTTTATTAAATAATCTTTTTATTATATATTCACCATTTTTTGTGTTTTGTTGTTTTTTATTATAGATGTTAAAGATTCTGATTTCTCTAAATTTAATTAATTTTATATTAATTATTTGGCAGTCTTCGTCATCTATTAAATCTATTCTATTTGTAATTTCAAAGGGTGTATTTTTTGCAATAAATGCTACCACCCTTATTCTATTTTTTTGTTTTTCTTTGGGATTTGTTAAAATTAGTTGAAATTCAGAATGTGAAATGGTGTTGTTTTCTTTTAAAACCCATAGTTCCTGCAAGAAAATTAATTCTGCTTTATTTAATACAGAATTTAGCATTAATTACATTATATTTATTGACCTTCTACAATTATGCTATATAATTCTCAATTTATTATTTTTATTCATTTTAAAAATTAAGTTGTTTTTTGTTTTTTAAACATATTGGGTCGTTTGCCATATATTCTCCACTGCAGTTTGCACATTTTACTTTAATATGTTCGCAGGACTTTTTTATTTCCTGACAATTATTGCAAATATAATTAATTATTTTATGATTTTTTGCGCAAATACCACAAATTGAATTATTTCTACATTTAATTGCGAAATGTCCAGTTTTTTGGCAATTTATGTATTTATTATTACCGAAAAGTTTTAAATATCTTTCCATTTTCAATTTTTCTCCACCCAAAAATATATATCCTCTTTTTTAAATGTGTATTATTTTTTCTTTTGTTTTAGTTGTAATGACTATTAAAGAAAAATTTTTTCTAATTAATTTTTCTTCTCTAACCAACCATCTTGGTTTATTTGTAATTTTAATTGCATTGTTTATCTCAATTTCCATTTTGAGCTTTTCCATATTTTTGTATTGTTTAATTTCCACTTCATGAACAATTAAAAATCCCCAAATTTCAATATTAATTGGTTTTTGAATATATTTATTAATTTTAATAAGTTCTTCAAAAATGTTCTTTTTGTATTTGAGAATTTCTTCTTTTTGTGTATTTTCGTGTGCAATTAGCATTAGATTACCTTTAGGATTTATAGAAATTTTAGAAATTATTGTTTCTGGATTTTTAGATTTTTGGTGGAAAACTTGATTTATTTTTTTTCTAAAAACGTTTGGTTTTTGAATTGGTGGAGTTGTTGTCGTTCTCGGTATAATTAATCTTCTTTGATTAATTGGAATTGTTTGTTTTTGTTGTTTTTGTTGTTGAGCTGTCGATTTTTGATTGTTTTCGTTTTGTTTTTGTCTTGTTAATTGATTTTGTGAGTTCTGTGCTATTTCTGCGTAGAATTTTTTAGGATTTTCGAGTTCTCTTATTTTAATTTTTAGGTTTTCTATTTCTTCTGTCTTTTTTTTTAAAAGATCGTTTAATCTCTTTAGTTTTAGAATTAAATCTTTTTTGTTTAATTCTTTCTCGTTCAAATCTATTGAGATTTATCTTTTCTGTCTTTTTTTGTTAGTGTTTTTGAGCATCGAGATATAGTTCTGAGTTGCTATTACTAGTTTATCGAGAGATGAACTGATAAATATATTATTCGCCATTATTAAACTAAACTAATTTAGTTTAGTTTAATTTTTAGCGAGAAAATCTCTTTTTTATAGTCAACGATCGTAAAAATCTCGATATTTTTAATCTTTGATTTCTATTTATCAGTTTCTAATATTATTTGTATTTTTGGATATTGTATTTTCGTTTTTCTTGCTCTTTCGATTGATGTACTTTTATTTGGTTTTGGATGCTTCGTTCAAAAGTTATGAGGGAGGTGGTGTGGTATAGTGGTGTAGTGCTGTACCTGGAAGCGCTGGGTTTTCGTCTTTTACCATGCGTGTAGGTTCGATTCCTGCCACCACCCCCTACAGTTCTGCCTGTTTGTCAGTTTTTATGATTTTTCTGACAAACAGAGCAAAACAGAAAAACAGTTGTCCTACTACACTAGAGCAACTGAATAAGGTGTGTTTGACATCTTTAGACTATTTGAACTTTGTTAAGAGTCGTGCCTTAATATTGTTTGTCTAATCAACACTTCCCTCTTTGAGAGTCGTACCTGACTTAGAACAATTTGTCAAATAGTTCTCAAACAGTAGATCTATTACTATAAAATAGACAGTAGTCTCTGTAAAGGACGTGTGTGGGTACATCACAATAATAACAGTACTAGTAGTTCTACTACTATAAAATAGACAGTAGTCTCTGTAAAGGACATGTGTGGGTACATCACAATAATAACAGTACTAGTAGTCTTATTACTACTTATATCAAAAAGAGTGCCTTATAATAACACTCTAATAATAGGACTTCTATCTATAGAAGTATAAACTAAATAGACCAATCTAAAAGAGATTTATTTATAGTACGGGGAAATCTAGAAATCTAGAAAATCTATTATAGATTATAAGATTCCGGAAATAAGTAAAAATTCTCTTCGGCATTACACTAAAATTAGTGGATAAAAACGGTCAGACTCACGACATTATTCTCTCATAAAAAAGTAGAAGCCGAGATTGTAAGAGATTAGAAGAAGTCTCAAATTACTATACAAAAAATCAAAAATATTATAACAGTATTCTTCATGTCTTGTTTAATATGAGGTGCGAAAAATCATGTATTTAGAATAAGTATTCTTCAAACCGCCATAACCGAAAGGTTGCATGCGTGTATGATAAATAAATAAATAAATAAAAGTTATGAGGGGGTCGTTCTGTCCGAAGGTCGTTTTTTTTTCCTTATGTGGCTTTTAAAATTTTTGACATTTCGCAATTAAATGCAGAAACAATTCAATTTGTGGCATTTGCGCAAAAAATCATAAAACAATCAATCACATTTGCAATAATTGCCAGGAAACAAAAAAGTCCTGCGAACATATCAAAGCAAAATGTGCAAACTGCAGTGGAGAACATATGGCAAACGACCCAATATGTTTAAAAAACAAAAAACAACTTAATTCTCAAAATGAATAAAAACAACAAATTGAGAATCATACAGCATAATTGCAGAAGGTCAACAAATATAATGCAATCAATGCTAAATTCTGCATTAAATAAAGCAGAATTAATTTTCTTGCAGGAACCATGGGTTTCAAAAGAAAACAACACTATTTCACATCCTGGATTTCAACTAATTTTAACAAATCCTAAAGAAAAATAAAAAAATAGAATAAGGGTGGTAGCATTTATTGCAAAAAATATACCCTTTGAAATTACAAACAGAATAGATTTAATAGATGACGAAGACTGCCAAATAATTGATATAAAATCAATTAAATTTGGAGAAATCAGAATCTTTAACATCTATAATGAAAAGCAACAAAACACAAAAAATGGTGAATATACAATAAAAAGATTATTTAATAAAATAAATCTTTATTGCACTAAAAAAACATTATTAATTGGAGATTTTAATGCTCATCACTCTTTATAGAACTCTAAAATTAAATATAATTTAAGATCAGACAAAATAATAGAGTTGATTGAAAATAATAATTTACAATTAATTAACCAAAATAGCATACCGACTTATTATTATGCCAGAAAAGACAAGATAGGATCCTCAATTATAGATTTATTATTTACAACAATTAATTTAAAAGATTTAATTAAAAGTTAGAAAATTAATAAGGAAATGAATACAGAATCAGATCATGAAGTTATTTCAATTAAAATAAAATCCAATAATAATTTAGTTAACAATCCACTGTCAACTAATAGATTTAATTGGAATAAAATAGATTGGAATAAATTCGAAAAAAAATTATTAAATCTAAACAAAAATCTAGATGAAAATAATTTATAGATCAATCTTCTTTTCTCTAGCGACAACAGAGAAAGATTAAATTTAGAAAACAATTTAGAAAAGACAACATCTTTATTTCAAAAAAATTTAATTTTGGTAGTAGAGAAATTTACGCCATTATTAAATATTTCATCAAAATCTAAAAATTGGTGGAATGAAAAAATAAATAAAACAAGAAAAGAGATGTTGCGATAAAAAAGAAGATAAAAACTAAATAGATCGCAAAAAAATTGGGATTTATTTAAAACAAAAAGAAATAAACATTTTAAAGAAATTAGATTTGCAAAAGAAAAATCTTAAGTCGACTTTCTAGAAAATGCAAAAGATAAAAAAATTTTCTTAGCGCTAAATTTTTCTAAACCAAGAAAAATTCAAAAAATGCCAAATTTAAAATTTGAGAATCAAATTACATCAAATTTTTAAGAAAAGGCAGACTTGTTAAGAAAAGCGCTGTTTCTACCACCTCCAAATTATATAAAAAATGCAAAAACCCAATTTGCAGAAAAAATAATTAATAAAAAATTAATTATTTGGGAGAAAATCAAAAATAGAGAGATAAAAAATGTTATTTTTACATCAAACTCCAAAAAAGCGCCAGGCCCCGATGGAATTAATTTTCTATGCTTAAAAAGAGCCTATGAAATTATACCGGAAAGATTTAATAATTTATTTACAAAATTATTAAACAATGGTTACCACCTAATTTGTTTTAGGGAAGCAATTGGAGCAATTTTACCAAAACTAAACAAACCGGACTACAACATTCCAAAGGTTTATAGAATTATAAATCTCCTAAATTATCTAGGAAAAATCTTAAAGAAAATAATAACAAAAAGAATAACTTTTATATTAAAAACTAATAGAATTCTAAATCTAGAACAAATTGGAGGTAAAAAACAAAGATCTGCAATTAATACAGCTTTATCTTTAGTTCATGATATAGAAATAGCAAATTCTACAAAATTAAAAACCTCTGTTTTATTTTTAGACATTAAAGAGGCTTTTGATAATGTTTTAAAAGAAAGATTAATAAATACTTTAAAAGATATGAAATTTCCAAAACAACTAATTTAGTAGATTAATAATTTCATGTCAAAAAAATTAATCAAATTATCTTTTGATAGGCGAATAGAAAAATTAAAACCAGTAAAAACAGGCATACCATAAAGTTCACCAATTTCACCAATTTTATTTTTATTATATTTAACACCATTATTTAATGAGTTGGAACAAAAAATGCCATCTATTAAGAAACCCTCTTATATAGACGATTTGGCGTTAGTTTCAACAAATAAAATAATAAAACAAAATATAAAAGAATTAGAAGAAGCTGTAAAAATTGCGTTTATTTAAGCACAAAATAATACAATAGCTTTTAATAATATAAAATCAGAACTAATTCATTTCAAAATAAAAAATAATAAAAATAGAGAAATAAATTTGATATTACTAAACAGTACAAAAATTAAACCCACCAAACAATTAAAATAGTTAGACATATTTTTTGATATAAATTTAAATTTTAAAAACTATATAAAAATTAAAACTAGTACAGCAAATAAAATATTCAATTTTATTAAAGCATTAACAAACTCAGAAAAAGAATTAAAAACAAAAGCATTAATATAATTATACAAAAACTGCGTTTATTCCGTTTCTAACTATAAATCTGAAATATGATAGAAAAATCAAAAACAATAAAAAATTTTAAAAGAATTTAGATTAATTTAAAATAAAATGTTGAAGAAAATAACAAATACTTTTAAAATAATTTCAATACATTTATTAGAGGTTGAAGCATCTATTTTACCACCAGAAATAAGATTAAATAGTATACAAAGAAGATATGCTCTAAGATCTCTATATCTTAATAAAAATTATCTAATAAAAATAAGAACCCCAGAATCTTTTCCACCAGAAGCAATCTTTGGAAGAGAAGATGAAAATGAAAATAAAAAATATTTAAATTAGTATAAAAATAAAAAAGATGGAGATAAAAAAGATTACATTTTCACATTAGACAATATTTTGTCAAAAATTAATTTTTTGATAAACCCATATACTAAAATTGAAGAAATAAGTATTGTTTTAGACCTACCATGGGTAGAAAATAATATTAATTTTAATATTAATAATATACCTAAGGATTTGGAAGCAAAAAACCACAAAAATAAAAAAGAGAGCTTAAATTCTAAAGAAAATCTCTTAATTTATACAAATGGCTCAATGCTAGAAATAAAAAATAAAAAATCCACAAAAGCTGGAATTTATAAAGAAATAAATAATAAATCTATTTTTGAAATAAATTATAGCTTAAGCAAAAATATGGAAGTGTATGACGCAGAATTAATTAACTTAAAAGAAAGTTTTATCAAATCTCTTAAATTAATTAATAAAAATAATATAGTAAAAAATATCTATTTTTTCACTGATAACCAAGCTGCAATAAAAAGGTTGGAATCTCTAAAAATTAAAGCAGGACAAGAAATAGCATCAGAAATCTGGGAAATAACAAGAGAATTAATTTCTAAAAATATTAATTTATTTATAAAATGGGTTTCTAGACATTTAAATATTACTAAAAACGAAAAAACAGACTTTTTAGCAAAAAAAGCTGCAAAATAAAAACAAAAAAATCCCTATAAATCTTTTACCTTTTTAAAAAGAAAAATAAAAGAAAAAGATTTAATAGAATAAGAAGAAAAATTTAAAAAACACAAAAATAAGATTAATTATTATAATTAGCCTAAATTAAAGAAAAATAAAATCTTTACTAAATTTAGTAATAATTTTATTTCTTCTTTAACACAATTAAGAACCGGGCACGGGTATTTCAACAGTTATTTAGTTAAAATACCAAAAGCTAACATTTTAAGCAAAAACTGTTTATGCAGAAACACACCACAAACACCAAAACATCTAATTATAAAATGTATATTTTATAATTTAGAAAAAAAGGTGTTAAAAAAAGAACTTAAAGACAAAAGACAATTTAATTATAACCATTTATTATTTAATAATAATAATATTATTTTATTGGAAAAGTTCTTAAATAAAACAAAAATTACACAAAGAAGCAATAAAAATCCAAAAGACAATTTATTTATAGGATAGGGAAACCTAGAAATCTAAAATAATTAAATATATTAAATATATTTAATGAATAGATTATAAAGTTCTGGAAATAAATAAAAATAGTCTTAGGTATTACACTAAAATTAGTAGATAAAAGCGGTCAGATTTATGATATTGTTCTTTTTATAAAAAGGAGAAATACGTAAGAGATAAGAAGAAAATCTTAAAAAACAAATAATAAAAATCTCAAAATAAAAAAATAAAAACGGTATTTTCTATATTTCATTTATTACATACTTTTAGTTTTCAAATGAGGTGCGAAAATCATGTATTCTAATTGTTTCTTCAAACCGCCATAACCGAAAGGTTGCAAGCGTGTATGATTAATAATAATAATAATAATAATATTTCACCAAAATCCAAAAATTAGTGGAATAAAAAAATAAATAAAACAAAAAAAGAAATGCTGCGACAAAAAAGAAAATGGAAACTAAATAAATCTCAAAAAAATTGGGATTTATTTAAAATAAAAAGAAATAAACATTTTAAAGAAATTAGACTTGCAAAAGAAAAATCTTAGGTCGACTTTCTAAAAAATGCAAAAGATAAAGAAATTTTCTTAGCACTAAATTTTTCTAAACCAAAGAAAATTCAAAAAATGCTAAATTTAAAATTTAAAAATCAAATTGCATCAAATTTTTAAGAAAAAGCAGACTTGTTAAGAAAAACGCTATTTCCACCACCTCCAAATTATACAAAAAATGCAAAAACCCAATTTACAGAAAAAATAATTAATAAAAAATTAATTATTTAGGAGAAAATCAAAAATAAAGAAATAAAAGACACTATTTTTACATCAAACTCCAAAAAAGCGCCAGGTCTGGATGGAATTAATTTTCTATACTTAAAAAGAGCCTATGAAATTATACCGGAAAAATTTAATGATTTATTCACAAAATTATTAAACAATGGTTATCACCTAATTTATTTTAGAGAAGCAATTGGAGCAATCTTACCAAAACCAAATAAACCGGACTATAATATTCCAAAAGCCTACAGAATCATAAGTCTCTTAAATTATTTAGGAAAAATCTCAAAGAAAATAATAGCAAAAAAAATAACTTTTATATCAGAAACTAATAGAATTCTAAATCCAGAACAAATTGGAAGTAGAAAACAAAGATCTACAATTAATGCAGCTTTATCTTTAGTTCATGATATAGAAATAGCAAATTCTATAAAATTAAAAACCTCTGTTTTATTTCTAGATATTAAAGAGACTTTTGATAATGTTTCAAAAGAAAAATTAATAAATACTTTAAAAGATATGAAATTTCCAAAACAACTAATTTAGTAGATTGATAATTTCATGTTAAAAAGATTAATTAAATTGTCTTTTGATGGGCGAATAAAAAAATTAAAATTAGTGGAAACAGGCATACCACAAGATTCACCAATTTCACCAATTTTATTTTTATTATATTTAACACCATGGTGGTGTGGTATAGTGGTGTAGTGCTGTACCTGGAAGCGCTGGGTTTTCGTCTTTTACCATGCGTGTAGGTTCGATTCCTGCCACCACCCCCTACAGTTCTGCCTGTTTGTCAGTTTTTATGATTTTTTCTGACAAACAGAGCAAAACAGAAAAACAGTTGTCCTACTACACTAGAGCAACTGAATAAGGTGTGTTTGACATCTTTAGACTATTTGAACTTTGTTAAGAGTCGTGCCTTAATACTGTTTGTCTAATCAACACTTCCCTCTTTGAGAGTCGTACCTAGTTGACTTAGAACAATTTGTCAAATAGTTCTCAAACAGTAGATCTACTACTATAAAATAGACAGTAGTCTCTGTAAAGGACGTGTGTGGGTACATCACAATAATAACAGTACTAGTAGTTCTACTACTATAAAATAGACAGTAGTCTCTGTAAAGGACATGTGTGGGTACATCACAATAATAACAGTACTAGTAGTCTTATTACTACTTATATCAAAAAGAGTGCCTTATAATAACACTCTAATAATAGGACTTCTATCTATGGAAGTATAAACTAAATAGACCAATCTAAAAAGAGATTTATTTATAGTACGGGGAAATCTAGAAATCTAGAAAATCTATTATAGATTATAAGATTCCGGAAATAAGTAAAAATTCTCTTCGGCATTACACTAAAATTAGTGGATAAAAACGGTCAGACTCACGACATTATTCTCTCATAAAAGAGTAGAAGCCGAGATTGTAAGAGATTAGAAGAAGTCTCAAATTACTATACAAAAATCAAAAATATTATAACAGTATTCTTCATGTCTTGTTTAATATGAGGTGCGAAAAATCATGTATTTAGAATAAGTATTCTTCAAACCGCCATAACCGAAAGGTTGCATGCGTGTATGATAAATAAATAAATAAATAAATATTTAACACCATTATTTAATAAGTTGGAATAAAAAATGCCATCTATTAAGAAACCTTCTTATATAGACGATTTGGCGTTAGTTTTAACAAATAAAATAATAGAACAAAATATAAAAGAATTAGAAGAAGCTGCAAAAATTGCGTTCGATTAGGCACAAAATAATACAGTAGCTTTTGATAATATAAAATCAGAACTAATTCATTTCAAAACAAAAAATAATAAAAATGGAGAAATAAATTTGGTGTTATCAAACGGTACAAAAATCAAACCCATCAAATAATTAAGGTGGCTAGGCATATTTTTTGATATAAATTTAAATTTTAAAAACCACATAAAAATTAAGACTAGTGCAGCAAATAAAATATTCAATTTTATTAAAGCGCTAGCAAATTCAGAAAAAAGATTAAAAACAAAAGCATTAATACAATTATATAAAAGCTACGTTTATTCCGTTTCTAACTATGGATCTGAAATATAGTGGAAAAATCAAAAACAACAAAAAATTTTGAAAGAATTTAGATTAATTTAAAATAAAATGTTAAGAAAAATAACAGGTATCTTTAAATCAACTTCAATACATTTATTAAAAGTTAAAGCATTTATTTTACTACCAGAAATAAAATTAAATAGTATATAAAGAAAATATGCCCTAAAATCTTTATATCTTAATAAAAATTATCTAATAAAAATAAGAATCCCAGAATCTTTTCCACCAGAAATAATCTTTGAAAGAGAAAATGAAAATGAAAATAAGAAAAAATATTTAAATTAGTATAAAAATAAAAAAGATGAAGACAAAAAGGATTACATTTCCACATTAAACAATATTTTATCAAAAATTAATTTTTTAATAAACCCATATACTAAAATTGAGGAAATAAGTATTGTTTTAAACCCACCATAGATAGAAAATAATATTAATTTTAATATTAATAGTATACCTAAGGATTTGGAAGCAGAAAACCACAAAAATAAAAAAGAGAGCTTAAATTCTAAAAAAAATCTCTTAATTTATACAGATAGCTTAATACTAGAAAAAAAAAATAAAAAATCCACAGAAGCTGGAATTTATAAAGAAATAGATAATAAATCTATTTTTAAAATAAATTATAGCTTAGGCAAAAATATGGAAGTGTATAACGCAGAATTAATTGGCTTAAGAAAAGATTTTACCAAATCTCTTGAATTAATTAATAAAAATAATATAGTAAAAAATATCTATTTTTTCACTGATAACCAAGCTGCAATAAAGAGGTTGGAATCTCTAAAAATTAAGACAGGACAAGAAATAACATTAGAAATCTAGGAAATAACAGGAGAATTAATTTCTAAAAATATTAATTTATTTATAGAATAGGTTTCTGGACATTCAAATGTCACTAAAAACAAAAAAGCAGACTTTTTAGCAAAAAAAGTTGCAAAACAAAAACAAAAAAGTCCCTATAAATCTTTTGCCTTTTTAAAAAGGAAAATAAAAGAAAAAGATTTAATAGAATAGGAAGAAAAATTTAAAAAACATAAAAATAAAATTAATTATTATAATTAGCCTAGATTAAAAAGAAATAAAATCTTTACTAAATTTAGTAATAATTTTATTTCTTCTTTAACACAATTAAGAACCGGGCATGATTATTTCAATAGTTATCTAGTTAAAATACTAAAAGCTGGCATTTTAAGCAAAAATTGTTTATGCAGAAACACATCACAAACACCAAAACATCTAATTATGGAATATATATTTTATAATTTAGAAAGAAAGGTGTTAAAAAAAGAACTTAAAGACAAAAGACAATTTAATTATAACCATTTATTATTTAATAATAATAGTATTATTTTATTGGAAAAGTTCTTAAATAAAACAAAAATTGCACAAAGAAGCAATAAAAATCCAAAAGACAATTTATTTATAGAATGGGGAAACCTAGAAATCTAAAATAATTAAATATATTAAATATATTTAGTTAAGAGATTATAAGGTTCCGGAAATAAATAAAAATAGTCTTAGGCATTACACCAAAATTAGTAGATAAAAACGGTCAGATTCACGACATTGTCCTTTTCATAAAAAGGAGAAATACGCAAGAGATAAGAAGAAAATCTCAAAACACATAATAAAAATAGAAAAAACAAAAAATAAGACGGTATTTTCCATACTTCATTTATTACATATTTTAGTTTTCAAATAAGGTGCGAAAATCATGTATTCTAATTGTTTCTTCAAACCGCCATAACCGAAAGGTTGCAAGCGTGTATGATTAATAATAATAATAATAATAATTTATTACATACTTTTAGTTTTCAAATGAGGTGCGAAAATCATGTATTCTAATTGTTTCTTCAAACCGCCATAACCGAAAGGTTGCAAGCGTGTATGATTAATAATAATAATAATAATAAAAGACAATTTAATTATAACTATTTATTATTTAATAATAATGGTATTATTTTATTGGAAAAGTTCTTAAATAAAACAAAAATTGCACAAAGAAGCAATAAAAATCTAAAAGACAATTTATTTATAGGATGGGGAAACCTAGAAATCTAAAATAATTAAATATATTTAGTTAAGAGATTATAAAGTTCCGGAAATAAATAAAAATAGTCTTAGACATTACACCAAAATTGGTGGATAAAAATGGTCAGATTTACGACATTGTCCTTTTTATAAAAAGGAGAAATACGCAAGAGATAAGAAGAAAATCTTAAAACATATAATAAAAATAGAAAAAATAAAAAATAAGACGGTATTTTCCATACTTCATTTATTACATATTTTAGTTTTCAAATACGGTGCGAAAATCATGTATTCTAATTGTTTCTTCAAACCGCCATAACCGAAAGGTTGCAAGCGTGTATGATTAATAATAATAATAATAATAATAAATTAATTAATAAAAATAATATAACGATTTCTATCGGAAAGCGGACCACATCGGGAAGAGGACCAACAAAATTTCATTTTTAAAAATTAATTATAAATTAAATATTATATAAAAAAAATTGAAAAAATTAAACAAGAAAGAAATTACTAGAACGAATAACATATTAAATTTTCAGAAATTTTCATGTAATATTCGAATTAATATTAATTTTTAAATTTTAAAACTGGGCGTTTTTATAAAATGTGTTGTTTACTACATTTCAGCGCCGCGCTGTAATTTAACCTAACCTCTCATTATTACCATCATCACCACTATTGTTATTTTTCTACATAATTATTATTCTCTGTACTATTCTCTACACTATCCTCTATACTACCTTCTGCACTATCTTCTACACTATTCTCTGCATTATCTTCCCCAGCGTCTTCCCCAGCACCCTGTGTACTACCCAGCACCCTTTCGAGGGCGACCTCGAGGACGCTCAATTCCACTACGGCCCCTACTACACCCTCTACCACAATCTCTATCACGGCTACTACTATTATTACAGGGACGACTACAGCTTCTTCTAAACTCTATACTATTAGGTTCTATATTCCTAACATTTAATTCAATAGCTTTGTTTTACTACAGCTTATTAATCTCCTGATTATTTAGAATACGGGCATTAATAAGCCTCGGTTTACCACGTCTAATTTGTAAGGCTTTCTTGTTGATAGCACGTAATTAGATATTAGCCTCTTATAATATAATAATTTTATTTATAGCTCTCTTTATCGCTTTGCCCAATTGATGAATACTATTAATGGTTAATAAACTAAGTAAATGGCCAGATCGTGTAAGAATTTCAGTAACGGCTTTATGAACGGCTTAAGAACGTACTAATATTTCTATAACTAAGTTCAAAATTTCGATTTAAACAGCCTCATTATATTGTAATTTAGATAGAACTTTTTTTGAATTGTATAATATTAATTTCGTTCTTTGCTATGTTACTTTGATTAGATCCTCCGAAATAATATTCTCTTTAATCTTTATTAATAGCTTAATGAATAGTTACTTGTTGATTCTAATAATGCTATTACGTAAAGCATTATTCGTAATATTACTGTATTATTTACTATACACTGCATTGAATCTAACATTTAATAATTACAGACGATGTGTACTATACGCTGATAAATACAAAATAATGATATTCTTCTGAATACAATAATTAATAAACTTTACGCTAATATGACTGTCGTGACCATCTAATAACAGCATGCGCGTGTAATTGTCGAAAGTTTTTTGTCTTTGATTCAAATACCCGTTCCAGCTATTAAATGCTCAAGTCTCTGTCCGTCCACCTATTAGATGAGATTGCGAATAACCAGTCCTTTATCGATTAATTAATATTATTAGTTAAATTAATAATAAGTACCTTTGAAAATAACGAATAAAAGAAGAATAATACCGCGCGTATTAATACATTCAATAATAGTAATTGATTCACGATTATTATATTGTTTTAAGAACCGACTTTTAAATTTTAATAGAATTACTATTTTTAACAATTGAATAATATTTATAATAGGTGGTGTGGTATAGTGGTGTAGTGCTGTACCTGGAAGCGCTGGGTTTTCGTCTTTTACCATGCGTGTAGGTTCGATTCCTGCCACCACCCCCTACAGTTCTGCCTGTTTGTCAGTTTTTATGATTTTTCTGACAAACAGAGCAAAATAGAAAAACAGTTGTCCTACTACACTAGAGTAACTGAATAAGGTGTGTTTGACATCTTTAGATTATTTGAACTTTATTAAGAATTGTATCTTAATACTGTTTGTCTAATCAACACTTCCCTCTTTGAAAGTCGTACCTAGTTGACTTAGAATAATTTATTAAATAGTTCTTAAACAGTAGATCTACTACTATAAAATAAACAGTAGTCTCTGTAAAGGACGTGTGTAAGTACATCACAATAATAATAGTACTAGTAATTCTACTACTATAAAATAGACAGTAGTCTCTATAAAAGACATGTGTAAGTACATCACAATAATAATAGTACTAGTAGTCTTATTACTACTTATATCAAAAAGAGTGCCTTATAATAACACTCTAATAATAGGACTTCTATCTATAGAAGTATAAACTAAATAGACTAATCTAAAAGAGATTTATTTATAGTACGGGGAAATTTAGAAATCTAGAAAATTTATTATAGATTATAAGATTCTGGAAATAAGTAAAAATTCTCTTCGGCATTACACTAAAATTAGTGGATAAAAACGGTCAGACTCACGACATTATTCTCTTATAAAAGAGTAGAAGCCGAGATTGTAAGAGATTAGAAGAAGTCTCAAATTACTATACAAAAATCAAAAATATTATAACAGTATTCTTCATGTCTTGTTTAATATGAGGTGCGAAAAATCATGTATTTAGAATAAGTATTCTTCAAACCGCCATAACCGAAAGGTTGCATGCGTGTATGATAAATAAATAAATAAATAAATATTTATAATAAATTCTTTTTTATCTATGTTATATAATGTATTTTCTATAATGTTGTACTTTCGTTTGATTTTTATAAATAATTGATAAAATTTGTTAATAAAAACTAAATTATCGATTCTTACTCGAGTATTATCTAATACATGTGAGTAAGTAAAACATAGTTTTGTATATCGTTATATAAATCTTTTTACTTAATATTCTCTAAGATCTCGATTAGTAAATTTAGTAGTTATATTGCGTACTATATCTAATCGCGAAGAGAACCTCTAATTATATAATCGGGTAATTTAATATACTAATATCTTTTTACTCTTTATTATTATTACTATTTATTGTTGATGTGCTTTAATTCGATTACTATCTTTACTACTAACTCTTTCTTTTAATGTTGTATATGATATGCCATATGCGTGTGTTAATGCGCGTATAAATGTAAAGTCTCTTTTTTTGTATGTGCGTATTGTTATTTGTATGTTATTTTTAAAGATTGCCTGATTAATTCGATAGGACGTGTGCTGAGTAAGCCGATGATGATTTTAAAATCGTCACGCCATGTTGATGATACTGATAGTGCTGATGATGCTGATAATGCTAATAATACTAATATCGTAATAATCGTGTCGTGTCGTATCGTGTCGTGTCGTGTTAGTTGTGTCGGTGGTTAAATTGCAGCGCGGCGCTGAAATGTGGTAAATAATATATTTCATAAAAACGCCCAGTTTTGAGGTTTAAAAATTAATATTAATTCGAATATTACATGAAAATTTCTGAAAATTTAATATGTTATTCGTTCTAGTAATTTCTTTCTTGTTTAATTTTTTCAATTTTTTTTATATAATATTTAATTTATAATTAATTTTTAAAAATGAAATTTTGTTGGTCCTCTTCCCGATGTGGTCCGCTTAGAAATCGTTATAGATTAGAGATTAACGATTTCTATCGGGAAGCGGACTACATCGGGAAGAGGACCAACAAATTTTTATTTTTAAAAATTAATTATAAATTAAATATTATATAAAAAAATTTGAAAAAATTAAACAAGAAAGAAATTACTAAAATGAATAACATATTAAATTTTCAGAAATTTTTATGTAATATTCGAATTAATATTAATTTTTAAACTTTAAAACTAGGCGTTTTTATGAAATATATTATTTACCACATCTCAGCGCCGCGCTGTAATTTAACCTAACCTCTTATCACCACCATCACCACCACTGCTATTCTTCTACATAATCACTACCCTCTGTACTATCCTCTACACTATCCTCTACACTACCCTCTACACTGTCTTCTGTACTATCCTCTGCACTATCCTCTGCACTACCCTCCCCAGCGTCCTCCCCAGCACCCTGTACACTACCCCCCCCAGCACTCTTTCGAGGGTGACCTCAAGAACGTCCAATTCTACCACAATTTTTACTACATCCTCTACCACAACTTTTACCACAACCACTACCATTATCACGAGGACGACTACGGCCTCTTCTAGACTTTATACTATTAAGTTCTACACCCCTAACATCTAATTTAATAGAGTTGGATAATTAAGACAAACGACCTTCGGACAGAACGACCCCCTCATAACTTTTGAACAAAACATCCAAAACCAAATAAAAGTACATCAATCGAAAAAGCAAGAAAAACGAAAATACAATATCCAAAAATACAAACAATATCAGAAATCAATAAATAGAAATCAAAAATCAAAAATATCGAAATTTTTACAATCGTCGACTACAAAAAAGAGATTTTTCTCGTTAAAAATCAAATTAAACTAAAATTAGTTTAGCTTAATAATAATGGACAATATACTCACCAATTCATCTCTCGATGAACTAGTAATAGCAACTCAGAACTATATTCCGATGCTTAAGAATATTAATAAAAAAAGACAGAAAAGACAAATCTCAATAGATTTAAACAAAAAAGAATTAAACAGAGAAAATTTAATTCTAAAACTAAAGAGATTAAACAATCTTCTAAAAAAAAGACAGAAGAAGTAGAAAATCTGAAAATCAAAATAAAAAAACTCAAAAATTCTAAAAAATCCTACGCAGAAATGGCACAGAAATCATAAAATTAATTAATAAAACAAAAACAAAACGAAAATAATTAAAAATCGACAGCTCAACAATAATAACAACAAAAACAAACAATTTTAATTAATCAAAGAAGATTAATTATATCAAGAACGACAACAATCCCACCAATTCAAAAATCAAACGTTTTTAGAGAAAAAATAAACCAAGTTCTCTACTAAAAATCTAAAAATCCAGAAATAATAATTTCTGGAATTTTTATAAATTCTAAAGGCAATCTAATACTAATTGTACACGAAAACACACAAAAAGAAAAAATTCTCAAATATAAAGAAGATATTTTTGAAGAATTTATTAAAATTGATAAATATATTTGTTGCGATATACCGTATAAGGCGTAGTGCCGGGTCTATACGTACCGCTCTATAAATACAAGCGGATCTACGATGTGTTAAGATTTAGACAATCGATTATTAATTATATATAAATAGACCTATATACTTTCCAGCGTACTTACGAGTTGTAGAACTTTTAATACGTTATTAGTATGACTTTTTGATTCTAAAAAGAGTATCTACCAATTAAGTACAACGTACTTCAGCTGTTTTTACATTTTACTGTAGTATTTGTAGACTTTTACTGATCGTAATCTTAGAATCGCAAAGATTATTTTGCTTTTTAAATTCTCGATATAACGTTGCATAATATATCTCTTAGAACGTAATGTTTACATCTGTTACTTTTCTAAACAGATTTATTTTAATTGTAAATAGTCGTAACTACTAGGTCTAGCTCGATAAAATTAAGTAGGTGCTAGGATCGTATATAAAGGATAGCTATAAACTGTTAAAGTTCATTACTAATACCTTTATAGTGTTACTAGCTAGTACTTCAGGACCTTCACAAGATGCTAGAGAACAAGTTGAGGCTTCTTTGTCTATTATTAAAATAGTAGACGTTGCAGACGCTAAATTGTTAGATAAGTACGAAGCAGTTAAATTATTTATTGGTGGTATTATATAAGAATTGGTTCATGATGATATACATAATATCTTTACTAGCTTATTATTTAAAGCTATAATAGATCTACTTAAGAAGAAGTATAGGCCTAATATTGAAAGTGCTATAAACGTGCTTAAGAACTGTCTTTTCTTTTTTACTATACAGCTAGAGAAATACGATATACATACGACTATTTCGCGTTACTTTGAAATAGTTATATAGATATAAAAGAAAAAAAGCGATATCTTACCTTCTACCTTCCCATAGTTAAGTCTTATTAATACTGCTAGAGGGGTATTAGACGAAACTAGAGATCAATATCTTAATATTTATACGATTATATAGTTTCATACGACAAATATTACTAATAAAACAATATATATAATCGAACGTTTAAGAGATTATATTCTTAAGTAAATAACCTTATTTTATTATAGATATAATGCTCGTAGATATAAAAAGTTAGAAAAGAAGAGTACTAAATTTTAAGCCTCTTTTGCGTTTACGTTGTTATTAGCTACGAACGCTACTGGCTTGATAGTATATAAGAGAAATAAACGGAAGTTTAAATGTATAATTAGTTAGAATAATAAAACTAAAGAAAGTAGTATAAAAAAAAGAATTCACTTTAATATTAAAAAAAACGCAGATTTTAGTTCTAGCGTTGGAGGTATAACTCTTTAGAAGAAGAATAAGATAATTTATCTTTTATACGGTACTTGTAGAGGCACAAGTTACTTAGAAGAACGCTGCTTTATTAAGTATTTAAAACTTAGACTTCTAAACTAAAAGATTAAGAAGAACGTTTCCTTTTATCTTATAGTTCTTAAACCCTATGACGTAATAATGGTATATAGAGTTAATATCAAAAGAAATGCTTGTAAAAGTGCTTCTAAAAAATTATGGCATATAAACTTAAACGTAAGCGATTAGATTTATAAGGATTATAATTTATTTATATCTAAAACCTACGTCTCTTTCGATATAGAGAGAAAGATAAGATTAGAAGATGATTTAATTATATTCGCTCAAAAATACGGAACTCTTATTATAAAAATTGATATTATTATTCTAAAAATACACGATATGTTGTACGTGTCCTAGATGGCTTTTAACCTATATTTTGTCAGAAAATTGTAGGAAAGAGAAATAAGCGTATATTTTATGTTTTAAAGTAATATCTTTAAGAAAAACGGTTTTGTTATAGCATAATTAATTTTCGATAAAGAAATAGGCCTCTACGTACTAAAAAGTAGTAGTGAATGCTGCGTGCCTAAAAAAGTATAAGATAAATCTTTTATTTTAAAGGCTATAGCGTTATTAGTGTATCGAATAACTACAGATCATACCTTCCTAACCGAAGTTACAGAATTATTAAAATAGCATAGGAAACTGAGTTATATTAATTAAAAAGTAGTTTATAAAAGTATGGCTTGAGCTGGGGTTGAAGTACCCTCTGAAAAGTAGAGGAATTTAATTTGCGAGTTATGCCTTTTATTTAAAGCCAATATACGCCTAAATTTAGATCTTGCTATTTTTAAGAAGTCACATCCCTTAGAGCGTATACATATAGATATAGTGGGGTTATTTACAATAGCTTTATTGTATAAACGTCATTTAGATTCTACAGCTAAGCTATATCAATAAATAAAGTATGCGTTTGTAATTGTAGATAAGGCTACTCACTATAAATAAATAAGGTTCTTTACAGGTGGTGTGGTATAGTGGTGTAGTGCTGTACCTGGAAGCGCTGGGTTTTCGTCTTTTACCATGCGTGTAGGTTCGATTCCTGCCACCACCCCCTACAGTTCTGCCTGTTTGTCAGTTTTTATGATTTTTCTGACAAACAGAGCAAAACAGAAAAACAGTTGTCCTACTACACTAGAGCAACTGAATAAGGTGTGTTTGACATCTTTAGACTATTTGAACTTTGTTAAGAGTCGTGCCTTAATACTGTTTGTCTAATCAACACTTCCCTCTTTGAGAGTCGTATCTAATTAACTTAGAACAATTTGTCAAATAATTCTCAAACAATAGATCTACTACTATAAAATAGACAGTAGTCTCTGTAAAAGACGTGTGTGGGTATATCACAATAATAATAGTACTAGTAGTTCTACTACTATAAAATAGACAGTAGTCTCTGTAAAGAACATATATAAGTACATCACAATAATAACAGTACTAGTAGTCTTATTACTACTTATATCAAAAAGAGTGCCTTATAATAACACTCTAATAATAGGACTTCTATCTATGGAAGTATAAACTAAATAGACCAATCTAAAAGAGATTTATTTATAGTACGGGGAAATCTAGAAATCTAGAAAATCTATTATAGATTAAGAGATTATAAGATTCCGGAAATAAATAAAAATTCTCTTCGGCATTACACTAAAATTAGTGGATAAAAACGGTCAGACTCACGACATTATTCTCTCATAAAAGAGTAGAAGCCGAGATTGCAAGAGATTAGAAGAAGTCTCAAATTACTATACAAAAATCAAAAAATATTATAACAGTATTCTTCATGTTTTGTTTAATATGAGGTGCGAAAAATCATGTATTTAGAATAAGTATTCTTCAAACCGCCATAACCGAAAGGTTGCATGCGTGTATGATAAATAAATAAATAAAAAAGGTTCTTTACAAGTCGTTTAGAATACCGAGTACGTTTTATTTAATTTGTAATAATAATGGAATATAAATACAGTCGATAATCTAGAGTAATGGCTATACGCCTTAATAATATAAAGGAGTTTATACAGGAAAAAGTACAGATCTTTTGTATAAAATATAATATCGAAATTAAATCTTCTATTCTATACACACACAAGCAGAATAATACAGCTAAGAAAGCAATACGAACGCTACAAAAATTTACTACCATAATTCTAATAAAATTTAACTTACTAGAAATATTCTAGTAAGAAGCTCTATTTACAGTCTACTTTATAAGCAATAGGCTAATACCTCCTAAGTAGAAAAAAGAATAGATGCTTAAATTCTTAGAAGAATAGTTTAATAAAAACTTTGTTAATTATACTCGTATGTACCCATTTAACTGTCTGGTATACGTTACAATGTCTAAGGAAAAACGCAAGAAGATCTTCAGCTAGTATAGAGCATGGAAAGGCATATTTCTAGGATACACTTATACTTTAAAATAATATAGAGTCTGGAATATCTCAAAGAAATACATTTCTATAGTTAAAGATATAGTATTCGTCGATAACTCTGCTCTCGTATAAGAAAGTTATAAAGCATGCTTTTTAAATTCCAGCTACTGGAAGAAGCTATACGTTGCTTTAGTTCTATTAGTACCTATACTTCTTAATCCGCAGGATATAGAGCTATAAAATAAGTTTAACATTAAAGAAATATACGATAATAACTAACAATATATTAGCACCATATTACCAAAAGGCTAACCTGCTAGAAAGCTAAATTTTATAATAATAATTAATATCCTACCTGTTTAACAATAAGGAAAGCTAGATAACCTAATAATCATAGACGAAATAATTGACGATGAAACTGCTAAAGTTAGACAAATAGAAAAATAAGCTGCGCTGCGATATAATAAAAGACTAAGAAAAATAGAGAAGGCACGTACGTTACATATTACGATTATTTAATCTTCTAAAGTCAGATATTTACAATATATAAAGGCTATCGAGGTTATTACTTTTGTAATTATAGAAAATACCTTAATTAACCTCGATCTACCACAATCTTATAATAAAGCTATAGCTAGTAAAGAGAAAGAAGGCTAGTTAATTATAATTTAAAAAAAAATAGAATTGCTTATTAATAATAAGATATGGACTGCGTTTTTAGAAGTACCGCACGATATTAAACTAATAAATACGCGCTAGATCTTCACTAAAAAGTGTACAGATTCGGGAATATTATATAAAGTTAAATTAGTAGTAAAAGGCTACAAATAGCGTTATAACATTTATTATACAGAAACGTATACACTAGTTGTTAACTTATATACTATACAAGTTTTACTAATGATTACTGCGATTCTGGATTTAGAGGTTTATTAGCTAAATGTCAAAATAATATTTTTAAATGCTTCTCTACTTTTACAAAAGAGAATATCTATTGTTTTATCAATAAGTTATAAAGCGCCAGCTAGAGTTGTAGCACTACTTTTGCTAAAATCATTATATAGTCTGAAATAGGCTCTATACCTATAAAACGAAGACTTAAATAATACGCTTACAGGTAAAGAGTTTCCATATAAAATAACAAAAAGCAAAGTAAATAAATGCCTATACTTTTATAAAAGCATAATTATAGTTACATATGTTAATAACTTCCTAATCTTCTTAAAAGATATAACCATGATATAGCAGACGAAAGCGTATCTAATAAAAATGTATAAAATCAAGGATATAAATAAAGCTAAACAATTTTTAAACCTACAAATATAAAGGAATCATACTTCTAGGATATTACAAATAAATTAAGAAGAATACTATAAAAGTATTCTAAATCGTTTTAGCATGCTTAATAGTAAGTCAAGACAAACCCCTATAGATTCTAGCGTATGATTATTAAAGGATGCTTCCTGGTTCGCACTTAATAAAGAAGATTATAAAATCTACTGAAATATAGTTGACTCGTTAAATTACGTTATACAAAGTAATCGACCTAACTTAGCATATATAATTATAAAGTTAGGGCAGTATGCCCATACGCCTACGGAGGAATATTAGAAAATAATAATATAAGCTTACTAATACCTATTTATTATTTACAAGCAGTTACTCTATTATAATAGTAAAATAATTGATAAGAAGAATCTACCTTTACTACTAGAAGAATATAGTGATTCAGATTAAACACAAATCTATAACCAATATTAAAGGCGACCTTCGGACAGAACGACCCCCTCATAACTTTTGAACGAAGCATCCAAAACCAAATAAAAGTACATCAATCGAAAGAGCAAGAAAAACGAAAATACAATATCCAAAAATACAAACAATATCAGAAATCGATAAATAGAAATCAAAGATCAAAAATATCGAGATTTTTGCAATCATCGACTACAAAAAAGAAGTTTTCTCGCTAAAAATTAAAACTAAACTAAATTAGTTTAGTTTAATAATGGCGGATAATATACCCACCAGTTCATCTCTCGATGAACTAGTAATAACAACTCAGGACTATATCCTGATACTCAAAAACACCAACAAAAAAAAACAGAAAAGACAAATCTCAATAGATTTAAATGAGGAAGAATTAAACAGAGAAGATTTAATTCTAGAACTAAAAAAATTAAACAATCTTCTAAAAAAAAAGACAGAAGAAGTAGAAAACCTGAAAATTAAAATAAGAGAACTCGAAAATCCTAAAAAATCCTACGCAGAAATGGCACAAAACTCACAAAATCAATCAACAAGACAAAAACAAAACGAAAACAATCAAAAATCGACAACTCAACAACAAAAACAACAAAAATAAACAATTCCAATTAATCAAAGAAGATTAATTATATCGAGAACGACAACAACTCCACCAATTCAAAAACCAAACGTTTTTAAAGAAAAAATAAATCAAGTTCTCCACCAAAAATCTAAAAATCTAAAAACAATAATTTCTAGAATTTCTATAAATCCTAAAGGCAATCTAATGCTAATTACACACGAAAACACACAAAAAGAAGAAATTCTCAAATACAAAAAAAACATTTTTGAAAAACTTATTAAAATTGATGAATATATTCAAAAACCAACCAATATTGAAACTTAGGGATTTTTAATTGTTCATGAAGTGGAAATTGAACAATACAAAAATATGGAAAAGCTCAAAATGGAAATTGAGACAGACAATGCAATTAAAATTACAAATAAACTAAGATGGTTGGTTAGAGAAGAAAAATTAATTGGAAAAAATTTTTCTTCAATAGTCATTGCAACTAAAACAAAAGAAGAAGCAATACACACTCAAAAAAGAGGATATATATTTTTGGGTGGAGAAAAATTGAAAACGGAAAGATATTTAAAACTTTTCGGCAACAATAAATGCACAAATTGCCAAAAAACTGGATATTTCGTAATTAAATGCAGAAATAATTCAATTTATAGCATTTGCGCAAAAAATCATAAAACAATCAATCACATTTGCAATAATTGCCAGGAAACAAAAAAGTCCTGCGAACATATCAAAGCAAAATGTGCAAACTACAGTGGAGAACATATAACAAACGACCTAATATATTTAAAAAACAAAAAACAACTTAATTCTTAAAATGAATAAAAATAACAAATTGAAAATCATACAGCATAATTGCAGAAGGTCAACAAATATAATGTAATCAATGCTAAATTCTGTATTAAATAAAGTAGAATTAATTTTCTTGCAGGAACTATGGGTTTCAAAAGAAAACAACACCATTTCACATCCTGAATTTCAACCAATTTTAACAAATCCCAAAGAAAAACAAAAAAATAGAATAAGGGTGGTAGCATTTATTGCAAAAAATACACCCTTTGAAATTACAAACAGAATAGATTTAATAGATGACGAAGACTGCCAAATAATTGATATAAAATCAATTAAATTTGGAGAAATCAGAATCTTTAACATCTATAATTATTATTATTATTATTAATCATACACGCTTGCAACCTTTCGGTTATGGCGGTTTGAAGAAACAATTAGAATACATGATTTTCGCACCTTATTTGAAAACTAAATGATGTAATAAATGAAGTATGGAAAATACTGTCTTATTTTTTGTTTTTTCTATTTTTATTATGTGTTTTGAGATTTTCTTCTTATCTCTTGCGTATTTCTCCTTTTTATGAAAAGGACAATGTCGTGAATCTGACCGCTTTTATCCACCAATTTTGGTGTAATGCCTAAGACTATTTTTATTTATTTCTGGAACCTTATAATCTTTTAATTAAATATATTTAATTATTTTAGATTTCTAGGTTTCCCCATCCTATAAATAAATTGTCTTTTGGATTTTTATTGCTTCTTTGTGCAATTTTTGTTTTATTTAAGAACTTTTCCAATAAAATAATACCATTATTATTAAATAATAAATGGTTATAATTAAATTGTCTTTTGTTTTTAAGTTCTTTTTTTAACATCTTTCTTTCTAAATTATAAAATATACATTCCATAATTAGATGTTTTGGTGTTTGTGGTGTGTTTCTGCATAAACAGTTTTTGCTTAAAATGCTAGCTTTTGGTATTTTAACTAGATAACTGTTGAAATAACCGTGCCTGGTTCTTAATTGTGTTAAAGAAGAAATAAAATTATTACTAAATTTAGTAAAGATTTTATTTCTCTTTAATCTAGGCCAATTATAATAATTAATCCTATTTTTGTGTTTTTTAAATTTTTCTTCCCATTCTATTAAATCTTTTTCTTTTATTTTTCTTTTTAAAAAGGCAAAAGATTTATAGGGACTTTTTTGTTTTTGTTTTGCAGCTTCTTTTGCTAGAAAGTCTGCTTTTTCGTTTCCAGTAACATTTGAATGTCCAGGAACCTATTCTATAAATAAATTAATATTTTTAGAAATTAATTCTCCCGCCATTTCCCAGATTTCTGATGCTATTTCTTGTCCTGCCCTAATTTTTAGAGATTCCAACCTCTTTATTGCAGCTTGGTTGTCAGTGAAAAAATAGATATTTTTCACTATATTATTTTTATTAATTAATTCAAGAGATTTGATAAAACCTTCTCTTAAGTTAATTAATTCTGCGTTATACACTTCCATATTTTTGCCCAAGCTATAATTTATTTTAAAAATAGATTTATTATCTATTTTTCTATAAATTCCAGCTCCTGTGGATTTTTTATTTTTTATTTCTAGCATTGAGCTATTTGTATAAATTAAGAGATTTTCTTTAGAATTTAAGCTCTTTTTTTTATTTTTGTGGTTTTCTGTTTCCAAATCCTTAGGTATATTATTAATATTAAAATTAATATTATTTTCTACTTATGGTGGGTCTAAAATAATACTTATTTCTTCAATTTTAGTATATGGGTTTATTAAAAAATTAATTTTTGATAAAATATTGTCTAATGTGGAAATGTAATTTCTTTTGTCTTTATTTTTTTTATTTTTATATTAATTTAAATATTTTTTCTTATTTTTATTTTTATTTTTATCTTCTCTTTTAAAGATTATTTTTGGTGGAAAAGATTCTGGAGTTTTTATTTTTATTGGATGATTTTTATTAAGATATAGAGATTTTAGGGTATATCTTTTTTGTATGTTATTTAATCTTATTTCTGGTGGTAAAATAGATGTTTTAACTTTTAATAAATGTATTGGAGTTGTTTTAAAGGTATTTGTTATTTTTCTTAACATTTTATTTTGAATTAATTTCAATTCTTTCAAAATTTTTTGTTGTTTTTGATTTTTCCACTATATTTCAGATTTATAGTTAGAAACGGAACAAACGTAGCTTTTGTATAATTGTATTAATGCTTTTGTTTTTAATTTTTTTTCTGAATTTGCTAGCGCTTTAATAAAATTGAATATTTTATTTGCTGCACTAGTCTTAATTTTTATGTGGTTTTTAAAATTTAAATCCACATCAAAAAAAAAAGCCTAGCCATCTTAATTGTTTGGTGGGTTTAATTTTTGTATTGTTTGGTAGCACCAAATTTATTTTTCCATTTTTATTATTTTTTGTTTTGAAATGAATTAGTTCTGATTTTATATCATTAAAAGCTACTGCATTATTTTGTGCCTAATCGAACGCAATTTTTGCAGCTTCTTCTAATTCTTTTATATTTTGTTCTATTATTTTATTTGTTGAAACTAACGCCAAATCGTCTATATAAGAGGGTTTCTTAATAGATGGCATTTTTTGTTCCAACTTATTAAATAATGGTGTTAAATATAATAAAAATAAAATTGGTGAAATTAGTAAACCTTGTGGTATGCCTATTTCTACTAATTTTAATTTTTCTATTTACCCATCAAAAGATAATTTAATTAATCTTTTTGACATGAAATTATCAATCCACTAAATTAGTTATTTTAGAAATTTCATATCTTTTAAAGTATTTATTAATCTTTTTTTTGAAACATTATCAAAAGCCCCTTTAACGTTTAAAAATAAAACAGAGGTTTTTAATTTTATAAAATTTACTATTTCTATATCATGAACTAAAAATAAAGCTGCATTAATTGCAGATCTTTGTTTTCTACCTCCAATTTATTCTGGATTTAGAATTTTATTAGTTTCTAATATAAAAGCTATTCTTTTTGCTATTATTTTCTCTAAGATTTTTCCTAGACAATTTAGGAAACTTATGATTCTATAAGCCTTTAGAATATCATAATCCGGTTTGTTTGGTTTTGGTAAAATTGCTCCAATTGCTTCCCTAAAATAAATTGGGTGGTAACTATTATTTAATAATTTTGTAAATAAATCATTAAATCTTTCCGGTATAATTTCATAGGCTTTTTTTAGGCATAGAAAATTAATTCCATCAGAGCCTAACGCTTTTTTGGAGTTTGATATAAAAATAGCATTTTTTATTTCTCTATTTTTGATTTTCTTTTAAATAATTAATTTTTTATTAATTATTTTTTCTACAAATTAGGTTTTTGCATTTTTTGTATAATTTGGAGGTGGTGAAAACAGCGCTTTTTTTAACAAATCTACCTTTTCTTAAAAATTTAATGCAATTTGATTCTCAAATTTTAAATTTAACATTTTTTGAATTTTCCTTAATTTAGAAAAATTTAGCGCTAAGAAAATTTCTTTATCTTTTGCATTTTCTAGAAAATCGACCCAAGATTTTTCTTTTACAAGTCTAATTTCTTTAAAATGTTTATTTCTTTTTATTTTAAATAAATCCCAATTTTCTTAAGATTTATTTAGTTTCCATTTTCTTTTTTATCGCAGCATTTCTTTTCTTGTTTCATTTATTTTTTTATTCTACCAATTTTTCAATTTTAGTGAAATATTTAATAATGGCGTAGATTTCTCTACTGCCAAAATTATATTTTTTTGAAATAAAGATGTTGCCTTTTCCAAATTATTTTTTAAATTTAATCTTTCTCTGTTGTCGCTAGAGAAAAGAAGATTGATTCATAAATTATTTTCATCTAGATTTTTATCTAGATTTAATAATTCTTTTTCGAATTTATTCTAATCTATTTTATTCCAATTAAATCTATTAGTTGATAGTGGATTATCAACTAAATTATTATTGTTGGATTTTATTTTAATTGAAATAACTTCATAATCTGATCCTGTGTCCATTTCCTCATCAATTTTCTAACTTTTAATTAAATCTTTTAAATTAATTGTTGTAAACGATAAATCTATGATTGAGGATCCCATTTTGTCTTTTCTAGCATAATAATAAGTCGGTATGCCATTTTGGTTGATTAATTGTAAATTATTATTTTTAATCAACTCTATTATTTTGTCTGATCTTAAATTATATTTAATTTCAGGGTTCCATAAAGAGTAATGAGTATTAAAATCTCCAATTAATAATGTTTTTTTAGTGCAATAAAAATTTATTTTATTAAATAATCTTTTTATTATATATTCACCATTTTTTGTGTTTTGTTGCTTTTCGTTGTAGATGTTAAAAATTCTGATTTCCCCAAATTTAATTGATTTTATATTAATTATTTAGCAGTCTTCGTCATCTATTAAATCTATTCTATTTGTAATTTCAAAGGGTATATTTTTCACAATAAATACTATCATCCTTATTCTATTTTTTTATTTTTCTTTAGGATTTATTAAAATTGATTAAAATCCAGGGTGTGAAATGGTGTTGTTTTCTTTTAAAACCCATGGTTCCTGCAAGAAAATTAATTCTGCTTTATTTAATGCAGAATTTAGCATTGATTGTATTATATTTATTGACTTTCTGCAATTATGCTGTATGATTCTCAATTTGTTGTTTTTATTTATTTTAAGAATTAAATTATTTTTTGTTTTTTAAACATATTAGGTCGTTTACCATATGTTCTCCACTGCAGTTTGCACATTTTGCTTTAATATGTTCGCAGGACTTTTTTATTTCCTGACAATTATTGCAAATATAATTGATTATTTTGTGATTTTTTGCGCAAATGCCACAAATTAAATTGTTTCTGCATTTAATTGCAAAATGTCCAGTTTTTTGGCAATTTATACATTTATTGTTGCCAAAAAGTTTTAAATATCTTTCCGTTTTTAATTTTTCTCCACCTAAAAATATATATCCTTTTTTTTAAGTGTGTATTGCTTCTTTTTTTGTTTTCGTTGCAATGACTATTGAAGAAAAATTTTTTTTAATTAATTTTTCTTCTCTAACCAACTATCTTGGTTTATTTGTAATTTTAATTGCATTGTCTGTCTCAATTTCTATTTTGAGCTTTTCCATATTTTTGTATTGTTTAATTTCCACTCTATGAATAATTAAAAATCCCCAAGTTTCAATATTGGTTAGTTTTTGAATATATTTATTAATTTTGATAAGTTTTTTAAAAATATCCTCTTTATATTTGAGAATTTCTTTTTTTTGTGTGTTTTCGTGTGTAATTAATATTAAATTACTTTTAGGATTTATAGAAATTCCAGAAATTATTATTTCTAGATTTTTAGATTTTTGATAGAGAACTTGATTTATTTTTTCTCTAAAAACGTTTGGTTTTTGAATTGGTGGGGTTGTTGTCGTTCTCGGTATAATTAATCTTCTTTGATTAATTGGAATTGTTTGTTTTTGTTGTTGTTGTTGTTGAACTGTCGATTTTTGATTGTTTTCGTTTTGTTTTTATTTTATTGATTAATTTTGTGATTTCTGTGCCATTTCTGCGTAGGATTTTTTGGGATTTTCGAGTTCTCTTATTTTAATTTTCAGGTTTTCTACTTCTTCTGTCTTTTCTTTCAGAAGATCGTTTAATCTCTTTAATTCTAGAATTAAATCTTCTCTATTTAATTCTTCCTCGTCCAAATCTATTGAGATTTGTCTTTTCTGTCTTTTTTTATTAATATTTTTAAGCATCGGGATATAATCCTGAGTTGCCATTACTAATTCATTAAAAGATGAACTGGTAAATATATTATCCACTATTATTAAACTAAACTAATTTAGTTTAGTTTAATTTTTAGCAAGAAAACCCCTTTTTTATAATCGATAATTGTAAAAATCTTGATATTTTTTAATTTCTGATTTCTATTTATCAATTTCTGATATTGTTTGTATTTTTGGATATTGTATTTTCGTTTTTTTTGCTTTTTCGATTGATGTACTTTTATTTGGTTTTGGATGCTTCGTTCAAAAGTTATGAGGGGGTCGTTCTGTCCCGGTTTTTGATTTAACATCTATAATGAAAAGCAACAAAACACAAAAAATGGTGAATATACAATAAAAAGATTATTTAATAAAATAAATCTTTATTGCACCAAAAAAAACATTATTAATTGGAGATTTTAATGCTCATCACTCTTTATGGAACCCTGAAATTAAATATAATTTAAGATCAGACAAAATAATAGAGTTAATTGAAAATAATAATTTACAATTAATTAACCAAAATGGCATACCGACTTATTATTATGCCAGAAAAGACAAGATGGGATCCTCAATTATAGATTTATCATTTGCAACGATTAATTTAAAAGATTTAATTAAAAGTTGGAAAATTGATGAGGAAATGAATACAGGATCAGATCATGAAGTTATTTCAATTGAAATAAAATCCAATAATAATTTAGTTGACAATCCACTGTCAACTAATAGATTTAATTGGAATAAAATAGATTGGAATAAATTCGAAAAAGAATTATTAAATCTAGACAAAAATCTAGATGAAAATAATTTATGGATCAATCTTCTTTTCTCTAGCGACAACAGAGAAAGATTAAATTTAGAAAACAATTTGGAAAAGGCAATATCTTTGTTTCAAAAAAATTTAATTTTGGCAGTAGAGAAATCTACGCCATTATTAAATATTTCATCAAAATCCAAAAATTGGTGGAATGAAAAAATAAATGAAACAAGAAAAGAGATGTTGCGACAAAAAAGAAGGTGGAAGCTAAATAGATTGCAAGAAAATTGGGATTTATTTAAAACAAAAAGAAATAAATATTTTAAAGAAATTAGACTTGCAAAAGAAAAATCTTGGGTCGACTTTCTAGAAAATGCAAAAGATAAAGAAATTTTCTTAGCGCTAAATTTTTCTAAATTAAGGAAAATTCAAAAAATGTCAAATTTAAAATTTGAGAATCAAATTGCATCAAATTTTTAAGAAAAGGTAGACTTGTTAAGAAAAGCGCTGTTTCCACCACCTCCAAATTATACAAAAAATGCAAAAACATAATTTGCAGAAAAAATAATTAATAAAAATTTAATTATTTGGGAGAAAATCAAAAATAGAGAGATAAAAAACGCTATTTTTACATTAAACTCCAAAAAAGCGCCAGGCCCCGATGGAATTAATTTTCTATGCCTAAAAAGAGCCTATGAAATTATACCGGAAAGATTTAATGATTTATTTACAAAATTATTAAATAATGGTTATTATTTAATTTGTTTTAGGGAAGTAATTGGAGCAATTTTACCAAAACTAAATAAACTGGACTACGATATTTTAAAGGCTTATAGAATCATAAGTCTCCTAAATTGTTTAGGAAAAATCTTAGAGAAAATAATAGTAAAAAGAATAGCTTTTATATTAGAAACTAATAGAATTCTAAATCTAGAACAAATTGGAGGTAGAAAATAAAGATCTGTAATTGATGTAGCTTTATCTTTAGTTTATGATATAGAAATAGTAAATTCTATAAAATTAAAAACCTCTGTTTTATTTTTAGATGTTAAAGGGGCTTTTGATAATGTTTTAAAAGAAAGATTAATAAATACTTTAAAAGATATGAAATTTCCAAAACAACTAATTTAGTGGATTGATAATTTCATGTCAAAAAGATTAATCAAATTGTCTTTTGATGGGCGAATAGAAAAATTAAAACCAGTGGAAATAGGTATACCACAAAATTCACCAATTTCACCAATTTTATTTTTATTATATTTAACACCATTATTTAATAAATTGGAATAAAAAATGCCATCTATTAAGAAACCCTCTTATATAGACGATTTAACATTAGTTTCAACAAATAAAATAATAGAACAAAATATAAAAGAATTAGAAGAAGCTGCAAAAATTGCGTTTATTTAGGCACAAAATAATGCAGTAGCTTTTGATAATATAAAATCAAAACTAATTTATTTCAAAACAAAAAATAATAAAAATGGAGAAATAAATTTGGTATTACCAAACGGTATAAAAATTAAACCCACCAAATAATTAAAATGGTTGGGCATATTTTTTGATATAGATTTAAATTTTAAAAGCTATATAAAAATTAAAACTAGTGCAGCAAATAAAATATTCAATTTTATTAAAGCGCTAGTAAACTCAGAAAAAGGATTAAAAACAAAAGTATTAATATAATTGTACAAAAGCTGCGTTTGTTCCGTTTCTGACTATGGATCTGAAATATGGTGGAAAAATTAAAAACAATAAAAAATTTTGAAAAAATTTAGATTAATTTAAAATAAAATGTTGAGAAAAATAACAGGTGCCTTTAAAATAACTTTAATATATTTATTAGAAGTTGAAGTATTTATTTTACTATTAGAAATAAGATTAAATGGTATATAAAGAAGATATGTTTTAAGATCTTTATATCTTAATAAAAATTATCTAATAAAAATAAGAACCCCAGAATCTTTTCCATTAGAAGTAATCTTTGGAAGAGAAGATGAAAATAAAAATAAAAAATATTTAAATTAATATAAAAATAAAAAAGATAGAGATAAAAAAGATGGAGATAAAAAAGATTATATTTCTATATTAAATAATATTTTATCAAAAATTAATTTTTTAATAAACCCATATACTAAAATTAAAGAAATAAGTATTGTTTTAGACCCACTATAAGTAGAAAATAATATTAATTTTAATATTAATAGTATACCTAAGGATTTAAAAGCAGAAAACCATAAAAATAAAAAAGAGAGCTTAAATTTTAAAGAAAATCTTTTAATTTATACAGATGGCTTAATGCTAGAAATAAAAAATAAAAAATCTACAAAAACTGGAATTTATAAAAAAATAGATAATAAATCTGTTTTTGAAATAAATTATAGTTTGGGCAAAAATATGGAAGTGTATGACGTAGAATTAATTGGCTTAAAAAAAGGTTTTATCAAATCTCTTGAATTAATTAATAAAAATAATATAGTGAAAAATATTTATTTTTTTACTGATAACTAAGCTGTAATAAAGAGGTTGGAATTTCTAAAAATTGGGGTAGGACAAGAAATAGCATCAGAAATCTGGGAAATGGCGGGAGAATTAATTTTTAAAAATATTAATTTATTTATAGAATGGGTTCCTGGATATTTAAATGTTATTGGAAATGAAAAAGCAGACTTTCTAGTAAAAGAAGTTGTAAAATAAAAATAAAAAAGTTCCTATAAATCTTTTGCCTTTTTAAAAAGAAAAATAAAAGAAAAAGATTTAATAAAATGGGAAGAAAAATTTAAAAAATATAAAAATAGGGTTAATTATTATAATTGGCCTAGATTAAAGAGAAATAAAATCTTTATTAAATTTAGTAATAATTTTATTTTTTCTTTAATATAATTAAGAACCGGGCACGGTTATTTTAACAGTTATTTAGTTAAAATATTAAAAGTTGGCATTTTAAGTAAAAACTGTTTATGCAGAAACATATTATAAATACTAAAACATCTAATTATGGAATGTATATTTTATAATTTAGAAAGAAAGGTGTTAAAAAAAGAACTTAAAGACAAAAGACAATTTAATTATAACCATTTATTATTTAATAATAATGGTATTATTTTATTGGAAAAGTTCTTAAATAAAACAAAAATTGCACAAAGAAGCAATAAAAATCCAAAAGATAATTTATTTATAGGATGGGGAAACCTAGAAATCTAAAATAATTAAATATATTAAATATATTTGATGAATAGATTATAAGGTTCCGGAAATAAATAAAAATAGTCTTAGGCATTACACTAAAATTGGTGGATAAAAGCGGTCAGATTCACGACATTGTTCTTTTCATAAAAAGGAGAAATACGCAAGAGATAAGAAGAAAATTTCAAAAAATAAATAATAAAAATCTCAAAACAAAAAAATAAAAACGGTATTTTCCATATTTCATTTATTACATACTTTTAGTTTTTAAATGAGGTGCGAAAATCATGTATTCTAATTGTTTCTTCAAACCGCCATAACCGAAAGGTTGCAAGCGTGTATGATTAATAATAATAATAATAATAAAGAAGATACATATTCTTAAATAGAGAAAAATTGAAAACAAAAAGATATTTAAAACTTTTCGACAACAATAAATGCACAAATTACCAAAAAACTGGACATTTCACAATTAAATGCAGAAACAACTCAATTTGTAGCATTTGCGCAAAAAATCACAAAACAATCAATCACATTTGCAACAATTGCAAGGAAACAAAAAAGTCCTGCGAACATATCAAGGCAAAATGTGCAAACTGTAGTAGAGAACATATAGCAAACGACCCAATATATTTAAAAAACAAAAAACAATCTAATTCTCAAAATAAATAAAAACAACAAATTGAGAATTATACAGCATAATTGCAGAAGGTCAACAAATATAATGCAATCAATGCTAAATTCTGCATTAAATAAAGCAGAATTAATTTTCTTGCAGAAACCATGGGTTTCAAAAGAAAATAACACTATTTCACACCCGGAATTTCAAACAATTTTAACAAATCCTAAAAAAAAAAAAAAAAAACAAAAAAAAATAGAATAAGGGTGGTAGCATTTATTGCAAAAAATATTCCTTTTGAAATTACAAACAAAATAGATTTAATAGATGACGAAGACTGCCAAATAATTGATATAAAATCAAATAAATTTGGAGAAATCAGAATTTTTAACATCTACAATAAAAAGCAATAAAACACAAAAAATGGTGAATATACAATAAAAAGATTATTTAATAAAATAAATCTTTATTGCACTAAAAAAAACACTATTAATTGGAGATTTTAATGCTTATCACTCTTTATAAAACCCTGAAATTAAATATAATTTAAGATCAGACAAAATAATAGAGTTGATTGAAAATAATAATTTACAATTAATCAACCAAAATGGCATACCGACTTATTATTATGCCAGAAAAGACAAGATGGGATTCTCAATCATAGATTTATCATTTGCAACGATTAATTTAAAAGAATTAATTAAAAGTTGGAAAATTGATGAGGAAATAAATATAGGATCAGATCATAAGATTATTTCAATTGAAATAAAATCCAATAATAATTTAGTTGACAATCCACTTTCAACTAATAGATTTAATTAGAATAAAATAGATTGGAATAAATTCGAAAAAGAATTATTAAATCTAGACAAAAATCTAAATAAAAATAATTTATAGATCAATCTTCTTTTCTCTAGCGACAACAGAGAAAGATTAAATTTAGAAAATAATTTGGAAAAAGCAACATCTTTATTTTAAAAAAATATAATTTTGGCAATAGAGAAATCTACGCTATTATTAAATATATTATCAAAATCCAAAAATTCTTCAATAATCAAGGAATTGTTATCTAGACAATCGACCTCCTCATAACTTTTGAACGAAGCATCTAAAACTAAATAAAAGTACATCAATCGAAAGAGCAAGAAAAACGAAAATACAATATCCAAAAATATAAACAATATCAGAAATTGATAAATAGAAATCAGAGATTAAAAATATCGAGATTTTTGCGATCGTCGACTATAAAAAAGAGGTTTTTCTCGCTAAAAATTAAATTAAACTAAAATTAGTTTAGCTTGATAATGGCGGATAATATACCTACTAGTTTATCTCTCGATAAATTAGTAATGGTAACTCAGGACTATATCCCGATGCTTAAAAATACCAATAAAAAAAGACAGAAAAGACAAATCTCAATAAACTTGGACGAGGAAGAATTAAACAGAGAAGATTTAATTTTAGAACTAAAGAGATTAAACGATCTTTTGAAAAAAAAGATAGAAGAAGTAGAAAATCTGAAAATTAAAATAAGAGAATTCGAAAATTCTAAAAAATCCTACGCAGAAATGGCATAGAAATCACAAAATCAATCAACAAAACAAAAATAAAATGAAAATAATCAAAAATTGACAGCTCAATAATAACAACAATAAAAATAAACAATTCTAATTAATTAAAGAAGATTAATTATACCGAGAACGATAATAATTTTATTAATTCAAAAACTAAACGTTTTTAGAGAAAAAATAAACCAAGTTCTTTACTAAAAATCTAAAAATCTAGAAATAATAATTTTTGGAATTTTTATAAATCCTAAAGGCAATCTAATGCTAATTGCATACGAAAATATATAAAAAGAAGAAATTCTCAAATATAAAGAGGATATTTTTGAAGAATTTATCAAAATTGATGAATATATTCAAAAACTAACCAATATTGAAACTTGGGGATTTTTAATTGTTTATGGAGTAGAAATTGAACAATATAAAAATATAGAAAAGCTCAAAACGAAAATTGAGACAGACAATGTAATTAAAATTGCAAATAAATCAAGATGGTTGGTTAGAGAAGAAAAATTAATTGAAAAAAATTTTTCTTTAATAGTCATTGCAACTAAAACAAAAGAAGAAGCAATACATACTCAAAAAAGAAGATATATATTTTTGGGTGGAGAAAAATTGAAAACGGAAAGATATTTAAAATTTTTCGGCAACAATAAATGCATAAATTATTAAAAAACTGGACATTTCGCAATTAAATGCAGAAACAATTCAATTTGTGGTATTTGCGTAAAAAATCACAAAACAATCAATCATATTTGCAACAATTGCCAGGAAATAAAAAAGTTCTGCGAACATATCAAAGCAAAATGTGCAAACTGTAGTGGAGAATATATGACAAACGACCCAATATGTTTAAAAAACAAAAAACAACTTAATTCTCAAAATGAATAAAAACAACAAATTGAGAATTATACAGCATAATTGCAGAAGATCAACAAATATAATGCAATCAATGCTAAATTCTGCATTAAATAAAGCAGAATTAATTTTCTTGCAGAAACCATGGGTTTCAAAAGAAAATAACACTATTTCACATTCGAGATTTCAAACAATTTTAGCAAATCCCAAAGAAAAACAAAAACAAAAAAATAGAATAAGGATGTTAGCATTTATTGCAAAAAATACACCCTTTGAAATTACAAACAGAATAGATTTAATAGATGACGAAGACTGCCAAATAATTGATATAAAATCAAATAAATTTGAAGAAATCAGAATCTTTAACATCTACAATGAAAAGCAACAAAACACAAAAAATGGTGAATATACAATAAAAAGATTATTTAATGAAATAAATCTTTATTGCATCAAAAAAACACTATTAATTAGAGATTTTAATGCTCATTACTCTTTATGAAACCCTGAAATTAAATATAATTTAAAATCAGACAAAATAATAGAGTTGATTGAAAATAATAATTTACAATTAATTAACCAAAATGGCATACTGACTTATTATTATGCCAAAAAAGACAAGATAGAATCCTCAATTATAGATTTATCGTTTGCAACGATTAATTTAAAAGATTTAATTAAAAGTTGGAAAATTGATGAGGAAATGAATACAGAATCAGATTATAAAGTTATTTCAATTAAAATAAAATCTAATAATAATTTAGTTGATAATTCACTGTCAACTAATAGATTTAATTAGAATAAAATAGATTAAAATAAATTCGAAAAAGAATTATTAAATCTAGACAAAAATCTAGATAAAAATAATTTATGGATTAATCTTCTTTTCTCTAGCAACAACAGAGAAAGATTAAATTTAGAAAACAATTTAGAAAAGGCAACATCTTTGTTTCAAAAAAATATAATTTTGGCAATAAAGAAATCTACGTCATTATTAAATATTTTATCAAAATCTAAAAATTGGTGGAATGAAAAAATAAATGAAACAAGAAAAGAGATGTTGCGATAAAAAAGAAAATGAAAGCTAAATAGATCGCAAGAAAATTAGGATTTATTCAAAATAAAAAGAAATAAACATTTTAAAGAAATTAAACTTGCAAAAGAAAAATCTTGGGTCGACTTTCTAGAAAATGTAAAAGATAAAGAAATTTTTTTAACGCTAAATTTTTCTAAATCAAGGAAAATTCAAAAAATGCCAAATTTAAAATTTAAAAATTAAATTGCATCAAATTTTCAAGAAAAGGCAGACTTGTTAAGAAAAGCGCTATTTCCACCACCTTTAAATTATACAAAAAATGTAAAAACCTAACTTGCAGAAAAAATAATTAATAAAAAATTAATTATTTGGGAAAAAATTAAAAATAGAGAGATAAAAAACGCTATTTTTATATCAAACTCTAAAAAAGCGCTAGGCCCCGATGGAATTAATTTTTTATGCCTAAAAAGAGCCTATGAAATTATATCGGAAAGATTTAATGATTTATTTACAAAATTATTAAATAATGGTTACTACCCAATTTGTTTTAGGGAAGTAATTGAAGTAATTTTACTAAAACTAAATAAATCGGACTACGATATTTTAAAGGCTTATAGAATCATAAGTCTCCTAAATTGTTTAGGAAAAATCTCAGAGAAAATAATAGCAAAAAGAATAGCTTTTATATTAGAAACTAATAGAATTCTAAATCCAGAACAAATTTGAGGTAGAAAACAAAGATCTGCAATTAATGCAGCTTTATCTTTAGTTCATAATATAAAAATAGCAAATTCTACAAAATTAAAAACCTCTGTTTTATTTCTAAACGTTAAAGGGGCTTTTGATAATGTTTCAAAAGAAAGATTAATAAATACTTTAAAAGATATGAAATTTCCAAAACAACTAATTTGGTGGATTGATAATTTCATGTCAAAAAGATTAATTAAATTATCTTTTGATGGGCGAATAGAAAAATTAAAATCAGTGAAAACAGGCATACCACAAGATTCACCAATTTCACCAATTTTATTTTTATTATATTTAACACCATTATTTAATAAGTTGGAACAAAAAATGCCATCTATTAAGAAACCCTCTTATATAGACGATTTGGCGTTAGTTTCAACAAATAAAATAATAGAACAAAATATAAAAGAATTAGAAGAAGCTGCAAAAATTGCGTTCGATTGGGCACAAAATAATGCAGTAGCTTTTGATGATATAAAATCAGAACTAATTCATTTCAAAACAAAAAATAATAAAAATGGAGAAATAAATTTGGTGCTACCAAACGGTACAAAAATCAAACCCACCAAACAATTAAGGTGGCTGGGCATATTTTTTGATGTGGATTTAAATTTTAAAAACCACATAAAAATTAAAACTAGTGCAGCAAATAAAATATTCAATTTTATTAAAGCACTAGCAAATTCAGAAAAAGGATTAAAAACAAAAGCATTAATACAATTGTACAAAAGCTGCGTTTATTCCGTTTCTGACTATAAATCTGAAATATGGTAGAAAAATCAAAAACAACAAAAAATTTTAAAAAAATTTAAATTAATTCAAAATAAAATATTGAGAAAAATAACAGGTGCCTTTAAAACAACTTCAATACATTTATTAGAAGTTGAAGCATCTATTTTATTACTGGAAATAAGATTAAATAGCATATAAAGAAGATATGCCTTAAGATTTCTATATCTTAATAAAAATTATTTATCTTCTGAATTATTCTCTAAATCGCTTTCTATACTATTCTCTATATTAAAATTAAAAAGGCATCAAAAACCGGGACAGAACGACCCCCTCATAACTTTTGAACGAAGCATCCAAAACCAAATAAAAGTACATCAATCGAAAGAGCAAGAAAAACGAAAATACAATATCCAAAAATACAAATAATATTAGAAACTGATAAATAGAAATTAGAGATTAAAAAATATCAAGATTTTTGCGATCGTCGACTATAAAAAAGGGGTTTTCTCGCTAAAAATTAAACTAAACTAAATTAGTTTAGTTTAATAATGGCGGATAATATACCCACTAGTTTATCTCTTGATGAACTAGTAATGGCAACTCAGGATTATATCTTGATGCCTAAAAATACTAACAAAAAAAGATAGAAAAGACAAATCTTAATAGATTTGGACGAGGAAGAATTAAACAGAGAAGATTTAATTTTAGAATTAAAGAGATTAAACGATCTTCTGAAAGAAAAGACAGAAGAAGTAGAAAACTTGAAAATTAAAATAAGAGAACTCGAAAATCCCAAAAAATCCTACGCAGAAATGGCATAGAAATTACAAAATTAATCAATAAAATAAAAACAAAACGAAAATAATTAAAAATCGATAGTTTAACAATAACAACAATAAAAACAAACAATTCCAATTAATCAAAGAAGATTAATTATATTGAGAACGATAATAACCTTATTAATTTAAAAACCAAATGTTTTTAGAGAAAAAATAAATTAAGTTTTTTATTAAAAATCTAAAAATCTAGAAATAATAATTTCTGGAATTTCTATAAATCTTAAAGGCAATTTAATATTAATTGCATATGAAAATATATAAAAAGAAGAAATTCTCAAATATAAAAAAAATATTTTTAAAAAACTTATTAAAATTGATGAATATATTCAAAAACCAACTAATATTGAAACTTGAGAATTTTTAATTGTTCATGGAGTGGAAATTGAATAATATAAAAATATGGAAAAGCTTAAAATGGAAATTAAGACAAACAATACAATTAAAATTGCAAATAAACCAAGATGGTTGGTTAGAGAAGAAAAATTAATTGGAAAAAATTTTTCTTTAATAGTCATTGCAACGAAAATAAAAGAAGAAGCAATACACACTCAAAAAAGAGGATATATATTTTTGGGTGGAGAAAAATTGAAAACGGAAAGATATTTAAAACTTTTTGGCAATAATAAATGTATAAATTGCCAAAAAACTGGACATTTCGCAATTAAATGCAGAAACAATTCAATTTGTGGTATTTGCGCAAAAAATCACAAAATAATCAATCATATTTGTAATAATTGTTAGGAAACAAAAAAGTTCTGCGAATATATTAAAGCAAAATGTGCAAACTGTAGTGGAGAATATATGGTAAACGACCCAATATGTTTAAAAAATAAAAAACAATTTAATTCTCAAAATGAATAAAAACAACAAATTGAGAATCATATAGCATAATTGCAGAAGGTTAATAAATATAATGCAATCAATGCTAAATTTTGTATTAAATAAAGCAGAATTAATTTTCTTGCAGGAACCATGGGTTTCAAAAGAAAACAACACCATTTCACACCCTGGATTTCAATCAATTTTAACAAATCCCAAAGAAAAACAAAAAAATAGAATAAGGGTGGTAGCATTTATTGCGAAAAATATACCCTTTGAAATTACAAACAGAATAGATTTAATAGATGACGAAGACTGCCAAATAATTGATATAAAATCAATTAAATTTGGGGAAATCAGAATTTTTAACATCTACAACGAAAAGCAACAAAACACAAAAAATGGTGAATATACAATAAAAAGATTATTTAATAAAATAAATCTTTATTGCACCAAAAAAACATTATTAATTGGAGATTTTAATGCTCATCACTCTTTATGGAACCCTGAAATTAAATATAATTTAAGATTAGACAAAATAATAGAGTTAATTGAAAATAATAATTTATAATTAATCAACCAAAATGGCATACTGACTTATTATTATGCTAGAAAAGACAAAATGGGATCCTTAATTATAGATTTATTGTTTGCAACGATTAATTTAAAAGATTTAATTAAAAGTTGGAAAATTGATGAGGAAATGGACACAAAATCAGATCATGAAGTTATTTCAATTGAAATAAAATCTAACAATAATAATTTAGTTGATAATCTATTGTTAACTAATAGATTTAATTGGAATAAAATAGATTGGAATAAATTCGAAAAAGAATTATTAAATCTAGATAAAAATCTAGATGAAAATAATTTATGGATCAATCTTCTTTTCTCTAGCGATAACAGAGAAAGATTAAATTTGGAAAATAATTTGGAAAAGGCAACATCTTTATTTCAAAAAAATATAATTTTGGCAGTAGAGAAATCTACGTCATTATTAAATATTTCATCAAAATCGAAAAATTGGTGGAATAAAAAAATAAATGAAACAAGAAAAGAAATGCTGCGACAAAAAAGAAAATGGAAACTAAATAGATCTCAAGAAAATTAGGATTTATTTAAAACAAAAAGAAATAAACATTTTAAAGAAATTAAACTTACAAAAGAAAAATCTTGGGTCGACTTTCTAAAAAATATAAAAGATAAAGAAATTTTCTTAGCGCTAAATTTTTCTAAACCAAGGAAAATTCAAAAAATGCCAAATTTAAAATTTGAAAATCAAATTGCATCAAATTTTCAAGAAAAGGCAGACTTGTTAAGAAAAGCGCTGTTTCCACCACCTCCAAATTATACAAAAAATGCAAAAACCCAATTTGCAGAAAAAATAATTAATAAAAAATTAATTATTTAGGAGAAAATCAAAAATAGAGAAATAAAAAACGCTATTTTTACATCAAACTCCAAAAAAGCGCCAGGCCCCGATGGAATTAATTTTCTATGCCTAAAAAGAGCCTATGAAATTATACCGGAAAGATTTAATGATTTATTTACAAAATTATTAAACAATGGTTACCACCCAATTTGTTTTAGGGAAGCAATTGGAGCAATTTTACCAAAACCAAACAAACCGGACTACGACATTCCAAAGGCTTACAGAATCATAAGTCTCCTAAATTGTCTAGGAAAAATCTCAGAGAAAATAATAGCAAAAAGAATAGCTTTTATATCAGAAACTAATAGAATTCTAAATCCAGAACAAATTGGAGGTAGAAAACAAAGATCTGCAATTAATGCAGCTTTATCTTTAGTTCATGATATAGAAATAGCAAATTCTACAAAATTAAAAACCTCTGTTTTATTTCTAGACGTTAAAGGGGCTTTTGATAATATTTCAAAAGAAAGATTAATAAATACTTTAAAAGATATGAAATTTCCAAAACAACTAATTTGGTGGATTGATAATTTCATGTCAAAAAGATTAATTAAATTATCTTTTGATAGGCAAATAGAAAAATTAAAACCAGTAGAAACAGGCATACCACAAGGTTCACCAATTTCACCAATTTTATTTTTATTATATTTAACACCATTATTTAATAAGTTGGAACAAAAAATGCCATCTATTAAGAAACCCTCTTATATAGACGATTTAGCGTTAGTTTCAACAAATAAAATAATAAAACAAAATATAAAAGAATTAGAAGAAGCTACAAAAATTACGTTCGATTAGGCACAAAATAATGCAGTAGCTTTTGATGATATAAAATCAAAACTAATTCATTTCAAAACAAAAAATAATAAAAATAGAGAAATAAATTTGGTGCTACCAAACAATACAAAAATCAAATCTACTAAATAATTAAGATGGCTGGGCTTTTTTTTTTAATATAGATTTAAATTTTAAAAACTATATAAAAATTAAGACTAGTGCAGCAAATAAAATATTCAATTTTATTAAAGCGCTAGCAAATTTAGAAAAAGGATTAAAAACAAAAGCATTAATACAATTGTACAAAAGCTGCGTTTGTTCCGTTTCTGACTATGAATCTGAAATATAGTAGAAAAATCAAAAACAACAAAAAATTTTAAAAGAATTAAGATTAATTCAAAATAAAATGTTGAGAAAAATAACAGGTGCCTTTAAAACAACTCCAATACATTTATTAGAGGTTGAAGCATCTATTTTACCACCGGAAATAAGATTAAATGGCATACAAAGAAGATATACCCTAAGATCTCTATATCTTAATAAAAATCATCCAATAAAAATAAGAACTCCAGAATCTTTTCCACCAGAAATAATCTTTGAAAGAGAAGATGAAAATGAAAATGAAAATAAAAAAAAATATTTAAATTAGTATAAAAATAAAAAAGATGGAGACAAAAGGGATTACATTTCCACATTAAACAATATTTTATCAAAAATTAATTTTTTGATAAACCCATATACTAAAATTGAAGAAATAAGTATTGTTTTAGACCCACCATGGGTAGAAAATAATATTAATTTTAATATTAATAATATACCTAAGGATTTGGAAGCAGAAAACCACAAAAATAAAAAAGAGAACTTAAATTCTAAAGAAAATCTCTTAATTTATACAGATAGCTCAATGCTAGAAATAAAAAATAAAAAATCCACAAGAGCTGAAATTTATGGAGAAATAGATAATAAATCTATTTTTAAAATAAATTATAGCTTAGACAAAAATATGGAAGTATATAACACAGAATTAATTAGCTTAAGAAAAGGTTTTATCAAATCTCTTAAATTAATTAATAAAAATAATATAGTGAAAAATATCTATTTTTTCACTGACAACCAAGCTGCAATAAAGAGGTTGGAATCTCTAAAAATTAGGACAGGACAAGAAATAGCATCAGAAATCTGGGAAATGGCGGGAGAATTAATTTCTAAAAATATTAATTTATTTATAGAATGAGTTCCTGGACATTCAAATGTTACTGGAAACGAAAAAGCAGACTTTCTAGCAAAAGAAGCTGCAAAACAAAAACAAAAAAGTCCCTATAAATCTTTTGCCTTTTTAAAAAGAAAAATAAAAGAAAAAGATTTAATAGAATGGGAAGAAAAATTTAAAAAACACAAAAATAGGATTAATTATTATAATTGGCCTAGATTAAAGAGAAATAAAATCTTTACTAAATTTAGTAATAATTTTATTTCTTCTTTAACACAATTAAGAACCAGGCACGGTTATTTCAACAGTTATCTAGTTAAAATACCAAAAGCTAGCATTTTAAGCAAAAACTGTTTATGCAGAAACACACCACAAACACCAAAACATCTAATTATGGAATGTATATTTTATAATTTAGAAAGAAAGATGTTAAAAAAAGAACTTAAAAACAAAAGACAATTTAATTATAACCATTTATTATTTAATAATAATGGTATTATTTTATTGGAAAAGTTCTTAAATAAAACAAAAATTGCACAAAGAAGCAATAAAAATCCAAAAGACAATTTATTTATAGGATGGGGAAACCTAGAAATCTAAAATAATTAAATATATTTAATTAAAAGATTATAAGGTTCCAGAAATAAATAAAAATAGTCTTAGGCATTACACCAAAATTGGTGGATAAAAGCGGTCAGATTCACGACATTGTCCTTTTCATAAAAAGGAGAAATACGCAAGAGATAAGAAGAAAATCTCAAAACACATAATAAAAATAGAAAAAACAAAAAATAAGACAGTATTTTCCATACTTCATTTATTACATCATTTAGTTTTCAAATAAGGTGCGAAAATCATGTATTCTAATTGTTTCTTCAAACCGCCATAACCGAAAGGTTGCAAGCGTGTATGATTAATAATAATAATAATAATAATAATAATAAAAATTATTTAATAAAAATAAGAATTCTAGAATCTTTTCCACCAGAAGCAATCTTTGGAAGAGAAGATGAAAATAAAAATAAGAAAAAATATTTAAATTAGTATAAAAATAAAAAAGATAGAGACAAAAAAGATTACATTTTCACATTAGACAATATTTTATCAAAAATTAATTTTTTGATAAACCCATATACTAAAATTGAGGAAATAAGTATTGTTTTAGACCCACCATGGATAGAAAATAATATTAATTTTAATATTAATAATATACCTAAGGATTTGGAAGCAGAAAACCACAAAAATAAAAAAGAGAACTTAAATTCTAAAGAAAACCTCTTAATTTATACAGATAACTCAATACTAGAAATAAAAAATAAAAAATCCACAAGAGCTAGAATTTATAGAGAAATAAATAATAAATCTATTTTTAAAATAAATTATAGCTTAAGCAAAAATATAGAAGTGTATGACGCAGAATTAATTAACTTAAAAAAAGGTTTTATCAAATCTCTTGAATTAATTAATAAAAATAATATAATAAAAAATATCTATTTTTTCACTGACAACCAAGCTGCAATAAAGAAGTTGGAATCTCTAAAAATTAGGGCAGGACAAGAAATAGCATCAGAAATCTGGGAAATGACGGGAGAATTAATTTCTAAAAATATTAATTTATTTATAGAATGGGTTCCTGGACATTCAAATGTTACTAGAAACGAAAAAGCAGACTTTCTAGCAAAAGAAGCTGCAAAACAAAAACAAAAAAGTCCCTATAAATCTTTTGCCTTTTTAAAAAGGAAAATAAAAGAACAAGATTTAATAGAATAGAAAGAAAAATTTAAAAAACACAAAAATAAAATTAATTATTATAATTGGCCTAGATTAAAGAGAAATAAAATTTTTACTAAATTTAGTAATAATTTTATTTCTTCTTTAACACAATTAAGAATCGGGCACGATTATTTCAACAGTTATTTAATTAAAATACTAAAAGCTGGCATTTTAAGCAAAAACTGTTTATGCAGAAACACACCACAAACACCAAAACATCTAATTATGGAATGTATATTTTATAATTTAGAAAGAAAGGTGTTAAAAAAAGAATTTAAAGACAAAAGACAATTTAATTATAATTATTTATTATTTAATAATAATGGTATTATTTTATTGGAAAAGTTCTTAAATAAAACAAAAATTGCACAAAGAAGTAATAAAAATCCAAAAGACAACTTATTTATAGGATGGGGAAACCTAGAAATCTAAAATAATTAAATATATTTAATTAAGATATTATAAGGTTCCGGAAATAAATAAAAATAGTCTTAGGCATTACACCAAAATTGGTGGATAAAAGCGGTCAGATTCACGACATTGTTCTTTTCATAAAAAGGAGAAATACGCAAGAGATAAGAAGAAAATCTCAAAACACATAATAAAAATATCAAAACAAAAAAATAAGACGGTATTTTCCATATTTCATTTATTACATACTTTAGTTTTCAAATAAGGTGCGAAAATCATGTATTCTAATTGTTTCTTCAAACCGCCATAACCGAAAGGTTGCAAGCGTGTATGATTAATAATAATAATAATAATAATCAAAATCCAAAAATTAGTGGAATGAAAAAATAAATGAAACAAGAAAAGAGATGTTGCGATAAAAAAGAAGGTGGAAGCTAAATAAATCGCAAGAAAATTGGGATTTATTTATTATTATTATTATTATTATTAATCATACACGCTTGCAACCTTTCGGTTATGGCGGTTTGAAGAAACAATTAGAATACATGATTTTCGCACCTTATTTGAAAACTAAAAGTATGTAATAAATGAAATATGGAAAATACTGTTTTTATTTTTTTGTTTTAAAATTTTTATTATTTGTTTTTTGAGATTTTCTTCTTATTTCTTGCGTATTTCTCCTTTTTATGAAAAGAACAATGTCGTGAATCTGACTGCTTTTATCCACCAATTTTAGTGTAATGCTTAAGACTATTTTTATTTATTTCCAGAACCTTATAATCTATTCATCAAATATATTTAATATATTTAATTATTTTAGATTTCTAGGTTTCCCCATTCTATAAATAAATTGTCTTTTAGATTTTTATTGCTTCTTTGTGCAATTTTTGTTTTATTTAAGAACTTTTTCAATAAAATAATACTATTATTATTAAATAATAAATGGTTATAATTAAATTGTCTTTTGTCTTTAAGTTCTTTTTTTAATATCTTTCTTTCTAAATTATAAAATATACATTCCATAATTAGATGTTTTGGTGTTTGTGGTATATTTCTACATAAACAGTTTTTGCTTAAAATGCTAGCTTTTGATATTTTAACTAGATAACTATTGAAATAACCGTACCCGATTCTTAATTATGTTAAAGAAGAAATAAAATTATTACTAAATTTAGTAAAGATTTTATTTTTCTTTAATCTAGGCCAATTATAATAATTAACCCTATTTTTGTATTTTTTAAATTTTTCTTCCCATTCTATTAAATCTTTTTCTTTTATTTTTCTTTTTAAAAAGGCAAAAGTTTTATAGAGACTTTTTTATTTTTATTTTACAGCTTCTTTTGCTAGAAAGTCTGCTTTTTCGTTTCCAATAACATTTGAATGTCCAGGAACCTATTCTATAAATAAATTAATATTTTTAGAAATTAATTCTCCCGCTATTTCCCAGATTTCTGATGCTATTTCTTATCCTGCCCCAATTTTTAGAGATTCCAACCTCTTTATTGCAGCTTGGTTGTCAGTAAAAAAATAGATATTTTTCACTATATTATTTTTATTAATTAATTCAAGAGATTTGATAAAACTTTCTTTTAAGCCAATTAATTCTGCGTCATACACTTCCATATTTTTGCTTAAGCTATAATTTATTTCAAAAACAAATTTATTATTTATTTCTCTATAAATTCCAGCTCCTGTAGATTTTTTATTTTTTATTTCTAATATTAAGCCATTTGTATAAATTAAAAGATTTTCTTTAGAATTTAAGCTCTCTTTTTTATTTTTATAGTTTTCTACTTCCAAATCCTTAGGTATACTATTAATATTAAAATTAATATTATTTTCTACCCATGGTGGGTCTAAAACAATACTTATTTCTTCAATTTTAGTATATAAATTTATCAAAAAATTAATTTTTGACAAAATATTGTCTAATATAGAAATATAATCTTTTTTATCTCCATCTTTTTTATCTCCATCTTTTTTATTTTCATACCAATTTAAATATTTTTTATTTTCATTTTCATCTTCTCTTCCAAAGATTGCTTCTGGTGGAAAAGATTCTGAAATTCTTATTTTTATTGGATAATTTTTATTAAGATATAGAGATCTTAGAGCATATCTTCTTTGTATGCCATTTAATCTTATTTCCGGTGGTAAAATAGATGCTTCAACCTCTAATAAATGTATTAAAGTTGTTTTAAAGGCACCTATTATTTTCCTCAACATTTTATTTTGAATTAATCTAAATTCTTTCAAAATTTTTTGTTATTTTTAATTTTTCCACCATATTTCAGATCCATAGTCAGAAACGGAACAAACGCAGCTTTTGTATAATTATATTAATGCTTTTGTTTTTAATTCTTTTTCTGAGTTTGCTAGCGCTTTAATAAAATTGAATATTTTATTTGCTGCACTAGTTTTAATTTTTATGTGGCTTTTAAAATTTAAATCCACATCAAAAAATATGCCCAACCACCTTAATTGTTTGGTGGGTTTAATTTTTGTACCGTTTGGTAGCACCAAATTTATTTCTCCATTTTTATTATTTTTTGTTTTGAAATGAATTAGTTCTGATTTTATATCATCAAAAGCTACTGCATTATTTTGTGCCCAAACAAACGTAATTTTTGCAGCTTCTTCTAATTCTTTTATATTTTGTTCTATTATTTTATTTGTTGAAACTAACGCCAAATCGTCTATATAAGAGGGTTTCTTAATAGATGGCATTTTTTATTCCAACTCATTAAATAATAGTGTTAAATATAATAAAAATAAAATTGGTGAAATTGGTGAACCTTGTGATATGCCTGTTTCCACTGGTTTTAATTTTTCTATTCGCCCATTAAAAGACAATTTGATTAATCTTTTTGACATGAAATTATCAATCCACCAAATTAGTTGTTTTGGAAATTTCATATCTTTTAAAGTATTTATTAATCTTTCTTTTGAAATATTATCAAAAGCCCCTTTAACGTCTAAAAATAAAACAGAGGTTTTTAATTTTGTAGAATTTGCTATTTCTATATCATAAACTAAAGATAAAGCTGCATTAATTGCAGATCTTTGTTTTCTACTTTTAATTTGTTCTGGATTTAGAATTCTATTAGTTTCTGATATTTATTTATTTATTTATCATACACGCATGCAACCTTTCGGTTATGGCGGTTTGAAGAATACTTATTTTAAATACATGATTTTCGCACCTCATATTAAACAAGACATGAAGAATACTGTTATAATATTTTTGATTTTTGTATAGTAGTTTGAGACTTCTTCTAATCTCTTGCAATCTCGGCTTCTACTCTTTTATGAGAGAATAATGTCGTGAGTCTGACCGTTTTTATCCACTAATTTTAGTGTAATGCCGAAGAGAATTTTTACTTATTTCTGAAATCTTATAATCTCTTAATCTATAATAAATTTTCTAGATTTCTAGATTTCCTCGTACTATAAATAAATCTCTTTTAGATTAGTCTATTTAGTTTATACTTCCATAAATAGAAGTCCTATTATTAGAGTATTATTATAAGGCACTCTTTTTAATATAAGTAATAATAAGACTACTAGTACTGTTATTATTGTAATATACCCACACATGTCCTTTACAGAGACTACTATCTATTTTATAGTAGTAGAACTACTAGTACTGTTATTATTGTGATGTACCCACACACGTCTTTTACAGAGACTACTGTCTATTTTATAGTAATAGATCTACTGTTTAAGAACTATTTGACAAATTGTTCTAAGTCAACTAAGTACGACTCTCAAAGAGGGAAGTGTTGATTAGACAAACAGTATTAAGGCACGACTCTTAACAAAGTTCAAATAGTCTAAAGATGTCAAACACACCTTATTCAGTTGCTCTAGTGTAGTAGGACAACTGTTTTTCTGTTTTGCTCTGTTTGTCAGAAAAATCATAAAAACTGACAAAACAGGCAGAACTGTAGGGGGTGGTGGCAGGAATCGAACCTACGCGCATGGTAAAAGACGAAAACCCAGCGCTTCCAGGTACAGCACTACACCACTATACCACACCACCCTTTATTAGTTTCTGATATAAAAGCTATTCTTTTTACTATTATTTTCTCTGAGATTTTTCCTAGACAATTTAGGAGACTTATGATTCTGTAAGCCTTTGGAATGTTGTAGTCCGGTTTATTTAATTTTGGTAAAATTGCTCCAATTGCTTCCCTAAAACAAATTAAGTGGTAACCATTGTTTAATAATTTTGTAAATAAATCATTAAATCTTTCCAGTATAATTTCATAGGCTCTTTTTAGGCATAGAAAATTAATTCCATCGGGGCCTAACACTTTTTTAGAATTTAATGTAAAAATAGCGTTTTTTATTTCTTTATTTTTGATTTTCTCCCAAATAATTAATTTTTTATTAATTATTTTTTCTGCAAATTGGGTTTTTACATTTTTTGTATAATTTGGAGGTGGTGGAAATAGCGCTTTTCTTAACAAGTCTACCTTTTCTTAAAAATTTAATGCAATTTAATTCTCAAATTTTAAATTTAGCATTTTTTGAATTTTTCTTAGTTTAGAAAAATTTAGCGCTAAGAAAATTTCTTTATCTTTTGTATTTTCTAGAAAGTCGATCTAAGATTTTTCTTTTGCAAGTCTAATTTTTTTTAAAATGTTTATTTCTTTTTGTTTTAAATAAATCTTAATTTTCTTGCGATCTATTTAGCTTCTATTTTCTTTTTTGTCGCAACATCTCTTTTCTTGTTTTATTTATTTTTTTATTCTATTAATTTTTGGATTTTGATGAAATATTTAATAATGGCGTAGATTTCTTTATTGCTAAAATTAAATTTTTTTGAAATAAAGATGTTGTCTTTTCTAAATTGTTTTTTAAATTTAATCTTTTTCTGTTGTCGCTAGAGAAAAGAAGATTGATTTATAAATTATTTTCATCTAGATTTTTATCTAGATTTAATAATTCTTTTTTGAATTTATTCCAATCTATTTTATTCCAATTAAATTTATTAGTTGACAGTAGATTGTCAACTAAATTATTATTAGATTTTATTTTAATTAAAATAACTTTATAATCTAATTCTATATTTATTTCCTCATCAATTTTCCAACTTTTAATTAAATCTTTTAAATTAATTATTACAAATGATAAATCTATAATTAAAGATCTCATCTTGTCTTTTCTAGCATAATAATAAGTCAGTATGCTATTTTGGTTAATTAATTATAAATTATTATTTTCAATTAACTCTATTATTTTATTTGATTTATAATTTTCTTTTTCGCGGAGCGAAAAAGGAAATTCCGAATAAAAAAGGAAAAGTTATATGCCCGAAACCCGATTTTGGTAATTACGATGTAATTACCTTAATTTCGTTAGTTACTCTAACTTTTCAAGGGAGGACGTATCTATATTTATAATACTCCGTTTAAACGCTAAGTTTTTAATACTTATAATTAATCAGTTTTTTATTTTATAGACGCGATTACTTATCTAAAACTGGTTGCTTGAACTTACTGTATAGGTTCTTACAAGGGTATATACATACCTTTGTTAAGTGTAGTACCCCTTATTAACATAGGTTACCACACTTTAAAAAAGAAAATAAAAATTACGTTAAGTAATTAAGCCGCAGAGAACTTGTAAAACGCTAATAACATCGAAGGAGAGTGAACTATAATATCTTAGTATACTTAGTTTCTTCTTTTTAAAGTTTTATTTTGTAAGCTTACTGGGAGTGATTTTTTGTACACTGTTAAAAGAACTGACGTAATTATTTTTAAATTTATTCTTTTTTTAAATAATAAAATTAATTTGCTATCTATTTATTTTTTTAAGATAGAGGGATCTTCCGTCCACATCTAGAGTATACTATCCTATATATTTTATATATTTACTAATTTCTAGATATTATCTATAGTGCTTTTAATCATAAATTATATAGAAACTTCTTTTATTAAAGAAGAAAAGTCTTTTTTATTTTATATCTTATTTTTGTATCTTTTAAATTATAAATTAACGATGTTCACAAAGTATCTTCGATTTATTTATTTATTTATTTATTTATCATACACGCATGCAACCTTTCGGTTATGGCGGTTTGAAGAATACTTATTCTAAATACATGATTTTTCGCACCTCATATTAAACAAGACATGAAGAATACTGTTATAATATTTTTGATTTTTATATAGTAATTTGAGACTTCTTCTAATCTCTTATAATCTCGGCTTCTACTCTTTTATAAGAGAATAATGTCGTGAGTCTGACTGTTTTTATCCACTAATTTTAGTGTAATGCCGAAAAGAATTTTTACTTATTTCCAGAATCTTATAATCTATAATAGATTTTCTAGATTTCTAAATTTCCCCGTACTATAAATAAATCTCTTTTAGATTGGTCTATTTAGTTTATACTTCCATAGATAGAAGTCCTATTATTAGAGTGTTATTATAAAGCACTCTTTTTAATATAAATAGTAATAAGACTACTAGTACTGTTATTATTGTAATGTACCCACACATGTTTTTTACAGAGACTACTGTCTATTTTATAGTAGTAGAACTACTAGTACTGTTATTATTGTGATGTACCCACACACGTCTTTTACAGAGACTACTGTCTATTTTATAGTAGTAGATCTACTGTTTGAGAACTATTTGACAAATTATTCTAAGTCAACTAGGTACGACTCTCAAAGAGGGAAGTATTAATTAGACAAACAGTATTAAGGCACGACTTTTAATAAAGTTCAAATAGTCTAAAGATGTCAAACACACCTTATTCAGTTGCTCTAGTGTAGTAGGACAACTGTTTTTCTGTTTTGCTCTGTTTGTCAGAAAAATCATAAAAACTGACAAACAGGCAGAACTGTAGGGGGTGGTGGCAGGAATCGAACCTACACGCATGGTAAAAGACGAAAACCCAGCGCTTCCAGGTACAGCACTACACCACTATACCACACCACCTTCTTAAAAATATTGAATAGGCGATTTCGAAAACGAAATTACTAGAATCGCTTTTTTACTTATTAAACTTTATAGACTTTTTTTTGCTAGAAGAGACTTCCTCGTCTAGATAAGAGAAAATGTAGGTATAGAAGATTCTAAAGATATTAAACTAATTCTCGCCGTTTCTAAAATCACTATTAACGGGATAGAGTTAACCCGTAAGAGTGATATAGAAACCAATTCGGTAGCCTAGATTAATAAAAAAACTATTAAAGCTAGAAATGATATCTTTGTACTAGCTAGCAGGGTAATAGAAATCACTTATACTAAAGAAATGTTAATTTTGGTTAAGAAATTAGAAAAGGCTAATATTAAGGATCCCGAAGGAGATACTAAAATAAGAGAAATTAACTTTATTAATTAACTCTGAGAGGAGATTAAAAAACTTAATGCAAGATTAAATAAGAAGTATTAGTATAACTTCTCTCTAGTAGAACGTAAAGAAGCTAATATTAAGTTTCTTAGCTAAATTGAAAAAAATAGGCGGAAAATCTAAAAAATCGATTAATAAGGTAGTAAAGAAACAACAATCCGAAGAGAAACTAAAGAAAAAAAAAAAAACTTCAAAGGGATTAAAGAATATGAAGATAAAGAAGTAATAATTTATGTATAAAAGAACGTTCATCCCTCTTATAGAACAATTAAATTTTATAGTTTTAGTAAAACGTATATTTTTAAGACTTATAAATATTCCGAACTCGTTAATTTAGCATGGGAAGAATTTATATTCACATGTAAATAAAGATACTTTTTCTTAAATAAACTTAAAAAAAACAAAAATAAACGCTTTAATATCCTAAAGTCTTAAACTAATACAATTGTCTCTTTTAGCGACTTCTTATTCGAGCTAGGGTTACAGGCGGGCCGGAAACGCTTATTCGCATCTATTTCAAACGACCTTCTAACATTTAGGGACTACAAAGAGACTAGTAGATCCACACTTCTAATAAAAGAACTTAACGATAAAAAGTTACTATATTTTTTAACAGATAAAAACTTAGGGAATGTTATTGTTAGCAAAAAATAATATTTTAATAATACACGTTAGTGGCTTGAAAGTAATGAAATTGTGAAAGAAATTACTAAAAAGTAAACTGTCGAAATTATTTATAAATGCCGAGATTTCATTGACGAACATCTATTGAACGCTAAAAGGCGTAAAATTCTAAAACAAGACGAATTCGAGTATGCTATCAATAAATTTAAACCGAATAAAAAAGACTTAAGTAATGTTCCTTATTTTTATAGTATATCTAAGATTTACAAAAATCTATAGAAAATAAGACTAATTATAGTATACCACAATGTATACTTCGAACTAATTTTTAAAATGTTATCTTGGATTTTTAAACCTATTGTAGAGAGTATCTCTATAATTTATACAATTACAAAACACGCTATATTAGATATATACACAGCTAATAAAAGAATCCGAAATATAGAACCTCATATTAAAATATTCATAGTTACAACAGACGTAGTTGCATGTTACATAAACGTTGATATATATCAATTAAATAAAAAAATCTTCTAATAGGTATAGAACAACAGTAATAAATACAGAAATTTAGTAATAACATAATTTACTAGCAATTTATACATCGTTAGCAATAACTATATGACTTTCTTATATAAAGATGATAATGATATAAAATAGTATAAATAAAGAAAGGGACTAGCTATAAAGATAGTTATATCTCCGGATATTACTAATCTTTATATAACTGATTATAAAAAATATATAAAAGGCAAAATAGACGTATGTATATACGGAAGATATATAGACGATATACTAGTAATTATACTAGCTTCTAATATAGAAGAAGCTACTAAAATAATATATGTTAAAATAAAACCTCTTTCTAGAATGTATTACGAATATAAAATAAATAAAAATAGAATTATATTTTTAGACTTAAAAATCTATAAAGACTATAAGACTATTAAATATAAATTATACGAAAAGCCCTTAAATTATTATGAAATATTTTATTGGAATTCAGATTACTTACCGCATAGTAAAAAAGGATGCTATGTTAAAAAATTATATAGATTTGCCTTGCTTTTATATTTAAAGATAGAATATATTAAGGTATGTAAAAGTTTTTAAGATAACCTTATTTATAATCGAGGATACTTTATAAACATTATTAACTTATGGTCTAAAAGATATAAAAATGAAATGTAAAATAAAAAAGACCTTTTTTCTTTAATAAAAGAAGCTTTTATATAATTTATAATTAAAAGCACTATGGACGATATTTAGAAATTAGTGAGTATATAAAATATATAGGATAGTATACTCTAGGTGTAGACGAAAGATCCCTCTATTTTAAAAGAATAAATAGATAATAGATTAATTTTGTTATTTAAAAAGAGGATAAATTTGGAAATAATTACGTTAACTCCTCTGATAATATATAAAAAATTATTTCTAATAAGTTTATAAAATAAAACCTTAAAAAGAAGAAACTAAGTATACTAAGATATTATAGTTTACTTTTCTTCGACGCTATTGGCGTTTTACAAGTTTTCTATAATTCGATTATTTAACATGATTTTTATTTTCTTTTTTAAGATGTGGTAACCTATGTTAATAAAGGGTATTATATTTAACAAGAGTATGCATATACCCCTGTAAGAACCTATATAGTAAGTTTAAGCAACTAGTTTTAGACAAGTAAGCGTGTCTATAAAACAAAAAACTGATTGGTTATAAGCATTAAAAACCCGGCGCTTAAATGGAGTATTATAAATATAGGTACGTCCTCCCTTGAAAAGTTAGAGTAACTAATGAAATTAAGGTAATTATATTGTAATTACTAAAATCGGGTTTCGGATATATAACTTTTCAAATAAAATCCTCTTTTATTCGGAATTTCCTTTTTCGCTCCGCGAAAAAGAAAATTATAGATTTAATAAAACCTTCTCTTAAGCCAATTAATTCTGCGTCATACACTTCCATATTTTTGCCCAAGCTATAATTTATTTCAAAAATAGATTTATTATCATTATTATTATTATTATTAATCATACACGCTTGCAACCTTTCGGTTATGGCGGTTTGAAGAAACAATTAGAATACATAATTTTCGCACCTCATTTAAAAACTAAAAGTATATAATAAATGAAATATAGAAAATACCGTTTTTATTTTTTTATTTTGAGATTTTTATTATTTGTTTTTTGAAATTTTCTTCTTATCTCTTGCGTATTTCTCCTTTTTATGAAAAGAACAATGTCGTGAATCTGACCGCTTTTATCCACTAATTTTAGTGTAATGCCTAAGACTATTTTTATTTATTTCCGGAACCTTATAATCTATTCATCAAATATATTTAATATATTTAATTATTTTAGATTTCTAGGTTTCCCCATCCTATAAATAAATTATCTTTTAGATTTTTATTGCTTCTTTGTGCAATTTTTGTTTTATTTAAGAACTTTTCCAATAAAATAATACCATTATTATTAAATAATAAATGGTTATAATTAAATTGTCTTTTGTTTTTAAGTTTTTTTTTTAACATCTTTCTTTCTAAATTATAAAATATACATTCTATAATTAGATGTTTTGGTGTTTGTAGTGTGTTTCTGCATAAATAGTTTTTGCTTAAAATGCTAGCTTTTGGTATTTTAACTAGATAACTGTTGAAATAACTGTGCCCGGTTTTTAATTGTGTTAAAGAAGAAATAAAATTATTATTAAATTTAATAAAGATTTTATTTCTCTTTAATCTAGGCTAATTATAATAATTAACCTTATTTTTGTGTTTTTTAAATTTTTCTTCTTATTCTATTAAATCTTGTTCTTTTATTTTCCTTTTTAAAAAGGCAAAAGATTTATAGGGACTTTTTTGTTTTTATTTTACAGCTTCTTTTGCTAGAAAGTCTGCTTTTTCGTTTCCAGTAACATTTGAATGTCCAGGAACCTATTCTATAAATAAATTAATATTTTTAGAAATTAATTCTCCCGCCATTTCCTAGATTTCTGATGTTATTTCTTGTCCTGCCCTAATTTTTAGAGATTCCAACCTCTTTATTGCAGCTTGGTTGTCAGTGAAAAAATAGATATTTTTCACTATATTATTTTTATTAATTAATTTAAGAGATTTGATAAAACCTTTTTTTAAGCCAATTAATTTTGTGTCATACACTTCCATATTTTTGCCTAAGCTATAATTTATTTCAAAAACAGATTTATTATCTATTTCTTCATAAATTCCAGCTTCTGTGGATTTTTTATTTTTTATTTCTAGTATTGAGTTATCTGTATAAATTAAGAGATTTTCTTTAGAATTTAAGCTCTCTTTTTTATTTTTGTGGTTTTCTGCTTCCAAATCCTTAGGTATATTATTAATATTAAAATTAATATTATTTTCTACCTATGGTGGGTCTAAAACAATACTTATTTCTTCAATTTTTAGTATATGGGTTTATTAAAAAATTAATTTTTGACAAAATATTGTCTAATGTGGAAATGTAATCTTTTTTATTTTTATCTTTTTTATCTCTATCTTTTTTATTTTTATACTAATTTAAATATTTTTTATTTTCATTTTTATTTTCTCTTCCAAAGATTGCTTTTGGTGGAAAAGATTCTGGGGTTCTTATTTTTATTGGATGATTTTTATTAAGATATAGAGATTTTAGAGCATATCTTCTTTGTATGCCATTTAATCTTATTTCCGGTGATAAAATAGATGCTTCAACTTCTAATAAATGTATTGGAGTTGTTTTAAAGGCACCTGTTATTTTTCTCAATATTTTATTTTGAATTAATTTAAATTCTTTTAAAATTTTTTGTTGTTTTTGATTTTTCCACCATATTTCAGATTCATAGTCAGAAATGGAATAAACGCAGCTTTTGTATAATTGTATTAATGTTTTTGTTTTTAATCCTTTTTCTGAGTTTGCTAGCGCTTTAATAAAATTGAATATTTTATTTGTTGTACTAGTTTTAATTTTTATGTGGCTTTTAAAATTTAAATTTATATTAAAAAATATGTTCAACTACTTTAATTGTTTGGTGGGTTTAATTTTTGTATTGTTTGGTAGCACTAAATTTATTTCTCTATTTTTATTATTTTTTGTTTTGAAATGAATTAGTTCTGATTTTATATCATCAAAAGCTACTGTATTATTTTGTGCCTAAACAAACGCAATTTTTGCAGCTTCTTCTAATTCTTTTATATTTTGTTCTATTATTTTATTTGTTGAAACTAACGCCAAATCGTCTATATAAGAGGGTTTCTTAATAGATGGCATTTTTTGTTCCAATTTATTAAATAATGGTGTTAAATATAATAAAAATAAAATTGGTGAAATTGGTGAACTTTGTGGTATGTTTGTTTCCACTGGTTTTAATTTTTCTATTCGCCCATTAAAAGACAATTTGATTAATCTTTTTGACATGAAATTATCAATTTATTAAATTAGTTGTTTTGGAAATTTCATATCTTTTAAAGTATTTATTAATCTTTCTTTTGAAACATTATCAAAAGCCCCTTTAACGTCTAAAAATAAAACAGAGGTTTTTAATTTTGTAGAATTTGCTATTTCTATATCATGAACTAAAGATAAAGCTGCATTAATTGCAGATCTTTGTTTTCTACCTTTAATTTGTTCTGGATTTAGAATTCTATTAGTTTCTGATATAAAAATTATTTTTTTTGCTATTATTTTCTCTGAGATTTTTCCTAGATAATTTAGGAGACTTATGATTCTATAAGCCTTTAGAATGTCGTAGTTTGGTTTGTTTAGTTTTGGTAAAATTGCTCCAATTGCTTCCCTAAAACAAATTGGGTGGTAACCATTGTTTAATAATTTTGTAAATAAATCATTAAATCTTTCCGGTATAATTTCATAGGCTCTTTTTAAGCATAGAAAATTAATTCCATTGGGGCCTAGCGCTTTTTTAGAGTTTGATGTAAAAATAGCGTTTTTTATCTCTCTATTTTTGATTTTCTCCCAAATAATTAATTTTTTATTAATTATTTTTTCTGCAAATTGGGTTTTTGCATTTTTTGTATAATTTAGAGGTAGTGGAAACAGCGCTTTTTTTAATAAGTCTACCTTTTCTTGAAAATTTAATGCAATTTAATTCTTAAATTTTAAATTTAGCATTTTTTGAATTTTCCTTGGTTTAGAAAAATTTAGCACTAAGAAAATTTTTTTATCTTTTACATTTTCTAGAAAGTCGACCCAAGATTTTTCTTTTACAAGTCTAATTTCTTTAAAATATTTATTTCTTTTTATTTTAAATAAATCTCAATTTTTTTGCGATCTATTTAGCTTTTACCTTCTTTTTTGTCGCAACATCTCTTTTCTTGTTTCATTTATTTTTTTATTCCACTAATTTTTAGATTTTAATGAAATATTTAATAATAACGTAGATTTCTCTACTACCAAAATTAAATTTTTTTAAAACAAAGATATTACCTTTTCCAAATTGTTTTCTAAATTTAATCTTTCTCTGTTGTCGCTAGAGAAAAGAAGATTGATCTATAAATTATTTTTATCTAGATTTTTATCTAGATTTAATAATTCTTTTTCGAATTTATTCCAATCTATTTTATTCCAATTAAATCTATTAGTTAACAATAGATTGTCAACTAAATTATTATTAGATTTTATTTCAATTGAAATAACTTCATAATCTAATCCTGTATTCATTTCCTCATCAATTTTCCAACTTTTAATTAAATCTTTTAAATTAATCGTTGCAAATAATAAATCTATAATTGAGAATCCCATCTTGTCTTTTCTGGCATAATAATAAGTCGGTATGCTATTTTAGTTAATTAATTGTAAATTATTATTTTCAATTAACTCTATTATTTTGTCTGATCTTAAATTATATTTAATTTCAGAATTCTATAAAGAGTGATGAGCATTAAAATCTCCAATTAATAATGTTTTTTTAGTGCAATAAAGATTTATTTTATTAAATAATCTTTTTATTGTATATTCACTATTTTTTGTGTTTTGTTGCTTTTTATTATAACTAGATGTTAAAGATTCTGATTTCTCTAAATTTATTTGGAAAAACGACCTTCGGACAGAACGACCCCCTCATAACTTTTGAACGAAGCATCCAAAACCAAATAAAAGTACATCAATCGAAAGAGCAAGAAAAACGAAAATACAATATCCAAAAATACAAACAATATCAGAAATCGATAAATAGAAATCAGAGATCAAAAATATCGAGATTTTTGCGATTGTCGACTACAAAAAAGAGGTTTTCTCGCTAAAAATTAAAACTAAACTAAATTAGTTTAGTTTAATAATGGCGGATAATATACCCACCAGTTTATTTCTCGATGAACTAGTAATGGCAACTCAGGACTATATTTCGATACTCAAAAACACCAATAAAAAAAGACAGAAAAGACAAATCTCAATAGATTTGGACGAGGAAGAATTAAACAGAGAAGATTTAATTCTAGAACTAAAGAGATTAAACGATCTTCTGAAAGAAAAGACAGAAGAAGTAGAAAACCTGAAAATTAAAATAAGAGAACTCGAAAATCCCAAAAAATCCTATGTAGAAATGGCACAGAAATCACAAAATCAATCAACAAAACAAAAACAAAACGAAAATAATCAAAAATCGACAGCTCAATAATAACAACAAAAACAAACAATTCTAATTAATCAAAGAAGATTAATTATACCGAGAACGATAATAACCCCACTAATTCAAAAACTAAACGTTTTTAGAGAAAAAATAAATTAAGTTCTCTACTAAAAATCCAAAAATCTAGAAATAATAATTTCTGGAATTTTTATAAATCCTAAAAGCAATTTAATGCTAATTGCACACGAAAATACACAAAAAGAAGAAATTCTCAAATATAAAGAGGATATTTTTGAAGAACTTATCAAAATTGATGAATATATTCAAAAATTAATCAATATTGAAACTTGAGGATTTTTAATTGTTCATGGAGTGGAAATTAAACAATACAAAAATATAGAAAAGCTCAAAACGGAAATTGAGACAGATAATGCAATTAAAATTGCAAATAAACCAAGATGGTTGGTTAAAGAAGAAAAATTAATTGGAAAAAATTTTTCTTCAATAGTCATTGCAACTAAAACAAAAGAAGAAGCAATACACACTCAAAAAAGAGGATATATATTTTTGGGTGGAGAAAAATTGAAAACGGAAAGATATTTAAAACTTTTCGGCAACAATAAATGCACAAATTGCCAAAAAACTGGACATTTCGCAATTAAATGCAGAAACAACTCAATTTGTGGCATTTGCGCAAAAAATCACAAAATAATCAATCACATTTGCAACAATTGCCAGGAAACAAAAAAGTCCTGCGAACATATCAAGGCAAAATATGCAAACTGCAGTAGAGAACATATGGCAAACGACCCAATATATTTAAAAAACAAAAAACAATCTAATTCTCAAAATAAATAAAAACAACAAATTGAGAATTATACAACATAATTGCAAAAGGTCAACAAATATAATACAATCAATACTAAATTCTGCATTAAATAAAGCAGAATTAATTTTCTTGCAGAAACCATAAGTTTCAAAAGAAAATAACACTATTTCACACCCAAGATTTCAAACAATTTTAGCAAATCCCAAAGAAAAACAAAAACAAAAAAATAAAATAAGGGTATTAGCATTTATTGCAAAAAATACACCCTTTAAAATTACAAACAGAATAAATTTAATAGATAACGAAGACTGCCAAATAATTGATATAAAATCAAATAAATTTAGAGAAATCAGAATCTTTAACATCTACAATAAAAAGCAACAAAACACAAAAAATAGTAAATATACAATAAAAAGATTATTTAATAAAATAAATCTTTATTACACCAAAAAAACACTATTAATTAGAGATTTTAATGTTCATCACTCTTTATGAAACCCTGAAATTAAATATAATTTAAGATCAGACAAAATAATAAAGTTAATTGAAAATAATAATTTACAATTAATCAACTAAAATGGCATACCGACTTATTATTATACCAAAAAAGACAAGATAAAATCCTTAATCATAGATTTATCGTTTGCAACAATTAATTTAAAAGAATTAATTAAAAGTTAGAAAATTAATAAGGAAATGAATACAGAATCAGATCATGAGGTTATTTCAATTAAAATAAAATCCAATAATAATTTAGTTGACAATCCACTTTCAACTAATAGATTTAATTGGAATAAAATAGATTAGAATAAATTCGAAAAAGAATTATTAAATCTAGATAAAAATCTAGATAAAAATAATTTATAGATCAATCTTCTTTTCTCTAGCGACAACAGAGAAAGATTAAATTTAGAAAATAATTTGGAAAAAGCAACATCTTTGTTTCAAAAAAATATAATTTTAGCAATAGAGAAATCTACGCCATTATTAAATATGTCACCAAAATCCAAAAATTAGTAAAATGAAAAAATAAATAAAACAAGAAAAGAGATATTGCGACAAAAAAGAAAATAAAAGCTAAATAGATCGCAAAAAAATTAGGATTTATTTAAAACAAAAAGAAATAAACATTTTAAAAAAATTAGACTTACAAAAGAAAAATCTTAGATCAACTTTCTAGAAAATACAAAAAATAAAGAAATTTTCTTAGTACTAAATTTTTCTAAACCAAAAAAAATTCAAAAAATGCCAAATTTAAAATTTAAAAATCAAATTGCATCAAATTTTCAAGAAAAGGCAGACTTGTTAAGAAAAGCGCTGTTTCCACCACCTCCAAATTATACAAAAAATGCAAAAACCCAATTTACAGAAAAAATAATTAATAAAAAATTAATTATTTGGGAGAAAATCAAAAATAAAGAGATAAAAAACGCTATTTTTACATCAAACTCCAAAAAAGCGCCAGGCCCCGATGGAATTAATTTTCTATACCTAAAAAAAGCCTATGAAATTATACCGAAAAGATTTAATAATTTATTCACAAAATTATTAAACAATAGTTATCACCCAATTTGTTTTAAAAAAGCAATTGGAGCAATTTTACCAAAACTAAACAAATCAGACTACGACATTCCAAAGATTTATAGAATCATAAGTCTCCTAAATTGTCTAGGAAAAATCTCAGAGAAAATAATAATAAAAAAAATAACTTTTATATTAGAAACTAATAGAATTCTAAATCCAGAACAAATTGGAGGTAGAAAACAAAGATCTGTAATTAATGCAGCTTTATCTTTAGTTCATAATATAGAAATAGTAAATTTTATAAAATTAAAAACCTCTGTTTTATTTCTAGACGTTAAAGGGGCTTTTGATAATATTTCAAAAGAAAGATTAATAAATACTTTAAAAGATATGAAATTTCCAAAATAACTAATTTGGTGGATTGATAATTTCATGTCAAAAAGATTAATTAAATTATCTTTTGATGGGCGAATAGAAAAATTAAAATTAGTGGAAACAGGCATACCACAAGGTTTATCAATTTTACTAATTTTATTTTTATTATATTTAACACTATTATTTAATGAGTTGGAATAAAAAATGCCATTTATTAAGAAACCCTCTTATATAGACGATTTGGCGTTAGTTTCAACAAATAAAATAATAGAACAAAATATAAAAGAATTAGAAGAAGCTGCAAAAATTGCGTTCGATTGGGCACAAAATAATGCAGTAGCTTTTGATGATATAAAATCAGAACTAATTCATTTCAAAACAAAAAATAATAAAAATGGAGAAATAAACTTGGTGCTACCAAACGGTACAAAAATCAAACCTACCAAATAATTAAGGTGGCTGGGCATATTTTTTGATGTGGATTTAAATTTTAAAAATTATATAAAAATTAAAACTAGTGCAGTAAATAAAATATTCAATTTTATTAAAGCGCTAGCAAATTCAGAAAAAGGATTAAAAACAAAAGCATTAATATGGTGGTGTGGTATAGTGGTGTAGTGCTGTACCTGGAAGCGCTGGGTTTTCGTCTTTTACCATGCGCGTAGGTTCGATTCCTGCCACCACCCCCTACAGTTCTGCCTGTTTTGTCAGTTTTTATGATTTTTCTGACAAACAGAGCAAAACAGAAAAACAGTTGTCCTACTACACTAGAGCAACTGAATAAGGTGTGTTTGACATCTTTAGACTATTTGAACTTTGTTAAGAGTCGTGCCTTAATACTGTTTGTTTAATTAACACTTCCCTCTTTGAGAGTCGTACTTAGTTGACTTAGAACAATTTGTCAAATAGTTCTTAAACAGTAGATCTACTACTATAAAATAGACAGTAGTCTCTGTAAAGGACGTGTGTGGGTACATTATAATAATAACAGTACTAGTAGTTCTACTACTATAAAATAGATAGTAGTCTTTGTAAAGGACATGTGTGGGTATATTACAATAATAACAGTACTAGTAGTCTTATTACTACTTATATCAAAAAGAGTGCCTTATAATAACACTCTAATAATAGGACTTCTATCTATGGAAGTATAAACTAAATAGACCAATCTAAAAGAGATTTATTTATAGTACGAGGAAATCTAGAAATCTAGAAAATCTATTATAGATTAAGAGATTATAAGATTCTAGAAATAAGTAAAAATTCTCTTCGGCATTACACTAAAATTAGTGGATAAAAACGGTCAGACTTATGATATTATTCTCTTATAAAAGAGTAGAAGCCGAGATTGCAAGAGATTAGAAGAAGTTTTAAACTACTATATAAAAATTAAAAATATTATAACAGTATTCTTCATGTCTTGTTTAATATGAGGTGCGAAAATCATGTATTTAAAATAAGTATTCTTCAAACCGCCATAACCGAAAGGTTGCATGCGTGTATGATAAATAAATAAATAAATAAATAAAAGCATTAATATAATTGTATAAAAGCTGCGTTTGTTCTGTTTCTGACTATGGATCTGAAATATGGTGGAAAAATTAAAAACAACAAAAAATTTTGAAAGAATTTAGATTAATTTAAAATAAAATGTTGAGAAAAATAATAGGTGTCTTTAAAATAACTTCAATACATTTATTAGAGGTTGAAGCATCTATTTTACCACCGGAAATAAGATTAAATAGCATATAAAGAAGATATGCTCTAAGATCTCTATATCTTAATAAAAATTATTTAATAAAAATAAGAATCTTAGAATCTTTTCCACCAGAAGCAATCTTTGGAAGAGAAGATGAAAATGAAAATAAAAAATATTTAAATTGGTATGAAAATAAAAAAGATGGAGATAAAAAAGATGGAGATAAAAAGATGGAGATAAAAAAGATGGAGATAAAAAAGATGGAGATAAAAAAGATTATATTTCCACATTAGACAATATTTTGTCAAAAATTAATTTTTTGATAAACCCATATACTAAAATTGAAGAAATAAGTATTGTTTTAGACCCACCATAGGTAGAAAATAATATTAATTTTAATATTAATAGTATACCTAAGGATTTGGAAGCAGAAAACCACAAAAATAAAAAAGAGAGCTTAAATTCTAAAGAAAATCTCTTAATTTATACAGATGGCTCAATACTAGAAATAAAAAATAAAAAATCTACAAGAGCTGGAATTTATGGAGAAATAGATAATAAATCTATTTTTGAAATAAATTATAGCTTAGGCAAAAATATGGAAGTATATGACGCAGAATTAATTGGCTTAAAAGAAGATTTTATCAAATCTCTTGAATTAATTAATAAAAATAATATAGTGAAAAATATCTATTTTTTCACTGACAACCAAGCTGCAATAAAGAGGTTGGAATCTCTAAAAATTAAGACAGGACAAGAAATAGCATCAGAAATCTGGGAAATGGCAGGAGAATTAATTTCTAAAAATATTAATTTATTTATAGAATAAGTTCCTGGACATTCAAATGTTACTGGAAACGAAAAAGCAGACTTTCTAGCAAAAGAAGCTACAAAACAAAAACAAAAAAGTCCCTATAAATCTTTTGCCTTTTTAAAAAGAAAAATAAAAGAAAAAGATTTAATAGAATAGGAAGAAAAATTTAAAAAACACAAAAATAGGGTTAATTATTATAATTAGCCTAGATTAAAGAAAAATAAAATCTTTACTAAATTTAGTAATAATTTTATTTCTTCTTTAACACAATTAAGAATCGGGCACGGTTATTTCAACAGTTATCTAGTTAAAATACCAAAAGCTAGCATTTTAAGCAAAAACTGTTTATGCAGAAACACACCACAAACACCAAAACATCTAATTATGGAATATATATTTTATAATTTAGAAAGAAAGATGTTAAAAAAAGAACTTAAAGACAAAAGACAATTTAATTATAACCATTTATTATTTAATAATAATGGTATTATTTTATTGGAAAAGTTTTTAAATAAAACAAAAATTGCACAAAGAAGTAATAAAAATCCAAAAGACAATTTATTTATAGGATGGGGAAATCTAGAAATCTAAAATAATTAAATATATTAAATATATTTGATGAATAGATTATAAGGTTCCGGAAATAAATAAAAATAGTCTTAGGCATTACACTAAAATTGGTGGATAAAAGCGGTCAGATTTACGACATTGTTCTTTTCATAAAAAGGAGAAATACGCAAGAGATAAGAAGAAAATCTCAAAAAACAAATAATAAAAATCTCAAAACAAAAAAATAAAAACGGTATTTTCCATATTTCATTTATTACATACTTTTAGTTTTCAAATGAGGTGCGAAAATCATGTATTCTAATTGTTTCTTCAAACCGCCATAACCGAAAGGTTGCAAGCGTGTATGATTAATAATAATAATAATAATAATAATAAAAATCTAAAAATCCAGAAATAATAATTTCTGGAATTTCTATAAATCCTAAAGGCAATCTAATACTAATTGTATACGAAAACACATAAAAAGAAGAAATTCTCAAATATAAAGAGGATATTTTTAAAGAACTCATTAAAATTGATGAATATATTCAAAAACCAACTAATATTAAAACTTAGGGATTTTTAATTGTTCATGGAGTGGAAATTGAACAATACAAAAATATGGAAAAGCTCAAAACAAAAATTGAGACAGACAATGCAATTAAAATTACAAATAAACCAAAATAGTTGGTTAGAGAAGAAAAATTAATTAGAAAAATTTTTTCTTTAATAATCATTGCAATTAAAACAAAAGAAGAAGCAATACACACTCAAAAAAGAGGATATATATTTTTGAGTGGAGAAAAATTGAAAACGGAAAGATATTTAAAACTTTTCAGCAACAATAAATGCACAAATTGCCAAAAAACTGGACATTTCATAATTAAATGCAGAAATAATTCAATTTGTGGTATTTGCGCAAAAAATCATAAAACAATTAATCACAGTTGTAATAATTGCCAGGAAACAAAAAAGTTCTGCGAACATATCAAAGTAAAATGTGCAAACTGCAGTAGAGAACATATGACAAACGACCTAATATGTTTAAAAAATAAAAAACAACTTAATTCTCAAAATGAATAAAAATAACAAATTGAGAATTATACAGCATAATTACAGAAGGTCAACAAATATAATGCAATCAATGCTAAATTCTGCATTAAATAAAGCAGAATTAATTTTCTTGTAGGAACCATGGGTTTCAAAAGAAAACAATATTATTTCACACCCTGGATTTTAATCAATTTTAACAAATCCTAAAGAAAAACAAAAAAATAGAATAAGAGTGTTAGCATTTATTGCGAAAAATATACCTTTTAAAATTACAAACAGAATAGATTTAATAGATGACGAAGACTACCAAATAATTAATATAAAATCAAATAAATTTAAAGAAATCAGAATCTTTAATATCTACAATAAAAAGCAACAAAACACAAAAAATAGTAAATATACAATAAAAAGATTATTTAATAAAATAAATCTTTATTGCATTAAAAAAACACTATTAATTAGAGATTTTAATACTCATTACTCTTTATGGAACCCTAAAATTAAATATAATTTAAAATCAGACAAAATAATAGAGTTGATTGAAAATAATAATTTATAATTAATTAACCAAAATAGCATACCGACTTATTATTATGCTAGAAAAGATAAAATGGGATTTTCAATCATAGATTTATCGTTTACAACAATTAATTTAAAAAATTTAATTAAAAGTTAAAAAATTGATGAGGAAATAGATACAGAATTAAATTATGAAGTTATTTTAATTAAAATAAAATCTAATAATAATAATTTAGTTGATAATCTACTGTTAACTAATAGATTTAATTGGAATAAAATAGATTAGAATAAATTCGAAAAAGAATTATTAAATCTAGATAAAAATCTAGATGAAAATAATTTATGGATCAATCTTCTTTTTTCTAGCGATAACAGAGAAAGATTAAATTTGGAAAATAATTTGGAAAAGGCAATATCTTTGTTTCAAAAAAATATAATTTTAGTAGTAGAGAAATCTACGTTATTATTAAATATTTCACTAAAATCTAAAAATTAGTGGAATGAAAAAATAAATGAAATAAGGAAAGAAATGCTGCGATAAAAAAGAAAATAGAAACTAAATAAATCTTAAGAAAATTAGGATTTATTTAAAATAAAAAGAAATAAACATTTTAAAGAAATTAGACTTGCAAAAGAAAAATCTTAAAAATCAAAAACCGGGACAGAACGACCCCCTTATAACTTTTGAACGAAGCATCTAAAACCAAATAAAAGTACATCAATTGAAAGAGCAAGAAAAACGAAAATACAATATTTAAAAATACAAACAATATTAGAAATTGATAAATAGAAATTAGAGATTAAAAAATATCAAGATTTTTGTGATTGTCGACTATAAAAAAGGGGTTTTTTCGCTAAAAATTAAACTAAATTAAATTAGTTTAGTTTAATAATGGCGGATAATATACCTACTAGTTTATCTCTCGATGAATTAGTAATGGCAACTCAGGATTATATCCTGATGCCTAAAAACACTAATAAAAAAAGATAGAAAAGACAAATCTTAATAGATTTGGATGAGGAAGAATTAAATAGAGAAGATTTAATTTTAGAATTAAAGAGATTAAACGATTTTTTGAAAGAAAAGATAGAAGAAGTAGAAAACTTGAAAATTAAAATAAGAGAACTCGAAAATTCTAAAAAATCCTATGCAGAAATGGCACAGAAATCACAAAATCAATCAATAAAACAAAAACAAAACGAAAATAATCAAAAATCGATAGTTCAACAACAACAACAACAAAAATAAACAATTCCAATTAATCAAAGAAGATTAATTATACCGAGAACGACAATAACCCCACCAATTTAAAAACCAAACGTTTTTAGAGAAAAAATAAATCAAGTTCTCTATTAAAAATCTAAAAATTTAGAAATAATAATTTCTGGAATTTCTATAAATTCTAAAGGTAATTTAATGTTAATTGCATATGAAAATACACAAAAAGAAGAAATTCTTAAATATAAAGAGGATATTTTTGAAGAATTTATCAAAATTGATGAATATATTCAAAAACCAACTAATATTGAAACTTGGGGATTTTTAATTGTTCATGGAGTGGAAATTGAACAATATAAAAATATGGAAAAGCTTAAAATGGAAATTGAGACAGATAATGTAATTAAAATTGCAAATAAATCAAGATGGTTGGTTAGAGAAGAAAAATTAATTGGAAAAAATTTTTTTTCAATAGTCATTGTAACGAAAACAAAAGAAGAAGCAATACACACTCAAAAAAGAGGATATATATTTTTGGGTGGAGAAAAATTGAAAACGGAAAGATATTTAAAACTTTTTGGCAATAATAAATGCATAAATTGCCAAAAAACTGGACATTTCGCAATTAAATGCAGAAACAATTCAATTTGTGGCATTTGCGCAAAAAATCACAAAACAATCAATCACATTTGCAACAATTGTCAGGAAACAAAAAAGTCCTGCGAACATATCAAAGCAAAATGTGCAAACTGCAGTGGAGAACATATGGCAAACGACCCAATATGTTTAAAAAACAAAAAACAACTTAATTCTCAAAATGAATAAAAACAACAAATTGAGAATCATACAGCATAATTGCAGAAGGTCAACAAATATAATGCAATCAATGCTAAATTCTGCATTAAATAAAGCAGAATTAATTTTCTTGCAGGAACCATGGGTTTCAAAAGAAAACAACACCATTTCACACCCTGGATTTCAATCAATTTTAACAAATCCCAAAGAAAAACAAAAAAATAGAATAAGGGTGGTAGCATTTATTGCGAAAAATATACCCTTTGAAATTACAAACAGAATAGATTTAATAGATGACGAAGACTGCCAAATAATTGATATAAAATCAATTAAATTTGGGGAAATCAGAATTTTTAACATCTACAACGAAAAGCAACAAAACACAAAAAATGGTGAATATACAATAAAAAGATTATTTAATAAAATAAATCTTTATTGCACCAAAAAAACATTATTAATTGGAGATTTTAATGCTCATCACTCTTTATGGAACCCTGAAATTAAATATAATTTAAGATCAGACAAAATAATAGAGTTGATTGAAAATAATAATTTACAATTAATCAACCAAAATGGCATACCGACTTATTATTATGCTAGAAAAGACAAAATGGGATCCTCAATCATAGATTTATCGTTTGCAACGATTAATTTAAAAGATTTAATTAAAAGTTGGAAAATTGATGAGGAAATAGACACAGAATCAGATTATGAAATTATTTTAATTGAAATAAAATCCAACAATAATAATTTAATTAATAATCCACTGTCAACTAATAGATTTAATTAGAATAAAATAGATTAAAATAAATTCGAAAAAGAATTATTAAATCTAAATAAAAATCTAGATGAAAATAATTTATGGATCAATCTTCTTTTCTCTAGCGACAACAGAGAAAGATTAAATTTGGAAAATAATTTAGAAAAGGCAACATCTTTATTTTAAAAAAATATAATTTTGGTAGTAGAGAAATCTACGCCATTATTAAATATTTCACCAAAATTGAAAAATTAGTGGAATGAAAAAATAAATAAAACAAGAAAAGAAATACTGCGACAAAAAAGAAAATAGAAACTAAATAAATCTCAAGAAAATTAAAATTTATTTAAAACAAAAAGAAATAAATATTTTAAAAAAATTAGACTTACAAAAGAAAAATCTTAAATTGACTTTTTAGAAAATGCAAAAGATAAAGAAATTTTCTTAGCACTAAATTTTTCTAAACCAAGGAAAATTCAAAAAATGCTAAATTTAAAATTTGAAAATTAAATTGTATTAAATTTTTAAGAAAAGGTAGACTTATTAAGAAAAGCGTTGTTTCCACTATCTCCAAATTATACAAAAAATGCAAAAACCTAATTTGCAGAAAAAATAATTAATAAAAAATTAATTATTTGGGAGAAAATTAAAAATAGAGAAATAAAAAACGTTATTTTTATATTAAATTCTAAAAAAGCGTTAGGCCCTGATGGAATTAATTTTTTATGCCTAAAAAGAGCCTATGAAATTATACCGGAAAGATTTAATGATTTATTTATAAAATTATTAAACAATGGTTACTACCCAATTTGTTTTAAAGAAGCAATTAAAGCAATTTTACCAAAACCAAACAAACCGGATTATGACATTTTAAAGGCTTACAAAATCATAAATCTCCTAAATTGTCTAGGAAAAATCTCAGAGAAAATAATAGCAAAAAAAATAGCTTTTATATTAGAAACTAATAGAATTCTAAATCCAGAACAAATTGGAGGTAGAAAATAAAGATCTGCAATTGATGCAGCTTTATCTTTAGTTTATGATATAGAAATAGTAAATTCTATAAAATTAAAAACTTCTGTTTTATTTCTAGACGTTAAAGGGGCTTTTGATAATGTTTTAAAAGAAAGATTAATAAATACTTTAAAAGATATGAAATTTCTAAAATAACTAATTTGGTGGATTAATAATTTCATATCAAAAAGATTAATTAAATTATCTTTTGATGGGCAAATAGAAAAATTAAAACCAATGGAAATAGGCATACCACAAGATTCACTAATTTCACCAATTTTATTTTTATTATATTTAACACCATTATTTAATGAGTTGGAATAAAAAATGCCATCTATTAAGAAACCCTCTTATATAGACGATTTGGCGTTAGTTTCAACAAATAAAATAATAAAACAAAATATAAAAGAATTAGAAGAAGCTGCAAAAATTGCGTTCGATTAAGCACAAAATAATGCAGTAGCTTTTAATAATATAAAATCAGAACTAATTTATTTCAAAACAAAAAATAATAAAAATGGAGAAATAAATTTGGTGCTACCAAACGGTACAAAAATCAAACCCACCAAATAATTAAAATAGCTGGGCTTTTTTTTTTGATATAGATTTAAATTTTAAAAACTACATAAAAATTAAGACTAGTGCAGCAAATAAAATATTCAATTTTATTAAAGCGCTAGCAAATTCAGAAAAAGAATTAAAAACAAAAGCATTAATACAATTGTATAAAAGCTACATTTGTTCCGTTTCTAACTATGAATCTAAAATATAGTGGAAAAATTAAAAACAACAAAAAATTTTAAAAGAATTAAAATTAATTTAAAATAAAATATTAAGAAAAATAACAGGTGTCTTTAAAACAACTCTAATATATTTATTAAAGGTTGAAGTATCTATTTTACCACCGGAAATAAAATTAAATAGCATACAAAAAAAATATGTTTTAAAATCTCTATATCTTAATAAAAATCATCTAATAAAAATAAGAACTCTAGAATCTTTTCTACCAGAAATAATCTTTAAAAAAGAAGATGAAAATGAAAATGAAAATAAGAAAAAATATTTAAATTAATATAAAAATAAAAAAGATAAAGATAAAAGGGATTACATTTCTACATTAAATAATATTTTATCAAAAATTAATTTTTTGATAAACCCATATACTAAAATTGAAGAAATAAGTATTGTTTTAAATCTATCATAAATAGAAAATAATATTAATTTTAATATTAATAGTATACCTAAAAATTTAGAAACAAAAAACTATAAAAATAAAAAAGAAAGCTTAAATTTTAAAGAAAATCTCTTAATTTATACAAATAGCTCAATACTAGAAATAAAAAATAAAAAATCCACAAGAACTGGAATTTATAAAAAAATAGATAATAAATCTATTTTTGAAATAAATTATAGCTTAGGCAAAAATATGGAAGTATATAACGCAGAATTAATTAGCTTAAGAGAAAGTTTTATCAAATCTTTTAAATTAATTAATAAAAATAATATAGTGAAAAATATCTATTTTTTTACTGATAACCAAGCTGCAATAAAGAAGTTGGAATCTCTAAAAATTGGGGTAGGATAAGAAATAGCATCAGAAATCTGGAAAATAGCGGGAGAATTAATTTCTAAAAATATTAATTTATTTATAGAATGGGTTCCTGGACATTCAAATGTTACTAAAAATGAAAAAGTAGATTTTCTAGCAAAAGAAGCTGTAAAATAAAAACAAAAAAGTCCCTATAAATCTTTTGCCTTTTTAAAAAGAAAAATAAAAGAAAAAGATTTAATAGAATGGGAAGAAAAATTTAAAAAACACAAAAATAGGATTAATTATTATAATTGGCCTAGATTAAAGAGAAATAAAATCTTTACTAAATTTAGTAATAATTTTATTTCTTCTTTAATATAATTAAGAACCGGGCACGGTTATTTCAACAGTTATCTAGTTAAAATACCAAAAGCTGGCATTTTAAGCAAAAACTGTTTATGCAGAAATACACCACAAACACCAAAACATCTAATTATGGAATGTATATTTTATAATTTAGAAAGAAAGATGTTAAAAAAAGAACTTAAAAACAAAAGACAATTTAATTATAACCATTTATTATTTAATAATAATGGTATTATTTTATTGGAAAAGTTCTTAAATAAAACAAAAATTGCATAAAGAAGCAATAAAAATCTAAAAGACAATTTATTTATAGGATGGGGAAACCTAGAAATCTAAAATAATTAAATATATTTAGTTAAGAGATTATAAGGTTCCGGAAATAAATAAAAATAGTCTTAGGTATTACACCAAAATTGGTGGATAAAAGCGGTCAGATTCACGACATTGTCCTTTTCATAAAAAGGAGAAATACGCAAGAGATAAGAAGAAAATCTCAAAATACATAATAAAAATAGAAAAAACAAAAAATAAGACAGTATTTTCCATACTTCATTTATTACATCATTTAGTTTTCAAATAAGGTGCGAAAATCATGTATTCTAATTGTTTCTTCAAACCGCCATAACCGAAAGGTTGCAAGCGTGTATGATTAATAATAATAATAATAAGAAAAATCTTAGGTCGACTTTCTAGAAAATGTAAAAGATAAAGAAATTTTCTTAGCGCTAAATTTTTTTAAATCAAGAAAAATTCAAAAAATGCTAAATTTAAAATTTGAGAATCAAATTGCATCAAATTTTTAAGAAAAGATAGACTTGTTAAGAAAAGCGCTGTTTCCACTACCTTTAAATTATACAAAAAATGCAAAAACTTAATTTGCAGAAAAAATAATTAATAAAAAATTAATTATTTGGGAGAAAATCAAAAATAGAGAAATAAAAGACGCTATTTTTATATCAAACTCCAAAAAAGCGCTAGGCCCGGATGGAATTAATTTTTTATGTTTAAAAAGAGCCTATGAAATTATACTGGAAAGATTTAATGATTTATTCACAAAATTATTAAATAATGGTTATCACCCAATTTGTTTTAGAGAAGTAATTGGAGCAATCTTATTAAAACTAAATAAATTGGACTATAATATTCCAAAAGCCTACAGAATCATAAGTCTCTTAAATTGTTTAGGAAAAATCTTAGAGAAAATAATAGTAAAAAGAATAGTTTTTATATTAGAAACTAATAGAATTCTAAATCTAGAACAAATTGGAGGTAGAAAACAAAAATCTGCAATTGATGCAGCTTTATCTTTAGTTTATGATATAGAAATAGCAAATTCTACAAAATTAAAAACCTCTGTTTTATTTCTAGATGTTAAAGGGGCTTTTGATAATGTTTCAAAAGAAAGATTAATAAATACTTTAAAAGATATGAAATTTCCAAAACAACTAATTTGATAGATTGATAATTTCATGTCAAAAAGATTAATTAAATTGTCTTTTGATGGGCGAATAGAAAAATTAAAATTAGTGGAAACAGGCATACCACAAGGTTCACTAATTTCACTAATTTTATTTTTATTATATTTAATACCATTATTTAATGAGTTGGAACAAAAAATGCCATCTATTAAGAAACCCTCTTATATAGACGATTTGGCGTTAGTTTCAATAAATAAAATAATAGAACAAAATATAAAAGAATTAGAAGAAGCTGCAAAAATTGCGTTCGATTAGGCACAAAATAATGCAGTAGCTTTTGATAATATAAAATCAGAACTAATTCATTTCAAAACAAAAAATAATAAAAATAGAGAAATAAATTTGGTGCTACTAAACAGTATAAAAATCAAACCCATCAAACAATTAAGGTGGCTAGGCATATTTTTTAATATAGATTTAAATTTTAAAAACCACATAAAAATTAAGACTAGTGCAGCAAATAAAATATTCAATTTTATTAAAGCGCTAGCAAATTCAGAAAAAGAATTAAAAACAAAAGCATTAATACAATTGTACAAAAACTGCGTTTGTTCCGTTTCTGACTATAGATCTGAAATATGATAAAAAAATCAAAAACAATAAAAAATTTTAAAAGAATTTAGATTAATTCAAAATAAAATGTTGAGAAAAATAACAGGTGCCTTTAAATCAACTCTAATACATTTATTAGAGGTTGAAGCATCTATTTTACCACCGGAAATAAGATTAAATGGCATACAAAGAAGATATGCCCTAAGATCTTTATATCTTAATAAAAATCATCCAATAAAAATAAGAACCCCAGAATCTTTTCCACCAGAAATAATCTTTGGAAGAGAAAATAAAAATGAAAATAAGAAAAAATATTTAAATTAGTATAAAAATAAAAAAGATAAAGACAAAAAGGATTACATTTCCACATTAAACAATATTTTGTCAAAAATTAATTTTTTGATAAACCCATATACTAAAATTGAGAAAATAAGTATTGTTTTAGACCCACCATAAATAGAAAATAATATTAATTTTAATATTAATAGTATACCTAAGGATTTGGAAGCAGAAAACCACAAAAATAAAAAAGAGAACTTAAATTCTAAAGAAAATCTCTTAATTTATACAAATGGCTCAATACTAGAAAAAAAAAATAAAAAATCCACAAAAGCTGGAATTTATAGAGAAATAAATAATAAATCTATTTTTGAAATAAATTATAGCTTGGGCAAAAATATGGAAGTATATAACGCAGAATTAATTGGCTTAAGGGAAGGTTTTACTAAATCTCTTAAATTAATTAATAAAAATAATATAATGAAAAATATCTATTTTTTCACTGATAATCAAGCTGCAATAAAGAAGTTAGAATCTCTAAAAATTGGGGCAAGACAAGAAATAACATCAGAAATCTAAGAAATAGCGGGAGAATTAATTTCTAAAAATATTAATTTATTTATAAAATAGGTTCCTAGACATTCAAATGTCACTGGAAACGAAAAAGCAGATTTTTTAGCAAAAGAAGTTGCAAAACAAAAACAAAAAAGTCCCTATAAATCTTTTGCCTTTTTAAAAAGGAAAATAAAAGAAAAAGATTTAATAGAATGGGAAGAAAAATTTAAAAAACACAAAAATAGGATTAATTATTATAATTGGCCTAGATTAAAGAGAAATAAAATCTTTACTAAATTTAATAATAATTTTATTTCTTTTTTAACACAATTAAGAACCGGGCACGATTATTTCAACAGTTATCTAGTTAAAATACCAAAAGCTGGCATTTTAAGCAAAAACTGTTTATGCAGAAACACACCACAAACACCAAAACATCTAATTATGGAATGTATATTTTATAATTTAGAAAGAAAGATGTTAAAAAAAGAACTTAAAGACAAAAAACAATTTAATTATAACCATTTATTATTTAATAATAATAGTATTATTTTATTGGAAAAGTTCTTAAATAAAACAAAAATTGCACAAAGAAGCAATAAAAATCCAAAAGACAATTTATTTATAGGATAGGGAAACCTAGAAATCTAAAATAATTAAATATATTAAATATATTTAGTTAAGAGATTATAAGGTTCCGGAAATAAATAAAAATAGTCTTAGGCATTACACCAAAATTGGTGGATAAAAACGGTCAGATTCACAACATTGTCCTTTTCATAAAAAGGAGAAATACGCAAGAGATAAGAAGAAAATCTCAAAACACATAATAAAAATAGAAAAAACAAAAAATAAGACGGTATTTTCCATACTTCATTTATTACATATTTTAGTTTTCAAATAAGGTGCGAAAATCATGTATTCTAATTGTTTCTTCAAACCGCCATAACCGAAAGGTTGCAAGCGTGTATGATTAATAATAATAATAATAATAATTAGCATAATAATAAGTCGGTATGCTATTTTAGTTAATTAATTATAAATTATTATTTTCAATCAACTCTATTATTTTATCTGATCTTAAATTATATTTAATTTTAGGGTTCCATAAAGAGTGATGAGCATTAAAATAATTAATAATATTTTTTTAGTACAATAAAGATTTATTTCATTAAATAATCTTTTTATTGTATATTCACTATTTTTTGTGTTTTGTTGCTTTTTATTGTAGATGTTAAAGATTCTGATTTCTCCAAATTTATTTAATTTTATATCAATTATTTGGTAGTCTTCGTCATCTATTAAATCTATTCTGTTTGTAATTTCAAAGGGTGTATTTTTTACAATAAATGCTAACACCCTTATTCTATTTTTTTGTTTTTGTTTTTCTTTAGGATTTGCTAAAATTGTTTAAAATCCCGGGTGTGAAATAGTATTATTTTCTTTTGAAACCCATAGTTCCTGCAAGAAAATTAATTCTACTTTATTTAATGCAGAATTTAGCATTGATTGCATTATATTTGTTGACCTTCTGCAATTATGCTGTATAATTCTCAATTTATTGTTTTTATTCATTTTAAGAATTAAGTTGTTTTTTGTTTTTTAAACATATTAGGTCGTTTACCATATGTTCTCCACTACAGTTTGCACATTTTGCTTTAATATTATTATTATTATTAATCATACACGCTTGCAACCTTTCGGTTATGGCGGTTTGAAGAAACAATTAGAATACATGATTTTCGCACCTCATTTGAAAACTAAAAGTATGTAATAAATGAAATATGGAAAATACCGTTTTTATTTTTTTGTTTTGAGATTTTTATTATTTGTTTTTTGAGATTTTCTTCTTATCTTTTGCGTATTTCTTCTTTTTATGAAAAGAACAATGTCGTGAATCTGACCGCTTTTATCTACCAATTTTAGTGTAATGCCTAAGACTATTTTTATTTATTTCCGGAACCTTATAATCTATTCATCAAATATATTTAATATATTTAATTATTTTAGATTTCTAGGTTTTCCCATTTTATAAATAAATTGTCTTTTGGATTTTTATTGCTTCTTTGTGCAATTTTTGTTTTATTTAAGAACTTTTCCAATAAAATAATACCATTATTATTAAATAATAAATGGTTATAATTAAATTGTTTTTTGTCTTTAAGTTCTTTTTTTAACACCTTTCTTTCTAAATTATAAAATATACATTCCATAATTAGATGTTTTGGTGTTTGTGGTGTGTTTCTGCATAAACAGTTTTTGCTTAAAATGCTAGTTTTTAATATTTTAACTAGATAACTGTTGAAATAACCGTGCCCGGTTCTTAATTGTGTTAAAGAAGAAATAAAATTATTACTAAATTTAGTAAAGATTTTATTTCTCTTTAATCTAGGCTAATTATAATAATTAACCCTATTTTTGTGTTTTTTAAATTTTTCTTCCTATTCTATTAAATCTTTTTCTTTTATTTTTCTTTTTAAAAAGGCAAAAGATTTATAGGGACTTTTTTGTTTTTGTTTTACAGTTTCTTTTGCTAAAAAGTCTGCTTTTTCGTTTTCAGTAACATTTGAATGTCCAGGAACTTATTCTATAAATAAATTAATATTTTTAGAAATTAATTCTTCTGCCATTTCCCAGATTTCTGATGCTATTTCTTGTCTTGCCCTAATTTTTAGAGATTTCAACCTCTTTATTACAGCTTGGTTATCAGTGAAAAAATAGATATTTTTCACTATATTATTTTTATTAATTAATTTAAGAGATTTGATAAAACCTTCTCTTAAGCTAATTAATTCTGTGTCATACACTTCCATATTTTTGCCTAAGCTATAATTTATTTCAAAAACAGATTTATTATTTATTTCTCTATAAATTCTAGCTCTTGTGGATTTTTTATTTTTTATTTCTAGCATTGAGCTATCTATATAAATTAAGAGATTTTCTTTAGAATTTAAGTTTTTTTTTTTATTTTTGTGGTTTTCTGCTTCTAAATCCTTAGGTATACTATTAATATTAAAATTAATATTATTTTCTACCTATGGTGGGTCTAAAACAATACTTATTTCTTTAATTTTAGTATATGGGTTTATCAAAAAATTAATTTTTGATAAAATATTATCTAATGTGGAAATGTAATCTTTTTTATCTTCATCTTTTTTATTTTCATACCAATTTAAATATTTTTTATTTTCATTTTCATCTTCTCTTCCAAAGATTGCTTCTGGTGAAAAAGATTCTGGGGTTCTTATTTTTATTAAATGATTTTTATTAAGATATAGAGATCTTAGAGCATATCTTCTTTGTATGTTATTTAATCTTATTTTCGGTAGTAAAATAGATGCTTCAACCTCTAATAAATGTATTGGAGTTATTTTAAAGGCACCTGTTATTTTTCTCAACATTTTATTTTGAATTAATCTAAATTCTTTTAAAATTTTTTGTTGTTTTTGATTTTTCCACCATATTTCAGATTCATAGTTAGAAACGGAACAAACGCAGCTTTTGTATAATTGTATTAATGTTTTTGTTTTTAATTCTTTTTCTGAGTTTGCTAGCGCTTTAATAAAATTGAATATTTTATTTGCTGCATTAGTTTTAATTTTTATGTGGCTTTTAAAATTTAAATCTATATTAAAAAATATGCTTAACTACCTTAATTGTTTGGTGGGTTTAATTTTTGTATTGTTTGGTAACACCAAATTTATTTCTCCATTTTTATTATTTTTTGTTTTGAAATGAATTAGTTCTGATTTTATATTATTAAAAGCTACTGCATTATTTTGTGCCTAAACAAACGCAATTTTTGCAGCTTCTTCTAATTCTTTTATATTTTGTTCTATTATTTTATTTGTTGAAATTAACGCCAAATCGTCTATATAAGAGGGTTTCTTAATAGATGGCATTTTTTGTTCCAACTCATTAAATAATGGTGTTAAATATAATAAAAATAAAATTAATGAAATTGGTGAACCTTGTGGTATGTTTGTTTCCACTAGTTTTAATTTTTCTATTCGCCCATTAAAAGACAATTTGATTAATCTTTTTGATATGAAATTATCAATCTATTAAATTAGTTGTTTTGGAAATTTCATATTTTTTAAAGTATTTATTAATCTTTCTTTTGAAACATTATCAAAAGCCTCTTTAACGTCTAAAAATAAAACAGAGGTTTTTAATTTTGTAGAATTTGCTATTTCTATATTATGAACTAAAGATAAAGTTGTATTAATTGCAGATCTTTGTTTTCTACCTCCAATTTGTTCTGGATTTAGAATTTTATTAGTTTCTGATATAAAAGTTATTCTTTTTGCTATTATTTTCTCTAAGATTTTTCTTAGACAATTTAGGAGACTTATGATTCTGTAAGCTTTTAGAATGTCGTAGTTCGGTTTATTTGATTTTGGTAAAATTGCTCCAATTGCTTCCCTAAAACAAATTGGATGGTAACCATTGTTTAATAATTTTGTAAATAAATTATTAAATTTTTCCGGTATAATTTCATAGGCTCTTTTTAGGCATAGAAAATTAATTCTATCGGGGCCTGGCGCTTTTTTGGAGTTTGATGTAAAAATAGCGTTTTTTATCTCTCTATTTTTGATTTTCTTCCAAATAATTAATTTTTTATTAATTATTTTTTCTGCAAATTGGGTTTTTGCATTTTTTGTATAATTTGGAGGTGGTGGAAACAGCGCTTCTCTTAACAAGTCTGCCTTTTCTTGAAAATTTGATACAATTTGATTCTCAAATTTTAAATTTGACATTTTTTGAATTTTCCTTGGTTTAGAAAAATTTAGCGTTAAGAAAATTTCTTTATCTTTTGCATTTTCTAGAAAGTCGACCCAAGATTTTTCTTTTGCAAGTCTAATTTCTTTAAAATGTTTATTTCTTTTTGTTTTAAATAAATCCCAATTTTCTTGCGATCTATTTAGCTTCCATCTTCTTTTTTGTCGCAACATCTCTTTTCTTGTTTCATTTATTTTTTCATTCCACCAATTTTTGGATTTTGATGAAATATTTAATAATGGCGTAGATTTCTCTACTGCCAAAATTAAATTTTTTTGAAATAAAGATGTTGCCTTTTTCAAATTGTTTTCTAAATTTAATCTTTCTCTGTTGTCGCTAGAGAAAAGAAGATTGATCCATAAATTATTTTTATCTAGATTTTTGTCTAGATTTAATAATTCTTTTTCGAATTTATTCTAATCTATTTTATTCCAATTAAATCTATTAGTTGACAGTGGATTGTTAACTAAATTATTATTGGATTTTATTTCAATTGAAATAACTTCATAATCTGATTTTGTATTCATTTCCTCATCAATTTTCCAACTTTTAATTAAATCTTTTAAATTAATCGTTGTAAATGATAAATCTATAATTGAGGATCCTATCTTGTCTTTTCTGGTATAATAATAAGTCGGTATGCTATTTTGGTTAATTAATTGTAAATTATTATTTTCAATTAACTCTATTATTTTGTCTGATCTTAAATTATATTTAATTTCGGTGGTGTGGTATAGTGGTGTAGTGCTATACCTGGAAGCGCTGGGTTTTCGTCTTTTACCATGCGTGTAGGTTCGATTCCTACCACTACCCCCTACAGTTCTGCCTGTTTGTCAGTTTTTATGATTTTTCTGACAAACAGAGTAAAATAGAAAAACAGTTGTCCTACTACACTAGAACAACTAAATAAGGTATATTTAACATCTTTAGACTATTTGAACTTTATTAAGAGTCGTACCTTAATACTGTTTGTCTAATCAACACTTCCCTCTTTGAGAGTCGTACCTAGTTGACTTAGAACAATTTATCAAATAGTTCTCAAACAGTAGATCTACTACTATAAAATAGACAGTAGTCTCTGTAAAGGACGTATATAGGTACATCACAATAATAACAATACTAGTAGTTCTACTACTATAAAATAGACAGTAGTCTCTGTAAAAGACATGTGTAGGTACATCACAATAATAACAGTACTAGTAGTCTTATTACTACTTATATCAAAAAGAGTGCCTTATAATAACACTCTAATAATAGGACTTCTATCTATAGAAGTATAAACTAAATAGACCAATCTAAAAAAGATTTATTTATAGTACAAGGAAATTTAGAAATCTAGAAAATCTATTATAGATTATAAAATTCCAGAAATAAGTAAAAATTCTCTTCAACATTACACTAAAATTAATAGATAAAAACAATCAGACTCACGACATTATTCTCTCATAAAAGAGTAAAAGCCGAGATTGTAAGAGATTAGAAAAAGTCTTAAATTACTATACAAAAATCAAAAATATTATAACAGTATTCTTCATATCTTGTTTAATATGAGGTGCGAAAAATCATGTATTTAGAATAAGTATTCTTCAAACCGCCATAACCGAAAGGTTGCATGCGTGTATGATAAATAAATAAATAAATTATATTTAATTTCAGAGTTTTATAAAGAGTGATGAGCATTAAAATCTCCAATTAATAATGTTTTTTTGGTGTAATAAAGATTTATTTTATTAAATAATCTTTTTATTGTATATTTATCATTTTTTGTGTTTTGTTGCTTTTCATTTATTTTATTTATTTATTTATCATACACGCATGCAACCTTTCGGTTATGGCGGTTTGAAGAATACTTATTCTAAATACATGATTTTTCGCACCTCATATTAAACAAGACATGAAGAATACTGTTATAATATTTTTTGATTTTTGTATAGTAATTTGAGACTTCTTCTAATCTCTTGCAATCTCGGCTTCTACTCTTTTATGAGAGAATAATGTCGTGAGTCTGACCGTTTTTATCCACTAATTTTAGTGTAATGCCGAAGAGAATTTTTATTTATTTCCGGAATCTTATAATCTATAATAGATTTTCTAGATTTCTAGATTTCCCCGTACTATAAATAAATCTCTTTTAGATTGGTCTATTTAGTTTATACTTCCATAGATAGAAGTCCTATTATTAAAGTATTATTATAAGGCACTCTTTTTAATATAAGTAATAATAAGACTACTAGTACTATTATTATTATAATGTACCCACACATATCCTTTACAGAGACTACTGTCTATTTTATAATAGTAGAACTACTAGTACTGTTATTATTGTGATGTACCCACACACGTCCTTTACAGAGACTACTGTCTATTTTATAGTAGTAGATCTACTGTTTGAGAACTATTTGACAAATTGTTCTAAGTCAACTAGGTACGACTCTCAAAGAGGGAAGTGTTAATTAGACAAACAGTATTAAGGTACGACTCTTAACAAAGTTCAAATAGTCTAAAAATGTCAAACATACCTTATTCAGTTGCTCTAGTGTAGTAGGACAACTGTTTTTCTGTTTTGCTCTGTTTGTCAGAAAAAATCATAAAAACTGACAAACAGGCAGAACTGTAGGGGGTGGTGGCAGGAATCGAACCTACACGCATGGTAAAAGACGAAAACCCAGCGCTTCCAGGTACAGCACTACACCACTATACCACACCACCTGTTGCTTTTCATTATAGATGTTAAAGATTCTGATTTCTCCAAATTTAATTGATTTTATATCAATTATTTGGCAGTTTTCGTCATCTATTAAATCTATTCTGTTTGTAATTTCAAAGGGTGTATTTTTTGCAATAAATGCTACCACCCTTATTCTATTTTTTTGTTTTTCTTTGGGATTTGTTAAAATTGGTTGAAATCCAGAATATAAAATGGTGTTGTTTTCTTTTGAAACCCATGGTTTCTGCAAGAAAATTAATTCTGCTTTATTTAATGCAGAATTTAGTATTGATTGCATTATATTTATTGATCTTCTGCAATTATGCTGTATAATTCTCAATTTGTTGTTTTTATTCATTTTGAAAATTAAGTTGTTTTTTGTTTTTTAAACATATTAGGTCATTTGCCATATGTTCTCTACTGCAGTTTGCACATTTTGCTTTGATATGTTCGCAGGACTTTTTTATTTCCTGACAATTATTGCAAATGTAATTGATTGTTTTATGATTTTTTGCGCAAATACCACAAATTGAATTGTTTCTGCATTTAATTGCGAAATGTCCAGTTTTTTGGCAATTTGTGCATTTATTATTGTCGAAAAGTTTTAAATATCTTTCCGTTTTCAATTTTTCTCCACCTAAAAATATATATCCTCTTTTTTAAGTGTGTATTGCTTCTTCTTTTATTTTAGTTATAATGACTATTGAAGAAAAATTTTTTTTAATTAATTTTTCTTCTCTAACCAACTATCTTAGTTTATTTGCAATTTTAATTGCATTGTCTGTCTCAATTTCCATTTTGAGTTTTTCTATATTTTTGTATTGTTCAATTTCCACTCCATGAACAATTAAAAATTCTCAAGTTTCAATATTGATTGGTTTTTGAATATATTCATTAATTTTAATAAGTTCTTCAGAAATGTCCTCTTTGTATTTGAGAATTTCTTCTTTTTATATGTTTTCGTATGTAATTAGTATTAGATTGCCTTTAGGATTTATAGAAATTCCAAAAATTATTGTTTCTGGATTTTTAGATTTTTAATAGAGAACTTGATTTATTTTTTCTCTAAAAACGTTTAGTTTTTGAATTGGTGGAGTTATTATCGTTCTCGGTATAATTAATCTTCTTTGATTAATTGGAATTGTTTGTTTTTGTTGTTTTTGTTGTTGAGCTGTCGATTTTTGATTGTTTTCGTTTTGTTTTTATCTTGTTGATTGATTTTGTGAGTTTTGTGCTATTTCTGCGTAGGATTTTTTAGGATTTTCGAGTTCTTTTATTTTAATTTTTAGGTTTTCTACTTCTTCTGTCTTTTCTTTTAGAAGATCGTTTAATCTCTTTAGTTCTAGAATTAAATTTTCTCTGTTTAATTCTTCCTCGTTTAAATCTATTGAGATTTGTCTTTTCTATCTTTTTTTGTTGGTGTTTTTGAGCATCAGGATATAGTCCTGAGTTGTTATTATTAGTTCATCAAGAAATAAACTGGTAAGTATATTATCTGCTATTATTAAACTAAATTAATTTAGTTTAGTTTTAATTTTTAGCGAGAAAATCTTTTTTTTGTAGTCAACGATTGCAAAAATTTCGATATTTTTGATCTCTGATTTTTATTTATTGATTTTTGATATTATTTATATTTTTGGATATTATATTTTCGTTTTTCTTGCTCTTTCGATTGATGTACTTTTATTTAGTTTTAGATGCTTCGTTCAAAAGTTATGAGGGGGTCGTTCTGTCCGAAGGTCGTTTTTTTTTCCTTTGCCTTTAGAATTTATAGAAATTCCAGAAATTATTATTTCTGGATTTTTAGATTTTTGATAGAGAACTTGATTTATTTTTTCTCTAAAAACGTTTGGTTTTTAAATTGATAGAGTTATTGTCGTTCTCGATATAATTAATCTTCTTTGATTAATTGGAATTGTTTGTTTTTGTTGTTTTTGTTGTTGAGCTGTCGATTTTTGATTGTTTTCGTTTTGTTTTTGTCTTGTTGATTGATTTTGTGAGTTCTGTGCCATTTCTGCGTAAAATTTTTTAGGATTTTCGAGTTCTCTTATTTTAATTTTCAGGTTTTCTACTTCTTCTGTCTTTTCTTTCAGAAGATCGTTTAATCTCTTTAGTTCTAGAATTAAATCTTCTCTGTTTAATTCTTCCTCGTTCAAATCTATTGAGATTTGTCTTTTCTGTCTTTTTTTGTTAGTGTTTTTGAGCATCGGGATATAGTTCTGAGTTACCATTACTAATTCATCGAGAGATGAACTAGTAGGTATATTATCCGCCATTATTAAACTAAACTAATTTAGTTTAGTTTAATTTTTAGCGAGAAAATCTCTTTTTTATAGTCGACGATCGCAAAAATCTCGATATTTTTGATCTCTGATTTCTATTTATCGGTTTCTGATATTGTTTGTATTTTTGAATATTGTATTTTCGTTTTTCTTGCTCTTTCGATTGATGTACTTTTATTTGGTTTTGGATGCTTCGTTCAAAAGTTATGAGGGGGTCGTTCTGTCCGAAGGTCGTTTTTATATCCGCCATTATCAAGCTAAACTAATTTTAGTTTAATTTAATTTTTAGCGAGAAAAATCTCTTTTTTGTAGTCGACGATCGCAAAAATCTCGATATTTTTAATCTCTGATTTCTATTTATCGGTTTCTGATATTGTTTATATTTTTGGATATTGTATTTTCGTTTTTCTTGCTCTTTCGATTGATGTACTTTTATTTGGTTTTGGATGCTTCGTTCAAAAGTTATGAGGGGGTCGATTGTCTAGATAACAATTCCTTTATTATTGGAAAAGTTCTTTCATTTTCTTTTTTGTCGCAACATCTCTTTTCTTGTTTCATTTATTTTTTTATTCCACTAATTTTTGGATTTTGGTGAAGTATTTAATAATGGCGTAGATTTCTCTACTGTTAAAATTATATTTTTTTGAAACAAAGATGTTGCCTTTTTTAAATTGTTTTTTAAATTTAATCTTTCTCTGTTGTCGCTAAAGAAAAGAAAATTGATCTATAAATTATTTTTATCTAGATTTTTGTCTAGATTTAATAATTCTTTTTCGAATTTATTCCAATTTATTTTATTTCAATTAAATCTATTAGTTGACAGTGAATTGTCAACTAAATTATTATTGGATTTTATTTTAATTGAAATAATTTTATGATCTGATTCTGTATTCATTTCCTCATCAATTTTCCAACTTTTAATTAAATTTTTTAAATTAATCGTTGCAAACGATAAATCTATAATTGAGGATCCCATCTTGTCTTTTTTAGCATAATAATAAGTCGGTATGCCATTTTGGTTAATTAATTATAAATTATTATTTTCAATCAACTCTATTATTTTGTCTGATCTTAAATTATATTTAATTTTAGGGTTCTATAAAGAGTGATGAGCATTAAAATCTCCAATTAATAGTGTTTTTTTGGTGCAATAAAGATTTATTTCATTAAATAATCTTTTTATTGTGTATTCACTATTTTTTGTGTTTTGTTGCTTTTCATTGTAGATGTTAAAGATTCTGATTTCTCCAAATTTATTTGATTTTATATCAATTATTTGGCAGTCTTCGTCATCTATTAAATCTATTCTGTTTGTAATTTCAAAGGGTGTATTTTTTGCAATAAATGCTAATACCCTTATTCTATTTTTTTGTTTTTGTTTTTCTTTGGGATTTGCTAAAATTGTTTGAAATTCCGGGTGTGAAATAGTGTTATTTTCTTTTGAAATCTATAGTTCCTGCAAGAAAATTAATTCTGCTTTATTTAATGCAGAATTTAGTATTGATTGCATTATATTTGTTGACCTTCTGCAATTATGCTGTATAATTCTCAATTTGTTGTTTTTATTCATTTTGAGAATTAAGTTGTTTTTTGTTTTTTAAACATATTGGGTCGTTTGCCATATGTTCTTCACTGCAGTTTGCACATTTTGCTTTGATATGTTCGCAGGACTTTTTTGTTTTCTGGCAATTGTTGCAAATGTGATTGATTGTTTTGTGATTTTTTGCGCAAATGCTACAAATTGAATTGTTTCTGCATTTAATTGCGAAATGTCCAGTTTTTTGGTAATTTGTGTATTTATTGTTGTCGAAAAGTTTTAAATATTTTTCCGTTTTTAATTTTTCTCCACCCAAAAATATATATCCTCTTTTTTGAGTGTATATTACTTTTTTTATTTTAGTTGCAATAACTATTGAAGAAAAAATTTTTTTAATTAATTTTTCTTCTTTAATCAACCATCTTGGTTTATTTGTAATTTTAATTGTATTGTCTGTCTTAATTTCCATTTTGAGCTTTTCTATATTTTTGTATTGTTTAATTTTTATTCTATGAACAATTAAAAATCCCCAAGTTTCAATATTAGTTGGTTTTTGAATATATTTATTAATTTTAATGAATTTTTTAAAAATATCCTCTTTATATTTGAGAATTTCTTCTTTTTATGTATTTTCGTGTACAATTAGCATTAGATTGCCTTTAGGATTTATAGAAATTCCAGAAATTATTATTTCTAGATTTTTAGATTTTTAGTAGAGAACTTGGTTTATTTTTTCTCTAAAAACGTTTAGTTTTTAAATTAATAGAGTTATTATCGTTCTCGGTATAATTAATCTTCTTTGATTAATTAGAATTGTTTGTTTTTGTTGTTGTTATTATTAAGCTGTCGATTTTTGATTATTTTCGTTTTGTTTTTATTTTGTTGATTGATTTTGTGATTTCTGTGCCATTTCTGCGTAGAATTTTTTAGGATTTTCGAATTCTCTTATTTTAATTTTTAGGTTTTCTACTTCTTCTATCTTTTCTTTCAGAAAATCGTTTAATCTCTTTAGTTTTAGAATTAAATCTTTTCTATTTAATTCTTCCTCGTCCAAATTTATTGAGATTTGTCTTTTCTGTCTTTTTTTATTAGTGTTCTTGAGTATCAAGATATAGTCCTGAGTTGTTATTACTAGTTTATCGAGAGATAAACTAATAAGTATATTATCCGCTATTCTCAAGCTAAACTAATTTTAATTTAATTTGATTTTTAGCGAGAAAAACCTCTTTTTTATAATTAACGATCATAAAAATCTCGATATTTTTAATCTCTGATTTCTATTTATCGATTTCTAATATTATTTATATTTTTGGATATTATATTTTCGTTTTTCTTGCTCTTTCGATTGATGTACTTTTATTTGGTTTTGAATGCTTCGTTCAAAAGTTATAAGGGGGTCGTTCTGTCCGAAGGTCGTTTTTTGACAATGTGGGTATTTTTTGAAGTATATAGTTATTACTCTAGATTATCGACTGTATTTATATTTTATTATTATTACGAATTAAATAAAATGTATTCGATATTTTAAACGACTTATAAAGAACCTTATTTATTTATAATAAATAACTTCGTCTACGATTATAAGTGTATACCTTACTTATTAATATAGCTTAGCTATAGAATCTAAATAACGTTTATATAATAAAATTATTATAAATAGCCCCACTATGTCTATATATATACGCTCTAAAAAATGTAACTTTTTAGAAATAGCAGAATCTAGATTTAAGCATATATTAATTTTAAATAAAAAGCATAGTTTATAAGTTAAATTCCTCTGCTTCTTAGAGAGTATTTCAACCTTAATTTAAGTTATACTTCTATAAATTACTCTTTAATTAGCATAACTCAGTTTCCTGTATTATTTTAATAATTTTATAACTTCAGTTAGGAAAGTATAATCTGTAATTACTTAATACGTTAATAACACTATAGCTTTTAAAATAAAAGATCTATCTTATACTTTTTTAAGCACGCAGTATTTACTATTATTTTTTAGTATGTAGAGGCTTATTTTTTTATCGAAAATTAACTGTATTATAATAAAACCGTTTTTTTTAAGAATATTATTCTAAAGTATAAAATATACGTTTATTCTTTTTTCCTATAGTTTCCTGATAAAATATAGATTAAGAACTATCTGGGGCACATATAATATATCGTATACTTTTAGGATAGTAGTATTAGTTTTTATAATAAAAATTTTATATTTTTAAATAAGTATAATTAAATCATCTTCTAATTTTATCTTTCTCTTTATATCGAAAGAAACGTAGATTTTAGGTATAAATAAATCGTAATTTTTACAGATTTAATTGCTTATGTTTAAGTTTATATGCCATAATTTTCTAGAAGCACCTTTATAGGCATTTTTTTTAATATTAACTCTATATACTGTTATTATATTATAGAGTTTAAGAATTATAAAATAAAAGAAAACGTTCTTCTTAATTTTCTAGTTTAAAAGTCTAAATTCTAGATACTTAACAAAGTAATATTTTTTTAAATAACTTATACCTCTATAAGTACTGTATAAAAGGTAGATTATCTTATTTTTTTTTTAAAAAATTATACCCCTAGTACTAAAGCCAGAACCTGCATTTTCTTCAGTATTAAAGCGAACCTTTTTTTCTGTACTACCTTTTTTAATTTTATTATTTTAATTAATTATACGTTTAAACTTCCGTTTATTTCCTTTATATACTATTAAGCCGATAGCGTCCATAGCTAATAGCAGCGTAAACATAAAAAAAGCTTAAAGTTTAATACTCTTTTTTTCTAATTTTCCACGTCTACGGGTATTATACCTATAATAAAATAAAGGTGGTGTGGTATAGTGGTGTAGTGCTGTACCTGGAAGCGCTGGGTTTTCGTCTTTTACCATGCGTGTAGGTTCGATTCCTGCCACCACCCCCTACAGTTCTGCCTGTTTGTCAGTTTTTATGATTTTTCTGACAAACAGAGCAAAACAGAAAAACAGTTGTCCTACTACACTAGAGCAACTGAATAAGGTGTGTTTGACATCTTTAGACTATTTGAACTTTGTTAAGAGTCGTGCCTTAATACTGTTTGTCTAATCAACACTTCCCTCTTTGAGAGTCGTACCTAGTTGACTTAGAACAATTTGTCAAATAGTTCTCAAACAGTAGATCTACTACTATAAAATAGACAGTAGTCTCTGTAAAGGACGTGTGTGGGTACATCACAATAATAATAGTACTAGTAGTTCTACTACTATAAAATAGACAGTAATCTCTGTAAAGGACATGTGTGGGTACATCACAATAATAACAGTACTAGTAGTCTTATTACTATTTATATCAAAAAGAGTGCCTTATAATAACACTCTAATAATAGGACTTCTATCTATGGAAGTATAAACTAAATAGACCAATCTAAAAGAGATTTATTTATAGTACGGGGAAATCTAGAAATCTAGAAAATCTATTATAGATTAAGAGATTATAAGATTCCGGAAATAAGTAAAAATTCTCTTCGGCATTACACTAAAATTAGTGGATAAAAACGGTCAGACTCACGACATTATTCTCTCATAAAAGAGTAGAAGCCGAGATTGTAAGAGATTAGAAGAAGTCTCAAATTATTATACAAAAATCAAAAATATTATAACAGTATTCTTCATGTCTTGTTTAATATGAGGTGCGAAAAATCATGTATTTAGAATAAGTATTCTTCAAACCGCCATAACCGAAAGGTTGCATGCGTGTATGATAAATAAATAAATAAATATAATAAAATAAAATTATTTACTTAAAAATATAATCTCTTAAACGTTTAATTATATATACCATCTTATTAATAGTATTTGTTATATAAAACTATATAACCGTATAAATATTAAGATACTAATTTTTAATTTCGTCTAATACCCCTCTAATAATATTAATAAGACTTAACTATAGAAAAGTAAAAAGTAAAATATCGCTTCTTTTCTTTTATATCTATATAACTATTTTAAAATAACGCGAAATAGCTATATATATATCATATTTCTCCAGCTATACAACAAAAGAAAAAAGACGATTCTCAAGTATATTTATAATATCTTCGATATCAAGCTTATACCTCTCCTTAAGTAAATCCATTATAGCTTTAGATAATAAGTTAGTAAAAATATTATATATATTATTATAAACTAATTTTTATATAATATTATTAGTAAATAACTTAACTATTTCGTACTTGTCTAACGATTTAGCATCTATAATATCTACTATTTTAGTAATAAACGAGGAAGTTCTAGCTTATTCTCTAACATTTTATAAAAATCTTAAAATACTAGCTAATAGTGCTATAAAAGTATCGATAATAAACTTTGATAACTTATAGTCATACTTTATATACGATTCCAGCACCTGCTTAATTTTATTAAGCCAGACCTAGTAGTTACAGCCATTTACGGCTAAAATAAATCTGCTTAAAAAAATAACAGATAACGATTTCTATCGGAAAGCGGACCACATCAGAAAGAGGACCAACAAATTTTCATTTTTAAAAATTAATTATAAATTAAATATTACATAAAAAAATTTGAAAAAATTAAACAAGAAAGAAATTACTAAAACGAATAATATATTAAATTTTCAGAAATTTTCATGTAATATTCGAATTAATATTAATTTTTAAACCTTAAAACTGGGCGTTTTTATAAAATGTATTATTTACCACATCTCAGCGCCGCGCTACAATTTAATCTAATCTTTTATTACCACCATTATTATTACTACTATTCTTCTATATAATCACTACCCTTTGTATTATCCTCTATATTATTCTTTGCACTACCCTCTGCACTGTCTTCTGCACTATCTTCTGCATTATCCTCTGCATTATTTTCTTCAGCGTCCTCCCCAGCACTTTGTATACTACCCCCCCCAGCACTCTTTCGAGGGCGACTTTGAGAATGCCCAGTTCTATTATAGCCCCTATTACACCCTCTATTACGGCTTTTATCACGGCTACTACTACTACTACAGGGACGATCATGGCCTTTTCTAGGTTCTATATTATTAGGTTCTATACCCTTAACATCTAATTTAATAACTTTGTTTTGTTATAGCTTACTAATCTCCTGATTATTTAGAATACGAGTACTAGTAAGCCTCAGTTTATCACATTTAATTTGTAAAGCTTTCTTGTTAGTAGTACGCAATTAAGTATTAGCTTTTTATAATATAATAGTTTTACTTATAGCTTTCTTTATCGCTCTGCCCAATTAGTGAATACTATTAATGGTTGGTGAACTAAGTAGATGACCAGATCGTATAAAAATTTCGGTAACAGCTTTATAAACGGCTTAAAAACGTACTAATATTTCTATAACTAAATTTAGAATTTCAGTTTAAGCAGTTTTATTATATTATAATTTAGATAGAATCTTTTTTAAATTGTATAATATTAATTCCGCTCCTTGCTATACTATCTTGATTAGATCTTCTAAAACAATATTCTCTCTAACCTCTGTTAATAGCTTGATGAATAGCTGTTTGTCGATTTTAGTAATGCTATTACGCAAAGTATTATTCGCAGCATTGCTGTATTATTTATTATACACTACATTAAATTTAACATCTAATAGTTGCAGACGATGTGTACTATGCGTTAATAAATATAAAGCAATAATATTCTTCTGAATACAATAATTAATAAATTCTATGCTAATATAATTGTCGTGACTATCTAATAGCAGTATACGCGTATAGTTGTTAAAAGTCTTTATTTTTAATTCGAATATTCGTTTTAGCCATTAAACGCTCAAGTTTCTGTTCGTTCATTTATTGAGTGAGGTTGCGAATAACTAGTCCTTTGTTAATTAATTAATATTATTAATATATTAATTAAATTAATAATAAATACCTTTGAAAATAATAAATAGAGAAAGAATAATACTATATACGCTAATATATTTGATAATAATAACTAATTCGCAATTATTATATTATTTTAAAAATCGACTTTTAGATTTTGATAGAATTACTATTTTTAATAATTAAATAGTACTCATAATAAATTCTTTTTCATCTATGTTATATAATATATTTTCTGTAATATTATATTTCTGTTTAGTCTTTATAAATAATTGATAAAATTTGTTAATAAAAGCTAAATCATCGACTTTTACTCGAACGTTATTTAATGCACGTAAATAAACAGAACGTAATTTTATATATTGTTATATAAATCTTTTTATCTAATATTCTTCAAAATCTTGATTAGCAAGCTTAGTAGTTATATTACATATTATATCTAATCGTGGAGGGAACCCTTAACTATATAATTAAATAATTTAATATATTAATGTCTTTTCACTTTCTATTATTATTATTATTTATTATTAATGTGTTTTAGTTTGATTACTATTTCTATTACTAACTTTCCCTCTTAATATTATATATAATATATTATGTACGCGTGTTAATATACGTATAAATATAAAGTCTTCTTTTTTATATACGCGTATTATTATTCGTATGTTATTTTCAAAGATTACCTAATTAATTCAATAAGACGCGTGCCAGATAAGTTAATAATAATTTTAAGATCGTCGCGCTATGCTAATAATACTAATAGTATTAATAATGCTGATAGTGCTAGTAATGCTGATATCGTAATAATCATATCGTATTGTGTTGTATTGTGTTAGTTGTGTTAATAATTAAATTGCAACGCGGCGCTGAGATGTGGTAAACAACACATTTTATAAAAACGCCCAGTTTTGAGATTTAAAAATTAATATTAATTCGAATATTATATGAAAACTTCTGAAAATTTAATATGTTATTCGTTTTAGTAATTTCTTTCTTATTTAATTTTTTCAAATTTTTTATATAATATTTAATTTATAATTAATTTTTAAAAATGAAATTTTGTTGGTCCTCTTCCCGATATAGTCCGCTTCCCGATAGAAATCGTTATAGACATTACATTCTAAAAAATATATTATACAGCGTTATATCGGGAGTTTAAAAAGCAAAGTAATCTTTACGATTCTAAGATTACAATTAATAAAAGTTTACAAATACTACAGTAAAACGTGAAAATAACTAAAGCACGTTGTACTTAGTTAATAGATACTCTTCCTAAAATCAAGAAGTCGTGCTAATAACGTGTTAAAGATTCTACAACTCATAAGTACGCTAAAAAGTATATAAGTCTGTGTATGTATAATTAATAATCGATCGTCTAGATCTTAACACATCGTAGATCCGCCTGTATTTATAGAGCGGTACGTATAGACCCGGCACTACGCCTTATACGGTATATCGCAACAATCTTTAATTTATAATATAGAAATAGTAAATTCTATAAAATTAAAAACCTCTATTTTATTTCTAGATGTTAAAGGGGCTTTTAATAATATTTCAAAAAAAAAATTAATAAATACTTTAAAGGTGGTGTGGTATAATGGTGTAGTGCTGTACCTGAAAGCGCTGGGTTTTCGTCTTTTACCATACGTATAGGTTCGATTCCTGCCACCACCCCCTACAATTCTGCCTGTTTATCAGTTTTTATAATTTTTCTGATAAACAGAGCAAAACAGAAAAACAGTTGTCCTACTACACTAGAACAACTAAATAAGGTGTGTTTAACATCTTTAGACTATTTAAACTTTATTAAAAGTTATACCTTAATACTGTTTGTCTAATCAACACTTCCCTCTTTGAGAGTCGTACCTAGTTGACTTAAAACAATTTATCAAATAGTTCTCAAACAGTAGATCTACTACTATAAAATAGACAGTAGTCTCTGTAAAAAACGTGTGTGGGTACATCACAATAATAACAGTACTAGTAGTTCTACTACTATAAAATAGACAGTAGTCTCTGTAAAGGACATGTATAGGTACATTACAATAATAACAGTACTAGTAGTCTTATTACTACTTATATCAAAAAGAGTGCCTTATAATAACACTCTAATAATAGGACTTCTATCTATGGAAGTATAAACTAAATAGACCAATCTAAAAGAGATTTATTTATAGTACGGGGAAATCTAGAAATCTAGAAAATCTATTATAGATTATAAGATTCCGGAAATAAGTAAAAATTCTCTTCGGCATTACACTAAAATTAGTGGATAAAAACGGTCAGACTCACGACATTATTCTCTCATAAAAGAGTAGAAGCCGAGATTGTAAGAGATTAGAAGAAGTCTCAAATTACTATACAAAAATCAAAAATATTATAACAGTATTCTTCATGTCTTGTTTAATATGAGGTGCGAAAAATCATGTATTTAGAATAAGTATTCTTCAAACCGCCATAACCGAAAGGTTGCATGCGTGTATGATAAATAAAATAAATAAATAAATACTTTAAAAGATATGAAATTTCCAAAACAACTAATTTAGTAGATTGATAATTTTATATTAAAAAGATTAATTAAATTGTCTTTTGATGGGTGAATAGAAAAATTAAAATCAGTGGAAACAGATAGTTATACCATAAGATTTACTAATTTCACTAATTTTATTTTTATTATATTTAACACCATTATTTAATGAGTTGGAATAAAAAATGCTATTTATTAAGAAACCCTCTTATATAAACGATTTAGCGTTAGTTTCAACAAATAAAATAATAGAATAAAATATAAAAGAATTAGAAGAAGCTACAAAAATTGCGTTTAATTGGGCACAAAATAATACAGTAGCTTTTAATAATATAAAATCAGAACTAATTCATTTCAAAACAAAAAATAATAAAAATGAAGAAATAAATTTGGTGTTACCAAACGATACAAAAATCAAATCTATCAAACAATTAAGATGGCTAAGCATATTTTTTGATGTGGATTTAAATTTTAAAAACCACATAAAAATTAAGACTAATACAGCAAATAAAATATTCAATTTTACTAAAACGCTAGCAAATTCAGAAAAAGGATTAAAAACAAAAGCATTAATACAATTGTATAAAAGCTGCGTTTGTTCCGTTTCTGACTATGAATCTGAAATATAGTAGAAAAATCAAAAACAATAAAAAATTTTGAAAGAATTTAAATTAATTCAAAATAAAATATTGAGAAAAATAATAGGTGCTTTTAAAATAATTTCAATACATTTATTAAAAGTTAAAGTATCTATTTTACCACCGGAAATAAGATTAAATAGCATACAAAGAAGATATACCTTAAGATCTCTATATCTTAATAAAAATTATTTAATAAAAATAAGAATTCTAGAATCTTTTCCACCAGAAATAATCTTTAGAAGAAAAGATGAAAATGAAAATAAGAAAAAATATTTAAATTAATATGAAAATAAAAAAGATAGAGATAAAAAGGATTACATTTCCACATTAGACAATATTTTGTTAAAAATTAATTTTTTGATAAACCCATATACTAAAATTGAAGAAATAAGTATTATTTTAGACCCACCATAGGTAGAAAATAATATTAATTTTAATATTAATAATATATCTAAGGATTTAGAAGCAGAAAACCACAAAAATAAAAAAGAGAGCTTAAATTCTAAAGAAAATCTCTTAATTTATACAGATAGCTTAATGCTAGAAATAAAAAAAAATAAAAAATCCACAGAAGCTGGAATTTATGGAGAAATAGATAATAAATCTATTTTTAAAATAAATTATAGCTTAGGCAAAAATATGGAAGTGTATGACGCAGAATTAATTGGCTTAAAAAAAGGTTTTATTAAATCTCTTGAATTAATTAATAAAAATAATATAGTGAAAAATATCTATTTTTTCACTAACAACCAAGCTGCAATAAAGAGGTTGGAATCTCTAAAAATTGGGGCAGGACAAAAAATAGCATCAGAAATCTAGGAAATAACAAAAGAATTAATTTCTAAAAATATTAATTTATTTATAGAATAAGTTCCTGGACATTTAAATGTTACTAGAAACGAAAAAGCAGACTTTCTAGCAAAAGAAGCTGCAAAACAAAAACAAAAAAGTCCTTATAAATCTTTTACCTTTTAAAAAGAAAAATAAAAGAAAAAGATTTAATAGAATAGGAAGAAAAATTTAAAAAACACAAAAATAGGGTTAATTATTATAATTGGCTTAGATTAAAGAGAAATAAAATCTTTATTAAATTTAGTAATAATTTTATTTCTTCTTTAATATAATTAAGAATTGGGCACGGTTATTTCAACAGTTATTTAGTTAAAATACTAAAAGCTGGTATTTTAAGCAAAAACTGTTTATGTAGAAATATACTACAAACACCAAAACATCTAATTATGGAATGTATATTTTATAATTTAGAAAAAAAGGTGTTAAAAAAAAGAACTTAAAGATAAAAGACAATTTAATTATAACCATTTATTATTTAATAATAATAGTATTATTTTATTGGAAAAGTTCTTAAATAAAACAAAAATTGCACAACGAAGCAATAAAAATCCAAAAGACAATTTATTTATAGGATGGGGAAACCTAGAAATCTAAAATAATTAAATATATTAAATATATTTAATGAAGAGATTATAAGGTTTCGGAAATAAATAAAAATAGTCTTAGGCATTACACCAAAATTAGTGGATAAAAGCGGTCAAATTCACGACATTGTTCTTTTCATAAAAAGGAGAAATACGCAAGAGATAAGAAGAAAATCTCAAAACACATAATAAAAATAGAAAAAAAACAAAAAATAAGACGGTATTTTCCATATTTCATTTATTACATATTTTAGTTTTCAAATAAGGTGCGAAAATCATGTATTCTAATTGTTTCTTCAAACCGCCATAACCGAAAGGTTGCAAGCGTGTATGATTAATAATAATAATAATAATAATTGAGAGATGAACTGGTGGGTATATTGTTCGTCATTATCAAGCTAAACTAATTTTAGTTTAATTTGATTTTTAGTGAGAAAAACTCTTTTTTTGTAGTCGACGATTGCAAAAATCTCGATATTTTTGATCTCTGATTTCTATTTATCGATTTCTGATATTGTTTGTATTTTTGGATATTGTATTTTCGTTTTTCTTGCTCTTTCGATTGATGTACTTTTATTTGGTTTTGGATGCTTCGTTCAAAAGTTATGAGGGGGTCGTTCCTGTTAACATTTTTTTTGGTAAAGTTGTTGTCGTTCTCGATATAATTAATCTTCTTTGATTAATTAAAATTGTTTGTTTTTGTTATTGTTGTTGAGCTGTCGATTTTTGATTATTTTCGCTTTGTTTTTGTTTTGTTAATTGATTTTGTGCTTTCTGTGCTATTTCTGCGTAGAATTTTTTTAAAATTTTCGAGTTCTCTTATTTTGATTTTCAGATTTTCAACTTTTTCTGTCTTTTCTTTTAGAGGATCGTTTAATCTCTTTAGTTCTAGAATTAAATTTTTTTTATTTAATTCTTCTTTATCCAAATCTATTGAGATTTGTCTTTTCTGTCTTTTTTTATTAGTATTTTTAAGTATCGAGATATAGTTCTGAGTTGTCATTACTAGTTCATCGAGAGATAAACTAGTGAGTATATTATCCGTTATTATCAAGCTAAACTAATTTAGTTTAATTTGATTTTTAGCGAGAAAATCTCTTTTTTGTAATCGACGATTGCAAAAATCTCGATATTTTTGATCTCTGATTTCTATTTATCGGTTTCTGATATTGTTTGTATTTTTGGATATTGTATTTTCGTTTTTCTTGCTCTTTCGATTGATGTACTTTTATTTGGTTTTGAATGCTTCGTTCAAAAGTTATGAGGGGGTCGTTCTCGCAGCAACGTTATTTACCTAAAATTTTCGAATTCTCTTGACATTTGTGTATTACCTTGGTACCTCGACTATACGATTTCTTACAAAGACTTTTTAATACGATAAAAATCCTTCAGCGTAATAAAAACCGTTTATTAGACGGAACAGGCCCTACTCGGAAGGTAATATTCCGTCCTGCCCATTCTACCATAAACTTCATCAAATGGACAAGATGGAGCAAGATGGAATTGTGTTTTTTTCCTGATGTTTCCTCTTTCTTATTATATTAAACTTAATTCTCTTAATAAATAACTTTATTTTTATTTATTTATATAGTAATATTATAATCTTATATATATCTTAAGAATAATGCAGCCTGCAGGCCTATCATTTTGAATTTATATTCACGGCTTCATTGTTTTTTTTTTACCAGAACGCGCATGTGGGGCCGTGCAGAGGTACTTGACAGGGATATTTTCTTTTCGCCCACCAAGTAGAACTTAAGGCTTGGATCTTGCGAGACCACCCGCCGGATATTTACGCATACACGGAATCTCAGCTCGCCATCAGTGTCCAAAATATAATGACAAGGATGTATCAGATTAACCCACACTCAGGCCCCGCTGATAGCACTAGTGAGACCCCACCCTTGACAGGGTTCGGAGTGCTCCTTATCAAAGAAAATTTTCTTGTCAAAAACTACTGCGCGAATCCCAACATTTCACGCTTCATGTACCTTCCACACCTGACCGATGGTACTGAGGAGCGTGGGAGTAATTTTTCGTTTTCAATTCTTTTTTTTGGCAGGGATTCTGATTTAGACTTACAAACAGAGTCCCCACTTTCACCCAATGGACCTGATAGCGTACCTAATGCGGAGGAAGCAGCGAGACACAACACCACGCCAGAAATTGGTGTGACGGCGCCCACCCCACCTTCTGAGGGGTTACCGAGACCAGCTGATGCTGGTGACCCCGACAGAATGGATGCTCCATGCAAAACGCACCTGTCTCACACCACCCAAGTTTCCTTGACCACAGCCTCAACAACGACGAAAGCTCCAGGGCTGGCGCCAGCGCTGCGAGAGCGAACAATGCGCCAAATTTGGTACCAATTCATATCCGACGTCACCCCTCCAATGACTTTGTAAAGGAAGCTTTGACACAGGAGCAAATAGTCCGATTAGGGACAAACAATGGCAATATGCCCTTTGTAATTCAAAATGGGCAACGAAGTGATATTGCATTCAAGAACTTAGGGGTTTGATGTATATCTCGAAATTATATAGAAATAGTATATTACTCAAGGTACTCATACAATTTATATTCAGACATGTGAGCCAGCACATCGCAAATATTAATTCACCGTCCTAAGCCAATGAGCTCACCCGATTCGTCACCCCGTTCTGGTCTAGGAATTGTTTGGTCCTCTTGACACCAGTGCTCATTTTGTTCACCATATGTCCACGAACCTTGCAGCTCCTGCATCTTAGCAATAACGTTTATCTTCGAGTGAGGGTAAATTGTGGGGGCCTTGCTTGGTTCGGGTTTCGAGAATTTCGAGACTATGTTTTCAGTAACTTTGCAGGCATAATTGCCTGGCCGAACTTCCATATGAGCGGTTTGCCGACGCCCATAATATCCCTGGATTTCAACATCTCGCAGGTCTCAATACACTCGGGGTTGAGCTTAAGACTTTTGATAAGAGGGTTATTACCCTTAAGAGCTGACAGGAGAACCTAGCTACAGCTGATCCGGAAGTGAATGAGGTCTGTCGTATGCATATTGCGTTGACGACGTCTGCAAACAAATAGATGCTAATGAAATCATCGTGCGCAAGCCGATGTACCCTTCGAAGTCGCTGCTGCAAGAATGACAAACAAGGCATTTCAGACAGTCGCTCCCGATTCGTCCGCAAACAAACAGCGTCGGGGAGGTTTCAGGATCGTCCACCCGTAAGGTTCTCTCAATATAATATCTCGGCAGAACCGGCCTTGCATCTGTATAATCGACGCGGTCGGCAGTAATAAACCGTCGCATATTTCCCCAGGGAAGGAATTGCGGACGCTTTAGCAGTCGAAACTGGTCCGTTGAGAGAGCAGCAAATTGAACTTTGACATTGGTATCCGAGAGTACCCCTAGCGCCGCCGTGCATCGCACACGGTCATGGGGGAGAAGGTTTTCATACAATAAGAGAAATTGACGACAGATTGGACATGTTGCAGGAGATGACCATCATCCGGCTGTAGCCTCTTGGGTTTAAATATTTGATTTAAGCAATAGACATGCAGGAAATGTGAGGCACTGCAAGGGAGGACATAGATTTTATCCCCCATGTTGAACAAGTCCAAGCAGATGTGACGGCCGGCCCCAATGAAAACCCCATCTGCTCGGTCCATGTCTCCTACAGTCTTTTGAAAAACAATAAGCCCGGGGTAGTGTTTGCGGAGCATGTTGAAATATGTACGGCCAGCTCGCGATTTAATATGTTCAATAGTCCAAGGGATGGCGCTCGCAGTTTGGGTGTCCGCCATTTTAACAATATCAGTACCTCGAAATTAGTGGTAAATTGCGGTAATGAAATATTCCCATTACTCCGTACTTATCTTTTTATTGAATTTTCTATCTTAGCGAAATACAAATCTCATACGTTATCTTCGAGGACGGAATGCAATCGTACCTTTTATCGATATCGGTCATACAGCCTAAGAACGATCTATATTCTTATATTCTATAAGTAGACCTATAGAAATCACCTTAGTACGCAAAATATAGATTCCAATCCAGCGCTTCGAGTATGGCTATTTCCAGTTTCCTCAACATATTTCCATCTAAATCTTCGTAACCTGCTTGCTGCGCATAAGTATTAAATACTCCGATAGCTTCGTCGAATGTTGGGGGCAATCTAAGTCGTACTTGAGACCAAGTAAAATCAAGGAGAAGTATAGCTCCAGATGCGAATAATTTAAGAATGGTGTGCGGTCAACAGCCTCAAGCCTTTGAAAGTACTGTCGAGCAATCGTTTTGGTCACAGGGCTGATCTGTAGAATTGTGTCTATGAATCGTGCATAGATAGTCATAGCTTTGGATATTGAGGAGCGTGTGTCAGCTCGAGATATAGTAAATATTATGTGCCCTCAGAGATACTATTAAACCTGATAGTTTCGCAAGTCTACCAACGATGTTGATACAATATAGCAGTTTAAATACTTGTTACGATCCGTTACAATTGGTTTAGAACTTTACCTTATACGTGGCGCTTCCAATAGTGCCGGACTACGTCAGTAGTATAAACGTAGTTTATTTACAAATTCTGAATACCTCAACCCAGAGCCGAGCTTTGTATTTGACGAAACACTATACCTTAACGATTATACGTCCGAACAGGTTCCCCTTAACATATGCGTAATTAGGCCTTCGAATCTAAATGTTCATAGCTACTTAGTCTATGAGATAAAACGCAATGTATGTCCCTGGGCTCGTGGTCGTTACGAGTTGCAATTAATATTGTTGAAAGGTGACTTGGCCCGGGAGCCATGTACATATGTGCGATGCATGTACATGTATACTATCCACTATCCACCCCGAACCTAGATTATAGAGCCCAACTTGCACCAAGTACGTGGCCGTTGTGTGTAATCTTAGTATTAGGGTCAAATATCTATAATAGAGATAATCCTCTTTCATTTTACGTTTAATGTTAAGTAATACAGCACCAAGATTATATCTTGTTAAAGTTTGTTCTAAAGACTGTTTTCGGCCAGGCATCATTTTGTTTCATTTCGTGCGGCTATTATCCGTGAATTCCCATGTACCAGGCCAAGCTCCTTCGATTCATGGGCTTATAAAAGCGCCGTTTAGGAGACTTTGAGAAACCTTACTCACGACCTAATCACTAATAGAGTAATTGCAACTAAATTCAATAGCACACGGTATATCTCGTGGGACGCCGTATCAGCTGAGTACTCTCAAGTAATATTTCCAAGAAGTTTCTCATTTCTTCGCTACCTGGGAGTAGTGATTTAAATACCTGAGTGGAGGGATTCTACACTTAACTGTTAACATTACAACGTAGCCTACGCCTCTCTCCCAATCGCAGGCCCTCCGAAACCATTGCATATCTCGCAGATCTTCGAATAGTCTCTGATATCCCGCTAAGGGCCCTCCACAGGGCATTGAACCGGCATCTATTCCCTTATACCCAGGTATTATCATTATGTTGAAATGCGTTAAAGCTAGTGTCGGTGTCAGATCATCAGCTCGGATGTGTTGCAGATGTTAGCACCATTAAATATACGTTATGAAACTATGAGAATAATCAACAGGCAAGATGGCCGAGTGGTTATGGCGTGTGGTGGGTTCCAATATGCTTACATTATTTGACGCTGAATTCATCTGACTAATAATTCAATAGACTCAAGCGAAAGCTTCGCTGCCTCAGACAGTGTGTTCTCATGGGCTTAGCCCGCAGGGGTTCGAATCCCCTTCTTGTCAACAAACTTTTTGCCGTTTTTTGGTCTTTTTACTTTGGTCGCCCAAGTCAGAAGCTAAGATGCAACACCACAAAAACTATATATAAAAAAGGTACATACTGTGCAAGCAGCCAATTTACTGCCCACAATAAAACTTTACACCCGTTGTTACCTATTTTGCCAATGATTACAATCCTGTAAATCTGGTAAATCCCTCCTTAAGCAGTCGGGCACAAATATTGCAAATGGCAATGCGCCATACGCTCGAATCTAAATCAATTGTCACATACGTATGCTCTTCTTCCAGTTGTAATAAACCGTCTCTTTAGCTATGGATCTAGATCTCATCATTGGATCAACTGGCTCTGTCGGACAATTTCCCCGAGATCTTTCCCACCTCCCATGCGCCCCAGTCATGGCAGGACATACTCGGCAGGCTAGCCTACGCCGAACATAATGCCCTGTCGCTTTGTCGTACAGAGGAGCCGGGTCAAGCCGCACGGCAACAGATCCAAACCTCCACATTATCGCCTTGGTCAGAGTCCGCGTTCCTCATCAAACGATTGAAATCAAAGTTCTCACGCTTCCGAAGCATAAGCGTAATATCTTGAAAGTTTGTGCTTTCTTGGATCGAATGCCCCAGTCTCAATCCCTCTAACTTTCGGTAGTATGGTAGATCATAATGTTTTTCTCGGGCTTGCATGTAAGCTCGGATCTCGGGATCTGGTGACAATAGAAGATTCCGAGCCCCAATGCTGAGTTCTATTGCAGTCCCAATGTTCCCTTCTCTGACTCCGTGGCAATTATATTTTTGTCGAAGAGGGGATGCTCGATTGAGATGTATATTTGCCTCGTACACAACGATATCTGGAGGAAGTGCTTTCGATAATAGGTCGAATGGGAGTGTTTGCCAAACAAGACAGCTCCATTCCTCTAACAGGTTATTCATTGATGGTTGGTCTTTGCCATCGAAGTTGGGATCCTTCATGACGTGTTTGAAGCCACCAAGGAGAATAAAGAAGTCCCCGCGGCCCGGTGAATTCCATATATGATAATGAAGACACGCTCGACTGGGGACATATCTGAACTTATGATGCTGAGCGGTCCGACTCTTGACATCCATGCCTGCCCCAACACAGAGCCAAAACACCTCATGGTTTTTTTTGTCAAATATGACATGGAGGTAAACGCCAGCCACGGGCAGCTGCTCGTTTTGGAATGGTCAAGAGATAGTAATGAGCTTACTTGCTAAATAAAACACTGTGGTTTGTAAATAACGCTAGCAGGGTACCCCTGCAACTAAATACATCAAAAATTTATGTGCATCCCATTGGCTACAATGACGGCTTCACAGCGTGCAGGCATCAATTTAATAGAGGCATCGTTCCTGTCTTTGATCAACCCAAGCTGAAGAAACGTATTGTAATTGCTATATCGAACCTACGCCCCGTATGACTTTCTCAAGATGCCATGATACCGCACTAATTGCGGACGGACTTAGCTCGGGTACATATCGAGATGAATTTTTTTTATAGCGCCTTCGAACTGTCAGCCAGGTCGATATTGCACAGTTGCGATGTGTTGCTGTTGGACTATTAATAAACTTCATCGAAATCTGTCTCGGTACGTCGAAATTGTAAACAATCGGCCAAAATGCGAATCATACATGTCACGCGTAATGAGCAAAAGATCAGGAACGGATGCCTACTGGATTTGGTGCACAATAGCGAACATCGATCGTTCAATTCGACGCCCGGTTGCTTAATTTTTAGGGCTAGGAATTATCACAAATCGAAGGAAAAAAAGGATTCAGGGGTCATTTGCGAAATATGATCGCGACCATTTAGGCCCTCAGCCCATCTCGTAACATTGAGTATTATTAAACTCGCATTACAAATGTACATTTGAACTTGGAAAAAAAACAAAATGCACACCCGTAGGAGAAAACCCTCCAAATTGGACACCGATACGCCTCAGTGCATGAAGACAATAAAAACATGGAAAGAAAAGGACAAACAATACAAGCTCAATGAATTTAACCACCGAAACCCTAAAGTCTCCAATTAGTAACTAGATGCGAATATTAGGATCTATAGAATGTCAACTTACGTAGAGGGTTCTTCCTTGTCTCTTCAAAGCATAGACGACGTCAAGGGATGTGACGGTCTTCCTCTTGGCGTGCTCGGTGTATGTGACAGCGTCACGAATGACACCTTCGAGGAAGGTCTTCAAGACACCACGAGTTTCCTCGTAAATCACTAAAGTCAATGGTTAATTGACACGATCGTTCAAAGGAAATATCCAATTGAGAGGTGATGTGACATACTGGCTGAGATACGCTTGACACCACCACGACGTGCGAGACGACGAATAGCGGGCTTTGTGATGCCCTGAATGTTATCTCGTAAAATCTTCCTGTGACGCTTGGCACCGCCCTTGCCGAGTCCCTTTCCACCTTTGCCTCTGCCGGTCATTTTGGGTGATTGAAGTAGATAAGGGTAGGATAATTTTTTGGTTTAGGCGATAGATCTTTGATCTAGGTAAATGTGTATTTGAGGTTTTGGTGGATGGTGGACAGGTAGATGGGAAAGGGAAATGTTTGGGGTGGGTGGCTCCGCGCTTATGAATGTTCTGCGCGACGCGTTGATATCAACCAAAACAGAGGGAAAGGGCCCAGCCTCGTAACAGAATTGTGTTGGAGAGAAAAATTCCGAGAGCTTGCTAGTGCATAAACACACGCAACACGCACAATAAGAATGATAATATAATAATACTCCGTGGTAATAATCACATCAAAGAAGAGGTTTAATTAAAACATTCCCCGGGAGGACACAGGCATACCAATTGCTAGATTGGAGGTTAATATGAAGATGAAGTACGACACACCGTTATCGGCAGTAGTAGGTACTTGTATATTGTATAATACAGTGCCCGTGTGGTTTACTTGCCTATGGTCGTAGTTTGTGCATGTATGTGTGTATGGATAGACGCACACGCGTTGACATGGCCGACTTTGAGATTTTTGGCCAGTCGCGATGTTATGCATGCATGGTTTGGTTTGGTTTGGTTTGGTCCAGATTTAGATTGGGGGAGTCGGCTGAAAGTTGCTTTTTCGGCGCGTGTGCAGGCCCATCAAGGGTGGATGATTGGAGCAGCGGCTGTGTCAGGCAGGATCCAGCTCTCGGGGCCCACCTTGCCACCGTTTCGGCAAGAATTCACTCTGAAAGCTGAATTTTCCTCCACCAAACCAACTTTTGGTTTTTGGGGTGTTTGACCGTCTGCTTTCCAGCACTTTTTCTGGACAAAAAGCCTGTATTCCTTTTCGTGTGGTGTTTGACAGCTTTTGATTATTTTATTTACTTGCCGTTGACACGAATAATAATAAATCCAGCCAGAGTGATCCAGCGCCTTTTCCAACTTTCTTATAAGGACCACTTCCCCCCAAAATCCTGTTCTTGTTTTCTTCTCTCTTACTACTTCCTACCTCATCCCTCAACACAACAACAACAACAACAACAACAACAGCCACATTCCATCTACTTCACCAAAACTTCCTACTTTTCAAACCTTTTCTATCTACAATGGCTCGTACCAAGCAAACCGCCCGCAAGTCCACTGGTGGCAAGGCCCCTCGTAAGCAGCTCGCCTCCAAGGCTGCTCGTAAATCCGCACCAGCATCCGGTGGTGTCAAGAAGCCACATAGGTACAAGCCAGGTATGTCCGTCCCTCTCAAAACTTCAGGCGAAACACAATCTACGCGTCATCAAACAATTTCTTACGTGTCTTGTTCCTAGGTACCGTCGCTCTTCGTGAAATTCGTCGCTACCAGAAGTCTACCGAGCTTTTGATTCGAAAGCTCCCCTTCCAGCGCCTCGTCCGTGAAATCGCTCAGGACTTCAAGTCGGACCTCCGCTTCCAGTCTTCTGCTATCGGTGCTCTTCAAGTATGTTCTCGTCAATATCTACACATACTATGACGCGTTGAACGTGGATCTGACATTACTCCTTTGCTTAGGAATCCGTCGAGGCTTACCTCGTCTCCCTCTTCGAAGACACCAACCTTTGCGCCATCCACGCTAAGCGTGTCACCATCCAGAACAAGGACATCCAGTTGGCTCGTCGTCTCCGTGGAGAGCGATCGTAAACTTGTCTTTTTGGCGTTTTTGCAAAAGAACATTTTCCCCACAACACTTTAATGTCCCCCCGGAATGCTGTCAACGCCTAACTATCCTGTTGATCATTAACGTTAATATATTTGCTGTTGACGTTCTGTTCAACGTATAAAAGTCCCTACTAAACATGTTCTTTCCGCTCGAAGAATAAGGGTTGACCTTCCGTTTCTTTGTCCTTTTTCAGTCTTACATTTTTGTTTTAAGGGTCTGGGCATGCGTTGTTTTTTTCCTTCTCTACACGGGTTTGCTTTACAGGGGTAGCAATGGGCTGTATCATATCTGGACTTTTCTCATGTTTTCGGGACGAAGCAATGAACCCTGCCGTTTGACACTTCAGATAAACACTTTGATCTCTCACCACCATCGTAGTATGTGAAGTCTTCGATAGGCATGTTAAATTCTTTCTCAAGGTAAAACACCCAGATGTTCATTTATCTTCGTGGGGGATATCCCTTTGTGCGTTTGCTTTTGCGCTATGCGGACATGCTCACCCTAATTGTGGTCATTATATTACTGGCTAATGGTACAAGTCATGGATTACAGTACATCAATTATTGTAAAAAATGCTTAAGCTTCCACTCTTGAAACGCAATCACAAATTATGACCCTGCGAACGTAGAATCTTAAGGATGTCTTCAACTGAAGGTGGTGGTGGTGGCTGTGCTTGTTGGAGAATTGGAATTTGGGCAGGATTAAAAGGTAGTGGGGGTGGAGGCGGTATCTGGCTGAGCTGATGGGGTAGCGGGAGATGGGGATTTGGGGGACAGGGAAGAATGCTGGGTTAATGTGAGATCCAGAGGGAAATGCTGGTGGCATTGCCCGTCCCTGTGCGAAAAAAGGAAGAAGTGCTGATAAATCTGGTGGAGGAACAAGAGGGAGAGGAATTTGAGGCATCGTGGGGACTGCTTGAGGTGGAGGATTGGGGGTATGGCGCGCCTCTGATAGAGCCGAAGCTCGGTCATCCCTATGCTGCTGCGAGTGCTGCGAATGCTGCTGCTGATGATGATGGTCGGAGCTTTGATTCTGGTGGCGAGGACCAGGTCTAAAGTCTGGTCGGCCTTGAGGGGCTTGTCGACCACCTCGGCCACGTCCTCTGAATCCTCTTGAGCCCCTGTTGGATTGGAAATCTCGGGGTGGGATTCGCTGAGGTACTTCGCGTCGAGGAGGGGGGTTTGCTTGGCTGGGAGGGCCGGACATCTCGTGTAAATTTGCTGGACGTGAAAGAGGGACGTAGGGCTCATCAATAGTATCGGCTGCTTGATTCTGCATCGGTAATTGTGCTGGTGGTTGAGCTTGCCCTTGGGACCTGAGAGCAGCCCCTCTTGCCTTCTTCTCCTCCTTCTGTCGCTTCTTGAACTCTGCTTCTGCTTCGTCATCCGAGAACTCCCTCTCGTCATCCCCTACCTCCTCGTCGAAGAAATTGCTAGCATCGCTGCCTTTGACAGCACGTATTGTCTTTGTGAAAAGAAAAGTGCTATGTGAGGGAATGTAGCTAACTTTTCGGCCAACGGTGGCATTTAGTTGTTTCACTTCCTCCGCATCCTTCAATCGTACGGTATAAAACGGTTGCTCGACTCGACCGAAGGTCTCTTGGACCCACCCTAATAGAGATCGATCCTCGAAGCATAAAACCGATCGTTCGTTTAGCACTTGGTATTCTCCGGACACGCTAGCTTTGATAAGAATGAGGTCGCCAACGACCGAGTCGATGGTCCCTAATGGGACGATTGGAGTGCTTGCGGTTATGTCGATGTCGGGGCGGGTGGCCGTTAGCTTAGCCTCTGGGAGTTCATTCTTAGTTTTCAAGGGCCCGCCAACACGACCTTTTGCTCCGCCGCCAGTTTCATCATCCGAGCCAGCATCCTCGTCCATAAGTCGCCTTGCTTCTTTTTGTATATCCAAAAAGACAGCATCTTCTCCTTCGTCGTCTTCATCGTCGCTTCCAGAGGTTGTTGAGCTGTCGTCATCATCCGAAGAAGAAGATGAAGACGGATGACGGGATTCTTCGTGAGCATCGTCGCCACTTTCTTCTGCCGAAGAATCCAACTGCCACTCAGCTTCTGGGTTTCCCATGTTGGCTTTCCCCTTTTCTATGAAATCTTCCTTGTCACGAAAGGCACCAAGGTCCTCCTTCTCATATGGAAGTTCGTCGGGGTTTGGGGTTATATGGTCTGTCTGATCGTCGTCGTAAAGAATACTTTCGTCTTCGTCTTCAACTTCAGCCTTAATTTTGTCACCTTCGCCATCGTTGACGAGAGATAGGCCCGAGGTTTTTTCGCCACCATTGAGTTCCGGGTTCTCTTCAGTAACGGTAGGAATAGACGCTGCTAGTGGATGTAATGCCTCTGGGTTTGGTGCATCATCTTCGGGGCCTCGAAGTTCGATACCGGGTACTGTTTGGCCATCGGTAGCTAAGAATAAACCTGGTATTGTACTAGTTTCCGAATGCTGGTTGACGGGTTTGTTGTTGTTTGAGGGACTGGCTACCATGGCAGTTGTCGCTTCATCATCCGGACCTTCGGTTGAGAGACGGGGCCGTTTAGGACGAGGTTGGTCATCGTGATTATATTCTGGCGCGTCGCCATAAACGATTGGGTCACTATCCATGTTTCTATGGGATTGGGATTCAGTGCGATGGCTTAGCTTTGTGCACTGTCGCTGGTTGAGACAGCGTCGTTGCAGTGATGTTGATGGCTGTCGCAGGATCGAATCCGATTGATTTTTTTTTTGCTCGGGAAGAGAATCTGCCTGCTGGCTTACCCGATCTGGACGATGGCAGCACAGGACCTGGCAGTATTATTCTTGGCATATTTCTTGGCACCAGACAAAGCGTCACCATACATACAAACGGCTGGCTGTTCCTTACATAGTACTGCTCAACGGAACGACGCGCGACTAGTGTCTATCGTCGGCGACTCGAGGTATTGTACTAGTATTCCCCCACAAGATGTCATCACGGAGTCAAGGGCCGTTGACAGCGGCCGCGGCCCCGAAGATTAATAGGTAAGTTGGTGGGATATATATAAAATCTATTGCTATCCCAAATAAACTATACTAATTCCTTTTGAAAACATGTAAACCAGTCTTCGGGTGATCGAGAAGGAGCCGCTCATACCTTATCATATTGTTTTGTCAATCTTTTTCAGCGCTGGTCTCATTTCAGCTACTTTTGCAACGATTCCAGATTGTGATGAAGGTATCTATATACTATCATTCCCGTCGTGATTTAGATGTCAGTTTAAAGGTCACGAGCCTGATGCCATTTCTATCGTCCAAGTCTTCAATTACTGGGAACCCACACATTATCTATCTTATGGCGATGGATTACAAACATGGGAATACTCTCCAGTTTATGCTATCAGAAGTTGGCTGTACGTGGGCGTCCACTCCCTCGTAACTTTGCCATTTTCGTTTGTTCCGAGCATCGACAAGGTATCTTAATTACATTTATATTGATATCGATAACTTATACGCATCTTTTAACCCAAAATTATCGAATAGTCGCATATCTTCTTGATTCTCCGAACGATCTTGGCTGGAACCGCCTCGGTATCTCAGACGGAGCTCTACGATACCCTTTCGAGATCTATCAGCCCCGGGGTGGGCTTACTTTTCGTCTTGATATCCGTGCCTAGCGCGGGTATGTTCCAAGCAGTGCCCGCTTACTTGCCATCATCATTTGCGATGTACTTTGTCATGTTTGGAATGGCAGAGTTTTTAAAGACACCGGTCTCTCTATCGAAGGCTCTCACATATTTCTCTGTTGCTGGACTTCTCGGGTGGCCTTTTTCCCTCGCCCTTGTTGTGCCGCAGCTTCTATTATGGGTGTTCGAAGAGGGGAAAGCCCGCGGCGTCATAAGTATGGTCCAGCGTATGATCTGGAGCATCGCATCGCCACTTGTTGTGTTAGTAAGTACAATAACCCCATCATTTCTTACTCTATTTGCGGGACTAATAACGGGACCAGGCAGTTGTTATTGGAGTCGACTCCTTAGCGTACCGAAAACTTGTATTTGTGCCTTTGAACATCGTATTGTATAATGTCTTTGGTGGCTCAGAAAGAGGACCAGACCTCTATGGCACGGAGCCCTGGTGGTATTACTTCGCTAACCTGTCCTTGAACTTCAACATAATGGCCGCAGCTGCCTTTGCGAGTATCCTTTTACTGGTGTGTATTCTTCATCATACAATATAGCGTATTAAGGTTACTAAGTGCCATTGTAGGTTATAACCTTGGCTATCCTCCAAACTAGCGTCACGGGACAGCAATTTGTTCTGTTGCTCCCGTTCTATATTTGGCTCGGGATATTTTCACTACAGCCACACAAAGAAGAGCGTTTCATGTTCCCTGCGTATCCGGCACTCTGCATTAACGCTGCGATGTCCATGAACTGGGTGAAGGACTTCGCTTTATTTGCTGGTTCCAAGTTGAAAGTTCAATCTAAAGTCGCTAGTGCTTTGGGGACAACCCTCGTCGCTGTTGTGCTGGTGATATCGGCTCTTATCTCAACATCTCGGACTATTGCCATTACAACGGCTTATAGTGCACCTAAAAACATATACCGAGTCGACCAGAACATATCTGGAAATGTCTGTTTTGGGAAAGAGTGGTATAGGTTTCCGTCATCCTACTTCCTTCCGGCGGGTGCAAGGCCACGATTCATCAAGAGCGCTTTCGCGGGCCTCCTGCCAGGGGCCTTTGCAGAAACCAATACACCCTTTAGAGACGGGACGTGGAAGGTACCTGAAAATATGAACGACCTTAACCAAGAGGATTACTCTAAATATGTAAGCCTACCTTTGCCCATGTCCAGGAAAAGGTTTGCGAAGAGCTTTACTAATCGTCTGAGTGGTAGATCCCAATTGAGAGTTGTGACTATTTAGTTGACTCTTACTTTAGCGGTAGGGGAGAGCATGCGGGGTCATTAGAGCCAAATTATATCTTGGAATCCGAGAATTGGGACCGCGTGACATGTCATAGATTCCTCGATGCCGCGCAGACCCCTTTCCTGAGTCGGGCTCTTTGGCTCCCGAGCGTGGTGTACAGAGATCAAAGGGTTTGGGGAGAATACTGCATATTGAAGAAGAAACAGAAGAGGGAGGCCTAGCATTCTGTGTATATATATAAATAAATGTTCATGCAAGGATTGGGAAGCCCAATCCTATCGATAGGTAGACACTAGCTACATAGAATACAGTTCCGCCGAAGGAGTTCTCAAGGGTTATCATGTTTGTGTAGGCCCTTTCGCCTTGGCTAACGTCCAATAATTTTCGACTTTATTCCGTTCCAGCAACCTTCTGGCTTCACTCTCTGACTCACACTTATTCGTGGTGAATCTCTTAAACGCCTTGAGCTTCAAATCGCCTTCCCAAACCAGTGTGCATGTATTTGATTCCGTTGTAGGTGTGGTTTCATTGACTATCGAGTCTCCTTCAGCGTCTACCCCACCCCCTACACCATTTTCATCCCACTTTATCCGCTGCATCATAAGCTTCTTGTACTTGTTTATAGCCCATTCGCCGCCTTCTACGACCACCAAATTGAACTTTGGGTTGTTGATGCAGATGCCAGTGAGGGCGAGTTGCTCTGCATTCTTCCAAATCTTGAACTGGTGAGACGGATTTGTGAGTTTCTCGATTCTGAAAACTAGGCAATGCACGCCCTTTGCCAGATCCTGTTCTTGGTTGTGGTGTAGCTTTTCCAGTTTTTGTTCCTTCGTGAGTTTTCTTTCCGCATTCGCAGTAAGATGCTTCTCCAGACGTTCGGCGATTTGTTTGTTCACCTTCGCTTCGACAGCGGTTGGATCCTTAACGGCTTCATCTCCCATTACACGCATCATGTTTTTCAAAGTGACTTTCGGAGGTTCTGGCGGTTCGAGGCCCAACCTCACTTTCGCTTGGCTTTCCTTGAGTTTAGCCATCCTGGCTTGTAGTCTTGTTTTCTTCTGCTCCTTCTTCGTCAATGGGAGAGCCTTTGCTGGAGGTATATGCTTTTCCATTGGGGGGTCGAGGAGGATGGGATGTTGGACATAGACGGTGATAATTGAATCCCGGCTGTCTATTTTTAGGCTATTGGAGTTGATATCATCGTATGTCCCGTTGGAGCATAGACCTTGGTCCCACCACTCGACCTCTGGGGGTTTATCACGCTGTGGTTTATGGTTAGTGGTTATATCTCTCATGTGACAAGGGCTTGTACTCACCAAAAACATCTTATCTGTATCGATGTCTTCCTCAATACCAGCCCGCCTGGCGGCAGCTGCGATACGAGCCTTGAGCTCCTCCAACTGCGCCTGTTTGCGTAGTGCATTGGCTTGTTCGATATACTTACCCTTCTGGTTGAAGACTAGACCCTTTGATACGCGAGATTTCTGATGTGCCCCGGCCCCGGAATTGATATTAGGATCGAAATAGGGATTCTTTGAGGGTAAAGATTCCCCTGTCGGTTTCGACCCTCCGATTGCTCTTGCGTCTTTATGTTTGCTAGAAATGTATTGTTTTGTTATAGGGTCGGGTTTTTGGTTGGCCATGGTTGTTGCGAATTTCGGTTTCATAGCCTGTCGCCCACGACCGACACCAGTTGACGTTTCTACGGAATCAGCCAAGAGGGCAGGGTGGATACCAATATCCAAACCCCCTCTTCCTCGGCCACCATCCTGTGGTACATCCATTGGTTCCTTAGGGGTGGCAACTGGAAGTGCCGGTGCTTGTTTTGATGGTGTCGCCGATGTGGTATTGCCAACTGCTGCTGCGACCCGGGCTCGTAGGGCGGCCATCCGATCCACGGGGGATGAAGCGCTCGCCGGTTGCGAGAGTTTAGAAGCAGCCGAACTGCCTGCCCGATTGCCTAATGATGCAGCAAGAGCTGCAGCGCGAGCTCGAGCTTCCTCCACCATCTTCTTCTTCTGATCCTGTGCCGACACTGCGGATGACCCAGGCGCGTCCATGCCTCGTGGTTTCTTAGTAGGAGAACCAGGGATTGGGTCTTGCGGCGGGGGCCGCTTGAGGGAACTATGCGATGCCATGGTGGCTATATACGCGGTCTCGGTCGCTGGTGACGATGGTGATGAGGATGATTAAGGCGATGACGATGAAGCTGTGGTGTTGATGTTGGTCGGTGCTATGCACATACGGAATGACTGAAGGAAGATGTGGTATTATTTGCTTTTCTTGTGCCCATCTCGAAACGAGCTGTGCTAAAGCGCCCAAAAAATTTCCTAGCAAATTCTTTTTCGCATTTTTCAACTTGCGAATCCACAAATTTAAGGACGACCGCAGAGGGAACCCTCCATTGATCGCATTCGGCCCCCTCGATCACTCTACCTGAGCGCTCGTAGCTCATCTTATTCAATTGCTGCGAAACATCCAGCAAAATGAATATCTCGAATCCGATATCTTCAGAAATCAATGCCGTCCACTTCGGCTTCCTGTCCACCAAGGACATCCTCTCGATATCTGTCAAGCAGATTGTCAACCCTTCGACTTTCGATGTGAACGGAAATCCTGTCGATGGAGGTCTTTACGACCCCGCTCTCGGACCGTTCGGGCGATCAATAGCGTATGTTCGCTCACCTGAAAAATTTCGAGGCATACGGGAAATTGTGTACCATACGCATGGCTCTGGGTGCTGATGGATGTATTCTCTGGGAGAACCACGGAACCGAGCTTGGAGATGGATACATGGAGATTGATAAAGGACATCATGCGCGATAATCTGACTTGCTGGGTCTTTTTTTCACTTTCGATTAGCATACAGTAGCGCAATGCTGGCATGTCAGTCTCTGACAAAGAACCCGACAGTTCACTGCCTTCCCGCCGCCATGTTCCTCTTTTCAGAGCACGGTTAGCTAATATACTTTTCTTCCCTATCTTCTATAGGTGCTCGACCTGCAACCTGAGTAACGAAAATTGTCCTGGCCATGTCGGTCACATTTCCCTCCCGACACCAGTTTACCATCCCGTATTCTTCGATCAGATGTACCGTCTATTACGGTCAACCTGCGTGTACTGTCATCACCTCCGCCTCTCAAGACAGGAGATCAACCTATATACCTGCAAACTGCGATTAATCGACGCAGGCCTAATTCACGAGAGCGATGGCATTGAGCTCGTGGGATCCACCAAAACTCAACGTTCAGACCACGGTCTCTCGACTGCTACCGATGTTGGGGATGTAGTAGAAGATCTCGAGGAAGAGGACACGGAAACAATAATAAGGAAGAGAAATAAATATGTGCTCAAGGCAATTAAAATGAACCGTAGAGTCGGCCTGAGTTCTACACAGATTATGGCTGTTGCCCAAGCACGTAGGGCTTTGGTTCACGCATTTCTAAAGGACATGATAGGTGGTCGCAGATGTAGCTCGTGTAAAGGGTACTGTTTCTCAGTCATACTTTTATCTTCTACTCTAACGTGCTAACGAGTTTAATAGAGTATCGCCGACATATCGAAAGGATGGCTACTCCAAGATCTTCCAACGCCCACTCTCACCTAAAGAGCAGCAACAGATGGCTTCGCTTGGTTTAAAGATAAAGCACAGTCTATCAAAGGTGGCAAATGATAAGCCTGCAAATTCAGAGCCCCAGAAGCGAAAAGAACAAGACACCATTGAGCCTAGACCTGTAGTTGAGACGGCGGATGATTCAGATATAGAAATGGAAGAGGAGGCAGAGACGGTATCGGAGGAGCATGAAAACCCAAAGTCTGGGACGTTCTTGCCTCCTATTGAGGTTCTCCAACGGCTCACTAGTCTGTTCAAGAACGAGGCAGATATCTTGTCATTGATATATCGGAACAGCAAGAGCCGAAAGGCTCAGGACGGAAACGCCGCGATGTTCTTTTTGCGAGCAGTTATAGTGCCCCCGACCCCGTTCCGGGCCCCGAGTTTTGCTGGAAATGAACTGAACGAAAACCCGCAGAATTCAATCCTTAAAAAGATTCTCGATAGTTCAATTAGGATCCGTGATATCAACGATGCAGCTAGGGGCGATATTGATAAGCAGGCTGCCTTCGGGAAGCTTATTCGAGAGTTCATCAATTTGCAGGACAATGTTAATTTGTTCATTGATTCCACCAAAGGAGGCGGGGCGGTCAGTGCCAGACAAGCAGCCGCTATCATCGGTATTAAGCAGATATTGGAAAAGAAGGAGGGTCTATTCAGGAAAAACATGATGGGAAAGCGTGTCAATTATGCTGCTCGGTCTGTCATTTCTCCAGATCCTAATATTGAAACAAACGAGATTGGTGTAAGTGCAATACCTCCCTCTAGCTGGCATTCTTCTCAGTGCTAACTTTTTTTCTGCAGGTCCCCCTCGTGTTTGCAAGAAAGCTCACATACCCAGAGCCGGTTACCCCTCACAATGTCGATGTGATGCGTCAGGCTGTCATGAACGGCCCCAATGTCTGGCCCGGCGCAACCCATATTGAAAACGAAAATGGTCGGTTGCAGCGTCTGCCATTGTCTGCTGAGAGCAGGAAAGCCCTGGCGAACCAGCTCCTTACCCCGTCGGAGGCTACCCTTAAGTCCTTTAACAAGAAGGTTTATCGACATCTAAGGAACGGCGACATGGTCATTATGAACCGGCAACCGACTCTACATAAACCTTCTATGATGGGTCACAAAGCCCGCGTCCTCCCGAAGGAAAACACTATTCGCATGCACTACGCCAATTGCAATACCTACAACGCCGATTTCGACGGTGACGAAATGAATATGCATCTTCCCCAGAATGAGAATGCCCGAGCTGAGGCCCAGTATATCGCCAACACCGACTCCCAGTATCTTGTGCCAACATCAGGAAAGCCTCTTCGAGGTTTGATTCAGGATCATATTGTTATGTCACTCCACATGACTCAACGTGACTCCTTGTTCACAAGGGGGGAATACCAGGAGCTCTTACATGCTTCTCTTCGGCCTGAGGACAAAATGGGAGCCGCTGAGAGGATTCAGCTCCTACCACCTACTGTACTCAAACCCGTAAAGCTATGGACGGGAAAGCAGATTATAACAACAATTTTGGAGAACATCCGCCCACCTGGGACGACCGCTATTTCTTTCACCTCAAAAACGAAGGTTCCAGGATCCAGTTGGGCCGAGAAATCAGAGGAAGGAGAAGTGGTTGTTTCCAAGGGCTATTTTGCCTGCGGTGTGCTAGACAAGTCCCAAGTTGGCGCATCCGCTTACGGTATTGTTCACTCTGTCCATGAGCTTTATGGTCCAACTGTAGCAGGGAGTTTCCTGAGTATCCTTGGTAGGCTTTTTACAAAGCTCCTACACATGCGTGCGTTCTCCTGTGGTATGGAGGATCTGGTATTTGCTCCACAGGGTGACCAGGTTCGACGGAAGACACTTGAGCTAGCAGCATCTGTCGGTACTGAGGTTGCCAGAGGCTTCGTTGAATTGGGCAAGGGCTTGGTGGACCCGGGTTCTACAATGTTATCTTCCAAGCTTGAAGAGGTCCTACGGAATGATACCAAGCAACAGACGCTTGATAGTCTTATGGGTTCTAAGGGTCACGAGATAACATCCAAGGTCATCAAACAATGCCTACCAAGCTCCCTTGTCAAGCCATTCCCAAGGAATCAGATGCAGGCCATGACAGTTTCCGGTGCAAAAGGGTCCGATGTGAATGCATCGCAGATTTCTTGCCTCCTCGGACAACAGGTCCTTGAAGGTCGAAGAGTTCCAGTTATGATCAGTGGAAAGACTCTTCCCAGCTTTGCTCCATTTGATCCTGGTTTGCGTGCTGGCGGTTACGTTACGGGTCGTTTCTTGACGGGAATTCGTCCCCAAGAATACTATTTCCACGCCATGGCAGGAAGAGAAGGTCTTATTGATACAGCTGTCAAGACAAGTCGTTCCGGATATCTTCAGAGATGTTTGATTAAGGGGATGGAGGGTATCCGGACGCACTATGATAGTTCAGTTCGTGATTCTGATGGCTCTCTCGTACAGGTAAACACATTTCTAGTATTCCCTGCAATAGACGCTTACTAACATATCTATCGTGTAGTTCTTGTACGGAGAAGACGGTATAGATATTGGAAAACACGCCCATCTCAGCGACTTCACTTTCCATGCTAAGAACCATGAGACATACATTGAACAACTTGGGTGTGCAAACCTTACCGACAGGCTCGATTTCAATACGGCTATGGATTATTCAAAAGAAGTTGCCAAGAAACTCCGCAAGGCAGGATCGTCGCCGGTTACCATGGATCCAGCGATATCTGTGTTCCCGCCTGGAAGATACGTCGGCAGCGTATCAGAACGGTTCTCGGGCGACTTAGAAAAGGTACAATCTTATAAATTGCGATGACTCACCACTACTGAACTTTGCTAATACAAACTGCTTTTTTATTAGTTTGTCAAGGAGAACCCAGGCGAGTGCCTCTCTGACAAGAGGGAGAAGAAAATGTTCAAGAACTTGATGTACCTCAAGTACCTACGTTCGCTGATCAGCCCTGGTGAAGCTGTCGGAATTCTCGCGGGACAGTCTATCGGCGAGCCGTCTACCCAGATGACGTTGAACACTTTCCATTTGGCAGGGCACGCGGCAAAGAACGTGACATTGGGTATTCCGCGTCTACGTGAAATCGTAATGACCGCTTCCGCCACAATAGCGACTCCGAAGATGACCTTGACATTGAATGATCATGTTTCCCCAGACCAAGCAGCGATATTTGCCAAGAGTATCAGCAGATTAAGTTTATCTGAGGTAGTTAAGAATGTGGCGGTTACTGAAACGACAGGGGAAGGAAAAGGTCACGCTCAGGCAAAGACCTATAAGGTCAAGCTAGAATTCTTCCCTTCAGCAGAATACGAAGAAGAATATAGTACGACTACCCCGGAGATATTTCAGGCAATCCAGGAAATGTTTGTTCCGAAGCTTTGCAAGGAAGTCGGCAAGGAGTTCAAGAAGATGGCATCAAACACGGACTCCGTACCGACGGTCGGGACAGCTTCGAAATCTATCAGCGAAGGGCAAACCGGCCAGGCCGGGATGGATGCCCACGACGATGACGATCAAGATGTGGCTGATAGTGACGATGAGGATGGCGAACAAGATGCGAAACAGAGCTCCCGGAGGGCAGATGCTGCTGCGTACGACGAGCCTGATGACGACGAAAAAGGCATTTTAGATGGCATCGAAGCTGAAGAGGAAGAGGACGATGATGATTCGTCTAGCGACGAGGACAGTGAAGATACCGAGGGCGACGAATCGGATGGGCGGAATGGAAAAGGGGGGCGGAGGGACCTCACCAGGAAGGATGTAGATTCGGCGTTTGACACGTTGAGATCGAATCATTCCGAGCTCTCAGCTTTCTCGTTTGATCGTGCCGGGGGTAGTTGGTGCCAGATTGAGCTAGAGGTGAGTCGCTTACAGGGGTCGAAGTTAAGACCTGTCGCACGAGTTCTCTCGCTAACAGGTTTTTTTTTTTTCCCTTTCGGCAGTACGCTGCGGAGTCGCCCAAAATCTTGATGATTAATCTAGTGGAGAAAGTATGCCGTGAAAGCGTGATACATCACCTGCCGGGGATTAAGACATGCGAGGTGGTAGTAGACGATACGCAGAAGAAGAAGCAGCTGAGCGTGGACGGAGTGAACTTCCACGCCATCTGGGACTACGCTCACGTGATAGACACGGGTGCAATCCACTCGAACGATATCGCAGCTGTGTTGCGGGTGTACGGGGTGGAGTGTGCACGCAACACAATCATTCAGGAGATGGGCTCCGTGTTCAAAGGGTGAGTTTCGTCCGTCGATTGTCGATTGAAGAAAAGGAATCGGAAGGAAGGAGGATGTAGCTGACTGGAAAATTAGGCATGGTATCGCAGTGGACACGCGGCATCTGAATTTGATAGCGGATATCATGACCCGAAATGGCGGGTTCTCGCCGTTCAACCGGACGGGACTGGCAGCAGCAGTTTCGCCGTTGATGAAGATGAGCTTCGAGACAACATGCAACTTTCTGAAAGAAGCGAGTCTCGCTTATGATTGCGACGATTTGAGGAGCCCAAGTGCTAGGATAGTGTTTGGGCGGCTGCAGAACATTGGAACTGGGTCCTTCGGGGTGCTGGTCCCGACAGCTTAGATGGATATTACAACCCATCGGACTCATGTTACATAAGTATAGACACACCGCGTGCATAAAAAAAAGTTTAAGTCCATGGAGCTCATGCATTGCATGCATGTGTAGCAGTGGTGGCTGAGAGATTAAAATATGTGTATTATATATTACTTGTAGGTATATTAGGTATATTATGGAATGCGAGCTATAGAGTCTGGATTCCCATCAAAATGTAGAATATCTCTCTCCCTGGATATCTCTCTATCCCTTTATCACCCGAGGAGATTTCTCGCTATTCGTTATTTTTAGGCAGCGAATCTAGCGTGGCAGCCAATCTAGACTTGTGCTCGTGCCTATTCTACATACATATGTCGATGCATGCATACCCTGTAACGGTTGTTCTTAGTTCTGGCCAGATCCAGACTGTTCAGACTGTTGTTTGTCTAGCGTGGCTGCCATTCAAGTAGTACCGCAGCGATCGGCAGCTTGCATGTGGCCCAGACCAATCCCAGCTCGATCAAATCCACCGCCCAGGACATGTACTTCCTAGGGGGGAAATGGAATTTTCAGGCCCCAACAGAATTCTTTTTTTTTTTTATCCGCCAGGCTCGTGCGATATCGAGGTTGAGCTCTTCGACCAGCCGGAGAGGGAAGGGGGGAAGAGATCGAGGAATAGAGAGAGAGAAATCGAGGGAGTTCAGTTCAGCCTACCTACATGCGGACTGCATTTTACCGGCGGCGTATTCTCGGTGGAATTGCATATCTCCGGCAGCCCACACGAGAGGATCTCGAGCCGACTCGTCGTCAACAGAGTCATGCCATGTCTAGGAATGAACAAAGAAAGAAGACGGCTATCCGCTTTATCCTCCTTTTCACAATTAATTCAGCTTTACATGTGCATTCCGAGTTCCTCTTGTGCGCCCGGCTGACCCTTTTTTGGGTTTTTTTGGATACTTTTGTAAAGTAGTACTTGTGCTGAACTTTTATATACTTCTTGTTAGACCTAGGCCCAGGCCGACGCTGGCGAAGCCGTGATGGATTGTAACCCAGAATGTCGGGTCCATTATGGGTCCAGCGGTTCCATCGGAATCGCCCGACACACCCATTCTTTTCTTTTCCTCCCATTTTGCATTCCCTTCTCCATTTCCAAGCAGAAAAAACGTGGTGTCTTGGCTGCACAACGGCGGACTTGGCAATAGGCTAGAAGGTGCGACTGCCTTCTAGAACGCGAGCACAGATCAGAAATAAAAAAATTTTCTTCATGCAGGGAACCATGTGCGTTCGGCTAGTCAGGGATGGTGACTTTGACTGGCCGAAGAGAAGAGAGGCTATGGTGGGCCCATGCCCACCACCACCACCACCACAATTGGAACTAGCTCGGATTCCGCAGAGCAGGACCGGGCTTTGTCGGTGTAGCCGTTCTACTCTCTCCCTTTTGGTACCGAGGAAATAACCGTTCTCAGCAATATACATAAAGGTTCGTCGATGAGAATATATATAGCATGGCAATAAGTCCGGATTTTGCCTCCATCTCCATTGTCCGGTCCGGTCAGCAAGACCAATTCACTTGATCTAGTTGAGTAAAAGGGAAGAAAAACAAAGAAAAAAAGAGGGAAAGGAACGACGACATCGTCTTACGAATTGTACCGCAGAAGTCGAGAAATATTCACGGAGAGAGAGCACGGCTTTTAAAGGGCTTTGTCATCCGATCAGGACTTCCGAACTGGATTCAGATTTCGGACTGCCAAGAGAATTCGATGACGTCTTCGCAGCAGGAAAGCAAGTAGACAGGCTTTAATCACCTTACATTTACTTGCTCTATACCAATCTTCTGCTTGGAATCGGTCGACTCATTCATCATTATATAATCATTCCATCCTTTTTTTCTTCTTCTCCTACTTTCGTTATCATCTCTTATATATATAATTCTCTCGCCACTTTTCCTCCTTCTCCTTCCGACATCAACTCTACTCCACAACACATCCAACAACACATTCTTGATTACAATCACAAGTACAATTACAATTACCACGCCTCACAACACAGTCTCAGACATCTACCCACTACCACTAGCTTTCTAAGACTTGCCACCACCACCACCACCACGCCGTCTCCTTTCCGGCTTCCACGCCGTCCGATAATGATGACTTATAGCCAACCTTCATCTTACTCGAACTACGAGCATTACAATTCTTCGGCTTCTTCCAACTTAATTAAGACCGAGCCAGCAGCATCTCAGGGCTTTTATAGATCTCCTTCCAACGCCACTTCGCAGGCAAACCCCAGAACTCTTCCACCCTACATCTCCTTACAGAGGGCTTCAGAACCCGTATCACCTGCTACGATTGCCACAACCATTTCTTCTCACTCTACTCCTTCACCGTCGCCTTCGCGGCCGACGAACATGCCAACTACTGCCTCAAATACAGACTTCACCTTGTTTGATGATGCGATGGTGGCCATCGCTCAGGATGTAAATGCTGCCAACTCTGCTAAGGGACGATCCGCTCTAGATGTAGTAACTTCTTCATCATCGATGCCCGAAAACCCAGCTACTATAACCAGTTACGCCCCAAGTGGGTTCCCAATAATCGTATCCCACGACGTACCATATTCGAGCTACGCACAGTCTGCAATGTATGGGAATTACTCGGGTAACTACTCGGGTCCGGATACTGCATCCGGCTTTTACACTCTCGGCCAGGATCAACAAGTTTCTTCACCACAGCAAAGGCAGCCTCAGACAAATACCAGATATCTCCGTCCGGTATCCTATTCCAACAACCAGAACTCGGCCTCTAGGCAGAGATCCGCATCTTCCCAGCTAAACAACGAGGTCGAGCCCGTTGAAAATGTCCCAGCGCTTTCTCCAACCAAGCGCCAGGCAAACTCCGGATATCCTTCCGGATCTTCCACTTGTGAGGATCAGAACCTATCCATAAATACATATCTTGAACAGTACTTACAAGCGGGTTCAGATTTGCATTCCGCTATGCCCAAGCTAGGCCGGACATTTTCGGATGCCATTCAAGACGAACTGTACACCCCGGAGCAAACCCGTGATACATACAATGCCTCACAGGGAAACATGGCATCCCCTCAGAAGAAGTCGCTTGACTCCAAACACTCCTTCCCACACATCTTCCACGAGGCGCAGCAGCAACACCAGCAAGTCTTCTCTCATAATGGTTCACCTCAGCAGTTGGCTAGCCGGGACCGCTCTCCATTTCGCCACAACTCGCCATTCCACCCAACAAACCACTCGAGTATGCCACATGCCATCGAACAGAATCAGTTGGCAATGGCTCTGGCTATTGGAGAGCAGATGAGAAAGGAACAGCAGACACTCGCACCGAAGACGATTTCTCCAAGAGAATCCCTTCTGGAGTATCAGGAGCCAGAGAGCCAACACAACCAAATGGGTCTTTTCCCACAAATCCAGGATACCAGAGTAATGAGTCCTCAAGATGACTCAATGAGCAATGGTGGCAGCTTACACGCATCGTCACATGACGGGTCGGATTTGGAAGATTTCCAAAGCATGGCCACAAGCCGTCGGGCCAGCATGGCAAATTCGACAGTCTCGTCACATTTGGAAGTGCCTAGGTTCGGTTACATGCAGCAACCTGCCTTTGAAGCCATTACCGCCAACCCATACTACTACACAGATGCGAACTCCCTTGGCGCGTCGTCGTTGCCACTCAGCGACGCAGCGAATGCGTACCTCAAGGAGGAGATGCAAAGAAATCCGATCACACGCCCGCTAGATACATCGGCTAACACCGGCACTTATACTTGTACGTTCTCTGGCTGCGGTCAGAGATTCACAACCTCTACCAAGTTGCAAAAGCATAGGCGGGAAGCCCATAGAAAATCTGTTCCCTCAGGAAACAGCGTTTCTAGTGCTGCCGCTATTGCTTGCAGGAACGCCCAACCGGGTCCTCACCGCTGCATGAGAGTCAACCTGTCAACTGGGAAGCCTTGCAACACGGTTTTCTCCCGGCCTTATGACTTGACAAGGCATGAAGATACGATTCATAATACGGCCAAGGCGAAGGTGAGGTGTGAAATTTGTGACGACGACAAATTTTTCTCTCGCAGTGATGCCTTGGTGCGTCACAGAAGGGTAAGCCATTTCATACGCAACTCATAATCATTACATAGGATCGAGACTAACAAAAATGAAAATATAGGTGAAGCATGGTATCCACTAAGCTGTGTGACGACAACACATGCACTTTTTCTTTACCGTCAAGCATTGTCCAATCATCCAATGATATACCTATCCAAAAAAGAAAAGGGGGAAAAAAAAGTGGAGGAAAGTTTCCTTCTTTTGGGGCCCACCCGAGCAGTGCCCTGCATAAACCCCACCCTGAGGTCGCACATGACGTCACCGCTCGGTTAAAAAAGATGCGCAGCATTTTCGAAATTTGTTTTTTTGTTGATGGGTCTCCCTTACATCATTGTTGCGGCGTTCGTTTCTTGTTTTCGGCCTCGCGATCGACTTTATTCGTCATCATGATTGAAAGACATGCTTGCTTGCGTTTTATCCTATTTTCAGAGCATTTGCGCCCGCAAAAGTACCTTCGAAAACATTTTATATCTTTGAACTTTTTTTAATTATCTAACCTTTTTTTTTTTGCGATTTTTTCCCTTATAAAATGATCTTCAGAATTTATACACGGCGTCAGGGTGGTGATTTTGGTTTGTTGTTTATTTTTTTTTGGTTTTTTTTTCCGCATACATGATTTGTGTGGTCTACGATGCAAGCGAAAGCCAAGATTATTTATTGGTGAAAGAGTGTTCTGTTACAGTTCTGGGGAGGGGTTTTTTGTTTGAACAGGTTCCGCGAGGCTGTACGGTATACATGTACGATGAGATATGACGATATTGGTTCGACGACCATACAAAGAAGAAACAAAAATTACTTTTAATTCTAATGAACAAACGAATGGAAATTATCCAGCTTAACTGGATAGCCTCTGATCTTTTATTTTTCTCCATCCACGGGCCTCTCCGGCCATCTTCGTAGATATATGGGATCCGACAAAAGTTACTTAGTATATATCTTTGAGGATCGAAAGTTCTGTAGCAAATCTCGATTAAAACTCATGAATGGTAGGTAGCTTTCTACGATTTGATCATATTTTATCACATCGATGTCATACAAAAACTATGCGATCGAGAAAAGAAAAAAAAAAAAGAATAATTTCATCGTTAAGAAGATAGAAGTTTTTCTAAAGTTAGACTAGGATGATATCTTTCCTAGAAAACGTAAACCGACGATGGAAGCCTTTTTGGTTTGCTGGGTAATACGAAAAGTATGATAAAAAATACTGAAGTAACTCGGGAAAATCAGGTTTCTGTTTTAAATCCAACTCTCCCTCATCATTTCTTCTCGTTGATACCAAGGACGGCATCCCTCGCTACCTGAACATTTGGGGAGAACCCTGTAAACCGTTTGAATTGTTCAATGCCCTATGTGAAAAAAAATGTTAGATAGGGGAAATGTGTTATTCGGGGAGCTTATTTTTAATTCAGGGAAATGACGCACCTGACCGGTCAGTGCTTCCAAACCAGGGACCGTGTTCCATCCCAACCCTTCCGCCAACTTCATCATCTCGGTGTGCTGGGGCTTATACGCCATCTCCACGAGCACAGGCCTCTCGCTACCACCCGTAGATCTTATACCCAACACGGCTGTCAAAACTTCCTTGAGCTTGACGTCAATCTCGCGATCTGCGGGGACCGTCGAAATGGCTGCAACAAGAGGGGTAGAAATCTTGGAAGCAACTTCTTCTACGGCTTCGATCACTTGGATATCATACTGATGCGCTGGGAAGGATTCAGCCATCTGCCTGCTGTTCTCGGCAGTCCTGTTGATAATGTATATTGGTGAGATCTTTAGACTTGCTAGGGCGTAGACGGCCGCTCTGGATGTACCCCCCGCGCCAATCACCAGACCGGGCCCACCAGTGTTAGCGAATCCACCACTCTCTAACGCCATCTTGATACCTAGCCAATCAGTGTTATCACCCCGCAAAATCTTCTTGCCATTATCAGCAGCTCCAATAGGATAAATTGTATTTACCGCCCCGATCGCTCGTGCCTCGTCGCTGGTTTCGTCAAGGTGGTCGAAATAAGATAGTTTCAAGGGAATGGTAACCGAGGCACCGCCGAAATCTTCCGCTCTAATCTTCTCTAGCGTGTCTTCGGCAACATCCGTCTCGAGGAGACCGTAAATGTGAGGTAGCCCGAATCTCTCAAAGAGCGAATTATGCAACGCCGGAGATCGAGAGTGCGAAACCGGCTTTCCAAACAGATAGAATTGCTTTGGCGTTATCTCGCCTAACAACGTCAATGCCTTGTTTATTTCTGTGATGGAAAGTTGCCCCGGAGCTGCTTTGAATGGCAAGGCAGGATGAGATACCGGGGTTAAAAACCCATTCAGTACACGACTTAATTGACCTTTGCTAGTCATGTTGATTGCAATCAGTTTAACTTTTTGCGTAGAGACCGCCCACTCCCGGAATTTTTCTAGTGCGTAATTGTCTGTGAGACTTCGGGCAATTCCGACCAGCTTGACGATGTCGCCATGCGCCACAGCCTTGTTGAAAACGGGGATCCACGAGCCATCGGCCCATGAATGTACCTGCTTTGTATCGTGATGTGACGCTATGATTTGGGTGAAACCCTTGGCGGAGGTGATACGCTGGAGAAGTTCCTCGGGCCATGTCATCTCCAAGTCTAAGTATTCGAATCCCATCTTCAAAGCCTCCACGTAGAGCTTCTCCGCGTCTTCTACGGCCGAGTCAGGGTAGCGGCCACCCTGACTCGCCGTTCGAATCGTGAAAATTAGCGGAAGGTTGGTCTTTGACCGCAAGTAAGCCACTTGCTCATTCAAGTACTCTAGAGAAGGGATGCCGTTCTTTTGGTCGGGATCCACAAGAAGGTCTACCCTAAGTTCGACTGCGTCGCAACCCTCGACAGATTTCTCGATAATTTGAGAATCGTTCTTTAGGTCTGGCACCGTCAGGGAGACAAAGAATGAATGTGATCGCTTGGCCGATATCGCCGTCGTCGCTGTATTCGTGCCTCTGATGACAGACAAAAACCGAGCGAAGTCTGGTTTTAGAATATTTAGATCTCCTGAGGCGATGATGGGACTGTAGTACTGGTAGTTGCTACACTCAGAAAACCACGGTCGGCGTCTCTCCCAAACGCCCATCATGTCGTCGACGTACGCCGGTCTCGTTTTGTCGACTTGGAGATAATCCATAACCTTCCCAATGTCTCGGTGGATATGAATGACGATGCCGCCGCCGCCATGGTATTTCTTGAGAAGTTGCCTGGCTTCTGGTGTCTCTACAATGCCACCACCACAAGCAAAGATGTACCCCTTCGGTTTGGACTTTAGTTCCTTTGCAAAGAGTTCAAGTTCTAACTTTCTAAACCCTTCCCAACCCGAATCCTCAATGATTTGAGGTATTTTTTTTTCAGCCTCCTTTTCGAGCAGTGTATCTAAGTCGATGAGGGGGAGCCCAAGGATTCTAGAGGCCCAGGAGCCCATGGTCGTCTTGCCAGCGCCCCTCATCCCGATAAGCACGATTGAACTATTGTTCCCATTCCTGGTAGCAACCTTCTCTGTCTTGACCTCATAACCGCGAAGAGGAACACCGAACGGTCCAGACAAGATGTCCCACCACCCAGGCCATGTCTTTTCAACGCAGCGCCGCTCGAGAAGCAAGATTGGATCGTCAAGGATAGCGCTGAGAACGCTGAAACTCATAGCTACACGATGGTCGTCGTAACAGTGAACTCCGCCTTCTGGAACCTTCAGCGAGGAAATATCCCGGCCATCAATTTCAATACCATCATCGAATTCTCGGCAGGTAACACCAAATTTGGCAAGCTCGTGGTTCATAGCAGCTATGCGATTGCATTCTTTTACTCGTTGGTTTGCGATGCCGTAGATTCGGGTGGTTTTTGTTTTCGAGTTAGCGGTTGCAACTGCTGCTAGAACAGAAGCGGTGAGGAAAGCATCGGTCATAGGCTCCATATCAACATCGGGCAGAGCCTTGAGGCATCCGCGAGGTGGGCCTTGAACGGTCGTGCTCGTAGCTGTTTGCTCGACTTTACAACCCATAGGGGCCAAGACGTCGACCGCAAATCGGGCATCGCCTTGGAGAGAAGCTGAGCCAATGTTAGGGATTGTGCACTTTGTTCCGCTAATTGCCGCAACGGCCAAAGGATAAGTTGCAGAGCTGGCGTCGCTTTCAATAACGTATTCAGCCGGGCACTTGTAGGTCGCTTTGGGAATGTGGTAGGTGTATTCTTCGGTTTGAGAGCGTTCTACCTGAATACCGAAGGCCTCCATCATACTGATAGTCATATCAATATATAGCTGGGAAATAGGCTTTCCGACAAGGGCCAAGGTGACGGGTTCTTGCGCGTAAGGAGCGCACATCAAGATAGAGGAGACGTATTGAGAGGAGACGGCTGCAGCGAGCTCAATTCGTCCACCCTTCATCCCACTTGTCGACTTGACTTGAAGAGGAAGGCAGCCCTGTGACTCCATGTAGGCGATTCCAGCACCATTTGAAGTCAAGGCGTCCACCAAAGGACCAATTGGCCGTTGCTTCATTCTAGCATTTCCAGTCAAGACGCAAGTCTCTAGCTCTGGAGTTGGAGAGACCAACGTCGCAACAGAAGTTAAGAAACGTGCTGCGGTACCTGCATTCCCAAGGTAGAGTGGTTCGGGACACGCGCTTAGCTTGCCGCCGTTTCCTTGAACGACTAGCACTTCACCATCATCCTCCCAGGAGTACTTGATGCCACCAAGCTGGCTGAGCGCAGTTAGCATGTATTGCGTATCATCTGACTGTAAAAGATTACTGATACGGCAAGTTCCAGAACTAAGAGCGGCCAACACCAATGCTCGGTTTGAGATAGATTTTGAGCCTGGAGGAGTAACTTGAAGATCCAGAGTTGTCGACTCTAGACGGCCGACTAACACGCTAGCAGAAAGGATAACTCGGATGGCATCGTCAGCAACTGTGCTGGCCTTTGGTTCATGTGTACGGCCTATAGCCGATAGAAGGACGATCTTCTTTTGTTTTCCGTAGTTCTTTTTATCCACGGCCATAATCTCGAGCAGGCGGTCGACATCACAGGTCTTTCCACCTGAGAGTCGCTTTACCCGCTTGTCTTCAAGTGAAATAGGGAGGCCGTATCCAGAGATACACTTTGACAATCGAGCCACCGCTGTTGGGCTTAGAACTCCGAGATATCTCGCCAACTCTGCCTCCCTCACCATACCAATAGCAACGCACTCGCCGTGTAGAAGTTGTGGTGTAAGGATAGCTTCGAAGGCATGACCGATCGAATGGCCAAAGTTGAGAAGATTCCGTAAGCCACCTTCCCTCTCATCCGCTGAGACAACGTGAGCTTTGACTTTGGCTGAACCTACTACGACGTCCATGAGAAGATCTCTGATAGCGAAGAATCGTCCCTTGCCTGCAATTCTGTTAGCATTAAGTTTGCGGAGCTAAAATTGAGGGGTTCTAACTATCGCCGGTAGGCTTAGCCTTTATAATGTCCATCACAGAGTCGCAGTTGGCCTCCAACCTGGAGAACGCTGCCTCGTCCCAGATAGCTGCAGTCTATACTCCGATACGAAATTAAAATGGTACCGAAAATTATTGGAAAAGGTGGTAATATATACCTTGATAACTTCCGCCATGCCGTTGATGAATTCTCTTTCTGGTAACGTCTCCAGCACGGCAAGATCCACGAAGATACGTTCAGGTTGCCAGAAGGACCCAACAAGATTCTTCCCAAGAGGAGTATCGATTGCGGTCTTCCCTCCAATTGAAGAATCCACCATTGCCAACAACGTGGTGGGTATCTGACAGAACCTAACGCCTCTCATGAAAGTCGCTGCGACAAATCCGATCATGTCGCCGATCACCCCGCCACCCAAAGCGAGGATAACGGTATCGCGGGTGCATCCTTGCGACAGCAACCAATCCTCCACCTCGGCTTTTGTTTCTCTTGACTTGGATTGTTCACCCGGACTGATCTCGTAGTGTAGAAATCGGGCATCGTTGGAAGAGCCCTCTAGCTCCTTTTGGAATGCATCCTGTAATTGGGATAGGTAGAGCGGGGCAAGGTTTGTATCGGTGATGATAACGTAAGTAGAGGATTTGAGGCCCGAGACGACATCTTTTGCGATATAGGAAGTCAGGAGCCCATAGCCTACGATTATGCTATCGTTCCCGAGAATAGGGATCTTGGTGATATCGTCGTAGGTCGGCATGTTGGCAAATGCCGTTCTGTGGTGGCTGGACCAATTATAACGTCGATATAAGATTGTATATGTATACTAGAGCTTTCAATGGGTAAGTTGAGATGTGGTCTATGATATTTGTGGAGAATGGATGTGGGTGCCCTTGGCAGAGTTCGATGCTATTTTGAGATGGAACACGCTGGAGGTGCCACAAAAACTGGAGGCTTACGATTTAATAGAAAATAAGAATGAAAGTGAAAATAGTATTAAAATGCAAAGATAGAAACGAAATAAAGAAGCCTGCGATTCTATGAAGTTGCGCGTAATATCTGGACAGGCTGTCAGTGTTAAAATGTTAATTGATTCTGACTCGAATCAAAACTGCGACCCCGCGAAACCTTTTATCCAATTAACCTGGTCCGAGCATCGGCGTTGCATTGCGTTGGGGTAAGGCGGGGCCCTGTGTTGTGATTGGTGTCGACGTCCCAAGTCGAGTCTCATGAGGGCGTTACTGCACGTAGGAGCTAGGATCATGTATGCTAGGTATTGAATATGCAAATACTCTGACATGAAGTCGAAGTTAAATATTCCGTAGCTTACAGTTCGCCTATCTACTCATCCTCATCCTCATCTTCATCACCTTCGTCATCTGTCACTTCTTCGCCAAGCTTCTTCAATCGGAGCTGCACGGTTGTAAATAGTGTTAGCGATGTTGCTCTGTAGAACTGGGCGCAATCTGGGATCACTCGCCTTATACTTCTTCACGTTTTCTTCAAGGTCTGCCATAACTAACATAAGGTCGTCTAGCTCTCCTTGCGTGGTTGCCGCGCTTTCTTCAGCCTCTTTTCGTTCTTTTTCAGCTATTTCTTTCACCTTTGCTATTTCGGATTCTGCCTTCTCAGCACGTTTTTTCGACTCATCAGCGGACTTAGTGGCCGCTACCAGTCGTTCTTCCAGCTCCTTTCTGATATCTGCGATCTTCTTTTCCGAAGACTTCCTTTGGACCTCGAGTTCTGATTCATGGCGGGACTGTTGTTTTTTTGAGTTGTCAAACTGGTCGTTTAGTTGCGATTCCAATTTCAAAATCGCACTCTTCATATCGTTAGTCTGTTTTTCTAGGCTTGCCTTTTCATCTCGAAGAGCGCCAAGCCCCTTCTCTAGTTGGGAGACATGGGCTGCCTTCTCATCGTGAAGAGCTCTTAATTGCTGTTCCAGATGAGAGACATGCGCGGCCTTTTCGTCTCGAAGGATAATCAATTCTTTTTCTAACTGGGAAATATGTGCCTCCAGTTTCGAGGTGACAATGGAAGTTTCTTTGATAACCTTATCGGTCGCCGCCCGAGATTCCCTCAATGCAGCATCGGTTCGTAGAGTCACTTCCTGCATTTCAGAGCGATGTGCCTCCCGTTCCGCCGCTAGGTCGGCTTCTGCTTGTTCTTGGATATTCTGTGCCTCATCTCTCGCACTTGCGATTTCACGAGCGGCGACATCTTTAATCCTCTGGACTGTGAGATCCTTGAACCGTCTGGAATCTTCTTGCTCTTGAGCTAGCTGGTGCTTAAGCTTCGTATGCGCATCTTGCAGTGCAATGAGTTCTTCCTCCTTGGCTTCCAATTGGGTGGTTGCGGTTCGGAGTAATTCCATAGATCCAGTGTTAGGCGCTCCGTTTGCTATTAGAAAGAAATAGTAGCGGTGTTAGCCAAAACGTTTTGAGGAACTTTTGCTGAATAGAACCTAGGAAAGCGGTGAGGTTTGGGTGGGCGTCTGAGGAGGATTCCTTACCATGGTGCCCTAATGGTTCTCCAGGGTAGGATCGTAATATATGGCCTGTAGAAGGTGAGTATCAGCTTTAATGTCGTGAAAAAAATATACCGCCGCCATACTTGAAACGTACTGTAGTTGTCTTTGAAGAATTCGATAAATCCACTTGTAAAATAGACATTAGGTAGCCCTTTCGCGTGAGGTAAGTTCGCCGTGACTTCAAAATCTCGGACTGTGGGGTGTTGTCTAAGCTTGTGCAGCTTGTAGAAGTATTGATCCTTCTTTATTCTAGCGACGATACGATCTTTGAGAGCATCCCTTCGATATGTCAGCATATCTATCACACCCAGAAGGAAGATTTAGGGTGCCTACCGAGACAAAGGTGAATCTACACTGCTGAACTCGTACACAACCCCAATCAAAAACGTGCACATGCCTTGTAAAAGCACATCTTTATTGCTCTGGTCGTTGACTATTCTCAACAGGCTTTCAATTGTTGCACCTTCGTTTAAAAAGTCATTGACAGCGAGTGGATTCTCGTAAAGCCAGACGGATAGAGCCATCAGGAATGTTAAGGATATCCTTGGATCTAGGCCGTGGTCTAGTGCGGCAACTAGGTTTCCAGAGAATGTTTGGATGGCCGTTATGACCTCCTCCCCGGACTCGACATCGCCGCTGGTTAACTTCATGGCGGCATCTCGAGCCTCCTGGTTATCGGAGATGAGTGTCATGAAAATGGCCCCGGAGAACCAAGTCCGGTAGGGGTCAGCCCGAGAGTCACTATCCAACTCTATCAGAGCATTGAAGATATTGGCCGTTTCATCTGCCTGCCGTCAGTGTCAGGTCCAATAGATTTACTTGGAACGGACCAAATTTACCTTCACCACTTGCGAATCCCATTACTGCTCTGTCCAAGAAGTGCAGAAGAGTTGCTGGATTGTTAGATACGTAACCCTATAATATTCTTTAGTTTGAAGAACATAGGATTGTCGGAATAACCTAGCCTCGTACCTCAATGCAACTAACAGCAGCCATTCTGAGATTGAAAGCTGAGAAGTTGCTGTCTAGTAGCGCCAGATCTAACAAGGCGTCTATGATATAGGCGGTAGGTTCCTCTCCCTTCGCGGCGGGCTCCCAACTAGCATAGCCTGGAAGAGTTAAGGCATTGACTTGCTCCATTGCAAAGCCCTCTTGTATGATGGGATTGCCACGAATCATATCACCGATTGTGGAGAGAGCCTAGCTTCGTTAATCGGAGCAAAGGTTTAGCATTTTATTGGACATTAGGAGAAAAGACTTTTGTCAAGAAGCAGCAGGAGGGTGTATGTTTACCTCTGCCCTGACGTCGGGAGCCAATGCTGGAGAAAACGCCAGGTCGATGACTCTTCGGGTCAGTTTCGCTTTCCAGAAAGCGCTCTAGCCAGACGTGAGTAAGCTTCGAATCCGGACAAGGCTTGTAAATCAAATACAAACCTGGTTTCTTTCCGTCGAGAGGCCAGCGAATGTGACAAAGACCTTGCATAGATTGAGAAGATTGACAATATTCTTCATTGAGCTTTCCGAGGGGCCATCATGAGCCATCAGATCGTCTCCGAATAACTTGGCAAGCTCAGGTACGCTTGTTTCTCGGAAATAGTTTTGGTTGGAAACATTGAAGGCAAGGAGATTTGTGAGTAGTCGAAGACAGTCTTGGACCAAGTACCCTCCAGCCAGCCCTCCCTCGAGAGCAATTATTCTAAAAGTCTTTTCGAAGGCGCCGAGGTTGCCAACCAACTTCTGAATTTCCACATGGTCCTCTGTCAGGGCTATCAAGAGCTGGACCCCCTCTGCAAATATATGAACTATCAGAGACAGTGAATTCAACACTGGGAGCCCCCTATAAACCGCGACAGATAGGATTTGAGGTTCTTACCGTTTCGAATTATCTCCCTTCCATCGTCTAGAGTTGCGATTAACCTTTCAATGCCCGCAGGGGCGGTGTAAATGCAATCGCGAGCTCGATCAGGCCTGTTTTTAAGAAGGGCGATTAGGATCCTCAGAGCATATAGGCGTTCATAAAAGTCACTCCTGTCTAGTAAGTCGATTAGGAGATTTATGTTTTCTTGTTTCTGTTTGCATCTAGTTTAGAATCACCATGATATAGACTTATATTTCCGGAATGTTTATAAGAATTACCTGCGTAAACTCGTCCGTGAGCCAAAGTGCGATGTCGTCGGGTGTATCGGACTAAGCAGACACAAAGGTTAGAACGGTAACAATCAAGACAATATAATAGAGGGTGGGATACCTACATCCTGACTATCGCTGGCGAATAGATTGATGAGCGTTTCAAGAACGACCTTTACAGTATCGACGTCTTCAATATCCTTGGCAAGGGTTCCAATAAGTCCCCGCAACCCCCCTGACGCAACTGATTCCCTGTATTCTCTGGTAAAGCTTCGAAGTCCCTGGACTGCAGCCCTGCGATCCTCTAGCAAAGTTGCATGAAGCAATCGGTCACATAACGTGGCGATTGTCGCTGCCGCCGTTTGTTTAGGCGGAGCTTGATTGGCTAAGATTCCTGAGAACATTTCTGTTGTGTAGCATGCTTAGCTCAAAGAAACTCTTGCATCGATTTGGAGTTTGGAATGGTTCCGAAGGCGACCTTGGACCCGCAAAGTTGGTGTGCGATAAGCTGACAGCGCTGCCTACGAGGAATGCGCGTCCTTGAATCTAGATCGCAGCCTGTTAGTGGCTGGTGGTTTGGGATCCTGGTGAGTGAGACATACCACTTCTTCCCGAAGATCAAAAGCTTGGATCCCGCGGTTTTTCGACTAGATTATTACGCCGATGGCAAGGACGACGGTTGTAGCTACAGATTCATGTCTAGTATATGTGTCTGTGATGGTTCGAGACCTTGGTTAATGGCAGTGGCGTTTGTGTGTCAATAGCGAGCAGCTATCTCATTCTGTGTACTGCTTGTGCTTGTGCTTGTGCTTGATGTGGCTTTTATTAGCTTCGGGGTTTCGCCCGAAAAATGTTCAACTTGCTAGGCTAAAGCGACCAATTCAGCAGACCCCGTCAACCTCCATCTCATCACCAACTTTCTTCATCACGACCGCCAATTCCAATACTACTGCTATCATCACTGCACCACTGCTCTCGCATCAATTCGGCGCATTTGAGGCCACGAAGCCTCGTTCGCGTATGCTACAGAAGTGATATATTTGGCAAAATTTCCCAGGTAAGAGATTCCCCGATCCAAGTGTTCGCCTGTCGCCCTTTGCGCGTCTTCTTTCCTTCCTCGCCAAAGAAAAAAAAAAAGAAAGAAAGAAAGAAAAGAAAAAGCAGAAGAGGGGGAATCAGAAGAGGAATAAGAGGAGGTGCTCCATTAGCAAGTCCTGAGTAGAGCGAAGGAAGAGAAAAAGTGAACGTAGAGGAGCTGGGAGGAGATAAAGAACGAAAACAATTTTTCGGTTTTACCGTGTATCTTGTTCTCATCCTTCTCCCTCGGGTTTTACAGGCGCTCAAGAACACGCTACCCATCTATCTCCACGATGTCTTCGATGTCACTTCAACCACCTTACCCGTCATCGCATTCCCTGCATTTGCTGTCGTCTGATCATGGTACCTGATGCAAAAGTTTCCTTCGAAGCCAGCACCTTTCTACTCGACTCTCTCTCTAGTTATTCTTCTCGATACCGGCCCGGATCCGCACGGCCCACCGACGGGGTAGGCCACCATGGGGTAAGCATCGATACCTACTCTAATAGGCGATTCTGCTAAATTTCGTTCTTGTCTAGTGTTCCCGCGTTCTTCCGATGGCTTTCGCAAAAGTATCCAAAGATCATTAGCCCGGTCCTAGAGGCCTTGCCACAAGAAATCGATGGCCAAGAGATCCCAGTCGATACAACAGGCCCGAATCCAAATGGCGAGGTACGAAAAGATGAAGCTTGATTCCTCGATACTCGGGTGAACCCTAACATAATTAAATTAATAGGAGCTCGACAACCTTTACCTCGATATGAACGGAATTGTCCACCCGTGTTCACATCCCGAAGACCGCCCACCGCCAGAGACCGAACAGGAGATGATGTTGGAGGTATTTAGATATACAGAAAGAGTTGTTGCAATGGTCAGGCCGCGAAAACTCCTGATGATGGCCGTTGATGGTGTCGCTCCTCGTGCCAAGATGAACCAACAGCGATCCAGACGATTCCGATCCGCGCAGGAAGCGAAGGAAAAGGAGGAACAGGTGGCAGAATTTGTGAAGCTGCTAGCTTCCAAGGGTACGGATATCGATTCAAATCTGCAGAAGAAGGGATGGGACAGCAATGCGATTACGCCAGGGACCCCCTTCATGGATATTCTCTCGATCGCTCTTAAATACTGGGTTGCGTATAAATTGAATAGCGACCCGGGTTGGGCAAAGGTACGTCAAAAAATCTTAAAACATTAATATAGGTTATTTAGCTAACAATCTCATCTATAGTTGAAAGTTATAATATCGGATTCTTCCGTACCTGGGGAGGGCGAGCACAAGATAATGGAATTTGTCAGAAGCCAGAGATCCCACCAAGAGCACGACCCGAACACAAGACATGTCATCTATGGACTTGATGCGGATTTAATCATGTTGGGCCTTGCGACCCACGAACCCCATTTCAGAGTTCTCCGAGAGGACGTCTTCGCTCAGGATTCCAAACCTCGTGTGTGTAAGATCTGCAACCAGAAAGGTCACCGAGCTGAAGAATGTACCGGAAAAGCGAAGGAGAAGGAGGGTGAGTTCGACGAGAAGTCCAAGGCAAACCCGCGGAAACCGTTTATTTGGCTCGATGTCGGAATTCTGAGAGAGTACTTGGCCGTGGAATTACATGTAGCGGGGCTCTCGTTTCAATGGGACCTTGAGAGGGCGATTGACGACTGGGTTTTCCTGTGTTTCTTCGTCGGAAACGACTTTTTGCCACACTTTCCCAGTTTGGAAATCAGGGATGCAGGGATTGACACCCTTACGTCGATTTGGAGGGAGAACCTTGCAGCAATGAAGGGCTTTGTCACGACAGATGGAAACGTCAATCTTGGACGAGCACAATTTATTCTCGACGGACTAGCAAAACAAGAAGATGCGATATTCAGGAAGCGCCGTCAGGTTGAGGAAAGGCGGGAAGCGAACGCTAAACGGCGGAAGTTACAAGAAGAAGCTAATGGCGACTCCGGTAACGACAGGCTTCCCGCGCACCGAGGCAAAAACGAGCGAATACCGATAGCGCACCCGGCCAATATCCCACTCTTTGCACCAAACGACCATTCCGAGAAGACGAAGAAACTCAATCATGATGTAGTTGTCAATAGGGCAGAAATTAGGACGGCAAATTACGCCAACAAGAGTGCTGCGGCGGCGTTAAAAGCCCAGCTGCTGCAAAATACGATCACCACGACTCCTTCAACTAGTGACCAACCAGCCGAGGCCGAGGCGCAACCAGCAACCGAGCAAGCCTCAGTCCTTGGGAAGCGGAAACTAGAAACCATGGAGGCGGATTCCGGCAACCAAACCCCAACTGAGGCTGCCTCCAGGGAAGAAAACGCTGACACGGTCAAGCTCTGGGAACCTGGCTACAGGGACCGGTATTACGAGCAAAAGTTTGGTCGACCACCCTCTGATACTAACTTCCGGAGGGAGGTTGCCAATGCCTATGTCGAGGGACTCTGTTGGGTTTTGCTATATTACTTTCAAGGTTGTCCTTCATGGACTTGGTATTATCCGTACCATTATGCGCCGTTCGCGCAAGATTTCGAGAACATTGGGGAACTCAAGATAAACTTCACCCTCGGCAAGCCATTCAAGCCATTCGAACAGCTCATGGGTGTATTACCCGCCGCCAGCAAACATAATATCCCCAAAGCCTTTTGGCCGCTAATGACGGAGGAGGATTCTGAAATCATCGACTTCTACCCGGAGGACTTCCCTATCGATTTGAACGGGAAAAAGTTCGCCTGGCAGGGTGTAGCCATCCTCCCGTTTATCGACGAAAATCGCCTGTTAGACGCTATGAATAAGGTCTATCCTCAGATCCCAGCTGAAGAAAAGGAACGGAATGAAATGGGCAACGAGCTGCTGTTGTTTTCAGAATCCCATCCGCTCTACGACGAGCTAGCGTGCCAATTCTTCTCCAAGCGGGCAATTGATGGAGACTACGAACTCGACCCACGGCTGAGCGAAGGCCTTTCTGGAGGGGTAAGGAAGGATCCAACTTTCATACCCCATAGCACTGTTTCATTTCCGTTCACCAATGTCAAATCGGATACATATGGAGATATCGAAGACGATCAATCCATGAGGTAAGGCACTCGGTTGTATTTCCGCGCGTTATGTCGGATGCTAACGAAAGGATAGTGTTATATACTTACTCCCAGAGAAGAAAAATCAACATAAATCTATGCTTCTACGTGGCGCCGTGTTGAAAGCCCCAGCACTGACTGAAGCAGACAAGGACGTTATTATAAATAAGCAGCAAGGCAACAGGTACGGGGGCGGTTACCTTGACAGGTCAAACTCGGGTAGGGGCAGGGGCGGTCGACATCAATATAACAATCCTATTGCGCCCCCATCGGGTGTCAGGGGACCTAGCCTACCTGCGGGCTACACCTTTCCTGATCAGCAAGGACGGGGAGGGGGACAAGGATGGACCCCACCCGGACACCAAAATTTCGACTTTAGGTACGGTCAGGGATATCAACAGCCCCAACAAGGTTACGGAAATGGGCAATATGGTGGTGGCGGTGGTAGTGGCGGTTCGGGATACCAGTCATATGGGAATAACCCAGGGTACTCGAATTCGCAAAGCTACAACCGACAGGGCGGTGGCGGATATCAAGGAGGAGGGGGTGGTGGTGGCGGTGGCTATGACCGCGGCTATAACGACAGAAATAGCTACGGGGGAGGAGGAAACGGTGGATATCACGATGATAGAAGAAGTTCCTACGAACGCGGCGGTAGTGGGGGCGATCGTCGTGATTATAACAATAACAACCAGTATGACCGCCGACCTCCACAGCAAGATCGCAGAGGCGGGTATCAAGGAGGAGGAGGAGGCAGAGGAGGGTATGGCCAAGGAGGCGGCGGCGGGTATAATCGGGGAAATAACAGCTGGATGGGATAAATGGATTAATTGATAGACTGGGTTATGAGTGTGCTGTCTTCAGGATTCTTGCTTTTTCTTAAAAAAAAAAATAATTATTACTCGTAGGCGAGATCGCGGTTTTGGGTTATAATGTTTACTATGCGATTTTACCTTTCTTTTTTCAATTCCTTCGTTTTTTCACGGCCTGTTCACGTCTGTCTGTCTTACCTCTCTCTTGTTCGCAGAATAATTCCTGTAACTTTTGTAAGATAGACTCGAAGAAAAGATTTCCCCAGCCCCGTTGAGGGTCGTGGGTGATCATGGAAAAATACACTAAGCTTCTCTTTAGAAACTGGACTACAAAGGATGGTCGCTAGGTATATAGACTGGCACTACCGACCTTCATGAGAATTCATAAACCGAGATACCCTATCTTTACGAATGCGTCAAAGCTACTTATATATCGCCCATAACTACAAAATGCTATCCGCTGAATCCTTAATATATTAAGAAAGACGTTTAATTTGAAGTTTTTGTTACTTGTTCTGTCCGCAATTTGCATTACCTTGCTTTTGCCCTTTGCTTTGCCCTTGCTTTGGATCATAAGGTAGAGCTACCATCTATATACCCATATTCATATTCATAAAAGTATCCCAGAGGGAAATAGATAAGGAAACAAGATGAAAGAAAAAAGGAAAAGGTTCATACTCGGAGTGCAGGTGGGGAATATTAGTATATAAAAAATGAAAGGGAAACTGTTCATAAGATCTGAGAAAGGGAGCCAAAAGGTTGTGAAAAAAATGTCAAAGATCAGGCTTGGGGGCTTCTGGCATCGCTAGCTATTGGCCGATCAAAAGCAATCTTCAAAACAAAAGAAATATAACAAAAAGAATTGGTGAAAAAAAAGCGCTGGATATCATCTTTGAAGATACTAGGAAAACAAAAAACGAATGTCGAAGACATATCGGACGGACTTTCTGCAAATTTTGGGTTATGCAATAATCAACTATTCATAACGCGTTAGCCTCCTACACTCCATCGCGTTTTGCAACTTGGGTAGAGAGGTTAACTCACCTCAATCAAACGGTCTACACACATCCGTTCCTGATCATTAGATGTTCTCTTAAACGTCGTCGAAGACCATATCCCCGAGAACCCTATGCTCTCAAGTATCCTATCTAACACATCCTGCGTCCCCTGGCGATCAGAGAACCGTCTATCTCCAGCGATTTTTCTGATTACATCGTGGGTAGCCTTCAACATCGTCTGGCTTTGTGAAGATACCAATATCTCTTCTAGTTCAGCCATGACACGGTCGTGCCTATAAACGTAGTAATAGAAAGGTGGTTAGCTAGGTCATCTCAGGATAAGTGTACGAAAGAGGCGGGTTTACATCAGAATAAACACTTCGGGACGATGTGCAGCAGTATGTTCAAACAATTGCAGACCAGCAGTCTGTATACTCTCATCCGACGTTCGGAAGTCAATAACCGTCAATGCAAGACAAAGCAACAGTTCCTTCTTATCCGTCGCAATGATCCTCTGTATCAACTGTGACCAATTCATGATATTTTCAGCCTTCTGCATTGGTACACCACCCAGCCATATATCCTTCCAATCGTCGGCATTCGCTGCACGGGGGACCAAACAACTCAAGTAAGGGATGTAAGAACTATGAATTTCTCCCTTTTCGGTTTCGGGAATGTTGGTGGTGACGACTTCTAAGAAGGTTGTGAAGGTTCGTAAGGTCACAGCTCGGGTGGTCGGGTCTGACAAGCCCTTGACGATACAGAAGCAGGCGGAGTAGGCGAAGAATGCCATCTCAAAGTTGATACCGAAGAGATCATCGACTGCGGCGGCAGCTTCTTCCACCGTAAACCTCCCTTGCATGAGCACAACGGCCATTCTTCCATCTTTGAACTCATCCGATGATGCGATGACTCGTAGAACGGCCTGTAGAAGCCCAGCCGAGCAATTGAACAGCGACGGTGGGCCCACTCGGATAAGAGACATCGCCAGCCAGAACATTTGATGCAGATATCTTGATGAAGGAGGGAGATTATTCGCCATCTTGGTCAAACTCGTGATGATGCTGACCAACATCTCCGCATCTCCCTGTTCCACAAATCTCGCCAGAGCGCTACGCAGAGCGACGAGAACTTGGTAAAGCAGATCGTCATCAACATCTTCCCGAGCCAGACATCCCATAACGGCAAACGCACGGGGTTGGATTGCCGGATTATTCTGGAAGGCTGTGCTCGCCACAAGACTCATCCACCTAGCCCTCCAAATATTGGCCATATCAACAGAAGGAGCCGCAATACTAATGATTTCCAACAAAAGATTCGTAATCGTCTCCGTAGACGAAGTCGACGAATTACTCTCCGATGTCGTTCTATTCTCCTCGATCGTACCATCTCGTGAGGTCTGTCGGTGTATACTAAACAAAAGCCCTAGCTTCGGCTCCGAAAGCGACGCAAGAATGGCTTTAAGCTTTCCGAGATTCTCGTCGTCAAGCGGGAAAGACGTGCATATCGAGTGCACGGTGTTGATTAGCAAGCTGTGCACCGTGGTTCTGACATTTGTACTCCCGCAGTTGACAACCATGGTGATAATGTGGAACAACTCGGGCAAGAACATCTGTGCCTGCGCCCTACTATCAAAAGAGATAGCCAAGCATATCCGAAGGAGAACGCACATCTCCTTCCATATCACATTGTCCTTGAGATGTCTTGTCGGTCTGAGCGAGGTTCTGTTCAACGCCTTCCTCACTCTTGCAATGATCTTTCCACGCATTGTCAGTGTCCCGAAGGATGCAGCGATGGACCCAATCACCTCGGCTTCTGCAGAACCAAACCCATAGTTAATAGCGCTCTTGATCAGTTCCTCAAAGAACACCTCCAACAGACTCTCATCCCTGCTAATAACCGACCACGCATTTTGCTGGAAGTTGCTATAGAGAGTCGTTTCGTTGACCGTGATCTCTATCAACTTCCTAGCAATTCCCGCAAGTCGTTCTTTACCCCTCTCGCTATCGCCATCAAGCGCCAACACCTGTGAGTGAAGATTCACTAACCACGGCGCCATATACAGTATACTCAACGGCCTCTGCTGCAAAGGTGACTTGGTCCAACCGACAAAGAATTCAGTCAAGAAATCAAACGTCAACTGCGGCTCATTCGCAGCTAACTTTTCGCTAACTCCAACTATCAGATTGAGCGAATCCGCCGGTATGTTAAGCCCCTTTGCGCTAACAAACTGACGATCAACTTTAAACCTGAACGTCTGGCATAACGCGCAAAGTAGATTGTACGCAGATATTCTAAGCGACTGATCTGCGCTACCCATGTTCATGAGCGCAATGTTGAGGAGTGTTCCGGGCACGTCTTCAGGTCGAATGACTCTCTCACTAAGGGGCGACGGTCGACTATCCTTCATCGACTTTAATTTCGCCGATTTGATATGATGAAGAATATCAGCTCGCCTGGGACTCGAGAAGAACATTGCAACCTTGCCGTTCTCTGTCTTAATGCCGAATGCATTTTCCTCCTCCGTGTGGAAAGACGCATTAGCCTCCTCGATCTCCGATAGCGAGAAGATATCATTAACAACAGCTTGCATCCTTAGGCCCGGTAAGATATCTTGCTTTTTAGTAGTCGTAATCTGTATATATTGGCTACCAATCTTGATCACCACATCGATCCGACCCTTAGTCTTAGACAGGCGTGTGACAGGCTGGAACACAAATCGGGAGTCTGCTACCAATGACATCGTGTCTTTCGGTAGATGTAGGGACGGTAGGTGGAAGTGCCGTTCGAGCTCGCTCAGGTTGCCAAGCAAGGTATACTCGATATTCTTCGGATGGAACCCGCTCGTATCGTCTTTATACGCATGTCTGACCATCCGGCGGAAATATTTCCTATACGCACTGTTCATATTGTAGACGTAAAACCGCTTCATATGTGCTAACATCTCCGGCGGACTCAACGTATCCACCTTCTTGGGAAGATCGTCTGGAAGCTCGTTGCCAATAGTATACGAAGTCGCGTCGATGAGAAGACCAAATGGTTTGCTCCACATGCGACCAGCAATCTATATTCTGGTTAGTATCTCCATCTCTCTGGGCTAAACTCAGGGGAGACATACCTTTAGGAAACAGTATATAAGTAGTTCGATATCAATTGTCTCCGCGTTTATATTGCGGAGGATAATACAAATGACAGGCATGCCATCCTAGTACAAATCATTAGAAAGGAATCCCGTACAAATATCAAGAGACCGGTAAATACCTTTGACTCGCCGCCATCATACACAATTCTAGCAGACGTGATAGGTTCCACGCTCCTCCCGGAATTCCGCAACATAAACTGCTGGAACCGGTAGTACGATGGGTGTATGGTCGCCTGTAACTGCGGCCGAGTCCATGAGAAGTCTAACGGAGGCGCCCCAAGTGTCGGTATCAAAGCCGAAAATTCAGCAACCGGTGCCTTGAGATCGTTTGCCGTATATTTCGGAGTAACACTGTTCTGAGCCACGGGACTCGTTATACGTGGATGCAACAGCTTCTGTCGCACCACTTCCCAGTGATCGTACATAAACCGATGTAAAGCTATGCAGCTGCCAAAATCGAAAACCTCCACAGCGGCAGCTTGGTCAGGAATACTGATGGGGCTCTGCAATACATTAGCTCGGCTCCTTTAATCTCTAGGTATTGGAAACCGACTTACCGAAATATCACGCAAAAATGTCGTAACTCGATAAATATTCAAAGTCAAAAAATCATTCAGGGGTATCATGTAAGGCTCTTTTGCACCAAAAAGAACGTTATTCGCAAGATTTTGTACAACTTTAGCAATCAAAAGAAGGCCTCGTCGCATTCCTTTCTTGGGTATAGACTTCACTAGACCCTCGGAATCGGGAGCGACAATGGCAGGACAGAAGAAGCGAAGGAAAATAAAGGCACCGACGGCAGTAAATTTAGCTTCGGGAAACCTTGTCGTGACTGCCGTTGTGATCGTGTGGCAGATATATCGGAAGGATGCTGGGACTTGTGGGACACTCTTGCATATTTCCTCGATGAAAACGTTTGTGACGAAGCGTAGCTGGAGTGCGTTACGCTGCAGCTCTTCAGGTGATGAAGTTCTGGCGGGATCGAGCTCAAAGTCTAGCTCATCTGCCGAATTTAACAACTTCTCAAGAACCTTCTGAAGGGTTTGACGGAGATAGTTGGCACCCTTCCACTTGGCGAAGACCGAAAGCATTTTGGTTGCGACACAGTTTCGTCGTAGAAGTTCGGATTCACTTTCTATACAAACTGTTAGCATCGCGTGGATATCATCTCGCAGCAGGTACCTTACCAGTATTAGCAACTTCTTGCTCAATAAGCTCCTTCAAGAGGGTCAATCCAAGGCCCTTCGAGTCGAAGATATTGAGCAGCGCAAAGGCGATCTCGTCGATTTCACTCGTCGGACAGGAATGGCACAAAGCGAGGACAAACTTGAAGTTGTTGACGAGAAGTTGAATCATCCTCTCATACTTCTCTCCGATAGCAGAATCGCCTAAGGAAGAGAACTCGGTGCCCTGCGTGAGAATGTTAGTCAGAACATGCATAAACGCCGTCCTAATCTCAATATTCTCATGATATCCAATCTCAAGCGAAAACTTGAGACCGACATCTACGTTCGCACTGAGAAGATTAGACAGCGCCAAGATAGCGAGTTCTAACGTCGAAGAAGAATCGTCCCTGGTGATCACTACGGAATTCTGGTCCCGCCGCTTCTCGGCTTCATGCTGACTACTCTCCAACAAGTTGAGGAATGTGGTAAAGTAGTTGCAGAAGAGTTGCGACTTGGCATCCAATGCATCCGCATCATGGCTCTCGGTAGGCTGAAGTGGAAGTCGAGCCAGGAGATTGACGAGGGCCTTCAACGCTGCCCTGTCAAGATCCCCACGCAGACGGCCAATTTCGTCTCTGCGGATCGCAGTGGTCGCTACAGCTTGCTCGGACTGTTATGATGTTAGCCTGTGTATTTCACCTTCGAAGAGAAATAGAGGAAATTGACAACTACGCACCTTGCCCAGTCGCGACATCCAGTCCACGAGAATCTGTAAAAGGCTGTTACGAACACGTATATCCTGTCTAAGATCCAAAAGATCCTTCTTCCTAGCTACGACCTCAACCAATTGACACATCTTGACCTTAGCCCTAAGAGCCGACGCATCATCTTTGAGATTTTGTAGAAACTTCGCAAGGATCAGAGTAAGAGCTCCAAAGTCAATGGCAATCAAACTCTCCTGCGTATCCTCGACTCGGTCAATGATAGCACGAAGCAACGATGTAGATTGCTCGGCAAACAATAGCTTCCCGTCTGCGGATTGTGCAATCGCATTTGGGTTGTTCTCAAAGACACTGTTCAGTTCGATCTCCAGTGACCTAAAGAACGGGACGTAAAGTCTCGGGTTCATTTCGGACCCAAGAACTTCACGAATCGCCTCTCGGACGTTCAACGAACTGCACACTAGCAACTGAAGACACTGGCGCATAAATCTTTCCAGGAGAGAGTAAGGATCGCCGTCCGGTGCTAACCGATCAATCCATCTCAGACCAGCCACGGATGCGTCGTCCGGCCGGATTTCCTGAGGCGGAGGAGAGATACAACAACCGCCCAGAGCGGCTAGGAAGCCAGAGTAATTTCTCCACTCCACAAGAGTCCGTTCATCGACCGCAGATTGCCGAGAAGATGAGCCGCTCACGACGACCTTGCAAAGCGTCTTCCACTTGGTGAAAACCGCCTCCCAGGCTGTGAGGATACCTGCGGTGGGGCGTATCATCCGCACCAACAGTTTCCTCAGCCTCTTCTGAAAGGCGACAGGACCGGTCATACGGAAGTTCGGAGAGGAGAGTTCCGAGTACACGGCGTAGTTTTTCATTACACTCAGACCCGACCTCTCCAAATCTTCCATATTCTCGGTCAGCCTTCCCTCCTCACACAGAATGTTGATCGCACTCGTTATCAGAGAGCAGATATCAAGATCACTCGAGCAGAGAAGCACCAAGAAGGATACTTCCAAAGAGATACCCGCAATCTGTCTCTCGGCAACATCTGCTCCGGAATCTATGAGGTTTTTCATGGGTGGGGATTTGAGGAAATTAAGCCTAGTTTCCATATAGTCTCTCACCAACCCAAGCATCACTTTTAGGGTAGGATCACTAAGATCATAATCGAGAAGTTTCCGAGAAAACGTGACCAGAGTTGCGGATGCACCCTTCCAGGACTCGATTTGAACCTCAGCTTCTGTCTTCGTCGCCGCATTATTCGGACTCAACGACGTTGTCTCCCTCGATATCAATCGCCTCGCGAACTCGGTCGACAGCTTTGTGATTAATGTATCGTCTTCACTTGCGCAGTTTAGGATGCATGACAAAGTCTTCTCGAAAAAAGTTGAACTCTCTTCTCTCGATGCGCCTTCAAACAGTAGATTGGGTCGTATCTTCAAAAGTTCAAGCAGCTGATGGAGTAACTCGGACGATAGTAAGCTTTCTGACGACTGGTTTTCTACCCTGCGGCCAACGCCATTATTGCTGTTGGCTGAATTATTTCGCTTCGCATTACCGACAGTGTATAGGAAGTTTCGGACGTCGGGTGATATGGCTTGGTAGAGCGATAGGAAGCCGTTTGTACGGTCTTGTGAAGCTATTATGGCTGCCCCTGTGAAGACGACGACTTTGTACGATAAATGCGAGGCGCGATCTAACAGGCGGGGGAGCAAGTTTTCGACTACTTGATCCTTTGATAAATGGCAGAGAGAAACAAAAGCCTTGACCATGATATCCTTGTCGAGAGCGGTATCTTCATCGAACTTCCTCTTGAATATCTCCTCCTTCATTTCATTCTGTACGTCTAAGGCGAAGCTAAGGATTGCAATTTCGGGGTTATTGTCGAAGTAGCTAGCGGCGCGGCAAATTGTCACAAGGCAAGAAGCCGCAGTGTCAGCAGATCTTTGCAGACGGAGGGTTTTCCGGAGATTCTCTAAGAAATTGACCCTTCTCGCGTTCGGGTTCCTAGCCATTTCACCAAGCATGGACCCGAGAAAGACTTCGGGAATGAGAAGCAACAATGCCGTCTGCATCGGCCAGAATACAACCCGCCTCTTCACCGTGTCGGCCATACCGTGCGTGATATCGAACAGAACATCGGCACCTCCTTCCAGCCTTCGTTGGCCCAGATGCAGGTTTACGAACTCCTGGGGATGTGTATCGATCCATTTAAGAATAGCCTCGGGCAACAGCTGGGCGATAAGCTGCTGGTGTTGCTTTTTGACGTGGTAGAATGCGGCGGTGAGCTCGCTCAGGATCAGGGTTAGCTGCTTCGAATTGATCCATACGTGAGCCAAGAGCTGTATCCCATTAGCATCAAAGTCGTCCGATCCCGTCTGCCTTAATTGTTTGAGAACCCTCTGGAGACTCTGGAAGACTAGCGACCAATTTGAAGCACTGAGGTATTCCATGATGCCAAAAACCGCCTTATCTAGATCGCTAGCTTTCGATACATAGCTCGTGTCTTCGGAAGACTGTCCCTGTGGTCCATTTCTCGCGGTTGCGGTTGGTTGAGCTGGCAATGCGGCCGATTCGTCGGTGGTTATCTGGTTCGGGGATAGCCTTAAGACCAAGTCGAGCATATGTTGGGCCAGATGTTCGTTCAGGGGAGGAGGACCGATTCTCCGGATCTTCCGGGCGGTGAGAGGCGACACGCGAGGGCTGCCGCCTTGGTGGGGATCGTCATGTTCGTTGCGGTAGCGACCATGTTCTTCTTCTTCGTTGGAGTCCCAATGAGCGCTTAGGCAGTCGGCGAGGAGTTCGGCGAGGAAGGTTTGAGATAATACGACTAGGGGAGGCAGTCTCGGTCGTTGGGAGTCCAGCTATATCGGGGATATATATAAAACGTGCCACGCGATTAGAACATGGGGGAAGCGACATGAGAGGGAGAGAAGGGAGAGCGACATCGGGGGAAGGCACGCACAGGAGTGATGCTGTCCACCAGGCGGATGAGATCGGTGGCGACGGCCTCGATATGGCTCTTGGAAAGCTCGACCAGGGTAGTAACGATTTCATCCCGTCGGAGATCATCTATCTCATCGCCAGAGCGGTTCGGAAGCTATTTGATTGGCAGAAGGCGAAAATTGTATTAGTTTCTTTTTACTTCAAACCGTGCTTTGCTTGAGGGTTATTATGATGCCACCGAATTCGGTAGGCAGCAGATGAAACTACGATAAGAGCGAGAGAGACGGAAGGATAGATAATACTTTAGCAGATAACCGATCGAGGAGCGTCTGGATCAGCTTGTTCTCATCCATAGTCCCAGCCAGCCAGCAGCTCCCTTGCTGGGGAGGGTTTTAAAAAAGAAAAGATGGGGATGGCACGCGAAAGGAAGGAATAGCGGGAGAGGATCAATCTGGATCTGGAGAGAGGGAGAAAGAGAGAGGTGTGTGTGTGGGAGAGTGTGTGGGAGTAGGAAGGGGAGGATGAGGATGGGAGAGAGGAAGATTGGGGGATTCTAAGGCCTTAGACTAGAGGGAGGAGCATGGCATGGCAATGGCATTGTCGATTCCGTTGATAGGAAAGATGGATGGTGTTTCTGTTTATGTGTTGAAAGACTTGGTAAGAAAGAAGAGCCTCTGGCAAGTACCAGCATTCTGCAGAATTGACGGAGATGGAACGAGAAACGGTTAAAATACAAATAGCCATAATTAATCCATTCCGAACCAGAAGAAAACTCTGCACCGTTTTTGATTCTTTTGGATCCGGGTATTTGGTAAAATGCAAATGCGACAAGCAATATTAAAACATCCTCCCAAATACCTAATAGTAAAAGGTAAGTAATAATAATAACTCGATATGCATAAGAATGCAATGCATTGCATCGATTCGTCAGGCACGGTTCTTCCTTCGAAGGAAGGGGGGGAATGGCCCCTGTCAGGAACCCGTCTTTTTGGCTACTTGTCTTCTTACCGGTCTTCAAGGGCTTGCCTCTGTTGAGTATAGATGGACGTATGGATTGAAGTAAGGATGGTGTATGTATCACGCCGTCAGCATGGTCAGCCCCAGATTCACCAGGCTTGCTAGGCCCTCCCCTATAATAGCCCCAGACGCCACCAAAATCAGTCCTGTCTCTCTATTCTTCATATCCTGCGCCCCCGTCGCTCTCCTCCTCCAGTACCCCTCTGCCACCCCCCCAATCACCCTTGCCAATGTGAACGACGGTGTATTGTACATTCCAATCGCCACCGCTATCCCTCCAGGTAACCATCCCACGAACCTCCCCGCCTTGCTCCGTGACTTTATCGCCGTCACCACCGCAAAAACGACTCCGAATACGATACAAAACTCCCGTGCGTACGGCGGTAGACCCTCGCCATATAATAACCGTGAACAATCGATCCAGACTATCGCCGCAGGCATTTCAAACATTTTGCTAGGAATAGCGTAAACGTGATCGTACAGACGGTACAATAAGCTCGAAATAACCGCTCCGTAAGCAGCTCCCACCAATTGTCCGTAAAACTGCGCCTTCGGAGAGGCATACAGTAAATGTGACGTTTTGAGGTCTTGGAGAATATCTCCCGCTTGTTGCCCCGCAGCTTCTGATACTGCGCCCGCCACGAGGTTTATCAATACGGCTGACCCCGTCGCCTTGGACACGATTAGCGCGAAGAACAGCTGAGCTATCTTGCCTGTGACGCCATCAAAAATAAAATAAAATAAAATAAAATAAAAATTAGAAGTATCCTCGGTAAAACGGAGATATTGGATTTGAAAACCTACTAATTCCGGATACAGGATTCAAGTCCGTTTGCCCAAGCGCTCTCGCCGCCATGACGGACAGAACGAACGCCACACCGAGAGAGATGATGGTTAGGTATATCGGCACCTGAGGGAAGGTGTACCGTATCGTGAGAACGCAGAGCACAGTTGTCAGTAGCAGCGAGACGACGAATGTCTTTACGCCGATTTGCTCTTCAGATGGTGCATCTTCTTCCTTCTCATCGTCATCATCGTTTGTCGAAATGACCGTAGGCGTCGGCATATATCTCCTAAGAAATCCTCTCCGACGTATCTGCGACTTGATCAAAGGCAGTGCGGTATCCGCGGTTAGCAGAGACAGCGAGACCACACTGTCCGCCAACATGATTGCCAGACTGATCCATACGATCCACCCACGACTTCCAGATTTCCAATCATTGACGATGCCTGGAGCCCAGCCTTGTTTCTTCGCAAGAGGAGAGAGCACGCCCCAGCTATGCGGGAAGGTATTAGTGTAAACCCCACAAAAGGTTGTCCGCACGAATATCCTACCCGATAATAGCTCCGAAGAGCATGGCCAAAGTTGTCGACTGGCCCATGATGATACCCTGGCCGATATAAGCTGGCGACGGATTGAGCGCCCACAGCCATGTTTGGGCGGCCTCGTGTCCGAATATTGGCAAATTCCGCAAGACGGGAAGGAAGAACGTCGAGAGGGTCTGGTTGACAATCTTTGTTATCAACAGAACCTATTTTATACGGCGACGGGAAATCCCACATACGTATATAGCAGAAACGCCAAAGGCGATGCTTAAGATCCTGGTTTGGTATCTCCAGTCATAATCGGACGCGGAAGATAAGCTTTCCTGGAAATCTTCCGTCTCCTCTTCATCCTCTCG